>NC_138116.1:13450000-14805000 GCF_964146895.1 Miniopterus schreibersii
TCTTGAGATACAACTTGCAAACAACATTTTGAGAAAGCTGGAAAGAAGCAGCTATGCTTTGATTTTCAAAAATTCTCTAAGATTTTTTTAACTTACTTTTTTGGGTGTGGCGTCTGCGATCAGATCAGCAGCTTAGAGAGTCTGGCGAATATATGAAACGCCTTGTAAGTCATCTAGTGTTTAAACAGCAGCGCTCAGCTGGCTGAGGGAGGCCTTGGGCTCCCTCGTGAACTTGTTAACTCACGTAGGTGAACACACAGCCTTGTCCTTGATCCAGGGTGGCTCCTAGCGTTCCCCGTGATTGTTTTACAATCAGCACGTGGCACCCAGCGGTATCGATCAAGTACAATAAACTGCACCTGTAGAGAGACACAAGCAAGCAGGTATTTCCTATTTACTATTTTACCAAGGGGGTGTAGGGCGGAGTGCCAAAGGGGGTTGGCCCCATCCCACTGGCCTCTGGCTGCACTCTGAATCACCAGGGAGTTTTGAAAATTACCGGTGCCGTGTCTCCCCCTCCCCCTCTCCCCCTCCCCCTTCCCCTCCCTTTCCCTCTCCCCTCCCACTCCTCTTATTTCCTTCTGTTTAAACCATGTGAGTTTATACATCTGCATGCGGTTACTTTAAAATAGTGCATCACGCAATGTCAAAAACTTAATAAGAGATGGGCAATGAAATCAAAGTTCACTTTACAGTTTGAGATATTTTAGGAGCAAAATCTCTCCTCCTCCGCATAGCCGCTGGGGGGGATAGGCCCTTTGTTTTGTTTTATAGACAAGCCTAAACGGCACAGGAGCTGCCCTGTCTCCAATTCAGTTTCTGCGGTTCCGAGATTTCATCACGGACACTCGCGAAATGGTATAGAAACGCCATTCGCAGTTTAGCCAGGATAAGAACCCAGAGCTCAGGTTACTCTTTGAATAGGTTTTTAGAATAAACTGGAAGGTGAGAGTTTGCGCATGGAAATTTATTTTCAAATACCCTCCAAATTGACAAGGTGTCGCTGTAACTATAGCAGTAATTGGAATAATACTGAAGAAGAATACCTGCAATTTACTGAGGGTCCCTTATTCGCCAGACATCCATCAGGATGCTTCACGCGCATTATTATTTTTTAATCCTCAAAGCAACCCAGCAGGCCAGGGACTGTATCCCCATTTTACAGACGAGGAAACTGAGGCTCAGATTTTACTTCCTAAGATGACACACCTGGTGAGCGGCAGGGCTATTTTTCACACCCAGCTTTGTCTGACTGCAAATCCTTTGCTCTTCCTACTCTGATATTCTGCCAAGATCGCAATGCCTAGCTCTGCAAATTTCTTTCCCCTCTAAGCTCCTGCTTGTGATAGAGAGCTCTCTGCCAAGTCCCTCAATGTCAATGACACTCAATTTCCAGCCATAGCTGCCCAGAATTTTTGAGGTCCTTGAAACCAGATTTTAAAAAATTCACTTCCTTCTGGCTGGCTCTAGAAATCAAAAGCAGTTTTCCTTTCCTTTTTCTCTTTCTTTCTTTCTTTCTTTCTTTCTTTCTTTCTTTCTTTCTTTCTTTCTTTCTTTCTCTCTCTCTCTCTCTCTCTCTCTCTCTCTCTCTCTCTCTCTCTCTCTTTCTTTCTTTCTTTCTTTCTTATGGCACTTAACCTTTGAGTAGCTGAGTCACCTTGGGGGTCTTACTGGGGCTTTGGTGATGACATTAAGAGCCGTGCAGTGACCCCTCAGAGATCATTTAAAAATTTTAAATAAATGCTTTGTTTTAAAATAGTTTTAGGTTTACAGAAAAGTTGCAAAGATAGTACAGAATTTCAGAATGCCCGTCATCCAGTTTCCCCTATTGTTAAAATCTTACATGCTGTGTATGGTACATTGGCTCCAACGAGGGAACCAGCATCGTTACATGACTATTAACTAGACTCTAGATTTTATTCAGATTTCACTAGTTTCCCTCCAATGTATCCCACCCAGGAGACATTACATTTAGTCATCGGTCTCCTGAGGTTCCTCAGATCTGTGGCAGTTTTTCAGGCTCCCCTTGTTTTTGACGGCCTTGGCAGTTTTGAGGAGTTCTGGCCAGGCTCTTTGAAGAACGTCCCTCGGGTGGGGTCTGACTGATGTTTTCCTCATGGTTAGGCTGGGGTTATGGGTTTTGGGGGTATGGCCAGAGAAATAAAGACATCGCTTTAAAATTGCTGTGAGGAGCCCCAGAACTAAGAAATGAGACCAAATCTGCCAGGATTTTTTCAGAAAACTCAGAGGAATTTTATTTTTAAGAACTTCAAATGGTAGACATGATGTGTGGAGGGGTTCCCTGGGTCTTTTTTCCAAAGAGAGCTGTATGTTGCCTATCTCCATGGTGGCGCAGGAACCACCCTTTACCTGACATATACATACAACCTGACATTTGTCCTTTCTCTCCCCGTTGGCTCTAGAGTGTGGCCTTGATGAGTCAGGCTCCCTTTCTTGGTGTCCATAGAAAGTCGGAACTGACGGTCTCCAAAGCCTCTTCCCCCTGTGATGGCAGATGCTCTAAGAGATGACCCTTAGACCCCTCTACATCCAACAGATTCCAAAGTGTGGCTCCCCTTTCTTCCATATCAGTCCCAAGCTCTTGTATTCAGGTGACATAGGCTTCCCAAGAACACACCCACCCCAATCCCATTTTTAAAACTTCCTTGCAGACAAACACACTAAAAAAAAACAAACCCTAGACGGTTGCTGTGTGGATCTCCGCCTTGAGGAGCTGGTGAGCATTCCAGGGCGGCAGCGCCCTGTCCTGGCCGTCCCTGCTCCCGCTGACACAGCACAGGGGCCAGAGTGGTGAGGGTCACAGGCAGATCCACACACCGCATGGAGCTGCAGACTCTCACCCCAAGGGGCTGTTTTGGTTCAGCAGCTCCCGTGGCTTGAATAAGTTAATCACTGATGACAAGAGATTAATTTATAACTAGACAGCAGACAAGATAGTTCAGGCTTCGGTGGGGTGGCACTGAACTGTGGCATGGGACATTGCTCAGAAGACGCCTGGGTCGCAGCCTGGTGCACAGGCTGAGAGCTTCAGATCCACATTGGTTCCTAGCGGCCACCTGGTCCGAAGAGGGAGACTGTGCTGAGGACTCTCCCTTCCTCTCCGCAGCACATTTGTTTGTCTTGGAAAACCTGCCCAGGCAACAGCCGGGTTCATCAGAAAAGCCCAATTTAAAAAGTCCGGTTAAGAGGGAGCATCGTCCTGCCAACCTAGCTGGGCCCCTGGCCAGCTGCGCAGGAGGGAGGCGAGGAGGGGAAGAGCAGGGGCCGAGGAGGCAATGGAAAGATGGAGAAGGGTGAGGAGCTGGGGGGCGCGGTGAGAGGTCTCCCCTACAGCCTGAAGCACCAGCCTGCCGACTGTTTCCACTTGAGCCAAGGCAGGCCTCTGAGGATCTGCCCTCCCCTCCACATGCATCTTCTCCACCATTCCCACCCTTAGCGCCGCCACCATCCCCACTCTGGGCCCAATAAAGATGGAAGTGAAACAAGATGTGCAGGCCCCTCCGTGGCCTGTCTTTGTGCTCCAGGCATTGCTCGTAAATGGAGTGACATGACCTGTTCCTGCCACGCTGATGGGCATGGCCGTACACATTGGCTCTGGGTGCTTCTACCATTTCGCCTGCTTTAGTGATCTCTTCTTTCCACCCAGGACAGTTTGGAATTCTCAAGTCAAGCCTGTTTATCAAGGCCCTGTAGACGCTAGCAGGCAGCCCCGAGCAAGGAGAAAGAGGTCTTTCATCTGCTTACAAATACATCATCTCCCACAGGCTCACGGCAAGAGTGGAGAGCAGAGAAGCAGAAGTGAAGGCTGGGTCGTGGGTGGGTGTGAGGAGAAGCTGCTTTTGGAGGCCATCTGGGTGTCTGGAGGGGGCAATACTGGGCTCAAGGCTATTCGTGAGGCCACAGTTTCTTAGAGAAGGAGTATGAGAGAGAGAGGTAAATGGAACCGAAAATAGGAGTGAGGCCTCATTACAAATGGGGGTGTAGAGAAACTCCTCTGTGGGTTGCTGAAATGTGGGTGTCTGCCCCATAGGATTCTGGGAGCCCAGTTGAATGGTGTGTGACTTATGCTTGATTCACTACTAGGAGCCCAGTTGTTGTCATTTTGATTCAATCCCACTGCCCTGTTCCATAAATGTACCCCATGCAATAGCCTGTCTGTTTTTGTTCATTTGACCCAGAATGCCCTTCTTTCCTTTCTTCACATCACTCACGTTTGTCAACCATCAAGACCTGGCTGAGCCCGGCTGGGCGTGGCTCAGCTGTTGAGTGTTGACCTAGGATCCAGGCGATTGGGGTTCGGTTCCCGGTCAGGGCACATGCCTGGGTTGCAGGCCCTGTCCCCAGTCAGGGGCGTGCAGGAGGCAGCTGATCAATGACTCTCTCATCAGTGATGTTTCTCTCTCTCTCTCTCCCTCCTTTCCTCTCTCTGAAATCAATAAAGATATATTTAAAAAAAAAAAAAAAGACCTGGCTGAGGAGTCACTTCCGCCAGAAGGCCTTCCAGGGAACTCCAGGCTGGGCCTCGGGCTCCCTCTGTTTAGTATTTATGGTTCCTTATATCTATTGCAGCAGTATCTGTGGGTTCTCAACCCTGACAGGTGGTTTAGCATCACCTGGGGAACGTTGTAAAAATACAAATCCTAGATACCCAAATCTCCTAGGGTGAATTGGGAAGCTGTGTTTTTATTAGTGTATTTTGGATGCCAGGCCAGGGTTGGGAATGTCTTTTCCAGTCTATGTCCCTTGGGTCTGGGCACAGGGCGTAGGTCATGGAGACCACATGTCACTGTGCTCAAATGGGCCTGGCAGGAAAGGATGCAGACGTGCAAGACCCATGCCCTTTCTTTCACACCATTTCCATCCATTCATAGCTCCTGCTTCGTGCCCCAGACGCTGTGCTGGGGATATAAGAGCAAAACCCAACACAGTCTCCCCTCACACAGCTTACAGTCTAGTAGGCGAGGTGGAGGGAAGTCAAATGACCTACAGAAATATTATTGCAAAGTGCAGCATGACAGTTATAAAGAAAAAACAAAGCTGCTCTGAGAGCCCATAACAGGGACTCTGGCGTAGGCAGGGAGGTCAGGGGAGGCTGAGCTGAGCCCTGCTGAGGGGTAGACACAGACGGGGAGGAGCGGGGAGCAGTCTCTTACTGTGTTCTTCTCAAAAGTGGGCTGTTTTGGAAGCCAGCTGGGAGGCATTGGGGGTAAAAGCCCCTCCAGACACCCAGGTGGCCTCCAAGAGGAGTTTCTCCCCACACTCACCCACAACCCAGCCTTCACTTCTGCTTTTCTGCTATCTGCTCTTGCCAGGAGCCTTTGGAACGTGATGCATTTGTAAGCAGAGGAAATACCTGTTTCTCCTTGCTGGCCCAGCTAGTGGTGTGCAGGCTGGGTTTAAGCCACCCCCTTCCAACCCCTCTACCCCCAAGAAACCGAGCACCCTTGTGCAGTGAGCAACTTGGGCAACCTCCTGTGGTGGCCCTGCTGCAGCCTCAAGCAGAACATCCTGGCTTCTTGGCTATTCCTCATAGCTGGAAGAATCCTTTATTCTGGAAGGAGATAATTGCATCTTCTATGGGCATAAATCTGTGTGGACATTTAGAGAGGAATTTATATGTGTTTTCTGGAGAACTGGGTGTTTTTCTTATCTAAATTAAAAAGAGGATTCTTTTAAATTGATCCAAGAGAATTCTTTCATATGGTAATTCACACACTCTGGCTGATAAGCCCTAGACTTGGCATAAGGTTCAAAGCAGAGATTGTGTTCAGATGAGGCACAGGGATGCTTTTTGATCTGATTTGCTTTTAGCTGCTGACATTGGGATACTTTTGGTCTCTAAGTAGAATTAGGTCTCAAAAACCTGGTAAAACAAGAGTCTTATGCATTTTATACTGTAAAAACATTTCCCACTTGCTTACAATAAGATCCTGGAGGGGAAGTGGTGTTTTCAAACTCCACTGAGTTGCAGCCTCAGAGCCAGAGAGCTGGACCATGTGGTCCAGACTCCTTAGTTTACAGTGTGGAGGGGCCCAGAGTCAAGGAAGGAAGGAACCCAGGACTACCAGATAATTTAAGATGGAACGGGAGCTAGAACCTGACTGCCAGGGTGCCCAGTCTAATGCTTTCATCCTCTCTGTATGAATGGAAGCTGATCTGAAGGGCAAAGGATTATCAAAATTATACCATTGTCTTAAGAGCAACATTAATATATGTGAATACAGCCCCAAAGATATCTATTCCTATTTTCAATTTAACACACATCAAAACCTTGCATGTTTTTAACACCACTATGGACATTCGATTTGCATTTCCTGAAGCCACCCTGGTGAGCAACTCTGAAATAAATGAGAAAACAATGGTCAGGCCTGAATGCACACTGAGGTTTCCATGTGCTCAACTCAGCAGATTCAGGTGTGACCCCTGCAGAGCTTGGACTCTGAACTGGCACTAACATTCTCTACGCTCAATGACCATCTCACACAATGAATTCATCTGTGTAATTGTGCTTAGCTGTCCTGGGATTAACTCCATGTTTGCATGAAGATCAAAATGCTTACTTTGAAAAGTTTGGTTTTCTTCCATTTCTGTCTTATCTGGGGAGGTATTCATGCTTGGAATTTCCTGGGCTTTTCTTTTTTAAATCTCCTGTAGGGACTGAGAATGTGAGGGCAAGAGTAGGGGGTGGGGTGCCTTACCTTTTATTGTTCTCATTTGGAAACAATGGGAAGTCCGTCTTTGCTGTTTTGATGTCCTCTTGTCAATGGTGACCCAGAACCCTGGGATCTTCAAGCAGGTAACAGTGTTCTCGTTGGCCCCCACCCCTAGACCCTATGCTAGTCGGAACATGATCTAGAATTCTGATTTATTTTAAAATTTTCTATTGGATTATAAGTTACCTACAGTAAGGAGGACTCATTTGAAGTGTACATCTTGGTACATTTTTAATATCCACATATACTTCTGCTTTGCTTATACCTTCACTTGGCGGGGAAGTATCTGTTCTGGGTTTTTCCAAGGACTGCCCCATCCAAGTAGGGCAGAGGTCAGCATCCAGAGTGCTGGAAGGGTGGTGGCGTGATTCATGTCAAAAGGATTTACTTTCTACCCTTTCGCCTCACCTGCACTCTAGGCACAAGTTCTGGGAGAAATGTTGGAAGGCACCCTGCACTTTTGCTCACAATGGGGATCTGCAGGAAAAAGGGAGACATTTGAATGGAGTGGGGTGTTTGCACTTAATCATTACGACTGCTGACATCAATGAAAACCAAGTGATGTGTATCGAGCTTGGGCACCTACAATGAGCGACAAGGAGGCCAGATTCTCAGGAAGTGCTGTGATAAGGTAGGGGATGGACAGATGACCCAAGTGAGAGGGGAAGTAGTATGGCTTGTATTTCGGCTTCAGTGTACTATTGCGTTTTGTGATTGAAGAGTCCGAACCGCTGTGGCTATTGCAAAAACGATGTCAAGAGAGGAGCGGCTGTTTCCAGGACCCCAGTGGGTGCCCAGGGCACAAGGTACCCTTGAGAACAAATACATCCCTTCCTGAAATAGGAAGCCAACTATTTACTTATGCAAGTAATGCTATAAAAGGGCTTTACAAGTTGAGTTGCAGCTCCTGAGCTTTGGACTGACCCCGAGATTTGTCTCAAAAGGCTCCTTCCGGAGGAAGGAAAGTCCTGAGGCCCTCAGGTCGAGCACTGGCTCAAACAACAATTTAAATCAAGTAGAACCTCCTCCGTCTACAAACTGAACCAGCCCAGGCAAACACTCTTAAGGCAGCTCCTGCACAAAGATGGCAATATTATCATTTCAACCTGAGCAGGCATCACAACCTGGTTTCAAAATTCATTTTGTGAAGTTTTAAAAATAAAACTCACTTTTAAATCCTATGATTACTCACCCTACTCGCTTTCTTGTAGACCCTCAACCCTCTCTCCCTCTTCACTTCATCCCACTCCTTTGGCAAAACCACAACTGGATTAGATCTAACTTTCCACTCACTTGGCACCTGACCCGGTGTAGCTGCATGAAGTTCAAGAAAAACGCACAACCATGCTAGAGGCTCACACTTTATTTTTATTTTTTTATTTCTTTAAAACATGTCTTTATTGACTTGAGAGAGAGGAAGGGAGAGGGAGAGAGAGATAGAAACATCAATGAGAGAGTCATTGATTGGCAGCCTCCTGCACACCCCCTACTGGGGATGGAGCCCACAACCCCTGACTGGGAATCGAACCTAGATCTCCTGCATCATAGGCCGATGCTCAACCGCTGAGCCACGCCAGCTGGGCAGGAGGCTCACACTTTAAATTCAGAGCCTCAAACCTCACGTGGCTCCTTACTGCTGCCAGGCAATCCCTAGCCAATATATATCAGCATATCCCACTCAATCAGCATTTGTTGAATGAATGGATTGAATAAACGATTTTTAATTAGGATCCCATTGATGCTTGCCCAAGTTTGAAAGTAAATTTTATTTTAAGAATTTTTTGTTTAAATGAGCACTAGGACTCACTGTCATCTATAAAATAAGGCGGCTATACCGGGTACACTAGTGAATGGAGAGTCTCTCTAGACATTGGCTGAATGAGTGATATGAGGTTCCTACCTTCTGCTGAAGTTCACAGGCCTGTGATTCTTCCTTGAGCCCAGCAAGCCCACAGCTGGGTGTCCACCAGGAGAGAGAGAAGTGAAGCCATACTCGAAGGGAAGCACTTGCAGGAGGACCCCTTCTCTTCTTCATTGGCCTCTGATTTTACTTTCTGGTTCTGCGGCTAGAAACAGATTCCAAAGTAGGCAAAGCTCTCATACTAAAAGCAACGGTGACTGATTCTGAGCAAACGTCAGTCAGAGTGTAGAGGAGAGATGCCTTTGCACTGGGATTTGGGGACCTGGAGTCTAAAGCAACTCTGTCACTGCTCATCAGTCTCCCTTCCTAGAAGCCTTTCCGGAGCACCTGTGAAATGGGGATATTTTCTGTGCTCCCCTCATAGTGTTGTTACAGGACTGAATTAATTGATCATCCTCTAGCAGAGTGCCACACACTGAGAAGACCCGAATGAATGCTAAACTATTATCATTACTTTTATCATGATCCTTATTCTATCGACTCGCCACCCTGTATTACAATGGCCTACTTACTTGGCTGTCTCCCTACCAGACTGTGAGCCCCTGGGAGTTAGCATCGAGTCCTGCTCACTTTCTATCTCCCCCACCGAGCACCAGGCAGGCGTACAGCAAGCCGGAGGAGGAAGTTCTACGGCCTTATAGAAAAGAATACTTTATGGGCACTTGTAAATATAGTTGATATTCATTTCCTTTTGAATAGAAAGTGTTTGACTTAAATGTCAATACTACACGTTCAGTAACAATTAGCTGCATCTGAGATTCCCAAGCAAAAGGTGGAGTCAAGCCCTGTCCATCAAGGAGCCTGTCTCGTCTGGTTGGTCATCTGGCTACCGAGCTTTGTTATGAAGCACAATCGTTAAAGACATTTGGGACTAGCATGAGGATAGAGGAGCAGTGCGATGACAATAGGAAGCCCACGCAGTCCTGCGGGAATATAAGGATGCAGTATCTGAGCAAGGAGGCACCAAACCTGGGCGAAAGGGTGGTTTGATTATTAAATCAGTGGTGCAGAGACAATTGGCTAACTGCTCAAAAAGACATAAAGTAAGGTGGCTACCTCACATCCCACATCCAATAAAATCCTAACACCTATTAGTAAGTTGCATGTAAATCAACAATGTTCAACAATAGAGAATTGGTTAAATTGTGGCATATTGATACTATGGACTATTTCCAAGTTATTAAAGTCATGTTTTAGATTAATACTGAGTTCTTGTGGTATATTATTAAGTAAAATAGCAGGCTACAAATATAGGCTATGATCACAATTTTATAGACAAATTTCCCACTATATACAGAAGAGTGCTCACGTGTGCACACACACATTTAGTGTGAGTCCACGTGTACAGTGTAGACTTGTACATATACATGGATCATGAAAAAATCTGAAATCAAGCATATCAAAGTAATAGTGATTATCTCATCACTTTTACTTACACATATTTATTGTTTTGTTTTTTTCCAAAAGTTCCACAATGAAGATTCGTTACCTCTATAATATATTTAAAAAAAAGAAAAATCAGTAAATGCTATTTATAAAATTAATCTATGCTGGCTCTAATATTAAAAGAATTTAAACACTTTGGTGAATGAAAGTGAAAACACACTTGGGGAGCATAGCCCTTCGAGGCTGGGGATCCAGCCACCTGAGTGGCTCTTTCTCCTAAGGCCTCACCACAAAATGACCAGGCTGGACTGTGAACTTCCAGAACCTGAGAGCTTATGCAGGCTGTGCTTCTCTGCAGAGGAAACCTGCTGGCCCAGCACTGGGAACCACTCCTGTGTTCCACATGATAGTACACAGGTGGCCCAGCGGATTTTCTTTTTATTTCCAAGGAGGGAGAGATAAGTTGATTGTGAGCATTTTATTAATTAAAATTTGCCTCCTATAAAAGTTTCTTAAACAGTTGATGCCTAGAGTTACTCTGATTAGAATCCAACATGAGACTGTATCAGATTTAGTCCTGATCAGATTTAAATCAGACAGTTATCAGATTTAACTATCTTAAGCTTAATGCATCGCCGTTTCAGCAAGCATGGGTTCTCCAAGGGATGAGAGCTATGACAGTCTGGGTCTGTTTTTCACAAATTCTCCAGGTGATTCTGAAACATGCCAGCTCGGGGCCCACTGGTGTTCCCTGTTCTAAAGTAGTGGGTCTCAAACTTTGCCGTAATTACAATCACTTGTGCAGATTTTAAATGTCCCAGTGGCAAGACTGCACCCCAGACCACTAAACTCAGAATCTGTAGCTTTAAAAGCTCCCCAGGTGATTCCAATGCGCAGTCAGGTTTGAGAACCAAATGTTATAATGAATGAAACCTGACGTGCAGGTGCTGCAGCTCCTGAGACTGAGAAACAACTTTGGTGAAATCTGAGTGTGAAGATTTTGTGTTCTCTGTCTCCATCTGCTGGCCATGCCTGCATTGCTCTAATTTACCTACACAACTGAGATATCCCAAAGGGCTTCTTGAACTTTTCACAATATTTGCTAAAAGAATCAAAGAGAACCAAAAAGAGATGAAATTTGTAAGTAATACAGATAGCTATAAAATATACTCTTGCATTTAATAGGGTAGTCTAAGAGTTATAAACACCTTAGGATAATGCTACTAGAATCTTTTCTGTGCTTGGTAAATTAAAAAGCAGCCGGTGCGTGTTATTACCATCATAGTCGGGCATAAGATAGACCCCATCTTTTGAGTCCCAGTGAGTCATTCTGAATAATTTAGAATAGGCTTTTGGGGGAGTATACTGTCCCATGAGTTTTGTCGTGAACCACAATGTGACCGGCAACGCTTTCCCCAAAAGGTCTCCCCTTCCTTCTCCTGCACCTAATGTGTCACATAACTTTAAGCCCAAGATTCCAAGACTTAACTGCCCTAGAGAGAGGAAAGAAGTTATTTCTATTTATGCCCACGTCTGGCTGCCTGGCTACTCCCTACCTCATGCCCATTTCCTCCCACCTCATCTCCCTAGTCTTGCTCACATATTCCTGGGAGTCCGCATGTGCTCACAAACAACTATCTCATGTCCTTCTCACATGGCCTCTGGGGTGTGGTCTGCTCTCTGCAAAGCCTCTTGAGCCCGGAGGCCCATCACTGCCCTGTTGTCAGTGTGCTCATGGCCATGCTGCCCTCTGCAGCAGGGCCCTCTCTCCAGGTGACCCCAAAGCTGGGAGCCCATCCAAGTGCCAAGACGGTGCCATGTTTCCATTAGTCTTCACCTGCTCGCACGTGGTCATAGTATGTTCTGGACAGCAAGGAGAGAATGCCTCTATCTTCACAGGCCTCAGAAGACCTGTGAGATACTGGCTAAAGGCAGGTAGAAAGCCAGTTCCTCCACCTCTGTCTCAGACATGGGCAGACTTACTGGTAAGTTGTCCCCACGGGATTCATGTAACTAACTCACAGGAGAGCACTGACTGAACCTGCTGGACCAGTCAGGTGGCTCTGCCAGGTGTCCTTGAGCCTTGAGGGAGTGAACAGCAGCCTGGGACAGACTTACCCTGAGGGAAAGACAGAGACTGGAGTAGAAGAGTTCAGCTCAGTAACAAGGCTGTGGGTTGCCAGAGGAGATGGGGATCCACCTGACTAGGGGACTATAACCTGGATTTGTCCCCAGTCCCTATAGTCTATGTTTGAGCCAGTGGGGCTGTGGAGCTGCGAGGAAAATAAACATGAAACACTGAGCCTCTGGTTTCTTTTTTCTCACTTGCGGCCCCCTGAGATTAACGGGCAGCTATTACCTGTGGTACCTCCGGCCTTGGGGAGTCTCTAGCTCCACACTTAGAGAAGAGGGCCACGAAGAGACATCCGATCTACGTTGTTGTTTGAAGCTTTGGTTCTGTGAGGGTGAATCAGGGGCTAGAGAGGGTGACCTGCCTCACACCTGCCGAGCTGGGCCAGTGTGTGCACCTGGAGCTTAAGCCCTCGGACATCTGGCCCAGGGTACCACACGCCTGTGTGTGCCGCTTTCTCCAACGAGCTCTTCGCACCAACAGCAACCGCCCTCTCCACTCAGCAGACAAGACCGCTGAAGATTAAAGGCTGCCACGTGAGCAAATAAAAGAAAGCGGGGTGGTATGCGCACCTTACCCATGCCCAGAACTTCATGGGCATCACGTCAATGCCAACCCAATAATTTCATCATATTGAGCATCTCTAATTCACAGATGAGAAAGTGGACACAAATTGTTTATATTTATTGATATAAACCTATTCTGACTCCTCACTCATGTTCTTTCCTTTACACCACCTGCCCTGCCTTTTTCTCGAATGCCCTTCCCCACCAGGGTTCAGGTGTACCTGCCATATTGCAGGGGGCAGGGTAAGGAGGAGCTGGTTTGTTTTAAAGGGAAGATGGCCAAGAGTTTCCTGGCCTTAAAAAAAAAAAAAAATAGTTTGAAGGCTGATAAAGTGCCAGTAGAATGAATGAATGAATAAATGACCAGATGAATGAATGTCATACGTGAACACATATGACAATTTAAACATAACCACAATTTAAAAAGAGCAAATTTTATAAGTTTCAGAGAGAAAGATGAGACTGCTTATAAAGGAATCAGGTTAATTTCAGAATTCTCAGCAGAATTTCTAACCAGCAAGATGATGAATAAACAGTCTCAAAGTGTTAAAGAAAATATTTAAACCTAGAATGCTATATCCAGGTAAATTATAATTTAAATGTGAGGACAAAATAAAGATATCTTCAGGCATCCAAAGTCAAAAAGACCTTTTCAAAAACACTCTTGGGGCCTGGCAGGTGTGGTTCAGTGGTTGAGCACCGACCCATGTACCAAGAAGTCACTGTTTGTCCCCTAACTGTACCCTAACTTCTAATCACTCCAGGTGCTTCCCACCCCATGCTACTCAAAACCCCACACCCCAGGGGCCAGGGTTACTCTCCTAGAGCTAAGCATCCGTCCTGCTAGATGTCAGTGTGTTGCCCTGGAATAGGGTATCCCCACACTTGCTTCTGCTCCTGCTCCTCCTGAGTCTTTCCCTTATAAAGGCTGCTCCAATAGGTCGGCTACATGCTAGAAGGTCATTTTTATTCACAGAATGGTTGAGAAAATATTACCATGCACTTTGCCCTGTTGAGAGACATGGACATGGAAAGGGGAAAGGGACTAGCTGAGGGGACTCTATCATGAGTGCCTTGCATTCATGGGCTCAGTGCAGGGCACACATAGGGTCCTGCTCATCCACAGAGGGTCCACTAGAATGCCTAATGGAAAGAATGACACAGCCTGAATAATGCTACAGATAAAGTTTATTTTAGACACAAGCTCTTTAGAAGAGGTCACTCCACCACTTTAGATCTTCATCTTCTAGGGCTGCAAGTCCAGGGATAGAGAATGGCCAGGAGTGGATTGTGGAGAAGTCTTGTTAGCCAAGCACTGTATTCGTGGATTCATGAGAAATCTTCTGGGGCTGTTCTCCAGGCATGCTTAATAAACACCCTGTCCATCTTCCACATAGCCACCAGAGCCACCCTTCTAAAATACAAATTTGATCATGACATTTTCTCTGCTCAGAAACCTCCAGCAGTCTACCCAACTTTTTGGCAGGCAGCTCATTCCTCTTTGGACCCTGGCTTGGATGGCACTGTACTGAGATGCTGAGACTTTGTGCCCCTGAGATGCTGCAGCTTCTACCTACCACAGTCACTTTCCCATCTCCAGCTGAGGACCCACATTCTCCCATCATCTGAACTGCCCTTTCTTCCTCTGGCAAACTTTATGCCTCCTTTAAGCTCTCTCTTAAATGCTCTCTACTCTCTGACAACCTTCTCAACACCCACCGATCCACCCACCCACCCACCCAGACAAAGCCAATAACTCTTCCCTTTGCTCCCACAGACCTTAGTAGAAACCAGTACAAAGCAATGATCATCCTGGGTTGTAATTATTTACATAGTTCTGTCTCCCTGACCTGATTGTGTTTACCTTTTTATCTAACTTCAGCACAATGCCTGACTAACACAGGAGATAATAACTGGGGTTCCCTTTCCTTTCCCTCCTCCTCCCACAATCACCCATTTTCCAGAAAGAGTTAAGCCCCCTTGGTGGGGGAGGGAATGGAGGGTGAAAAACCCTGGGTTAATAATGACCTGTGAAGCTAGGATCATGGTTACTTGTCTCAACTGAGAGCCCCCAGGGATAGGGATAGGTCTTCTCTTCAAGGAGAGGGTCTTGGATAATGCAGCCGGGTGTCCTTCTGCCATTCATTTCCAGCCCCTTCCTCTTGGAGTTATCCAGACTCCTGCATGCAGGAGCACCCATGGACACGTGAGCACCCATCTGCCCCAGGAAAGCCCACTGGGGAGTTATTGCACCCTTGGATAGCTCTTGACCGATTTATACTCACCACATGGACAGCAGTTTTGCAGACATGACCACATCCATTGCTGCAGCATTTCATTCCCTCGGGACATGATTCATCTCCTGAGCAACGTTCAATACAAATCCCAAAAGTTCCTTTGGGCACCTCAGGGCAGAATCCAGGTCTTTGATCTGAAACATACAACGGTTTTTGTGGAGTCTGGAATGGTCACTAAGCAGGAGTGAGAATTGGTGTTAGAGGTCAGATGGCCTCAGTGCTGGCAGGACCCCCACCTCTTCCATTTCTTACTTCATGCTCCTGGACCCCTCCCCTCAGCAGCTCCACTTTCACTCTATAGCCCCCCATTTTCACAGTCAGTCCCTGCTCTAAAGGCTGTACAGTCCCAGCAGGCAAGAGAGCTGCACTGTTACAACCCTCTTCTTTCCACCTTATAAGAAGATATTAGAAAATCTCTGATCACAGACAGCCATCTCTCCACCTCACACATACCCTATGTCCATCCCGGAGCTAATCCCTGTTGGAGTCCCGCATCCAAAGCACATCTAGAGAAAACTTCAACTTCCTGATCTGATAAGAAGAATGGGAAATGCAGGGTGATCACTTCTGAAGGTCAAAGAATGTGGATCTGATCAATGCCAAATCTCCCTTCTGCAGTGGACACACTGCCTGCTTCTGTGCCAAGCCATCCATCCCCAGGTCTGAAGCTGGGCTCTGAGCCTTCTCTGCTGTCAGTAGGACCCCCCCCCCTCAGCACCCTCACCTTTAATAGGTATCCGAGCGTAGGCCATCTCCATCCCCACGGCGATGAAAGCCACTAGAACAAAGACTGTGCCTGTCTTCATGTTGGCCTTTGATGAGAATGCACACACAGAGCCCAGCCCCAATTTATACCCTCAAGTGTCACCAGCAAGGAGTATGGGGCAGGGCTGTAGAGTAGGAAGAGTATGACATGACCTAGATCTTTTGTTCTAGTTCATAACTGGTTTCTCTCTAATTAGGGCATGTTCTCTTGGATATGCAATGCCAAACAGGAGAGTTCTGGGAACACTTTTTAGCCCCTTGTGCATTGCTACATCACAATTTGGCAATGGCTTTTCTGGTGTCATTAGGAACAGTGGCCAAAGAAAAGAATTCTCCCTGTATAATTTAGAATTTCAGAATAAGAGTGTAAACTACGAAGCTAGGTGTTGCTCCATCTGGTGCTCCCTGGACGTCCAGTTCCAGGAAGATTAGATGTGCTTCTGGGAGAGGTGGTGAATGTGTGGTGCTTTGGAGCCAGCCCAAAGCTGAGATTCTTAAGTAGAGGTGGAATGAGGGCCACCCCTTAATCACAAAGATAGTCATAGGTAGGTAATGTCACTCATCTAAGGAGATGGATGTTCAAAGATCACAAGCTGGCTGGGCCTTGGAGGTTGAGAGACAGGGCCCAGTCTTTTTTTAAAAAAAATTTTTTTTTAAAATATATCTTTATTGAGTTCAGAGAGAGGAAAGGAAAGGGAGAGACAGAGGTAGAAACATCAATGATGAGTCATTGATCAAGCCCGCAACCCGGGCATGTGCCCCGACCGGGAATCAAACCCCGATCGCCTGGATCCTAGGTCGACGCTCAACCACTGATCCACGCCCAGCCGGGCAGGGCCCACTCTTGATGGTTGGTGGTCTCTGAGCCTACCCTGCTCCAAACTGAGAGGTTCCTAGAGAAAGGGCTACAATGAGCTGAACTATAGGAAAAGCATACTAAATGTTGTACAGGGGCCTGAGTAAGAAGCCTGCCCTCTTTTTTATCCCAGTTACAGAAGCTCAGAGAAGGGAGTGTAGAGGTAAAATTCCCAAGGACCACGGGAAGGAAGAGAAAGCCTGCTTTGTTCTTGATGGTCAGATCTCAGACAAGCACCTCATGAGCACCTATTGGGAGGCCTGGATAAGTTACTCTAAGAGCAGAGAAACACTAAGCAAGCCTAGAGAGGAGGGCTCAGACTGGTCACCCCAGGTAGTTAGCTTACACCCAGCATCTCAGAATCTTTGGAGGCTCAAAGGGTACAAGCACCCAAGACCCCTCGTCTGAAGGAGGGACCAAAGTACCTGAAGAGGCCATGGCAGCTCAGTGCAGGGTGTAGATCAATGGCCAAAAAGCAGCAAAGAGCATGACAAAGAGCAAGCCCAAATCCAAATCCAAGGCGGCTGCCAGACTGCTGAGCAGCATGGCCTTGGTAAGTGAATGGGGCCAAAGTGGACAGCCCCGAAGAACTTGCAGGAGAATTCTCCAGAGCCCCGCCAGCAAGGGGAGGACTCCCTAATCCCTCTCTAAAGTGACTTAGACATGACTACTATCACTTAGTTAACATAATCTTTAAAAGTTCTTCTTAAAAAAATTTTCACGTTTGCTGTGTATTTCCCTAAGCCCTTTTCTATGCTTTTACATACACACATGTGTATTTACAAATATGTCTCTTTTCTGCAGAAATGAAATTATATTGTATGTATTGTGTTGCTCTACTCACTTAACATTATGTCTTGGAGAGATTTCCATGTTAGTATCTTTTCCCCCTTTTTTAAACTACCCACTATCTAATATTCCATTATATAAGTGGTTCATAATTTATTTGACCAAATTTCAACTGTTGAACATTTAGGTGGATTCTGTATCACAAACAATTTGCTGTTATATGCACCATATACTTTGTATATGCTTCTTTGTTTATATATGTCAGTATTTTTCCCAGAATAGATGCCTACACATGGAAATGCAAATGATGTGTTTACTATAGAGTTGGAAGATATTGCTAAATTGTCCTCCAAAAAGACTAACCTATTTACACCTCCTCCCGCAGGGAAGGAGACATGGATTTCTCACACACTGACCCGAAGCATTTGTAATCTTGCTTCCCCAAATTAAATTTTAATGGACTATTTCAAGCTGTATATTCCCACACTCCCCTTGGGATGTACTCCAGTTGGGAATGTGGAGCAAAGAACTCTCACCACAGTTATGAAAAGAAATTTAATTAGAGGAAATCACATATGACAACATAACCTGGTGTTTGCTACTCTAGCACTTGGAGTTTCCAGTTTGAAGCAAAGGTAATTATGGCCTATGGTAGTTTTGCTGAGGGATGCATTTCAATAACAGGAGCTGTAAGGCTGCTAGACAGGGCCTCCCTTCAATTATAACAATCTTTGACCTTTATTAAGCAAGCAATTGTACAACAGGATCTGTGCCTGTACTTCACAACTGTCATCTCACTGAAGCCTCACAAGCCTTGGGGTTGCTTCCATTGGTACCCCCATGTCACAGGTGAAGGGGCTGAGACTCGAAGGAAGTCCATGCTTTGCAAACACTTCAACCCCATCTCAGACCCAACGATGATGAATGTCCAATGGTGGAGTTCAGAAAAGCTCCCAAGATGCTCTCATGCACATGAAAATGAGGAACACTTCACCTACCTGATAAAACCTTTATTTCTTTGTGAAAAACTAAACAAAATGTCTCCATCAATAGTTGATTTCTAGTGCTCTAGTGACAATCACAAATTTAGGGATTTGGCAAGTTCTTATGACAGATTATCACTTTATAGTTTCCAGGTGTCTGCAGCAATCATCAGACATATAAAAAATTAAGGGAAGAACAGTACAGGGGATTCTAAAAAAATTAAATATAGAATTACCATAAAACCCAGCAATTCCACTTCTGGGTATGTACCCAAAAGAATTGAAAGCAGGATCTCGAAGAGCTATTTGTATACTCATGTTTATAGCAGCATTAGTCACAAGCGAAACATGGAAACAACCCAAGTGCCCATTGACTGATCAGTACATAAGCAAAATGTAGTATATACATATAAGGAAATATTTAACCGTAAAAGGAAAGGAAATTCTCCAATATGCCACAACATGGGTGAACCTTACGGACATCATGCTAAGTGAAATAAGCCAGTCACAAAAAGACAAACGCTGTATGGTTCCACTTACATGAAATACTTAGTCAAATCATAGAGACAGAAAGTATAAAGGTGGTTGCCGGAGCTGGCAGGGAGGAGAGAATGGGATTTAATAGTTATAGAGTTTCAGATTTACAAGATGAAGAGAGTCATAGGGATGGGTGCTGGTGATGGCTGCACAACAATGCGAATGTGTTTAATACCACTGAACTGTACACGTAAAAATGGTTTTGATGGTAAATTTTGTTATGTGTATTTTAATACTAAAAAAGAAAAACATTCAGGAAGAAGACTGAGTCTAGATGTTGGGAATCCCTACAAGCCCTTGGCCTGCAACACCTACCCTTCACACATGTAGCCATCGAGGTCTTATTTCTTTTATTTTCAGGCTAGCATGTGAGGGTGCAGCAGCTTTGTGTTTGGACTCCTAAATTTGCTAACATTCCATTTTTCCTGGAATTTCATATTCCAAAGAGTCATTTCCTATCTCTGCCATATCCTTCAAACACCTAACCACATGCTCAGCTCACCAGTCCCAGATCTAGTTCAGGTTGCATTGTTCCCCTGCTTCCTGAAAAGCTGAGGATAAACACCAAGGCATTTTGTTGTAGAGCATGAGACTTATGTCAGAGACAATGAAACTAAAAACCAGATGGTGCAGATATGGCCAAGGAAGTCTCATCAACACAGGTGGGCCTGTTTGCCTTTCTATGTTACTGTACATATGTAACAGATAATATTTTGAAAAAATTTACAAGGTGTCTTTTCTCACTCCCCTAATTTCTTATACTTACTCCCATACCCTGTGCTGCAAGCAACCAACTATAACCTAGACTCACTGCCCTCAGGGGAGGGTGGACATGGCTTAGAGAAACAAATCAGTTGAGTTCATCAGTGGATTTTCTTAAAACTCTGATAACAATTGTTCTGAAAGCACAGGCTTTCCATTTTAAGACCTGGGTATCTTGAGAGAAAAGGATTTCAGTTGGGGAACAGAAGGTGACTATAAGGCCAAGCCCCCCAAAAAACTGGGGATAGGGTTGCTACCATAAATGATATATGTATTTTTTAAATTCATGATGATTTTAAGAGCTAGTTTTCCACATATTGAAGACAAAATAAGATAGACATGGGTAGGAGAATAAAGTGAAAGATGTAAGTCAAACAGACATTTGAGAATGATCCTAATCGGGCCCCAACCTGCCCAGGAAGAGGGCGGACTGTAGATGTAGGGATCAGGAGGGAGATGTGGCCCAAGAAGACTGTCAGCCTTTCCAAGAAGCCTCAGGCCTGGTGGGCACAGAGGAGCCTAGAATGAGACAAAAGAAATACTGTCATCAACCTAACCCAGGAGGCCATGGGAGGACAAGTGACAAACCAGAGAGGTGATGTCCAGTGACCAGAGGGCTGAGATGCATCTCAGGTCAAGATTCCTTCAACAAGGAGCAAGAGTCCTGCGCTCTCCACAGCCTAACCACACAGCAGCCCCCCAGAATGCAGATGGACTCTGGGAAGAATGGGCGAAGGAAAAGAAAGATGGCAGGTGGAACGTTCTCAACCTGGAAAAAACACCAGGCAGCAATTATGTTTACTCTGTGGCCACGCTAAATGATCTCTCACCAAAAAAAATGGGGACAGGAGAGTTGGGTTCAATTATGGAAAAAAAAAAAATTCCATTTTTGCACTTCAATGTCTGTGACTTTGAAATTCATAAGCATTACAGGAAAGAGGTAGTCTTATAAAACTCATCAATGATATTTCCAGCAATCCCTTGTGTAGGGAATTGATTAAAGGGGAGAGAAGGTAGCATTTTCAATGCTTCAGAACTTAATTATGTCAGAATTATATTTGTCCCAGAGCACAATTGGCAAGAACTTTGTAAATCTAGACACATAAAAGGAGAGGTTCAAAGCACCCTTAGGATAAAGGCTAGAAATGTAAGGCCCTGATGGTTTGGACATTCCCTGTTATTGCTTTCATTGTTCCATTTCCTGACACCTTTAAAAGGTTGTTGAATCTCTCAGTGAATTCATTAAAGAATGGTATCAGCCTTCATTGCTTCCAGAGAAGAGAACTGAATACTTGGGTATAGATTAATTTTTTTTCTTGCATGTCCTTTAAAATTTTGCACAATGTCTACTGTTACTTATTCAAAAATTATTTATTTCAAGACCACCGAGTGCATGATATCAAACTATTGGGGGAGGGGGAAGTCCCCTGAACATCCTGTCAGTATCAAGTCTGTCTTTCCCTAAAAAAAAAAAAATTCCTTACTTTCTCTTTTCTTCTAAATGTATATATTTAATACAATTATCAAATATTTTAACATGAAACTACTGTCAATGTAAGAAATGCCTGCACCTGTAGAGAATTTTTATGAATTTATTTGAGCCAAACTGATAACAATTGCCAGGAAGCAGAATCTCAAGGGATTGAGAAAATGCTCCCCACAATGGCAGTTTTGCAGCTTATTTATACATTAGAATAAAAGACGACGTAGGGAGGGTTACCTGAACTTCATTGGTGGTAGATTAAGGAGGTGGGAGAAAGCAAAGTGGGGAAATCTCTGAGATTGGATAAAAAGTAAAGTGGAGAGTCACATCTTTACATTGGTGGGTACAGAATAGTTAGCACGTACAGCACATAGAGATGGTATTTGGGCAACAAGATAACTATGTGGTCTTGCGCTCTGGTCCCAGTGGTTGTGCCTTCAAGGAATCTAGAAAAGAAAATTACTCTGATAGTTCAAAGGTATGTTAACTTAGTTGCTCGAAGACAATAGACAGGCTCACTTAAAGGTAAAGATTAACCTTTGTCAAGGGAGCTACATGTCGAGAATGTGACTACCAGCCATGACCCACTCTTAGTTAGGAATTTCAATGTGTGAACCATCCGATGTGGTTACTTTGGGTCTCTGAGTTTGTAGGCCATCATGCAGTCCTCTCCTGAGCTTGTCAGGTTTAGTATGTGGCTCCTTTTTCATCCGCACTACTTAAAAAGCAGAAAAATGCAGTCACAATTTTGTCTCAATTTCTACACCTTTTTCCATTTTCTGTCTGCTTAGACTTAGTGGAACCCAAGAGGAGAGGCATTAAGGAGGGAGAACAGGTGGAGACAACTAGAAAAGAGAGAGAGGACGAGTCCCTTGGGTCTGTGAAGGGTGAGTATGGAAAGTAGCTTGGGACAGCCATGTGACCGCTGGGCTCAGTCATCAGGAAGAACTGGGGTTCCTTTCACCATCCACAGCTCAGGTTGTATCTTTGTTCCCTCCTTCTGCTTGCTCAGCTTCTGGCGTCCTAGGGGGAAAATGCCTGTCAGGGGAGCGTTACATAAGATTCTGGGTGGGGGTGACATAGGGAGAGGACAAGAGTTGCATAAACCAGAACAGGAGGAAACAGACAGGGAAGGGAACTGGGGGAGGCAGGTACTGCAAGAGAGGAGAAAAAACACAGGCCTGACCTCCAGAAGCTGCTCCACAAATGGTAGGCCTCTGTCCTCTGTCTTGTTCTGGCTCGAGTCCCTCCCAGAGACCCAGAGAAACCTCAACTGAAAAGTCAAGTAAGGAGATACCAGCTCCCTGGCCTCAGGGTAAGAAAGTTTTATGAAAAGAGAAAAAGAAAAAAACAGTCTCATGTTGTGAAACAGGTGAAGTCCCACACTGCCCCACCACAAGGACTCCATGCTTTTGTTTATAACTCCTGGGTGAAGCACTTCTTCAGGAGGGTACTGGGGTCTCCTGCAGCCTTCTCTGGCAATGCAGCCTCTGTGGGACTGAGTTCCTCCCTTCCAGTTTGCTCAGGGGCAGGGAGGTGTGGGAAAAAAGATTCCAGTGTGAGAGGGAGACCCAGTTTCTGGCCCTAACTCCACCCCCTCTCTAATAATAAAACCAGAGACAGGTTACAGCTCTTCTCTAGACTTCATGTGACAAGTAAGAGGCTAGAATCTTCCAATAGTAACCAAGGTTCTCCTCACCCTCAGAGGGCCACAGGAGTCTCAAGAAGAGGCAGGCTTCCTTTTAACCTGGCAGATGGGTTTTGCACCCTTGGTGAAGCCTCAGCCCTCATTCTCAGCTGCTGAAGCAGACCCTCCTCTTGAGATGTCTCGCCTCATTATAGTCCATTACCTTGGAATATGTCCACTTCACCCTGGGTTTGTCTCACCTTCTAAAATATTCCATTACCTTTCACACTGAGCTGGAGGGAGCCACTGTTGGTGATTCTTTAGTTGGTGATTGTATGAGCTTCCAATTGCTGCTGTAACAAATCCCCCAAACTTGATGTCCTAAAACAGCACACATTTATTCTCTTAAAGTTCTGGAGGGCAAGACTTCCAGTCAAGACGGTAGCATAGGAAAACGCAGTACTCGCCTCCTCCCACAACGACATCAAAATTACAACTGAACTACAGAACAACCACTTTTTGGAACTGCCTGAAAGCTGGCTGAATGGAAGTCCTTCAACTAGGGATTTAAAGAAGCCACATTGAGACTGGTAGGAGGGGTGGAGACATGGAATGGGCTGGTCCCCCCCACACCTGCAGAGGTTTTTAATTGGGAGGGATATCTTGGCTGCAGAGACCACCCCCTTGAGGAGCGAGGGATCCCAGCCCCACACCAGGCCCCCAGCCCAGGGTTCCAGTGCTAGAAAGAGAAGTCCCCATAACATCTGGCTGTAAAAACCAGCAGAGATTGAGGCTGAGCAAGATGGAGGGCTGCTGGAGCCCCAGAGTTCCTCTTAAAGAGCTCACATACGGACTTACTTGAGACTCGCTCCCTCTGAGCTCTAGCACTGGGGCAGCAGCTCAAAAGACACCGGGGACATAGGGGGAGGAACTGAGTTGTCTGGCATCAGGGCAGGAGCTGGTGGAAGAGGGCAGCTTTCTCCCAGACAGAAGTGTTCGCAGAGGCCATTGCTCCTTTGATGAGCCCTCCCCACAGAGCTGGGACAGGGAGCCATATCTGAGTCTCCATCAATCTGGATAGCACTATTCACCGCCCTGGTGATTCCCTGAGACCCCATCCCACTCAACTTTCAGGTCCACCCAAGCTATTTCCAGTGGCCTTTCTATACAAATGCCCTGTCCTAGCTCATGCTTCAGACTTTTCTAAAATCTTTCAAGCAGCATCTGGCCTCAGCATGCCCTATACCTCTAAGTGGCTATTAGCAAGTCACTTCTCAGTCCTTGGCACTCAGTTTTCATAATATGAGAGGGTTGAACGAGATGGTCTGAGAGGTTCCTCCCACCTTTAATAAACTACATTCTGCAGATCGAGGCTTGACTGTGCTTGTGATTCTATGTCAGGGCCCTGTTCTGACTCATGTACTAGGAAGTTCTGATGGAAGGGTTATTAAGGAAACATGGATTTAGGTTATTCCCACAACACTCCAGGACCAAATCTGACACTTGTTCCTCTGTGCTCATGATAACACTCCACCTTTGCTTTGGGATTTAGAGAGCTGATCCACATGATGACGCTAGGAAGTTAGACACTATGCTCATTTTAAGTGAAAAGGCTGAGGCTCAGAGAAGGAAAGAGAAACTCTTCCAGATGCCAGACCCTGTGATGGGTGCTTTACACATCACCTCATAACAACCCTTCCAAGTGGATAATATTACCCCTACTTTACAGGTATGAAAATTGAGCTCCAGTAAGGCAAGGTGACTTTCCTAATGAATAGCCAATGATAAGTGACGGAGGCCCACTTTCCTGACTGAACTACCTCGTCTTCCCTCTATATAGTACTGCCGCTGTTACTTAAAACTTCTCCACCCCATGTTGACATGATGACCCTCAGCATCACAGCTGTCCTTTTGGATCATTCTTTCATGGTGCTCTCCAAACAGACTTACAAGCCTTAGCAAGTCACATCACCTCTGTGCCTCTGTTTCCTCATCTGTAAAATTGGAGGTGCAAGTCCCGACTTCATAAGGGTGTTAAAATCATTGTTGAAAGTACTGAGCCCTACATATACTATGCTCTTTCCTATACCACATACACACCTTTTCATTTAAAGGAAGCACTTAATGGCTTCTCTTTGGCATATCCCAATTGCCAGCATCACTATTGCATGTTGGAGCCATCATTAAGTAAAATAAGTGTTACTTGAACACGAGCACTGTGATACCAACAATCAATCTGATAACTGAGATGGCTACTAAGTGACTAACTGGCAGGTAGTGCATACAGCGTGGAAACACTGGACCAAGACATGATTCACGTCCCCGGCGACATGGAGCAAGACAGAGCACAATTTAAAACTCATGAATTGATTACATCTGAATTTTCCATTTAATATTTTGGACGACAATTGACCATGGATAACTGAAACCAAGGAAAGTGAAACCACAGATAAGGGGGCAATACTGTAGATGAAGGAGGTGAAGGGGAGGGATGAGCCAAGGGTGACTCCCAGCTTACTGGCTTGGAAGCTGAGTAGGAGGGGATACCTTTTAGTGAGTGGAGAATGCAGGAGGAGTAGAGGGACAGGGGGATCTAATCCAATGTCCACATGTATGCCTTCATCTACTGTATACATACAGAGGAGCATGATAAGAACTCAAGATAGAAAAGCAGAGAAGGGGCTGCATGGAGACATTGTCTCTCTACGATGCTAGAAGGGGCCCTCAGGACATTGTTTCTACCTACATGAAAGGTGGAGCCAAGCCTCATGCAACCTGACTTGGCCACACCTGAAAAAAGGAGGCTGGTGCTGGACCAAACAGGGGCAGCATTATCAGTGAACCCATCCATGGAGCCACTGCTCTTAAAGGGAGAGAGCTGAGATCGACACCTGGGGAAGTGAAAACTGCAGGGCCAGAAACAGAAAGGAAACCAGTCCAGCAGGGCCAGGGCTTAGGAAGAAATGAAAAGGTGAGCAGAGCAGGACAAGGCAGTAATCTTGCAGAACATTAATTGTTCAGCCAGAATTCCCTGTACTCATGGCTGGGGCACTCTGCTGGACTGAGGTGGGGCCTCAAAGAGGCTGGAATGAGCCAGAAAGTTAGGATGCAAATCAAGCCCCTCCATGCTGATAGATCCACTGTGTTGACTGCTGGCTACTTTCTGCCACCACTGCCTAAGGGATCTTGGATCAGCTCCAAAGATCAAGAGCTTAACTCCATGGCCCTTCTGGTCCTTTCATTCCTGTTAGTATTTCAGCTCCATAGTGGGACTTGGGCATAACACATACTATTAGTCAAATCAGGAATTTATTCATTCATTTACCAAATATTTATTAAGCTCCACTATGTGTCAGGCATTGTGGTTATCAGTGGAGATACATTGCTAAATAATGCACACAGTGAAATACAAAAATGACCAATTTTAACTGCATGATCCTGGGCTAACCATTTCATCTGGGAACATCAGTTTGCCACCCAGGAAACTTCTAAGACCATTTACAACCATTTCAACCATCCTGAGGCTCCCTCACATTATTCATTCAACATATGCAGTAGCATATACTTTGCATATAACAAGTATGTTATTTTCCAATTCAAGGAAAAACACATAAGACAAAGGGCTATTTCCTGGATTTAGGACTGATATGGAAAATCTTACATATATAATTACTAAGATAGAATTTTATATTTAATAAATCCCTTTTATTAAAAGAACAAAATTATAAGAAATAGAGACTATGTCAGAAGAGTCATCATATTATCATCATGTGCTAGGATTTGATTTAAATCCACCAACAAGACATGGCATGAATTTGGTTTAAAGTCAACAGGACATAGTGTAAATTTTTTAAAGAGAAAATCACATAAATAACACATATAACACAATGTAGTAAGTGCTGTGCTCATGGAGGTGGATAAGGTCCATTATCAGAAAGTGGCTGATTCAGCAGTTTCCATTTCCTTCCTCTCGCCCTGCCAAACTCATAGAAGCCAGCTCTCAGAAACTGAATCATGAGTACGAAGGGAGTTCCCCCCAAGAAGTCAATGAAGGGATGCAATTCAGGGTATCAACTGAGGACTGGGGTAGAGGGGTAGGGTGAGGAGGAGGCACTGTCTGTGATCAGTGGAATTGACGGTAACAAGGGAAGACACCTCGATGCTAAAGCCTCAGTGAAAATGGTCATTGCCCTGATCTTGTCTTTGCTTCACCTCCCTCAAGACCAGCATTAGCAATCATAGAGATGCGATAGAAACACAGCCTAGTGTTTTCAGAGAAGTAACTCTATAGTCCCTGGAAGGACAGAATTCCTAAGGTGTGGTCTCCCTTTGCTTCCACTGTTCTAGCCCCTTTTGGAGGAATTCTAAGTCCTCTGGTTTAGCCCCAATTTAGCTTCATCATCAAAGATCTAGCTCAGCATCTAGCCAAAGTTGTTGTTGGAACTCCAAGCCAATTGGAAAAACACCTCAGCATCTAGAATATTGCAGGACGATCATTTCAATCCCAGTATGGGTGTCCTTTATCCTGAGGAGAATCTACCTATGGATTTTCCTAGGGGCCCAGATAAACTTTCTGAGCCCCCTGAGGAGGTAGAAATTTCTCCACCCCAGCAGGAAGCCCAAACTCATCATCCAGAGCTTTCTGAGGAGACTGAAGCTTCACCCCAACAAGAGGCCCCCACTCAGCATCCACAGACCGCTGAGGAGGTTCAATCATTTTCATCGGAGGCAGAGGCCGAGGCTTAGCATCCAGAGCACATCTAACAGATAGATCCACCTCCACTTCAGCAGGAGGCTCCTATCTCAGCCTCCACAGCTCCCTAAGGATCCTGAAAATCCTGCTAATACCCAGAAGGCCCCAGCTGTACCTCTAGAGTCTCCTTTGCAAAACCCTTACCCGAGCCTTCAAATCTCTCTGAAGAGGTCACTGGAAAGGGACAGGGACTGAGGTGGGTCTGCCCTGGCATGGTCTGGAATGTGTAAACTATTTTCTCCTAAGTGTCCTTGGTTAGAGAAGATAAGATTTTGTGATTTATTAGCTGGCTGTAAATTGCTCGGCCAGTTTGTTCAGCTGTCTTTCTCAGTTTCCCCATTCCACTTGCCAAGGAATTAATTTTCCTAGCTTCTTACTAACCTGCCTCATTTCCCCCTCAGAGACTTCCATCCCTAAAATCTTTTAGGGGTGATGAGGGAGATGGTCTGTCTTCAGTAACTGCTTCCTGCTGACAAGGGCTGTGGTCCCTGCCTGTGTAGGGTATGGAAGTCTCTCCCTGCCTGATCTAAGGGAGGCAAGGGGATGGGATCCAAGTCTGGAACAGAGGCTGTTAGCTGATTCTTCTAAAGTAGGGATGGGCCAGAATCCCTGAAGCATCATCATCTTGGTATGGAATTGTTGTATCCTAGAGGTGACAAATTTGATGAAAAGGTTAAAAAAACATGGTCCAAAGATGAGAACTATAACTAGTAGAGGTCCAAGGAGGGGGAAAACAGGTAATGGAGGGGAGAGCAGATTTTACAGTATCCCAGATTGAACTGGAAGAAGGGTTCCCCTTTTGAAAGTTATGAAGCCAGGTGGCCTGGACCTAGATTTATTTTGATGCTTTCGTATACTTGACTCAAAGAGTTGATGGAAGCGCAGCAGGTTTTGTTTATGACTGCACATAGCCCTCCCTCTGCTGCAATAGGTAACTGAGGGCTAGTCTATTATCTGGCACAACATTAGCAAGAGAATCTAGAGACCATTGTGAGGTGTTTTGTTTTGTTTTGTGTTTTAATCCTCACATGTTTTTATTGATTCTTGGAGAGAGAGAGCGGGAAACATCAATGTGATAGAGAAACAACAATCAGCTGCCTCCTTGTACATGCCCCAACTGGGGATCAAACCCACAACCTAGGTATGTGCCCTGACCGGGAATCAAACCCACAACTTTTTTGGTGTACAGGGTGACACTCCAACTAACTGAGCCACTCAGCCAGAGCAAGACTGTTGTTCTAAGTTTCTGAGGGCATTGCCAGTACTTCTTTCTAGGGCAGTTATACTGTCTGTTAAATTTCTTAAGGTGGCTTCATGGTAGGCAAATCCTTCCCGTGGCTGCTGCTAGGCCAACAGCTGCCCCTATGCCAGCTACAATGAGACCAACGGCCCTTTTATTTAAAGGTTAGAGGCACTATGAATAGTGACAGAAATCTCTCAGGGACCAAGAAAACCAAAGATGCACTGGCCTTGAAATTGTGTATTGTCGACATACAGGTAGGCTAGAGCAGCAGGTAACGGCTAGTGGAACGTGGCATAAGGTCTGCCATCATAAGGTAGGCTATTTTGGGGATGTCCACAAAGGAAGAGGAATCCATGAGGGATGTACCATCTCTGGGGATATGTTAAAAACTAGCCTCTTAGGGTGGACCCCAGTAGATTTCATCCTTGCAGTTAATGGAGAGGGGTCCCCCTTTTAGGAGAAGGTCACTTGGCCCTGTGGAGACCCTATGTGCTGTGGGGATCTGGTAAAGGAATTTCCAGTTAATATTAGTTTCTCCTTGCCAATGTCTGCAGGTGTTCCAGGGGTCATTTTAAGTCAGTCTGCCAGACACCTGTTGGCTGGTGCAGCCTAGCAGGCACCGGTATTGGCTTATGGGTACAGGAAATACTATTAGAAAAAGTCTTTGGATATATCAGAGATGGGCAAAATCATCTAGTTCAAGCTTATTGATACATTCATGGACATAACACAATGACAGCATGGTTTTTTAAGTGTCCTGCATAAGATCCTCAATACTGACCAGCTCTTAATCTGATTGATGACTAGGGCAAGGCTGGTGCAAGGAAAGCGGCAGGGAACTGGAGGGAGGCCCAGCGGGAGGTAGTTGTCTTTCCTGCAGGGGAAGAGGATCAGAGGGTCCCTGGTGGCTCTGGGAAGAAGCCTGGCTCTTCCGCAGCCACTCTCAGCCCAAGACCAATAAAAGTTGGAGCCTGCGGCGGGGGAGGGGTGCTTGGTTGCTAAGCATGACACGGCTGCCAATTGTGACATGGCTGCCAATCGTTGGGATCCCGCTCAGCGCGTGGTGCCAGTACCCCACTTGCCTGGGTGGCTCACTGTGCCCCTCTTGCCTGGGTCACTTTCTGTGCCCCACATGCCTGGGTCGCTCGCTGTGCCTGGGACATCTGCCTATAATGTCCAGGCTGCACCTGTGGGCCCCATGGCTCCTGTTCAAGTAGCTGCTATTGTGGCTGCAAGTCCAGGAAGCTCAGCCTCCTGAGTTGTCCCTGGATCCTGATCTGCTGACCTCCACCCACCATCATTCCAACCTTCTTCAGTTGAGCAGGAGGGTTGAGATCAGCCTCCAAATTACTCTATGGATGTCGTAGCTCAACCTTCAATACATCATGAGGAGATAGACTCACCTCCAGGTCTGGGTGAAGCTCAGCATTCATTCCTATCAATGTTAAAGATGTGGACTTGACGTTTGATAGCTTCTGAACCCCCTAATCAGATTGAACCATCTGTAGCTGACAAGGTTTCAGCTCATCCTGCAAAGTCCACTGAAAAAGACAAATCTCCATCCCAGCAGAAGACTCCAGCTCAGCCTACTTCAGAGTCTGATGCTACTGCACTATAGCAGACTACAGCTCCTCCAAGCACCCTGAGGGGTCACTTCCACATCCAGAGCGTGTTCAGGCTCAGCAGCCAACCCTGTCCAAAGAAGTCACATTTCAAACTGTGGACCTTAAGCTAAACATCAATCCTGAACTTATTTCAGAGGCTGAAGCTACAGCATTCTACAGCAGAATACAGGACCTCCAAAGCACCAGGAGGTGACAATTCTACATCCAGAGCCTATTCAGGCTCAGCAGCCAACCTTGTCTGAGGTCCATTATAACCACTAGACCTAGAGCTTCCCATCGCTCCTGAACATACTTTGGAGGCTGATGCTACTGCATTGCTGCAGACTACAGCTCCTCCAAAGCACCCTGAGGTGACACTTCAACTTCCAGAGTCTGTTCAGGCTCAGCAGCCAACCTTGTCTGAAGAAGTCACATTTCAACCTTTGGACCTTGAGCTAACCATCAATCCCAAACCTACTTTGGAGGTATACGCTACAGCTCTGCAGCACACACTACAGCTCCTCCAAAGCACCCTGAAGTGACACTTTCACATCCACAACCTGTTCAGGCTTGGCAACCAAACTGGACTGAACTCACAATTCAATCTTTAAACATGGAGTTCACCATAACTCTAGAACTGACTCTAAATATGTTGAATTTTCAATCCAGGAGAAGAGATCAGCTCTGACTCACATGCCTCTAGCCACTGTACAACCTACTCCAGTCCAGCAGAAGGGTTGAGCTCAGCCTCAGAAAGCTTCTTTGGATGTTGTAGATCAACCTTCTGTACATCATGAGGTGACAGTCTCCCTTCTACATTCGCGTGAAGCTCAGCACTAGATGTTTCCTAATATCAATCTTAAAGATGTGGATATGAGAGTTTTAATAACTTCAGGGCCCCCTAAGAAGATTGAATTATCTGCAACTGAGAAGGAGGTCTCAACTCATCTTTCAAAGTCCATTAACACGGTCAAACTTGCATCCCAGCAGGAGATTCAAGCTCAGGCTACTTCAGGGACTGATCCTAGAGCCCTACAGCAGACTACAGCTCCTCCAAAGCACCCTTAGGTGACACTTCCAATTCCAGAGACTGTTCAGGCTCAGCAGCCAAGTTTGTCTGAAATCAAATTTCAACCATCGGACCCAGAGCTCACCATCACTCCAGAACCTATTTCAGAGGCAAATGCTACAGCCCTGCAGCAGACTACAGCTACTGCAAAGCACCCTGAGGTGACACTTCCACAACCAGAGCCTGTTCAGGCTCAGCAGCCAACCTTGTCTGAAGAAGTCACATTTCGACCATTTGACCTGGAGCTCACCATCATTGCCAAACCTACTTCAGAGGCTGGTGCTACAGCCCTGCTGTAGACTACAGCTCCTCAAAAGCACCCAGAGGTGACACTTCCAATTCCAGAGCCTGTTCAGACTTAGCAGCCAACTTTGTCTGAAATGAAATTTCAACCATTGGACCTGGAGCTCACCATCACTCCAGAACCTGTCTCAGAGGCGAATGCTACAGCCCTGCAGTAGACTACAGCTACTGCAAAGCACCCTGAGGTGGCACTTCCACAACCAGAGCCTGTTCAGGCTCAGCAGCGAACCTTGTCTGAAGGAATCACATTTCAACCTCTGGACCTGGAGTCAACCATCTATCCCAAACTTATTTCAGAGGCTGATGTTATAGCCCTGCAGCAGACTACAGATCCTCCAAAGCACCTGAGGTGACACTTCCCCATCCGGGGCCTATTCATGCTCAGCAGCCAACCTTGTCTGACGAAGTCACATTTGAACCTTTGAACCAGAGATCACCATAACTCCAGAACCTTCTTCAGAGGCTTAACATCCTACAGCACTGCATTACATGCCTCTTGATATATGACAGAGGAAGGATACATCGCCTACGTAGGATTCTTCCCAAAAAAGTTTACTTTGAATCTAATCATGAGCAAACTGACAAATCCAGACTGTGGGACAATTTACAAAAGAACTATATTAGAATCTTCAAAACAGCCAATGTTATGAAAGACTAAAAAAGGTAGGGAAATTTTTTAGATTAAAGCAAACAAAGACATGACATGTGATGCCTGATCTTTGACTGGATCCTGGATCAAAACCAAACAAGTATAAAAAACATTATTGGCAAAAAAAAAAAGAGAGAGAGAGAGAGAGACAGAATTAATGGGGTTTGGCCAGGATGGAATAACTGGGACCAATTTAACCTCCTGCATGAAACAACTAAAAAGCCAAACAAAATATTTGAAACAACAGTTTTCAAGAAAATGGATCTTAAGCAATGAAGAACAGTGATCCCCAAGAGATAGGAAATAAATGAAGTGAACTCTATGCTTGCCTCAGCTTACAGCTCTGAGTGTCTAGGTCATGATGCAGGGAAGGAGAAACCCTAGTGGAGCGGGATGGGGGGCAAGGTGACTAGAATTTACAAAGCAGAGCACTAGAAAGTAAAGAGGTGGCCAGACAAGGACTCTGGGGTGCTGGGGCTGGGCCCTGAGCAGGAGCCAAGCCTTTCCGGGAGCGCCTTTACCGTAAGTGTCCTTAGCTACCACAGGCCTCTTTACGGCTTCAGGTCCCACCCTTTTATGGCACCTTTGTTTACACCACCTTTATGAGGCCAGGGCTGAGATTGGCTCTGCACAAGAGCAAGCCCTTTTTCTAGAATCACCAGGGACCAAGAGGTCTTTTTCCACGTAAAGGGAATGATGACCTCCTGCTGGGGCCCCCTCCCTCCTCAGGATCTGAGCTGCCCACCTGGCTGGCCCTGACCCTAGCAGCCCAGGGATGGTGGGATAGACAGAAGCTACACCACAAGAATTCAGCTGATGAGAATGAGCTTTTCTGCAAAATGTAAATGGTAGCAACTGAGAATTCTTGTCTAAAATGAGGATGTAATGAATAGTTTGTTTCTTTCAAGAGTAAAAGCCTTGGCCACCTTCTCACCCCAGGCAATTCAGAAGGGCTAGTCCAGTTCTGGCAATCTCAGCTCCTCCTCAAAGCTGAAATCTGAGAGATCCTTCCTCCCCCTGGTCATACTGCTCCCAAGAAAAGTACCTGACCTACAAAATATACCAGTTAGGGCAGAGGGGAGGAGAAATGTTGCCATTTCCTTGAAATTTTCAGTATCCGTGTCTTATTCTTAATTCACTGCTCTATTAGAAGGGCTACCAAAATTTCTGTAGATGGGGTTTTGGAGGTGCAGGCCTGCAGAAGCGAGTGGAGGGAGAAAGCCCATGGGAATTGCTGGGTCCCCACTCCAGACGGCCTTCAGCCACTATCTCTTTGCTTCCCTCTCACTGGGTGAACAGGAACCAACTATGGGGGGACTTCGGTCACCTGAGTTAAGTCTGCAAGGAGCCTAGAACAGAGTGAGGCTGTGAGGGGGCTGCTAGGGGGAGCACAGGAATATGCGTGGGGGGAGGCCTGCGGGTAGCTGGGCGCCCCTGTGCTGTGGTATGGAACTCCTCAGGGCTTCTGTCCACGGCTTGGAGAGGAAGGTAGGGGAGCCCCCAAAAGTGTCCCCCTCCTGTTCCCCTTGGGGAAACTGATACCAAAAGATCCAGAGGGTATGTGGGGGGAGGGGAGCTGGGGGACGGCAACTCATGCAACCCAAGCAGGGCAGGGTAGTGGTTAATCCACTCCATCCACCAACAGCCCTGCCTCTGACTTAAAATCCTAAGCCTGAGTGCTATTTTAGGAAAAAACTCAGTACCAATTGGAATACCCCTTCTAGGTATTTATGTTGACTCTTTCTCCTCAAGCCCTTCTATAGGAGACAAAGGACAATATTTACATGAGAGTTTATTTAAATATTTGAAAGATAATTTTGCTGGGATAACTGAAGGCCACATAAGACCAGTATTTGAAGCAAAATCTTAACCAAAAATGGAAAAAACATACTTTCCCTCCTCCTAAGCATCTTAGGAAGAAGTCAGCTCTAAAATTTTAAAGTTAAAGGTTTTGTTAGGTATTGCCTAAGATTAAAAACTCACACCCATATTGTAAGGCAGAAAACTCTGCCCAGAGTTAGTAGTTTAGGAAGGGGAGGGCTTGATGATGACTCTGAAAAGATGAGTTTCAGAAAGAAAGTAAAAAAGAGAGGTCCCCACCGCCCCAGCACACACTGGAAACAGACCTTCCTCTAGCTTATCCGAAGGCTCCTCGGCCATGCCAACTCTAGGACTGCTGCATGCAGGATGGCAACACAACCTCTAAAGCACAGAATTTCGGGCTTTGCTTCTGAAGTGGTGGTGGTGCAACCACAGTATCTTCATTTTCCCTTTCTTCAAGGTCAGAAAGATCCTGAAGTTGTAGGATTTTGAAGTAAAGGTCCTTCCTAAGATCTCAATGTAGACTTCAAAATCTTTTGTTATTAGAAATAAAAACTAAATTCCACCAATCCCAGCTATCAGTTGAGGTGTCCTATAGCTTCAAAATCAAGACTTGCAAATGAATTACTAGATACAGACAACTATTTTTTATATGTACCATACAAATACTGGAGAAAGTTATGGACACCACCACCCAAGCCTATGAAATTATTAATTCTAGGTGGCAGACCAATACTCAGACTTAAAGGTCTCTCACATCTCCTCCCCAAAACCCAGTTCTATTCTGCTCTCTAAAGTCTAGAATTTCAATGTTGACAGGAATCTAGTCAGTCAAAGAAAATCCACAAAGTTTACCTTGGTGATCCTTTTTGACCAATCATTGAAAACAGTAATTTGCCAATTCTTGGCACTGGGAGCTGCTTAGGGCAATGGCCTCATGTTAAACCGCCCTATGTCTGGTGCCAAGACAAACCTAAAGACAAAAAGAGATAGACCTAAGAACATCACAATCTGACACAGAGACTTATTTTTGAATACACCTGAGCTTTATCAATGCCAATTTCATAGAGTGGTTGTGAACATTAAATAGGATACAACATTTTAAGCAGTAAGTTCATAGTAAACTGTAAATAAGTATTCTTTTTTAAGTCACAATAGTTTTGTGCATCATTATCTGAGGCCCTGATAAATTGAAAGGTTTCCCTGACCTCTGGTGGTGAAAGTGATGATGAAAGCAACTTAGAAAGCCCTGCATAAGCCAATTATAGGGTTATGGGTAAGCAAAGGAAGTAAACTGTTTTAGTCATTCCATCCTATAGCTCCTGTTTGAGAATATAGCCTAGAGAACAGATAAAATGGACCTGCCACCGAGGTAGGATCTTAATCTACAGCATTTCCCTCCCCAAGTTACTAACCCCTGTTAGAAGAGGGAATGCAGATACCTCTCTATGAATTTTTCAGTTCATTATCTTCAAAGTTTTATTTTTCACCCATGAGCTAAACTAAACTAGATACTAAATTTTTTCTAGTTTTCTTAAATATTTGACTACAACCTTCCAAACTAATGCTTCATTTTTCTCTCATCCTTTCTCTCATCTCTAATTGCCTTGCAATTATTAACAACCAGAACATTTTCCTTTTATCGGACCATTTGTCATAATGCTTGTCATTCTAGCTTTTGCCCCAGTAATACTAAGATTTGTAAAACAGTTTTCTCCACCAGGTTACAAGCCCTATTTATACTCAGGGAATACCACCACGGACACCATCACAATCTCCTTTGTGCCAAGGCCTCATCTGCCCTCTGACAGAGCAAGGATCTTTTGGCTCTGACGGAAAACGTCCCCCCCTCCTTTCAGCACAAAGTAGTTACAGAAGAGAAACTCTGCACCCCTTTACTCTGAAAGAATTCAGTGCCAAAAAAATCCTTGAGGAGGGAATGTTAGGTGGGCCAGGTACAGAAACCGGGGTACAGAAACTCACCAGGGCAGGAAGCCCCAGAAGCCTAGCAACGGGCAAAACTGTGAAAACAAGAACCTTGTCCCCAGGGGAACCTATCCTCCCCCAGCATATCAATAGTCATGAGGTTTAGATCCCCCCTGAGCGTTCCCTCCCTGAAGATAACATCTGGGCCTCAGTTGTATTTCAGCCCCAGGCCCAGAAAAGCAGCAAAACCAGACAAATGGCGCAGTGGCTAACTCAGGACCAGCTATATAGACTAATGACCCCCTGCCCTGGAACCCACCAATCAGTGGAGACCACAATCCTGAAAGAGCACACCTGGAAAGCTGATGAATATTCTATTAAGACCCTCCCCTGACACCTACCCTAAGGTTTCCACCTGCAAGAGAAAGGACCCGGTGCCCACTCCCCACCAGGGGAGCACACCAGTGCCATCTTCTTCCCCCTTCTTCCCTGGGGGGGACCCCATGAGACTTGCAACCAGGGGAGCAATGGGCAGCAGCAGCCCATCCCAGGCTAACTTCCTGAACCTGTCTCCAAGGCCCCCTTCTCTCTGACTCCTCAGTGAGCCCAAGCAGCCCCGCCTGGGCTCTCCTGTTCCTCCTTCTATGCACCTTCCTTGTTTCACTGCCCTAAGTATATTTTTGCTGCCATCTGGACCCAATACCCTTTGACTCAGTGCTGTGTGGCCTTTCTCTTTGGATGTCCCCAGCCCCTTTTCTTTAAATAAATGCCTTTTAATTATCCACCTCTGAGATGGCTATTTAGCCTGCCCTGCGCACCACCTTAGCCATTTCTTAACCAAGGAGTGGCCTTAACCATTCAGTTTCATTTCTTTGGGGCTCTGTGGGCATCGCTGGCTCACTAAAACTTGATGAGGACACAGAAATCAGGACGCCCCCCTGCAGCGTTTGGGAGGCCAAACTGGGAGCGCACAGTGAACAGAGAATGCTGTCCCGTGGTCCCGTGTCAAGTAAGTGCGTGAAACGTCACACCCAGAAAATAAAAACCCCCATTTCCTTCTGCTCCCCAAGGCAACTGCGGAGACGGTGCAAACTCAAAACACTGCTCATTTCATGAACGAATTTTTCTCTGAAATCCTAACATTCGAGAAGCATGAGAAGGCAACATGTGCTGGCTGTTCTCTCTCAAAAATCAGTTGGGGCTTGTCGGCTGCTGAGGCCCCCTGTGGAACCAAGCGCCCTCTCAGAGGAGACGAGGCGGCTGAGGCGCTGAGGCCGGACTCCGAGACTCCCAGTCTCCAGGAAGCGGCTTTCTCCCTCCCTCCCTCCCGGCCCGGCTCCCTGCAAGGCCGTGGCCCTGCGCCCAGGGCTCAGTTCCCATACCAGCAAGGTTTTGTCACTCTCGGTGGGATCTGCAAAAAGCACCGACTCCGCCGTTCTACCTTTAACCGTTACCGCGCGCACGACTGAGGCTCAAGTGGCACTGCGCCTGCGCAAGGCTCGGGAGCGGGGCGGGGCCAGCTCAGCGGGGCGGGGCCAGCTCGGTGCCTGACCTCCCCCTGGCCCCGCCCACTCCGGGGATTCTCTGCTTCTAGATCCCTCCCCGCAGCCCCACCTCACCGAAGTCCTACTACTGTACAGTGCTCGTCTACTCAAGCGTATTTTAAGGGTAGAGTCCGAAGACCTGGAGGGTAGGGACATCTTTATAGCAGCTGGCTTCATCTTCACTTCCAAAAAAGACTAGAGTTCTAGGCAGTTATCACTACTGAATTTAAAAATTTTAGATTTCCCGACTCTGAGAAATGACCCCCAAAGGTGTAATCCTTTGTCCGCTGCCGCCCTGTGCGCTGGTCCGCCGGGTCGCGTCTGCGCCAGGCGGCAAGCACCTCCCCACGCCCCGCCCCCTCGCCCCAGGCAGCCTGGCTGTGGGATTGTCTCAGCATCTTCAGGCTTCTCTGCTGCCTGTAGGGAGAAAGTGGAGAGTTAGCTTCGGCCACAGGGAGGCTCTGCCAGGCGAGGATGACAAAGGCATCAAAGGACAAGAGTTGGAGTTGTTGCAAGAGAATAATAAAAAATGGTAGACCATGGGCTCCAAGGTGGGAAGGAGAGAAGGGAAAAAGGGAGGGGTGTGGTAGGTGAGAAAATGGGAGTCACTGGTGGTGGTGGTGGGGGGGGGTGTCTGCCTAGGAGTAAGTGAGCTGGTGAGGGTGGAAACTTGGGGATGGGCCTGTCAGCAATGAGAACAAGATCTAGGGTGTGACCCTGGGAGTGGGCAGCTGGGCAGAATGGAGAAAGTGATATCTGGCGGCAAGGTGGTCAGGGTGCTGATGAGATATCCGTGTGAATGTTGGAGTCACTGAGAATGAGGCCCAAGTGTATGGGAGGCAATGAGCACCACACCCCCCAGAATGCGGGGAGTGGCTGGGAGGTGGTGGCTGCCAGCACTGGCAGGGGCATGGGTGGCATAGCTGGTGGGTGTGTGTTCAAAAGAGCCATGGGTTTGAAGGAGACCATGGGATGGTTTGGAAGCTGGATAGAGAATGAGGACACCTCCCTCCACCTGCTGACCGTGAGGTGCCTCATTTGAAAGGGCTGCTGGGAACTCTCCACCAGGGCCAGGAGGTGGAGGAACGCCCTGAGGACACTGAGACCCCCCAGAAAGTGCTGCAGACAGGTCGAGAGACAGACCTGAACCTAGGGGTGGGCCAAGCTGCTCACTGGACAAACACTTGGCAGACTTCCCAACCAGCTGCAGAATGGGCCAGCCAAGTAGGATGGGTGGGAAAGAGAAGGCTGTGGAGACCATGGGTTATGGTGCTAGAGGCGCTGTGGAGGAAGGGTCCCAAGGAGGATGAGAAGTTAACTAGATGTTAGCACAGGTTAACTAGCTTTTCTAGAACTGCCTTGAACAGCCCCCGAACTGAGGCTTCTAGCCTGTCTCTCCCAGCCCAGTTCCTCCTTCCTTCACTCTGGAGGGAGAGGACCCCTCCCTGTCTGGGGCCTGGAGGCTGGGCAAACCCAGATGTAAGTAGGTAAGGGGCGCAGGGAGAGCAGGTTCCATCCCTTCACCCCTGCTCCTTTGTAGATAATCTCAGTAGGCACCAGAAGGCACTACCTAATGGCACAGAAATGCTCTTCAACCTTGAGGAGGGTTGTGAGGAGCCAGGGCAACTAGCAGGATCTTGCCTGGGGGATGTGGGAGGAGTACTGTGGGCTCCCAGGTGACACCTTTCAGGGATTCTGTTAAGGGAAGGGCAGTGAACTCACAGGGCCCTTCTCCTTTACCACCACTGTGTGGAGGAAGGGACAAGGTGTGTGGGAGTCAGCCTGGGTTTTGGTGGCAGCTTCACCAGGAAACATCTATGTGACTTTCAGAAGTCACTTCCCTCTCAAGTGCTTGGTTTCCTCATCCATCAAATGTCAGGTCAGTTGATCTTTAAGGTGCTCCGCTCCCCTGACTTTACCAGCTGATTGTCCTAGCCTCAAGAGCCATCATTTACCCCCAAACCATTCTCTTAGCCCCACCCAGAGCCTGCTCACTGGACAAACACAGGAAGATGTTCCTAAAGATGAGGGCACAGATTCAGCCCAGATCCACCTTAATCTCAGGCTGTCTTCAACTAGACCTACCATCTCCCAACTCATTCCATTCATGGGGAAGATGAGGACAGAGTGTAAATAGCTCAGGATGGACCAGCACCACTGCAGGGACACCACTGGACACATCAGTCCTCCTTCTCCAGGGATCAGGAGCATCCTTGCCAAGGCCTTCTCCACCAGCACCACCATCCTGCCACCCACCAGATGGGACAATGAAAGCAGAATTATGAGGGAGGAGCTGAAAAATTCAAAGCTTAGGCACCCACCCCAGACCAGCTCAGGCCCCTACATTACTGTCCTTGCAGCTGGGGCTTCTCCTTGGGGCTTGTCATAATGCTTATTAATCATTTGGGGTAATTGGTGTTTAATACTCATCTTCGTTGACAGACTGGAAGCTTCATGAGGGTAGGGACCAGGTCTGGTTCAATGCTTTATCCCCAAAGCTTGGAACTCTTGACTTGCATATAGCAGGTGCCCAATAAATAAGTGAATGAATGATTATATGAATAAATGCTTTTGAAGAGCTCTAAATCTAGTAGGAAAAATTAGGCACAAATACTGTGATAAAAAGAGTACAATATTGCCCTGGCCAGTATGGCTCAGTTGGTTGAAGCATCATCCCATGCACCAAAGGGCCGTGGGTTCAATTACTGGTCAGGGCACATACCCAGGTTGCAGGTTCAATCCCCAGTTGGGGCACATACAGGAGGCCAGGAGGCAACCTATTGATGTTTCTCTCTCTCTAAAATCAATTTTAAAAAATCCTCCGGTGAGGATTTTAAAAAATGCCAGGCCACAGTCTCTAATCCTCACACCAATTTTATGAGAAGGGTATTATTATTGTCCTTTCATGCATGAGAAAACTGGGGCATAGAGGGATAAGTAACCTGCCTGATGTCACACAGGTGAAAAATGGCCAAACCAAGGCTGGGTCCTGAGTAGGTGGAGCCTTGGGTCAGTCTTCAGTTGCTATACTCTCTTGCCTCCCAACAAAGTGGTGGGCACTGGGCTGGGCTCTTGGACTCAATAGGAAAAGGTCATTTGCCAAGAAGGGCAATAGGTTTGGCTGATGGACAAGAAAAGGTTCCCAGAGAAAGGTCAGAAGAAGGGATGGGACTGAGAGGGTGGGGGAGTCTTATGGGAGGCAGGTTAGGGAGATACCAACTCAGTAGACTCACCAGCCCATTCCCAGCTGTGACTGACCTCTCTGAACCCTGACTCTGCTCAGTAAAATGGACATAAGATAGATCCACAGTCGCTTATCTAAAATCCTGGCGACCAGCTGGGCTTGGAATTAAGAATTTTTCAAATTTGAGAAAGGAAATTCAATGTATGAGTTGTATTGACACAGCACCTCCAGGGGACCTGGAACAGCCTCCTGGAATCAGGCATGTACATTTCTGCAGCAAAACATGAGGTGCACACTCAACGGGGTAAAGGTCAGATTTGGCCATCCTGTACATTTCACATTCAGGCACTTTAGGATTCTGGGGTTGGAGATGAGGGAGCATGGGACTGTTCTAAGGCATGTAGCTCACTGCACACTCTGAGAGTGTGCTTGTCTCAAGGCTTCCCTTCCTTCCTTCCCTCACATGCTGGGGACCAGGGAGGAGCTGGTTGGAGCAGAGGAGGCAAAAGAGTTTCCAAGTAAGAAAACCAGTGGCTGCAGGGCCGTAGGACGAGGCCTGGCTTCCAGGGTTGCCTGGGCCTTGTCACCAGCTGTGCAGCAGGCAATGCACAGGAATGTGTCCAGACCAACAGTCTAGCAGGGGTGGGCAGCTGGCAGGCATGGATAATGCTGCATTGGGCCCTCCCTGCGGGCCCGAGGATCCCCAAGTGGCTGGATGTTGCCCTACAGGGGTGTGGTGGTGGGGGACACACACACACCCTTTTCATCCCCCCAGGCTATCCTCCCAACTCCCACCCCAGGTCAAATGCCAGGCTGCCCAGCAGCTTCTGAAGAGGATGTGGAAGGAAATAATACAACTTTCATTCCTATTAATTTTTATTTTATTCTTTGGATTTTTATTATTTTTTCAAATAAACAGCATATTCATGTGTCTTCCAGTTCTCAGGGACTGGCTGTATTGGGGAACTGAGGGAGAGAAGCCTGTCTTCACCCTGTTGGACCACACTGCCACTTGAGGTGGTACTGGCTTCCCCAGGTATTCAGCTTCAGCCCAGCTTTTCTTGCCTATGGCCCGTTATTTCCATATAAATACTTAACTATTTACACTTTAATTCCTTACCTCATGGCTAGAGTTGGTTATGAATTGATACATTTCAAATATGTTTTATTAACAATGCTAAGCCTGAGGATGGGATGGGGTTCACTCAGTGGTGGTTTCATGCATCACTTTCCTCTACTGTCTCTCCAGCAGACTCTGTTGCATCAGCCTTGGCAGATGAGGGGATGGCTTCACCCTGCTCCCTGGGGTGAGAAGAAGGCCAAGGCTTTTACTCTTGAAAGAAACAAACTACGAATTATTTCCTTATTTTAGAAAGAATTCTCAATTGTTCCCAATCATTTACATTTTTACAAGCTCATCCTGCGACTTCTCAGTTGTCCAAAAGAAGCCAAAGAGAGATGCAAACAAACTCTTGAGCGCAAACAGCAGCCTGCTGAAGAACCCGCCCTCCTAGAAAACAGAGAGGGAAATATGAGCTCTGTGTTTGCCGGCCTTGCCCCGCCACAGTACTTCATCTTCTTCAAATTTACCTCCATCGAGCGTTCTCCTGATGTGCCCTGCTGGAGACCTTCAAGAGAGCCTCTTGGAGGAAAATACATACCAACAATTAGTGATTCATGCCATTTTACGTGTCTCTCACACATAAAGCTCAGTTCTTATTAGGACTAAATGGGTACCTGGGTCCATACTCATGAGCAAAATCACCATAGACCTGGAACCTTGACAATGATTCCTTGCATGCTGGGCTTCCAGAAGTTTCCTGTGTCTATTTAAAATGGCCCCACAATGTCTCTGGGGGGCCTTTGTATGTGGCTTGGCATGGGGTATAGGCAGGATTTTCAGCCCCACTCACCTTCTCGGCCCTTGGCCAAGTGCCCTCATGCAATGAACAAAAATCAAAAAGCACAGCCACACTGGGCAGAAGCAGTTTACTCTCTCCAGAAGCATTTTACATTGGTCCCCTTTAGACTTAGTCTCATGCATCATTTTCTAGGGCAGGGTGGGGGGTGCTTTTATTTTCCTACCTGCTTTTTCCTATAAGTTAAATCACACCAATTAAATGCCTGACTCCAGCTAGCAAAGTTATCTAGCTTGCTGACTTTCACACTGCAGGCTGTCACTGACAAGTGAGTTGTGAATCAGTTTAAAGGTCATAGCTGATGCTAAAATACAAAGTACTGTTTTTGAATACAAACAGAATAGGAAAAAATCAGAGTGCATAATAAGTTTGTTTTAGAAACTACTTATGTCTATATGATGTGTGTGTACCGAGTTGTGACATAAAATGTAGCTCACAGCCCAAGTACAGTATAATCAATGGAGAAGTCCCCAAAGGGAAAGTAACCATCTTCTTTCTGACACTCACTAGCAGTGTGACCATGGGGCAAGGTATCTTTCCTTTCCCCTTCTCCATTCCCCTTTTGTTAAAGGAAAAGACAAACTACTGTCTAAGGTCTCTCCCAGTTAAAATTCTCTGAGGTTTGGATGAAGGGAATAGAGAGAGTAGGGCCCTGAAAACGGGTAGCATAAAAGGGAAGTTTTCCTGCTACTTTACAGGAAGGACTCATACATTCCACCTTCCATGGGCCTTGGAGACTAGCGCCCTTACCCTAAGACCAGGTGGCTTCCCCACCCCTTCCCCAGATCCTCCACCACCAGCAGGAACACATACAACCAAGACCTCTCTCTCCCTCTGCACCGGTTCCTCAAAGGACTGCTGACAGCAGATGCATCTGTGCCAGTCCCATTCTATCACAGCTTTGGCTAGGGAGCTAATTTTGCAAAATCCAGACAAAGCATCAGGATAAATAACTATTCTTTCCAAATCTGGTGTTTTCCTCACTGTAAATTGAGGAGATTGAAATGAATGAGTTCTCAGTTCTCCTCTAGTTTTTTGTTTTGTTTTGTTTGTTTCTTTTATTAGCACTTATTTTATGATGAATTTACTTCTGGGCCATAAGTTTTTGATTTTTAAGGTCCTCTGGGATATCTTTTTCTTCTGTGCAGCCTCCTCTCTGTTTTAGGAACAATCTGCTCTTTTGCAGTAGGATCATCTCCATGTGGCAGGGAGAGCTCACGTGTGGGTTAATCCGCCCATGAGCTCTGTAAGTTCTGCACCGCATCTGGGGAGCTTTGTTCACCCAGATGCGCTCAGTGACCAGAGAATCTACGCCTAAACCCTTACGCTCAGCATTGCTTTCTGCATTTTTAAGCACGTGCAGCAAAAATCCGGCACTCTTTTTAGGCCACCGACCCTGCGCCCAGCCCCACTCTTGGGCTGTGCACACCTACCAACTCCACCATTGTAATGAGGGAATGGCACACATTGCTTCTGTAAAGTGACATCCTTCAGATGCTTGGTGGCTTTTTGGATACGCATACCCTTGATGGCCTCCGTAGTTTTACAGGTGTTCTTTTTTTGGTTTGTTTGTTTTTTAAATGTATCTTCATTGTTGTCACGGGTGTTCTTAAAGTGAACACAAAGGTTTAAACCTCTTGACTTTCATGATTCTGCGGGGTTATCTGGGTCATTTTCAGAGGTCACCGCCGGCCACTTACAGGAAGAGGAAGTTCCTCTACTTTTAAAACTTTACTTTAAAAATTGCTGGACTCATATTTACCTTGAGCTTCCTTTTTTAGCCTCTTTCCCGTAACAAATCTGTTTTGGAAGAAAACAACATCATGATTATTCATCACAATGACCGTGATTTGTAAAGCTTTATTTGTTCCCTTTTAAGCGAGAGGACTACTATTTTGAGGACAGGAACTCTGTTGAATAGTCCTTTGACTCTTCCTAGTCCCTAACTTAGGATCTTGCATGCAGCTGGCAATGCATTTTACTGGCTGTTTTAGGTAACACTCAGCAGATAATTCCTAATAAAAACTCTTGGAATTAGGAAAAGAAAATGAAAGTATCTACCAGACACCTACACAGCAGCTTTGTTTTAAGGTCAAGAACAGGAGTAGGATGCCTATTATTACTGTTACTGTTGATCAATGTTGAGGAGGTGCTAATCAATTTAACAATAAAAATGAGGTACTGGAAAGAAAGTGACAAAGCATATTTGCACGAGATGATGCACAACCTAAAAAGCCCAAGAACATAGATTAAAATTTTACTGGCAGTACTACAACAATTCAGTTAGATGGCGAAATCCAAAATCAAGAGATCAACATGCAAACCTCAATAGTTTTCTTACAGGCCACAAATAGCTAATTAAAAAATGAAAGAAAGAGCCCATTTCCAATATCAATAAAATAATAAAGTTCCCAGAAATAAACTTAACAAAAAATGTGTAAGACTTATGTCTTACATTAAAACTTCTGAAGGACATTAGGAAGAATACAGGACATGAGGTGCTGTGTCTCTAGAATGTTGTAAAAATGCCAATTCTTCTTGAATTAACCTACAAATGCAATGCAATCCTATTCAAATTTCAAGATTTTTACAAAATTGATTGAGAGAGAGAGGAAGGAAGAGGTTGAGAGAGAGAAACGTCGATGTGAGGGAGAAACACCAATGGGTTGCCTCCCATACACCCCATGACTGGGGATCAAGCCCACAACCTGAGTATGTGCCCTGACTGGGAATCGAACCCATGACCCTTTGGTGCATAGGATGACGCTCCAACCAAGTGAGCCACACCGGCCAAGGCCCAAGATAGGTTTTAAACAAAAACTGGCCAGCTGACATTTGGTAAAGAAAATATGCAAGAATAGCTATGAAATGTATGAAAAAGCTAAAAAAAGCAGGAGCTCACCCTACCAGGTATCAAAATATGTTGTGAAAGAATTGAAATTAAATAGTGATACTGCTATTGGTACAGAAAAAGATAACTGGATCCACAGAACAGAGTCCTGACAAAGGTAGTATTTTATATTTTAGATCAGTGAAGAAATAATGAGCCATTCAAAAAAAAGATTTTAAGACAACTGGATCTTAACGTGGGGGAAAAACAGACAACCACATTAAAATAAAACCAATGAGGATTTAAAAATATTAGAAAAAACAAGAAATGTTTTAAAAATGACTAAAAAGAATATCAGAGACTACTTTCATACTGTGAGGTGACAAAGGCTTCGCTAACAAAATCCAAGCCATAAGCCATGAGAAGACTGGCAGACATGGTGACAGACTGACCACACATGACCTACTCATCACAGCCCTTTCCCCCTTCTTCCTGTTGATTTATGGAACTCTTTTTATAGTAAATATCTTAATCCTTTCAGTGGCTTTAATTGAATTTCAATATTTCAGATATTCCCCAGTGTTTTTCTCTTTTGTTATTGTTGTTAATCCTCACCTAAGGATATTTTTTCCATTGCTTTTCAGAGAGAGTGAAAGGGAGGGAAGGAGGGGGGGAGAGAGAGAAAAAAAAAACACCATCCATGTGAGAGAGAGACATCAACTGGTTGCCTCCACTGGGGGCAAGGAGCAAATCTGCAACCCAGGTATATGCCCTTGACTGGCAATTGAACCCGAGACCCCTCTGTGCTTGGGCTGACGCTCTAACCATTTAGGCCACTGGCCAGGGCCCCAGTGTTTTTGTCTTTGAGAAGACAGAACAGTGGGGCAAGAAGACAGCCTTTGCAGTAGGCAAAACAGGGTTCTGCTTTTGGTTTTCCCACTGGGGCCTTAAGTTGATCTTCATCTATGGAAGAGGGTGGTACTATCATCCTCACAGAATTGTGGGAATTGAATCAGACAATATATGGAAAATTCTTCATCCTACGCTTGACAGAAACCAGTGCTAAGTTTGCTAATGGTGTCACAGACAAGGTGGTCAAATGTATCAAAGGGTTCTGCCTGTGCTATCAGGTTCAGAAAACTCTTTCCCATCAACTGGTTATAAAAATATTGCTTCTAGCCCTGGCCAGTGTCAGCAGATAGAGCATTGGCCTGCAAACCTAAGGGTACTGGGTTTGATTCCCAGTTAAGGGCATGTATCTGGGTTGCAGGTTCCAGCCTAGTTGGGGTAGATGTGGAAGGCAACCAACTGATGGGTCTCTCTCACATCGATTTCTCTCCCCCCCCCCCCCTTCCATTCTCTCTTAAAAAACAAAAAATCAATCGAAAAATATCCTTGGGTGAGGATTAACAACAAACAAACATACATACATATATATATATATATATATATATATTTTTTTTTTTTTGCTTGTATCCTTGGTTGATATAGCTCAGTTAGTTGGGCAACATCCCATGCACTGAAAGGTTGCTGGTTCAATTCCTGGTCAGGGCACATGCCCGGGTTGCAGGCTCAGTCTCTAGTAGGGGGCATGTAGAAGACAGCTGATCAGTGTTTCTCTCTTTCCCTCTCCCTCTTCTCTCATTAAAAATCAATAAAAAATATTTTCAAAAAATAAAATAAAATAAATAAAAATATTGCTTTTATTTTCTTGTAGCACTTTTACGGGTTTTTTTTGTTTTTGTTTTTTTACATTTACGTAAATATGTTTATTTGAAGTGAGAAAGACAGATCTGCTGTTATTTCCCCCTCAAATAGTTACATAGCTTTTCTATTACCATTTATTCATATTCTTACACATATCAGAATAGTAAAAGATGACATTTCAAAAGTCTTAGGAACACATGGGCCTGTCTATTGCTGTACTCCGTATGCTACTTCAAACAAATATTAGGTTGCATCACTCCTCCTTGTGGAATTGCCTTATCTTTCTTCCTTTGAATACCATTACTGTCCACTACAAAATAAAACATACTCAAAGAGCTTATCATCTAAGTGGGGAGATAAAATAATGAAACCACATAAATAAATACAAATGCAAGGTTAAACTATATAGAAATTAAATACAGTATAGGAGTTTATAGAAATTCCAAAAAAGTAAAAGGCCACATCCCCCCTGGGCAATGGCCAATTACTTTCTTCCCAGAGGCCTTGGCAAGGTGACCCTATGCTACTCCCTAGGCTGCTAGGCTCAGAAGTCAGACTCTCTTCACTAAGAGAGAACTCACTTCCTATTGTGGAGGTCTTACCTTATCAATACCACAGGATTAATAAAAAACCAGAATTCCAGATTATGACCTGACAATGAGAACTACGTCTGTTCCACAGACAGCATCTGCGTCTCTACATGATTAGGGAAATACATTTTGTAGAGACAAGCCACCGTGGCAGACTAAAGCACAATCAATCAGAAGGCTACTTGGTGAGAACAGAATCAGAACAAAAGGGATCAGCGGACTCCAGTGTTTAATGGAAAGGACTGAATTAGCCAGATCCATCTGTCTCCCTGACAGGCACAGCCTGGCTAGTGGGCCTGACTATCCACATCTGCTGCCTGAGATGCCATCTCTACTCTTAGACAAGGCTAGGATGGGCAATGCTCATGCTGGTCTTTTCTTCACCTTTTCTCTGCCTTTACTACTGACCACCCCTCCTATAGACAGACATGTTTCTCTTTAGCAGTTAAATACATCCCATCAGGTTTTACTTGTCTGATAGACCAGGAAGCCATTTAGTCCTTACACATCATGGCACTGCTCCATGATGTGTTGACCATGGTATTTCTCTCTTGGGGAGCCACCTTTTAAAAACCCGTTTGCCATATTTTAAGTCCTCAGGGGAGGGGAATGCCTTACTATCCCCCTCCCCAAATGGTCACAAATTTCATAAGAGGACTAGAACCAGTGGGGCTAGAGTACTCAGGGAAGGTTTCATGAAGAAAGATGAACTTGAGCTAGCTGGCTTTTGAGAGATTCTTAGGCAGAGCAAAATAAGGGAATTTTAGATGGGCAAAGGCATAAACAAAAGTAGGAATGGACATGGTGTGGCTAGGTTATGATGAGGGGCTGCTTTGGCTGGAATGGAGGGCTGCCATGACTGTTGAAAAGGGAAATAAAGTAAATTAGGTTGGATTAGTAGGGTAGAGTCAAGATCTTCAGCTTATTAAATCACTCTTTAATGTTAGCAACCTGCCTGTAGGGAAAATAAACCATTATGTAACTGAATAAAAGTGGTTAGAGCATCAGCCCACCCACCAAAAGGGTTGAGAATTTGATTCCCAAGCAAGGATATGTAGCTCCGTTGCAGGTTCCATCCCAGACAACAGTCAGAGCTCAAGTGGGTGGCAACCAATCAATGTGTCTCTTTCACGTCACTGTTTCTCTTTCTCTCTCCCCCCACTCCTTTCCCTTCCACTCTCTCTAAAAAATCAATGGAAGGAGCCCGGCCGGGCGTGGCTCAGCAGTTGAGCATTGACCTAGGATCCAGGAGATCAGGGTTCGATTCCTGGTCAGGGCACATGCCCGGGTTGCCGGCTCGATCTTCAATGACTCTTTCATCATTGATGTTTCTATCTCTCTCTCTCCCTCTCCTTTCCTCTCTCTGAAATCAATAAAGATATATTTAAAAAAAAAACAACAACAACAATGGAAGGAATATCCTCAGGTGAGGATTAAAAAAAAAAAAAAGAGGAGACACAGGCAAGCTCTAGCAACAGATGACTCTAATATAACATGCTTTAGAGAAGCCTGATGCAGGATTTAGGTTGCAGTGTTTTAACTGAACCTATTCACACCATGCCTTACACACTGGAGAAGAAAGCTGCTAAGTAAATCTTATTAATTGACAAGATCACACTTTAATCTTTTTAGCCTTGTCCTTTCTGCCAGGGTGACCTAGCTCCATGAGGGTGGAGTTTCTGTACCTCTTCTCATTCCAGCCAACAAGGAAAGAAATCAGTGGTAGAAAGAGAGTAATTGGTGAGTACATCAAATCGACATCGTTTGTTTCAAGTTGAAGAAATTTTGCTATAATGTCAATTCTGGCCAATAAATTTAAGTTTCAAATCAGTTTAGTGGCTTGTTATCTTGATTTCAATTCCACAGAGATCTCTTAGAGTGGAGTTTCTTTAAAAATCCCTGGAATATAATTTGTAATAAAAGAACAAAGCATATCTCAGTGCTCATGACTGAAGAAGTGTATCAAGTAGGAGCAGGTGGGAAAGTAGCTTTGATTTTCAGTTTGTGCATTCTGAATCTACTCTAAAGACAATATATTTCAGAAATCTGAATTAACTGTTGTCTTACCTCAATGAAACAGAAAAGTACAAAATAAAATACTGTTACTCCAATCACAGGTGATGCAATGAGGAGTTTGTTGATCTCCTCATATTCTGGCAATTCGTTTAGGACCTAAAAAAAAACCCAAAGAACAATTTAAAAAAAAACACCAAAGACATGGAAAGGATAAAAACTAACTATTCTCTAGCCTATTCTAAAGAATAGCTAACTATTCTTAACTACTACTCTAAAACCCCTCTTTCAAGTGGTTCTTAAAGAACATACCAAATCTAATATGTTATGTAATCTGAGATTTTCTTGTACGATTTATCTATCTTGGGTGTTAGGTCCCATTCTCATCTATCCTCGGAACAGTGAAAACATTCTCTAAATGAGCAAAGTGGAAGATCACTCTTAGCCAAAGTCACATGGTCAAGACAAGATTCAGACTAGGCATCCCTGGGGGCTTTCACGGCATGTTCCTAAACTCACTAAAAGCCCAGGTGCCGTATTTCCGAAGCTGTCCTCACCTCATTTGACTCCTCTTCCTGTTCACCCTGGACTCCTGGCCTCTCATTTTTCCATTGTTCCGCATCCCACACTGGTTTGGAAACCTTTACTTCTTGCTGCTCACTGAGCAGCTTCATCAGGAGGCCTGTTCCAGAAAATAAGAGTTTCCTCAATTTATTTTTGTAACTTGATTGTCAAGTTCAGGTTTAAGAGAAGGGTTCCCTCTGTTGTTTTTTAAATGGCTCGGGCATATCTGCATCGTGTACATTTGAAAAAGTGAGTTTAATGAATGGTAATAATGTTGATTCTGTATCTTCTGGATTTCCCTCCAAGAAATAAGGCAATATGTAATTTAGTGCACTAATAACATCACTTTTATAATTAAAGTCTAGCTGCTCACTCATGAAAGATGACAGATTGTAGCCACTTTTGACTTGGGATGATACCCTGTCTGACTCAATAGTCAGCTCACTGCTGTTCTTCTTCCGGACTTGTAATACTTTCATGAATGGTCCTTGTTTAAGTAGTTTTACATCTGTCAAAAGAGAAGAGAATATTTTTGATATTGAAAGACTCATAGGACAGCTTTTTGTCAGTCACAGCGATATATCCCAGTGAAATAAATAGGGGGTCAGCAAATTTTGAGTGCCACATACAGATGAGAAAAACAAGTTCCAACTTAAATCTATGATTGTCAACACAACAAAAGGAGAAAAGGTATTTTTTTAAGAAGTGGTTACTGACCGAGCCAGTTTTGCTCAGTGGTTAGAGCGATGGCCCACAGACTGAAGGGTCTGGGGTCCATTCCAGTCAAGGGCATGTACCTGGGGTTACAGGCTGGATCCCCGGTCCCAGTTGGGGCTCATGCGGGAGGCAACCAATTGATGTGTCTCTCTCACACTGATGTTTCTCTCTCCCTCTCCCTCTCTCTCTGAAAAGCAATGGAAAAAATATCCTCGGGTGACAATTAAAAAAAAAAAAGGTGGTTACTGACTCAGAACACTCCATAGCATGAAATATACTAACTATATCTAGTATTATTCTACTGGATCCCAAAGGCCAATTGCCGGGTACTGAAGAAAAGCCAAGGCTGGAAGACCCCACTCAATTACACCCCCCACAGATCTATTGTGACTCCTCACATTCATGTACCCCATCCTGTCCTGCCTCAGATGCAGAGGGAGCATGAGGCTTCCTCTCTCCACCTCTTCAGGGTGCTCCTATTCTTGCTACCATCGCAGATGACCACGATTAACACCCACTGCGAACAGGTCATCATCAGGACATGCCCTTCTCCACTTTCCCACAGATTCCTTAGCCTGGTCCCTGCTTCCACATATCCCAGCCCCCATAACAGAAGGCTCTATACAGGAAAAAAAAAATATGTCTACCCTTGCTCTTTGCTTAAAATTTAGGTAGGCATCTGGGATGTATGTTAAGAGATTTGCCAGGTTGTGTACCACTGTGGAATGTTCAGTGAATCTATGGAATAATACTTGGGGTCCTAAAACACAGAAGGGAAAAAACAACTTTTGTCAGATGCCTACTGTGCTTTCATTTCATGTCATTTCTTATATTTTCAGCTTTATTTGGGGAACCAGCCAAAGCTTCTCACTGCATGAAGATCAAGTGGGCCATTGTGCAACTGGGTTTCTTTTCCAGAAAAATCAAAAGTATTGCTGCTGGTGGTTAGGGTCAGAGGAGGAGGTAAGTGTCCTGAGAAAGGAGGGGCATGGACTAGCGGGGAGCCCAAAAATGGGAGCCAGAGACCTGGGCATTAGGTGACAACATTTAGCACTTTCTGATCTTGTTGATCACCTGTAAAAGGAGATTAAAATGCCTGTTCTGCTCACCCTTGGGGTAGAAGGGAGTAATATAATTGGTCAACACATTGTTCTGAAAAATAAGAAACACTGTCTTTATATAAGAAGCACAGCATTAATATTTATGATGTGCCCAGATCACTGACAGAGACTCGTATTCAACCCATCTGGGCATGAAAGCACATTTTGGAAGTTATCGAGTAGGTGCCAGTAAACCTAATGTATAGAAAAATAATTGGTGGACAGAAAACCTTATGTTTCAGAGCAAGCTCAGAGTTGGACAGCCTAAGAATACAAGAGCCCTCCCATCCATTAGAAGGGCTTGGTAGCAGCTTCTGGTGATAGATCCAGAAATTCTCAAGTTCCAAATAAAAGTTTCATAAAACAGCATCATGTGTACTTTTTTATAAAAATGTTTCTATACCTGTCCTACAAGGCAAAGGGCAACTGAAACCCAATGCCTAGAAAACAATTTACAAACTGTAACATATGGATGAACAAGTTCTCATTTGGAAGTAAAGCACTAAGCAGGGAGCACAACACACACTATGTGGCCATTAATGTTAATGGCCATTAATGTTAATCCATTTCTCTCTCTTGTTCCTTAATCTGACATTTAGCAAGGAGTAGTTCTTAAAATTTTAAAGAATTGAACTCTGAATAAATGAAAATAAGTTACATTATTTGCTTAAAAATGTATCATCAATTAAAAATTAAAAATTAAACATAAAATAAAAATTAAAAAGTTTATCATCAGGCAATTCAGACTCACCACAAGGTGTGTTTGTCAGACATTCAGGGTCACATTGCAGTCTGACTGTCTGGGAGACAGTCTCAATATTATGTTTAAATTTGCAGAGGCAACAGGCCAAACGGCTAGGTAAGATCCTATAAATGGAAACATAGAGAATTATATTAGTGAGAAAGGAGTTACTTGAGTAGGTAAAGAGGTAGGCCAAGGCTACCACAGGGCTGGGCAGAAAAGAGTTGTTGGAACATATCGCCTGAACAGTTGGTACAGATCAGTTGGACACTTGTTACTCTTGAATATTGTAAATAAATAGGGAGGAGAACAGAAGTGCCCAACAGAAGGGTACCAATGGCAGTGGGTACGGGATGCCTAGAATAAAGGTGATGGGGATTAGAATTGGGTGACACTGATCTGTAGCTTCATTCAGATGTATCTCCTTCTCCCAACCCAGAAGTCTCACTTTGGGTTCAGAGTACAGAGAGGGGAAGACTTCTAACAAGGCTCTGGGTAAGCCCCAACTTACAGAGTCTCTTTCTCAATTCCTGACTGTGAGTGGTAAATATATTAGAAATTATTCTGGGCATAAAACATATTGTGTGGTTAAATAATAACAGATTGCCTTGGCCAAATCTGGGCAATTTGAACATTCAAAAGAATAATGATAATAAGTTATAACATAATTAATTTAAAGAAGAGCCCATGAGTTCATAATGATACTCAAAAATAACAGGGGAGTTATTTTTTAAATCTTTTTTTAAATATGTTTTTATTGATTTCAGAGAGAGTAAAGGGAGAAGGAGAGCTAGAAAAATCAATGATGAGAGAGAATCATTGATCAGCTGTCTCCTGCACTCCCCCTAGTGGGGATCGAGCCAGAAACTTGGGCATGTGCCCTGACCTGGAATCAAGTGATGACATTCAGGTTCATGGGTGGATGTTCAACCACTAAACCACACTGGCCAGGTGAGAGGAGCTATTATTTACAGACTAATGCCAGCCAATATATGTAGATGGAATAATAGAATTAGAAGAAAGTCTCACTTTGTAACCACCAGTATAATAATCAATTCAGACACTGATTATCACTGATGCACAGTTGGTAAAAAGTTGAGAGGAGAATCTTCACTGATCCCAAAGCATCATGCCACAGATTAGTTATTAATTACCATGGGAAAAAATAACTTTACAATGGAGAGATCTGGAAGATACCACCTTCACCAAGTGATTAAAAATTTAGTATTATAGGCCACTTGAACTGATGAGGTAGGAAGGATATATCACCTATATAGTATTCTTTCCAAAATAGTTTACCTTGAATCTAATCATGAGGAAAAAGACAAATCCAGACTGTGGGAAAATTTATAAGACAATTATTTTAGACACATCAAAAATGCCAGTGTAATAAAAGACCAAAAAAAATAAAGAAAAGTTAGGAAGCTCTGTTGCTCAGCGGTTAGAGCATTGGCCCACAGACTTAGGGGTCTCGGGTGCGATTCCCATTTAAAGGCATGTACGTTGGTTTCGAGCTCCATCTGGACAGGTCAGGGTGGATGTGGGAGGCAACCAATCAATACGTCCGTCTCATACTGAAGTTTTCTCTCTCCCCCTCCGCCTTCCCCTAGACTCTCTCTCTAGAAATCAATGGAAGAAAGTATCCTTGGGTGAGGATTAACATAACAAAACAAAACAAAAAAGGTAGGAAAATGTTTTAGACTAAAGGAAACAAAGACATGACATGTCATGTCTGATCCCAGAGTGGATCCTGGATCGAAACAAAACAGATTTAAAGAATATTATTGGAAGGGAAAAGAATATTACTGTCTTTTAGCCAAGATGGAGTAAATGGGACCAATTTAACCACCTGCCTAAAACAATTTAAAAAACAGACAAAATATATGTAAAAACATTTTTCAAGGTATTTGCCTCAGGCAATAAAGGACTGTGATTTCCCAAAAGATAGGAAATAAATGAAGTGAACTCTATGCTTGCCCTAGCTTATAGCTCTGAGTTTCCAGGTCATGATGCAGGGAAGGAGAAACCCACATGGAGGTTGGTGAACTCCCTAAGGAAATGGAGCTGAGAGCTGGGGGAAACCAAGGTGACTAGAATTATAGAAAGCAAAGAGGTGCACAGACAAGAACTCTGGGGATATACAGAGAGATCTCTTGAGCATTCAACAAAGTACAGTACATATGTGTGAAGAATTGCTTGAGGCTAGGAAAAGAACCACACAGTGTTGGGAATAGTGTTCATAAAAGCCAGAGAGTAAAAACTACAGTGTCTAAATGAAAAAGACACTGGATAGGATTAATAGCAGATTAGACACAGCAGAAGAAGAAAAGATCAGTTAACTGAAAGCACAGCAATAGAAACTACACAAAATGAAAAAGGAGAAAGGAAACTAACAAATGGATGAAGCACCAGTGAGTTGTGCAACAACTTCAAGTGGCCTAATAATATGTGTACTTAAGAGTCCATGAAGGGAAGGAGACAAAAAAAATCTGAACAAAGAGCAGCCCCAAATTTTCAATACTATTATAATAGTACATATGTACTTCCTTCCAATAGTATGTATGTACTTCCATTTGTCCCTCCTGGCCTTTATATACTATTATATTATACTACTGATGAAATTGCAAAATATCACTTCAAGATAGATTGTGATAAGCTAAAGATGTACACTATAAACCATAAAGCAACCACTAAAATGTACTTAATTGAAAAGCAGAAAGAAAAAGAAGAAAAAATAAACAAAGAACAGATGGGACAAATAGGAAAGATATAGCAAGATAGTAGATTTAGATGTAATCACATCAATCACTGCATTAAACAAAAATGGTCGGCCCAGCCGGGTGTGGCTCAGCAGTTGAGCGTCGACCTAGGATCTAGGCGATCAGGGTTCGATTCCTGGTCAGGGCACATGCCCGGGTTGCGGGCTGCAGCCGATCAATGACTCTCTCATCATTGATGTTTCTATCTCTCTCTCTCCCTCTCCCTCTCCCTTCCTCGCTCTGAAATCAATAAAGATATATTAAAAAAAAAAAAAAAAAAAAAGGTCTAATCTCCCTAATTAAAAGCTGGTGTTGTCACAATGGTTAAAAAAGCAAAAGCCATCTATATGTGTCTACAAGAACCATCTTCAAAAGAAAGATACAAATGGGTTAAAAGGATAGAAATATATGCTATGCTAACACTAATCAAAAGAAAGCTGGAGTGGCTATATTTCTCTAAGACAAAGTCAATGTCAAAGCAAAGAATATTACCAGAGATAAAGGTCATGTTAATAAAAAGTCAATTAACGACAAACACATAACCTAGAAATTTACGCACCTGATACAGAGCTTCAAAATATATGAAGGAAAAATGAGAATGACGAGAAACAAACAAATTCACAATTATAGTTGGAAACTTCAATATCACTCTTTCAATAATTGATACAGCAAGTAGGTAGAAAATCAGTAAGGATATAGAAGACTTGAAGAATCTTAACCTACATGATATTTATAAAACACTCTACCCAAAATCAATAGAATGCACCTTTTTTTTCCTCTCCAGTGGACACATAAGGTTTACGAAAATAGACTATATTCTGGCCTAGTACCAGCATTTACTGGCCATAAAATCAGTCTCTCTAAGTTTAAAAAGATTTTAGTCATTCAATATACGTTCTCTGACAACAGTGGAATTAAATCAGAAATTAAGAGACCTAAAAAAAAATCTCCAAATATTTGATAAGTAAAAAACATGCTTCTAAGTAACCCTGTGGGTCAAAGAAGAAATCATAAGGGAAATTAGAAACTATTTGGAACTGACTGAAACTGAAAACACAAGATGTCAACATGTGGGATGTTGCTAAAGCAATACTCAGCTTCTTCAGCTTCCACCTTAAGAAACCAGAAAAAGAAGAGCAAATTAATCACAGAGTAAGGAGAAGAAAGGACATAATAAAGATTAAAGCAGAAATTTAAAAAATGGAAAACAGAAAAACAGAGAAGTCAGTGAAATTACAAAATAGTGCTTAGAGAAGATCAATAAAATTGACAAACTTCTAGCCAGATTATGCAAAAAAAGACAAGAGAAATGATCAATATTAGTAACAAGACAGGTGACATCACTACAGAATCTACAGATATTAAAAGGATAATAAAGGAATATGATAAAATATTTTATACCAATAAATTGAAGATGAAATAGACAAATTCCTTGAAGGACAGAAACTACTAATGCTTACTCAAGAATAAATATGTAACTTAAAGAGCACTATTGAAGATATTGAATATATAGTTCAAAACCTTCCCACAAAGAAAGCTTCAAGCCCACATGACTTCACTGGTGAATGCTACCATGAAAGCATTTGAGGAAGAAATAAAGGTAATTCTACACAAACTCTATGAGAAAACCAAATAGAAGGGAATACTTATCAACTCATTTGTAAGGCCAAATTTCCCCTTATCAAAACTAGACAAAGATATTATAAGAGGAAAACTACAGACTAAAATCTCTCATGAACACAGATGCAAAAATTCTAAAGAAGATTTTAGCATATAAAATCCAACAATATATTAAAAAATGATACATCATGGGGTTTATTTCAGGAATACAAGGTTGGTTTAATATTAGAAAATCAATGTAACTTACCAAAGTTAAAAAACTAAAATGGAAAAATCATACAATCATTGCAATAGATACATAAAAAGTATCTGACAAAATCTAACATCCATTCCTGATTTAAAAAAGAAAAAAAACCCTCAGCAAACCAGGAATGAAAGGAGATTTCCTCAATTTGATAAATGACTTCAACAAAATAATCTAACACCATTTTTAATCATAATAGACAAAGTGCTTTCCCTCCAAGTTCAGGACAAAGGAAAGGATGTTTGCTCTCATTACTTCTAATCGACATTGAACTGAATGTTCTAGCCAGTACAATAGGGAAGAAAAAAAAGAAGTAAAAGACATTCCGAATGAAAGGAAGTAAAACTATATTTATTTGCAGATATCATTATCTATGTAGAAAAAACCTGACGGAGTCTACAAAAAGGCTACTAGAATAAATGAGTTTGTCAAGTTTGCAGGACACAAGATCAATATACAAAAAATTAATTTTTCTCTAGTACCTAGGACAGAACAATCAGAAATTGAAAATAAAAATACTATTTAAAATAGCATCCAAAGTATAAAAGCACTTAGGAATGAACCTGACAAAAGATGTAAAAGACTTGCACAATGAAAACTATAAACCGCTGGGAGAAATTAAGGAAGACCTAAAAATGGAGCAATATAATGTGTTCATGGGTCAGGAGATTCAATATTGTTAAGATGTCAATTTTCCTCAAGTTGATTTATAGATCAAAAGCCCAGCAGGCTTTTCTGTAGAAAATGACCAGCTAATTCTAAGATTCAGATGGAAATGTGAAGCTCCTAGAATAGCCAAAATAATTTTGAAAAAACAAGCAAAGTTAGAGGACTAACACTACCTTATTTCAAGACTTATAAAGAAGCTACACTTTTAGGACATTGAGATATTGGTGTAAAGACAGGCAAATAAATCAAAGAAGCAGAATAAAAAATCAGAAAGTAGGGAGATATGGACACCTGATTTTCAGGTTCAAAGGCAGCTCAGGGGAGAAAGGATAGTCTTTTCAATGAATGGTGCTGAAACAACTGGATTACCTACTTGTAAAAACAGTAAACTTCAACCCAAACCATATACAGAAATGAACTTAAATGGAAAGACCTAAATGTAAAACCTAGAGCTATAAAACTTCTACAAGAAAACATACAAAAAAATCTTTATGACCTTAAATTGGGCAAGGTTTCTTAGATACAATACTAAAAGCAGATTCCATAGAGGAAAAAAATGAATTGGACATTAGAGAAATTAAGAATTTGTGCCCCACAAAAAAGACTTGGGAGAAGGAAAAGACAAGCCATAAAATGAAAGCAAATACATTTCAAATGACATATTTAATACAGGCTTGTTTCCAGAATACATAAAGAACCAAAACTCAATAAAAACATAGACAAGTGATTCAAAGATATACAGATGGCAAGTAAGCATATGAAAAGATATTTTACATCATTAAGTATTAGGGGAATGCAAATGACAGCACAATAAGACACCACTACACACCTATTAAACTATCTAAAATTAAACAGAATGACCATAGTTAAACAGAATGATCATAGCAGCTGTTGGCAAGCATGTGAAGAAAATGAAATTCTCATACACTGCTGGTGGAAATGTAAAATGGTACAACCACTTTGGAAAATAGTTTTTTAAAAACTTAAACATACACCTACCGTATGATCCAGCCATTCCACTTCCAGGTGTTTATCAAGAGAAATAGAAGTATCTTTCCATAAAAAGACTTGTACATAAATATTCATAATAGCTTTATTTGTAATAGTCAAAAATTGGACCAACTCAAACAGTCATCAATGTTGAAAAGCAGTGGTATATCCATATAATAGAATACTATTCAGCAATAAAAAGAAATGAATTATTGGTACATATCACAACATGGATGACTCTTAAAATAATCATCTGAGTAAAAGAAGCCAGTTAGAAAAGAGTAGATACTGTATGATTCCATTTATATAAAATTCTAGAAAATGCAAACTAACCTATAGCAACAGAAAGCAGACTGATGTTTACATGTGTATAAGGAAGGGCAAGGAGGATGGGAAGGAAGAATTACAAAGAGACATGATGAAACTGCTTGAGGTGATGATGGTTTTGTGATATAGGTATATATATGTGTATATATACATATACAAGCTATTGTATGTCAATTATACCTCAAAATGTTGTGAAAAGTAAATGATACAGGCAGCGGACTGAGTGGAAGCTACACTGACACTCTCCCAGGACCAAACTGGAATTACAACTAAAATATAGAAAAACCACCCTGAATAATCAACTGCCACTGAAGATGAGCTGGAGAGCATCCTCATAACCAAGGACCTAAAGTGGAGGCTGCATAGAGACTGGTAGGAAGTGCGGAAGCACAAGAGGGCTGGGGCAACAGCTGAAGGTCCAGAGGGATATCTCAGCTGTGGGGGGTTCCACTGAGGACTCCCCCTGGCTGGGCTTTCCAGCCAAGAGCACCAGAACTGAGAAAAGTGCCCATATAACATTTAGCTGTGAAAAGCAGCAGGATTTCTGTTGGCGAGGGAGAGATGGCTGGAAATGCAGGTACCCTCTTAAAGAGCCAACGCACAAAGTTTTGTGTGTAGCCACTCACCTTGGGCTCCAGCTGAGGGTGGGTAGAGTGGACTGCAGCTGTGTGAGGAGAATCTAGGATTGTGGGCTCTGCAGATAGAGATCAGAAGGCACCCCTCTGGATTCCTGTGCTGAGTTATTCCCCCAAATGGCAGAGGACATCTTTCCCAGGCAGACATTTACCTCCCAAACAGCTTTTGCCGGGGCGGGGAGCAAATGCCTCATCCTCCTGGAAAACCTCTTGCCCTGCCCAGAGTAGTTTCTATAGCCTGAGGCTCATTAAGAGAATCAGGTTAATCAGCCTGCAGCCAAAGGCAGGCCTCAGAGTGCTTAATCTTTGCCTGATCTGTTTCTGGACCTGGGTCTTGGAAAAGCAGACTTTGGTGTACATCCTGGTCCAACTGCACCCAGTCCCAGCAGAGGAGACCAAGCCAAGGGTTGTTAATAGCTCCAAACAGGGTACTTAGGGCCAGTCACAAACTGCATCTGATACTGGCCTGTATCAGAGGCCCTCCAAAAAGACTGAGAGTCCTAGCAGATCTACCTACTACATAGAAACAAGCCCAAACAGGCAGCCAAAATGGGGAGACAAAAAAACAAGCCCCAAATGAATGAACAAGAAAAGTCTCCAGAAAAAGAGCTAAATGAAATGGAGATAAGCAATCTATCAGATACAGAGTTCAGAATACTGATTGTAAAGATGCTCAACAGCATGAAAAAAGATATGGAAACTATGAAGGAAATTAAGAATGACATAGCAGAAATAAATAATAGACTGGAAGGAATAAACAGCAGATGAGAGGAAGCTGAGGATTTGATTAGCAAATTAGAAGACAGGGTAGAAAAAATAACTCAATCAGAGATCCGAAAAGAAAAAAACAATTAAAAAACAGGAGGACAGTCTAAGGAAGCTATGGGACAAAATGAAACATAACAATATTCACATCGTAGGAGTACCAAAAGAGGTTGAAAGTAAGCAAAGTTTAGAGAACCTTTTTGAAGAAATAATGGCAGAAAACTTCCCTAACCTGGTCAAAGAAAAAGTCACAAAAGTTCAGGAGGTACAGAGTCCCAAGCAAGAAGAATCCAAAGAGGTCCATGCCCAGACACATCATAATTAAAATGCCAAAATTTCAAGACAAAGAGAGAATATTAAAGGCAGCAAGAGAAAAGCAATCTGTTATCTACAAAGGAGCTTCCATAAGGTTGTCAGCTGACTTCTCATCAGAAACTCTACAGGCCAGAAGGGAATGGCATGAAGTATTCAAGGTAATGCGAAACAAGGATCTGAAGCCAAGACTACTCTATCCAGCAAGACTATCATTCAAAATAGATAGAGCTTCCCAAACAAAAAATGGGAAATAAAGAGCTTCCCAAACAAAAAATGGCTAAAAGAGTTTATCACCACCAAACAAGCATTGCAAAAATTAACATAAAGGAACTGCTGTAATTAGAAGCAGAAATAGAAGCACTGCAAGAAATGTTAAAGGGACTGCTGTAATAAGAAGAAATAGACAGAGAAACATAGGCATAAAGAATTAAAATGGCAATAAATAAGGACCTATCAATAATAACCTTAAGGACTTTAAGGGAGAGATCAATAGCAATACAGTCATAGTCATGGACTTTATCACCCCGCTGACTTCACTGGATAGATCTTCCAGACAAAAAGTCAACACAGAAAAAGTGACTCTAAATAGCACACTAGATTAGATGGATTTATTTGATATTTACAGAACATTTTACCCAAAGCTGCAGAATATACATTCCTCTCAAGTGCACATGGGTCATGCTCAAAGATAGAACACATGTTGGGACACAAAACAAGTCTCTACAAATTCAAGAAGACTGAAATCATATCAAGCATCTCAGATCACAATGGAATGAAATTAGAAATCAACTACAGTAGAAACACTCAAAAACATTCAAACACATGGAGGCTAAACAGCATGTTATTAAACAATTATTGGGTTACCAAAAGGATCAAGAAAGAAATCAAAAACTTCCTGGAAACAAATGAAAATGAACATACAACAACCCCAAATCTATGGGACATAGCAAAAGCAGTCCTAAGAGGGAAATTCATAGCACTATAGGCCTACCTCAAAATGCAAGACAAATTTTTAGTAAACTAACCCTACAACTTGAAGAATTAGAAAGCTCCCTTGTAAAGCCGTCCAGACCAGGGCTTTTGTTTGCTGAGAGGTTTTTTTCATTAATGCTTCGATTTAATCAGTTGTTATTAGCCTATTCAGCTTCTCTGATTCTTCCTATTAGCCTGCCATATTGGAAGGAGGGCACAAATTAAGGTGCAGTAAGTTCTGTAATAAACTATCACAATAGGGGTCTAAGAATTTTTTTAATTGAAAAAAGGGAACGTAACCCTTACTTTACACCATATATAAAAATTAAATCAAAATGGATCATAGACCTAAATGTAACTATACAACTATTAGAAGAAAATGGAGGAGAAAAATCTATATGATTTTGGATTAAACAATGGGTTCTCACACAATTTCTTAGATAAGAAACAAAAAAGCACAAACCACACAATAAAAACATTGCCAAATTAGAGTTCATCAAAATTTTAAATTAAAAACTTCTGGTCTTCAGAGATACTTTTAATAGAATGAAGACAAAAAACAACCTGGGAAAGATATTTACTAAACACATATCTGACAGAATGGACTAAAAAAAAACACACACTCTTAAAACTCAATAATAAAATATCCAATTAAAAAATGGATTTGAACAGACACTTCACTGGAAAATGATATTTTCACAGAGGCATTCCACATCATCAGCTATTAGAGAAATGCAAATTAAAACCACAATGCAATACAAATACATTCCTACTAGAAAGGTTAATATTTTTTAAAACAGAAATATAAAGATCAGGTGAAAATGTGGAGCAACTACAACCCTCATCTACTACTGGTGGGAAGACATGATGATACAACCATCTTAGAACACAGTTTAGCAGTTTCTTAACAAATTAAATATGCACTCAGCATATGACGCAGCAATTCCACTCTTAGGTATTTTACCCCAAAGCAACGGAAACATTTTCACACAAAGACCCTATGTGAGTGTTTTTAGCAGCTTTAGTCATAATAACCAAAAAACTATAAACAACCCAAATATCCATTAACTGGTGACTGTATAAATAAACACACAACTGGAATACTACACAGCAATAAAAAGAAGTGAACTACTGACAGATGCAACTACATGGATGAATCTCAAAAGGGTTATGCTAAGAAAAAGAAGCCAAACACAAAAGGTTACACTCTACATGATTTCATTTCTAAGGCACTGTGGAAAAGGCAAGACTATAGCAAGGAAAATAATATTGGTGCTTGCCAGAGCTGGTGGTGGGAGGAGGAACTGACTGCAAAGAAACATGAGGAGCCTTTTTGAGATGACAAAAGTGTTCTGTATCTCAGATGTGATGGTGGCACATAACTACACATTTATCAAAACTCAATAACTGTACATTTTAAAAGAATGATTTTTTAACTTTTGTTAATCCTCACTCAAGGATATTTTTTCCATTAATTTTATTTTTAGAGAGAGTGGAAGGGAGGGAGGGGAGAGGGAGAAAAGAAGAGGGAAGGAGAGAGGAAGAGAGAAAGAAAGAGAGAGGGAGAGAGAGAGGAAAACACTGATGAGAGAGGCACATCGATTGATTGCCTCCTGCACTCGCCCAACCAGAGCCAGGGATTGAACCTGCAACCCAGGTACTTGCCCTTGATCAGGAATCAAACCCATATGTGGGCCGATGCTCTAACCACTGAGTAGTAGTACAGGCCAGGGAAAAAAGAGTGAATTTTATTAAATAAAAATTATACCTCAGTAAACCTGACTTAAGAAAATAATAAAGTAAACCTAAAAGAACGACTAAGTGAAAATAAATATAAGAAAAATCAACTTACAGTTTTTCCAATTTTGAGGTCATCACGAGGATGTTAACAAGTGTTGCAAGTGACACCTGTGTTGCTCCCATGTCTCTGGAGGAGAAAGACCAAACATGCATGATGTGAACCCAAAGGCAAAACTTCTGTACTCAGAGAGACACTTAGCATCTGGTTACTTCAGTTCTGGCTTCTCTGTGAAGCCAACTTAAGAGTTTACTTGCCATAGATGATCATTTCAGAGAGCTCTTTTTGAAGAAATTTAAATTTATTGGCATCATCAAATTAATGACTTTATGAACAGTACAATCTGTGTTTGTCATTTTTATCATTATCCTACTTGTCATTCTCAATTGCAACCACCACTTGATTACTCTTAAAAAAACACACACAATGTACAACACATTCCTTTTTTCTTTCTGTGATCAATGGTATTTCTACATGCATCTACATGTTTCATATCTGAATGTGTTCTTCAACACAGCTCCCTTCCTCTGCTGGCTGTCTTGACCTTGTGCATTCTTTCTTAATCATTTTTCTGTGCCAATAACTCTTTTTCAATCTCCCAGTTAAAATTTAAGTTAGGACTTTTTAGTCAAAATGCAGAATACTTAATCTTTGATGAAAGTGAGAAAGAGCAGAAATCATCTCATGAGCATGAGATTGTTGCAATACTTACAAATATTTTAATGCTGGCAAATTAAAAAGATATGGATCTTGAACAGCTGACAGAGGATTATTACTGAGAATTCTGAAAAATGCAATGGAATTAAAATTATCTACATTTTCAATAACTGTCATGAAAGTTTATATTCATTTTTTGGGTACAAAGCTTCAAGGTTAAAAAACATCATTTTCTGTCTTTACCTATAGATCACACTTAGAATCTATAAAGCATTATTTTGGGGGGAACTACCCAGGTCCCTAAATGGTAAAGTGAAGAAGAGCATGTAATAAAAAAAAGGAAAAAAACTGAGTAGCAAAGAAAAAAGAATGCCAAAGAACTTTTCAGACTGAAAACCCCATTAGCGACTATGCTGATAGGGAGCTCTTGCTCTACAAGAAATACTATTTCTGGTGTCCTCCATAATTCAACGTGCTTTTCTTTCATCTCCAGAATTTTTTAAAAATCCTAGTGGTTTAAAACTAATTCCTTAATTTTGGAGCCAAAAAGGGGATAAATCTAAGAGGAACTAGTGAAAGCCATGCTCCCATCACATAATCCCACGTGTATTCTTGTATCACAGGCTTTGTTACATTGTATGTAATCACCTGGTTACTTGTACATTTCTTAGACTGTTAGTGCCTGAGATTTACTAGATATTTAATAGATGTTTAATAAATAAATAACATTTTGATTACATATAAAAAAAGAATGAATTTGTTATTTGACACAAATTTATATTCTAAATGCTGGAATAAATTTTCTTCTCAGTTCTTTAAAACAAACGAGCAAAACAAGACAAACAAAAAACAAGAAGAAAAGAAAATCTGTCTTTAGGCTAACTCTACTCAAGAATCAGTAATGTACTTTTACAGAATATTATAAAGATGATTATCAAAGCTAATATCTATTAGGCTGCTGGGTATCTATGATGAACATTTCACATTTAACCCTCACAATAACCTTTATTGATATATATTATTATTACCCTATTTTAAAAATGAGGAAACTAAGGCACAGAGAAGTTATATAACTTGTCCTGCCATCAAGCTTGTAAAAAGCAGAGCTGGAATTTGAACTCAGTTCCGACTCTAAAGCCTATATGTAATTCTATGAAGAAAAGGGGTTTAAAATAGCTGTTACTTAAACCTTAATTTTGAGACCACTAAATAGAAATACCTTTTCAAATTACATGTACCCATCTGGAAAAGCCTCTATGAGAATTACATTTTTTCTTTTTCTTCCTGTTTCCAAATGATATCCCATGATTAAATATTAAACTAGCTTATAGTCATTAAGACATTAGAGATTTAAAACCATGTTGTAGGCAAATCATTGAAAACGGTGGAGTAAAGACACCTGGAAATCCATCCTTAAAAAAAAGCAACAAAAACAACGCAAAAATTGTCAGGATCACCTTTTTCAACTCTGTAATTAACCAACAGGGGAGGAATACAGGGAACATTTAATCAAGAGAAATTATTGATTTCTGTAAAAACAGTGATTTGTGCTCCTTTAACTCATCCTAGAGCTTTCCTCTCCATCCCAGGGGTAACCTCGAAAAACAGCCCACAGACCCAGTACCACAGGAAACAAAATGGAACAAAATCTCATTCCCAAAGAACTGTCATTTTACCTGTCAAGTGGTTTCCTGGAAGACCTCACTTGAAAGGTTTGTCTTTGACCTGACTGAGAGCTGCCTAGCCCCCAAAGACAGACTCTGTCCTCAGAGGAAATTTTATGAAAACAATTGCAGGTAAATGTTTTAACACGGCAGCTGCTGAGGCAACAGATAACAGTTGGTGCAAAAAATAGGCTAACAAAAAAAGCTTAAAAGAAAAAACTGAGCCCTGCCGCTGTCACTCAGTTATTGAACCTGGAGGTCACAGCTTGATTCCTGGTCAGGGCACATGCCTGGGTTTTGGGGGCTCGATCCCCAATAAGGGGAATGCAGGAGGTAGCCGATCAATGACTCTCATCATTGATGTTTCTATCTCTCTCTCCCTCTCCCTTCTTCTCTCTGAAATCAATAAAAACATATTAAAAAAGAAAAAGTGGAGAAATGATATGTCCATAGAGACTCTGAAGTGCTCCAACATATAACTGGGAAAATGGAAGACCATGAGACGTATTCCTGGGAATCTAGAAAAAACTATTAGCACTAATAAACGAGTTCAGTAAGGTGGCAGGACACAAGACCAATATGCAAAATTAGCTGTATTTCTGTACACTAGCAATGAGTAATCAAAAAATGAAATTAAAAAAACAATTCCATCTATAACAGCATCAAAAAGAATGAAATACTTAGCAAAATATTTAATCAAAGAAGTACATGACTCATATACTAAAAACTACAAAACATTGCTTAAAGAAATTAAAAAGACGTAAATAAGTAGGAAGACATGCTGTGTTCATGGATCAGAACATGATACTGTTAAAATGGCCCTACTCCCCAAGTTTATCTATGGTTTCAATTCAACCCCTATCAAAATCCCAACTGATTTTTCCCCAGAAATGGACAAGCTAGTTCAAAAATCATGTGGCAATTCAAGGGACCAAGAGCAGCCAAGACAATCTTGATAAAGAGGAACAACGTGGGAGGACTAACACGTCCTGGGTTCAAAACCCAATTCAAAGCCACAGCATTCACAGTGTGGTACTGGCATAAGGCTAGACATATAAATCAATGGAACAAATGGACAATCCAGAAATAAACCCTCACATGTACTTTCCCTTGGTGTAGGGACCTAAGGAGCCTGCTCTCAGAGCACAGGCAGAGGGAAAACTGACCCTCAGTGTCCCTTCCCCAAGTGAGGCATCAGCAAATTAATGAGGGAAGAGGGGATGCAGCTACAGATGGGCATCTGCAGGAACTGTCAATGCAGCTCCAGACACCCCCTAAAAACCCCCACCTAACCCAAAATGAATTGTGTCAAATTGGATTTCTTAAACACAAGACAGCAAGACGGTCTTCTCCAAAGACAACTTTAGAGGACAATCTTCACCTTGAGTCTCAAAACCTTTTCAGGCCACTAAACATACCCACTATGATTTGCTTGTGTCACAGAGAAATCACAGAATTTTCAAGCTGAAAGGGAATAAAACCCACATTTCTTATTGAGGAATAGTCAGGAGAGAAGTTGCAATGAGGCTACAGCAATGTATTTTCTTTATATTTCTTCACACCACACCTTAACATAAACAGCATCCTCTCCCATCCCTCAAAGACTCCCACTGCCACAGATAATACACTGCAGAGGCACATAGTTTCTGAAAAACAATAATGTTCTGGATGATTGGTGAGAATAGTGCCCTGTGGCAGGATTGTAAGAATTCTTTCTGCTTTACCATTTAAAAGAGACTCATGGCCCTGGGCTGGCAGCTCAGTTCGTTGAGTGTCCTCCCGTGAACCAAAAGGTTGCTGGTTTGATTCCCAGTCAGGGCACATACCCAGGTTTCAGGTTCAATCCCCTGTTGGGGTACCTGCAGGAGGCAACAGATCAATATTTCACTCTAACGTATCTCTCTCTCTCTCCCTCGCTCTCTCTCCCTCTCCTTCTCTAAAACCAATAAAAACATTTTAAGTAAGTAAATAAATAAATAAATAGACTCATAGCTGAGGAAGCACCCACACCTTTTGTTCCCTGGGGAAGTCTGAGCTCAACTCCATCATTTCAGTTCTATGTTGCATACATTTAAGCACTTAGGACCTTTGCACATGAGCAGGAATCAAATTAAATTCAGAAGTAGAATTTCAAGGACCACTCATATATTGGAGCAGCAGCACCACAGAGATTCCCATTACAATGCAACTTTGAATGTTATGTGCTTGGTGCCTTCTACTGCCCCTGCCAAAGGGCAGTGCAGGGAAAGCAGAGCATGCCATATATAAGTCAGACAAGTCTCTTGGCCTCTTTGTACCTTAGTTTCCTCATCTGAAAAAAAGAAGAATGGCTCTTAAGCCATACTTTTCAGAGTATAAATTGAGCTTACACCCAGCCAACCAATCACTGTATGATGTTTTTAAACATAGCTTTTGACATATGTTCATCTTCCATTTCACTTACAACTTGTTTAAAAACTGCATTCCATGCCAGGCCTGAAACGTTCCAAAGCTCACTTTTGTCACTGAATTGCAACCAAGATTTCTACAAAAGAAGAGAAAAAAATATTCTTTCAGATCATTAATCCTTTAGCAGTGATTCTAACTTATATATAACAAAACAACCTCAATACTCCCTCAATACACTAAATAAATCTCTCTGTGGGAGATATTTGCTTATGATTTATGCTTTCATGTTTATACATGTGGTGCATTAGATACAAAACAGTAAGTGCTCAAAAAATACTTGTATTAAAAATGATCTGTTTCTCTAAAATAGCATTATACAACTTCAACACTACTGACATTTTGAGCTAGATCATTCTTTCTTATGGAGGGCTCTCCTGTGCCTTGTAGGATGTTAAACAATTCTGGCCTCTGCCCATTAGATGCCAGTAGCATAGCTATAATTCTGACAACTAAAAATCTCTGAATATTGTCAAGTTCCACCTGGGAGCAAAATCACCCTAGTTGAGAACCACTGCTGTAGAATGGTTCATTCTGACCTTTGAGATAATTCTTACAGTAATCTGTGCAAACTTTAGTAGTTTTCTACTAATAAAATTTCTACTAAGTAAAATTTTAATCTTAATTCAAAATAAATAACACAGAGGTTTACAATTAAGTTTTATAAAATTTCTAAACAAAATGAAGTTATATTTATAACTTACAGATATTGCAAAAAAGGTAGTGATTCAAATGCACTCCTTTCAATAAACTCTATTTTATTGCAGGATAAATCTCTAGAAAAAGGAAAAATAGTGTCTCAATTAGCTCTTAGATATTGAATTAGTAGGAACAAGTGTTAGCGGTTAGAATGATAACATTGAAAACAAGCTTTAGTCTAAACTCTGAACCTCAGGAATTGTGATTTGAACCCTGAGAGCCCCTTATGCTGCCCTCCCCTCTCTTAAGAGTCTCATTTTCATATCTTTATACATAAAATAGACAACTACAGATCTTGATAGATTTTGAAGGTAATCTTTCCTGAGAACAGATGACGACCAAATGTGGTCTCATCAAATTTAGATAATGAATTCAGTTTATATGTTCATATATAATTACAAATTTCTAATATCAAAAGAAATAGTCTCACATCTACACACCCTCCTGGTTTAGTTCTGTTTTTCTAAGCCAATTCAATACCAGATGAAATAAACGATGTCTTTTCACATAACTTGAAAGGAAGTTATTCCTCAAAATAATACAGAACTTGGAACTAATTCTGAATGACACTTTCTATTAATAGAAATGTTTTATTTTACATTGCTTTAATACTCCATGAATTTAATTGCTTCAGTTGTACAGTTGTTGTACAGAAAACAACACATTACTGGAATTTTTTTGAAAACACCATCTTATTTCCATTGATTCCACTTTAGTCCTTCACTTTTCACCTGAATGGGTAGAACTTGTCTTCTTACTGGTGCTTCCCCCTTGCTAATCCATCCTGCACACAGTCGCCAGATGAACACTCCAGAAGTGGTTCTCAAATACTAGCCAGCATCATTTGGGAACTTCCTGAAGACGCACATTGTCAGTCCTGCTCTGGACCGACTGAATTAGTAACTGTGGGTGCAGCTTGAGTTTGAACAAGCCCTCCAAGTGACTCTGTTGTCGGCTTAAGTTTCTCCTAGAGCACTGGGGTGATAACACGGTAGGTTGGCCGTCGAAGCCCTAGAAGGTCTTACTCTGATCTCCTGCTCTCCCTACTTGTACTCTACAGGTACTCAAGGTATGTTTCCTGTGTTTTGCCTTTCCCCATGCTCCTTCTGCAAGCTTATTCTATCCAAGATGACTGTGTGATGATCCCCAAGGGCCCTTCAAAGTCCTGTTCAAACAGCATTGCTGTAGCAACATCTTTGCTGATCCAACTTCAAGTCTCTTTTCCTTCTGATGTGACCAAAGCCAGTTTATCTCTCTCACTGTCCAGGTCCATTTCTTCTTTTTAATACAGTTATTTTTGCATCCTATCTCCTCTGAACATAAACTGCTTCAAAACATGGACTGGGTCTTGCTCATCTGCATTGTCTACTGACACGTGAACAGGTGCAAACCCAAATATTTATAAAAGAAACAAATAGCTGGGAAGTAGAGGGAGAAAAATAACTGTTTTAAAAGAAATGCAGTTTTATTATTGCAGGGCTCCATCTTGTGCGCCTCTTGTCTTCCATTTAGTACTTGTGCTCTATGGTTTGAGCTTATATGTTTATTTTCCCTGTGAGATCGTGAACTACTTGAAGGCTAGGAACCCTGATGTACCCATCTTGATGTCTACAGTACTAGGTACAGTGCTTAGCAGATGCTTTTTTAGCTTGTTTACTGATTGGCATTTTTTAATGAATGGCAATACTTACACTAGCATGAAATAATTAGTTTACAAAGTATTTCACAGTAGAAGTAATGAATGACCTAATCTATTGGGCAGTTAGTTACCTCATTTGTTTTCCTCCAAGCTGTTTGTAAGGTTTGTAAGCCAATGGTAGAGATACCCAAGAAGACCAATACAAAAGTGGTTGTCCCTCTGAAGCTTGAAAGGTTTGATAATCCAAAGAACTATTTTTAGTGTCCTGAGAGGCTCTTTATACCTACTTCCCTTAACTCTTCAACATAAGCAAAAAGAATCTGTTTGCTGAAGACTATCAGTAATTAGCTTAATAAGGATTTATGACATGCACAGTTCTGGATACCATGGACAAAGGATCATAATTAAGTTTTTATACTAAGGAACAGCACCGTATCTCTAAATAAATAGAATTACTAGGCAAGCATTTCTTCCTTGGCAAGGAGGATGGAGAGATTTTTATTTTGTAATTAGTGAAGTTAGGGGCATTTCTGATATGTTTACTTTGTGTGGACATTTCTAACTATACCACTCAACCATCATTTTAAACATTTATTTTTGCTATAGGAATAACAATTCCTGCATTGAAATCCTTAACACCAGTCTGCTCTCTTGATAAATTAATATGTTCTTAATAATACTGTTTATATAATTAATCTGCTTAAATATTTAATGTGTAAATATTTGTTCATCTAATTTAGATTAAATTATCAAAAAATTCTGGGTTAATGGCGTTCAAATTAATATAAATGTTCTATAGTTTCTTGTCTTACAGGAGACAATTTGAGGTTAACCTGAATTCCTCTCATTTTACTAAATCAACATTTTAAACCCTTTGTAAAGGCCAGACAGCAAATATTTTTGGCTCTGAGGCTACAGACAGGCTATCTCACATATTCTTCTTTGTTTCTTTTCTTTTACAGCCCTTTAAAAGTATAAAAATCATTCTAAACTTATGTGCTGTAAGAATGAAACAAACATAGACCAGATTTGATCCATGGGCTCTACACTAAGTATAAATAACGGCAGATGGTATATGAAAACCTATATAACTAGGTTCATATGGGTGTTTATTATTACTCAGACATCATTACCACTTTTTCTCTATAACTGAAGAGTTTTTCCTATCTCTATCTTTTCTATGTGATTACAAAACTGAAAATGCACAGAAGATACTAACTGCTAGAGATGGGTTGGAGCCCTACACAAACTTACAGAATTGAAGAATTTTACTCCTGAGAGAAATTGTAGAGATTATGTAATTTGAATCCCTTATTTATTTATAGATAATATAACTAAAAAGGCATAAATAAATGTGATTGACTTACAAATACTGGAGGGAAAGAAGGCCTTCAAATGAATCCTTGTGTAATTCTTTCAATTCATTTCCACTGAGATTTCTGAAAAATGAAAACGTTATTTCTGGCTCAAAATGCATAACAACTATAACTATTTACTGCACAGAAATATACATGTGGAAACCTGCCATCAAAATACCCTAATTTTTATTTTACTTAAGGATGGTGATCTCTGCTCTTTTTTTATTCAAACATTTCTTCTCACATCCTCTGTGTCCATCTCTCTCCACCACACACACACACACACACACACACACACACACACACACACACACACACACACACTCTCCTGTCTATACACCCCACCAAATCATATATTTAATGTCTACATCATAAAGTCTCTGTTAGAACCTAACTCTGGGTGTTAGCAACATTGGTAGAACTGCCATTTCCTCCTCTCTTTTCCCAAAACTTGTTATGGAAGTCCTATACAGAAATGTATCAGGTCTGCAAGTAAAGTCATTTGATTTAAAAAAAATTTTTTGAGCTAAAATGTGCATAAACAACACATAAGAGAAATACAAATACCCATATAAGACCATTCATGTCAAGAAAGAACACTGCCAGTATCCCAGAAGCCCATAGGATGCCTCTTTCCCATCATAACCCTTTCCAACTCCCCTTTAAGGATGTTAGCAACAACTTTGGTATGTGATATTACTTTTTCAACTGTAAATTCATAAAATCTAAATATAGATCAAGTCTCTCTGATAAAACATTTAGCAATCAAATTGAGATTTCAAACACTTAGTATGGAAAAAAGAATGTAAACTCTCTCATTAACAATTTTTCTGTTGATTCCACACATAAATGACAATACTTTGGATATTCTGAAGACTAAATGTGAAAAAATGTAGACTATCTTATTAATAACCTATATAATTATTACATGGTGAAATGATAATATTTTGGATAAGAGTAAAATAAAACATATTAACAATTATTTCAGTGTTTCTTTTTACTTTTCTTTTTAAGTGGCTACCAGACAATTTAAGATTACCCATGTGGCTTGCATTATGTATCTGATGAATAGTATTCCTTTGGATGATTATCCCACACATTATTTATTCATTCTACCATTCCTGGATACTAAGAACGTTCTAGTTCTTAGTTATGACAATGCTGCTTTGAACATTCTTGTATCTTGATACACATTGTTCTGTTTTCTCTAGGATATAACAGGGGGACAAAATTGTTTTCCTAAGATATTATGCTATTTCCAGTTGGCAGATTGAAACATGCCAAGTCTCTACCCCTCCAACTTCCACCAAAATCCCTAAGAATAATGGAAAAGATATCATTTAAAAATCACATAAATACTGGTTCAATGAATTCAGAAAGCAACAGGCATCATTTTCAGTATACTGCTTTTATTTATTATTTATTTATTTATTTAATATATCTTTATTGATTTCAGAGAGAGGAAGGGAGAGGGAAGGAGAGAAACATCGATGAGAGTCATTGATCAGCTGCCTCCTGCACGCTCCCGACTGGGGATCGAGCCTGCAACCTGGGCATGTGCCCTGACCGGGAATCAAACCCTGATCGCCTAGATCCTAGGTCAACGCTCAACCGCTGAGCCATGCCCGGCCGGGCTACTGCTTTTATTTAAAACAAATCACCCATTTACTATCACTCATGAGGGTAAGTACAGCTTTACAGTAAAAGAAATGTCTTTCTTCTCCCCTACATTTGTGACTCTTAATCTTTGGAGACAAGAGCCCTGTGAAAATTTCGTAAAAGCTATGGAGCCTTTCCCTAGAAAACTGCACTTTCTTTTTTTTAAAAAATATATCTTTATTGATTTCAGAGAGAGGAAAGGAGAGGGGGAGAGAGAGAGAGAAATATCAGTGATGAGAGAGTCACTGACCAAGCCCGCAATGCGGGCATTGCACTTTCTGGAATACATGCAAAAGTGTGCATGTAATTTCCATTTGTGGATTCTCCCTTTACGGCAGAGATTGGTGAATAGGACTGAGTGGACTGAATTCAGGGCGCCAAACCTGAATGGGTAATAAAATTACATTTCTATTGTCACAAACCTCTAACTAAAGTTTGCATTGCCTTGCATTGTGAACATAGCCAACAAACCACAGTAGATTAGCAGTGTAGTAGTTAATTGGGTCTCCAATAGAAATCACAGCTATTTCCTATCACGTTTGTTGCAGATATCTCAAAATATCATTTATTCATTCTCATCACACCTTGAAGTTATCAACAGTTATTGGACCCACCACTCTAGTTTGTTATTTAATATGTTAAGAGAAGCAGATTTATTACTATATCCATAATCTTTTTTAAAAAATTTTTTGAAATTGCATTTCAATAATAGGTTTCCTTTATTTTCCTCAATAATAGGTTTCCCTTATTTTCCTATATATTTTACCTCATAAATCACTTAAAAACATTGTCCTTAAGAACACAGACTTCTGCAGATCACCAAAGAGACATACAGAAAAAAAAGGTTAGGAAATCCTGCCCTGGGGGGTCCATTGAGCCTAAGTTAGGAACCTCTTCCTTACAAGGTATAAATCTCAAGCTGACTTAGAAATTCAAACCTTATGAGATTCATTTTATTGTGTATAAACTCCCAAACACAAGCTTTCTCAAAATTAATGCTTAAAGTTCAATTTATTTAAAAAATATGTAATGCAGATTCTCATGGCTCAAAATTCCAAAGGTATATAGTACACAATCCAAAGAATTTTCTCCTACACCATCTTTCAGATTACCCCACTCCCTCTACTGCTTAAAGGAAACTAACGTTATTTATTTCTTGTGCCAAATGACTTTCATTTTTCTTACCAGATACTATCATGGAAAATATAAACTATATATAGTTCAAAAAATTCATAAATTAAAAAACAACTGTCTGGTTCTAGGATTGTTTACCCTTACCAATAAGATATAGACTAAGGAAAGAATCTTGTAGGATGGTTATAAACTCTATTTTGAGATTACTATGACTATTATGTCTTTCATTATAAATTCAGAAGTCATTTATGACATACTCAAGTTGAACTAATAATATGACGACAAACCTTCTTGGAAAAAGCCAGTTAATTACTTGGAATGTAAATATGTTTCCTCAAATCCCTTACGTGCCTAAATTGACTTTTCTATTAAAAAAAAAAAATAAAGAAAAAAAACAGGCAAAAATGGACAGGGCAAATTCAGAGAATAAATATGTTTAATAAATATATATAAGGATATTTAAGTTCACAAGCACGCAGAAAGTTCAAATTTAGATGGGACCCCTTTCATTCACCCATTAGATCAGAAAATGGAGACTGTCTGATGGTGGAAGGGGAGAGGGAAACGAATGCTGTCTTGGCCCATAGATTGGAGTTGAAATTGGCACCACTTCTTTGAGGGCAATTAAAATGTTATATCAATATAGCCTTCACCCCAATTCCATTTCTAAACAACTATTCTGCATAAATACCTGCCCATGTTCCCAAAAATGCATGTAGTAGAATGTCTGTTGCAGCAATACATGTAACAAGAAAACTGGACACAATCTAAACATCCATTAATAGGAGGATTATTGCCCAGCCAGAAATAGGAAGTCATGGTTCAATTCCCAGTCATGGCACATGCCCGGGTTGGGGCATGCAAAAGGCAGCTATCAATGACTCTCTCATCACTGATGTTTCTGTCTCTCTCTCTAATCAACAAAAACATTTTTAAAAAATAGGGGGGTTATTAAACTGTAATACATCCATACTATGGAATATTATAGTGGAGTTTAAATGAATTGGGTAACCCTCTATGCACCAAGAAGGAAATAAATCTAAGATATATCATGAGGTGAAAGAACCAAATTGTAGGATGTTACCATATATGTTAAAAAACAAAGGTATGAAAATCACACAACAGACCTATTTCACTATCTGTAAATACGTATATAGGCAAATGTGTAAAAAAAGGTCTGGAAGAATATATAGTAAACAGAGTGGAAGTTACCTTAAGGGTTGGGGATGAGGGCACAGGTAGGGTTTCAATATACCTGTTATTTAATATTTATATATTAACAATAAAATTATGTATTACTTGTTAAAATGGAAAACAAGTTTAAATTGACTCTTATTTTAAAGAGGACCTACCAAATTTAATTTTTAAAATAAACACAGAATTGCAATGAATACACGTTGACTTGGGATATGGAGGGGGAAATACCTTTTCTCAGAGCTACTGACCTCTAAATTCTGGACCAAGAAGGATCTTACAATGCAGTTAGTTTTTTTGAAATTCATTTTTGGAGAGAATATACTCACAGTCTCTCAACCAAATGGTATGACTTCCATGTATCTTTCCCAATGTAAGAAATAGAGTTTCCTTGCAAGTTTCTGTGAAGAAACACAGGAAATATCCTTGAATGGGTAGGAAAGAATGAACGGAATAAGTAGAACCACCATGGCAGCCCTGTGGGAAACACTCAAATGCAGAAAATACCAGCTTTCTAATGTCCATAGCCACCAGCTTCCCAGTCTGCACAATGAATAAAGACATAATAATGTGGGGCCACTGGCCCAGACACTGAGGCATCTCCTCAGAGCCTGGACTACTTCTCTCGGACAGGTAATACCAGTTCATTACTTTGAATGCATTTTCCCCAGAATCACTTCTGTCTAAAATGACTCCTTCTACAAATCAATGAGAAAAGAACAATTCAACAGAAAAGTTGCAAAAATGTATCATTATCAGCACATAAATGTAAAGAAACCTTATGCCAGGCCACACCAAAGCTTCGGCTCGGTGCCCTCTGTGGAAATCTTTCCAGGAGTTAGAAGGAAAGGGGCAGCTAGAATATGGAAAGCCCTCAAGCATATTTGACAGGGAAAAGCACAAATCACTGAGCGAGGAGTAAAGTATTACCTCTTTAGAGGGAAAATGCAAAAAATACATATAAATAGGAAAGAAAAGAAGAGAGAGAGAGAGGTTGGAAGGAGAGACACACATCAAATGGTAGCAGGAGTGGTGGAAAGGGTTGGGTGGGATTTTCCGTTATCCTGTACACTTCTGTGACATTTACCAACAACGGCCAACAGTGAGAATGTATCCATGAACTCCAGGTGTTTAAAAGCAGCTGGTAGGACCCTGAGGGTCATTTCAACCACTAACACTGTGCGTGGCTGAGCCTCTGTCTTCTTCCCTCAGCAACCACGCACCTACTCCACTTGCACACACACTTTTCAGGAAGGTCAGGAAAAGTCAAACAGATACTTGTGTGCCCCTCTGCCTAGGGGACAGTTCCACTCAACCAGAAGCCTCTGGTTGCTTTATGCTCACCAATAAAAGATGCCCAAACGGAACTCATCTCCCTCAAACTGGCTCTCCTTCCCAGCGCCTGTGTCCACCTGTGATACCACCATCGTTCTCCTCCTCATCCAGGACAGAAACTGTCCAGGGTCATACCTGATCTTTCTCTTTCCTCTGCGTCCCACCCTCGCTCCAGTCAGTTACTAAACCTTGTCAGCTCTTCCTTTACAGTGGTCCCAGGAGGTTCTTCACTCCTATCATAACCACTCTATTCAGCACCTTCTCCCTTGACTCCTAGGTTTTGCTAGAGCATTCTATTTGGTCTCCCCGAGTCAGGCTTTCCTCTCCAGATCGCTCTACCTATGGAATTTAAAATAATCCGCTTATTCTAATCATCTGTCTCTCTCACTTGAAAACTTTCAGTGGCTCTCCTTTCTCAGTGTAACTTCCAAATCCCTAGAGCTGACAGCCAGGGCTTTTCATAACCATACTTTCCACTGCTTCCTAAACCCATTCTTTACAGCCACACTGATCTACTAAGTCCTGGTCATGCCTGCAGCCATGCCTTTGCCTAGGTTGTACTCTCTGTTTGTTCTCTATATGACAAACCACAGCCACCCTTTAAGCCCCAGCTAAAGTTCTAGCTTATCCATGGAGCTTTCCCTCACCCCCATCCCAGGGACTACAGATTCTGCTGAATTTACAGCATCTCTCTTACTACTTAATTCTATGTCACCTCCTTTCTTATGCACATTCCCTTTCTTCCCACCTACCACTGTCATGTTCCATGGACAATGTCATACTTCTGTGGCACACACACTCCTTAGACCTGGGTTGGGCACAAAATGGGTGATGTATATAGAAAGCCAGGGGGCAAAGGTGACTTCTGGATATAACTGAGGGATCAAATAATAATAATAGCAAACACATACATGTTAGTCACTGATATAAGTACTTTATATATATTAACTCATCTCAAACTCACAACAACACTATGAGATGGTAACCACCATAATCTTCATTTTACAGATGAGGAAACTGAGCCCCAATGCTAATAAATGGCATACCTGGGTTCAAACCCAGTCGCTCTGGCTCTAGAATCTCTACTCTTAAGCACTTTGTTGTTTCACCACCAATGAGATGGGGAGAGGGCCATGTTGCAGGACAGCAGAGGTCAAGGAATGAAATGACGGGGCTAAAAATATGGACCAGGAAAAACAATACGGGCCGTTACAAGTAAAAGACTGGTGAAGGGGGTAATAATAGTGAGAAGGAGAATGATGCTAAGGAATAGTTGACGACAAAGGAAAAAACAGAACATCAGTCCATGTGGACTGGGGAAGATGAGGAAGCCCAGACGACCTCAAGGAAAAGGCTGTCCGGTCAGGCAGGATGCAGAGAACAAATGAGGAAAGGCAATTCTTACAAGACGGTGAAGGAGCCACTGTGGTTGATGGACTCTGGCAGAGGCACTTTCTGGAGCTTCTTGTTTGGGTCGAGACCAGTACATGACAGCGTCCCATTATTGCAGGTACAGAGCTCACATATGTTCATGGAGGTATTCTGTTCAGTCATTGGAGGAACTGTCTCAGATGGTTCTTGTTGCTCAGCTTTGAGATCTCCCAGGCCCAAATTTAGAAGTGTGGGTACAGATGAGGTTGTCTGCAGAGTACTTGTACTTGTAGTCTGCTGCTGGGCTCCAGTACTACTAGAATTTAGAGAAACAGATGAGACCTTCTTGGTAGCTGTAGATGATACAATCTTCTTAGGGGACCCTGAAGTTACCAAATATCCCAGATCCACATAGTTAACATTGATAGGCAACACTGGATGCTGAGCGTCACCCAAACCTAGTGATGAAACTGTCTCCTCATGATGTACTGAAGGTTGAGTTTCAACATCTACAGAGGATGTTAGAGGCTGACCTGGACCCTGCTGCTGGTCTGGAGAAGTTTGTATGGCGACAAGGTACACGTGCGGCGGAGCTGAGCTCTTCTGCTGGAGTGAATATGGTTCCTGTGCAATGTAGGGCACCTGCTTATCTGGAAATCCCTGGTGGACTAACAAGAATTTCACTGGCTCAAAGGACACTGTAGACTGAGCTGAGGCCTCTTGTTGGAGTGGAAGCAGAGCTGAAGCTTCAGGAGGTTGTGGAGAAGTTACCTCAGGGGCCTCTGCAGGTAGAGCTGAGGCTTCATGGCTGAGTGAAGGAAGTTCAAGCTTTGCAGGATTTTCCTGATTCCAAGACCAGGGCTCGGTGGGCCCCAAGGGGATGGAGGTCACCAGGACAGAGTGCAGGGCCAACTCTGGAGGGTGAGCTGCCTGGACCTGCAGCCACAACAGCTTCCACATGAACAGGAGCCCTGGGGCCCACATGTGCAGCCCGGACATGAGAGGCAGAAGTCCGGGGCACAGCGGCTAGCCACCAGGTGAGTGGGGCACAGGGAGGGACCCAGACAAGTAGGGCACAGAGAGCCACCCAGACAAATGGGGTACTGGCACCATGTGCTGAGCAGGATCCCAACAATTGGCAGCCATGTCACAATTGGCAGCCATGTCACAATTGGCAGCTGTGTCATGCATGCGCCCCTTAGCAACCAAGCATCCCTCCCCCGCCTCAGGTTCCAACCTTTATTTAGGCAACCTTTATTAGTCTTGGGCTCAGAATGACTGCAGAAGAGAGAGCCTTTTTCCTGGAATCACCAGGGACCAAGTGGTCCTTTTCCCCTGCAGAAAAGACAACTACCTTCCTCTGGGTCTCCCCTCCCCTCCTCACAATGAGGCAGGATTGGGCTATACACCTGGGTGGCCCCAGAGTCCAGTAGCCCAGGGATGGTGGGGTAGGGGTGTGTTAAAGAAGGTGGAGAGTTGGGGGGGTGCTTCAGAGCTTCCCAAGGAAGCCACAAGGCCTGGCATCCCAGGAAATTCAGAGGGCTAGTTCAGTTCTGGCAACCTGAGTTCCTCCCCAAAGCTGAAATCTGAGAGACATTCTTCCTCCCCCTGGCCATACTGCTCCCAAGAAAAGTAGCTGACATACAAAATACACCAGTTAAGGCGGCGGGGAGGGGGATACCACTTTACAGTTCTACTTGCTCAAAATTCTCAGTATCCATGACTGATTCTTTGTTGTTTTGTTTTTATTCTCACCCAAGGTTATGTTAATTGATTTTAGAGAGAGAGGAAGGGGGGGGAAGAGAGGGAGAGGGGGAGGGGGAGGGGGAGAGGGGGAGAGAGAGAGAGAAACATCGATGGGTTGCCTCCCATATACGCCCCAACCAGGGATCAAACCCACAACCTAGGTATGTGCCCTGACCAGAAGTCAAACGCCCAACCCCTTGGTACACGGAACAATGCTCCAACTGAGACATCCGGCCAGGGCTCCATGTCTGATTCTTAATTCACCACTCTGACAGGCGCTACCACTGAATCTGTCCATGGGGTTTTAGAGGGTGAGCAATTCATTCTGGGAAAGAGCATCTGAAACCAAGTGAATAACCCTTTACAGTGGTATGGGAAAACATGCCCCCCTCCCACTTCGGCTCAACACAGCCATTAATCTAGAAAAGTAACAGTGTCACTTTTCTGAGGTCTACCCTGTGTGCACACATGGAGAAGACACTTAGGGTGTTAAAAGCCAGCATGTTAAATAATTTTTTTGAAATACTGTAACTGGCACTCCATTTGCTTCCTTCACAGTCCTTTTTATATTCTATTTTATTTTATGCCTTGTTTACTGCCTGGCACAACCTCCAGCATGTAAACTCCAAGAGGGCTGAATCTTGGTTTCCAGAAAATTTGGAGGTAGCAAGGGATGTGGCCAAAGAGGGAGGCAGAGGTCAGGTCACAGAGGAGAAGCTTCCATTTCATGCTGGAAACGATGCACAGTACTTCAGACACAGTTGGCTACTGAGCCTGAGCAGGCTCTGGTTGTGGAAGTGTCACCTCAAGGTGCTTTGCAGTAGCTGTAGTCTGCTGCAGGGATGTAGCATTTGCCTCCTAAATAGGTTCTGGAGTGATGGCAAGCTCCAGGTCCAATGGTTGAAATTTGATTTCAGACAAACTTGGCTGCTGAGCCTGAACAGTCTCTGGAATTGGAAGTATCACTCAGGGAACTTTGGAGGAGCTGTATTGTGCTGCAGAACTCTAGCATCAGTCCCTGAAGTAAGCTGAGCTGGCGTCTCCTGCTGGGATGCAGATTTGACCTCTTTAGTGGACATTGGAGCCTGATTTGAGACCTTCTCCTTAGCTGCAGATTATTTATTCTTCTTAGGGGGCCCTGAAGTTATTAAACCCCCAGATCCACATCTTTAACATAGATATTAGGCAACCCCTAATGCTAAGCTTCACTCAAATCTAGAGGCGAGACTGTCACCTCATGATGTACACAAGGTTGATCTACGACATCCAAAGAGGCTTTTGGAGGCTGAGCTCGACCTTCTGCTGCACTGGAATAGGCTGTATACCAGCTAGAGGCATGTGAGTCAAAGCTGATCTCTTCTGCTAGACTGAAAATTCAACATATTCACCATCAGTTCTAGTTATGTTGAACTTCATGTTTACAGGTTGAATGTGAGTTCAGTCCAGTTTGGCTGCTAAACCTGAACAGGCTGTGGATATGAAAGTGTCACTTCAGGGTGCTTTGGAGGACCTATAGTGCGCTGCATAGCTGTAGCATAGACCTCTGAAGTAGGTCAGGGAGTGATGGTGAGCTCCAAGGCCAACAGTTAAAATGGACTTCAGACAAGGTTAGCTGCTGAGTCTGAATAGGCTCTGGATATCGAATTGTTACCTCACATTGTTTTAGAGGAGCTAGATTCTGCATCAATGCTCTACCTTCTGACTCTGAAATAGCTTCCACAGTGATGGTTAGCTCAAGGACCAAACGTTGAAAGGAGACTTCTTAGAGACATTTGGCTGCTGAAGCTGAAGAGACTCTGATAAGGAAGTACCACCTCAGGGTGCTTTGGAGGAGCTATAGTCTGCTACAGGCAATAACATCAGCCTCCGAAGAAGGTTCTGGAGTCATGGTGAGCTCCAGGTCCATCAGCTGAATTGTGACTGCAGGTCAGGTAGGCTGCTGAGCCTGAACAGGCTCTAGAAATTGAAGTGTCCCCTCAGGGAGCTATGGAGGACCTACAGTCATAGGCAGTACAGTAGCATCAGCCAACTGAAGGTTGAGCTACGACATCCACAGAGAATTTTTGAGGCTGAGCTCAACCCTTCTCCTGGAGTGGAGAAAGATGTTCACCAGCAAGAGGTATGTGAGGCAGACCCAAGCTCTTCTGCTGGATTGAAAATTCAACATATTCAGGATAGATTCTGGAGTTATGATGATCTCTATGTTTAAAGATTGAACTGACTTCAGTCAAGTTTGGCTGTTAAGCCTAATTAGGATCTGGAGGTGGAAGTGTCACCTCTGGGTGCTTTGAGGAGATGTAGTCTACTGAAGGGCTGGCTGTAGCATCATCCTCAGAAGTAGGTTTTGGGTCTTCTGCTGGGATGGAGGTTTGTCCTCTTTAGTGGACTTTGGAAGACAAATTGAGATCTCCTTCTCAGGTGCATATGGTTCAATCTTCTTAGGGTGCACTGAAGTTATCAAAGGCCCCAGATACACATCTTTGAATTGATATTAGGCAACCCCTAATGCTCAGCTTCACCTGAACCTAAAGGTGACTGTCACCTCGTGATGTACTGACGGTTGGGCTATGACATCCATAGAGGATTTTTGAAGCTGAGCTTGACCCTTCTGCTGGACTGGAGAAGGTTATACACCAGCCAGACACATGTGAATCAAGGCTGAGCTCTTCTGCTGGATTGAAATTTCTATATATTCAGGGTAGGTTCTGTAGTTTTGGTGATCTTCATGCTTAAAGACTGAACTGTGACTTCAGTCAAGTTTGGCTGCTGAGCCTGAATAGGCTCTGGATATGGAAGTATCACCTCAGGGTGCTTTGGAGGAGCTGTAGTTTATTCAGGGATATATGAACACTAATATAACTAGGCTCATATGAGTGTTTATTATTACTCAGACATCATTACCACTTTTCCTCTATAACAGAAGTTTTTCCTATCTATATCTTTTCTATACGATTAAAAAACTGAAAATGCATAGGAGATAGTTAATGCTAGAGATGAGCTGGAGCCCTACACAAACTTACAGAATTGCAGAATTTTATTGCTGGGAGAAATTAGAGAGATTATCTTAATTGAACCCCTTATTTATTTTATAGATAATAACTAAAAACTCATCAATAAATATAATTAACTTACAAATACTGAAGGGAAAGCATACCTTCAAATGAATCCTTCATAATTCAAATTATTTCCACTGAGAATTCTGAAAAATGAAAAAGTTGTTTCTGGATCAAAATGCAAAATAACTATACCTATTTATTATACAGATATATATGGGAAACCTGGGTAAATGTGCCATCAAAATGCCCTAATTTTTATTTAATTTAAGGATGCTGATCTCTGCTGTTTTTTCATTCAAACCTCTCTTCTTAGGTACTCCTTTGTGTCCATCTCTCTCCATCTCTCTCGCACACGCACACGCACACACATTCCTGTCCACTCTTCCCACCAAATCATACATTTAATGTCTACTCTCTAGATCACAAAGTCTGTTAAAATCCAACTCTGGGTGGTATCAACATTGGCAGAACCCCCATTTCCTCCTCTCCATGCATTTCTCTGATAATACAACTACATATTTCATACAAAGCAGCAATTGTGTGGTTTTTAGAAAAATGCCTCTCAGCATCAGGCTAGAGAAACTTCCTATGAGAAAACTGGAGAGGAGTCACCATGGATAAATTCATTACAGATCTAGGAAGGACTTCTGCCCTTCAAAATAGGATAAAAAGAAAAAGTCATTTTCTAATAAATCCCCCTATACTTTTGCTGTGTGACTTAGCTGTTGTTCCAAAAGTTGGTCCAAAAGTTCATCTTCAGCAATTATATCTGCATGATCAACTGCACATCTCTTGGAACAGGTGACACCAAACTGGGTTCCTCAGGCAAAGCAAAGGGATCAAATTAGTAAGATGCCTGTTCTTAGGATTTCTTACTTTTATTTTGGATTTTACCAAAACGACTGAATCAGATGAATTATCACATCTGTTTTGGTTTTGCTTGGATTTCTGCTTTGCTTTTTAATCAGCCATTCACCAGCAACTGCGGCAGGAGCTTATTAGCACTCAAGAATAAAAACACAACCAGATAAGGCTCTCCTAATAACTGTGGACAAAAAGGGGCCACATATTAAACCTGACAAGTTCAAGGGAGGCCTGAGTGGCAACCTTACAAACTCAGAGACCTAAAATAACCACAAAGAATGGTCTGAATTTAAAACTTTTTAACTAAAAGCAGTTTATGCTGGGTAGTCATGTCCTAGGCTAGAATCTCCCCTGACAAAGGTCAATTTTCACCTTAACTAAGCCTGTCTGTTGTCTTTTTGCATCTACTTTTTTGCATACCTTTAGAATGTCAAAGTAATTTCCTTTTTCTAGACTCCTCAAAGCACAGGTTCTGCATAAGAGTAGAGACCACAAATCCCTCACTGTTATTGAATTAATTGTTTACTGATAACTATCCCGTACCCACTTATGTAAAAGAAATGTCTATCATTTTACTTTTTATCCAATCCCAGAGGTTTCCCTGCTTTGCTTTCTTCCGCCACCCTAATCTATCATCAACAGATTTCATGCTACCCACTTAAGTCTTCTCTTTTGATTGTAATGTATAATATAAGGTGTGAAACTGCCATTCTCTGGGGTATTTTCTCAATCCCAGTGTATGTTTGGCTCAAATAAACTCACAAAAATTCTCTACAGGTTTCAATGTTTCTTATGTTGACGTAACCCAAACTGATCCATTTCCTCAACATAATTTTAAAACCACACAGCTAGGGGTGCGAAGAGGCGCATGTATGTGTGTGTGTGTATGTGAACCTGTGTAAATCCTCACGTCCCTTTTAATGAACAGATATATAATAAAAATCTAAAAGAAACCACATTAAAAATGCAGAGAGGTCTGCAAAACGAGAGACTTCTTTCATTCCAAAACCACAAACCAACACAAGGGGAGAAAAACCAATGAAATGGATACATGTGTGCCAAAGTTTCGATCCTGCCGCACAGAGACACTGCACTGGCACAAATTTTGGAGAGGAAAATGAGAGGGCTGCGGGGAAAGCAAGCCAGTACGTGGCTTGCAAACTGGGACAATGCAGTCTCCATTAACAATATGCCTTTTACCTCTGGTAAATGCAGGTGTGTGTGTTTTTTTATCACTTTATGTTTCCTGGCATTTCCCCTCAGTTGGGGGGAAGTGGAGTGGGGGAGGCCAGAAGGTGAGTGAGCATGGGAGGTGGGGAGAAGAGGTAGGGAAGGAGTCTGCAGCAACTGGGCTGGCTGGGTACCTGGTATTAAACAAACATAAGCAGAGCAAGGACAATGGGCCAGGTTCAGAAACTCACCAGGGCAGAAAGCCCCGGATGCCTAGCAAGGGACAAGACTGGGAAAACAAGGACCTCACCCTGAGAATAACTTATCCTCCCCCAGCATATTGCTAGTCATAAGGGTCAGAGTCCCCGCCCCCCCCTTTTCCTCCCTAAAGATAACATCTAGGCCTCAGTTGTATTTCAGCTTCAGGCCCAGAAAAGCAGCAAAACCAGACAAGTGAGGCTACCACAGCCTCAGGCTAATAACCCCTGGCATTGACCAATGAGTAGAGAGGAGACCCCGAAAGAGCACACCTGGAAAGCTGATGAATATTCTATTACCACCCTCCCCTGACACCTACCCTAAGGTTTCCACCAGCAAGAGAGAGATAACTAGGCTCAGGACAAAGGACCCAGGTTAGGCCATTCCCTTACCCCTTCTTCCCTGGGGGGGGACCCCATGAGACTTGCAACCAGGGGAGCAATGGGCAGCAGCAGCCCATCCCAGGCTAACTTCCTGAACCTGTCTCCAAGGCCCCCTTCTCTCTGACTCCTCAGTGAGCCCAAGCAGCCCCGCCTGGGCTCTCCTGTTCCTCCTCCTATGCACCTCCCTTGTTTCACTGCCCTAAGTATATTTTTGCTGCCATCTGGACCCAATATCCTTTGATTCAGTGCTGTGTGGCCCTTCCCTTTGGATGTCCCCAACCCCCCTTCTTTAAATAAATTCAGTTTTTCTTTCCCCACCGCCCGAGAGGGCTATTTAGCCTACCCCCACCCACCCACTAACCTTCCACCTGGAGTGCGGCCATAGGTGCTAGGGCTCCAGAGGCTGCTTTCCCTGCAGTAACTGTGAGGTCTAGTCTCCCATCTCCTCCGGGTGGTCGCGGGCGTCCTCCTTCTCGTCCATCTTGTCCTCATCCTCCTCAGAATCCTGGGTTTCCTCTGCGTCGCCATCCTCCTCTCGCTCACGTGGTCATCCCGCACCACTGTGGCCCGAGCCAGGCAAGCCCCTCACGGCCCCAGGCGCTGGGAGTAGGGGTGGCGGTGGCTGCCTCAGGCTACTGCTGCCCCTCCCCACCCGCCGCATCCTGGGCGTCACCTCGGCCAGGGAGGCGGCCAACCAGTCCCGGCTGCCGCTGCTGGGGTGCCGGGAGCGGAGCCCCAAGACGGGTCCGGGCGGGGGCGAGGCCGGGTCGGGGCCGCGGGCCCTTCACCTCAGAGCCAAGGCCGGGGAAAGAAGGGAAAGCGGAGGGGCTAGGGGCGGCCGGGAGTGGCAGGGCCGAGGCGGCTGGAGGAATAAGGCCCAGCGGAATTGCTGGGGCCCCGCTCTGGATCGCCTTCACCGCCAACTCCTTCCTTGCCCCTCGCCAGGCGACGGGGAAACCAATGGCGGCCGGCACGCGGCCTCGGAGCGTGGTGCGGGGCGCGGTCACGTGATCCGTGCCGCCTGGGAGCGCCGGACTGAGGGAGCCTCGCGGCCCCGGAGCGTGGTCACGTGATCAGTGCGGCCCAGGAGCCCGGGACTGAGGGAGCCTCGCGGCCCCGGCGCTGGCGGGGGAAGTGCGCGCTCCTCAGTCTGACGCCTCCGTTGTTCTTACGGGTATTTGCCATTTAAGGTTAATTTGTAAGTATGTTTTAGTGTAAGGGTATTTTTTTTCTCCCAGATATAAAGCAATATTTTCTTCTGGTCTAAGAAGTTTCGTTTTATTTATAGTGCTTTTGCTTAATTAAGTTGAGGCATTATCTAGTCATCATGCTCATGTATTACTTGAATGATACTAAAATGAACCCTGGAAAACACCCTGCACCCCCATATGTTTTTAAGTATTTACATTTCATACTCTGCTAAAATTTGCAGAAATGAAAGGTTTTGCAACATAACAGTATTTTGTTTCTAAAGTCTTTGGGCCATTTTCCCAGAACGTGCTCCAGCTTTGTAACAAATACCTTTTGTGACTTTGGTTCCCCAAAGCCCCTGTCCCAGACTTACTCATAAAACTCACACTGAGATTTCAAGATTTTTTTCTCTAACAAAGACAAATTGACCCTAAAAGAAATGGCCTTCTCACTAGCGGTAATCCCCACTGTACACCACCCCTGAAATCTGTTTTTCACAAATGACAATTTTCATTCCATAAACTTTCACTCAAGAAGCTATAGTGGTAAAATCTACTCTCAAATCCATTATTCCTCAATATGGATACTTTTATCTTATTCTATTGATCTTTAAAGTATTTCCTACTAACTTCCAGTCCCTATTATTTCTGAATTCTTTTCCTGTTACATTGTCCTTCTAAGCTTTTTTCTACTCAGTCTCAACCTCTACAGAAATCCTCCCTCAATATCTCCAGCCCGCAATTGACCTACTTCATTCTGGACCATCTTTTGGTGTGTCACTTAGTTCAATACTTATTTATTTTCTATTGCTTTCTAATTTAACAATCAATGAATATATAATTTTGCTTTCTAAGTATAACAGTTTTTGGTCTTTTCATAACTCCACCTCTTTCTGTTTACTCTTTATCTTCTAGGAGGTGTAAGGCTTAAATATATCTTAATATATTTCACATCTTAAGATTACAAACATCCCTGGCTGGTTCGGCTCAGTGGTTAGAGCGTCAGCCCTCGGACTGAAGGGTCAGGGTTTGATTCTGGCCAAGGGCATGTACGCACCTTATGGGCTCCATCCCTGGCCCTAGTCGGGAGCGTATGGGAAGCAACCAATCAATGTATCTTTCTCACATCGATATTACTCTCCCACTTCCACTCTCTCTGAAAAGCAATGGAAAAAATATCCTTCTGAGGATTAAAAGAAAGTATTTGTGATAACAGACGGGGTATACATTTTTGGACCTTGAATTTTATCTTGCAAAATGAATATAAATAACATATTTTAGACAGCATATTCAAAAATATAATATAATCCAACAGAGTGATGTAATTATTTCAAATGTCAGAACTTTGAATGAATGACAATGCATAGGATTTAATGCCATTAACGGGACAAGCGTTCAACCATTCAAAAACACCCAGTTTCTTACATGAGAAACAACCCTTGGTGACAGCAATTGCCTAAAGTGACCAATCTCTGACTTCTTTCTCTAGTGAAAAGTGATTAAAAGGGTAATAGCAATCTAACTCTGTGAACATCTTGAATTTGACAATAGACTAAGCTAGATCTGACATTGTTTCAGGTCTAAAGGTGGAAGAGAAATATTACAGGTCATACTAACACATAGATTACTTATGACTTCTAATCATAGCAACAGTACCTCACAGTTTTAATCACATATTCTCAATGAGGTTATCATAACTTGGGGTCAACATAACATGGACATATAAATAACTTTTTTCCTTTGGACTAAGAGACTCAACTTTTTATTTCTGTCTAGTCAACATTCAGATCATTGTAGCAAAATACAAGATAGTAAATTATATGTTTTGCTGCCACAGATATAGAGATATATATGCTTATAGTAATAGAAATACCATATGCCATATTATATCTGTATAATCCTGTAGACCTTGACATATATTCCATTTTCAAAGTTCTTAAATCCTTGCCTAATTAGAGTTCACATAAATGATTACTCACAAAATAATTTGAAAATGTAGAAAGGCTTATCTCACAATATGTATGGTTTATATTAATTCGAGAAAAGACATTTGTCTTGCTTTATAATAGATCCATAAAATAAATGAAGTTCTAAGTTTATGCTTCATCATATTTTGAAATGTGAAACACTTCTACCATTAAGTTATAATCATCATCTTCCTTCTGAGAATATCAATAATGCTAAAAATAAAGTTAGATTATGATTTTTTTAAAAGTGTATATCTGCTAAAAATATAAATGAGATAAAAATCAATGAAAATATCCTGACAAAAAAACAAACAACCCTCTAGTACTATGATTTATATTCTCATGTGGTCTGCAATGCTTCCCTGTCACCATGTATTAAGCAATAATGACTATTTCAGGAAGAGCCCTGTGTGACATCTGGGATGGAACATTTTATTTTAAAAACTTTTTAAAAAATACCACTTACTTTTAATATATATATATATATATATATATATATATATGTTTTTATTAATTTTGGAGAGAGGAGGGAGAGAGAGAGAGAAAGAGTAACATCGACAAGAGAGAAACATCAGTTGGCTGCCTCCTGCACACGCCCCGTACTAGGGATCAAGCCTGCAACCTGGGCATGTGCACTGACCAGGAATCGAACTAGCAGCCTCGGGGTGCATGGGATGATGCTCAACACACTGAGCCACACCAGCCAGGCTTTTTTTTTTTTTTTAAAGATTTTTTAATTGATTTTTAGAGAGAGAGGAAGGGAGAGGGAGAAAAAGAAACATTGATGTAAGAGCAAAACATTGATTGGCTGCCTCCTGCACATGTCCTGTACTGGGGATCAAGCCTGCAATCTGGACATGTGCCCCAACCAGGAATTGAACCAGCAACCTTTCAATGTAAGGGACGCTGCCAGCCACACCAGACAGGGCTATTATGCATCTTTCTAAAAAATCATTTTTTTACCCTGGCCGGTGTGGCTCAGCGATTAGAGCATTGGCCCGTGCACTGAGGGTTGTTGGTTTGATTCCCAATCATGGGCACACACCTGTGTTTCAGGCTCCATCCCACCCTAGTTAGGGCTCATGCGGGAGGCAGCCAATTAATGTGTTTCTCTCACATCAATGTTTCTCTCTCTCTCTCTCTCTCTCTCTCTCTCTCTCTCTCAGCCTCCCCCCCTTACACTCTCTCTAGAAAGCAATGGAAAAAATATCCTCGGGTGAGGATTAAAATAAAAATCATGTTTTATTTTTCAATTACAGTTGACATACAATATATTAGTTTCAGTGATTAGACATTATATAACTTACTGTGTGATCATCCCGATAAATCTTACACCCATCTGATACAATACATAGTTATTAGAATATTATTGACACCATGGAATACTATGCAGCTGTAAAAAAGAAGTATCTCTTACCCTTTGAGACAGCATGGAGGGACCTGGAGAGTATTGTGCTAAGCGAAATAAGCCAGTCAGAGAAAGACAAGTATCACATGATCTCACTCATATGTGGAATCTAAAGAACAAAATAAACTGATGAACAAAATAGATCCAGAGACATAGAAGCATGGAACAGACTGACGATTCTCAGAGGGAAGGTGGGGGTGGGAAGGGATTAACCAAAGAACTTATATGCATGTATGCATGACCCATGGACAGAGACAATAGTGTGGTGAAGGCCTGGGGAAGGGGGCACAGTGGGGGAAGGGGGGGTCAATGGGGAAATAAGAGGACATCTGTAATACTTTAAACAATAAAGATAAATTTAAAAAATTTTTTATTGACTATATTCCCTATGCTGTACTATATCACCCCATGACTATTCTGTACTACCAATTTGTATTTTTTTTTTTTTTTGGTTTTGTTAATCCTCACCCAGGGATATTTTTCCATTGCTTTTAGATAGAGTGGAAGGGAGGAAGGGAGGGGGAGCGAAACATCAATGTGAGAGAGACGCATCAATTGGTTGCCTCCCACACGAGCCTGGCATAGGAACTTGAAACCCAGGTACGTGCCCTTGACCAGGAATTGAGCCCTCAACCCTTTGGTCCGTGGGCTGATGCTCTCATCACTGAGCCACATCAGCCCGGGTCCAATTTGTACTTCTTAATCCCTTCAACTTTTTCACCTATCCCCCCAAAACACCTTCTATCTGGCAACTGTCATAATATTCTCTGTATCTAGGAGTGTCTCTGTCCTGCTTGTTCATTTGTTTTTAAGATTCCATTGTTGATAGATATATATGTATTGCCATTTTATTATTCATATTTTTTATCTCTTTTCCCCCCCTTCTTTTTAAAGAAGACCCTTTTTACATTTTTATGTAATACTGGTTTGGTGGTGATGAACTCCTTTAGCTTTTTCTCACCTGGGAAGCTCATTACAATGTCCTTTGATGAGAAAGGTAAATTAAAACCACAATTTGATATCCTTGTACACCCACCAGGTCTAAAATGAAAAAGACTTCCAATATCAAATGTTCGCAAGGAAGCTCTGATTCACTGGTAGTGAGGATGTAATTTGTAAAAACTACTTTGGGAAATTCGCCGTATCTACTGAAGCTGAGCAAACTCATCCTACCCTCTGATCCAGAAATTCAACTCCTGAGTACATGGGTTCACCAAGAGTCATGCATAAGAATGTTCATAGCCGCTTTCTTCATGCTAGCTAAAAATAAAAAACAATCTCTATGTCAGCTATAGAATAGATAAATACATTCTGGACTATTCATATAATAGAATACTGTATCCAAGTGAGAATAAACAAGTAGACCCTCCAGCCTCAGTCAAGCCTTCAGATGACTGCAGCCTTGGCCAATATCTTGAGAACCACATGAGAGACCCAGAGCCAGAACTGCCCAAGCCACTCCTAAATTCTCAACTCACAGAAATTGTGAGTGATGTTTATTGTCTTAAGCCACTATTTTCATGTGATCTGTTACATAGCACCAGGTAATCAATACACTGTGTGATACAGGGGTTCAGCTAGACAGACTTGAGATCCTGTGAGCTTGTATATTAATGAATAATGCCCTTGTAATGATTGGAGACGTTGGCCCCAGGCTCCAGGTCTTCCTGTGTACCATACATAACATTTGCCGTGCCAACAGCCTATAGATTTTCCTGGGCACGAAATTCCTTGACCCTCTGTCTTGTAAAGAGTACAAATGTGCAAATATAAAGTAGGGTTTTGTTGTTTTGGGGGAAAACTTACAAGCAGAGCAATAACAGAATTTACTCAATCCCCAAACTTTCAGATAAAGGGATTAAGCCAGACTTAGTTGGACCATGTGTCCCATAGCTACAGCTCCTGTAGAGAGGGAGCCTTCCTGGAATGCATCAGATTTATAGGGATGGTGAGGCAGGGAACATCTATACCACCAACATGGAAGCTGCTTGATGAAAGAAATGATCTCATTAGAAAAGGGGACTCTCTTTTTTCCATTGCTCTCTGGTACCTGCTGAGCTAGCTAGCTGCTGAGCTACTGAAAGAGGACAGGAAATGAGCCTCCAGTGCTGTCTCATTTGTTTCTCCTCACCTCCTGGATTCCCAGCACTTCACAGATCCCAGTTCCCAGGCTGTGCTTTAAACATAGTATATATTTGCTGGCTCACTGGTCAACACAGAGAAAAACATTAGTTTTCATTCTCAGTAAGAAACTTTGGGCAGGCACCAAGAGAACAGCATCAGCAAACTAATAGACCAGATAGGAACTGGAGACCTGTTCACTCTGCCTGGAACCCTACACCTAACCATTTTAGATAATTCTAAATTGTCCCCAATCATTTACCCTTTATCCTTATTGAAAATCTCATCATCAGACAAACCCTTGTCATGTAGCTTCTGTGCCATGTTTTGCTTGCATGTGGCATTGAGAGATCTATACATATCCCTCAGCCAAAGTGGCTGCCTTCTCCAGAAAAAGCCCTCCTAGAAAACGGACAGGGAAATATGAATTCTGGGTTTCCCCTGCCACAAAACATGCTGAGCTGTTTCCCAGTCAGTCCCACTACTGCACTGGCACGCTCTGTGCTTTTGTCGTGTGTGTGGTTGGCACCATTCTTCATCTCATATTGGAAAGTCACCAGCATTTATTTGTGGTCACTTAGGTCGATTATTAAATCTTGTTCATGCAGAATTTATTTTAATCACTCAGGCATTTAAGTCTCACTGACTTACTGAATGTGCCTGAGTAATGACTGACTCTCTTTGCAGGAGTGGAGGAACCTGGGCATTATCACTTGGAATCAAGCAGCCATGGATCTGTGTTGGACACAGAAGGAAGTGGGTAGGTTTGGTGCTGGAATGAGCTGGAGGGAGCTGAGCAACACACACGACCCTCAGTGGGGTCTGGAGAGGCTGAGGCAGGACAAGTGAATGGAGAAGTGGCCCCACCAGTACGTTTTCTGAAATGAAGGTCTGAGGAGGGAAGTCTTGGGCAGTTCCTGCTCCCACACATTCTTCTTTACCCTGTCTTTCCAGCACCTCCCTGCTAGCTATCCAATAGTTGGGAGTTTTTTCAATTAAAAAAGAAACTCCAAAAACCTACTGTGAATTTTCTACTACCTTGTAAGGGTGGAGAACCCACTACACCAAGACAGGACACACATTTGTGCATAATCTTAAGAGCTTGGGAAAAAGACAGCCCCCACCGTGAAGGTAGGCTCAGGCATCCAAATACTCTGACAACCCCAAAGACCTGATGAGAGGGGCTGGAAGTGAATGACCCTCCATGGACAGGACGTCAAGTATGTTGTAAATAACTGGTCCTTGGTGAGCTTGGGGACAGAGCACCAGAATAACCTACACTCCTTGTGGAGGATGTGTCTTCCAGTTCTCAGGGACGGGCTGTATTGGGGAGCCGAGGGAGAGAAGCCCCTCTTCACCCTGTTGGACCACACTGCCGCTTGAGGAGGTACTGGCTTCCCCAGGGATTCAGCTTCAGCCCAGCTTTTCTTGCCTATGGTCCTTGTTATTTTCATATAAATACTTAACTATTTACACTTTAATTCCTTACCTCATGGCTAGAGTTGGTTATGAATTGATACATTTCAAATATATGTTTTATTAACAATGCTAAGCCTGAGGATGGGATGGGGTTCACTCAGTGGCGGTTTCATGTTGCACTTTCCTCTCCTCCTGTCTCTTCAGCAGTAGAGTCTGATACTTCAATCCTGGCTGATGAGGAGGTGACTTCACTCTGCTTCCTGGGGTGAGAAGAAGGCCAAGGCTTTTACTCTTGAAAGAAACGATTAAACTATTCATTACTTCCTCATTTTAGACAAGAATTCTCAATTGCTCCCAATCATTTACATTTTCATGAAAAGCTCATTCTCATTGTGCCGTGGCTTCTGCTCCACCTTTCTCTTCGTTTTCGTGGAACCGAGAGGTCTATACATATCCTTCAGCCAAAGGGGCCGCCTTCTCCAGAACCCGCCCTCCTAGAAAACAGAGGGAAATATGAGCTCTGTGTTCGCCGGCCTTGTCCGCCACAGTACTTCATCTTCTTCAAATTTACCTCCATCTCCTGTTCTGATGAGCAGCTCTTACTCCGGAGAGATGGAAAAAAGCCACTTGGAGGAAAATACATACCAACAATTAGTGATTCATGCCATTTTATGTGTCTCTCACACATAAAGCTCAGGTCTTATTAGGACTAAATGGGTACCTGGGTCCATACTCATGAGCAAAATCACCATAGACCTGGAACCTTGACAATGATTCCTTGCATGCTGGGCTTCCAGAAGTTTCCTGTGTCTATTTAAAATGGCCCCACAATGTCTCTGGGGGGCCTTTGTATGTGGCTTGGCATGGGGTATAGGCAGGATTTTCAGCCCCACTCACCTTCTCGGCCCTTGGCCAAGTGCCCTCATGCAATGAACAAAAATCAAAAAGCACAGCCACACTGGGCAGAAGCAGTTTACTCTCTCCAGAAGCATTTTACATTGGTCCCCTTTAGACTTAGTCTCATGCATCATTTTCTAGGGCAGGGTGGGGGGTGCTTTTATTTTCCTACCTGCTTTTTCCTATAAGTTAAATCACACCAATTAAATGCCTGACTCCAGCTAGCAAAGTTATCTAGCTTGCTGACTTTCATACTGCAGGCTGTCACTGACAAGTGAGTTGTGAATCAGTTTAAAGGTCATAGCTGATGCTAAAATACAAAGTACTGTTTTTGAATACAAACAGAATAGGAAAAAATCAGAGTGCATAATAAGTTTGTTTTAGAAACTACTTATGTCTATATGATGTGTGTGTACCGAGTTGTGACATAAAATGTAGCTCACAGCCCAAGTACAGTATAATCAATGGAGAAGTCCCCAAAGGGAAAGTAACCATCTTCTTTCTGACACTCACTAGCAGTGTGACCATGGGGCAAGGTATCTTTCCTTTCCCCTTCTCCATTCCCCTTTTGTTAAAGGAAAAGACAAACTACTGTCTAAGGTCTCTCCCAGTTAAAATTCTCTGAGGTTTGGATGAAGGGAATAGAGAGAGTAGGGCCCTGAAAACGGGTAGCATAAAAGGGAAGTTTTCCTGCTACTTTACAGGAAGGACTCATACATTCCACCTTCCATGGGCCTTGGAGACTAGCGCCCTTACCCTAAGACCAGGTGGCTTCCCCACCCCTTCCCCAGATCCTCCACCACCAGCAGGAACACATACAACCAAGACCTCTCTCTCCCTCTGCACCGGTTCCTCAAAGGACTGCTGACAGCAGATGCATCTGTGCCAGTCCCATTCTATCACAGCTTTGGCTAGGGAGCTAATTTTGCAAAATCCAGACAAAGCATCAGGATAAATAACTATTCTTTCCAAATCTGGTGTTTTCCTCACTGTAAATTGAGGAGATTGAAATGGATGAGTTCTCAGTTCTCCTCTAGTTTTTTGTTTTGTTTTGTTTGTTTCTTTTATTAGCACTTATTTTATGATGAATTTACTTCTGGGCCATAAGTTTTTGATTTTTAAGGTCCTCTGGGATATCTTTTTCTTCTGTGCAGCCTCCTCTCTGTTTTAGGAACAATCTGCTCTTTTGCAGTAGGATCATCTCCATGTGGCAGGGAGAGCTCACGTGTGGGTTAATCCGCCCATGAGCTCTGTAAGTTCTGCACCGCATCTGGGGAGCTTTGTTCACCCAGATGCGCTCAGTGACCAGAGAATCTACATCTAAACCCTTAAACTCGGCATCGCTTTCTGCATTTTTAAGCATGTGCAGCAAAAATCCAGCACTCTTTTTAGGCCACCGACCCTGCGCCCAGCCCCACTCTTGGGCCTGTGCACACCTACCAACTCCACCATTGTAATGAGGGAATGGCACACACTGCTTCTGTAAAGTGACATCCTTTAGATGCTTGGTGGCTTTTTGGATACGCATACCCTTGATGGCCTCCGTAGTTTTACAGGTGTTCTTTTTTTGGTTTGTTTGTTTTTTAAATGTATCTTCATTGTTGTCACGGGTGTTCTTAAAGTGAACACAAAGGTTTAAACCTCTTGACTTTCATGATTCTGCGGGGTTATCTGGGTCATTTTCAGAGGTCACTGCTGGCCATTTACAGGAAGAGGAAGTTCCTCTACTTTTAAAACTTTACTTTAAAAATTGCTGGACTTATATTTACCTTGAGCTTCTTTCTGTAGCCTCTTTCCTGTGACAAATCTGTTTTGGAAGAAAACAACATCATGATTATTCATCACAATGACAGTGATCTGTAAAGCTTTATTTGTTCCCTTTTAAGTGAGATGACAACTTTTTTGAGGACAGGAACTCTGTTGAATAGTCCTTTGACTCTTCCTAGTCCCTAACTTAGGATCTTGCATGCAGCTGGCAATGCATTTTACTGGCTGTTTTAGATAACACTCAGCAGATAATTCCTAATAAAAACTCTTGGAACTAGGAAAAGAAAGTGAAAGTATCTACCAGACACCTACACAGCAGCTTGTTTTAGGGTCAAGAACAGGAGTAGGATGCCTGTTATTACTGTTACTGTTCATCAATGTTGAGAAGGTCCTAATCAATTTAACAAGAAAAATGAAGTACTGGAAAGAAAGTGAAAAAGCATATTTGCACGAGATGATGCACAACCTAAAAAGCCCAAGAACATAGATTAAAATTTTACTGGCAGTACTACAACAATTCAGTAAGACGGCAAAATCCAAAATCAAGAGATCAACATGCAAACCTCAATAGTTTTCTTACAGGCCACAAATAACTAATTAAAAAATGAAAGAGCCCATTTCCAATATCAATAAAATAATAAAGTTCCCAGAAATAAACTTAACAAAAAATGTGTAAGACCTATGTCATGAAAACATTAAAACTTCTGAAGGACATTAGGAAGAATACAGGACATGAGGTACTGTGTCCCTAGAATGTTGTAAAAATGCCAATTCTTCTTGAATTAACCTACAAATGCAATGCAATCCTATTCAAATTTCAAGATTTTTTAAAAAATTGATTTGAGAGAGTAAGGAAGAGGTTGAGAGAGAGAAACGTCGATGTGAGGGAGAAACACCAGTGGGTTGCCTCCCCCCCGCCCCGACTGGGGATCGAGCCCACAACCTGAGTATGTGCCCTGACTGGGAATCGAACCCATGACCCTTTGGTGCATAGGATGACGCTCCAACCAAGTGAGCCACACCGGCCAAGGCCCAAGATAGGTTTTAAACAAAAACTGGCCAGCTAACATTTGGAAGAGAAAATATGCAAGAATAGCTATGAAATGTATGAAAAAGAAGATAAAGAGGGAGGAGCTTACCCTACCAGATATCAAAATAGGTTATGAAGGAGCTGGAATTACATAGTGATACTGCTGTACAGGTACAGAAAAAGATAACTGGATCGACACAATAGAGTTCTGACAAAGATAGTATTTCAGATTAGTGAAGAAAGAATAAGCCATTCAATAAAAGATTTGAAGACAATTGGATCTTCATGTAGGGGAAAACAGTCAACCACAGGAAAAACAAATAAAACCAATGATAGATTTTTTTAAAATTAGAACAAGAAATGTTATAAAAAGGACTAGAAGAAAATATCAGAGACTACTTTCATACTGTAAAATGACAAAGGCCTCGCCACCAGAACCCCACCCCTTAAGCCATGAGAAGACTGGGAGATATGGTAACAGACTGTGCCCACTCATCCTACTCTTCACAGCTCTTGCCCCCTTTTCCCCTCTATTGTTTGTCTTCTTCCAGTTGATTTATGGAATTCTTTTTATATTGCATATCTTAATCCTTTAGTGGCTTTTGTTCAATTTCAATGTTTCAGATATTCCCCAGTGTTTTTGTCTTTAAGGAGACAGAATGGTGAAGTAAGAAGCACAGGCTTTGCAGTAGGCAAAACAGGGTCCTGCTTTTGGCTTTGCCACTGGGAACTTAAGTTGATGTCCTTCATCTATGGAAGAGGGTGGTACTATCATCCTCACAGGATTGTGGGGATTGAATCAGACAAGCTATGGAAAACTCTTCATCCTATGCTTGACAGAAACCAGTGCTAAGTTTGCTAATGGTGTCACAGATAAGTTCAAATTTATCAAAGATTCTGCCTGTGGTATTAGGCTCAGAAAGCTATTTCCTACCACCAGATTATAAAAATATTGCTTCTATTTTCTTCTAGTACTTTTACGGGTTCCTTTTTTTTTTTCTTTTTCTTTTTACATTTACTTGAATATGTTTATTTAAGGCAAGAAATAGAGATCGGTTATTATTTCCCCCTCAAATAGTTAGGTAGCTTTTCTATTACGATTTATTAATTTTCTTCCACAGATTAGAATATTAAAAGGTGACATTTCAAGAGTCTTAGAAACACATGGGTCTGAAGCCATTTAGTCTTTACACATCTCTGCTCTGCTCCGTGACATGTTCACTTTGGTAATTCTCTCTTGGGGAGCCACCTTTTAAAAAATTGTTTACCAGCCCTAGCCAGTTTCCTCAGTGGTTAGAGCATCGGCACATGGATGGAAGTTTCCCGGGTTCATTTCAGGCCAAGGGCACGTACCTCAGTTGCAGGCTTGATCCCCAGCCCCGTCTTGGGGCACTCGCGGGAGGCAACCAATCAGTGGGTCTCTCTCACATTGATATTTCTCCCTCTCTCCCCCTTCCACTCTCTCTGAAAAGCAATAGAAAAAATATCCTTGGGTGAGGATTAAAAATAATAAGTAAGTAAGTAAGTAAATAAAATGACATGCTTTAGAGAAGCCTGATGCAGGATTTAGGTTGCAGTGTTTTAACTGAACCTATTCACACCATGCCTTACACACTGGAGAAGAAAGCTGCTAAGTAAATCTTATGAATTGACAAGATCACACTTTTATCTCTTTAGCCCTGTCCTTTCTGCCAGGATGACCTAGCTTCATGAGAGTGGAGATTCTATATCTCTTCTCATTCCAGCCAATAAGGAAAGAAATCAGTGGTAGAAAGAGAGTAATTGGTGAGTACATCAAATCGACATCGTTTGTTCTGAGTTGAACAAATGTTACTATCATAATTCTAGCCTATTAAACTTAAGATTCGAAAGTCTAGTGGCTTGTTATCTTGATTTTAATTCCACAGAGACCTTTGGGAGTGGGGTTCCTTTAAAAATCCCTGGAATATAATTTGTAATAAAAAAAACAGCTCAAACAGTGTCGCTCAGTGGTTGAGCGTCAACCCATGAACCAGAAGGTCACTGGTTCTATTCCAGGTCAGGGCACATGCCCAGGTTTCGGGCTCTATCCCCAGTAGGGGGCGTGCAGGAGGCAGCCGACCCATGATGTTTCTCTCTCATCATGGATGTTTCTCTCTCCCTCTCCTTCTCCTTTCCTCTCCCTGTAAAAAAAAAAAAAAAAAAAATCAATAAAAACATTTAAGAAAAAAAGAACAAAGCATATCTCAGTGCTCATGACTAAAGAAGCATATCAAGTAGGAATTGGTGGGAAAGTGGCTTTGATTTTCAGTTTGTGCATTCTGAATCTACTCCAAAGACAGAATATATTTTGGAAAACTGATTTAACTGTTGTCTTACCACAATGAGACAGAAAATTATAATAAAAAATGTTGTTACTCCAATCACAGGTGTTGCCATGAGGAGTTTCTTGTTATATCCTGGCACTTTCCTGGCCTAAAATAAACAAAAAAACAACAACAAAGAACATTAAAAAAACAACAACAAAGACATGGGAAGGATAAAAACTAACTATTCTCTGGCCTATTCTAAAGAATAGCTAACTATTCTTAACTACTACTCTAAAACCCCTCTTTCAAGTGGTTCTTAAAGAACATACCAAATCTAATATGTTATGTAATCTGAGATTTTCTTATATGATTTATTTATCTTGGGTGTTAGGTCCCCTTCTCGTCTATCCTAGGGACAGTGACACCATTCTCGAAATGAGCAAAGTGGAAGATCACTCTTAGCCAAAGTCACATGGTCAAGACAAGATTCAGACTACGCTCCCTGGTCATGCTGCCTGGGGACTTTCACGGCATGTTCCTAAACTGGCTAAAAGCCCAAGTCCTGTATTTCTGAAGCTGTCCTCACCTCTTTTGGCTCCTCTTCCTGTTCACCCTGGAATCCTGCCCTCTCATTTTTCCATTGTTCTGTATCCCACTCTGATTTGGAAACCTTTATTTCTTGATCAGTAAGAAGCTTCATCAGGAGGCCTGTTCCAGAAAATAGAGTCTCTTCAATTTATTTTTGTAACTTGATTGTCAAATTCAGGTTTAAGAGAAGGGTTCCCTCTGTTGTTTTTCAAATGGCTCGGGCATATCTGCATCGGGTACATTTGAAAAAGTGAGTTTAATGAATGGCAATAATGTTGATTCTATATCTTCTGCATTTCCCTCCAAGAAATAAGGCAATATGTAATTTAGTGCACTAATAACATCACTTTTATAATTAAAGTCTAGCTGCTCACTCATGAGGGATGATGAATTGTCACCATTTTTGTATGAGGGTGTCTTCTCTGCCACGATAGTCAGCTCAGCACTGGTGTTCCCCCGGCTTCGTAACAATTTCATGAACGGTCCTTCTATTAGTAGCTCTTCATCTGTCAACAAAATATAGAGCACTTTTGATACTGAAGGACTCATGGGACAGCTTTTTGTCAGTACACAGCCTTATATCCCAGGGAAATAAATAGGGGATCAACAAATATTTGAGTGCCACATACAGATGAGAAAAATAAATCCCAACTTAAACCTATGATTGTTAACACAACATAAGGAGAAAAGGTATATTTTTTAAAAGTAGTTATATACTCAGAAAACTCCATAGTATGAAATATACTAACTATATCTAGGATTATTCCACTGGATCCCAAATGCCAATTGCCGGGTACTGAAGAAAAGCCAAGGCTGGAAGACCCCACTCAATTACACCCCCCGCAGATCTACTGTGACTCCTCACATTCATGTACCCCATCCTGTCCTGCCTCAGATGCAGAGGGAGCATGAGGCTTCCTCTCTCCACCTCTTCAGGGTGCTCCTGTTCTTGCTACCATCGCAGATGACCACGATTAACACCCACTGCGAACAGGTCATCATCAGGACATGCCCTTCTCCACTTTCCCACAGATTCCTTAGCCTGGTCCCTGCTTCCACATATCCCAGCCCCTATAGCCGGAGGCTCTATACAGGAAAAAAAATGTGTCTACCCTTGCTCTTTGCTTAAAATTTAGGTAGGCATCTGGGATGTATGTTAAGAGATTTGCCAGGTTGTGTACCACTGTGGAATGTTCAGTGAATCTATGGAATAATACCTGGGGTCCTAAAACACAGAAGGGAAAAAACAACTTTTGTCAGATGCCTACTGTGCTTTCATTTCATGTCATTTCTTATATTTTCAGCTTTATTTGGGGAACCAGCCAAAGCTTCTCACTGCATGAAGATCAAGTGGGCCATTGTGCAACTGGGTTTCTTTTCCAGAAAAATCAAAAGTATTGCTGCTGGTGGTTAGGGTCAGAGGAGGAGGTAAGTGTCCTGAGAAAGGAGGGGCATGGACTAGTGGGGAGCCCAAAAATGGGAGCCAGAGACCTGGGCATTAGGTGACAACATTTAGCACTTTCTGATCTTGTTGATCACCTGTAAAAGGAGATTAAAATGCCTGTTCTGCTCACCCTTGGGGTAGAAGGGAGTAATATAATTGGTCAACACATTGTTCTGAAAAATAAGAAACACTGTCTTTATATAAGAAGCACAGCGTTAATATTTATGATGTGCCCAGATCACTGACAAGAGACTCGTATTCAACCCATCTGGGCATGAAAGCACATTTTGGAAGTTATCGAGTAGGTGCCAATAAACCTAATGTATAGAAAAATAATTGGTGGACAGAAAACCTTATGTTTCAGAGCAAGCTCAGAGTTGGACAGCCTAAGAGCCCTCCCATCCATTAGAAGGGCTTGGTAGCAGCTTCTGGTGATAGATCCAGAAATTCTCAAGTTCCAAATAAAAGTTTCATAAAACAGCATCATGTGTACTCTTTTTATAAACTTGCAAAAACAAACAAAATAAAAATGTTTCTATACCTGTCCTACAAGGCAAAGGGCAACTGAAACCTAATGCATAGAAAACAATTTACAAACTGTGACACATGAATGAACAAGTTCTCATTTGGAAGTAAATAAAGCACTAAGCAGGGAGCACAACACACACTATGTGGCCATTAATGTTAATTCCCTTCCCCCTTCCATTTCTCTCTCTTGTTCCTTCATCTGATGTTTAGTAAGGAGTAGTTCTTAAAATTTTAAAGAGTTGAACTCTGAATAAATGAATAAAAATAATAGTTATATTGTTTGCTTAAAAATTTATCATTAATTAAAAATAAAAAGTAAAGCATAAAATAAAAAATAATAAATTTATCATCAGGCAATTCATGCTCACCACAAGGTGTATTTGTCAGACATTCAGGGTCACATTGCAGACTGACTGTCTGGGAGACAGTCTCAATATCATCTCTAAATTGGCAGAGGCAGCAGGCCAAATGGGTTGGTAAGATCCTATAAATGGAAACATAGAGAATTATATTAGTGAGAAAGGAGTTACTTGAGTAGGTAGAGAGGTAGGCCAAGGCTACCACAGGGCTGGGCAAAAAAGAGTTGTTGGAGCATATGGCCTGAACAGTTTGGTATGGATCAGTTGGACACTTGTTACTCTTGAATATTGTAAATAAATAGGGAGGAGAACAGAAGTGCCCAACAGAAGGGTACCAATGGCAGTGGGTACGGGATGCCTAGAATAAAGGTGATGGGGATTAGAATTGGGTGACACTGATCTGTAGCTTCATTCAGATGTATCTCCTTCTCCCAACCCAGAAGTCTCACTTTGGGTTCAGAGTACAGAGAGAGGAAGACTTCTAACAAGGCTCTGGGTAAGCCCCAACTTACAGAGTCCCTTTCTCAATTCCTGACTGTGAGTGGTAAATATATTAGAAATTATTCTGGGCATAAAACATATTGTGTGGTTAAATAATAACAGATTGCCTTGGACAAATCTGGGCAATTTGAACATTCAAAAGAATAATGATAATAAGTTATAACATAATTAATTTAAAGAAGAGCCCATGAGTTCATAATGATACTCAAAAATAAAATAGGGGAGCTATTACTTATAGAATAATGCCAGCTAATAAATATAGATGAATAATAGAATTAGAAAAAATTGTCACTTTGTAAACAGCAATGCCATAATCAATTCAGGCACGGATTATAATTGATGCACAGTTGGAGTAAAAAGTTAAGAGTGGAATCTTTACTGATCCCAAAGTATCATCCCACAGATTAGTTATGAATTACCAAGGGGAAAAAATAACTTTACAATGGAGAGATCTGGGAGATACCACCTTCACCAAATTATCAAATTTAGCATTATGTGCCACTTGAAATGGTGAGGTAGGGAGAATACATCACCCAGATAGGATTCTTTCCAAAATGGTTTACCTTGAATCTAATCATGAGCAAAAAGACTAATCCAGACTGTGGGACAATTTACAAAACAACTATCTTAGACAGATAAAAAATGCCAGTGTTATAAAAGACCCCCTCCACCCCCCAAAAAAGGGTAGGAAAATGTTTTAGACTAAAGGAAACAAAGACATGACACATGATGCCTGATCTTTGAGTGGATCTTAAATAAAAATAAAACAGATTTAAAGAATATTATTGAGGACCTAGCCAGTTTGGCTCAGTGGTTAGAGTGTCGCCCCTCGAACTGAAGGGTCTCAGTTCAATTCCTGTCAAGGGCACATACCTGAGTTGTAGGCTTGATCCTGCGTGCAGGAGGCAACCAATTGATGTGTCTCTCTCACATAGAAGTTTCTCTCTCTCTCACTCTCTCCCTTCCACTCTCTCTGAAAAAGCAATAGAAAAAATATACTCGGGCGAGGATTAAAAAATAATAATAATAATAGTAATAATAATAATATAATGGAATACTATTCAGCAATAAAAAGAAATGAATTATTGATACACATCACAACATGGATGACTCTTAAAATAATCATCTGAATAAAAGAAGCCAGTTAGAAAAGAGTAGATGCTGTATGATTCCGTTTATATAAAACTCTAGAAAATGCAAATTAACCTATAGCAACAGAAAGCAGATCCATGTTTGCACGGGCATTGGGGAGGGCAAGGAGGGTGGGAAGGAGGAATTACAAAGAGACATGTTGAAACTTTTTGAGGCGATGGACAGTTTGACTTTGATGATAGCTTCATGATATAGGAATATATATATATATATATATGTACACACAAATTATTTTATGTCAATTGTACCTTTAAAAAGTTAAAAATAAATGATATAGACAACTGGGGAACTTTGAATATCAAGTCTTTATTATAGTATTATAGTGCAGGAATTTAATTTCTTCAGTGCATTAATAGTATTGTAGTTATACAGAGCAATGGTTTTGAATATCCAGAGAGGAAGTCATCTAACTGACAAGGGAGGGACTATGGCAGATGCTGAGGAAGGCTGAGGAAGGCTGAGGAAGGCTGAGGAAGGCTGAGGAAGGCTGAGGAAGGCTGAGGAAGGTTGAGGAAGGCTGAGGAAGGTGAGGCTAGAGCAGTCGCCAATAGATTCTACAATGTGGGGAAGACAGTCATTGGTAGGCTGACCTGTCAAAAGCAATTAGAGCAGACTGCTAATTGCAGAGCCCTTTCCCATACTAATTTCATGAAATCTCAACTATCCTGGACATAACAGCAAGATTCTATTAGCCTGCAATATTGGAAGGAGGGGCACAAATTAAGGTGCAGTAAGTTCTGTGATAAATTGTCACAATAGGGGTCCACAGAAATATCTTTCAAACTGCAAAATAATAATAATAATAATGATAATAATAATAACGGACCCTTACTTACACCATATATAAAAATTAACTCAAAATGGATCATACCTAAATATAACTAGACAACTTCTGGAAGAAAACACAGGAGAAAATCTCTATGATTTTGGATTAGACAATGGGGTCTCACACACAAAACTTTCCTAGATAAGAAACAAGAGGAGAAGAAACAAGATGGCGGCGCAAGTAACAGCTGCACCCGCCGCCTCCCGCAACCACATCAAAATTACAACTAAAATACAGAACCACCAGCACTCAGAGCCCCCTGAGATCTGGCTGCACAGAAGCCCCACAACCAGGGAGCTGAAGGAGCACCGAGAGCGGGAGGAGGGGCGGAGACGCAGGCGGATGGGGGCTGAATTGGAGAGACCAGGCCGCGGGCCCACACCCGGTGCCGCGGGGTAAACCCGGGAGGGACATCTCTGGGTGGGGGTTTCCCCACGGCCCCCAGCCCAGGGCTCCAGGGCCGGGAAGAGACGGCCCCACACCTTCAGCTGTGAAACCAGCGGGGACTGTCCCTGAGGGTCGCGGAGGCTGCGGGAGCCCCAGCAGCTCCTCTAAAGGGCCGGCGCCCGGACTCACTCGGACGCTCCCTCTGAGCCCAGCGCCGGGCAGCAGCCTGAAAGGACCCGGGACACTCGGGGAGGAACTAACCTGCCTGAAATTGGGGCAAGAGCTGGAGGGGCAGCTTCCTCCCAGGCAGAAGGGCTGGCGGAGGCCATGGCTCCTTTGGCGAGTCCTCCCCCCACACAGCCAGCAGGCAGGCGCCATGTTTGAGTCGCCAGCACCTTACACACCTTTGGCCCCGCCCGTGATTCCTGGAGGCCCCACCCCTCCCCACCTGCAGCTCATCCAGGCCATTTCCAGGGGTTTTCTGTGCAAGTGGCCTCTCCAGCCTCATGCTTTGGACTTTCCTAAAATCGCTCAAACAAGCAGCAGCGGGCCCCATACGGCTTGATAAGTGGCCCCAGGCCTGGCACTAGCGGCAGCTGCATTGGCTCATAGCTTGGCCTCTCCTGGACACCTCCAAGCCCAGCACAAGTAGCAGCCAACTACGGTTTGCTGTGTAGCTCATGCTGGGTGGCCCTGGGCAAGGCACTGGCAGAGGCTGACTGTGCACCTCCTGGGAGGCCCCAGAGACAGTGCACCTGGTGGTCAGACTCAACCACACTGGAATACAACCCTACCACATCCACAAGTGACACTCAAGGGGGCACTTAGTGAACACCAAAGCCCCACTGAAGTAAATCCTGCTCCACAGGGGTGTCTCCAGCACAGCAGCTCTTTGGCTGTAGCTGCAGCTGGTCCTCACAGCGGATTCGCTTGGGTGTCAGTTCCTCCCAGTGACGCCAACAGCAACCAAGGCTCAACTACAACAGGACGGTACACACAGCCCACACAGGGGAGCACCTAGAAGGCCCAGCTCAGGTGACTGGGGAGGCTGAGCCACTGGACCCTACAGGACACCTACTACACAAAACCACTCTACAAATTCCAGGAGACATAGCAGCTCTACCTAATACATAGAAACAAACACCTGGAAGCAGCCAAAATGTGGAGGCAAAGAAACATGTCATGAAGGAAAGAACAGAAGAAATCTCTAGAAGAGGAACTAAATAAAATAGATCCAAGCAAGCTAACAGATACAGAGTTCAGAATAATGGTTATAAGGATGCTCAAGGATATTAGAGTATGACGAAAATAATTGAGAAAATCGATGCTACACGAACTGAAATGAAGAATAATTTACAAGGAATCAACAGTAGAGTAGAGGATGCTGAGAATCAAATCAGCAATTTGGAACATGAAGAAACAAAAAACACCCAACCAGAAGAGCAAAAAGAAAAAAGAATCCAGAAATATGAAGATAGCATAAGGAGCCTCTGAGACAACTTCAAGAGTCCCAATATTCATATTATTGGGGTGCCAGAGGAGAGGAAAGAGAGCAAGAAATTAAAAACCTATTTGAAAAAATAATTACAGAAAACTTCCCCTACCTGGGGAAAGAAATAGATTTACAAGTCCAGGAAGCACAGGGGGTCCCAAACAAGAGGAACTCAAAGAGGCCCACAGCAGGACATATCATAATTAAAATGCCAGAGGTTAAAGACAAAGAGAGAATCTTAAAAGCAGCAAGAGAAAAGCAGTTACCTACCTACAAGGGAGCACCCATACTCTGTCAGCTGATTTCTCAACAGAAACTTTACAGGCCAGAAGGCAGTGGCAAGAAATATTTAAAGTGATGAAAAACATGGAACTACAACCAAGATTACTCTACCCAACAAAGCTATCATTTAGAACTGAAGGTCAGATAAAGAGGTTCTCAGACAAGGAAAAGCTAAAGGAGTTCATCACAACCACACCAGCACTACAGGAAATGTTGAAGGGTCTTCTTTAACAAGAAGCTAATGAACAAAAGAGCCTGATGAACTAAATAGATCCAGAGACATTGAGGCATGTAACAGACAATCATATTTCAGAGGGAAGAGGGAAGGGGGGTAGAGGGTAGGAAGAGATTAACCAAAGAAGTTATATGCATATATGCATAACCCATGGACACAGACAATGACAGGGTGAAGGCCTGGGGAGAGGGTGGGAGCGAGGTGGAGGGGGTCAATTCGGGGGGAAAAATGGGACACCTGTAATACTTTCAACAATAAAGATAAATTTAAAAAAAAAAGAAATAAGAAAAGCACAAGTCATATAAGAAAAAAATTGCTAAATTAGAGTTCATCAAAATTTTAAAATTGAAAACTTCTGGTTTTGCCCTGACCTATGTTACTCAGTGGTTAGAGCACTGGCCCACACACTGAAGGGTCCAAAGGGTTTGATTCCTGGTCAGTGGCATGTACCTGGGTTACAGGTTCCTTCCTGGCCCAGATCCAGGAGCATGCGGGAGGCAACCAATCGATGTGTCTTTCTCACTTCTCTCTCTCTCTCACTCTCTCTCTCTCTCTCTCTTTCTCTCTCTCCCCCCTTTCCCCACCTTCCCTCCTTCCCTTCCACTCTCTGAAAAATCAGTGGAAAAAATATACTCAGGTAAGGATTTAAAAAAAGAACTTCTGGTCTTCAGAGATACTTTTAATAGAATGAAGACAAAAAACAACCTGAGAAAGATATTTACTAAACACATATCTGACAGAATGGACTCAGAAAAAAACACTCTTAAAACTCAATAATAAGATAAATATCCAATTAAAAAATGGATTTGAACAGACACTTCATTGAAAAAGATATTTTCACATAGACATTCCACATTATCAGCTATTAGAGAAATGCAAATTTAAACCACACAGTGATACAAATACATTCCTACTGGAAAGGCTAATTTAAAAATAACAACAAACAAATATAAAGATCAGGTGAAAATGTGGAGCAAATGCAACCCTCATCTACTGCTGGTGGGAAGACAAGATGATAGAACCATCTTAGAACACAGTTTAGCAGTTTCTTAACAAGTTAAATAAGCACTCAGCATATGATGCAGCAATCCCACCCTTAGGTATTTTACCCCAAAGCAATGGAAACATTTTCACACAAAGACCCTATGTGAGTGTTTTTAGCAGCTTTAGTCATAATAACCAAAAAACTATAAACAACCCAAATATCCATTAACTGATGACTGTATAAATAAACTGGTATATCCACATAATTGAAATACTACACAGCAATAAAAGAATGAACTACTGACAGATGCAACTACATGGATGAATCTCAAAAGGGTTATGCTAAGAAAAAGAAGCCAAACACAAAAGGTTACACTCTACATGATTTCATTTCTAAGGCACTGTGGAAAAGGCAAGACTATAGCAAGGAAAATAATATTGGTGCTTGCCAGGGCTGGTGGTGGGAGGAGGAACTGACTGCAAAGAAACATGAGCCTTTTTGAGATGACAAAAGTGTTCTGTATCTCAAATGTGATGGTGGCACATAACTACACATTTATCAAAACTCAATAAAGTGTACACTTTAAAAGAGTGAATTATATTAATTAAAAATTATCTCAATAAACCTGACTTAAGAAAATAATAAAGCAAACCTTAAAGAACAACTAAGTGAAAATAAATATAAGAAAAATCAACTTACAGTCTTTCCAATTTTTCATTCATCACGAGGATGTTATCAAGTGTTATAAATGACATTTGTGTTGCTCCCATGTCTCTGAAGGAGAAAGACCAAACATGCATGATGTGAACCTAAAGGCAAAAATTCTGTACTTAAAGAGACACTTAACAACATCTGGTTACTTCAATTCTGGCTTCTCTGTGAAGCCAACCTAAGAGTTTACTTGCCATAGATGATCATTTCAGAGAGCTCTCTTGATGAAATTTAAATTTATTGGCATCATCAAATTAATGACCTTGGTGAACAGTACAATCTGTGTTTGTTTGTCATTTTTATCATTATCCTACTTGTCATTCTCAATTGCAACCACCACTTGATTACTCTTAAAAAAACCCCACACATAATGTACAACACATTCCTTTTTTCTTTCTGAGATCAATGGTATTTCTACATGCATCTACATGTTTCATATCTGAATGTGTTCTTCAACACAGCTCCCTTCCTCTGCTGGCTGTCTTGACCTTGTGCATTCTTTCTTAATCATTTTTCTGTGCCAATAACTCTTTTTCAATCTCCCAGTTAAAATTTAAGTTAGGACTTTTTAGTCAAAATGCAGAATACTTAATCTTTGATGAAAGTAAGAAAGAGCAGAAATCACCTCATGAGCATGAGATTGTTGAAATACTTACAAATATTTTAACTCTGGCAAATTATAAAGATATGGATCTTGAACAGTTATCAGAGGATTATGATTGAGAATTCTGAAAAATGCAATAGAATTAAAATTATCTGCATTTTCAATAACTGCTATGAAAGTTTACATTCATTTTGTCTACGAAACTTGAAGGTTAAAAAAATCAATTTCTGTCTGTACCTATAGATCACCCTTAGAATCTGTAAAGCACTCTTTTTCTTCTTTTTTTGTTAATCCTCACCCAAGGTTTTTTTTCCCATTGCTTTTTTTAGAGAGAGTGGAAAGGAAAAAGTGAGAGGCAGAGAGAGAGAGAGAGAAGCATCAATGTGAGAGAGACACAACAATTGGCTGCCTCCCGCATGAGCCCTGACATGGGGCCCGGGATCGAACCTGCAACCCAGGTACATGCCCTTGAGCAGGAATCGAACCCATGACCCTTGGGGGAGTGTGTGTGGGGAGGATGCTCTAACCACTTAGCCACACCGGCCAGGGAGCACAATAACCTTATAGATAGATATTATTATTACCCCATTTTACAAATGAGGAAACTGAGGCACAGAAAGGTTATATAACTTGTCCTATCATCAGGCTAGTAAGAAGCAGAGCTGGAATTTGAACTCAGTTCTGACTGCAAAGACTGTGTTTAACTCTACAAAGAAAAGAGGATTCAACAGCTGTTACTTGAACCTTACTTTTGAGACCAGCAAATATAGAAATTCCTTTGCAAAATTTCATGTACCCATCTAGGAAAGCTTCTATGAGAATTACATTTTCTCTCTCTCTTTTAAAAATATATATATTTTTTATTTCAGAGAGGAAGGGAGAGGGAGACATAGAAACATGAATGATGAATCGTTGATCAGCTGCCTCCTGTATGCCTCCTACGGGGGATCAAGCCCACACTCCGGGCATGTGCCCTGAATAGGGAATCAAACTGTGACCTCCAGGTTCATGGGTCGATGTCCAACCACTGAGCCAAGCTGGCCGGGCTACATTTTCTTTTTATTCCTGTTCCCTAATTGTCTCTGGTTATTAAATATTTAAATAGTTTGTAGTCATTGAGACTTTAGAGATTTAAAACCATGCTGAAGGTAAATCAGTGAAAATGGTAGAGTAATGAAATATGGAAATTCATCCCTAAAAGAGAAACAAAAAATTACTGGCGAAAATGGTCAGAATCAACTTTTTCAAACTCTGGAAATTTCACCGAAAGTCTTGAAGGAATCCAGGGAACATTTAGTCAAGAAAAATGATTAATTTCTGTAAGAACAGTGATCTGTGTTGCTTTAACCTATCCTAGACCTTTGCTCTCCATCCCAGGGGAAACCTTGAAAACCAGCCCACAGACCCAGTACCCCAGAGAGTAAATGGAACAAAATCACATTCCCAAGGAATTATCATTTTACCTGTCAGTGGGTCCCTGGAAGACCTCACTTTAAAGTCTTGTCTTTGACCTGATTGAGAGCTGCCTAGGAAAGCCTCTGTCCTCAGAGGGAATTTTATGAAAACAATTGCAGGTAAATGTTTTAACACGGCAGCTGCTGAGGCAACGGATTACAGTTGGTGCAAAAAATAGGCTAACTAAAAAAGCTTAAAAGAAAAAGCTGAGCCCTGCCACTGTCACTCAGTTATTGAACCTGGAGGTCACAGCTTGATTCCTGGTCAGGGCACATGTCCGGGTTTGGGGGGGCTCGATCCCCAATAGGGGGCATGCAGGAGGTAGCCGATCAATGACTCTCATCATTGATGTTTCTCTCTCTCCCTCTCCCTTCCTCTCTCTGAAATCAATTAAAACATTTTTTTTTTTTTTAAAGAAGAAAGAAAAAGCGGAGAAATGAGATGTCTATAGAGACTCTGAAGTGCTCCAACATATGCCTGGGAAATTGGGAGACCATGAGACATATTCCTGGAATCTAGAAAAAAACTATTAGCACTAATAAATGAGTTCAGCAAGGTGGCAGGATACAAGACCAATATGCAAAATGCAAAATTAGCTGTATTTTTCTACACTAGCAATGAGTAATCAAAAAATGAAATTAAAAAAACAATTCCATCTATAACAGCATCAAAAAGAATGAAATACTTACCAAAATATTTAATCAAAGAAGTGCATGACTCATATACTAAAAACTACAAAACATTGCTTAAAAAAATTAAAAAGACGTAAATAAGTGGGAAGACATGCTGTGTTCATGGATCAGAAGATGATACTATTAAAATGGCCCTACTCCCCATGTTGATCTATGGTTTCAATTCAACCCCTATCAAAATCCCAACTGATTTTTCCCCAGAAATGGACAAGCTAGTTCTAAAATCATAAGGCAATTCAAGGGACCAAGAGCAGCCAAGACAATCTTGATAAAGAGGAACAACGCGGGAGGACTAACATGTCCTGGGTTCAAAACCCAATTCAAAGCCACAGCATTCACAGTGTGGTACTGGCATAAGGCTAGACATATAAATCAATGGAACAAATGGACAGTCCAGAAATAAACCCTCACATGTATTGTCTATTGATTTTCAACAAGGGTGCCAAAACAATTCAATACGGAAAGAATTGTCTTTTCAAATGGTGCTGGGACAACTGTATATCGACATGCAAAATAATGAAGTTGGACTCCGCCTACACCAGATATAAAAATTAACTCAAAGTGAATTAAATACCTAAATGTAAGAACTAAAGCTATAAAACTCTTAGAAGAAAACAAGGAGCAAATCTCTATGACCTTATATTAGGCCAACAGTTTCTTAGATATGATACTAAAAGCACAAAAACAACCAAAGGAAAAATAGATACATTAGACTTTATAAAAATGAAAAACTTTTGTGCCTCAAAGGACACTATCAAGAAAATGAAGAGACAACTCATACAATGGGAGAAAATATTTTCAAATTATATATTTGATAAAGGCCTACATCCAAAAGATCCTGAATATATAAAGATCTCTTACAACTCAATAAAAAGATAACCCAATTTTTAAATGGGCAAAACATTTAAAGAGACACTTCTCCAAAACAGATATACAAATGGCCAATAAGCACATGAAAAGCTGATCAATTTCTTAAGTCACTAGGGAAATACAAATCAAAGCCACCATGAGATACTTACTTTACATTCACTAAGATGGCTATAACCAAACAGACAATAACAAATGCTGGCAAGGATATGGAGGAATTGGAATCCTCATACATTGTTGGTAGAATAGAAAATAGTGAAGCCACTGTGGAATACTATTGGGCAGTTACTCAAAAAAGTTTAACATAGAGTTGCTATATTACCCAGCAATTTCACTCTTAGGTATGCACCAAGAGAATTAGAAACATGTCCATACAAACACTTGTATGTGAATGTTCATAGCAGCATTAGTAAGAATAGGAAAAAGAGTAGAAAATTACTTCAAGAACTTATAAGTGGTTCTGCCACAGTGTGAACCTAGGCATGTTATCCAACATCTCTGAGTTTTGGGGTTTTTTTGTTTTTGGTTTTTTAAAAACATATCTTTATTGATTTCAGAGAGAGGAAAGGAGAGGGAGAGAGAGAGAGAAACATCAATGATGAGAGAGTCATTGATCGGCTGCAGCCCGCAACCCGGGCACGTGCCCTGACTGGGAATCGAACCCCGAACGCCTGGATTCTAGGCCGATGCTCAACCGCTGAGCCATGCCCGGCAGGGCAACATCTCTGAGTTTTAATGGGGATAAGAGTATCTCCATCACAAGAGTTGCTGAGGAAATGAGAATGAGATATAGTGTAAGGTAACACAATGACCATTTAGCATGTGCCAAGCTCTACTCTAAGACCTTCAGATACGCATCTAACTTGTATAATAAGTGAAAGTACTAAGTATAGTGCCTGAACCCTAATAAGCCCTAATAAATGTAGGTGTTAGAGAAACATTATGAGGCAGAGAAAGAATTCTTATGCTTTTGAGAGAAGATGCCTTATTTCACAGGTGGGAGAATAAGATGCAGTTGGAGAAGAAAGTATCATCAGAACTGCCGGGTTTGACAATCTCAACTTCTGAACCATTACAAATAAACAGCCACCCTAAATCATCCCAAAGGACAGACCCCAGTTGTTATTTTCACCTTCAGTGTTCATGCCTTTCTGAACCTAACAAGAAGCTGCCAGGATTTCAGTACATACCAGAAAGTGATGACAATGCCCTGTAGTGGCCTGTATGCTCACAGCTACCTAAAGGAAACCAATCAGTGCTAGGTGACCGGGGGAGCATTAGGGTGCCATGTGACCACAGCTCAATTTGCCTTCATAGTGTGCCCTGACCTACCTCACTGATATTCTCAACACTGGGGTAAATATTTCAATAGGGGTAAAACTTTCATTTTCCTCTTTTAATCTCATACTGCTTATGTTTGTGGCGCAATATTAATGTAACACAGACAAGCCAGCATGTGAATGTGCTTCATCTGGATAAGGTATAGCCTTTCTACATTGTAGAGTCCTTCGTTTTCTAAAATCACAGAGCTTGTATTGGTAGAATCAACGAAGTGAACTAAAAGACGTTTTTAAAATAGGCCTTGAGTTTGGACCTATGTAAGTGCATGAAGGAGAAGCACTTTAAAGTCAGAAAAAATAAGTATACTTAACATTAGGATTATCAACCACTGCTGTGTTCCATAATATATTTCATTCTTGATTTTATCTGAAAGAAATATGATGATCACTACCATTCAAGAAGTGTTACTTTATGAATACACTCGGCATGACTTTGAGCTGAATTTCAGATTCAAAATGGACTCTTTACCACACTAACTTGCTAATTCAGTGTTTGCTGATAACATAGAAACTTCATTCAAGAAACGTACTGAATTATAATTACCTGAAACCTAGGGTTTTGTGGAGCCTGATCTCATCTGTTTGGGGAAATCCTAATAAAAACATGCATAATTATGAATATGAAAACTGCAGGCCCTCCCACTTGCTAGAACTTGGAAGGGGCTTATGCAGGTCAAGAGCCCAGAAACTTAAGCTTCATTCAATTCATGATAACTCCACCTCACACTTATTACAAACTTAACACAGGGGAAAATATTGCTTTAACTTATAAAAACCCCAGCAACATATCATATAGATGATTAAATGACTTAACTCGAGGGGTGGCATCTTCCCTTGGCAAGTTGCCTTTGGGAAGAAATGCAGTTTCGTTTCTGTCTCACTATGGCAAATGTTTCCTAAAGCAACTTAGAGTTTTGCCCAGAAACAAAGAAAGACTTGGCCCAAAACAAAGGAGCACAGCCCCCAATACACACTTACGGTTTTGTGACTATCTTTTGGAAGTAATTGTTAGTTTTAGAAGTACAGCTCTATTCAAGTCACATGATAGGAGTATTCATTTATTTCTAACACCAACTAGCTCTGATTCTTTCATTACCTTTTTCTGTCATTTAAAATGAACCCAGGAACTCAAGATAAACAAGTTGGTGCCTCCTCTATTACAAATCTTTTCTAACCCACTACCCATTCCCCACTTTGTCTCCCTCCTATCTTGTTACCCTGCTGGAGAAATGCTGGCATGGCTCTCGTATTTTTTCTCATCAACATTCATCTTCCTCCTTCTAGTATAAAAGTTTCTTGGGGACAAAATCCCTGTCCAATTCTTCTTTGTACACCCAGTACATAGTACAGAGCTGACACACAGTGGGCATGGCACCCAGTAAAGGTTTCTGAATGAATTCATTAATTTTTTTCAACTGTCACTCCACAGTTTTGGGGGTTTTTTCCTGTGTTGCCTTCATAACTATAGTGAAACTCAGATTCGTATAGGGGACTGTCGGCGTTACATAATGCTTAAGTAAAGGTGGTGAGATTACGACATTGTATGGACACTACCAAAACCTCTTGGTGTAGGGACCTAAGGAGCCTGCTCTCAGAGCACAGGCAGAGGGAAAACTGACCCTCAGTGTCCCTTCCCCAAGTGAGGCATCAGCAAATTAATGAGGGAAGAGGGGACGCCGCTACAGATGGGCATCTGCAGGAACTGTCAATCCAGCTCCAGACACCCCCTAAAAGCCCCCACCTAACCCAAAATGAATTGTGTCAAATTGGATTTCTTAAACACAAGACAGCAAGACGGTCTTCTCCAAAGACAACTTTAGAGGACAATCTTCACCTTGAGTCTCAAAACCTTTTCAGGCCACTAAACATACCCACTATGATTTGCTTGTGTCACAGAGAAATCACAGAATTTTCAAGCTGAAAGGGAATAAAACCCACATTTCTTATTGAGGAATAGTCAGGAGAGAAGTTGCAATGAGGCTACAGCAATGTATTTTCTTTATATTTCTTCACACCACACCTTAACATAAACAGCATCCTCTCCCATCCCTCAAAGACTCCCACTGCCACAGATAATACACTGCAGAGGCACATAGTTTCTGAAAAACAATAATGTTCTGGATGATTGGTGAGAATAGTGCCCTGTGGCAGGATTGTAAGAATTCTTTCTGCTTTACCATTTAAAAGAGACTCATGGCCCTGGGCTGGCAGCTCAGTTCGTTGAGTGTCCTCCCGTGAACCAAAAGGTTGCTGGTTTGATTCCCAGTCAGGGCACATACCCAGGTTTCAGGTTCAATCCCCTGTTGGGGTACCTGCAGGAGGCAACAGATCAATATTTCACTCTAACATATCTCTTGTTCTCTCTCTCCCTCACTCTCTCTCTCTCTCTCCCTCTCTAAAACCAATGAAAACATATTTTAAATAAATAAATAAATAGACTCATAGCTGAGGAAGCACCCACACCTTTTGTTCCCTGGGGAAGTCTGAGCTCAACTCCATCATTTCAGTTCTATGTTGCATACATTTAAGCACTTAGGATCTTTGCACATGAGCAGGAATCAAATTAAATTCAGAAGTAGAATTTCAAGGACCACTCATATATTGGAGCAGCAGCACCACAGAGATTCCCATTACAATGCAACTTTGAATGTTATGTGCTTGGTGCCTTCTACTGCCCCTGCCAAAGGGCAGTGCAGGGAAAGCAGAGCATGCCATATATGAGTCAGACAAGTCTCTTGGCCTCTTTGTACCTTAGTTTCCTCATCTGAAAAAAAGAAGAATGGCTCTTAAGCCATACTTTTCAGAGTATAAATTGAGCTTACACCCAGCCAACCACTGTATGATGTTTTTAAACATAGCTTTTGACATGTATTCATCTTCTATTTCACTTACAGCTCATGTAATAACTGCAGTCCGTGGCTGGCATCAAAGACTCCAAAGCTCAGGTTTTTTATTAAATTGCAACCAAGATTTCTACAAAAAAAAACAACAAAAACACAAGCAAAAAAATATGGGGGAAATTTCTTAGATCATTAATCCTTTACTAGTGATCTAACTTATATATGATAAAACAACCTCAATACTCCCTCTATACACTAAACCTCATTGTGGGAGATATTTGTTTATGATTTATGCTTTCATGTTTATACATGTGGTGCATTAGATACAAAACAGTAAGTGCTCAAAAAATACTTGCGTTAAGTGATTATTGTTTCTCTAAAATAGCATTACACAACTTCAACATTACTGACATTTTGGGCTAGATCATTCTTTCTTATGGAGGGCTCTCCTGTGCCTTGTAGGATGTTAACCAACAACTCTGGCCTCTGCCTACTAGATGCCAATAGCATATCTACAGTTCTGACAACTAAAAATCTCTGGCCACATGTCACCTGGGTGCAAAATCACCCTGGTTGAGAAACACTGCTATAGAATGGTTCATTCTGATCCGTGAGATAATTCTTACACTCATCTATGCTAACTTTAGTAGTTTTTTACTATCAAATTTTAATCTGCAAAATAAATCACGAGGTTTACAATTAAGTTTTATAAAATTTCTAAACAAAATGAAGTTATATTTATAACTTACAGATATTGCAAAAGAGGTAGTGATTCAAATACATTCTTTTCAATAAAGTCTATTTTATTGCAGGATAAATCTCTAGAAAAAGTAAAGGAAAAATGGTGCCTCAATTAGCTCTTAGATATCGAATTAGTAGGAACAAGTGTTAGCGGTTAGAATGATAACATTGAAAACACAGCTTTCGTCTGAACTCTGAACCTCAGGAATTGTGATTTGAACCCTGAGAGCCCCTTGTGCTGCCCTCCCCTCTCTTAAGAGTCTCATTTTCATATCTTTATACATAAAATAGACAACTACAGATCTTGATAGATTTTGAAGTTAATCTTTCCTGAGAGCAGATGACGACCAAATGTGGTCTCATCAAATTTAGATAATGAATTCAGTTTATATGTTCATATATAATTACAAATTTCTAATATCAAAAGAAATAGTCTCACATCTACACACCCTCCTGGTTTAGTTCTGTTTTTCTAAGCCAATTCAATACCAGATGAAATAAACGATGTCTTTTCACATAACTTGAAAGGAAGTTATTCCTCAAAATAATACAGAACTTGGAACTAATTCTGAATGACACTTTCTATTAATAGAAATGCATTTTTTATTTTACATTGCTTTAATACTCCATGAATTTAATTGCTTCAGTTGTACAGTTGTTGTACAGAAAACAACACATTACTGGAATTTTTTTGAAAACACCATCTTATTCCCATTGATTCCACTTTAGTCCTTCACTTTTCACCTGAATGGGTAGAACTTGTCTTCTTACTGGTGCTTCCCCCTTGCTAATCCATCCTGCACACAGTCGCCAGATGAACACTCCAGAAGTGGTTCTCAAATACTAGCCAGCATCATTTGGGAACTTCCTGAAGACGCACATTGTCAGTCCTGCTCTGGACCGACTGAATTAGTAACTGTGGGTGCAGCTTGAGTTTGAACAAGCCCTCCAAGTGACTCTGTTGTCGGCTTAAGTTTCTCCTAGAGCACTGGGGTGATAACACGGTAGTTGGCCGTCGAAGCCCTAGAAGGTCTTACTCTGATCTCCTGCTCTCCCTACTTGTACTCTACAGGTACTCAAGGTATGTTTCCTGTGTTTTGCCTTTCCCCACGCTCCTTCTGCAAGTTTATTCTACAAGATGACTGTGTGATGATCCCCAAGGGCCCTTCAAAGTCCTGTTCAAACAGCATTGCTGTAGCAACATCTTTGCTGATCCAACTTGAAGTCTCTTTTCCCTCTGATGTGACCAAAGCCAGTTTATCTCTCTCACTGTCCAGGTCCATTTCTTCTTTTTAATACAGTTATTTTTGCATCCTATCTCCTCTGAACATAAACTGCTTCAAAGCATGGACTGGGTCTTGCTCATCTGCATTGTCTACTGACACGTGAACAGGTGCAAACCCAAATATTTATAAAAGAAACAAATAGCTGGGAAGTAGAGGGAGAAAAATAACTGTTTTAAAAGAAATGCAGTTTTATTATTGCAGGGCTCCATCTTGTGCGCCTCTTGTCTTCCATTTAGTACTTGTGCTCTATGGTTTGAGCTTATATGTTTATTTTCCCTGTGAGATCGTGAACTACTTGAAGGCTAGGAACCCTGATGTACCCATCTTGATGTCTACAGTACTAGGTACAGTGCTTAGCAGATGCTTTTTTAGCTTGTTTACTGATTGGCATTTTTTAATGAATGGCAATACTTACACTAGCATGAAATAATTAGTTTACAAAGTATTTCACAGTAGAAGTAATGAATGACCTAATCTATTGGGCAGTTAGTTACCTCATTTGTTTTCCTCCAAGCTGTTTGTAAGGTTTGTAAGCCAATGGTAGAGATACCCAAGAAGACCAATACAAAAGTGGTTGTCCCTCTGAAGCTTGAAAGGTTTGATAATCCAAAGAACTATTTTTAGTGTCCTGAGAAGCTCTTTATGCCTACTTCCCTTAACTCTTCAACATAAGCAAAAAGAATCTGTTTGCTGAAGACCATCAGTAATTAGCTTAATAAGGATTTATGACATGCACAGTTCTGGATACCATGGACAAAGGATCATAATTAAGTTTTTATACTAAGGAACAGCACCCTATCTCTAAATAAATAGAATTACTAGGCAAGCATTTCTTCCTTGGCAAGGAGGATGGAGAGATTTTTATTTTGTAATTAGTGAAGTTGGGGGCATTTCTGATATGTTTACTTAGTGTGGACACTTCTAACTATACCACCCAACCATCATTCTAAACATTTATTTTTGCTATAGGAATAACAATTCCTGCATTGAAATCCTTAACACCAGTCTGCTCTCTTGGTAAATTAATATGTTCTTAATAATATTGTTTACATAATTAATCTGCTTAAATATTTAATGTGTAAATATCTGTTCATCTAATTTAGATTAAATTATCAAAAAATTCTGGGTTAATGGCATTCAAATTAATATGTGTTCTATAGTTTCTTGTCTTACAGGAGACAATTTGAGGTTAACCTGAATTCCTCTCATTTTACTAAATCAACATTTTAAATCCTTTGTCAAGGCCAGACAGCAAATATTTTCAGCTTTGAGGCCACAGACAGTCTACCTCACATATTCTTCTTTGTTTCTTTTCTTTTACAGCCCTTTAAAAGTATAAAAATAACTCTTAACTTCTGTGCTGCAAGAATAAAACAAACATAGGACGGATTTGATCCATGGGCTCTAAACTAAATATAAATAAAGGCAGATGGTATATGAAAACTTATATACCTAGGCTCATATGGATGTTTATTATTACTCAGACATCATTACCACTTTTTCTCTATAACCGAAGAGTTTTTCCTATCTCTACCTTTTCTATGTGATTACAAAACTGAAAATGCATAGGAGATACTAACTGCTAGAGATGGGCTGAAACCCTACAGAAACTTACAGAATTGTAGAATTTTATTCCTGGGAGAAATTGTAGAGATTATGTAATTTGAATCCCTTATTTATTTATAGATAATATAACTAAGAAGTCATAAATAAATATGATTAACTTACAAATACTGGAGGGAAAGAAGGCCTTCAAATGAATCCTTGTGTAATTCTTTCAAATCGTTTCCACTGAGATTTCTAAAAAATGAAATCATTATTTCTGGCTCAAAATGCATAATAACTACAACTATTTACTGCACAGAAATATATATGTGGAAACCTGAATAATGGTGCCATCGAAATACCCTAATTTTTATTTAACTCAAGGATGGTGATCTCTGCTCTTTTTTTATTCAAACATTTCTTCTCACATCCTCTTTGTGTCCATCTCTCTCCACCACACACACACACACACACACTCTCTCTCTCTCTCTCTCTCCTGTCTATACTCTCCACCAAATCATATATTTAAAGTCTACATCACAAAGTCTTTGTTAGAACCCAACTCTGGGTGTAACCAACATTGGCAGAACTGCCATTTCCTCCTCTCTTTTCCCAAAACTTGTTATGGAAGTCCCATACAGAAATGTATCAGGTCTGCAAATAAAGTCATTTAATTATTTCCCTCAGTAAAGAAATTTTTTTGATAACTAAAATGTGTATAAACAACACACAAGAGAAATACAAATACCCATATAAGACCATTCATGTCAAGAAAGAACACTGCCAGTATCCCAGAAGCCCACAGGATGCCTCTTTCCCATCATAACCCTTTCTGACTCCCCTTTAAGGATGTTAGCAACAACTTTGGTATGTGATGTTACTTTTTCAACTGTAAATTCAAAAAATCTAAATATAGATCAAATCTCTCTGATAAAAAATTTAGCAACCAAATTGAGATTTCAAACACTTAGTATGGAAAAAAGAATGTAAACTCTCTCATTAACAATTTTTCTGTTGATTCCACACATAAATGACAATACTTTGGATATTCTGAAGACTAAATGTGAAAAAATGTAGACTATCTTATTAATAACCTATATAATTATTACATGGTGAAATGATAATATTTTGGATAAGAGTAAAATAAAACATATTAACAATTATTTCAGTGTTTCTTTTTACTTTTCTTTTTAAGTGGCTACCAGACAATTTAAGATTACCCATGTGGCTTGCATTATGTATCTGATGAATAGTATTCCTTTGCATGATTATCCCACACATTATTTATTCATTCTACCATTCCTGGATACTAAGAACTTTCTAGTTTTTAGTTACGACAGTGCTGCTTTGAACATTCTTGTATCTTGATACACATTGGTCTGTTTTCTCTAGGATATAATGGGGGACAAAATTGTTTTCCTAAGATATTATGCTATTTTCAGTTGGCGGATTGAAACATGCCAAGTCTCTACCCCTCCAACTTCCACCAAAATCCCTAAGAATAATGGAAAAGATATCATTTAAAAATCACAAACTTAGCTCAAAGCATGGGAGCAGCTCCACAAATGCTCCCCTACCAGAAATGCCCTGGAGTACCCTGCAGGTGAGTCGTGGGGATGCTGCAGTAGGAGCAGCTGGAGCACACCGACCCCTTCTTCCCTCCTTGGACCAGTCAGCAAGGGTGTCCTCCTCCAGGTAGGAGCAACTGGTGTTAGAAAGGGGGCAGGGTCCCAGAGCCCTGGAGAAAGGGTTTGCACTCCCTGGCTAGCCACCAGGAGGGCTCTCCACTATTCTTTACTCTCAGGGGAATACATCTGAAAACAAGCCCCAGCAGTTCATTTCACCTCCCCCCTGGAGCCAGCAAACAGAAGCAGTAGGAACTCCATTACAAAGATGAACTGCACTCAGGAATGACTTAAGACAGCTCCATTAAGGACAGAAGACAAAAACCAACATAAGAGCTTATAGCCAATGAATCGGAGTTAACAGAGAAAGCACAAGAGCACTTCAGAATAGCATAATTAATATCCTCAGACAAATGTAAGAAGACAGTACATCCATGAAAAGAATCACACAAGATTATACAAATTGTTATCACTCATAAAAAAACCCACAAAAACCCAACAACCTCAGTACATGAGCAGCAGAAATGACAACTGAATAAATTAGAATACTGAGAGATCCAGCCAACGAGTTCTCCATAATGAGAAAGGAAGGGAACAGGAATGACCCACAGACAAGCCTGACACCTGGTCTGCCCAAGGAATGTGAAGGCCTTTGCTTTACCTAGTCTCGCAGTAATGACTAGGAACATGCTTGGGGTAGGAGTAGGAGTGGGGGGAGTTTGCACTCATTTCTTATACCTGAGGGGCAGAAAGGCATGGTGGAGGTCCAGTACAGAAGAAACTCTGTAAAATGTCAAAGGGAAGGGTCTCTTGCTGGGAGAATCCCCATCCTTGCACATAATATTAAGTTGTACACCCTTCAGGAGCCTTGGGGATTTGAGAACGTGCTATGTTGCCTTGTGAAACGATTTCCACCAAGTTCAGCATCTGAAACATTTTGCTTTCCTTCACCGTGTCTGTTGGCCACATATTTCTATTAATTCCATTGCATAGCATCATTCTACCTCAAAGCTTAATTCCTTACTCATAGCTTATGGCAAAATATTACTGCCCAGAAACTCTACAACTGAAACCAAGACAGTTCTCAGTTATAAGGTAGTTCATATGACACAGAATATAGTCACATTTTTAAAAGACCATTAAAAACACAAAAACTTTAACTTCCACAAATAACTCTTGGAGTCCTAAGAATGTAGCAAAGACCTTGACCTCAATTTGAAATTCACATTAGAAGGAACAGCAGTGATGGGCGGAAATGTATATGAAAGGGGAATGGTCAGAAGTGATGCTGTGATTGATTATTTTTCATTTCCCTTAAGTAATGGTTTCATATTTCCATGGAAATGATCCAAAAAGAAAAAACAAATCAATATGTTCAACGATGTTTATAGTAACCCTTTTCACAAGAATAAAAAGTTGGAAAAATTGTACCTCCCCATATCACTTAACAAATCTATATGTGTATAATATACATGATATACAAAAAGGTCATAGGAAATAATGGTATATGAAAAAAAACAAGACAAAAATCAAAGTTGTATATACTAATTATAACTTTAAAAAATGTAAACCTCACAATGCTTCAATAAGGACAGAGAAGAAATGAGGGCTAATCCTCAGCTGTTTATAACAGTCTTCTCTAATTGGCTGATTCTCATGTCAGACTGTTTGGTGACACAGTTTGAATATCATGGTCAGATGGGGTGTAATTAAAGGGTCTGTATGTATTTTACATTTATTTTGTGAAGTTATTTGCATGACAGGATAGTAAAAATTTTAAATAACAATAATAAATTAAACCTGGAAGGAAAGTTTAGACTGAGAATGAGTCAGTCACCAAAAAATTACCCAAAAAAAGGAGTTTCAAATAAGCAACTAACTTGTATAAAATACACTTATCTGTAGAACTTCAAATATTCATTTTGACTAAAGAAAAAAATTTAAAACTAAAGCCAGATCTAAAATTTTCTCACACCATGAAAATCAAATCCAGGCATGAACTAACATTTAAGAAATATCCATGTTTGACTTCTGATCAGGGCTCCTTTCCCATAGGCAAGCCTCTGAATTTCACAATATTCATTCTTGAGTCTATGTTACTGACAGTTATCCTTAGCCCCACCTCTCTAAGTTCTAGAAAACTGAGAAGGCTCGGGGTTTTTTGGAGGGCTTAACTATATATAAAATGCAAACAATAGGCCATCCTAGCATTGGTTCCCTTTCCTTCCCCAGCTTTCTTTCTCTCCAAAGAACTTATCAATACCTGAAATTATATCTATTTATTATATTTATATATTCATTTTTATATTACATACTTTTAACCCCCTTGAGAACTGGGGTACTTTGTCTATTTTGTTCTTGGGCCTGTAACCCTGGCACGTAAAACAGTTCCTGGCACATAGCAGATGCTCCATAAATACTGGTTCAATGAATTCAGAAAGCGACAGGCATCATTTTCAAGAAAACTGGACACAATCTAAACATCCATCTATAGGAGGATTGTAAAACTATGGAATATTATGTAGGAGTTTAAGTAAATTAGGTAACCTTCTATGTACCAAGAAGGAAACAAATTTAAAATATATCTGAGGTAAAAGAATCAAGTTGAAGGATGTTACCATTTATGTAAAAAAAAAAAAAAAAAAAGATATGGCTTAGTGGTTGAGCATCGTGCGTGCACCGAGAGGTCACCTGTTCAATTCCCAGGTTGCCAGTTTGCTCCCCAGGAGGGGTGTGCAGGAGGCAACTGATCGACGTCCATGTTTCTGTCTCATCGATGTTTCTCTCTCTCTCTCCCTCTCCCTTCCTCTCTCTCTCTACAAAAAATCAATCAAAACATTTTTTAAAAGATATAAAAATCACACAACACACCTACTTTGCTATCTGTAAAAATGTATATAGGCAAATGCGTGGAAAAAGGTCTGGAAGGATATATAGTAAACAGAGTGGAAGTTACCTTAAGGGTGGGGGATAAGGGCACAGGTAGGGTTTCAATATACCTGTTATTTAATATTTATATATTAACAATAAAATTATGTACTACTTGTTAAAATGGAAAACAAGTTTAAATTGACTCATTTTAAAGAGGACCTACCAAATTTAATTTTTAAAATAAACACAAATTGCAATGAATACACGTTGATTTGGGATACGGAGGGGGAAATACCTTTTCTCAGAGATGCTGACCTCTAAATTCTGGACCAAGAAGGATCTTACAATGCAGTTAGTTTTTTTGAAATTCATTTTTGGAGAGAATATACTCACAGTCTCTCAACCAAATGGTATGACTTCCATGTATCGTTCCCAATGTAAGAAATAGAGTTTCCTTGCAAGTTTCTGTGAAGAAACACAGGAAATATCCTTGAATGGGTAGGAAAGAATAAACAGAATAAGTAGAACCACCATGGCAGCCCTGTGGGAAACACTCAAATGCAGAAAATACCAGCTTTCTAATGTCCATAGCCACCAGCTTCCCAGTCTGCACAATGAATAAAGACATAATAATGTGGGGCCACTGGTCCAGACACTGAGGCATCTCCTCAGAGCCTGGACTTCTTCTCTCAGACAGGTAATGCCAGTTAATTACTTTGAATGCATTTTCCCCAGAATCACTTCTATCTAAAATGACTCCTTCCACAAATCAATGAGAAAAGAACAATTCAACAGAAAAGTTGCAAAAGTATCGTTATCAGCACATAAATGTAAAGAAACCTTATGCCAGGCCACACCAAAGCTTCGGCTCGGTGCCCTCTGTGGAAATCTTTCCAGGAGTTAGAAGGAAAGGGGCAGCTAGAATATGGAAAGCCCTCAAGCATATTTGACAGGGAAAAGCACAAATCACTGAGCGAGGAGTAAAGTATTACCTCTTTAGAGGGAAAATGCAAAAAATACATATAAATAGGAAAGAAAAGAAGAGAGAGAGAGAGGTTGGAAGGAGAGACACACATCAAATGGTAGCAGGAGTGGTGGAAAGGGTTGGGTGGGATTTTCCGTTATCCTGTACACTTCTGTGACATTTACCAACAACGGCAACAGTGAGAATGTATCCATGAACTCCAGGTGTTTAAAAGCAGCTGGTAGGACCCTGAGGGTCATTTCAACCACTAACACTGTGCGTGGCTGAGCCTCTGTCTTCTTCCCTCAGCAACCACGCACCTACTCCACTTGCACACACACTTTTCAGGAAGGTCAGGAAAAGTCAAACAGATACTTGTGTGCCCCTCTGCCTAGGGGACAGTTCCACTCAACCAGAAGCCTCTGGTTGCTTTATGCTCACCAATAAAAGATGCCCAAACGGAACTCATCTCCCTCAAACTGGCTCTCCTTCCCAGCGCCTGTGTCCACCTGTGATACCACCATCGTTCTCCTCCTCATCCAGGACAGAAACTGTCCAGGGTCATACCTGATCTTTCTCTTTCCTCTGCGTCCCACCCTCGCTCCAGTCAGTTACTAAACCTTGTCAGCTCTTCCTTTACAGTGGTCCCAGGAGGTTCTTCACTCCTATCATAACCACTCTATTCAGCACCTTCTCCCTTGACTCCTAGGTTTTGCTAGAGCATTCTATTTGGTCTCCCCGAGTCAGGCTTTCCTCTCCAGATCGCTCTACCTATGGAATTTAAAATAATCCGCTTATTCTAATCATCTGTCTCTCTCACTTGAAAACTTTCAGTGGCTCTCCTTTCTCAGTGTAACTTCCAAATCCCTAGAGCTGACAGCCAGGGCTTTTCATAACCATACTTTCCACTGCTTCCTAAACCCATTCTTTACAGCCACACTGATCTACTAAGTCCTGGTCATGCCTGCAGCCATGCCTTTGCCTAGGTTGTACTCTCTGTTTGTTCTCTATATGACAAACCACAGCCACCCTTTAAGCCCCAGCTAAAGTTCTAGCTTATCCATGGAGCTTTCCCTCACCCCCATCCCAGGGACTACAGATTCTGCTGAATTTACAGCATCTCTCTTACTACTTAATTCTATGTCACCTCCTTTCTTATGCACATTCCCTTTCTTCCCACCTACCACTGTCATGTTCCATGGACAATGTCATACTTCTGTGGCACACACACTCCTTAGACCTGGGTTGGGCACAAAATGGGTGATGTATATAGAAAGCCAGGGGGCAAAGGTGACTTCTGGATATAACTGAGGGATCAAATAATAATAATAGCAAACACATACATGTTAGTCACTGATATAAGTACTTTATATATATTAACTCATCTCAAACTCACAACAACACTATGAGATGGTAACCACCATAATCTTCATTTTACAGATGAGGAAACTGAGCCCCAATGCTAATAAATGGCATACCTGGGTTCAAACCCAGTCGCTCTGGCTCTAGAATCTCTACTCTTAAGCACTTTGTTGTTTCACCACCAATGAGATGGGGAGAGGGCCATGTTGCAGGACAGCAGAGGTCAAGGAATGAAATGACGGGGCTAAAAATATGGACCAGGAAAAACAATACGGGCCGTTACAAGTAAAAGACTGGTGAAGGGGGTAATAATAGTGAGAAGGAGAATGATGCTAAGGAACAGTTGACACACAAAGAAAAAAACAGAACATCAGTCCATGTGGACTGGGGAAGATGAGGAAGCCCAGACGACCTCAAGGAAAAGGCTGTCCCGTCAGGCAGGATGCAGAGAACAAATGAGGAAAGGCAATTCTTACAAGACGGTGATGTTGCCCTTGTAGGTGTTGGGATTTAGCACAGGGACTGTGTGGAGCCTGTGCTTTAGGTGGAGACCAGTGCACGACAGTGTATCATTAGTGCAGGTACAGAGCTCACACATGTTCTGTTCAGTCATTGGAGGAACTTCCTCAGATGTCTCTGGTTGTGGAGTTATTGTAACTTGCACGTCCAAAGATGGAACTGTGACTTCAGACAAGGTTGGCTGCTGAGCCTGAATAGTCTCTGGACGAGGAAGTGTCACCTCAGGGGGCTTTGGAAAAGTTGGAGTCTGCTGCAGGGGTGTAGTAGAAGACTCCAGAGTAGGTTCTGGAGTGATGGCGAGGTCCACGGGCATCTGTTGAACAGTTGGTTGCTGATCCTGAACAGGCTCTGTACTTGGAATCACATCAAGGGGCTTTGGAGGAGCTGAAGTCTCCTGCGGGTGTATAGTAGAAGTCTCCAGAGTAGATTCTGGGGTCATGGTGATCTCCACGTCCACCTGTTGAACGGTTGACTGCTGAGCCTGAACAGGCTCTGGACTTGGAAGTGTCGTTTCAGGGGATTTGGGGGGAGCTGTAGTCAGCTGCAGGATTGTAGCATTAGTCCCCAAAGTAGGTTCTGGAGTGTTGGTGGGCTCCAGGTCCACCTGTTGAAAGGTTGACTGCTGAGCTTGAACAGGCTGTGGACTTGGAAGTGTCGCTTCAGGGGACTTTGGAGGAGCTGTAGTCTGCTGCAGGGCTGTAGCATCAACTTCCAAAGCAGGTTCAGGAGTCATGTTGAGCTCTAGGGCTAATGATTGTAAGGTTTGGTGCTGAGCCCGAACAGGCTCTGGACTTGGAAATGTCACCTCAGGGTGCATAGGAGGAGCTATAGTCTGCTGCAGGGCTGTAGCATCAACCTCCAAAGCAGGTTCAGGAGTCATGTTGAGCTCTAGGGCCAACGGTTGTAAGGTTTGGTGCTGAGCCTGAACAGGCTCTGGATTTGGAAATGTCATCTCAGGGTGCTTAGGAGGAGCTATAGTCTGCTGCAGGAGTGCAGCATTAACCTCCAAAGTAGTTTCTGGAGTGATGGTGAGCTCCAGGGCCAGCGGTTGTAAGGTTTGGTGCTGAGCCTGAACAGGCTCTGGACTCGGAAATGTCATCTCAGGGTGCTTAGGAGGAGCTATAGTCTGCTGCAGGAGTGCAGCATTAGCCTCCAAAGTAGTTTCTGGAGTGATGGTGAGCTCCAGGGCCAGCGGTTGAAAGGTTGGCTGCTGAGCCTGAACAGCAGGCTCTGGATGTGGAAACGTCACCTCTGGGTGCGCTGGAGGAGCTGTAGTCTGCTGCAGGAGTGTAGCATTAGCCTCCAAAGTAGGTTCAGGGGTGACGGTGAGCTCCACGGTCAATGGTTGAAAGGTTGGCTGCTGAACCAGAACAGGCTCTGGACGTGGAAATGTCACCTCTGGGTGCGCTGGAGGAGCTGTAGTCTGCTGCAGGAGTGTAGCATTAGCCTCCAAAGTAGGTTCAGGGGTGATGATGAGCTCCACGGCCAATGGTTGAAAGGTTGGCTGCTGAACCTGAACAGGCTCTAGCTGTGGAAATGTCACCTCAGGGGGCTTTGCAGGAGCTGTAGCCTGCTGCAGGAGTGCAGCATTAGCCTCCATAGTAGGTTCAGGAGTGATGGTGAGCTCCAGGGCCAGAGCAGACTGAGCTGTGGTCTCCTGCTGGGATGGAGGTCTGTCTTCTTCAGTGGACTTTGCAGGATGAGCTAAGTCCTTACCCATTGCAGATGGTTCGATCTTCTTTGGGGGTTCTGAAATCATCAAAGTCCCCAAGCCCGTATCTTTAACAATGATATCTTTAACTGGATACTGAGCTTCACCCAACTCTAGAGGTAAAACTGTCTCCTCATGATATAGTGAAGGTTGAGCTACGACATCCCTAGGGTATTTTGGAGGCTGATCTTGACCCTCCAGCTCAACTGAAGAAGGTTGGAATGATAGGGGGATGGAGGTCAGCAGGTCAAGGTCCAGGGACAACTCTGGAGGCTGAGCTGCCTGGACCTGCAGCCACAACAGATGCCACATGAACAGGAGCCATGGGGCCCATAGGTGCAGCTCCGACATGACAGGGACAGTGAGCAACCCAGGTGAGTGGGGCACAGCGACCGACCCAGACAAGTGGGATGCCAGCACCATGTGCTGAGCAGGAGCCCAACTGGCAGCCTTGTCACAATTGGCAGCCATGTCACAATTGGCAGCCATGTCACAATTGGCAGCCATGTCATGCATGCGCCCCTTAGCAACCAAGCACCCCTCGGCTGCCTCAGGTTCCAATATTTATTTAGGCAACCTTTAGTAGCCTTGGGCTGAGAGTCTGCAGAAGAGCAAGCCTTTTCCCCTGCAAAAAAGACAACTACCTCCCACTGGGTCTCCCTTCCACCCCTCACAGTGAGGCAGGATTTGGGCCGCACACCTGGGTGGCCCCGGAGTCTAGCAGCCCAGGGATGGTGGGATGGGGGTTGTTAAAGAAGGTGGGGAATTGGGGGTGTCAATGTGAAAAACATTCAAACCTATAGAGAATTTTGTGAGTTTACTTAAGCCAAACTGTGGGCAATTGCAGGAAAGTAAAATCTTAATGGACTGAGATAATATTTTAGAGAATGGCAGTTTTGAAACTGGACACAATGGGTCTGGGATGCCTCTCACTACTTCAGCCAATTAAGAAGAGACAAGGTTGAATTATGTAAGACTGTTTATCCCAATAATGCTAGCAGTATGGGAGAGCGGCAGGGTTATCCACATAAAATCTGCTTTAACTCCCCCCTCCCCACCATAAGCCAGTTGCTTATATTGAGCAGAAGGACAAAGATTATATGGGGAAGTAGGCGAAAGGAATTACAGGCATGGGGAAGTAGGCAAAATTATTAAGAATGGGTATAATTGTTCAAAACGGGCTGAGGGTTTACAAAAGGGTGGGATGCCTCCACCTCTGGGTTGAGGAGATGGGGGCTGGGGGTCTTACAGGTGGCCTCGGTGTCTCCATTATTTTGGGAATGAGGTTGTTAATCTTTCCATGAGGATCATTTCAAGGTTAATTCCCATGCCCCAGGGCGTACAACTTCTAGCCAGGTTAGAATGTGCTTTCTCTAATTAGAACAGAACAATCACGGTTAACAGAGTATGATTAATATTTCTGCCCCTAACAGTTGTTTTTTTTTTAAATATATCTTTATTGATTTCAGAGAGTGGAAAGGAGAGGAAGAGAGAGAGAGAGAGATAGAAACATCAATGATGAGAGAGTCATTGATCGGCTGCAGCCTGCAACCTGGGCATGTGCCCTGACCGGGAATCGAACCCTGATCGCCTGGATCCTAGGTAGACGCTCAACCGCTGAGCCACGCCCGGCCGGGCTGCCCCTAACAGTTTTGCACCTTGTTTTATATGTTGTAATCAATAGAGAAGCAACAAGTGGGTTACATGAATCCATTGGTGATAGATTAGGGAGGTGAAAGAAAAAGCAAAGCAGGGAAACCTCTGCGATTAGATAAAAAGTAAAATGATAGACATATACATCTTGTACATACGTGGGTATAAGATAGTCAATAGTCAACAACTAATATAACAATTATAATAAGAGGATTTTGGTCTCTGCCCTGGTGCACTGGCTATGCCGTGAGGGGTCTGAAAAAAGGCGAGTTACACTGAGATTCCAAAGAATGTTATCGTAGATGTAAAAGACAATACACAGGTTTAGTTAAGGGAAAGACTGACTTTTTTTTTTTAATACTCATCCGAGGAAATTTTTTCCATTGCTTTTCAGATAGTGGGCAGGAGGGAGAGAGAAACATCGATGTGAGGGAGACACATCAATTGGTTGCCTCTCACAGGCGCCCAGACCAGGGCTGGGAATCGATTCTGTAACCGAGGTATGTGCCCTTGGCCAGAATCAAACCCGGGATGCTTCAGTCAATGGGCTGACACTCTAACCACTGAGCCAAACAAGCTAGGGCAAATATTGACTTTTGTCAGGGAAGATTTTAGCATAGGTCATGACTGCCTGACATAAATTGCTTTTATTTTTTTTATTTTTTATTTTTGTTAGTCCTCACATGAGGCTATTTTTTCCATTGCTTTTCAGAGAGAGTGGAAGGGAACGAGGGGAGAGAGAAAAAGATGGAGAGACATCGATGTGAGAGAGATACATCGACTGGGCAGCGATTTTCAATTGGTGTGCCGCAAGAATTTTTAAAACATGCAGTTCCTGACTATTTAGTCAGGAGCACTAGCCTCTTTTCTCTTAGATTGTAAAAAAAAAAAAAAAAAAAATGAGAACAGCCAACAGAGTAATAACCACCTGGTGTGAATGAATCAAAATCATAACTCTTCTTTTGTCAGATCAGCAAAAAATATTTTTTGGTGTTTTGCAGAATTTTAGTAATTAATGTGCCATGAGATGGAAAAGGTTGAAAATCACTGAGTTAGAGCATGGTTCAACTTTCTGTAGGGCAATTTAACAATATGTGTAAAAATGTAAACTGTGGCCCTAGCAGGTTTCACTCAGTGGTTAGAGCATCAGTCTGTGGACTGAAGGGTCTTGGGCTTGATTTGGGCCAAGGGCACGTACCTCAGTCGCATGCTTGATCCCCAGCCTTGGTTGGGGCACGTTTGGGAGGCAACCAATCGATGTGTCTCCCTCACATCAATGTTTCTCTCTCTTTCCCCTCCACTCTGAAAAAGCAATGGAAAAAATATCCTCAGGTGAGGATTATTAAAAAAAAAAAAAGACTAGTACCCATCTGACACCATAGTGATTACTATGGTATTGACTATATTCCTTACATGGTACTTTATATTGCCATAACTATATATTGGCAGCTTTTGTAATTGCCAATTTGCACTTCTTAATCAAAACCTAAATAACTGCTTTAAGCTATTAATAGGATATATTATGTAAACACTGTATTTCATATATAGAGACTAAAATCTCTAATTTTATTTGCCCAGCATTTCAGAATCAATGTGTTTAGGAAAATATAATCAATTACACTAAAATTTTGGTATGTTATTTTGCACATTTATTGAATTGGTGATATATCAGTGTCACCATGTTGATGCTCTTGAAAAGTTAGCAGAGATTAACAAGATTTGTATCACTTAGCAAATTGTTTCACAGTATAGGAATTACTCTGTTGCCCTGGCTGGGTGGGTGGCTTATTTAGTCAGAGAGTCATCCCGTGCACAAAAAGGCTGCAGGTTTGATTCCCAGTTAGGGCACATACTTGGGTTTCAGGTCCAATCCCCAAGTAAGGACATGTATAGGAGGCAACCAATTGATATTTCTCTCTCGCTCCCCACTTTCCTCTCACTCTAAAATAAATAAAAACATATCCTCAGGTGAAGATTAAAAAAAAGAATAAAGTGTGTTAATATTTTGGATTGAAAAGCTTTAGCTCAGATAGCATTCATTTAAAATACGGTATTTCATCAGCCCAAGAATAAAATGGTAAGAAAAAAAGAATCTAACTCAGGTAAAAGAATTGTGAACCAAACAACAGGGCTTGTTCTGAAGATAACTTCATGAGGAGCATCTTAAGAAAAATCCTAGTTAAAACATAATTTTAGCAAAACAAAGTTTTGGCTGGATATGATTATGCAACTTTCTGTTTTAATAGAAACATATTTATTTATTGACAGTGAAACAGAAACAAGAGAAAACAGAGGTATCAACCATATATTTTAAGTCCTTTTCTAGAATAACCAATGTTTATTAGGAAATTGTAGCCTCACTGACAATAAATATCAACAATATCATGAAATTATTGTCCAAATACTAAATTTCTGTAACCAAACACATTTTGGGTTCAAGAAAACACAGTATACACGTATCAAATAAAATACTCCATATACACACAAAACAAAAACCAGCTCAAGTTTAGAACTGCACTGGCTGGAACACACTTATTGCGTTACTGCCTTAAGAACCCCACGGAGCACCTTGTAACTCATTAACTGCACGTTTTCCTTTGGAGGGAAACAAGGTCCTCTCTCTGTCACATATGCATAAGGAAATCTCAAAACCCAGAGGCCATCTGGTGGGAGAGTGATTTCTTGTTTTTCGGGGTAGAATACTGGACATGGTGGTGGGCCTGGCTGAACCTGAAAAACACAGGTAATATAATTATTTTTAGTTTTCAATTAGAAACATCTGAAAGATAAATGCCTAAACAAATAATAGGTTTGTAGGTAATGGCTACACTCTAATACTTCATTATTTAGGCTCAAATATTATACTGCTTTTTTACAGATTTTTAACTTCAAGTTCTGCCTCTGAACCAATTGATGTGAATTGATGGCATGAACTGGTGAACACACAATTTATTTTTTAAGAAGAATATTAGGTATAAAAAGTATTAAAAAAAATTTTTTTAATGTTTTTATTGATTTTAGAGAGAGGAGAGGAAGGAAGAGAGAGAGAGAGAGAGAGAGAGAGAGAGAAACATTGTTATGAGAGAGAAACATCCATCAGCACCCTGACTGGGGACCCAGCCCCCAACCTGGGCATGTGCCCTGACTGGGATCGAACTGGCAACTTTCAGTGCATAGGATGACATTCAACCAAGTCACACAGGCCAGGGCAAAAGTATTGAAAACTAAGACCTGTTTAATGAAATAATTACTTTGACATTATCCTGTACTTTTAAAAAATAATCAAAACAAGCATCAGGCCTTGGCTGGGTAGCTCAGTTGGTCAGAGTGTCGTCCTGATATGCCAAGGTTGCGGGTTCAATATCCGGTAAGGACACATACAAGAAACCAATGAACTCATACATAAGTGGAAAAATAAATGAACATTTCTTTCTCTCTCACTGTCTAAAATAATCAATAATTTTTTTTAATCCTCACCTGAGGATATTTTTATTGATTTGAGAGAGGAAGAAAAAAACATCAATTGGTTGTCTCCTACATGCAACCTGACCAGGTTTCAAACCCAAAACCTAGGTATGTGTCCTGACTGGGAATTGAAACTTCTACCTTTTGGTGTATGGGTGATGATGCTCCATCCAACTGAGCCACCCCGCCAGGGTTCAATAAATAAAATTAAAAACTAAAAGCCAAAAAGCAAAACACAAGCATTAGCATTTTTTGTTTCTGAAGACGGAAACGGTTGTATTTCTTACCTGAGGCATTAGTATTATCTGTAAAGGGGCATCAGGAACCACAACAAAAAGCCTCATGAGCTGAGCATAATGTGGTTTTAATCCTCTACCCTGAGATGATGACAGAATATACAAGGGCATGTCACTATTCAGGGCTTTTAAAGCTGATTCCTTTGGTCCACTTCCCAGTACTTTCATTACTTTGTCAGGTCCTGAGCACATAAATCTCCGTCCTCGAGAGTCTTCATATTCAAAGCCCACAAATGCTCGAGCTATGTCATCTCGCCGTCTTCCTCTTCCCATTACAACTGCACTTCTCTTTCCAGGAATAGCTTTATTTGGAGCAGGCCAAGAATTTGTGTCTAAGTCTCCTTCATCTTCAGCTCTGGTCCTGATGACAATGTCCCAAGGCATGAGATAGTTTGTACCTGGAATGAAGCCCTGTTGATCCAAACCTGTATGAAAGTTGTAAGACTTAGCAGGGCCTAGTTTAACCAAAGACCAACTCGAGAATTTGGGTAGGAGACCTTTAGGGCAATTTGAATGCAGCATGCCTGGGAGATACTCAACTGTGGATGCCTGTCGATCAACCAAGTTTGGTCTTTTCTCAGTTTTAACTTCTCCTTGCCCATGAACTTCTGGATTATCTCCTCCTCCTTGTGGATCAGCTGGATAGGTACCTAAACTATCTGTGGATTGGCCTAAACTCAAAGCTAAACTCAGGCTTGTGCTCTCTCCTTGGGTTTGAGGTTCTTTTTCTTTAAGTTTATCAGCATCTGTATCTGGAGGGGCAGGAGAAGATTCATTTTTGGCAGGAGCAGGATCTGGAGTACTTGGTTCAAATATTGGGAAATTAATATGATCCAATTTTCCACAACATTTTTCTTCCAGAAGCTATAGAGGAAGGAGAAAAGAAAACAAACAAACAAAAAACCTGTGAATTTTTCGTTTACAATAACACATTCTTCACTCTAAAAAGCAAGATCAACAATTAATGAGTAAGCAAGTAAGCACACAGAAAGAACTTTCTCTTGTCTATATATATCACTGAAGTCACATTTAATTTTCTAGATATTTTACTTCTGAAAATATGTATTTTTACTCAGGTGGTAGAGAGAGAAAGAGAGAAAGAGAGAAAGAGAGAGAGAGAAAGAGAGAAAGAAAGGAGGAAGGAAGGAAGGGAGGGAGGGAGGGAGGGAGGGAGGAAGGAGAAAAGAAAAGAAAAGAAAAGAAAAGAAAAGAAAAGAAAAGAAAAGAAAAGAAAAGAAAAGAAAAGAAAAGAAAAGAAAAAAGGAAAGAAAAAAAACAGTGCCTACCTGATAAAAGTCATAGTTAGCTGCCTTGATATCAAAGGGATCATCTCGAGGTGCTTGTTTCCTTCCACAGTTACAGGCACCAGTGGATCGAGCTCGGCTATTGTGATACAGCACAGGAGGATTTCTATCAGCTTCTGGTTTTTCTCCTGGAAAATATAAGAGTCACTATTAATTTCACACACACAATGCAGAATCGAATTTATTTTGCATTCTATAGTATCTAACCCCAAAATTTCTCCAAACAGTACTTTGGAAATGAAACGGGAAAAAAAACCCAAAAAACCAACACCAAACCTTGACTAAATACACATACCAGAAGAAACAAGTAAAAATACATTAGGGTTTCTAAGTAAGTTTTATCATCATTATGGTGATCTTATACTTCATTATATTTAGTTTAACAAAAACTACAATATAAAAATGTTAATATGAAATTTCTGAAACTTTGTATTATTTAACAGTTCTCACTAATCCCCTAGGGTTCATTCTTTAAATACAAGAAAATAATTAGTAGTCATAGCTGATTATTTTCTTTTTACAGCAGAAGGAGATAAAACTTAAATCTGATACACCTACATTTCTGTAGGGCTCTTTTAAAAAGTATCAATGGTGAACAAACTCTCTTAAAACCAGAATAAAAACACAGCTCAAAGTTTTGATTTCAAAACTCTGAGGAAAACTTTACCTGATTTAGGTAATGAGTGAAATTTATGTACACAATGTTGATCAGTTAAACTCCTCTCCTCACAGAGCTGATGGCCATTGCTCCAAAACTTGTAGCAGTCCTCATGTAACTGCATGGCATATTTGTGAAAGGCTGGACCCCTAGCATGTTGACTGTATACTCGCAGAGCCTGGGCAAGTTGATTCTTATGGACAGTCATTGTGTAATTGTGAGGCAAATTTGACTGATAGGCACTATGGGCCATGGGTAAAGCTTTTTGGCACCGGTTTTCTGAGAATTTGGTGTCGATATCCAAAAATCCTTCCAAGACTTTAATACTGCTTAAAATCTTAGATGTTAGCTCCCCAGTTGGAGATCCCAGGTCCTCCTCTTTCCCATCAATAGCTACTTCATACAGTTTTGAAGCTGCTGAGATCCACTTCTGGTAAGTGGGAAGTTCAAAATGAGAAGGCTGTGGGTTCCTGCCCACGCTGTCATCAAAACCTTTCTTGCTTAGGACTAGCTCCACATGCTGCCATAGGAATTCCCGAAGAGTGAAATCCACTAGCTGCCCTGAAGAACTGGAACTGCTGCTGTCAACGTGGAAAGAAAGTTGTTGTCGGATGTGCTGCCTCATCACCTGGTATCGCCTGGGACCAGAAAGGGGTGCAGGCACCAGCAAAGATTCAGGATCCTTCACAGTGCAATGACTCCTAAGTTGGTCCAGCAACATGCCTACTGGGTCCTCCTCCTGGCTTCCCGGAACTATGTACACAAAAGCTTGGTTAGCAGGCACAGTAAAAAGGCAGTTGATACTCTGATTAGTCAAGACACGACTCTTCCGAAAGATTCTATAAATCTGGTCCTCCAGGGCATGTTGCAGTCTCCTTTTGGGAGAATGCTTCTTAGGTTTGTCTGGATGAGCTGGGTCTTGGTTCCGAGGGGGTTCCACTTTGAGGGCTCCATTGAGTTGAAACAGGAAAAGGAGTCTAGGTGGGCAAGGTCGACAGTTTAGTTTCCAGTCTTTGCCAACTGGACAATCCTTAATGGCTGTTTTCAGGAGGGGCAGTACTTTCTGTCTCAGTCCATCCAGGGCTCTGAATACTCGATCGTAAGTGATGTCAAAGGAACAAGTGGGATGGACCAGAAGAAGGATGTGACAAACAGAGAATAGGTAAAGGAGACTGAGGCACTGCAGTTTCTCTTGATGTTTCCAGAACTCGTGTGCTTCTGCATGAGGTAAAGAAAGGCCACCTCCAGCTTCCCCACTCTGAAGGGCCCGACACGCCCGCAGAAGCTGGGAATTGTCACAGATGGAAGTGAGAAGAAGATACAGAACTTTGCTTTCCTGATTGTAATAGGCCTGCAGGAGGCTGTAGTCCTGCGAGCCTGGCTCAGTTTGGTTACCCTCCGCCGCAGCTACACCTTCCCGAACCGGATCCGCGGCCCCAGCCCCAGGGTCCCCAGCTCCACCAGCCTCCCCGACGGCGGCAGCCTCGGTCCTGATTCCAGGCCCTGGGTCCTCAGGATCTTGGTGGCGAAAAAGAGGGAAGACCTGTCGGTCGCAAACCGTGTTCACAAGGGAGAACTTCTCCGAATTGAGTCGCAGCGCCGTCTTGCCGAAGATTCCAACCACGCAGATCTCATCCTCTCGCCAAGGAGGCTCGGGTCCGCTCGCCACGCTCCCTCCGCCCTCTGTAGGGGACCCCTCCGTACTTTCAGGGCTGTTCCAGGCTGAAGCGCCCATCAGAAGCTCTCGCAGGCTGACAGGACCCGCCATGGCGCTCCGACTTCTCTCGAGTCCTTCCGGTCCTCCGGCTAAACCCAGCCGACTTTCGTCCCGTTTTGAAATCCCTCCTCCGTCTCTTCAGTTCCTGCTTCCCTCTCACTTTAGGTTCCGCCTCCCGCGCCTCCTCTTCTCGTTTCTTGAAGGTTTTTCCCCAGCCCTGCACGACAGCGGTTTAAGATTTTTCTCAGCCCGAGACTGTAGGAATTGAGATATCATATCAAAAAGACAGTCGGAAACAGTTTGCATTTCAAGGGATACAAAAACGCTGCAAAGGCAGAGTGCCAACAAGGGACCCCTTGGTGTACAGGACGGCGCTCAACCCACTGAGTCACACAGACCAGAGGGAATAAAAGACTTTTTTTGTAAAAGTAGTTCTAGGTTCATAGCAAAATTGATAGAAAGTTCAGAGAGTTCCTGTGTACCCTCTGCCCCATACAGGCACAGCCTGTCCCACTAGCATCACCCAGCTCCAGTGGTACATTTGTTACAATCTCTGAGCCCACATGGACACATTATCACCCCCAAACCCATAGTTTACATTAGGGTTTATTTTTGGTGGTGTTCATTCTACGGGTTTGGAACACAGGTTTAGAATAGTTTTACTGCTCTAAAAGTCTTCCGCTCTGCCTATTCATTCTTCCCTTCCTCCAACCCCTGGCAACCACTGACCTTTATACCAGCTCCATGTTTTTGCCTTTTCCATAATGTCATATAGTTGCAATTGCAGAGGACACAGCCTTTTTCACATCCGCTTCTTTCACTGACTTATATGCATTTAAGTTTCCCCTATTTCTTTTCATGGTTTGATAGTTCATTATTTTTAGTGCTAATATTTCATTACCTGGATGTACCACAGTTTATCCATTCACCTTCTGAAAGACATTCTGGTTGCTTCAAAGTTCTGGAGATTATGAATAAAGTTGCTATAAACACCTGTGTGCTGGGTTTTGGGTGGACATCCTCTTTTATTTTTTTTAATCTCTATTTTCTACAGTGAACATTTTCTTTAATTTATAATAATATTAAAAAATTCTTCCTTGAAGAAACGTGGAAAGCCTTAACTCAGTATTTGATTTAGTTGATTGGAAGTTTGAATGGTTAGATTTGTGTTGTTGTTGTTTTTAATACTCTTAGCTTTAAAGAAGAAATGGAAATTTGATCATTTGTATTTAATGAGTTTTCACTTGGGGTGTCAAATGACAATAAAATAATTCAACATAGATTACTTTGTATGTGGCAATGTGTTCAATTTTTATCAAGAATTATCTCACTTATGTATGATTTCATATGTGGAATTTAAAAAAAAAAAACACCTAACTGTAGGAACAGAACAGATGGGGGAGGGGGGCAGGGAGATGTGTGAAGGTGATCAGAAAGTACATACTTCTCGTTTTAAGATAAAAAGTTCTGGGAATGTAATGTATAGCATGGTGACTACAGATGATATACTGTATTGTGTTTCTCTCTCTCTCCTCCTCCCTCCCTCCCTTCCACTCTCTCTAAAAAAAAAATCAATGGAAAAAATATCCTCCTGTAAGGATTAACAAAAGAAGACAATATATAATGTATGATTTTATTTATAGAAAGTTCAAAAGCAAGCAAAATAAACCATAGTATTTAGGGATGCATAGTATTTAGGGATGCACACTTAAGTGGACAAAAGCAAGAAATATTTATTGGAATAAGCATATCAGTAATTAGAGGAAAGGGATTATAATATGGGAGGGAGACAGGGCTTCTAAAGACATTTGTCTCTTTCTTGATGGTTAGATGAGTGTTAGCTTTATGATTTGTTAATTTATATATTTATGTACTTTTCTGTATATGCCATGGTTCTAGTGAAAACATTAAGACAAAAACCAAACATTCTTTTATTGCTCTTTATTTAAAAACATAACCAGATGCACCTTGGTAGTTTATATTCTCTGGTTGTCATTTAGTCTCAGAATAAACATTGGGAGCATATGATTAGCAACAGTTCAATGAAGCCATAGCATTTACAGGATTCTCAAATGGATGCAATATAAAATCTGTCATAAAAATGAAAAATTATACAAGGTAGAATACATTTTAATACTGGTACAATGGCAATAGCAGCTTCACAGACATTTATCTATAGGATTTCTATAACATTTTTTAAAATTTTAAAATTTTATTTTTGTTCAAAATATCACTGATGTCCCTTTTTCTCCTCAATCACCCGTTCTACCCCGTCCCATCCCCCTCCACAGGCCCTCTCCCCACCATTATGAACCTTTATTCCACAAGAATGATCAAATTAAAATTGATACAGTACACAGCAGTTTATTAATATTAGAAACATTATGAGTGCCTCACGAAATATTTTGTAATGCTCAAGTGCTTTATTCTCAGTGGTCATTCCCTTTATTCGCACATAGTATAAATGTAGCTTAGCAGGTTAAAAAAATAACTACTGGAAGCACATGTTTCTTAACTTTATTATCTGTTGAATTTTTATCTATAAATGTGCTGTAAACATATATGTGGATGTCATAAAAATAAAAGTGTCCCCAGGTTTGCTTTCCAGTCTGGTGACTTTTACAACGTTATTTGGCATCTCAAAGCAATATTCATCTGTGGAAATATAGACATTTCTGAGAAAATGCTAAAATATATTTTAAGCCTAAGCTAACCAGGGGGGTATTTCAAGGATATCATCGATGTAGCTGCTTCCTCTCAGGCTAAAAAGTATAGTGAAGATGTGAAACTCCTTGGTTCCTATCCATGAAGAGCTGCTATTCTTAATTCTGGAACTGCAGTGGAGCTTACAGCATTAAAGCTAATCCTGAATATTCAGTCACACTCACACTAATGAGAGTTTCCCTTCCTCCATACTTAACAACATTAGTGATGGGGATCCTCGATGAAGCTATAATAGTGTCCACTGTTAAGCAGATGTGTCTGACAAACTGGGGGCTCCCAGAAACACCTGGCAACTGTAGGGGACTGACTGACAGGGTCACCAAATAAAATAAAGAATGCCCAGTTAAATTTGAATTTCAGGTAAACAATGAATTTTTGTTGTTGTTGTTAATTCTCACCCCGGGCTATTTTTTTCCATTGATTTTTATAGGCAGAGTGGGAGGAGGAGAGACAGAGTGAGACATTGATTGGCTGCCTCCCTCACGCACCTAGACTGGGGCCGGGGATTGAGCCTGCAACCCAGGTACGTGGCCTTAACTGGAATTGAAACTGTGACCCTTCAGTCCCCAGGCTGACGCTCTAACCACTGTGCCAAACCGGCTAGGGCTGAATATTTTTAAATATACATATGTCCCATGCAATATTTGGGACATAATTATACTAAAAAAAGTATTCATTGTTTAATGGGACATATGTATATTTAAAAGTTATTTGTTATTTATCTGAAATTCAAATTTGATTGGTGTCACATATTTACATTTACTAAATCTGGCAACCTGGACTAGAAAGAACAAAAACCCAGTTAGGTGTGAATTATTACTGTTATTGAATCAACAGGCTACTGAGGACAGGCTATCAGGTCTTAGAGTGAACCTGCTATGGACCTCAAAGAATCCTTCACAGGGCACTGGGGAAATTATAAGGTTCATGTTGAAGTCATGATTTTTTTTCCAGACCCTGCTTGCCTGTCGTCTCCCCTGATCATCAGATCTGCAAGGAGCAGCCTTACATTTAGCTGTATGAATGTGGACAGCAGACATCAAAATAACAAATATCTCAGACTTCAGTGAGCCAGATATAACTACCTACCTAAGATGTTGGAAATGATACATTCTCATTTTTAAGGTCACATTGGATCTTTTGCTTCTAAACCTTTTGGAAAATAGTGGGGTTTGGATAGAGGATGCTCTTACCACTTAACTGTTAATAATGAACGGAAATCAAACCTAGAGGGTCTTTTTTATTGATCGTTTGTAGCACTTAATGAATGCCTGAGCTTTACAGGCTGAAATACTTTTCAATTACCTGAGCATACCCAAGATGAATGTAAACTAGGTTATTATCTTAAGGTCATAACTATGTGTACGGAGTACAAATTAAAGTTATCTAGTTAAATTTGAACAACCTCTCCACCCTAAATTGGGTAATTCCAGGATAAACATCACTTTGGGATTGCATTTTTCGTTCTGTTCTCTTATTGATCATGCAAACTAGAAAATATCCAAATACCCACTTTATACCACAGTATATATGGGCTCCATACATACTGTAATTCTTTAAATGGAATTATAAATTAGAATAATTATTTATACATACTACATTTTTTAAAAAAATGAGTGGGGTGATTTTTACGGCTATTTTATGGATGATCACATGGAGTCAGGCAGAGTTGGCATCAGTTTTGTTCATCAAAGCTGCTTGTAGAAAGTGGCAGAGTTTGAGATGGGCTTCTAGGGTGAGCCAGCTATGGGGGGGGGGGGGAAAAAAGGCCTCAATTATAATATGAATTATGTTCCTGTAGCCAACACAGCTCTCCTTCCTTACTAACAGAACCCAGATTTTGTACAAGGCAGTAATGTGTCCAGATTCTAAAAACCAATTTTCCCAGCTTCCCTGATATGATCAGAAGTTCCTGGATAGCAACTGTTTAAAGAGATAAGGGATCGCTTAGCTGGCACACCCTCTTGTCCTTTGCCCTTCCTATCTTGCTTAGAATGTAACAGGAGGCTTCAGGAAGTACAGTCATTTTGCACCTTAATCAAAGCCACACGTTAAGGAGGAAAAGCAGTGAAGCTTGTGTACCAACTGCCGTCTGCCTACTTCTCAAGGGAATATGTAGGTTAGAAAAATAAGCCCCTAGTTGCCCAAGCCACTAGTCAGATTTCTGTTACCTGCAGCCAAATGCAAGACCTAACAGACGCAGTGGCTTCCGAGTCAGAGGAGAAAGGAAGCCTAAGGGCTGGGTGTGAAAAGTCCTTCTAAGCCCAACAACAGTTTTTACTAGGCATCCTGCTAGTAAGTGACTTTTGAGGAGCACAACATATGGCATAGGTCCTATCTGTGATTTCTGATGTTGCTCAATATGTGGGTACATTATTTATTATTTTTGTTTCTACATTACCCAGCCCACCATAGTAGTTATGGGTGGGCTGGGACAAAGAGGATCCTAGAGCTGAACGAGGAAAGGAAGGGCTTAGTCCTTTAGTAAGGCCTCTGCCCTCTGCCCCTGCCCTTCACAGTCTGTGTTATCACCAAGGAAGGTGATCTGCGGGTAGACTCCTGCTGGATGCCCCAAAAGGAGGAAGGAGGAATCTGGCCACACCTCCAAAGAAGGCCCTGTGGTGCCCAGGATGATCAAGTTGAATTTGCAAGAAGGACACCAAGCTGGCCTGCAAAAGGCACTGATTCTTAATGAAGGAACGAAGGGAGGACAGTGTCAGCAGTGGAGTCTGGTGCGTCTCTGCTGCCAGAGGGACACAGAAATGTAAGCTTCATAGCCAAAGAGGCCAGCAGCCCTGTGTCCCTACACTGGCTGCTCCTTACAGATCTGATGATCATGGAGATGACAGAGACAAACAGGGTTTGGGGGGGGGAAAAATCACACAAGGTGAGCTGATGTACTGGATTTTGGTGAGTGGGCACGCATGTAGATGGCAAAGAAAAAAGCTGCCAAGACCTTTTCCTATCAACTCTGCATGATCTGACTCCTAGCTACATCTCCATCCCTGTCTGTCACCATGGTCAAGCTCGCTCTCTCTGCAGCCCTACTGGTCAAGTTTCATTTCCACTGACAGGCCAGGATTCCTCCCACCGAGAGACCTTCTCACATGCTGTTCTTTATGTCTGAAACTCTCTCTTCCATGACATCCATGGGGGGCGCACCCCCACACCCCATAGGTACCCTTCCCAGCTCATGCCTACTCATCCTTCAAGTCTCACCTCATTACTCCCTAGGGGAATCCAGTCAGATGTCCGTTACCTGTGGCATTTGGATGCCATACGTGGTGCTCCTCCAGTCACTTACTAGGAAGATGTCTAGTGAAGACTGTTGTTGGCTGCAGGTAACAGAAATCGTGGGCTCCCACAGAACCCTACTGCTTTTCTTCACAGCACTTACTTCAGTGCAAATTATACACATATGTGGTTATTTGACTAACATCTATTTTCCCCACTAGACGGAAAGCTCCAAAACAGCAGATCTGTGTCCGTTTCGCTTATCACTATATCCCTGGTACTCCAGCACAGTGCCTGGCATATAGGAAGTGTTTAATAAATACTTAATAAAGGAATTTTTAAAAAAGACAGCCATTGATAAAATTAAGATGATAATCCTCACTAGCTTGTACAATTTTATGAAGCCTAAATATGTGAGTGCTTTGTAAAGCATAAAGTACCATTTAAAAATTATTATTATTAAGAAAGCTGCTTTAGATTATGATTCTAAATAAATAATTTTTAAGAAAAGGAACCCCCCAAAATTTTTTTTTCTAAAGGCTTACCTGAAACTTTCTCCTCAAGGCCCGGGTCATTACTGGGGTCAGTCCAGTTCCTGTTTCCATATTTTCTTTATTGGTAAGAGGGGTACCACCTGGGCTCCTGCAAAGGTAGTAAAAATATCAGAAACTGTGTTTTACACCAATTACCAAGTGGATTTAGAAAGCATAAAGGTAAGAGAATGTATTACCTCTCTACATCGACTTTTCTAAGTAGTTTTCGCAGATCTATCTGACTTTTACCAGGAGTACTGATAAAAGAAAGACAACAGAGTTACAGCTTGCTGGATTTTATCATTTGTCCCAAAGCAAAGCAGTCATTTTTACAGGCAACATCCTAGAAAGTAGTTCTATTTGGTACATTAAAAAATAGCAGTAGATGATGATAGGAGCATAAGGTGATTTAATAATTCTTCAAAGCAATAGTTCTTGACTTAGTAATTACAAAACTCAGCTATGCACACAGATAATAGACAAGGATGTTCACTGAAGAGTTATAGAAATAAAAAATCATAAACAACCTAAGTGTCTCAAAATAGAATTTTATCTATGAAGTTTATATATAATAAATTATATGTATTAAAGAAGTCAAAATGATTCTTTAAATAAATTTTTAATAAGATGGGGGAAGCTCATGACACACTGAATGGGAAAAGTCATAACTGTATCTATAATATGATTATGTAGAGGTATACACATATATATACATTATATTTCCTTGATTCTAAGATATACTAGTTTTCATATTTTATTATTTCTCAAATTGAGCTGCTTTAAGATTTATTTTATTGAGGTATAGAGGTTACTAAAATTCTTGATAGTATTTCTTTTCTCCTCAAAATCTGTTATTAAATCCATGGTATATCTTATAATAAACAATAGGTTATATGCCTAGAAAAAGATAAGAATAATAAATAATAGTACGTTAACAGTAGTCATCTTTAATGGTATATTTATTTGGATGATTTTGTTTTCTTCTTTAAACTTTTTTGTAGATACCATTTTTCTACAATGTACACATATAATTTTTAAAGTTAGAAAAAAAGCAAAAAAAAAAATCATTCTTTTTAAGTAGTGGTAGAACATAACATGGTGTAATTCCTTACATTAAGACATTTGTAACTCGAGTTGATAACACTTTAGAGTTGGGCTTCAGGGTAACACGCTGCAGGTCAGAGACTGTAACTAGTGGATTCCGTGCCTTTGGTGATGGAACAAGCTTTAACCATAAAATGAGACATTGTTAAAACACACATTAAAAATATTCAAAGTGTAAACATGATGAAACAATGAATATTTGAGTGCTGAGTACGTGTAAGACATATCCACTACTCTACTCAAATTTTTTTTAAAATCCTTACCCGAGGATATTTTTTCCACTGCTTTTCAGAAAATGAAAGTGGGGGAGGGGAGGAGAGCAAGGGGGAGAGAGAGAGAGAGAGAGAAACATCGATGTGAGAGACACACCTATTGGTTGCCTCCTGCACTCACCGACTGGGGCCAGCGATGAGCTGCAACTGAGGTACATGCCCTTGGCCGGAATCGAACCCGAGACCCTTCAGTCTGTGGGCTGATACTTCAACTACTGAGCCAAACCAGCCAGGGCTCCATTTAATTTTTACTCTAAAGCTCCAAAGTATGTCTCTACCTCTTTAGACTAATGATTGGTACATAAAATTGCCTAATTAAATAATTTTGGGATCTACATATTTTGTTGTGGTGATCCACGACTACTTAAATAAGACATCAGATACTTAACTTGGAATAGCTTCTATACATAAGACTATATTTTATTTCCATAAAGAGACAACCGGGCTAATAGCTGAAAAACTATGTGTATGGTCAATGATATCTTACCTTCTTCCTTTCATCAAAACTCTGTGTTTTCTTTAATTTCACAGTCATTAGATCTTTAACTGTTATCTGCATGGGTCCATCTTTTTTTAATGGTCGAGCCTTAAAATACATGGAGAGATTAGAATTCAACTTGGAACCATGATACCTAGTCAAATGCAAATCCAAATACAGTTTTTAAAGACCTGGAGTTAAAAGTTAACTCTTATTTACCCTAGGAACCTATCAAATTCTTTTCACTCAACCAAGAATGATCCTGTTTTCAGCACCCAAAGATACTAAGGCTATTGAAAGTATTCATCAAATGGTACAGCTTTGATACTAAGACATAAGCTAGTTTCCTGAAACTATGCATCTTCCTCAGGAGTCATAATAAGACAGGAGTTGAAGTAGTTCCTCAAGTCAAAGTGAAATTTACCTGAACTACATAAAAAGATGATCCAGTTCCCATACAGCAAAAATATAGTCAGAGAGGTATACATTAGGGCAAATATAGCAGTAGGCTCTGGATTTAACTCAACCATTATAAATCGAATGTATCTATAGTGAGAATTCACCTTTTAAAACAGGGTCATGTCTATCCTAGCAATTCACAAATATTCCAGTCCCCTTGGCAGATAAGTAAACCTAATGGAGTCTGGTTCTCCAGCCTTAAGGCATTATACTTTAGGATCCACAGACTCTATTCTGACTTCACTCACTAAGCCATCTTCTGTTCCTAATTTTGTTTCCCAGAGAAGTTTTCCTTTTGGTAAAAAGATATGGTGAGATTTTTCAAGGGAAACTAAATGATTTAGTTGGAGGGGGGGGGGAAAAAGATATGCTGAGAAGCCAACAGAAATCTTCCACTCTTCTAAATCTCATAAATTTATCCTTTAAAAAAATCACTTTAATTTCTATATCCAGCTTTTGTGAGTTCCCAGGGGACTAAGTATTATAAACACAATAATTGACGTAATTAAGATATGGAATCGAGGGGCAGTGTGGGAGGAGAGAAGGGGTCAATGGGGATAAAAAGGGGACATCTGTAATACTTTTAACAATAAAGATAAATTAAAAAAAAAAAAAAAGGAATCAGAACAAAATATAGCTTTCCTGTCAAAGTCCTTAGCCCAGCCTTGAAATGCCACCTGTCTTTCCTCCTCCATTACAAACTGACCAAAACATACCTTTACTATGTTGTTTTTTACCTGAAGTGCTTTGGTGAGATTGGATTTTCTGAGCAGCAAAGGTGCTATGGGTGGCGGAGGGGGAGGCAGAGGCGGAGGTGGAGGGGGTGGAGGCGGGGGCGGAGGAGGAAGGTGGCCCACAGGTGGTGACAGTGTGGCAGGAAGTACAGCTTGGGATTCTCCAGGGATGGTTAGAGCACAGGCAGGCACTTTTGTAAGTTTTCCACTCATATAACAGGTTTGACCACAGCTTGGGCAGGAAGAATTTTCTGAGATGGTCTGAAAGAAGACATTACATTTGACAAAGGAAAAACAGATTAATTTGGTTCTTGCAGCCAAAAAGCATTAAAATAAAAGGCACTATATTGAATACTTTTTCAGTATACCTGGTGCTTCATAGTATTTTCTCATTTATCACAAGCTCATTCATTCATTCAGTTATTCATTCATACATTTGTTTTATGTATGCAATATGCCAGGCACTACAAGTCAGTGTGAATCCTGCCTGCCACCTCATGGAGCTCGCAGTCTGGTGAGGAACACAACATTAAACATACACAAATATACTCAAAAACCAAACAAAATAATAATTCGGTAAGGGTAATGAAGTGTGCTGAGAGCATGAAGAGTGAGAATCTGGGGGGTAACATCAAGGATGAGTTGAGATTTACCATGTGAAGAGAGATAATGACTGGAGAACTCCTAGAGGGAGAAATACTTAGCAGCCAAGAATATAGTATATTCAAGGAACTGATAAAAAGGCCAAGAGGCTATAACATGACTATATGGACTGAATTGTGCACACTGCCCCCCAATCATGTGAAGTTTTAACCCCCTCCCCACCCCGTACCCCAGAATGTATGTGGAGATAGAGTATTTAAAGGGGTGATGAAGGTAAAATAACACTTTCAGGGTGTCCTTATAAAAAAGGAAGTCTGAATATATAGGAGACACCAGGGATGGATGTGCACAGTGAAAAGCCCATGTGAGGACACAGCAAGAAGGCAAGCCAAGGTGAGGGGCCTCAAAAAACTCCAACTCAACCTTGATCTGACTTCTAGCTTCCAGAATTGTGAGGAAATAAATTTCTGTTGTATAAGCCACTAAGTCTGTGCTACTTTGTTATACAATGACCCTATAACATAAGATAGTGTTTTCGTTTCCTGTGGCTGCTGTAACAAATTATCACAAACTTGGTGGCTTAAAAGAATAGAAATTCATTTTCTCACAGTGCTGGAGCCTAGAAGTCTAAAGTCAAGGTGTCAGCAGGGCTGAACTCCTTCTTCCCAAGGCTCTAGGGAAGAACCTATTCCTTGCCTCTTCCAGCTTCTGGTAGCCATCAAGATTCCTTGGTTGAGGCCACATCACTCCAATACCTGCTTCTTTGGCCCCACTGCTCCTCCCTTACCATGTGTTCTGCTTTGTGTGTCTCTTTTATAAGGACATATGCCATTGTATTTAGGGTATACCCAGGTAACACAGGGTGATCTCCGTATCTCAAAATCCTTACTTTTATCTGCAAAGCCCCTTTTTCCCAAATAAGGTAATATTTACATGTTCCAGGGAATAGGACTTGGATATATCTTTGGGGGGGGGGGGGCATCATTCAGGCCACTACAGATGGCATCATCCCCATCTTATTAATGACGAAACTGAAGCCTAGAGGAGTGAGGTGATTTGTCTTCCCCCCTCTAGCTAGTTCACGTTGAGATACAAATTCTGGGAGCAGGGATATAACCTCAGAAGCTTCTCTCCAAACCAATGGATGCAAAGCTTATTTTTAGAGTTTTGGATGTTGGGAATAGAGGCCTTGCTTAGGAGAGTTAGGAGAGGGTGGATATTTACAGGGGTTTTTTTCTGCCTATATCAGTCAAGAAAATAAAAACACCCTGAGTATTTCAAAGTTGGGGAATGTAATGTAGGCAGTTGGTCCCACTGTTGATGGAAGAGTTGAGAAGCACACAGGGGACAGTGAAGCAGCCCAGAAATTAGCAACAGCAGAAAGCTATGAATATCCTACAAATGGAGGGACAAAGGAAATAGCAGTAGAACCAGATATCTGGAGCTAGATTAACCCCCAGAGAATCAAGAAATGTGGTAGACTTACTTGTGGGAGCTGGAATTTGAGAAATAACTATAGCCATTGCTGGAGAAATTGCCCAACACAGAGAATGAAAGGGAAAAACACCCTGTCTTCTCCTTACCTCTAGTCTTTCATCAGTGTCTACTATTATTTCAGCCCAACCAGGAACCAGATTTTTTTAAAGAGCTTGGGAAATGTAGCCTGCAAGGGTCAGCATCCCTGCAATATGGAACGGAGCCTCTAACTTTTTTTTTTTTTTTGCCAGAGCCTCTAACTTTTAAGGAACAGATCTGAGGGCAAATAGGCCCAGGACTAGCACTGGCCTGTAGTCGTTCCTTTTCTAGTAAAAGCACATTGGGATTTCTAAGGGAAACAACCCCTTCCCTCCTTACCTAATTCCAGATTTGTTTTTTATTTGATAATACTAACCTTCAGTGCTTCCTGGAGCTTGCATAATTCACTTTCCAAAATGCAAAACCGTTGTTTTAGACTATGAAGTTCTTGGTGGCATGAACGGGAAGGAAAGATGGTGTCTTTCAATACTTCTAAACTCTAAAATTAAAAAATACACAAGCCTGACTTTAATGAGCAATGAGATAAAGACAATAAAAGACGACAAGTGGTTTGATGTGTGTTTTATAGAAACAAAGGCAGGCATGACCCCATCATTTCATCTTATCTGAGCTCAGCCTGAGTGCTGTGCTGACCTGAGTGCGCACACACAGCAAGTGTGTAGAAAAACTGTATTGCTGAAAACAGGTATGTCGAACCCATACCTGGGCTATGCAGTTCTGGCACCAGCTGTATACAGACCATCCTCTACTTGTCCAAAGTTTTACCGCATCTTTGATACTGGGAAATTTGAAATTCCAGAATGATCTTAGCCAGCTTCTGCTAAGGGGTGTATTTGTTGAAGGAATAACCTCTCTGTAGGAAAAACAAAACCAAGTAAAGCAAAAACTCCTGAGTTGGAATAACAGCCTCTAATTAAACAACAAGCTAGTTTTATAGGATAAGTCAGGAATGGAGACTACCTAAAGCCAAATTCTTCAGTAAATTGTAGAATTCTGGGATTCACTTATGCAGCAAATATAGCATGTCCCCCCCAAAAATGTGTATACATTTTGAATAATTATAAAGGCAGTGTTTGTACTTCAACTGTGTTTTCAAACTTCCAGTAGCATTTTAGGATGAATTTCCTTTGTTCAAAACAGTCTGGCTGAAAAGAAAGAAAGATCAATGGAACTATGAGCTGTTAAAGTGTGTATACACATTTTTGGGATACCCTGTATTTGTTGAGTAAATAAACAGTAACCAATAAAATAGTATAAAATAGGCATCAGGGATTCCGTAATGAACAAAACAGGCAAAAACCCTAACTCTCAATGGAGTTTATTATAGTCTCATGGAAGAAAGGTAAAAATAAGTAAATAAAAAACATATGTGGGTTGTCAGCATGTGAGTGCTAAGGAGAAAAAGGCGAAACAAGAGAGGGGACTGTGAAGTGTTGGGTAGAGGTGAAATTTTAGATAGGGTAGCCAGGGAGAGTCACTGAGAAGGGGACTCTTGAAGGGAAGCAAAAAAAAAAACCCTAAAGGAAATAAAGAAGCTAACAATGCACATATCTGGGAAAAGAGGATTCAAGCAGGGGCAACAGTAAGTGCAAAGGCCCTGAGGTGGAAGCTTATTGAGGTGTCTGAGGACTAGCAAGGAGGCCAGGACAACTTGGGTAGAGAAACAGAAGGAAAGGGAATTAGGAAACAATGTCAGAGCCCAGCCGGTGTGGCTCAGCAGTTGAGCATTGACCTAGGATCCAGGAGATCGCGGTTCAATTCCCGGTCAGGGCACATGCCTGGGGTGGGGGCTCGATCCCCAGTTCGGGGTGTGCAGGAGGCACCTGATCAATGACTCTCTCATCATTGATGCTTCTCTCTCTCTCTCCCTCTCCCTTCCTCTCTCTGAAATCAATAAAGATATATTTTTAAAAAAAAAAGAAAGAAAGAATGTCAGAGTCAGATCATAAAGGCCTTGGAGGTCATACTGTGGACTTTAATTTTTACTCTGAGAGAGGAAAACATTGAAGAGCTTTAAGTAGAGAAGCAACATGACATGATTTTAACAGGCTCACCGCAGAGGGGGCAAGGGCAGAAGCAGAAAGGCCAGTTAGGGGGCTTTCTCAATATTCGGGAGAGATGGAAAAGAGCATGATATCATGGTTACTGCTTTTTGAGGGCCTGTTTTTCTTATTTTTTTCTGTAAAGAGAGCTGTAACAACAAAATGTATAGAATATGTTATTGTGACACTTAGTGCCCTTGGGTTGCTGGAACTTAGTCTCTTTCAATAACACATTTAAGCCCTGAGTCACAGAGAATAAATGACCAAACTTTACCAAAACTAAGATTTAAATTCTACTCTTATACCTCTCTTTCACTGCTTAGTTATCATATTTATGCAATTAAATTAAGTAGGAAAAGAGAAAATAGTTACTGTGCACCTCCAACACAATTCCTTGTGATCATTACTTCATTTGAACTCTTAGACTATGGTTGCCATACAAAACTCAAGGACGCTCAGTTAAAATTCAATTTCTGATAAATAATAAGTTTTCGTATAAGGATATTAGAAATGTTGCATGGGACAATACAAAAAAAAATTTCATTGTTTATCTGAAATTCAAATTTAACTGGGCATTCTGTATCTTCATTTGCTAAAACTAGTAACTTTATCCTAAACTGACAGGATTTTTAATATTTTTCTCTGTTCCACATCATGCCTTACCTTTCTGCTAAGGGTGGCGGAGGGGGAGGTGTAATAAGCTTGGACTGAAAGTGAGAGGTTTCTTTTTTTTTAAATAATCGTTTTGCCTTTGCTTTTCGCTTCCTTCTTTGTTGTCTGAACTTGAGCATGATTTCTGTAAAAAATTTTCAAAAATTGATTTTAGAGAGAGAGAAAAAAGGAGAAGGGAAGAAAAGAGAGAGAGACAGAGACAGAGAGTCACACACACACAGAGAAACATTGATTTGCTATTCCACTTGTTTATGCATTCATTGGTTGATTCTTGTTTGTGCTCTGACCAGTGACTGAACCCAAAACCTTGGCATATCAGGACAACCCTCTAATGAGCTGAGCTACCCGGCCAGGGCATAGAGTTAGTTTTTTAAGGTAAAAATATAAACCCGATATTCCTTTGCTCAAATGTATTTGAAGGTTCCTCATCACTCACTGGATAAAACAAATTCCTTAGTGTACCTTTCTCAATTTAGCTCTAATGGCCCTTTGCAGCCTCATCTCTTCTAGTGATTAGCAGTTTGTACTTCAAGTATACCAACCACCAAATACTTTCTATAGTGTTATCAGCTTTTCTCCTTGCTTGGGGTATATTCCTCCAGGTCAGCTTATGCAGCCTTCAAAACTCTGTTACTTTGTCTCACAGATACTTGTTGAAATATGTACCATGGTAGGTGCTGGGTTACAATTCTGAACAAGATGGACATAGTCTCTGTTCTTAAGGAATTTACATGGTTGAAATGTCATCTTTCGGATTTCTATAGCACTTTGTGTTAGGTGCCTATTGATTTGGCTCCATCTCCTGGCAACCCTATGAATGAGTGATATCCACAATATCCTATCAACAGCCCTGATCAGCTCCTGTAAACTCATGCCTATGACTTCTTTTATGGAGTCAATCCAATTCATATTTGGAATTCCTCTCTTCCTGCTGCCTATTTTTCCCAGCTTTATTGCCTTTTCCAAAGAACCCTACATTCTCATGATGTGTCCCAAATAGGACCACTTCAGTTTTATTATTTTTGCCTCCAGTGATGCTTCAGGCTTAATTTGCTCTAGGACCCTTATTTTTGTTTGCACATTTGTCACTCCCAAGGGTAGGATGAATTTTATTCATCTTTATTTTCCCAGGACCTAGAGTATAGCAGACACTAAATAATGTTTCATTCAATAAATGATGGAAAGAAACCATTCCCGCTAAGTGTTAGCTAGCAAGCGTTCTCTCTTTTAGTTAAGGAATATGCTTTAATATAAAATTCTGGAAAATCTCCTGATGAGGGAGGTTTTCAGTTCTTCAAATCATACCACACGCTCATATGGATAAAAGATGGGCCCAAAACGATTTCCAGTAAGAAGATGCCATAAATAAAAGAGTAAGAATTGCAATCATCTGCAGGAGTTGGCACTGCTACTAAACTCCACCTTGTGATATGAAAAGTGCTTTTGGTCAAGGGCACTTCCAAAACTGTGGCAGCAACAGAAATGAAAACTTAATTGCATTACTATCTTCCTAAAACACATTTTAATGGAGGTTTCTTACACTTTCCCATAATCAGCTTTCAGTCAATTAATCAATTTCCATTACCAACCAGTTCAATGGATTCCTCTTGAATATCCATAGGGCTATTTCTGGTACTTGCATATATTTAATTTTACATTTTATGCTGTACAGCATTGCTTTTTTAGTTCCTGGCTCTTTTTTCTTTCCCCCTGAAGAAATTGCGGCTCCTTAAACCCTGCCCAGCACAGTAGTAGGTACATAGTAAACAGGGCACACTTCTAAAATTGACTCGCTCACAGAACGTCGGACGATAGTAAGATTCTAGCAAGGAACACAGTAATGCTCCCAGTCAAGAAATGGACATTCTCGAACTTGAATGTGCATGAGAAGCACTGTGTGTGCGTGTACGCGAGGAATCTTATTAAAATGCATATTGGTTCAGTAAGTTTGGGTGGAGCCCGGTAATTTGCATTGCTCCCAAGCTCCCAAGTGATGCAGATGCCGTATGTCCGTGGATCGCACTTTTGAGCAGCAAAGTTGTAAAGGACTGTGCAAAAGGAAGGCAGATACTTTCCTCCAAAACATAATGAGCAGAGTGTTAATTAAATAGAAATATGACTAGGTTGGAACCAGGGGACAACTTCTTGCCCGCCTCTGCCCCGCTCCATCTCCCCTCCGAGTCCAGCCAAAGTCCCCACCTCCGTAAGCCCCTAAGAACACAAGCAGCAACACGCTCAGCCACGGCAGACGCGAGCCCGAGCAACAAAGGAAGGTATCCCTGCACTTACTAGTCTAAGAGCCCAGGGGTTAGATGAAGTCCAGGCAGTGGCCTCGCCCTCGCCATGAAGAAAAATTCAAAATTAAAACCTTACGTGGAGCGACCAATCGTAGCCACGGCCTCTCCACGATTAGTTCTCCCGGTAACGTAGGAGCACAACCTGGCTTGTGATTGGCTGAGACCGCACCACGCTCCGGCCAATCAGAGCTGAGGCGCTTCTTGTATGAATAAGGAGAAGGCGGGAGCGAAGGAGAGGTGAAGCCTGAGAGGAAAGAAGGTGTGTCACTTCCCCTATACTGTATGTGGAAGCCTTTGTGTAATTGGTTGGCTCTTCTTCCGATTGCACCAATCACAATCTTCTCTGCTGAGCCCTAACTATGAAATTGAAAGTAGAGATGAGGGTGCAGCCAATGGAAAAATATAAGTGTACAGCAACCAATCCATCGGCGGCGTTTTGTGTCTTTGCCCAACAGGAAACGGTGTTTCATGAGGGGAGGCGTTGCTTAGTCGCCAATGGGCGGGCGCTGGTGAGCGGAGGAGCCAATGAGTGCAAGACGTTGAGTGACAGCTGTCCAATAGGAACCCTCAGTGCTAGTATGGTTAGCGCCTTAAGCGCCGCGGCGGCCTGAGGAATGTCAACTATTCAACATGGAGGAGGAGGTCGATAAGCTGGAATTGATGGTGAGTGTAAAGTAAAGGAGATCTACTGGGTAGTTTATTTTTCCCCGATGGCCTCCAAAGTGGGACGCAATTCGGAGTCGCCGGAAACCCTGGGCGGCGGAGGCTGGACCAGACCTCAGTTCCCTCCTCCTGCACCAAAGGGAGTCCCTGCCTCTCGGTCTTTTAACCGCCGCAGGGGGAAGGGGTTACATCCGGGAAACTGGTGAGGGAAATGGCGGGAGATGCTGAGGGTGTGGGGCCACTGGAATTTTTTTGTTCCTTGCCCTCACCTTTCCGCCCCTCAAGGAGCAGTGGCTGGTGCAGACGTTTGTATTCCCACCAAAAAACCCCCACAAACCGAGACTGGAATGGTCCCAAAACGCCCCCAAAAGGGGAGAGGTCGTTCACACTCCAGAAAAAGGGGATGAAGGGTGGGGTTGGGTGGGGATCAACCGTATGGGGCGGAGAGAAATCCTTTCGGGTCCTAACTGCTCGCATCCTCCCAGGCGGGCCGGGAAAGTCTGAGAGGATGCTGGACTTGCGCGCTCAACTTCCTAGCTGCCGAGAAACCCCTAGACCAGTTTTTGTTTGGCCCCAAGGGGTCCGGCAGTGCTTGCTTGGGGGAGCGAGCGATGGGCACCTGAGCCGTGAGCTCCTTTCCCGGAGCGCGGGCGGGATTGCGACGAGGAAGGCGCCCTGCTCCCGAGTTGCCTAGTTTCATTCATTTGTGAAAGTAGGGGGCGGGGGCGAATGCTTGGAAAAGCCTCCCGCTGCTGCTTGGCCTGCACGCGGGCGCCGAGCTGGAGAGCTGTCCTAGTTTTCTCCTATGGATCCTTCTCTCACTTGTCCTCTTTATTCCCTCCCTCCCATCCCTAGACTACCAGCTTGACCGCCCGTGCTTTTTTCTTCTCTTTTTAGTTCTCTCATTTTATCTTCAGTCCTACTTTCTCCTCTGCATTACCAGTTGTTGTTTTTTATTGGGCTGTCTTCCTTTAAAACGTGTCATTTGGAGGACGCACCCATCATTTGAGCTCCCGTCGGTTTTTCGTTAAAAGAAAAATAAGATTAAGTAACGAGGCCAAAATCTTCTTTCTTCTCCACCTGCACAATCCTCCCCTCTTCCCCTTGCCTTTCCCTGGTATTACTTCTTAGGTGTCATTTGTGCCTGTGTTGCCCTCTGCAAGCCGAGTCTTGGGGTCACTTTAACATCTGCACGTGTAATGATCCTGGAAGAAACTGAATACCATTCTCGCCCCTATTTCCTCCCCCAGAAAATGTGAGACCTTGATATAACTTATTATTTTCTTATGATGTATTAATGAATTGTAGTGCCTCATATACAAATTCGATTTGAATTTTCTGTTACTTCTAGCGTTTTGAGTGTTAATTTTCTTTTGGGGGGGGGAGTTGGAGATAGGGAGGGAGAGAAATGGCAAAGGAGGATTTTCTACAGCTCATAAACCCATAATAATGAACTTTTAGTTTAAAATCTTGTTATTTTTGTCATTAACTGTCTTAAAGAAAAACAAAAAACCACAAAAACATGTTAAAGAATTGTAGTAGTTTGATTCTATCAACAGGCATATATGTTGACATTACCTTGCTCTTCTCCCCCATTCTGAATTCCTCCTTCCATATCCACACTTCTGCCTAATTGTAAGATGCTAAATGATACTAATTTTGCTTTTAACAGTTTTTCTCCCCTCAAATTGGCTGTTTAGTTGAGGTACCAATTAAGCCTTTTCTAGACTTGGCAATATATTGAGTCAATATTCTCACAGGACTTTTGTTTAGATTGAACATATTTTATTTTAAGGGGGAAATGATTACGTGTACATCTTGAAAAGTAGATTTTAGAAAATTATGAGGTAGCCAGACTCAGACTTTTAGATGTTTGAATGATGGGGTAGTTTTTAAAAAATCTTTTTAAAAGAGGAAGACAGGAAAGCAGGTCTTGAATTCCATGCATCTGTGAACCAGTTTGGTTTCTAAGATTCTAAAGGTAAATCATTTTCTGTACAATCCCCTGATTTTTAGCTGAAATATCTAATATCTCATTTATGTGGCCTAGGATTTGAGGTCAAGACATTCATGTTCCAGCTGTCCTGAATTTTAGTTCATTTCTTCATAGGCCAATCCAACTAAGTAGTTGAACTGGACCATTTAAGCAAAGGTTAGTGAAAATAATGGAAAGTATTTTTCCATCAATCAACATTATTAATGGGGGAATAAGTTTATTGTAGGGTGTCTTTGTTCTCTAACTTCTTTTCCTTCACTTAATGAGGGGTATTTGTCCAGTGTCCTTCTTTTGTGGTACTGATTGTGCGCAAAAGGTAGTACAATGTGATACTATAATACTATTTCTATTTCTGGGCTTACATCTGACTTTTGAATGGTGTCTTACCACTTAGAAGGTTAGGATGCTAATTGGCTTGAATTCCAGGAAACCTGATACTTAAATCTTTAAATCTTGGATACCACCCCCCACTCCCCATTATCCCATTATTATTTTCTCTTTGATTTTAAGTTTGAAAGGGAGATGATTTTGTCCTATGTTTATGATGTTTTAGGGGTTAACTGAAATTTTAAAATCCCCTTTCATAATCAGTTAAATTCTTTAAATTCTTTTCTCACTGAAGCTTCACCTGTTGCAAGATGCTCTTGTGTTCCTTTTCTACCTATTACTGCTAACAAATGCTCTGACTTTATTGCACTACTGTACTTGACACTAGCAGTGCAATAGTATTGTCAAAGCATCTGAAAGCAGGATGCACACCAGAATTTTGATTCTCGCCTTACATCTTCAGTATCTGTGTGTAATTTACCAAAATCTTTGTTCCTGAAAACTTTTTTTGTATTACAAAAAATTTTATTACCAAAAGTGTTTTAGAAACTCATAATTTAAAAAAAAAAATGTTTTTAACTAATTAAAAACTCATTATTGTAATGCATTATGAAACACGTTAAGAGAATACTTTTTATAGCTGAAGTTGTTATGGCTAATCTAAATGAGTAGTACTTTGTAATTTGCTTCTTTCTGGCACAGATTTGGATAGGCTCTGGCAAATCTCAGGTTTTATCTAATTGAATTTTAAGATGAATTAGTAAGTGATGAAAACAATGTCAGTTGTATATTTCCTATGATAACTTGCCTCATATTTTAATCTGTGTATTGTGTAGTAAATGCTCAAATTTAAAACTTAAGAATGCTTGATTTAAAGTTCTTTTTTGTAATTGAGATATAATAAAGTGTGAATCAGCATTATTTTTTGTAATCAGTTTTATTAGGCTATAGCTTCCATACACTAAAACTCACCAATTTTAGGTGTACAATTTGATGCGTTTTAACAAATGTATACAGTCATGTAATCACCATCACAGCCATGATCTAGAACATTCCATCAACTTAAAAAAGTTTTTTCATGCCCTTCTGCAGTCAACCTCCTCCTCCCAAACTCCCTGACAATCACTGATTTCTAGTTTTGCTTTTCTAGAATTTCATGTAAATGGAATTATATACAGCATGCAGTGTTTGTGTCTGGTTTCTTGCACTTATCATAATGCTTTGAGATTTGTCCACATTGTATGTATTAGTAGCCGGACTGTTTTTATCACTGAGTAATATTCCTTTGTATAGAATATCACAGATTGTTTATTCATTCACTAGATTATCAACTTTGGGTTGTTTCCAGCACTTGCCTACTTATGAATAAAGTTGTTACAAACATTGTATTACAAGTCTTTGTGTGGACATAATGTTTTCGTTTTTCTTGGGCAGCATGATAAATGTATGCTTGATCTTATAAGAAACTACTGAAATCTCTCCCAAAGTTATGTATTAGGATTTCAGTTTCTCCACATCCTCACCAACATGTTGTATTGTCAGTCTTCATTTAGCTGTTCTCATAGGTGTGTAGTTGTACCTCAGAGTTTCAATTTGCATTTCTTAACGGCTAATGATATTTAATATATTTTCATGTGCTTATTTGCAGTCGGTATAGCTTCTTTAGTGAAGTGTCAAATATTTTGCCTATTTTCAAATTAAGTTGTTTATCTTTTTATTATTACATTATAAGAGTCTTTTAATTTTCTCTGTTATTTGCCTTCTCACTTCAAATTTTTGACGTAGTCCAATTTATATGTTTTATTATTCTGTGGTTTATGCTTTCTTGTTCTATGTAAGAAATCTTTGCCTAATTCAACGTCACAAATACTGCTGTGTTTTCTTCTAGAAGATTTATAGTTTCAGTTTTTATATTTAGATCTTTGTCCATTTTGAGTTAATTTTTGTATATGGTATCAAGTGTGGAGGGTCTTTATTTTTGCATATGGATATCCCCTTGTTTTGGTTCCATTTCTTGAAAGGAGTATCATTTCCCTAGTGAATTACCTTGGGTCCTTCCTAACAGATCAATTGAGCATGTATGAGTAGATTTATTTATTTTTGAACTCTGTTTTGTTTCATTATGTTGTATCACCCTGTAATAATTACTGTAGCTGTTACAGTAAATCTTGAAATCATTTAGTATAGACCTCAAACTTTGCTCTTGTTTTCCAAAACTTTTAAATTATTTTACATTTCCAAATAAGTTTTTTGTCAATTTCTACAAAAAAGCCTGCTGGGATTTTGATTGGGATTATGTTAAATCTAAAGAAACAATTTGGGGAGAATTGATATCTTAACAGTATTGAGTCTTCTGATGCATGATTATCTCTCCGTTTATTAGATCTTTAAAATTTTCTCTCAGTGTTTTGCAATTTTCAGTGGCTAGTTCTTTATACTTTAAAAAATAATCTGCTTAGTGTGCTTTTTACTGGTGCTTTATATCTTAAAAGTAGAGCAAGAACAGTTACAACATGTGTTCTAAATGCATTCAATTTCAGAAAAAAAGTAAGGTATTTGTTAAACAAATGTCTTTATAAAGTGGCTGGGAGAATAGCTATCAGGTAGAAGTAGGATACCTGAGATGTTAGGCATAGACTCAAGGACATCATTGAAAGGAATGAAGAATGTGATTGTTTATCATAAAATCATTTTATTCCAAGTTTTGTATATAAAATTTTATTTCCAACTTTATATAAAATATCCTTCTGAATTACCTTCCCTGGCCTCAAGTATGGCTGTTTTCCTCTTCTTTGGCTTTTAATTTCCTACCATTTACTAGTAGATTATTAGAGCAGTGGGTAGAATTTTGTGTTTTTATTTATTTTTAATCCTTACCTAGGATATTTTTTTCCATTGCTTTTCAGAGAGTGGAAGGGAGAGAGAGAAACATCGATATGTCTCACATGAATTTGTTACCTCCCGCTTGTGCCCTGACACACGTTAAGAGAATAATTTTTATAGCTAAAGTTATGGCCCTGACTGGGCCTGGGATTGAGCCTGCAACCAAGGTACGTGCCCTTGGATGGAATTGAACCCAGTACCCTTCTGTCTGCGGGTTGATGCTCTAACCACTGAGCCAAACTGGCTAGGACTAAGATTTTGTGTTTTTTAATAATGTAGGATATTACATGGGGAGAGACTGAGGGGAGAAACTGCGTAATTTGAGGACCTCATTTATTTTCTCTGAAAAAGTGAATTGAAACTTTTTTCTTGATGAAAACTTTAAAAATCTATTCTCTTAGCAACTTTCAAATATATAATACAGTATTAATAGCTATAGCTGCCATGCTGTACATTACATCCCCAGGACTTGATTATTTTATAACTGGAAGGTTTTTTTTTGCTAACCAAAAGAAGTATGAAGAGAATTTTCCCTTTTATGTAAAAACTGCTACAATGCTAATAATGTAGGTCTTTTGTAAAAGTAAAGTGATGTAAAGTGAACTTTCAGAAAGGTCAGGGAGGGATACTCCTTGTTTTACTCCATTTTGGCTTACTAAAAAGGTTTCAGGAATGCTCTACTTCAGGGGGAAACCTGAACTTGTACCCACATCTTTGTCATGACTTCATGATGGGTAAAGTACATTTCACCTCTGAATGTGCTTTGGGCAATTGCATGTGGGTAGGAATTGACAGTGTGCCAGCCCTGAATTTGGGCCTTAAAAGACCTTGTGTGTTTCTGCTTCCTCTTGTGCTTCTACTGTCTCCATGAAAAGAATATCTTTTGGTTGAAGGATGATGATAGATACCTGGAGCAAGGTCCTACCAAGCAACAGAACTACAGTGAGAAGCAGAGCCACCAAACTCAGCCCAGCCTAGAGCATCTGAACCTAGTCAGATCACTTATTGAGAATAAATGATGCTGTTTTTAAGCCAATGAGTTTCTTGGCATCATGTGCCACAATTTTGAAATATGTTGGTTTAATCTAGGCTGCTGTTTGAATTTTGAAACTTGCTCATTCACTTACTAGTATGTAGGTATTCCATTCTAGCAGTGTAGTCTAGTTATGTGGTAATATCTCATAAGTGAAGGATATGTTGTTTGTCCTGACTATTAACGAGTAGCCAAGGATAAAGAAAGTAAAGATATGCTTCTGTGCCACTTCTCTTTCTGGCCCTAAGTTTGATAACATTGAGATCCCTCAATTTAGGGTAAAGTCTTTGCATCCCCCCCCCCACCCCATCTATGTGACTTTTATTGACTTTAATGTTATATGTAACTCTGGTCTAACTTCATAAAAAACAGAGTAATGAAAATAGAACCAGAGGCAAGTCACAGTCTCTTTCCTCATTTGTAAGAAGAAGGGTTCGGATCAGAGAATCTTTACTGTTCTTCTGTTTCTCAGCATTGCGTTGGCGTCGTTTTTCCTTTTTTGTCCCCTACTTATTCCCTGCTGGCTTCACTAATGACAAGTGACTACTTAGGCCGTCCATCTCAAACTCATGGGTGTTTGCCTGACACATACAGGACAGTACCTGCTTTAAGATCATGTAAAAGACGCGAATTTCCAAAAGTTATGAATAATTGATAGATTAGCCACATTCACATAAACCACTTCTCCCACTGTGTTAGATATCCTTTACAGCTTTCCTATATGTACACACACATATTTAGGCCTGTGGCAGCTTTCCCCTTTTTTCTCCCTTAGAGGTTTACTACAGGTGAAGATTCCATGCTAGGACTTACCCTCAAATTGGGGCTATTCAGACTGCTACTTCTGTGGAATACGCAGCTTTCCTTGTATAATTTGTGACTCTAAGATCTCTAATTTTGGTCTTTGTGACATTAATCTGTAGTTCTGTGGTTAACGGGGTTGCAGATAATGAAAACTAAGTATCCCTGAAAATAAATTTGTTCTGTGTTTTAATTTGAAACCACTTTTCCTACCAGAGATAGAAAACCAATGCCTAACTGATGAGAGTGTCAGTAACCCTAGGGAATTCTTGAAGCCATTGTTAGTTCTTGTATTAACATATGACACTGGCTTCTTGGTATTTTAATTTTGGCTTGAAATCTAAGAGAGATGCATAGAGAAATAATTTTCAAAATGTTAACTAGTTTTAAAAATTTTTAATAGAGCCTGGGTATTATAGACCATGGAGGTTTTTTGTACTCTTTTATTTCCGTATTTTCAAAATTAGTTGTATATCACATTATTAAAATACTCAAAAATATAAAGAGAAAAGAAAGAATAGTTTAGTACCATGTTTATTAATAAGTCTTTTGGTTCACAAAATGATGATTAATGCTGATTTTTAGTTCCAGAAAGCTGACTCTGATCTGGATTACATTCAGTACAGGCTGGCATATGAAATCAAGACTAATCATCCTGATTCAGCAGGCGAGGTAATCTGCAAACTCAGTGTCTGTTTAACAGAATGCTTTATCAAAAGATTTTCTGATAGTGTTTCTAATAGTAATGATTATAACAATTACAGTGTTAAGTACTAAATTTATAGAATCTCAAAATATTTTTATGTTGGAAACTTGGTCACAGCATACTAGAGCATACTATTGTACACAAAGTTAAGGAAATTTGTAGCTTTTTTAAACCCTTAAACAAGAACTATTGTGTCAGGAGATACGAACCATTGTGGAAATTCTGAAATTGTGACAGAGAATATAGATACCTCTAGGGCAATCTTTAAATAAGAGGGGAGAAATCTTGGCAGTAATGATAGTCTTTGAAAGAAAATGATGATGTACTGTTCAGTTTGTTATGTGAACTGTGGTTTTTACATAAATTTTTGTACTTAGTTATTCTAAGTTTAGGTTGATTTAGAAATATTAACTCTGTTTATATGCCATAACTACTTGTACACATGCCCATGGAGATGAAAGCAGTTTTTAAGCATTGTCTGTTAACATTAATTTGCTACTTGAATCATTAATGTTTATCTCTGATAGCACTTACCAGAAGACAAGAAATATCATATTTCACAGGTTTTCAAAAGTTTTTATACAATTAAAATTTTTTTGATTGAGTGGAAGTGCAAATTAAAATAATATTTTATATACAATTGGGAAAGCATTGTGAGTATTTAGTTTTTACTGAACATTCTAACTCCTTACTAGAACTGTTATAGCTCCTTAACTGACTTAGCTTTTCCTTTGTTGGTTTTTTTTTCCTTCCTTTCTCTCTGATTGAAGAACAACCAACCAACCAATTCTGGTTCAGTGGTACCGCCTAATGACTGGCCAAAGAACCATTTGAGTCAGTGTATTGAAAAAGTTATTGAAATAATAGGAAATTTAAGTTATGGGGGATGTGGGGAGGAAACAACAATAACAATGGTAGTGTCAGGGGGCTGAGTATGGATGAGAATGTCCATAGATGTTTTAAGATGGGATAAAAGCCAGGGAGATGGAATTCTCTGCCTTCTCAGTAAAATAGGTCTTATGGCAGGAAGGAGTAGATGGAAATTGGAGGAAGTGGAGAAAGTTTGAAATAGCTAGTTTGGAGGGTTTGCTAAGTAAGGAACCATCAGGGAATGAAAGGAATTACCAAGTGGCAGCAAGGACCCAGTTGAAATGAAATGTCTTTTATGGAATAGTGGTTATATTCCAAAAAGAATTTGAAAAACCAATATAATATATAAATACAGTTGCTTGGGTTGGCATGAGTTTTTATAGTGAAGTCAATGAATTGGTATTTATATACACTTTAGCCCCATGGCAGTATGTTTAAGAATTTTATAAGTGGTTTCAAGTTGTCTTATTTAACAACAAATCAATATTGTTCCTTTAATCATCATCTGAATAGCATTTAGAATTGTATTTTAGAAAAACTAATTCATTGTTGTGAACTATACATCAAATATGTATATAAAGTGACCTTACTTGCTGTTTAATATTGCTTTTTTTGTGGGCTATTTCTGTACGTAGGCTTTTAAAATTTATTTATTTTTCAATTATTGACATTTCAGTATTATTTTATATTAGTTTCAGGTGTATGGCATAGTGGTTACACAATTATATAATTTACAAAGTGGTCCCCCCAATAATTCTAGTACCCACCTGACATCATACATAATTATTACAATATTATTGACTATATTCCCTATGCTGTACTTCTGTACCTAGGCTTTAAATCCCTTGAGAATAGAATCTAGGTCTTAGACTTCTTCCCCTTCTCCATCCTTGTTACACAGTTGCATAATAAAATACAGTGCTTGATTGAATGGATGGTAGAACGTGTTGTATATATTTTAATTATTAAACGAAGCTTACTTTTTCATTTCCACAATTTAATATATATCAATTTTTTTCCTGATGTAGAAAAATCCAGTTACACTCTTACAGGAATTGTCAGCAATAAAGTCTCGATATCAAACTTTGCATGCACGCTTTAAGCCAATTGCTGACGAGCAGAAAGAGACTAAGAGCCGCATTTGTGCTACTTTCAATAAGACTATGACCATGATACAAGAACTACAAAAGCAAACAGACCTGGAGGTAATGCTTTCAGTTGATATGTTGGATTTGTAGTGTTTTTATTCTGAGTATTGCTTTGAAAGGTAAACCCTCAGTAACTTTCATTTTAAAATTCAGCAGTCAGTTTGAACTGTGTATAGAAATGAGATTTTCTTGATTCCCTTTTATTTTATTATCTCCTTTTATTTTAAAATGAGCATGTGGACGTGGCATGGTTGATTAAGAGGTATGCTGTCTTGGATTATGTAGCCATGGCAGAAGAGAAAAGGTGATAATATTTATTAAATCTACCAGCTCTGTTGGTTCTATAAGAACTAGTGAGACTGAGAAATCTGGGAAGCATCTATAACTGACTTTTTTTTAGTTCTCTATTCCTTTAATTGGGTTGGTGGGCTTGGATAAGCCTGACCTCCCTCTCTCCCTCCATTCCCCGTTCCCCTCCCCTTCTCATTTAGTGTAAGAATCTTTATCATTGTGAGCCTCTATCACTGATTTGTAAAACTCTTCAGATATGTTGGAGTTTAAAAAAAAGGAATATGAGCTGCTGATCTAGACACTAACATCTTGAAGAGCCAACTGAAGGATTTGGCAGTATTTTCATTTACTATTAAGACAAAGTTGGGAGCCTTTGAAAGAAAAGATATACTGTTTGTAGGTGGAATTATAGAATAGAATGTAATTATCTGGACAAAAGATGGTCAATACATTTTTATCTCAGGTGCCAACAACAATCAGTTAACTGGTCATAGCTGTTTAGAGTGCTATACTAAAGAACTATGTCTGGGCAAGGCACAGAAGCTGTCTGCTGTGGGCGTGCTACTAGGGGCAGCATCATGATATTTATTTACCAACTCTGCACTAGATTATGTTGTACGATACTTGAATTATGGGCTTGAAGCTAGAGTAAATCTCAAAGGTTGATTTCCCAGGCCAATTTTATCAAGAGTTCTTTATTATATTTTTTGCCAATGAAAACAATACCTGGTTAAAAATATAAAATGATACCTTAGATGTTTTTGTTATGTCATGGGGAGATGAATAGTGGAGGAAGAAAGAGCAATTAAAAAGGGCACAGAGGTAATAAGGAATAGGAATTTAAAACAGTAAGGGTGGACATGGCTGGGTGGCTGAGTTGGTTGGAGCATCATCCCGACGCCCCAAGGTTGTGGTTAGATCCCGGATCAGGGCACATAGAAGAATCAGCCAGTGAGTGTATGAGTGAGTGGAACAAAAATCGATGTTTCCTTCTCCCTCTTTCTCTCTCCCGATTTTTCTCTCTCTCCCTCTCTCTCCCTCTCTCCCCTTTCCTCCCCATTCCTCTCTCTCAAATCAATAAATAAAAATTAAAAAATAAAAATCCAGTAAGGGCGGTGTCACATGCTAATATATAGAATGCAAAAAAAAGTATGTATATGATAACCTTTCATAACTACAACTCAAATCACATATTCTTCATTGTATGTGATCAGAGCCTGACAGCAGAAGCATATAAACTTGTTCTAAGGAAATAAATCTTGAAGGGAGATTAAGTGTAGTTCTGGCTGTACATACCAAAATATATGTATAGAAATCCATACATTTATTGAAGCACAGAATAAATTTTGGTGAGTGAAGAAAGAAAAAAAATGATATTCTGAATATTTTCTAAAAATTCTCTCCGCATAGATGTTATATTTCTGATTGAGGTTACAAAGTAGTACAGAAAAAGCAATAAATAGAAAATTAAAAAGGCATTAAAAGTTATGTGATATTCCATTGATGCTTCAAGACATTTGTGTTCAATAAGAAAAATTTCTACAAATCTTATACTGGTTAATTCTTGGGAAAATTCTTTGAAGACTTTTTTTTTATTTTTTAAAATATGTTTTTGTTGATTTCTGAGAGAGGAAGGGAGAGGAAGAGAGATAGAAACATCAGTGTTGAGAGAGACTGATCTGCTGCCTCCTGCATGCCCCCTACTGGGGATCAAGCCAGAATCCCCGGCATGTGCCAGACTGGAAACCCACCCAGTGACTTCCTGGTTCATGGGTCAGCTCTCAGCCCCACTGAGCCATGCCAGTGGGGCTGAAGACTAATAAACAAATGGTTTGAAATCTCTTGAACAGTGATCACAAAGAACAACATAGATTTGTACAAATCAAAGTCTTGCCAGAATAATACCATTTCCTATTTTTGAGATAGAGGAGGGAAATTCTGTAACTACTTCAGCTGCAATAAGGTAAGGTGTTTGACTGTTTTTCATTTAATCCATATGAATTTGGGGCAAATGTTGGCTTGATCAGCCAAACCAGCTGGGCCATCCAATAGCCAAATGTGGCTATATAAATTAAAGTAATTAAATAAAATGAAAAATTCAGTTCTTTATCTACTGATTGGACAGTGCAGATATAGAATATTCCCAATATCACAAACATTTCCATTGGACAGCACTGCCCTAGAGATTCTAATTATGTAGTTACGGGGTGTTCTAGATTTGGCAGTGTCTCTAGGGATGACCTAAAGTAGTCCCCTTATCCACAGTTTTGCTTTCCCCAGTTTCAGTTACCCATGGTCCAAAAATATCAAATGGAAAATTCCACAAATAAACAATTCATAAATTTTAAATTTGAAGCTGTTCTAACTAGCATGGTGAAATCTTATGCAGTCCCACTCCATTTTGCCTGGGGATGGAAATCATCCCTTTGTCCAGCGTATCCACTCCATATATGCTACCTGCCCACCCATTAGTCACTTAGTAGCTGCCTCAGTTACAAGATTAACTGTTTTAGGATTGCAGTTCTTGTGTTCAAGTCACCCTTATTTTACTTAATGCAAGAGTAGTGATGCTGGCAATTGGGACATGCCAAAGAGAGGCCATAAAGTGCTTCCTTTAAGTGAAAGGGTGAGTACAGTACAAGAAGATATTTTGAGAGGGAACATATTCGCAGAACTTTTATTACAGTATATTGTTATAATTGTTCTATTTTATTATTGGTTATTGTTAATCTCTTACTATGCCTATTTATAAATCAAGCTTTATCATAGGTATGTATGTATAGGAAAAACCATAGTATACTGGGTGTCCCAAAAAATGTATACACACACTTTGAATAGTTATAAAGGCAGTGTTTATTAAAAATACACTTCATTTTCAAAATTGAGCTATCAGCTGTTAAAGTGTGTATGTTTTTCTGGGACACCCTATATATAGGGTTCAGAACTCTCTCCAATTTCAGGCATCCACTGTGGGTCTTGGAACATATATTGGGACCACTGTATATAGTTAGGCCGACTTGTAACTGCGTGAGTGATTCTTTAGGTTCTGCCTCCTTTTATTTCCCCATATAACACTGTTTCATCCAGCCTGTTTGTTGGTGCTCTGAAAATCCTTTACAAGTTCCCCTCAGCTTCTCTTCTCCCCTTTGCTTTTGCTCCTACCTGCTTTTGTGGATACTGTTGGCAGGTTTTCTCAGCATCTGTTCTCCCTTCCTGCCTTACAGAGTACCGATTTTCTTGAGATGTGTGTCCCTCACAGCCTCATGCCTGAGGTAGATAAAGTTGGCACTACCCTCAGCTTCAGTGTGTGCCCGATTGGCAAGGGGAATGGATTTCCCTTTAGCTAAACTTGATTCAGGAATAGGTTTGTAACCCAAATGACATGTGAGGAGAGAAAGTCTGGAAGTAGGAAGTGAGTTTCCTCACTGCTGAGAGAGCCTTGAGAAAACTTTTCTTCTTCTAAATATTTTGTATGGTGTGATGCCTAGCACTGCTAGATCTGTTTTCCTGTCAGCTTGAGGAGAAAGCCACCATCAAGGATATCAGATGGGAAAAACTGAGCCCTTATCTGCTGATAAACCAGCCCTGAAGTCTGCCCTTCTGTATTTACTTTGTAATCATAACTTTTCTTAATATCCATTTTGAAATGTTTCTTTTACTTGCAGCTAAAAGCATCTTAATTATCCTTAAAATTTAGCCCAAGTTTCTACTTCTGAGGAATCTTCCAGATTATTTTTGTTCACCTTTCTTTATCAAAATACTTTTACATATGGCATTCAAACTTGACTTCTTTGGTTCTGTTCAGTTGTAGTCCTTAAATTGTTTGATTTCTTGGTCTTGTTTCTTCAGTTTAATTGCAAGTTCTTTGGAAGCTCAAACATCAAAGTACTTTGTACATAGGTAGTCAAATAATCTATTTTTTCCCTGCTTTCCTAAATTTGTGACCATATACATGTGATAAAGAAGTTAAATAAATTAACAGTCTTTAAAGGCGTTTTTTTTTAGTTTCTTTTTAATTAAAGTATAGTTGAAGCCTCTAACAGTTTTTAAATACTTTGTCATTTGTTTTCTAGCTGTCACCACTTACCGAAGAAGAGAAAACTGCAGTACAGCAATTAAAATCTCACATGCCAGACTTATGAAGAAATAGACTTGCAAAAGGGAACTCTAGTGGAGCAAAGAGATCAATTCCAGAGAAATTTAGGAAGATGTCTTATTAGCAGTTGGTAACTAGAGGTGGGGTGTGGTAAAAGAAAAGATTTAGCCTGGGTAACTAGATACTGATGCCTTTCACAAGAAAGAGGAGTATAAGAAGGGCAGATATGAATAAATTTCAGTCAAAAGGATGGAGTGGGAAAAAAGGCATTTAAATAATATATGCAAACACGCTTAGTTTTGCAATTTAGGCAAGAAAGTCTTAACATTATTTTGCATCTGTTTTTGTATAATCAGGATAACAGATGTCCTGGGCTATCATTAAAGAATGTTTATGTACTATCAGTCAAATATGAATGAGCATGCATTGGAAATTAAAAGATAGAAAAAATATTTGTATTATATTATACATTTTATATATATGTATAGAATTTTCTGTTTTTGAAAATTTTGATTGAAGATGTATGTGGTCACATTATCAGTGAGACTGCTGTGTGACCGATGGTCGCCCATAAAACTTAACTTTTGTAATAAACTGGTTTTTCTGTGACAGCGTTACTTTTATTTTTGTCCTATTCCTTCTGCTTGCTAATGTTGAGCAGCATGAGTTCTGCTTTCAAATGCTGTTTTAGGCTGTCCCTGTTGTATTTCAATGCCACCTTTGTTCTCCTCAGCCTATATTACTGTAATTGTTTGTTCTATGTGAAAGCTAAGAAATTGAAATCAGAAGAGCATTGGCAACTGCTGGTTGCCAGTTTTGTGTGTATTTGTATGTATTTCTCTACTTATTTTTAAATAACTTGACAATAAGGTAATTGTCCAAAGTAGGGACAGATCTTGATACAAATGTTGACCACAGGATTATTTATAATAGCGATACACACACATCTGGCTAATAGCAGGTAAATAGGAAAGTAAGAGGTCAGAGTTGCCTATAATTATTACTGTTACTGTTCTGGGAAATGCTGAATGGGGGAGTGGAAGCATATATAGCAGTTTTGAAGTTAAGATTAGGCTTTGACATCGTATCTGAGATGTAAATAGCAGGTGTTAAATTCCAGCTGTGTGATTCTGAGCCAATCACTTAACTTCTATGTGCCTGGATAGTTGGAAGCATAATGAAATGCTATTTGGTTTTGAAGGATAAATATTGAAGGATATTTAATAATCCTTCAATAAATTATATTTCCCTATGTGTAATGAAAATGAGGCATTGAAAGGAGTAGGAAAAATGCATCAAATGTTAGGTCTGCGGGTTACAGATTATACTTTAATATAATTTTTAAATTTTCTGTTATGGCCATATATTTGCCCATTGGCCAACTTACAACAGCTGACAAACAGGGTTAGGAGAGTAGCTCCAGTTAAAGTTGTCCTGTCTAGTTTGAATATTTCAAGAAAGCCCCCCTCCTTTTTTTTAAATTACAGAAAAATAAGTTACACCTGAGTAACCGATATTGTTCCTATACATAAATAATTTTTGGTATAAGAATTTTCAGTCACAAATTAACCTTCCTAAATTATCTTTGTCGACGACTCACGTAGTTAAAAAAAAAAGTTGTTGCCCACTAATTATAAAGTCCAAATGCTTTAATATTCAAGAACTTTCTAGGTTATTGTTGATTCTCTACACATGCATTCTAGGTTGGGCTACGTATAATAGTTTGCAACAAACCAGAAAGAAAAAATCAAATTCAAGTTAAGGATTTGATGCACGCCCCTGGTTTCGGACCTCCAATTCCTGCAATATTGAAAACATCTAGGCTACAGAATTGTGGAAAGCGGCCGCCAATATAGGAAAGCTGAATACAGCTGATACCTTTTGCACTTTGTATAGTCTCATGGCGACAGCACACCTCAAGCGGCAAGAAATGCAGGGTGTGCTATGGGTGTTCCGTCGTCGACACAATCTGTGGGCCCGTTCCCCCACCCCCGAAATGAGAAACTCCACCGCTCTAGGCTCTAGAATCTGGAGCTTCGCTTCGATGGGTGGAGCGGAAGTCTCAAAAACCTGAGACTGGGCTTCCTCCTGGAGAAAATACCACCAGCCAGAAAGCCTCTGCACCACGGTTTCGCTAGGGGCGAGCCATAGACCCCCTGCAGCCCACAGAGGTGGCAGAGAACGCGGTATTGTTGGCGCCGCAGGGGTGCCGCTCCGCAGTTCACGTTTTTCACAGGCGCTCCCCGTGGCTCCGCTCTGGCGCGCGCAACTTTGAGATGGGCGGGGCGAGGCCACACCCCCGAAGGGCGGGGCCCTGCCAGGGCCGGCGTTATCCAGGGGTCGGAGGCTCGCATTCCTGCAGCTTTGAACCGCCAAATCTCGTGTGCGCCTCGGCACCGCGGGAACTAGGTACCCGCCTCTCCGCTCCGCTCCCCTAACGCTGCGTCCTGTGCGCATGCGCGCCCCGCGCCGCCGCGCCTCCAGCTGCCCTGGTTACCGTAGGTGTTTGTGAATTCCCTGCAGCGCCTTCGCTGGAGACCTGAGGCGCCGCTTCAGCCGCGGTTCGTACGCGCGCGCCCGCCCCGCGTCACGTGGGCAGAGGCTGCCTCGCGGTCCCCGGCGGGCGGCTGAGCCGGGAGGAAAGATCTGCTGCCACCTCTAGCCCTCCCACTACTCCCTGGGGCGGGCACGCGGATAAAAATGGCGAAGTGGGGGTAGCTGGCGCGGAACCTGAAGCGATGGGGCGCGCAAGTGGGGCGGTCGTTGGAGCCTCCTGACGTGGGCGCCAGGTGGTTCTCCGCGGCAATTTGAACTGGCGACCTCGGGCCGGCGCCTAAAAGGTCAGACCACGGACTCCGCGGGTCGCCGAAGGCCCCGCCGAGAGACGGAGGCGATGGATGAACAGAGCGTGGAGGTGAGGAGGTTTGAGGAGGTTGGTGGTTAGTCTTCCGCCGCCACCCGCTGAGTGTTCTTTAATCGGGTCGCCTTGCCCCAGTCCCTCCGGTAGGGACTGCCCCGCTGCCGCCGAGGAGAGGGCTGGCCAGGTGCGGAGGACGCCGTGCTTCTGCAGCCCTCAGGTGCCTGTGCTCTGACCGCTCCCGCAGTCAGGTGGTGCGTATCTTGGCGTTTTCAGGTTGTCCTGGCACCGGTCCTCATCCCCACAGGGTTTTTTGCAAACTACAGCCTGTGCAGAGCAAAACTGCAAATTCATTACGTGGACGTGCCTGCCACTCGCAACCAGTTCTTGCGAGTTCTGCGCGGATCCAGATCGCCCTCCAAATGGATAATCATTCCTCCTAGCGGTACATTTGGTAGACTTCTGCCCTTCCTAGATTGAATGAACATACACTCTCACTATCCTATTTGGCTGTAGTTTGCCAGAACAACCTATTATATCCGACACTCGTAAGCTATGATTTTAAATGGTTGGGATATTTACGTAAAGGCTAGGAAGATTAAAAAAAAAAAAAATTTGGTTTTTGGACATAAATGTATAATAATTGTCAAATCTTGAACCTTTTAAATACTAAGGTACTTACTAAATCCTTGCTTCTTAGTAAGGGCAGCGATGTTACTGGGCACTGTATTTGAAACTAGTTCACGCAGTGGTCTTCCCTCCCCGCCCCCAGTATCTGCACCTCACAGGTTCTTCTGGCCTGCAGAGTCATAATTAGGCTCGAGTAATTTTCTTATTAATTCCTCATGTGAAAGTATTATAAAGGTTTGGTAATTTGACCTTGGTTTTAGGAGAGTTTAATTCTCCTGGAATGGATTAAAAATAAATGTGATTACTGTAAAAATAAACTTAAAATATATAACCTACATTTAATTATGTTTTTCTTTTCAGTTACTTCCTAAATTGATTCATATGAGGCTTGTTGCAAAGATAATACTGTTTCTTCTATTTACATGATCTTTTTTTTCTTCCCAAAGCATTGGTAGAACTGCCACCAAAATTTTCAATAAAGGCAGAATCTCAGTCTGAAATAAGTAGATACTTGGTTGCAGCATCAGGGCAGAAATTCAGATTTCTGGGTTCTGAATTAGTTTCTTTAAATTAAAAAAAAATTTTTTTAATCCTTCCTGAGGATGTTTTTACTTCTTTTAATTTTAGTTTTTTAAAATATGTTTTTACTGATTTTAGAGAGAGAGGAAGGGAAAAGGGGAGAGAGAGAGAAACATCCGTCAACTTCCTCCTTCTTGCCCCCTACTGGGAATCTAGCCTGAAACCTCAGGCTTGTTCCCTGACCTGGAATCCAGCCGGAGACCCTTTGTTGCATGGGACAACGCTCAACCAACTGAGCCACATGGGCCAGGGCTTTATTGAATTTTTAGAGAGAAACATCGACTTGTTGTTCCATCTACTCATGCATTATTGCTTGTTTCCTATAAGCGCCCTGACCAGACTGAACCCGAAATCTTGGCCAATAAGGATGACACTCTAACCAACTGAGCTACCCAGCCAAGGCATTGATCAAAAGTACACTACTATTAGGATATGTACCTTTTTAAAACTTTTTAAAAAATTATAAAAGCAATTCATCCCCCTTGGGGAAATTGCACAAAAAGAAAAAAGTCCATATTGTTCCTTTAATTATATAGTTTGCTTTTTTTTTCTCTGTATCATTAAATAATTGAAATATTTGTATTGATTGTATCATAATCTATGTTAACTGATAATTTAATTACTATTTGAGCCAGCCAGATTCTACTATTATAATTAATGCTTCAGTGAAAATATTTGTGCATAAGTCTCTATTTGCATTTCATATTCTTTCCTTAGAATAGAGCCATTGTGAATCTTAGATGTTTTGAGGTACTCTGGACCTTGGCTAACCAAGTCTTGATATGGAATAAAGTTAAAACAAATGTTATCAGCCCAAAATAAATGTAAATGTCACGTGAATTATTTTAATCATGCTTTTTTACTCTTGATTCAGTAGCCTAATCTGGTGGGCCTTGCATCTTTTATTATTTTCAGAGCATTGCTGAGGTTTTCCGTTGTTTCATCTGTATGGAGAAATTGCGGGATGCACGCCTATGTCCTCATTGCTCCAAGCTTTGTTGTTTCAGCTGTATCAGGGTAAGTCGTATTTTTTCCCCCCATGTATTTAGGATATATTGTGGAAATTAACTATTTTCTTTATCTTTTTCTTACTTTACATTTTTGTGCCCTTTTAAAAAATATCTTAAATGAATGTTCCTTAATAGGGAGACCATCAATGTATATCGCTTAGTACTGTGGAGATGTCTAAAGCTTGTGATTCTTCCAGTTAATGAGAGAGAGAGATTAGTTCTTCAGTTGAATGTGGAGGAATTACTATAAAGGTGTTTCTTTAATATTATGCATTAATATTGTTCATTGGTTCTTACCTTTGGTTTTGGTTTGGAAGAAACAGTTGTTTTCCCCAAAGTATTAAAATTGCTGTATTTATTTTGTGATTAAGTTAGATTGTGGAATACAAGGTAAAAATGCCACATACTTATATACAGAGAAGGGAAAGGTCACTAGCTTGGGATAGGCAGGAAAGTTTTATAGTTATAATCAATGGACATTGCCATGTGAGAGCACATGGAGAGAGGGACTGTACAAGCAAATACACAGACCTGATGTCAAGAGTGGTATATATTGCAACAGTAAGCCTGTTTGGATGGGAGGACTATATTAAAAAAATAAATTGGCCCCAACCTTTGTAGAGCTTACAGTGAAGCAGGGGAAGGGAGACCATAAGCACAATGAAGGGAGAAGTACAGGTTGCTGTGGTAGAGCATGGCAGTGGTATTTAAAATAGTCTCTATAGAGCCAGGGGAAGCTTTCTGAAGGAAGTGGTATATAAACTGAAATCTAAAGGATGAGTAGGAATAAACCATTTGAAGAGAGGTAGTGACAATATCCTGGGCAGTGAGATACCAAATACATTTACAGGCTTAACTTTGCTGGGTCCCCTAGGATAAAGTAGACGATGAGGCTAGGGAGGTGTGGGCTGAGAGCAACCCTGGGGGGGTGCTATGACTTTAGCGGAGCATTGTTTCAGAGGAAGAAACTTGACCCAAATCTTGTTTTTGCCAAGGGACCAAAGAAATAACTTTCAAGGTTATAAAGAATGGAGGAGTCCTCTTCCATCTATTTTCTTCTTCTAGCTTTATATATTTATTTTGCTGTGAAGTACCTTTTCCCTCTTGCCTTTAATTTTTATTTTCCTCTAAGGTTTCCTTGGGAATTTTATTTCTGAACTAATTAGTTGACTTTAGGTAAAAGCTTATGTTCTTTTATAGAAGTACATAGGGATAAACAGAAATATCAGATACTGGCAATACATAGGTATAGGATTATATAGTTACTCATTTACCTCTGAACCTATTTACCAGACTATTAAAACAAAAAATATTTAACCATAAATATGGTTTTTGGAAGGGCATTCTGAAAATATTAGCATCTCGTTTGTGTATGGTGTGATACTGCTCCCTATCCAGTAATAATTAAAACGATTAGATTCATGTAATTTAGGTTTAGTAGAGACATTTTATAATTAAAAGGTTTTGTAAAGCATTTTTATAATTTTGAGGAAACAAAGTTATGTAGATGTTTGTTATTGAACTGTGGAACTCAAGACAAAGTTTTGCTATATTGCTTATTCGTATTTTAGGTCTAATATATATATATAATGTATGTGCTTCAAGACTAGTTTGCTTTTCTAAAAAGGAATTTAGTAGTTCCTTAAACTTCCTCACGGATTCTAGGGTAGGTTAGGTAGAAGTAAAACCCTGTGGTTTATGTTTGGAGGTGGTCGTGACAATATCATTATTTTTGTGAAGATTATTCACATCTTCCCTGTGAGATCCAGATAGTTCTAGGGTCACTTTCTTTCCTATGAGAGAATAGCTTCTTAACTGTTTTGGGATGAGTTCTGTCCCTTTGAAAGTTTGTCCTGGTCACGATGATAATGAGAGGAAGACAGTAGGTCATCTATGATTTCTATAAGTATCTCTATAATTAATGCAGGCACTAGAGAGTTAAACTTATTAAATCTGGTATATAAGTATTCAGTATATACAAACTAAAGTAATGGTGTTTCTACAATCAATTTTTTTTTTTTTCTTGGCGTCCTTAGCGCTGGCTGACAGAGCAGAGAGCTCAATGTCCTCATTGCCGGTAAGTGTTTTGCTGTGATCATTTGTGAATTTGGAAAATAATGTGATGGAGTCCAAGTGTGCTCTAATCATAAAATTCTTTCTGCAATCTGCTACATTTCCTCTCTTGTGAATACAGCTGAAAAGAAAACAAGTAATCTGTCTAGAGATAGCAATGCAAACTACTTTATCTGACTTAGAATTATGTAGAATGCATTACGTTGCTTATCTTCCTTTAGAAAACGTGTAACTTAAAAAATAAAAAGGTTTCTGGTTTTAAAAATCTTGATAGTATAGATAAATATAAAATAAAAAGTCTTCTAATTCTGTTATTCTCCACCTAGTCTTTTAATGAAATAGCCCTTTCAGGTGAAGTTGTTGGGTTGTTATCTATTCCTCTAAACATTTTTCTATGTATATACTGATATGTATACATGTAATTGTTTTCTTACAACACAGAAATGATATAATACTATTTTGCTTTTTAAATATAAAATATGGTGGTACCTTTCTTGATGTACACAATGTCATTTAAGGAAATGTTTGATTTACCTATTATGTGACCATACATTGATTTATTTATGCTTATATTGAGAGACACTTAGATCGTTTCCAGTTTTCATTATTTCAAATAATGATACCAGATTGCACTGAAGGATAGTTTTTATTGATTTCAGAGAGAGGAAGGGAGAGGGAGAGAAAGATAGAAACATCAGTGATGAGAGAGAGTCATTGATCGGCTGCCTCCTGCACGCCGCTACTGGGGATTGAGCCCAAAACCCAGGCATGTGCCCTGACCAGAAATTGAACCGTGACCTCCTGGTTCATAGATCAACAGTCAACCACTGAGCCAGATGGGCTAGGGCCATATTAACTTTTAAGAATACCTGCACTATCAAATGGAACTTTCTGTAATAATGCAAATGTTCTATAGCTGTGCTGTCCATTTTGTTGGCTACATGTAGCACTTGAAATGTCTGGTGTGACTGTAATGAAATTTTATTTTATTTTAAATAATGTGGCTAGTAGCTATCATTTTTGACAATATTGCTTTAGACTAAGGAATTAAGAATTCAATCTGTAATCTGAATTGTCAGTGTTTTTTGTTTAGTTATTTTTTTAAATGATATGTTAACATAAAATTAAGTTGCAGCCCAGCTGGGTGTGGTTCAGCGGTTGAGCATCAACCTAGGATTCAGGAGATCGAGGTTTGATTCCCAGTCAGGGCACATGCCTGGGTTGTGGGCTCAGTCCCCAGTCGGGGGCGTGCAGGAGGTAGCCGATCAATGACTTTCTCATTATTGATGTTTCTCTCTCTCCCCCTCTCCTTTCCTCTCTCTGAAATCAGTAAAGATAGTTAAAAAATAAATACATAAAATTAAGTTGCAAAACATACTTTCATTGCATCGTTATCTTAATAGTAATTTGGTATGAATGTGATTGTGAGCTCTATTTTGAGAAATGTGGTGGGCTTTTTTCTTTTGTGTTTTTTTTTTTTATGTTCACCAAAATTGATTAATTGCATTTTATAGCCAGTGTATTTTTTTCTTAATTGATAATTTCTTTTTTCCTAGCTTTATTAAGATATAACTGAAAAAATTGTAAGATACTTAATTGGTGATTTGATACATGTATACATTGTGAAAGGATTCCCCTCCATGAGTTAGTTAACATATCCATCACCTCACATATTTACCTTTGGAATGTATTTATTTTAGAAAATGATCTCAGATTCCTTAATTAGAATATATGTATCTATCTTCTCTCCAGTGCACCACTCCAGCTACGAGAACTAGTAAACTGTCGTTGGGCAGAAGAAGTAACACAGCAGCTTGATACTCTTCAGCTCTGTAGTCTCACCAAACATGAAGAAAACGAAAAGGACAAGTATGTCCTCAATTTCTTTAAGTATTTCATAGATTTTGTTATATGTTATTTTAATGAAACTATTGAAAGTTGTTTTGTTTTGTTTTTTAGTTTTGTAGGTGAACACAGGTATTTTTCTTCTGATGCGGTGTGGGTATTACTATATGGAAAGATCCTTCTAACTCTTGATTGGCTTCTTTTATCAGAGCTTTTGATAAAAGGAGTGGAACTACCACAGTTGCTAATGTGCTAATCTCTCTTCTTTGCCTCTTGATGCCTACTGGCTCCCTTTGGGTTTGCTGAAGGTGCCTATAGGTCATTGAGTAAGAATTGTTCTGATAAATTTCCTGTATTTTAAAAGATACATCCTAAATTTGGTGGTGTGGAAATCATTCTAAATGAGTGTCCAGACAGTAGGATGCTGTTTCTTCATTTATTAATTTTCTATTTGATATTCATATTACTTATAAATGAGAGTATAAAATGTAGATCTATTTAGATATTTTCTCTTAAGCTCAGTGATGAACAAAACAAGTGCAACAGTCTCTTTTAAAGGCAAGAGAAAACTAAAAAAATTTTATTGTGGTAAAATACCCATAACAAAGTTGACTACCTTAACCATTTTTAAGTGTACAGTTCAGCAGTGTTAAGGATGTTCACATTGTCCGCAATTAATCTCCACTAGGGCTGCCATACTAGAATAGCACAGTCTGGGTTGCTTAAACAATAGAATTTTACTTTCTCATAATTTTGGAGGCTGGAAAGAAGTTCGGGGTTGAGGTATTGTCATATTTGGTTTCTGATGAGACCTCTCCTTGACTTGGCTTTTTCTCTCTGTATCCTTACATGGCCCTTTTCTCTGCTCCTATATTCTTCTGGCATCTTTTTCTTGTCAGGACGTCAGTCCTGTTGAGTTAGGCCTCCGTGTTTATGACCTTATTTAACATCCTTAAAGGCCTGGTTTCCAAGTACGGTTATATTAGGTCTTTCAACATAGGAATTTGGTGGAGGTGAATGCAGTTCATAATCAGGTTCATCTTCGTTCTTTTGCACGTAGACATCCAATTTAAGGGAAAACATTTTATTTTATTTTTTTTAATATGGAATGCTTCATGAATTTGCGTGTCATCCTTGCACAAGATCCATGCTAATCTGTGTATTGTTCCAATTTTGGTATACGAACTGCCAAAGCGCGCATGGGAAAACTTTAAAATTGAATTCAGTTTTCATCCTATTGTTAGCATTGGGCACATGTAGGAAAAGTATTTGTGCATGCATACATGCTCATGTAGATATAAACACATAATCTGATTTGCCCAAAAATGTAGTAGTAGGCTAGAATTTATCATCTGTAGTAGCAGTTTTCAGCCAGTGCACCGCAAGAATTTTTAAAACATGCAGTACTTGACTATTTCAGTCAGGGACACTCACCTCTTTTCCCTTAGATTGACAAGTAAAAAAATGACAACAGCCAACACAACAATAGCCATTGGGTGTGAATGAATCAAAAGTATACCTTTTTTTTTTTTTTTTTTTGGTCAAATCAGCAAAAAATAAATTTTTTGGTGTGCTGCAGAATTTTAGTAATAAGTTTATGTATGTGCCATGAGATGAAAAAGGTTGAAAATGGCTGATCTATAGTGATACTAGGAAATGATGTTTATATTTGTACTTTATTCAGAAACTAGTCTGCATTTTTCATGTGATTCTAAGTTTCTATAGATTAATGAAGACTACTTTAAGAAAATTGTGTTCCAATGTAGTTCTTTAGCTTAATTTACAGAAGAAGCTATGGAACACGTTTTATATTGTTTCCTGAGATATAATTGCTTAAAATTGACCAACCTGTTTGCCCAAACTTAGGAATTTGTTGAGGTAATTATGTTCCAATTCTAGTTTATTTAATTTATAACTGTATTTTCTTTTCATGATATATAGATGTGAAAATCACCATGAAAAACTTAGTGTATTTTGCTGGACTTGTAAGAAGTGTATCTGCCATCAGTGTGCACTTTGGGGAGGAATGGTGAGCAGAACAAATTCAGCATATTATTTTTAGTTAGAGACTAGAAAGCACTGAAGTACTTGTTTGATTTAGGTAGAAAATAATATTTTACTTTGTCTGTAGAATGAAAATTAAATGATTCTGCTTTGTAGCAGATGGTATAATTTCTTCTGTTATTCCAGAAAAACAACTTTTGTGGGAGATTCTGATGTGGGATATGTACCCTGTACATAAATATTTTCTTTTAATTATAAACCTATAAAATGTATATTCATCTGCAAATCTTTTGTACAATCAAGATTTTTTTTTTTTAAAGTTCAGTTGATCTCGTATCTTGGCCACAATTTCCAATTTTGGTTTATTTAAAGTAGAACAACAGCTTTGTGAAAAATATGAATGCAAACATCTAGATCTTATGATTTGTTTTTAAATTTTTCCCCCCATCTAATTCAAAAGTAGTTTTTTAAGGTTACCTACCTATCAAGTCTAAAACATTCAAGTTAGTTTTCCTAGAAATAGCTTTTTATTTTATATTTGTGTCCTATTGTTTAATTAATATTAAATTATATACTTACAATAATAAGTACAATAAGCATAAATAGGTTTGAGAATAAACAGTAGATTCTTGGTGGGGAAAGTTATTCCTAGTGGGAGCAGAAGTGATTAGACATCTAGAGGTGCCTGTTAGCAATGAGAATTAATCATTCTTTGGTCATCAGTTAGCATATTTTGGAGAAAGAATGGCAGGCAAATTGGTTGAGTAGAGCTCAATTCAGAGAGCTTTCTATTAATCTGAAGAGTACTGTGCTACCTAGAAAAAATTCATTTCCCACAATTTAGTACTTTAAGTGGTTTTTGTAAGAAGCAATGGAAACATTCTTTTCCATATTTTAAGTGGACATGCAAAAATTTGCATCTTTTTTTTCTTAGAGACCACAGTTGGATGTTTTAATTGAATAAGACAATTTTTTTTTTCTTTTTTAAAATATGTTTTTATTGATTTTTAAAGAGAGAGGAAGGGAGAAGGAGAGAGAGACAGAAATATCAATGAGAGAGAAACATATTGGCTACCTCTGGCATGCCCCCTACTGGGGATCGAGCCATCACCCTGGGCATATGACTGACTGGGAATTGAATCAGTGATGTATTGGTGCAATGGGTGACGCTCAACCAACTGAGCTACACTGGCCGGGCAAACAAGACAATTCTAATAAGAACTTACCTATTATAGGAAATTCTTTGTAATAGAAATTTAAGTTCTATTTACCAATCCAGAGAGTTATAAATTACTGTACTAAAATTGGATAGGAAATTGATTTTAGGCTTTTAGCTTTAAAAAATTGTTTTTTGAATACGACTGGATTTGTAAGGCTAATTTGTATGGGTGTTCTGTCTCTGCGGTAACTTTGTGGCATGAGGAATGGGTTCATTGCTTTTGCTAATAGTGTACCGTGGGTCTTTTCTTCAAATGTCTTTCTAATTTATTCAGTTGTGCTAGAGACTGGGTATTCAGTGATTAACAAGACAGATATCAAACAACTAGTTATTTAATTGTTGTGATAGATATTAGGAATAAATATACATTGCTGATAAGAGTGGATAACTGTGGGACTTGTCCCTCTAATCCTGAGCTAAGCTCCAAAGGATGAGTAGGAGTTAAGAGGTGTAGAGTTTGGAAGGGAAGGTCATCAAGGAGAATTATTTTTTAATAAGTTGGAGTTACTTTTGCAAAGGCCTGGTGGGAAGAAGTTTGAGGACATCGAAGAAGGCAAGTGCTGACCAAAAGAATGGCAAATGAGGTTGGCCATGATTAAGGGTTTTGGTTCTTTCTAATGAGTGAAGATTTCTAGATAAATGTTAACATTTTGCTTAAGATCTTTATCTAAAATTGAAGGATTTCTTACATGGGCCAAGTGATTTTAAGCAAGCTCTGACTTGTTTTAACAAAGTAAAGGCAGCCAAAAAGATAAAATTCTTTTGGAAATATTTACCAGTATACTAGTGTTCATAGAGTGTTAATAAAGGAATGTAAATGCAGGTGAGATATATGAAAATGTCTTAAAACTACTTTATTAATTTAAATAGCACGGTGGACATACCTTTAAACCTTTGGCGGAAATTTATGAACAGCATGTTACTAAAGTGAATGAAGAGGTAGCCAAACTTCGTCGGCGTCTCATGGAACTAATCAGCTTAGTTCAAGAAGTGGTAAGACTACTACTAAAAGATCATTATCCTTTTCATACTCTATACTATGTAATGTGTATATATATATTTAATATATCTTTATTGATTTCAGAGAGAGGAAAGGGGAGAGAGAGAGAGAAATATCAATGATGAGAGAGTCATTGATCGGCTGCCTCCTGCACACCCCCGACTGGGGAATGAGCCCGCAACCCCGGCATGTGCCCTGACCGAGAATCGAACCCCGATCTCCTGGATCCTAGGTCGACGCTCAACCGCTGAGCCACGCCCGACCAGGCTGTAATGTATATTTTTATAATATAAATCAATCAGATGTTAAAATCAAGACTTGAAAATTTGGTAGGATATATTTATAGTCAAATCTCACCAACTTCAAACTAGCCGAGGAATTTGGATCCAATCCCCTGGCCCGTTCTACAGTTGGAGCCAGAGAATTGCCTCTTACACAGAAATAGAGAATCAGTTAATGAGTTAAATAAGCCTGTTTTTTTATAAAATCAATGTTGACTTTTAGAAAGTCATTAAGTTGTTCATTCTTTGGACCCTCAGCTTTTGGGAGTTTCTGCTACCGAGGAGTGAATTATTTCTGATGTCCTGAATTAGAACTCTGCAGAATGAAAGAGAGAGAGAAACATCAATTGGTTGCCTCTTGTATGTGCCCCAGCAGGGGACTGAACCCACAACCTAGGTGTGTTGTCTGACTGGGAATCAAACCCGCAACCTGTTTATTTCCTAGGAAAGAAATGTAGAAGCTGTAAGAAATGCAAAAGATGAGCGTGTTCGGGAAATTAGGAATGCAGTGGAGATGATGATTGCACGGCTAGACACACAGCTGAAAAATAAGCTTATCACACTGATGGGTGAGTGTTTTTCTATGCGGCTGGGATACCTGGTACTTTGAGTCTTCTTGAGGTTCAGTCTTTGAAGAGAAAAGTTTGGTGAGTTGTTTAGGCTAGGAAAAGATTGGTTTAAAAAATACAAGTTCCTACTAATAAGTGTTCCCCTTATCAAAAACATTACTCCAAGTTAATATAACTTTTGTTAGCCTCATGGGATATGCTTCTAGCTCTTCAGACTTTGTGATTTAAAAAGGAAGTGGTCTGATTAGGCAAGTATGTCTATCTTGGCATTCTTTTTTTAACATGTGAAGCAGTTTCTTCCTTTTTGATAATTTCTGTAATAATGATTTCTTTATTACTGCGTGTTTCCAGTTTCTTGAGAACTTTTGGAGCCTTCATTTTTCACAGGTGCTTATGTTCTAAGAACATATCTTTTGCTGACAGTAAACATAAATATATGACCCACTTACTACATTCATTTTAGCCCACGTTACTATATTCATTTTAAGCTACAGTTAAGTTTTGGGGAGGAATTATTTCAGAATAGTTGACTGAGTAAAATTTACTGTTTTAGATCACTATAGCCCTTTTGGAAGAAGCAGTAACATTGATTTCTTTACAAAGTATGTCATTGTATATTTCTTAGGTGAATTTAATAGATCTAAATTGTATTTTGTTTAAAACTAATTAGGGCTTGGTTCTGAAATCCTCTTGTCAAAGCTATTAGAATATTAGAATCAACCTCTTAAAGGTCTGGGAAAACTTTTTAGGGTAGCTGTAATGAAAAAGTTAGGTTACCTAAAATTGATTTCTTGTTATTGAATGTATTTAGTGAAAGTTAATTCTATTATTAAACCAATAATGAACATGAGTATTGATGTTTTGCTATTTCCAATCAGGTCAGAAGACTTCTCTAACACAAGAAACAGAGCTTTTGGAATCCTTACTTCAGGAGGTAGAGCACCAGGTAATGAAATATTAAATGTAATGAAGTCTTTATCCTTTTTTGTTCATATGCTTTAAAATTCTTTTTTAATAGAGTTTATATAAGATCAAAACATCTTGCGATCTATGTGCTATACTGGGGATTTTTATGAAATAGAGTTTAGCTGATTCTTCTCAAGGTTTCTCCATCATGTTTGGGAACTAGATAAAATTAAGATTTATTCTGCTTTTTAAGAATGGTGCATAACATCTAAATCTATAAAAGATTAAAATCTCTGACACTGTGACTTAAGTGGTGCCTTTGAGAGAGAATGTTATTGCCATTTACCTACATATAGGAATTCATTTTGTTGTTGTTAATTCTTAACCAAGGATATTTTTCCCATTGATTTTTTTTTAAAGAGAGTGGTCTGGGAGGGAGGGAGAGAGATAGAGAGAGAGGAAGAAAGAAGAAAAAGAGAGAGAAACATCCATGAGAGAGAGAGACATCGAATGGCCACCTCCTGCACGTGCCCCGACTGGGGCCAGGAACAGACCTGCAACCCAGGTACATGCACTTGACCAGGAATGTACCTGAGATCCTTTGGTTCACAGACTGACACTCTAACCACTGAGCACACTGGCCAGGGCCATATAGTGATTCTTAGTCTAAAAGCATTTTATTAAGGGAATTTTAATTAAGTATCAAACAGCAGGCATTATTCTAAGTGTTTGGAACACAGCAGTGGACAAAATGGGGGGAAAAATCTATCCTCATAGAGTTTATATTGGTGGGTGTTAAGTATATAGTGAATGAATGAATAAATGTGTAGTGTTATGTAACTTTGAGATATTCACTAGCTTTCTGTTTTAATGTGTCGTTCTTGTGCAGGGGCTATGCTAATCTTATCTGTATGGTTCAGATAGTAATGTGTGTGCTGAAGTGAGCACTGTATTCATCTGTCTTTCCTTTTTAATTGCTGATAGAACTCCATTGTATGTTACATACCATGATTTGTTTTTCCATTCAACTGTTTATGGTCATTTGGGTTGCTTTTTTGTTTTTGGCTTTTACAAATAAAGCTACAGTTCATATGTGAACAAATCGCAAAATAATTTTGCTCAGTGAAAGAAGTCAGACATAAAATGAGTACATAATGTGTATGATTCCAATTACATAGAACTCTAAAAAATGCAGACTTATCTCTAATGAAAGAAAGCAGATAGATTGTCTAGAGGAGGAAGCATAGGTAGAAGCAGGAGAGCTTACAAACAGGCACAAAGAAATTTTGGGAGATAATGGTTATGTTCATTATCTTGACTATGGTGATGGCTTCACAGGTGTATACATTTGTCAGAACTTATCAAATTATACACTTTAAATGCATGCAATTTATTTTACATCAATTATTCCTCAAAAAACCTGTGATTATTTTTTTTTTTTTTTTCAAAAAAAAACACACCGATCCCCAGATGCCTGCCCTTCACCATAGCTGATTTGAATTTGTCATGTCACTCTAGTTGAAGGTTCCTGGTTTATTCTCTGGAGGGGATAAAATAAAGTCTCTGGGCCAGAGAAACAACGTGTACAATTATGAGTGGGAGTGTTGAAGGGAAAAGCAAGAACATTTAAATATTTATGCCCGGTTGAGTGGCTCAGTTGGTTGACCATTGTCCTGTGCACTGAAAGGTTGCCTGGTTCAATTCCCAGTCAAGGCACATACCTGAGTTGCAGGTTGGGCCCCTGGTTGGGCACATACAGAAGGCAAACAATCGATGTTTCTCAACATCGATTTTTCTCTCTCCCCCCTTTCTAAAATCAATAAAAACATATCCTCGGGGGAGGCCTAAACAGTAAAAAATTGTCTTATTTTTCTGGAGTCTCGAAGTCCAAGATCAAGGTATTGGCAGGCCTGGTTTCCCCTGAGGTTCCCTCAGTTTGGCTTGTAAATGGCTGCCTTTTCTCTGTGTTTTCTAAAGACCATATCTCCAAATATAGTTACATTCTGAGGTATTGAGGGTTGGGACTTCAGCGTACGAGTTTTGGGGAGACGCAACTCAGCCCTTAATAGTTTACGTGCTGTTTCATATGCAGCTTCGTGATTGTTAAACCCAGCAAATCAAGCATAGATATTATTCCAATTTTACACATAAACAGACTCTCAGAGTCATATAATTAGTGTGTAGCAGAACTAGGACATCAAACTGGTTGTCTTAAATACAAAATTAGTAGTCTTTTAACTACCATGCTTATTTTACTCAAGTTGGATTTCTGACATTTTACCTTTGGCTTTTTCCCAGATCAGTATAGGTTAACACTTTTGTGTATGTATTACATCTTAAGGTTTCTCTGGTCTGTAGAATGCATTTTGAGAAATCCTTGTTTGAAGACTATAAACCTGTAGGGGTTTGTTCATTAATATACATAATGGCTTCACTGTAGCAATGTAAAGTGTATTTGTAGTTTTTAAAGTTGGATTTACTGTACTATATGAGGAGAGAAAAATGCTTTAAAATCAAATACACTGCCCGGCCGGGTGTGGCTCAGCGGTTGAGCATCGACCTAGGATCCAGGAGATCTCGGTTCGATTCCCGGTCAGGGCACATGCCCGGGTTGCGGGCTTGATCCCTAGACAGGGGCCTGCAGGGGGCAGCCGATCAATGACTCTCTCATCATTGATGTTTCTCTCTCTCTCCCCCTCTTCCTTCCTCTCTCTGAAATTAATAAAGATATATTTAATAAAATAAAAGCACCCAATTCTAAAAAAAAATAAAAATCAAATACACGTAGTGACTTTACCATTAGAATATAAATAAATAAACCTACATTCTTTGTAGATTTTTAATTCTCAAACCCACTTTGAGTCATTCTATTTTTTTATCTCTTTTTTTTTTAGTATATAACCAGAACAATTTTTATTTTCTTTCTTTATTAGGGATTTTGAGGTGCTACTGAACAGTAATTTTGTTTATTTAGTCAGGTAATTTTTTTCTTCACACAGTTACGATCTTGTAGTAAGAGTGAGTTAATATCTAAGAGCTCAGAGATCCTCATGATGTTTCAGCAAGTTCATCGAAAGCCCATGGCATCCTTTGTTACCACTCCTGTTCCACCAGATTTTACCAGGTATGACAGTTTTTAAATTTCACTTTCATATTAAGTTTATGTGCAAATGCATATACTTGTTTTTAAAAAGAAAATGTTTTTCTTCATTTTTTAAGGTGTTATTTATATAATGATGTGGTGTAGCAAACTTTAGCTTATGCATGTAATCTGGTTTAAAAAAATTCTTTTGGAGTTAGACATTTTTGAGTGTGAAGAGAAAATGGTAGTGAGTTAGGAATTGGTTTCTTCCTGGAGCTTCATCTTCCATGCTGTAGAAAAAAATAGTGGATCATGTTTTATTTCATGAGTGTCCGTTCAGTCCTTTTCTTAAGATATAATCAACATAATACCCTATTAGTTTCAGGTTTACAACATAATGATACAAGATTTTGCATATTGAGAAATGATCACCACAGTAAGTCTAGTTTATAGTTTAAATCCATTACCATACATAGAAAAATTTTTTCCTTGTGATGAGAACTTTTAAGTCCTCTTTTAGCAAGTTTCAAATAGGCAATACATTATTATTAACTATAGTCACCATGCTGTAAAATACAGTCCCATAATTTATTAGAAGTTTGTACCTTTTGACCTCTTTTTCAAGATTTCTCATAGAAATGAAGTCATACAGCATTTTTCTTTCTGTCTCACTTATTTTACTTAGCATAATGCTCTCAAGGTCCATTCATGTTGTCTTCTGTTCATTCTTTTATTTACCTTTTGAGTTTACTTATGTTTTTACCCAGTCACTAGAACTCATTTATGTATTATTATACAGTAACTATTACTCATTTACATGTATGTTGTCAAAAGGAAAACTCATAAATGGATGAAATGCTTTGCAAACTTTTGATATAATTTTTTGATGGTTTTAAGAACTTACTTGATTTAATGTTATTTTTAATAAGGATTTAAAAATATTCCTTAGGGACTTCGCTTAATAAAATTTTTAAGATATTGCTGTTTTTTAACTAAATGAAATTTTAAACTTACTTAAGCTAAATAATATTAATTTGCCTTTGCTTTTTCTTTAGTGAATTAGTACCATCTTATGATTCAGCTACTTTTGTTTTAGAGAATTTCAGGTAAGAATTTTTGACAACTCTGGATTTTTGTATATATAAATAAGTAAGAGGTAGGAAGGTGTTATTCCAGGAAAGGATATAGACCTAGTGAACTCTGACACTCAGTGTTGTCCTAGAAGAAACAAATTTCCTATTAGAAACATAGTGGTAATTTGTTTGGATTGTATTGTTTCCTCAGGACAGATTGCTTCTCTAGTCTGGGGAAAGGAACCATGTTTTAAATGAGGGTCCACTTAGCCTTTTTTAGGTGGGGTGAATGGGATGATAAAGGTCAATGAGCCCCTTACCCATCCTCAGAAATAAAAGTGATGAGAACAAGTCGATTTGGGTCCTATTTATTTATACTAAAAGTGAGGAGCTGGGACAAGAGGCCATTATTGTAAGATATTTGTAAGCTTTGTAACTTACATGTTAATTTTTTTAGCCATTATTGCTTTTTCTCTAAGATTAGAAACAAAGATCTTAAAAAGGTCCTAAGAACTTGTCTTCAAGGGCTGCATACCAAGAATATAAGGTCTTACCTTGGGGAGGAAAATTCCAGGAGGTGATAACCATCAAAATAAGACCAAACTGAGAATTTATACCATTGCATATATAATTTGTTTTTCTTATGGGATAATCTTGTAGCTGAAATATAAACTTTCTGAGACTTTTCCCGCTTGCATTAAGATTTGGAACATGTTCTTTTGTTTTCCCACTTAAAAGGATAATTATACTACAGGGATATGAGGAAGAGAGACACTTTTTTTTTCTTTAATGATGAAAAACTGCTTGTTGAAGTTGTAATTAAATTCAGGATACTTAGTTATTTTTTCCTTTTCTCACAAATGTCACAGTTTTGAGGGTATTTTTAATCTGAAACTGAAAAGCTACTGCCAAATACTTCAGCATTAATGCAAATAAATTTATGCAGTATAATCTTGACTTGTTTAGTCACCTTCTTTTACTTTGTCTATGGCTTGAAATAAGTAACATAAGTGGTTGGTTTTGGTTCTGATGTTGGGTATTTGGTTGATTTTCTTTAGCACTTTGCGTCAGAGAGCAGATCCTGTTTACAGTCCACCTCTTCAAGTTTCAGGACTTTGTTGGAGGTTAAAAGTTTACCCAGTAAGTTTTACATATTTTTAATAATTTTTTTAAACCCAAGATCGATCTTTCAGGGTTCTGTAGTACACTGGCTCACTTTTTTGGTGGAGTAAGGAATTAAAATAATGACAATTTCAGTGTTTCTTTATGAGTTCTATTACTAATTCTACAGAAAAAATGAATTAAATATGAACAATATGAACGCTGACATATTGCTGAATCTTATTTCTTGTTTGTAGGAAGATACTTATCTTTAGAAGACATGTTTAAAATTCTTATTATAAAAGTCTTTTTAAAAATAAAATACAGAAAGCCATCAGAACACATGTGTGCTGATTGGGTACTCATCATGCATTTCAGTATGCTCCTTTGATCTATATATTTTCTTTAAATTGGCAGCTGGATCCAGTGGCATGATGAGATACATAGTAGATTCCTATGGCAAGGATATAAGTAGTAGTGTGTTTTGTTTTGTTTTGTTTTGTTTTGTTTTTAATTCTCACCCTAGGAGTAAGGATATTTTTTCCATTGATTTTAGAGAGAGTGGAAGGGAGGGGGGAAGGGAGATAGAAGGAGAGAGGGGGGTAAAGAAAGAGAGAGAGAAGCATTAATGTGACAGAGACACATACATTGATTGGTTTGTCTCCCACATGTGCCCTGATTGGGGTTGGGGATCCCACCTGCAACCCAGGTATGTGCCCTTGACTGGGAATCCAATCCTCAACCCTGTAGTGCACAGACTGATGCTCTAAGCACTGAGCCATTCTGGCCAGGGTGGTAGTTTGGTTTTTAATCACATGATGTCTAGTCATATCCCTTTTTGTGGTATTGGCAGCTGTTGATGCTCATTGCCTACATCTATTCTGCAAAACAGTGATATTCTCATTTTATTGGTGTGTTTTTACTTATTAGTTGTAATACTTTTATAAAGAGGTCCTTTTCTTTATTATTTGGTTACTCAGTAACAGTTAATTTAGAAGAGGCAGGATTCTTTCCTGTTACTTACCAGTTTTCCTTACTATTCTCTGAAAGTGATTAGTTAGATTTTTAAAAATATTATGAACTCATGGATTTACATATATTTAATCTCTTCAAGTTGGCTTCTGTGCCCCTTTGTTTTGGCCCTAATATTCCCTAGTAGTGACCTTAGTAGTTAGCTATCTTGTTTCTTCCATGGCAAGATGTTCTAAGCTCATCTTGTACTTTTTTTTTTTACTCCATACCTGGAATTGGCTGTTTTATCCAAATAACCCTGATTTCTTTTAGCAGGGAAATTGTATTTAAGGACCTAACTGGCCATTAGGGATGCTCATTTCAGCTGTTTACTGTTTATAGACCTCCTTAGTGAACAGAGCTAGCAAATACATAGGTAAATAAATGTATGTAGATGTTTCTGGGGAGGGGTGATCTGTACTTATTTTTTAAATTATTTAACAGACTTCATTTTTAGGAGCAGTTTTAGGTTAACAGCAACACTGAGTAGAAAATACAGAGCATTCCATACACCCCTTGGCACCACACATACACAGCCTTCCCCACTATCAACATCCTGCATCTGAGTTATACAGTTGTTGTAGTTAATGAATGTACATTGACATATTGTCACCCAAGGTTCCAATTTGCATTAGAGTTCATTCTTTGTGTTGTACATTTTATAGGTTTTGGTTTTTTTGTTTGTTTTTAAGCCTAAGACTATACTTTGAGAAAAACTGGGTAGGGATATGTAACCCTTTTAAAAAAGTCGTCATGTGAGCAAAGTACTGGAGAAATACAGAGTAGAATATTTATCTTTGCAAAATCCTGTGATAGAAATTTAAACAACTTCTCAGTCTCCAGACAGAATCTTATATGAAATCCTAACATATAAAACATAGAAATGATTTTTAATTACTTTCAACATCAACTGTTACCTTTTTGTATTATACTCTTTATTGGTATTAAATATTATTTTTTGTTTCATTCCTAGTTAAATTTAGTGGTTTTGTTTTTTGTTTTACCCGTTGGTGTTTTCATTTTTCTTGGCTGATTTTTAAGAGTTCTTTGTATATTAAAACACTTAACTCTTGATAGTCACTAATATTTTCAAGTGGTTTTTTTTAATGTACAAAAGTTTTGAATTGTTAAAAACTCAAATCTTTGGTCTTCCTATTATTTCTCTTATTGCGTCTAAGTTTAGAAGTACTTCCCAATTCAAATAGCATATATTAGTTTGTATTATTTTTGTTTAACTGTGGCTTAATTTAAATTGATCTGGAGTTTGTATTTCTATAACTGTTTTTCTTTTTTCTTTTTTAAGGATGGAAATGGAGTTGTTCGTGGTTACTACTTATCTGTGTTTCTGGAACTGTCAGCTGGCTTGCCTGAAACTTCCAAGTAAGACATGTAATTAAATAACAAATTTTAGTGTATATTTATATACATTCCTCTTGTCATTTTTTATTAACTATTTTGTGGGGAGTGGATTAAAGGATAGTTAAGATTGTGTGCTCTTTTGAGGCTTAATAACCCCTTTTAAGGGGTACTACTTCTAGATGTGTTAACCTCGATGCACAAGAACGATGGACAGGGCTGTCTTAAAAACCTTTCTAAAGAAGTTATGGGCCTGCTGCATGACTACCCACCATGACCACTTAGGAATTTATGGTCAGATCACCCGATAAGGTTACTTTCCATAGAACCCCTTTTTGGTCCACATTAATATTGAGTGTTACTTCTGATTATCTTTATTTCTTCGTTTTTCTTTCTTTTTGTAATAATAGTGCTTTTTCAGTAAAACTGAGTTTGAAGACTTGCAAGTTTTATACTTTGTAAGATAAGAAATTTAAATATATTGGCTTTCCCAATGTATACTTATTTTTCGTTAAGAAAGTTTATAGGCTTGAATTTCTGAATATGCAGTTAATTTATTATAACTTGAATTGGAAAAATAGAGTACTTCAGAATTGTTTATTTTAAAATTGCATGGTTATAAATCTCAAAGGAAATGGCAGAATTTTTACATGTGAGGAAATATAGGTAATGAATATATGAAAATATATAGCTTTGCTAAAATAAAAGTAACTTTGAAAGTACTATTTTATACAAATTTGTTTATTTACTGAGTTGATATTTTATACCTGCTATATTGATAAATAATATTGAAAGGAAAGAGGGACCTAGTGCCAGTCATATTTGGATAGCCCATTCACAACACTGCTATCTTTATAAATAATACAATCCTTCTGAAAGAATGTAATTGTATATATTGATAAATTCCTTCTCGGGTAATTACTTAGTAACTTCACTTAATGTTTTGATGAGTCTGTTTTTTATTCTGGCTTACCAGCTATATTAATATTTAGTTTTTAAATTTTAGATATGAATATCGTGTAGAAATGGTTCATCAATCCTGCAATGATCCTACGAAAAACATAATTCGAGAGTTTGCATCTGACTTTGAAGTTGGAGAATGTTGGGGTTATAATAGATTTTTCCGTTTGGACTTACTTGCAAATGAAGGCTACTTGAATCGACAAAATGATACAGTGATTTTAAGGTAATAGGAAACATTTGATATTGTGGCTTTTATCATGAAGGAATAATGTGTCCAGAACTTTATTTTTTTATCCTTACCCGAGGACATTTTCTCCATTGATTTCTAAAGAGAGTAGAAAGGAGGAATGAGGGTGGGGAGAGAGAGAGAGAAATAAATAAATATTGATGTGTAAGAGAAACATTGATTGGCACACGCCCGTACAGGGGCTGGGGATCAAACCTGCAGCCCGGGTACGTGCCCTTGACTGGAAATTGAACCCTTGACCCCTCTGTGCGAGGGCCTATGCTCTAACCACTGACCCACACTGGTCAGGGCTGCTTGCTTTTGTTTTAATGGCACAAATACTAAAAATGTGCAGGGTTGACCGTGGTTTTATTAGTCATTCAAAGATATTAGTGTATACTGTCTGGGCAGTATCCACTTAGAATGGTGGTTGAGTAAATTTTTTCTACCCTCTGATGCATGAGTATCCTTACTAAAAATAGATACCTGATGCAGATAACTATTAGTCGGTAGCTTCTTACACTAACTGTAAAATCGTAGAAAAAAATGGAATGGTAGTTAACATAAGGTTGGCAAGACTGGAAGGAGGATTTGCAGGCTTCCAAATTAGTCTTGACTGTTGTGATTCTTCAGAAACATTTTTATATGTTACTGTCATTTTTTTTTTTAGTGTAAATGGAGTCGTCTTTGGCTATATAACAAAGAAGGTTGGGGATTTTTTTTCTTTAATAAGTGTTAGTTTTTTAAATGTACAAATAGTTCTGAATAGATTAAGACCCCGTCATTTATCATTCAATAGGTTTTAATATAGATATTGTTTTTTTCCTTAACTCTAGCTAGAATATGCCACATTGTGATATATGGAGAGTTTTGATTTTAAGTTGCTATCTGGAGGGGTTGGTAGTTGACCTTTTAAGTGATTTTTTTACTGAGGAGCAAGAAATATGGGAATTGAGATGGAATAAGGGAAAAAGAGCAGTGCCCAAAACAGACTACCTGTTTTGCTAGGGCCTGACCTATTCTAGAAAGGGGAAGGGAAATGTTAGCTTCCTCCTTCCTGCGTAGTATGGTCATGTTCTCGAGTCATGATCATCATTGTATTTCAGCTAGATTATCATAGTAAATAAGCTTTAGTAGTTAACCATGATAGGTAAATGTTATTTCCTTAGAAAACTGAAGTTTAAGTTTAGACAACTGACTTATAGATGACTTTCCAGAACCTTATTATAATTTGTGAACTACATGTATAAATGGTGAATATGAGTGCATTTTGAATTTTGGCCTTATAATGAAACAAAGTTTTAGAATTTATAGTTACAGATTCAAGTCTTGGTTGATCATATGTTACTTTCGGGATTATTTTTCACATGCAACTGTTCTTTTAAGGTTTCAGGTTCGTTCACCAACTTTCTTTCAAAAATGCCGGGACCAGCATTGGTATATTACTCAATTGGAGGCTGCACAGACTAGTTATATCCAACAAATAAATAACCTTAAAGAGGTAAGAAAAACCCCCCACATATTTTGAGTTTAGTGTTTCATTTTGTCTTATTGGCCTGTTAACATTTATAATTAGATTTGGGGTATTTACTGCTGTTTGTAATTTTGTAAAAAAGTCCTATTATTTTGTTCTCCATCCTTACCACCTTTGAACCTGTAAGTCTTTCCTGTTCAGTAGCCAGTAGCCACATATGTCTATGTAAACTTAATTAAAACAAAAAAATTCAGTTCCTTAGTTGTACTGGCCACATTTTAAATGCTTGTATTGGGCATTGCAGATACAAACGTTTGCATCATTGCATAAACTTGTATTACAGTGCTGCTCTACTTTGAGGTTCTCTCTCTGTGTTTCTCTCAGTGACTTCTGTATTTCTCTTCCCCATGCTATCTTGAATTTAGAGGATTCAAAGCTATAGAACAACTGAAAGTTGCCTCGTCTTGAATGCTCACTATTGTTGAGTCGAGTACTAGGGAGGATCAGTTAATTTGTATTTTACAACAGTAAACTAAATTATGTAAGGACTGTTTCTTTCTGCTATTGGAAAATGAGATGGGATGGAAGGTTTGAAGTGCTGAGAGTGGTTAATAGATGAGGGAGGAATATATGAATAAATACATACTTTCAGAGGTTTTCATGTTATATGTACTATTTAAAACTGCCTGTATTTACTATAGCATTTGCTAACTGTATATGTAGCTTGGGCTGGATGAGAATAAATTGGACAGTTTTTCTTTGTCATAGATTTTTCCATAAGCAAAAGGCAGGTAGTGAGAGAGATGGTATAAGAAATGGTTGTAAGAACGTACTATATTTTTTTACTTAAAATATTTTTTGCTTTACCACAGAAACACTGCTTATAATTCATGTTTATTTGTGCTGTTTTTGTCTTAAAGAGACTCACTATTGAGTTATCTCGAACTCAGAAGTCAAGAGATTTGTCACCACCAGCTAATCATCTTAGCCCCCAAAATGATGACACTCCTGAGACACGATCTAAGAAGTCTGGGTCCTGTGCTGACATGCTTCTCCAGGATAGTCCTACTTCAGCCTCTGTAAGAGAGACCAAAGAGGATGAAGATGAGGAGAAGATTCAGAATGAAGATTATCATGTAATAATTAGACCAGTTTTTTTAAGATTTATTTTGTGTTTGATAAGAGAAATTAATAAGATGGTTTTCAACATATGATGTAGGGGAATCAGTGTGCTTAAAATCTTGTCCGTTAGTCAAGTCAGAAGTTAATGAATCAAAGTGTTTTAAGGTTTTAAAATTTATTGTAGAGAGCTACATTCTGCAAAACAAATTGATGTACATTCTAGAAACTGTATAGGTTGTGAATTGAAAAAAATGCGTTTTATTTCCATTCACTGAAACTAGTAAATACCTTATCATTGCATATGTAGATAGATTGATTTAGGATTTGGGAGATAGCCAGGGTTTGTCCCAGCTAAACAACACCCAGAATGAGAATTCAAGAAGTGGTTGTTTTTGTTCTAGTTAAGACAGAGATGCAGAAACAAACTTTTTGAGACTTCAGGTATACATTAAAATGAAGGAGCCATTGGGAAGAGAGACTGAAGATAAGTTTAAGGGATTGACAAAACAAAGTATTTAAGGAAATTAAAAGGGGTTGGAACAGAGCACTCACCGTTTGATGGGATGAAGTAAAGGAAGGGTAGGGTGGAGTTTACAGGTGGGGCAGCTGAAAGTTGGGTTTTATGTTTATTTTTTTTGTTGTTTAATAGCCAGTACGGTTTTCTGTGCAGGTAGGTGACAGGGTTTTACAGTGACCTTGCAGATAATAGAGGTTAAGTAGGATTTGAGGAATGATAGTTTGAAATGTTACTCTGTTTAGAGCCTTACGGGAAGCTAACGTGGAATATATGAAACATTTCCAGTTATATTGAGGGCCCAGCTGAAATTGGCAGTAATAAAGGATTAGTAGTACCAGGTAATGTGGTTGTGTGATTTTTCTCCAGCTCAGGCGTCTAGGCACCAGAGTAGAGAATTCTGATGTTTCCATTATTGCTTAGCACTCGGTCCATACCCATCTATTTGAGGTAAAAATGTTGTTTCTTTGCCATGTTGTAGCACGAGCTTTCAGATGGGGATCTGGATCTGGATCTTGTTGGTGAGGATGAAGTAAATCACCTTGATGGCAGCAGTTCCTCTGCCAGTTCCACAGCAACAAGTAACACGGAGGAAAATGACATCGATGAAGAAACTATGTGAGTGTCACACATTAACTACCATCATAAAGCCACCTACATGATAATTAGAAGCATATGAAGTAGGCCTAAAAGTGGGGATATTAGCATTTTTTCTTGATAATCTTTATAAATAAAGAATCTTGAAGGAAAGACTTGAATTAGTTTCCTCTCTCTCATCTCTGGGTTCCAAACTGGGTTGTAATTATTTTATCTTCACCTGAGGATGGATATATATATATAATTTTAGAGAGAGGAGGGAAGAGAGAAAGAGAAACATAGATTTGAGAGAAACATCAATCAGTTGCCTCCCAAACATGCCCCATCCAGGGATCAAACCCCCAACCTAGGTATGTGCCCTGACCAGGAATCAGACACGCCAGTTTTTGGTGTATGGGATGACGCTCCAACCAACTGGAACACCTGACCAAGGCAATCTTGAGACTTTTTTAAATACCCCAAACTAGCGTTGATTACTGCTTTTCCATATAGTACTTTGTCATTTAAAATAAAGTAATAGTGTTTTTTGGTATGAGACTTTGTGAGGACTTTGATAGGGGGTAAGAACATTTTTTTCTGAAATATTTTAAGAAAATAGTATATACAGTAATTTGAGTGTCTTTTTTAACCTTAAAATGTAGTGTTTTAAGCCTAATTTACTACCTTTAAGTTACAAATTATTTAAAGCTATAATCTTTTGCTTACAATGGTTCTCAGGTTTTCTCTTTTAAAAATTAAATGTTGCCCTGGCCGGTTGGGTTGTGGTTTGATTCCCAGTCAAGGGCACATACCTCGGTTGCAGGTTCAATCCCCGGCCCTGGTCAGGGCGAGTGTGGGAAGCAACAAATGGATGTGTTTCTCTCCTCCACCTTCCTCCCTCCACTCTCTAAAAATCAATGGAAAAATATCCTTGGGTGAGGATTTAAAAAATAATAATAAAATGTTGCCAAGCTATTGTATTTTTTAAAGGTAGTTTAATTATTAATAGTACTGATACATGTAATAATGACCAAAGTCCTTTTCTTCATTTTTATATTTAGAAATATCCTGTCTTCACAAGAGAAAGCTATGCACTATTGTTATAAAATTCATTGAGATGTGACAAATAATGTGAATTTTTACTTACTCTGTGGGAATAATGAATTTTGTGTATTCTTAGGTCTGGAGAAAACGATGTGGAATACAACAACATGGAATTGGAAGAGGGAGAACTGATGGAAGATGCAGCTGCTGCAGGACCTCCAGGTACAGGGGTTAAGCCCATAAGCCATTCTGTCTTTGCTCTTTTCTGACCGTACCATATTTTAATATGTGGTAGCTCATGGTGTTGGAAGTGCTACATTTTACATATATTACTAATGGTGTTTAAAACAATAATGCTAACATTTGATACGTGTTCTTATGTACCAGGCACTGTACAAAAGCACTTTGTGTACCTTATCTCATTTACCTTATAAAATTCTGTGAGATCCTAGGCTGCTGTCTTTCAAAACAGCCTCTTATCTGGGGTCCTTGTATCCATTTTTCTCCCCTTTATTCTGTTTCCCACAGCATGAGTTCAGATGTGATTCTGTTTGCTTTAAATTGATATCTGATCGTGTCACTTCTCTACTTAAAACCCTTTATTGGATTCCATTTACTTACAGGATAAAGTCCAAACTCTTTAATATGGTACACAAGGCCCTTTATGTGCTGGCTCCTGCTCATTTCTTTAGCCTGCTTACACTCCTCTGCATAATTTGTAGCCCATCAGATGTGCTATGGTATCTCTCACATCTTTGCTTCCCAGTATGTTGTTCTGTCTACCTTCTTATTTTAGCTTTTTTTTCATTTCTTCCTAGAAGCCCTCCTAGACTGCTTGCCTCTTTTCTGCTCTCTCAAATTAATCTCTTTGAACCTGTAAAACCTATTTAACCTATATTAAACATTATTCTATTTGCTTATATAGCTGCCCATTTTGCTTTTCACCTCTGAACTCCATGAAACCAATATAATGTGCATCTTAATTTTGTATCCCTAGCATTTTTAATAGTATAATAGGGAGCATTTAATACTTTTCAGATAATTGTTGAGTAAATGCACTTTATTACTAAGTTTTGAATGTAATTTTTTTTTAAAATATGTTTTTATTGATTTCAGAGAGAGGTAGGGAGAGGGAAAGAGAGAGAGAAACGTCAGTGGTGAGAGAGTCATTGATTGGCTGCCTCCTTCACGTCCCCTACTGGGGATCCAGCCCCAATCCTGGGCATGTACCCTGACTGGGAATCAAACTGTGACCTCCTGGTTCATGGGGTGAAGCTCAACTACTGAGCCATGCTGGCTGGGCTGAATGTAATTTTTAAGGTTTTAAATAGTACATAAAAAATTTCAGAGGCACCCCGTCGGGCGTGGCTCAGCAGTTGAGCATCGACCGACCTAGGATCCAGGAGATCGAGGTTCAATTTCTGGTCAGGGCACATGCCCAGGTTGAGGGCTCAATCCCCAAAGACTCTCTCATCATTGGTGTTTGTATCTCTCTCTCTCCTTTTCTCTCTCTGAAATCAATAAAGATATATTTTTTAAAAATTAAAATATTAAAAAAATATATTCAGAGGCTGTCTTGGTATAAAATGGAAGATGAGTATGACTAAGTCAAGGTTAACTGAATCTTTTTCAGCCTTTTTTTTTTTAAAGTTAAATCTGTGATTTCCTCTCTTAAACTGTTTTGTAGGGAAATTCTTGTATATAACATTTTTAGACGCTCTAGGTAAACTAGAGGTTATATTTTTCAATTCATTCACCAAATATTTACTGAGCACTTAACTGGAACTGGGTACTGTTTTACTATCTGGAGCTACAGTATTGAATAAAAAGATGTCCCTGTTCCCATGGACCTCATGTTCTGTAATTCTGAAATTATAATTTTTTTGTTCGTGAAATATTTTTTGAATACCTATTAATAGTTTAGACATTGAATTATAGGTGCTGAGGATACAATAGTGAATCAAATAGTTAATTTGTATTTTGTGCTTTGGGGAGTTTTATATATTTGGTAGGCATTTGTTGAAATTCTTCCCTATTTCAGGATTTCTGGAAAATACAATGAAAAAGAGTTACTTTTAAGTAATTTATAATCTAAAGGTGAATAGATGTATGAACAATATATATAAATAAAAGACAGTACACATACAAAAGAATTCCAAATTTTTTCTTTATTGCCTCTTCAAGAGGTGGAGCGTAACTCTACACCGTTAAATGTAAGCTATGCTTAGTGACTTGCTTCCAGGTATTACAGTAAAATATATTTAAAGGTCAATTTGTTGTTGTTTTCTTAATCTTCACCCGAGGATATTTTTTCCACTGCTTTTCAGAGATAGTGAAAGGGAGAGACAGACAGATAGACACAGACAGACATTGATGTAAGAGACATCCATTGGTTGCCTCCTGCACGCGTCCTGACCGGGGCCAGGGGTCAACCTGCAACCGAAGTACATGCCCTTGACCGGAATCAAACCCAAAACAGACCCTTCAGTTTTGAGGGCTGACTCTAACCACTGAGCCAAACCAGCTAGAGCTATTAAAGGTCGGTTTTAACCAACATTTTCATATTTACTATATGTTAGGCATTGTATTAAGCACTGGAGAAAAGTCAGGTTGTTTTCTTGACTTAAAGCTTAGTTCAATATAGGTGATGTAAATATGGCATTTGCTCACAAATGACTATACTATGCATTAGTCATTAACAAGTTCAGTCTAAAATCTTCAGGTTGTGCTCTAGTACTTACTTAAGCTAGAAAAGGAGTCTACCTAACTGTCATGGATCTGTACAGTTTGCTTTGCAGGAGAAGATTCTCATTTTGGTGTCTAGTTCTTTGGGATCTGTTATGCCACGGGGATCTGTCTTTCATCCAAGACCACTGGGTTATGAGATGTGTTCTCCTTTCCTAATTCTCCTCCCACTAATTGTATGTATTGTATACATTGCCATTTTTTGTTTCTAGAGCTCAGGATGAGTTTGAGTGTTGCTCCTGTGCTTGTGTATACTCTCTGGTGATCTGGTTTCTTCTTTATGCTTCTCATCATGAAAACCAACTCCTAAGAGAGAGGTCCATAGACCAGTATTCAAACATTAACCAGTTTACTTTTTTAAGTATACTTAAATTTGAATAGAAATATAGCATGCATTTTCTGTATCTGTTTTTTTTGCAGGTAGTAACTATGGCTATGTTGGTGCCAGTAGTAGAATGTCAAGAAGAGCACACTTATGTTCTACTGCTACAAGTAGTTTATTAGACATTGACCCTTTCATTTTAATACATTTGTTGGACCTTAAGGACCGGAGCGGTATGGAAAATTTGTGGAGCTTACAGCCTCGCCCACCTGCTTCACTGCTGCAGCCCACAGGTAAAATATTAACAGTGATTTCCCTTTTTTTGTGGTTCCCCAAAAGAACTCTTGAATTTTAATCCAAGTATTTCATCTAAGTGTTAGAACACAGTATATTTCTGTAGCAAATTGATTTTTCATTATAAGTCATAAAATGACCTTTATATTAATCAAATTAATTTTTTGTTAATGTTTGAAGGTGTTTTGTGCAAATATAATGTCAAAATGCCTGTAAGAAGGTTTTTTAAAAATTGTATATAATTGACAGTTTGATCCATATGAAGTACAGCTTTCCTCTTTGCAAATGGACTTAGAGTTTTGCACACCTCATGAATACCGTAACTTCCAAGTGGAACTCTGTCTAAATTGAATATAGAAAAAGATGGTTTACTTATAGTTTGATTTCAGTAGCCTAAAAGCCTATACCAGTTAGCAGTATTTTAAGTGCAAAGGTTATTTGTTGAAGAGAAATTACATTTGTGTTACTGTAATACAGTGTATACATGTACATATTAGAGGTATCCTCAAAGTTGGACTTTTTGAAACTCTCAGGCATGTTCATTTTGAATACCTTTAAATGACACATTTTAAAAACCATTTTTGTTGGAAAACTTTAAAAAAAATATACCTAACCTTTTCCTACATTCTTAAACAGTAGTATTATGCAAATTAAATCAGTGATTTAGAACAGTGATTTTGATGCTGCTTTAAAGCAGTGGAACTCATTTTTCAAAGTGTAAAGTAGAGTCTCAGTGTAGAAAACAGAGAATTAGAACTTCTCTAGTGGGAGATGGACTCTCAGGCTGGATTATTTAGGTCCCTTCCTTTGTAAGCTAAACTTGCTGTAGGTTTACAACCAGGTTATGAAACAATTGTCTGCTATCTATGACCCAGGTACATTTTATATTATACTTGTACTTTTGTAACACTTACCACATTGTATATAATTTAACATTTTTTTCTGAGACATTTTTATTTTAGAAAATTATACAGAAAAATCATACATTGTTCTTGTGATCAACAGAGAAATGCCTTTTTAAGAAAAAGGAAAAAAACCCACAACTTATTACATTGACAAAGGTTTTGCCTAAATTATAACCAGTGTTGTTGTTAAAGACCTAGTAAACCAGACAAGTTCAGGTTCTGTAGATAGGTGTATTGATTTAACCTTTTTGAAGGAAAATTTTATAGTAGGTTCAAATTATTTCTATCCTTTAATCAAATAACTTTACTTTTAGGAGTATATTGCAAAGAGAAAATCAGAGTTTGAAACTATCCAACAAATACAGTGTTTACAGTTACAAAAACTAGGTTTACAGTTGTTTGTATGGAAAATAATACAGTAACTCCTCTACTTATTAGCTGTGTTACCTGGAGTATTGTGTAACTTTTATGTGTCTTACTTTCCCCATTTATAAAATGGAGGTAATAGTACTTACCTCAGAGGATTGATATGAGAGGATTAATGACTTAATATTTTAGAAATATTTAACACTCGGTAAGCTCTTTATAGATGTTTGTTAAATAAATATACATGTGCTGGCGAGGATGTGGAGAAAGGGGAATCCTGGTACGCTGCTGGTGGAAATGCAGACTGTGCAGCCGCTATGGAAAACAGTATGAAAGTTCCTCAAAAAATTAAAAATGGAACTGCCTTTTGACCCAGTGATCCCACTTCTAGGAATAGACCCTAAGAATTCTGAAACACTAATCAGAAAGAATATATGCACCATTATGTTCATAGCAGAGCAATTTACAATAGCTAAGATCTGGAAACAGCCCAAGTGCCCATCAGTAGATGAGTGGATAAAAAAGCTGTGGCACATTACAGCTGCATAGTATTCCATGGTGTAAAAGAAGAAGGATCTCGTACCCTTTGGGACAGTATGGATGGACCTGGATAATAATATGCAAAGCGAAATAAATCAGGCAGAGAAAGACAAACATCATATGATCTCACTTATATGTAGAATCTAAAGAATATAATAAACTGATGAACAAAATAGATTCAGTGACATGGAAGCATGGATCAGACTGACAAATCTCAGAGGGAAGGAGGAGGTGGGGGGTGGAGAGATTAGCCAAAGAATTTATATGCATAACCCAAGGACACAGACAATGGTGTGGTGAGGGACTGGGGAGGGGGCTAGAGGTGGGGTGGAAGGGGTCAATGGGGAGAAAAAGGGACATCTGTAATATTTTGAACAATAAGAAAGATAAATAATACAATAAATCTCCCTATCATGATAGAAAACCTTTCCCAGAAGTTACTCCTCACTGAGTCTTAGACTCACTATCAAAGAGGAAATGAGCTTAGACCAGTCCTGGACCCATATCCACTGGAGCCAAAGGGGGGACCTAACCTCCCTGAGCACATTGCTGCTCACCTGATACCTGAACACAGTCTTGGTCCTTTTTTGCAAGGGGGAGGTGGGGAAATGGCTGTTACACTACAGCATCTACCTTTGTCTAATTAGGGTGCCTGTTGGTCCCCTGTTTGTGGGGGTGGTGTGTGCACATGTTTTTTGGTTTTTTTTGGCTTGGTTTCTTTTTGCTTTGAGTCAGTCACGATCTTTGATTTCCAAAATATCTAGCTCCTTTTACCTTCCTGCAGTATAAAGTATATTTTCCTTGCGTCTTATTTTAATATTTGGGAAGGGGGAGAAGAAGTTAAAAACAACTGCAACTACTTTCTCTGGGAAGAAAGAAAACATTGTTACTTTAGTGGCTGCAGACCCAGCGACAGGGAACTATTTGTGTTGTTCCAGTGCACATAATGGCTGCATCTGCATTGGATAGTAGTTCAGTAAATCAGCTTTTTAAATTTAGTTAGAATATATATATTTTTATATCAGATTTGACTAAGTATTTGGCTATATTTTAAATTATGAACATACTAAAACCCAGTGTAGAAATGTGACAAAAGTAAGAGAAATGTAAAGAAGAAAGCACAGGAAGTAAGGCAGCTTTTTAAACTTTTAGAGTTAAAGTGACTGTAATGAGACCCAGATTCTAACTGTGAAGGTATCAATAAAGTTAAGATACTTGTGACTATCTTTATTTTTATTAATGGTATTCAATACATACTTTTATTGTTGATACCACCTAAAGCATTGTATCTTATTTACACATTAGATTTGGATATTTCACAGTGCAAAATGGGTTCATGAATATTGACATCTATATTAAAATGAGTTATTTCTTTCTCTCAAGCTTCGTATTCTCGAAAAGATAAAGATCAAAGGAAGCAGCAGGCAATGTGGCGAGTTCCCTCTGACTTAAAGATGCTGAAAAGACTCAAAACTCAAATGGCTGAAGTTCGATGTATGAAAACTGATGTAAAGAATCCACTTTCAGAAATAAAAAGCAGCAGTGCTTCTGGAGACATGCAGACAAGCCTTTTTTCTGCTGACCAGGCAGCTCTGGCTGCATGTGGAACTGAAAACTCTGGCAGATTACAAGATTTGGGAATGGAGCTCTTGGCAAAGTCATCAGTTGCCAGTTGTTACATACGAAACTGTAAGTGAAAAAGATCCTATTAGTTTCATTTCTCCACATATCAGTTGGGAAGCTAAAGGACAGGTTATTTTCAGACTAATAATAATACTTAAAAATCTCTATTACAAGGAATTAAGACTATAAATATATACAGCCCTTTCTCCCATCTAAAACAGACTCTATATTTTTGCCTTGGCTGGTGTGGCTTAGTGGTTATAGTGTCAGCTTGAGCACCAGAGGGTCTTGGGTTCAGTTCCCTGTCAAGGGCACATACCTGGGTTGCGGATTCGATCCCCAGCCTGGTTGGGGCACATGTGGGAAGCAACCAGTCAATATGTCCCTCCCTCCCTCCCTCCCTCCCTCCCTCCCTCCCTCCCCCGCTTTCTCCCTTCCTTTCATTCTCTAAAAATCAATGGAAAAAATATCCTCCGGTGAGGATTAACAAAAAATAAAACTGACTCTATTTTTAACTATATAATAGAGCTAACGTTCCTTTGTGTTTATCCCCACCCAAGGATATTTTTTCCATTGCATTTTAGAGAGAGTGGGAGGGAGGAGGAGAGAGAGAACGAGAGACACACATCGATTGGTTGCTTCCCTCATGAGCCCCAACTGGGGCCAGGGTTCGAACCTGCAAACCAAGTACATGCCCTTGACCAGGAATCTAACCCACGACCCTTTGGTTCACAGGCTGATGCTCTAACCACTGAGCACACGGGCCAGGGCTAGAGCTGACATTTCTTGATTGCTGTTCTGCACTGGGCAGTAAATAACACAAAATCCTTAACCTTATGGATCTTGCAGTCATGTATTTATATGGTGGGAATTGGACATTAAATGTGTAGGCAAGTAAAGATAAGTGCACTTGGTAAAAAGTAAAAAGTGCTGTGAAGGAAACAACAGAAGAGTAGGGTGGAAGGAGCAGGTGAGGAGTGTGTTCCTTTAGTTGGGATAGTCAGAGAAAGTCTAAGGAGGCAACATTTCAACTGAGGCCAGAAGGTTGAGAAGCAAAGATCTGTGGGAACAGTGTTCAGGGTAAACAGCAGAAAATGCAAAGTCACTGATACTGGATTTGCTCTGCATGTTTGAAGGCTTGAAGGAAGACCCTTATGGCTGAATACTGTGAACGCAGCAGGGGGGAGAGTAAGCAGAGAGGTAGGCAGAATCTAGCTCAGGTAGGGTTTTTTGTAAGACCTCAGTAAAGAGTTTTGTGTTTTCTGATTTTAGGAGGAAGTCTTTAGAGAATATAAATCGGGTGTTTATGATCTAATTTACCTTTTACAAAGATTACTTTGCTTGTTGTGTGGAGAAGGGTCTGAAAAGGGTTGAGAGAGGGAGTTGTGAGATTGTTGCTGGTGGAATTGGAGTCCTTGCTGTGTGACAAGGAAAGCATTTTCGGGAACCCACATAGGAGGATGAGGTCTGGTGGTAAGATTTATTTGGGTGGAAATAGAAGGCTGCGCCTAGGTTACCAGTGTCTCCTCTCATGCTCTTGCAAGTGGAATTGTTTTTTACGTTTCATTCTCAGATTGTTCTTTGCTGATATATTAAAAAACAGTTGATTATTGGTCTTGTATCTTACCTTCCTGAACCTGTTTATTACCCTTTAATTCATCTATTCTGCCTCTGTAAAATTTATTTTAATTCTTTTTCTAGCTTCTTGAGTCTATGCATATTAGGCCATTTAGTATCAGTTTTTTCTAATTCATTTTAAGGCCATATATTTTCTGCTAATTACCGGTTTAACCACAAACATCTTGAAGCATTGTAATCGTGGTCCATTTCTAATTCAGCATTGATTTTCTTTTCAATCCACTAATATTTTACCATTTCCAAGTGTTTATGGGTTATAGTTTTGTTGTTAATACCTAGTTTAATTTCATGGAGATTGGAGTTTATGTCTGCTATAGTTTTTTTTTGAAGTTTACTGATTTTTTTTGTTTAAGTTTTATAAGTTAAGACTGCTCCATAAGCAGCAAAGTAGGAATACTTTTGGAATAAAACCCTAATAAACCAGTTGGGACCAAAGCATCCTGTTTTGTTTTGTTTCTGTTTTTGACACAGTAGATAGAATACCTTCCATGCATGTTATGATTAAACCTTTCTCTGACTGCCTAGGTGTAGTGAGTTTTGTGCTATTTTTCATATTCAGAAATGTTTTTAAATGTCTTTGCAGCCACAAATAAGAAGAGTAATTCACCCAAGCCAGCTCGGTCCAGTATAGCAGGCAGTCTATCACTTCGAAGAGCAGTAGACTCTGGGGAAAATAGCCATTCAAGGGGAGACTGCCAACCTCTGTCGGAAGGTAAATTTGGGGAGTTCAGAATGTAGTTTTCATGGGTAGGTGTCTGTTATTCAGAATTGATCTTATGGTATAGCTTTAGATCTTTAACGGCACCAAAAATGCTGAAATTTGATTTAAAAGCTTCTTGATCTCACAACAGAATAGACCCATCAGTAAGAGAATGGAGCCATTAGATTCCATTTTCTGGATGCCTTAATTTTAAATAGTTGGCATCAAAAAGATTGCAGTATATTTTTAAATTATTTTTGAGTTTTCCTACAGTTTAAAAATGTATATATGATAAGGTCTTATAAAGTGGAAACTAGAGAGAGAGAACTTTTCCTTTTTTCTGAATATCTCTTTCCTTTTCTGTAGGTTCCCCAGGAAGCTCTCAGTCTGGGAGCAGGCATAGTTCTCCCCGAGCCTTGACACATGGCACTATCAGTGACATTCTGCCAAAATCCGAAGACCGGCAGTGTCAGGCTTTGGATTCAGATGCTATTGTGGTTGCAGTTATCAATGGCTTGCCTGCTGTTGAGAAAAGGAGGAAAATGGTCACCTTGGGGTAAATTAAATTTTTTTGTTTATGAAATGGAATAATAGCTTTATAATGAACAAAATAAATTTCCACTATGTTACTTTTTTAGCAGAGACAAAGTTCATTTGTTGTATTCAAGTGTAACTTTTAAAGTATCGGAAACCTGCCCTGGCCAGTGTGGCTTAGTGGTTAGAGCATCGGCCCAAGTACCATGTGCTGGAGGCAACCAATCAATGTGTCTTTCTCACATCAATGTTTCTCTCTTTCTCCTCCCCTTCTTCCCTCTTTTCCACTCTCTCTAAAAATCAATGGAAAAAATATCCTTGGGTGAGGAATAACAAAAAAAGTATCAGAAACCTTACTTTTTTTCTTAATGGGATGAAATAGTATCAGAAGTTTAGTTTAAATATGTTAGAGCTCATTTTCACTGAAGTTAGGATAATAATGGTGTGAAACCTTGTATGACCTCTACCTTGTGATATTTTTTTGTGTCACCTTTTTTTTTCTCCATCTGTGCCACACTTTTTAAAGACATCTCTGCTGGGCTGTATTATATCTCATAGACCTTTTACACATAATTGGTATGGAACAAAGCACTTCTGGCGATTTTATTATTATTATTTCATTTTATTTTATTTAAATATGTTTTCATTGATTTTAGAGAGAGGAAGGGAGAGGGAGAGAGAGAGAAACATCAATGAGGTGAGGAGGGAGTCGTCATTGATCGGCTGCCTCCTGCATGCTCCCAAATGGGGACCGAGTCTGCAACCCAGGCATGTGCCCCGACTGAGAATCAAACCGCGATCTCCTGGATCCCAGGCCGATGCTCGACTGCTGAGCCATGCCATATCAGGCCTGGCAATTTTATTTTAACACTGCTTTATCTCACCTTTTCCTCTTCTCTTATAAAAGTGTTCTCAAAACTCATAGTTGAAATTTCCCAAAAGGATATATGTGATAGTCTACACCTTTATCTCCTAAGAAACATAAGCTCCCATCCCAGCCATGTCAATTAAACTTCCATCCCCTCAAAAGAAAGGGTGGTTGTGGGATGTATTGTCTATGAATGCACTAGATGAGCCTTAATATCCATCTGCTGATCTATTTTATGGATATTAAATACATTTCTAAATTTAAACAGTGGAATAGTTCTACCGTGGAGACTTTGAAAAGAACTTTGAATTAAATCTAGAGAAGGATTTACATCTCTGTGTACTTAATTTCATACAGTTTTAATATCTGAACAATTATCAAAATAAAGGATGGCTGGTGGCTTAATTTTCTGTTTTGGCTCAGGCTGAAGCAGTGGGAAAGTGTTCTAATCATTGGAGATGAACTTGTCCTCTTCATTAGTTACCCTGATTTTATACATGTTCCTTTCAAATTAAAGCTATAACTAGCTTTTATATTTTGTAATGGAGATATTTATGCCTGCCTTTACCCATAAAGATTAAATGTATATGAACATAGACTTTTTTCTAGACTCTCAAATCCTTTATAAGTGTCTGCAGCTCTTAATTGTAACCTCATTTTATAGTCAATTGTATCATCAGCTTGGCTCATGTGGTGGTGTCCAGCTTGGGTCTTTTTTCCATTTCCTGGTTTAAAGTAGTATAAGCAAAAATTTTAAATACTAATGAGTGGTTCAAAAAAGTTAGTAAAAGAAAGAATATTAAGTGAAAATTTTCACATTTTTGTCTTCCATCTGCTTAGTTTTCCAACCCCCTGCCCACACACATTCCTGCTGTTCTTAATTTTTCATAGATGATGTGTCTTCTCAGTTTTTATGCATATTTAAGCAACTGTGAGCATATAGCTTTTTAAATACAAAAGATGCACTTGTTTTCTTACTCAATAGTATATCTGAAAAGTCTTTCCATATTGGTGAGAACATACTATTTAAGACTTCTGTTTTTTAATTGGAATTTTTGTTGTAAATTCACATGCAATTAGAAGAAATAATGCATAGAGACCCTGTGTTCCTTAACCAGTTTCTGCTAACGATAACATTTTGCAAAACTAATACAATATCACAACTGGGATGTTGGCATTGACGACATTTTATAAACTTCGTTGTGAGTCCTCTAATGAATTTTTTAAAAAGAAACTTGAAAGTTAGTATTAGACATCAGTGCCATAATACCCTACTTAGTTGATGCTCAGTTTCAGGAGAAGAAAATATAGATACAATTATCAGTGAGTACTTATGCAAAAATATCAAGTTGTTTTCTTCTTTAAGGGGTAATGTTAAAGGAAGTCGTCTGGAAGGAATGCAAATGACTGACTTGGAAAATAATTCTGAAACTGGGGAATTACAGCCTATACTGCCTGATGGAGCTTCAGCTGCCCCTGAGGAAGGTAAAGAACGATAAGTCATAATTAGGTGGGAATAATGACCTTTTTTTTGGTGGTGGTGGTGGTAGGGATTTGTTGGTTTAATAAAAAAGTTATTGAGACACTGTCTGATGTCCTTCATCTGAACATAACATTCATTGTGCCACTGAATTTTATTTACTAGGCCATTAAGCACAGAGAAAGGCAAAATGGATACTTGATTCCATAAAAGGACATGTCTTACTAGAAGGGACATTTACAGGAGGGGGAAAATCTGCAGATAGTTTATCTGCTCATTCAATAAATATATTAAGCCACCTACATGACAGTCATTGAATTTTTGCTAGATATGCAAAGATGAAATTAGGTATATTCAGTCTTATGGAGGAGACATGCCCCAGAACAATAATTAGAATATTAAGTGTTAATCCATCTTTTAAAGTCAGTTTTGATTAATATTTGTAGACTGCTTCGCTCTTGTAGAAGTATTTCCATACTTTAACCATCGATAGATTAAAGTGTTGACTGTCACATTTAAAAACCCTACAAGTTCATTTTCAGTTATATTTCTAGTATTCTACTTGTTCTTTCCGATTCCTCATTCTTTATCTAAAAGCATAGAAAACATTTTGTTATTTGGAAGGTATTTGAAACAGGGCTTATGTGTATTGCCCTTGCTGTGTCCTTTTTATGTTAGCAGAATAGCACATCAACTTTATTAGTGATATTTGACATTGAATTTTTTTTTTCTCAGTGGAACTACCACCTTCCACCCCTGCACTTATTTGAATTCCAGTGATTGATGAATTGTAGGTCAAAGCTTACATACTGTTGCAAGCACACTGGCTACCCTGTGAGAGCACATGTGGGTGGTGGCATTTTCAGGTTTTTTAGTGAAAGAACTTTAAACGTTTTGGTCTTCCCTCTTAGTGTTCCTGTGGTGGGCAGCATTATTCCAGTAGAAGAGATTAAATGGAAAGGATTTTAAAAGTGAAGTGTTGATTGTTAAAACATTAAGAAAGAAATATTATGATGGTTCTTTATAGAGAGGACCTGTGGTGATTTGTTTCCATGCATTTATATATATGATCATTAACTATAGTGTCTTAAATTCTTACAGCATGTGTTGGAATTACAGGCTCCTTTTATTCATGCAACATTTATTAAAAATGCTTCTAATTTGGCTGGCATTTCATATGATGCTGGTGCTAAAGTAATTTCTGAACCTACTATTTAGTTCAGGGTTTCTCTACCGTGGCACTATTGACATTTTGGGCCAGCTGATTGTTGTAGGAGGCTGCCCTGTGCATTGTAGGATGTGTAGCGGCATCCTTGGCTTTTAACCAAGTTTCAGTACTGCCTCCTCTAACTTATAATAACCAAAAATGTTCAGACATTGTCACATGTCTCCATGGAGACAATAATCTCCAGTTGAGAGCCACTGATTCAGTAGAATGACTCTCAACCAGGGGTGACCACTCCTTAAGAATTACTTGCCAGAGTGGGTCACCGTTGTGAATCGGCGCAAGTTCTAGCTCTCAGGTATATTGGTTATACAGGGGTGGGCAAAAGTAGGTTTAAACGTTCATAATGGAAAAATAAATAATACAAGAAAATTCTGTTTTTCGTGTACTTACAACTGTAAATCTACTTTTGCCCACCCCTATATGTGTTGGGGGGGGGGAGACAAGGAGAGCAATTGAAACCACAGGTCAGTTTTCAGAGAGACCGATTAATAGCCAATTGTAATATAGAATGATGAGTGCTGTGATTAGGTATATAGGGAGCTCAAAGAACAAATATGTAATAATAAAAATAATTGGCAATATTTAGCAAGTGGTCCGTGTTACTCAGTAACACATTTTCTCTTATGTAAGGAATGTTGTGATATAAAGCACCTAAAACTCGGTAAGAAAAGTTGTAAACATGCAGATCAACAGTGCCAAAGAAGTACACCTTGCAATTTGTTGGTTTACCACAACAAATTGCAGTAGGAGGAGTCTTGGGGTAGGCAGTGAGGAGGAGACTAAGTGATGAGGCTGGAAGAAGGGAACACAGTGGACAAAAGGAGCTCTTGTGCCTTTTGGAATCTGCTTTGTTTGTGAGAGGAGAAGGGGCCCACACTCACTCCTGTGGGTATTCATTCTGTCATAGAAAGTTGAGTGGGTTTCTCTTGTATCCATGCTTAGGAGCAACAAGGCTCTTTTTGAGGGGAATACCTAAGAAAATGTTCTGTGTCATATCACTGTGGGTTGACATCTCTCTTCTCTTCCTCCACTACCCCTTTTTCTTCCCCCCTTCTATTTTCCCCCTTCTCAAGCTGTCTGAAGAAGCTTTAAAATAAGGCATTGTTATATTACTAGGTGGGAATTTGGGACTACTGAAGTAGTCTCTTAAAGTTCTTGAGTGTCAATAAAATGTGACTTTTCTTAGACATGACAGGCATCAACCAGCCTTTCCTTTCTACCTGGGACCATATAGGACAAGCTTGTATTAATCTTCTGTTTAATGGCCTGATGCTGAAAAGCTTGACTCTCTCCCCTGCCCCTCCAATTGATAGCCTGCAGGATGCCTGTAGGTAGACCAGTTTTCTTTCTTGCTCTGTGGTCTGTTTAAAACTGGAGACTGTGCTCTGATTGAGTTCCTACTGAAGAAGCACAGATCCCTTTCAATTAAGATGGGTATCAAAACACCCATCCCAGAGAAGAGCTGTGGCACACCTGGTACAGACCGTACCGGCAGCCAATCTAAGGGGAATACAAAGTAGTGCTCCAGCATTGCTGATTCATTTTGGAATATTGATGAAGAGCTTTTAACATGTTACAAAATCTCAAACCAGCTGACTTAAGCGATATGAAATATTTACTCTCATACGAGCAAGAAGCCTTACCTAAACTCTGGTAGGACAGTTAAAGGGTTGGAAGATTTAGCCACTCACTGTCATCAAAAACTTATTTTCCCCATCTTTTATTCTGCCACTCAGTGAGTTGGCTCAGCTCCCCTCAGGATGGCAAGATGGTTGCTGCAGTTCCAAACTTTATATGGAGTCAGAACACATTCTAGGAGTAAGGAAGGATTATTTCTGTGTCTCTATTTATCAACAAAGAAAACCTTTCTCAGAGAACCTCAACAACTTCCTTATTTCCCCTTATATTTCAATCACTGGCAAGAAAAGTAAACTTGGCAAAGTTTAAACATTTGGTCTCCCTCCGTGGCCCACTTTACATGGTAATGTGAAACAATATTGAGGTTCTGTTAGAAAGGAGGAAGGCAGGGGAAGCATTAGTTTTTGGTGTACCAAGTGATAAATGGATTTTCCAAGCATCAGGAATTTGAACACCCTTGAATAAGGGAGTTATAACTCAAAAGTTTGGACAGTACTGAGCATAAGGGTGCTCAAAAAGTGGTAGGTGATTGATACAGAAATGACCTATTTCAAATTTTACTTGATGTAATTTTTTTTCCACATTAAGCATCTTAAGTTTAATGGTACCTTATAATTACTATCAATGACAGACAGTTGTGTGAAAACCTGTTGACACCTGGTGAAATCAAGGAAGGTCCAGTATCCAAATTTCTTAGAGCAGGTGAAATATCACTAGTTTGCTTTAATCATTTACTATTTAATACAGTGGTAGACATTGCAGTATATGGGGCAAGGCATAGCCAATAGCTTGAGGCCTCTTGCTTGAGCAGCTAGTCTCATTTCAGAAAAACGAAAGTGTTTGAACTGTTGTTGTGTTTGCTCCCTCTCAGTTACTGATGGCAGTGGGTTGTACAGGACCTGTTGACCTAGTAGTCCAGCTGTTACACTAGAGGTCAAGAGACTAATTTGTCTTTCTCGTTACATTCACAAAGCTAGGGCTTTTCCACATGTTAGGACTTGGTACAAGACCAATAGTGTTTTCATGCAGCATTTCTTGGGAAATGTATGTTTTCCTGAATCCTGAGAAAAATGAGTCAAATAAAAAAATGGAAAAGTTATTCTAATTCTGTTAGAGTTAATCTTAACAATCAACACACAAACATTACTGATTTGAAGGAATCCACTTATGGCAAGTTGAAAGTAGAAACTGGAAATAATGATACCTGGAGGTTAAGATCAACAGGAGTGCCTTGGAAAGAAGCGATCACAGCCAAATCAGTCCTGGTTATAGCTGTTTTCATTTTATAATTGTGCATGGCCGTCTGCTGCTATGTAAATGTTAATGGGTTTATACTATACTTTATATGAATCCTATGAGTGGTGTTATAAGACGTAGGAGTTTGGGAAGCAAAATAATTCCTTAAATTGGCATTTTTGACCTATGATTCTATATGCAGTACTATAAACCTTGCTAAAAGTTCTAAATGTTACATTATTTAAATACTATCCAGTACTTTTCACAGCATTTTCCAGTATTTGAATAGTCACTGTAGTACAGTTCTTAGAAATACTACGAATTTAACAGTTTTCTAAAAAGGTATATAATGAATGAAGAGTTTGAAAAATGTAACGTTAAGTATTTTTAAAGTAAGTTAAGATTTTGGGAAATCCAGAGAATTTCAATTCCTTGTTTGTGAATCCTGAAGGTTAGTATTTGTAAGGAATTCAGAAACACTAGTACCAAGAGTTAAAATTTGTGCCTAGAATTTCAGGAACTCAAGTGGGTTTTGTTTTCAGAACAGTTCCATGAAAGGCCACGAGGTGGTGGTGGTGCTTCATGGAAGTGCTTGGTTTGGTCTCTAAGTAGTGTCACTTTGTAGAGCAGGAAAGTAATTTTTTCTCTCCTTTTCTTTGCTAAAGAAAGAGATTTCAGAAATGTCTATAAATTGTCTATGTCTTCTAAATAGTTAAGGGAGAAATAATACTACACAAACTCTTCTTGAAAACAGAAAGGGAAGGGTTCAGTGAAGCCATCTGCAGCTACAGTTTTCTTTGTTCAAGTTTTTTTTGGTGTTTTTATTTTATTTTATTATTATAAATTCTATTTCTTTAGTAGTTAAAATACCCATTTAAGTTATTTTTATCTTAATGAGCTTTGGTAGTGTGTGTCTGAATCAAAGAATTTGTCTTTTTCATCCATGTTCTTGATTTCATGAGCATTAAGTTGTTTCTACTATTCCCTTATTGTCCTTTTAATGTCTGTAGGAACTATAGTGATGTCCCCTTTTATATTCATGATACTGGTGATTTTATTTGCTCTTTTTAGAATGTTTAGAACACTTTTCTGCTGATTTTATTTCTGTTCTTTATTTTTCTTCCTTTTACATGCTTTGGGCTTATTTGCTCCTTTTCCTAGTTTCTTAAAGTAGATACCTTGATCATGAATTTGAAACCTTTTTCTCTTTTCTAATAAAAGCACTTAATGCTATAACTTTCCCTTTAAACACTGGTATAGCCACATCCCAGAACTATTGATATGTTGTTTTTTTCACAATGCAATTTTTATTTTATTTTTTTTGCATCTTAATTTATCTTTATTGTTGAAAGTATTACATATGTCCCCTTTCACCTCCCATTGATTTCCCCCCCACCTTCATCACACTATTGTCTGTGTCCATGGGTTATGCTTATGTGCATACAAGTTCTTAGATTATTCTCGTACCCCATCCCTGCTTTCCCTCTGAGATTCATCAGTCTGTTCCATGCTTCTATGTCTCTGGATCTGTTTTATTCATCGGATTCCATATATGAGTAAGATCATGTGATACTTGTCTTTCCTCTGACTTACTTATTTCACTTAGCATAATACTCTCCAGGTCCCACCATGCTGTCTCAAAGGATAAGGGATCCTTTATTTTTATTTTTATTTTTATTTTTATTTTTATTTTTTACAGCTGCATAGTATTCCATGGTGTAAATGTCTGAGAAGATGCTTGATATGATTTCAGTCTTCTTGAACTTGTAGAGACTTGTTTTGTGTCCTAACATGTGGTCTGTCTTTGAGAATGTTCCATGTGCACTTGAGGAGAATCTATATTCTGCAGCTTTGGGGTGAAATATTCTGTAAATGTCGATTGAATCCATCTGATTTAGTGTGTCAGTTAGAGTTGCTGTTTCCTTGTTGATTTTTTTGTTTGGAAGAGCTTTCCAGTAAAGTCAGTGGGGTGTTAAAGTCCCCTACTATGACTGTATTGCTGTGGATCTCTCCTTTAAAGTCCTCCAGAAGTTTTTGTTTGTTTGCTTGCTTGCTTGCTTGTTTGTTTCAGCCTGTGTGAGTCTTTTGTTCTGAGGTGGGACTCTTGTTGACAGTATATATTTGGGTCATGTTTTCTTATCTATGCAGCTACCCCATGTTTTGATTGAAGCATTTAACCCATTTATATTTAAGGTTATTATTGATAGGTACTTATCTATTGCCATTTTAGTTCTTTATGCCTATGTTTCTCGTTCTCTCTATTTAAATTTCTTATTATAGTAGTCCCTTTAACATTTCTATGCAGTGTTGGTTTGGTGGTGATAAACTCCTTTAGCCTTTTTTTTTTGTCTGGGAAACTCTTTATCTCACTATTTTGAATGATGGCCTTGCTGGATAGAGTAGTCTTGGTTTCATATCCTTGTTTTGCATTACCTTGAATACTTTGTGCCATTCTCTTTTGGCCTATAGAGTTTCTGATGAGAAATCAGCTGACAGCCTTATGTGGGAGCTCCTTTGTAGAGAACAGATTGCTTTTCTCTTGCTGCCTTCAAGATTCTCTCTTTGCTTTGAATTTTTGGCATTTTAATTATGATGTGTCTGGGCGTGGGCCTCTTTGGATTCTTCTTGCTTGGGACTCTCTGTGCCTCCTGAACTTGTGTGACTTATTCTTTGACCAGGTTAAGGAAGTTTTCTGCCATTATTTCTTCAAATAGGTTCTCTAACTTTTGCTTATTGTCTATATCTCTGGCACTCCTATGATGCGAATGTTATGTTTCATGTTGTCCCACAGCTCCCTTAAACTGTTCTGTTTTTTAATTGCTTTTTCTTTTGGTTCTCTGATTTTTTTTCTTCCGTCTTCTAATTTGCTGATCTGATCCTCAGCTTCCCCTAATGTTTATTCCTTCCAATTTTTTAAATTTTATTTCTGCTATGTCATTCTTAATTTCCTTCATAGTTTCCATATCTTTTCTGCTGCTGTGGAGCATCCTTATGATCAGTGTTCTGAACTCTATATCTGATAGATTGCTTATCTCCATTTCATTTAGCTCTTCTTTTGTTCTTTCACTTGGGTCTTGTTTTTTTGTCACCCCATTTTGGCAGCCTATTTGGATTTGTTTCTATGTATTAGGTAGATCTGCTAGGACTCCCAGACTTTTGGATGGTCTCTGGTGCAGACCAATGTCAGATGCTGTTTGTAACAGGCCTTGGGTACCCTGTTTGAAGTTTTCCTCACTTCACAGCTTGTGGTTCCCTCTGCTGGGGCTGGGGGCACTTGGAAAGGACCAAGATGGACACAAAGGTCTGCTTTTCTGAGCCCTCAGTCCAGAAGCAAATTAGGCCAAGTCTTAAAGCACCCAGAGGCTGATTGTTATTCAGTCTCTTAGTGAGCCTCAGGCTGTAGAAACAGTCTCAACAAGGTCTCTGCTTACCTCCTTGGTGATGAGGGTGCTCTCCAGCTAGCCTTCAGTTGATTATTCAGGATGGTTTTTCTATATTTTAGTTGTAATTCTAGTTTGGTCCTGGGAGTGTCAGTGTAGCTTGCTACTCAATCTGCCACTATCTTGGAATCCCCCGGCATGTTGTATTTTTATTTTGCTTCTATTCAGAATATTTTTTGTTAATCCTGGAAAATTCAAAGCCATTTTCTCTTAGTATATTGTCCCTCTCCTTTGTTACTTTTGCTTTCTCAGTGGCAGTCTATTTGAAACATTCCCTTTTATCTCCTGTTTCTTAACCTCTATTTTATAATTTTCATCTCACTTTTCTTTGGTGTTATGGTTAATTTCCTGAGTTCTATCTGTAAGTTTGCTAACCTCTTTCAACTTTCTCTAAATTCATCTATTAATATTTTAATTTTAAAATGACTATCATTTCTATAAAGTACTTAGTAATTTTAAAAATATATCTCCTTTTGTTTTCCACGTTAAACAGAATTGTGTAGTGTCTTACAAGTTATTTTGTGATATGGAAGATTCATGATATTGTTCTATGTATCTGCTTGACTCTTCAGGTGGACTGTGGGCCTTGTTTGTTTGGTAAATTTTATTGAAACACTCCTTTATGAGACTCCCACCCGATACCCTTCAAGAATTCTTTTTTTTTCTTTTTTTTTTTCCCCTGTGATAATTCTGTGAGCTGGATTGTGGAAGCTTCCCTCCAGAGAGGTTTTTAACGTGTTTCAAGTGTGTTCATGAGCATCTTTAGATCTACTTTAAAGTTCTTTGTTAGATGATTCCAACATCTCTGTCATCTCAGCATTGATATTTGTTGATTATCTTTTCCTGGTTCTTCATATGCTAAGGTAATTTTCGATTGTATCCTGGACATTTTAAATATGATTTTATGAGACTGAATCCTGTTTAAATCTGCGAATTTGGCGGTACTTCCAATTCTGGTCTACACCAATATGCTTGTTTCTGTTTACTTTTCAGTCCTTAAATAGCGACTTCGTGCATTTTGTCCACATTTATAGCTCCATTCGGTGGGAAGGACTGGGTGGAATGTGCTTACTCCACTTACCTAGAACCTTCTCTCCAAAGGATTTTACATTTGTTTTGTTCAAATAACACTAGCTCCTGGCCAATTTTTATTTTAATTTCCTGAGAAGTGAACCTTAACTTTAAATCCCAAACCTAAATTAAGTACACAGGCTTTAGTTTGAATCAGAGGTGAGCTGAGCCCAGCAGAAACAGAAAATTCCCTGCTGTCCTCCAATGCCAGTTGGCTGACTTTTTTTATTCCTTCTATACGAATTTTAGCTTTATACAGGGAGTGGAGCTTTAGTCTCAGTATCAACTCCCTTTCTATGGTGCTTCCAAAGACTTTTTTTTCCCCCTATTCCCGAGGGAGTGTGAAAGACCCTAACGTCACGCCCTCTGGACAACTGCCGCACTAGACCCCTGTTCTCCCTTCTTGTTTTTGCAGCTGTGGCTTCCATTTTTCTTTTAAATGTGGCTGTGTGTTAAAATGATATTTTAAGTTTACTTTTTTTTCCGCCATTTATAAGGATGTGTAGCAGATATACTTTCATATTTTCTTGATCACTATTTTCTTGTAACAGAAATACTTTCTATAAACTTTTTCTTTTAAAAATCAGCTAAAATACACAAATTCAAAATTGGAGGCCCAAATGAGACAGTAACTGATGTATTGCTAGAATTACTGGAATTTTTTTTATCTGTGCATATACAGATAAATGTGTATAAATATGTATTTGTGTTTATGTAACATGTTTATATGTTTTAGGCTATAAAATATTATATCTACATCCAGTCAGGATTAAGAATTACTGTTATCTCTTATGGCCCTAGAAAAAAATGTACTTTGGAAAAAATAGTCTCAGTGTAATGAAATTAATACTACTTTCAAATTACAACTTTCAGGTACTGTGGAAAGGGTAATTTTAATCTTTGAGGACAAAAATAAGACCCCTGCTCTAATAACTAAAGAGAACTGAGGTCTGTGTGCTTGGTTTTCCTCGTTTTGTTGTGTGGTGTCTTACATTGTCTTGGCATTCAACGTAAAATTCAGTGGGAATCACAGTTTAGTAGTAAGGAGATTTCCTTTTCCTTTCACTTGAAGTGGTTGCTTGTCACAGACATGTTATTCCTGTCTTTCCTGCCAGGAATGAGCAGCGACAGTGATGTGGAATGTGACACTGAGAACGAGGAGCAGGAGGAGCACACCAGCCTGGGCGGGTTCAATGACTCTTTCACGGCACAGCCTCCAGATGAAGGTGCAGCACATGATGTCATTTCCCAGAGATGAATAAAGCCATCTCTGCTGCTGCTGCTTATTTGCTTCTGTTTCTGCTTCTGCTCTACTGCTTCTGCTTTTTTCCCCTGTTTTAATTAATGTCACTTTTGAGACAATATATATGGGGTAAACTAAATGGTGAGTACTGAAGAAAATTGGTAGGTAATATTTGGCTGGTCAGACACCTAATGGGTGCTACTTACTGGGTGAAGCAGGGGTGGCAACCTGCTTCAGTACAGCCTGCGACCTCTAAGAATAGCTTTTGCGTTGTAAAGAGTTGTAAAATAGACGAACAGAAGAATTTTCAACAGACCATTTGTGGCCTGTGGTTCCTAAGTATTTACTTTCTGCCCCTTTATAGAAAATGTTTGCCAGCCCCTAGGGAGGCCTCAGATGTTTGACTTTTTTCTTTTTTAAAGATAACTTTTTCTGATTTTTTAGAAATATATGCAGATAGTGGAATCATCAATTTTTATTCCCTCTTCCTCCTAAAAATGTCTTAGAAAGAAAAACTAAGAGAAACCCATTGTTAATATTTTTTGTTTTGTTTTAGGTGTACAATATAATTTTTTATGTATGTGTATATTGCAAAATGATTACCACAGTAAGTTTAGTTAACATCTATCATCCATTGTTAATATTATATCCAGAGACTTTAATGATCAATCTGAGTATTCCTCCACAAAATTTTTCTGGAATGACAGCATTGTCAAGCTTATGCTAATTGTCAGCTTTATATTTTATACATACCCCTCATGTTCTAGTGTCTTTTTTAATGCTGAAGCAAACATTTGATGATTAAGTATTAAAACACTTTTAGTAATTTTCTCTCCTTCCCAAAGCAACAGCCAAATTTTGGCAAGTTTTTTGAGTGCTGATAGGTGTTTGTCGTGATATTTGCATGAGCAATTTAATTGGCTTTGAAATACATTTTATGTTTACACTGCCTGTAGAGTGTACATCACCATTTCCTCTTCCTTCAGCTGCTCCCACAGTGTCCCCAGGAGGACAGAGCGAGGCAGTGCCTTTCGTTTTCTAATTGTAGATATCTATCTATTGTACCTTTCTTTTCTCCTTTCTTTTCCCCTTGTGTTTGCTTACACCTGGCTCAGATCACAAATTCCCTACAGACAGCTTTGTTCACAGCCCAGCAATCTTTATCACTTAAATAACACACTTGGTAAGATCATTTAAAGACATGGGAAAAAAGCCTCACTAGTCTTTAGAAAATGTAATCTGTTTTTAATTCTTTATCTTAGATGCACATGCCAGCCTTCCTGATGGTGAACAAATAAGCCTTGAAGATCTCAGCTTCTGTACTGAAGGCAACAGTGGAAGGTAATTTTCAAACCAAGAGAACTGACTTGCAAGCTGTCTTGATCCTGATATTTGCTGTAGTTGGTGCTCAAATTGTCATCTGTCAGATAATCAGATTTGGTCTAATTTTTTCATCATATCTACCTGAAATAATAATTCTGAAAGTTTAGAAAGTAGCACAATTCTCTTATAAGACTTGAGTACACAGAAAAAAAGTGTAGGAAGAATTCTGTGTGATATAATGAGTAAACATGTAGTCTTTAATTAACTTAGTGAAGTAGCATACTCATGGAGAGCAGTCTGTCTGTTACAACAGAAGGGCATGTAACTTCCAGAAAATGTCCTGAGAGACCTGCATGCGCTCGGTGATGCTCGGTCCGGTGCTGTCCTGGTTTTGGCTAGATGCTCAGTTTTGCTTAAGTGATTGCCTTTATATTTTGGGTTTTAATCACAGTATATAGTTTCTTTAGTGCCTGTAGATTAATGAACAGAAAAATTACTTAATGTAGATTCTGACCCGTAGATACTTTACGTGAATAACTGAATTAACACTAGACTGAATCTCCTCGTTGGAGCGTGTTGACTGACTAAAGTTAACTTATGTATCTTTTCTTGTTTTTCAAGTGCAGGCACACTGATCAATGGCTCATAATCTTTCTGTTGTGTGACTTTTACAAGTGTAATTTTAAATGGGTTAAGTTAATGCAGATTGGTTATTTTCCTGGTTATATAAACGCGTGTAAGATCATTTAAAATTATTTCATTTTTCTGCCTCTAACGTACAAGTATTTAAAAGTCCTCTTTTCTCCTCCTTTATTTTCTTTAGTTGGACATTGATTTCAGCGTCAATACGTTTAAAGACTTATGCATATTGCAGTGGTTTACATGAAACTGTGGTATAAGGGTTACTTTCATACTCGCATTGAGCCCAAAGTAGTTGCCAAACTTTGCCTTTGTGCTCCTGCATTTGTGTTTGAGCTGCTAGACTGCTGGTGAAAATTACACTGAAAGTTGACTAAGAGACTATTGAAAAAGCATGAATATACATATACATGTGAGAGGTATCTCATCTGCTTATATTTTACTTAATTAATATTGTTCACTTTTCCATGTTTGATGTCTTGCTGGTTGCCGTGATTCATGGTTTGCTTTTGTTCAAAACAGTTTGCGCTTTTTGTTAATAAAATGAACTTGAGAAAATACTGTGCCTCTGCAATTTATTAGAAGTGGGTCAGGAAGCTCCCTTTCTGTTTTTCTATTTATTTGTTATTGCCTGTATCTTACAAAGGCTATTGAGCTCTGCAGACTGTTAGTAAATGCATGGGAAAGTTAGGAGACTTATTTATAATCTCTTTAAAAGTTAATTGGAAATATTTAAGTACTATAATTTGAGGAAAAGTAAAAATGTAGTATTTTGTTTACTAACATGTTAATTGGCATGCTGTTGTATAGTTATTACATAGTTTATCATGCAGTGATCTAACATTTTCTATTAGATGGAAAGGCACTCATGTTCATTACATTTTGATGAGATCAAATTTTTAATCCAGCTTTCTCTTATCTCTACACTACATTGTAATGGGTGAAAATATAATGTAAGAATTTTGCACCTTTAGTGTTGAGAGCAAACCATTGTAAAAATTGATGAATTAAAAAAAAAAAATAAATCCATAAACACAAGCGTGGTTGACACTTTTGAATTTCTCACTGTTGCCTAGCCATTTCTTCACCTGTACGTATTTGATATAGAACTGAGTGCTTTTCCATGTGCCTTTATAATTCTTTTTATTTTCAAAATATGGAAAACTGCATGTGGTTAAGAACTAAGAGAAACCTGAGAGTAGACTCTTCACTTGGGGAAATTTACTTGTAAGAGCTTCTTAGCATGAGTGATTTAGCCGTGGGATTCTCTTGGATCACTAATCTGTATACAGTAGTCCCCCCTTATCCACAGTTTTGTTTTCCAAGGTTTCAGTTACCTGTGGTCCAGAAATATTAACTGGAAAATTCCATATTTGAAAAATTCATGTATTTTAAATTGTGCACTGTTCTATAGCATAATAAAATCTCGTCCCATCCTGCTCAGTGTTGCATCAGAAAGAATTGAGCTCATACGAAGACTTCAGCAAGGGATCCCCTGGAATGAGTGACATCAAGTAAGGAATGGTTACACAGATTCAGTAGTAGGTTTGGACTGAAAAATATAAGAATTAGTGGAGAATGTTGCTATAATTTTTCTATTTTTTTATTGTTGTTAATCTCTTACACTGCCTAATTTATAAATGAAACTTTAGCATAGGTATGTACATCTAGGAACGTAGTTTATAATCAGAAGTGTTCTTAAGTTTTGCTCTTATTTTTCATGACCTTGAGGTTTTTGTAGTCATTGAATTCCCAAAATGTCATAGTGATATTTGGATCACCGTACACTTGAATCTCAGGTATTTTTATGGCTTTTCTTCTGCTCTCAGGTTATGTATAAAAACAGTCAGGAGTGCCCTGGCTGGTTTGGCTCAGTGGTTAGAGTGTCAGCCTATGGACTGGAGGGTCCCGGGTTCGATTCCAGCCAAGGGCACATGCCTCGGTTGCAGGCTCGATCCCCGGCCCTGGTTGGGGCATGTGTGGGATATATCGATATATCTCTCACATCGATATTTCTCTCCCCCCCCTTCCACCTCTCTCTCTTCCACTATCTCTGAAAAGCAGTGGAAAAAATATCCTCGGGTGAGGATCAAAAAAAACAGGAGTGCTGCCCTTGTTTAGATGAGTGGAGAATTGGTTGAGACTCTTTTTAATTGGTGGAGTTTGAGTTCATTATGTCAGCGAGACTATTTTTGGTTATTACGGTTGTAGGAAAATTTGAAGGTATTTACTTCTTTATGCTTGCACAAAAATTTGTAGGGGAAATTATTTGAACTTAATTGGTATATTATCTTCTGTGTTCGAGTAACCCATCCATTTGTATTCTGAACTCCATGTTTAAGAATAAAATCGTATCTCTTGAAAAAAAAATTTAAGCTTCTAAAAAAATGATATTGTTAACTGCCCTTCTGGTATAATATTCTCCATTTTTGTAATTAAAGTTGACATTGGGTTTCACCAAAAAAGAAAAACAAACTTATAAGTAGCTAAAGGATGAACTGAATACAGCAGGGCCTCAAAAAACATCATTTTGTTCTAACGTAGGAACTTAATTCTTGTGTATATCGATTAGCCTGTGGTAAAATTGGTTTTGTTTTACGTCATTTTGCTTACAGTTGCAGAACCTACTGATGATATTAAATGAGAACTTACTGTACTCAAAAGCAGTTCTATGATGATGAAAATCATGCCTTGTTTTGTTGGGTTCCAGCTCACCTCAACTAATGTTTGTGAATTGTGAAATAGCAAGAAATATGCAGCATATATATACACATTCACACAGTTCATTGAGGAAACTATCTGGAATTCAATTAGCAAGTTTCTATCTGACATTCTCTCAAGGGGGAAACAAACTACCCTCCTTGGGCCAATTCCCTGCCATTGTCTATTTTTGTAAATAAAGTTTAAGATTGCCAATAGCTGCTTTTCCCTACAAAGGCAGAGTTGAAGTAGCTGCTAATGAAATGATTCCCAGAGCCTAAAATATTTACTTTCACACTCTTTACAGATAGTTTACGGACTTCTGCTCTGTCATTGATATTAATGGGAATGTCACTTTTTCCCCCCAATATAGAAAGCTTAGGTTTGAGAAAGCATGATTTTTAAGTCAAAAAGATTGAACATTTGATTAGTTGTTTTGTGCTTGGTTTTTGTGGATAAGGGTGATTGATGGGCAGCTGCTTTCCCAGTCATTCTAGAATCATCATAAGCCTACAGACCAAAACATTTCTTCAAAGATGAAGGATCTATTAGCTTTTAATAGTAGGATCTTTGGAAAATGTGATTCCTTCCCTTGTTTCTAGCTGTGTTGCATACTAAATCTGCATCCAATTCCCCAGTGGTGCCAGGCACCCTCATGTTTTCGCTGTTCCTTGATGTGGTATGCCTGCTTTGGCTATGCTAGACTTTAGGTAGCAGTGAGGGAAGGTATCAGTTCCTTTCCCCTCTCCCCACTGGTTCTCCTTGTGGTCTGCAAAAGATCTGGTACAAATGAGATCTCTCCCATTCTCCCAGCTATAGCAATCATCACCCACAGTCTGTATAAGGACCCAATTTCTAATCCATTGCTCCACTCTGTACCATAGGAGTCCCCACCTTTAAAAAATATATAGTGTTCCCTCTTTTGCTGAAGAACATAGTTTGTCTTAATCTTTCCTTCCACCATTACCTTGCTCAGTACTTAGTATTTTTATCTTTCCATTCCTGGAAAATGTCTTCTTAATACTCTTAGACCTAAAGATACAGTGGTAATGCTTGCATTGTGCATAGGCATACCATTTCTGGACAGCTTTAACCAACTGTGCTGTTAAATCCTGAAGTAACCTTGAGGTAGATAAGTTGTGCGTCAGACCCTTTTGGCACAGAAATAGGTTCAGGAAGGTTGTGTGGTTCTCTCCAAGTTCAATACTACTGGCAAGGATGGATTGAATTGCTGTCTTATACTTTCTCCAGTTTACCACACTTGAACCAAACCTGTCCTTTTAAAACCTCATGTTTAAAGACCTAAAGATTATCCCTTTTTAAAACTTTTAAAGATAATTTTAGATTTACAGAAGAGTTCCTGTATACCTATTACCCAGCTTCTCCTTTTAACATCTTGGGTAACCATAGAATAGTGAACAAAGCGAGGAAGTTAATCTTGTTTTTAATACTGTTAACTAGACTACAGGATTTGTTCAGATTTCACTGGTTATTTCACTCACTGATGCCCTTCTTTTGTTCCAGGATCCAGACCAGGATGCCACACTGCAATTAGTTGTCATGTTTCCTTCGTCTCCTTCACTCTGTGACAGTTCCTCAGTCTCTCCTTGTTTTTCATGACCTTGACATTTTTGAAGACAACCAATTACAGTTGACCCTTGAAAAACATGGGTTTGAACTTTGCAGGTCCACTTATATACAGATTTTTTAAAGTTTATTGATGAAAGTATTACTGATGTCCCTTTTTCCCCCATTGATCCCCTCCACTCCCGCCCCCTCCCCAAACTATTGTCTGTCCATGGGCTATGCATATATGCATATAAATTCTTTTGTTAATCTCTCCCTCCTCCCCCCCCCCAATGCCCCTCTCTGAAATACGTCAGCCTGTTCCATGCTTCAGTGTCTCTGGATCTATTTTGTTCATTAGATTCCACATATAAATGAGATCACTTGTCTTTCTCTTGACTGACTTATTTCGCTTAACATAATACTCTTTAGGTCCCTCCATGCTGTCTCAAAAGGGTAAGAGATCCTTCTTTTTTACAGCTTCATAGCATTCCATTGTATAAATGTAACACCGTTTTTTAACCCATTCATCTGGTAGGCACTTTGGGCCATTTCCAGATCTTGGCTATTGTAAATAACTGCTATGAACATAGAGGTGCATATATTCTTTCAGATTGGTGTTTCAGGCTTCTTAGGATATATTCCTAGAAGTGGGATGATTACTGAGTCAAATGGCAGTTCCATTTCTAATTTTTTTGAGGAAACCACACTGTTTTCCACAGTTGTTTTAACCAGTCTGAATTCCCACCAGCAGTGTACTATGGTTCCCTTTTCTCCACCTCCTTGCCAGCCCTTGTTTGTTGATTTGATAATAGCCATTCTGGCAGGTGTGAGGTGGTACCTCATTGTCATTTTAATTTGCATCTCTGATAATTAGTGACATTAAGCATTTTTTCATATGTCTCTTGGCCATTTGTATGTCCTCTTTGGAGAAGTGTCTATTCAGGTCCTCTACTCATTTTTTTAATTGGGTTGTTTTATCCACTTATGTGCAGTTTTTTTCAATAAGTACTATAAGGGACTTGAGCATCCATGGATTTTGGTGACTGCAGGAGGTCCTGGAACCAATCCCCTGCAGATACCAAGGGATGACTAAAGATTTGGGGGAGTCAGAAGTTTTGCCTGTATGGGAGGTCAGTGCCCTTAACCACCGTCCTATTCAAGGGTCAACTATTTTATAGAATGTCCCTCTATTAGGGTTTGTCTGATATTTTCTCATATTCAGTTGAGATTATGTATAATTGGGAAGGCTACCACAGAGATGATATGTCCTTCCAAGTGCAGCGTATGTGGTGCAGATGTTTATTATTGGTAGTGATCTTGATTGGTTAAGGTGGTATCTGCCACAATTCCCCCTATTTACTGTTTTTCCCTTTGTAACTACTAAATATTTGGGGAAAATACTTTGAGACTGCAAATATTCTGTTTCTGCTCTTAACTAATTTTAGCACCCAGGAGTAGATCTTGCTTACGGCAGTTATTACTGCAGTGTTCTAATGGTGGTTTGCTATTTCCCTAATTTCTTCCATATTTATTATTATAATTCTGTAAGGAAAAGTCTTTTCTTTCTCATTTGTTGTTTTTTCCCCCCACATACTTATTTATATGAGTTTGGACTCGGATCCAATACTGTCATCATTTTGCACTTCAGTTGGTTCCAGTTTTGGCTGTGTGAAGCTCTTTCAGGTTGGCTCCTGTTTCCTTTTGATGTGTTCCCTGCTCCTCCTTCCTTCCCTCTCTCCCTGTCCTCCCTCTCCTGCCTGCCTTTCCTTCCCTGTCCCCCAGGATGCTCCAGGCTCATCTTGTATTTTCCCTGCCCTCCTTTTTGGGACAGTGGTATTTAGAGACAAAGATTTGTTGACTTTATCCTTATGAAAAACGTATTTACCAACTGCAGTACAGTGTTTGTGTACAGTTTTTATCCTTTGAGTATAATGTCAAAACACTTTTCTTAAGTTATTTAGGTATTAAGATCCAGAGTTACACTAGTTCCTTTCTTCCCTAGTCTCTCTAGTGTGATTATGTGGCTCTTTTGTAATAGAGTTAGATTCATCTGTTAGTCTGCTTTCTGTGCTCCCCCACACACCCTGGTTGGTTTTTAAATTTACATATATTTAAATGCCTTTGTGTTCTATACAGTTCGTAGGTTTTGACAAATACACAGTTGTGTATCTGCTGCCATACAGAACAGCTCAGTACCCCCAGGTTCCCTTGTGTTGGCCCCTTATAGGTAAATCTACCAACACCCAGCTCCTGGCAGTTCTCTGTCCTTTTAGTTTTCCCTTTTCCAGAGTCAGATAGAATTACACAGTATGTAGCCTTTTACTTAGCAAAATGCAGTTAAGTCTCATCCATCCTGTGTGGATCAGTACTTCATTCCTTTTTATTGCCAAGTAGTGTTTCACTATATGAATATACCACAGTTTAACGCATTGAGGACATTTGGGTTATTTCCAGTCTGGGGTGATTATGAACTTTATAAACATTTTGTGTAGATTTTTGTGTGAACATTAGTTTTCATTCTCAAAGGTAGTATATGCCTTGGAGTGGGATTGCTGGGTGTGTAGTAGAAAATTTGGTTGGCGTTTGGCCCTTGGTTCTTGGGATATAGTCTCTTAGTGCTTAGAATTTCCTGAGTGGTAGGAGTGTCTGTTATTTGTGGTTGTTCCTGATAGCTTATGCTAACGAGATGACTCAGGATAGGCTGGCCATGCCAGAAAAACTAACCATGTTATTAGAGGGTTGGAGCTAAGAGTTACATGTTATCAGCGTGAACATTTCAGCCTTATTTCCAGTGAATCAGTCGTGCCTACGGAGTGAAACCCCAATAAGAACTCTGCACACTGAAGCTCTGATGTGCTTCCCTGGTGGCGGTACTCTGTATTGTCATGCATTTACGGTTCAGGAGGATAACATGCCCGGATCACAAGAGCTTCACATTGGGACTCTCCTACACCTCACCCTATTGTGTGTCTCCTTTTCCCTGGTTCTGATTTGTATCCTTTTAAAACTGGAATTGTAAGCAATGTATTTTTCTGAGTTCTGAGAGCTGCTCAAGCGAATTATAAAACCTAAGGGCCGATGGTGGGGACTCCCAAACCTGGCATCTGAAGTGAGAGCAGTCTTGTGGAGGACTTTGCCTTTAACCTGTGAAGTTTGGCCTATCTCCAGGTAGTTGGTAACAGAAGTCATTGCACTGATATGTGTGATAGGTATATACTAACTTTATAGGAAACTGCCAAACTTTTCCAAAAGTAGCACTGCCATTTTGCATGCCCAACAAAATAATGAGGGTACCAGTTGCATCCCACAAACATTTGGTCCTGTCATTATTTTTAATGTTAGTCATTCTAGTAAGTGTGTAGTGATACTCATTTGCTAATATTTTGATGAAGATTTTTGCATTATCACAAGGGATATTATTGGCCTGTAGTTTTCTGTTTTCATCTATTTTGGTATCAGAGTAATGCTGACCTAATAAAATGAATCTTCTCTTTTCTGGAAGAGAATGTATAGAATTGGTGTTACTCTTTAAATGTTTGGTAGAATTTACCAGTGAAACCATTTGGGAGGTGTTTTTGTTGTTTTTCTCCCTAGGAGTGTGTTTTTGGTATTTATCCTGCTTAGTGTTCTCTGGGTTTCTTGGATTTATCATTTGGTGTCCATCATTAATTTTGGAAAATTCTCAGCCATTATTTCTTTTGCCCCATTATCTCTCTCTTCTAGGATCCTAATTATGCATATGTTAAACTGATCTTGTCCCACAGCTTTTATGTGTTCTTTTATGGGTCTGTGGTTTGTTTTTTCCTTCGAGAAGAGATACTCCTTTTGAACTAAGTAATAGTGTATTAGGGGATCTTTTTGAGTGTAAATACTTGAATAAAGGAATATCTCAATATTACTTTCCTTTATTCCCTGCGTTAGCAAACTTCTTCAAATATTCTTTCAGACCTTTGCTTTTTCTTCTCAATTCTTGCTTTCTTTCAGTTCCATATAAAGTCATACTGAGTGCTGAATGAATTTAGGGAATTACGGGGTTAAGAACTTTCCGGGACTTAGTGGTGGGGAGCAGAGAGTAGCAGTGCAGTGTATTTCTAGTTTTACTTGTTTTGCATGTTTAATTCCATTTCCTTAGATGCAGGGGTCTTGCTTTTATTAGCTTCAATTCCATCCTCAACCTCTTTGTTTCTATCTCCTGTTACTCTTAACAGCAAACCTCCAGACAATTTCAAACACAATTCACCTGATTATTTTCCTTTCTTTGCAGTTTGAAGCTAAAAAGGGAAAGACTGAAGTGAAAGGAAAAAACTTTGGTTGGACGCAGTTTAAGACTAAAGTAGTTGGGAGATTTGAGGAGTCAACACTTAGCCTTTGGCAGGTTCTGTTCCTCATCTATTTGAGGATACTAACCCTCTACCTACCTCCCGCTCCCCCATTTAAACTGACAGGGAGAACATGTAGAAGATGAAATATATCTCTTCTGTATTTTCTGGGGAGGAAATAACAGTTATAGCAGCACTTAGCAACTTTTTAAAACAACGTTCTTACTTTAAAGTTTAAGAAAACTACCACCTCAGGATTTTATTTTCAGTTCTGAGGGAATCAACCTAAATCTCACCACTAAATATCTTTTCCTTTGAATAAAAAGACAAATGACTAGTGGTTTTAAATTGCTGGGTTTTATTAAGATATTGGCAAAATTTCAACATACTTCTCACCTGAATGAACAGTTTTAATAAAGTATGAAGGATCACTGATGATTACAACTGAACTAAAAAATGAGAGTAGAGCAGGTTCTTAAATTGATAAATTTACTTGGTAAGAAGTGATTTACTTCATTCGCTTCACTATGTAGAGAATTATTTGCAGAGAAATCTCATGAACAAGAGAACAAAGCCTCTCTCTCACCAAAGAGCACCTAGAGTAGGTTAACAATGATGCATCTGTGGGTTGTCTAATACATCAGAGTTTATTAGAGTAGTTCCTTTTCCAGAACAACTGCTGTGTCAGTCTGGAGTTCCCTATCTTCATATTTTCTAATTAGTACAATAAATAATCTTCAAAATAGAAGATAAAATGCTGCTAGAGGAAGTAACAGTTATTTTTCAACACAGTACCATTTGTCTGGAAAATAGTTATAATACTGGTGGTATTTTGTTTTGAAAAAACCAAGCTATTCACTGGTCAGAACAGAAGAGTGGGTATCTGTCTGTCCCCCTTTATGGCCTTGCTTAGGTGAGAATGACCATTGTGTGAACAAATTATGTTTAAACATCAGAATAATGATTTAGATCACTTTCTTTCAAAGCCTTGGCCAACCTTTGATGGGGAAGGAAGTACTTGAACCACAGCAGTTTTATCTGTAAACATTGAACTTCTTCCTGCATCATTTTCATCTGCCCATTGGATGTTGCACTTCTTACTGGCACAGTGTTCCAGCAATGGAGTGTGGTTGTCAGGGAGATGCAGCGTGACAATCTACCACCATGTGGACATTGTACCACTATAAATGTGGTCAGAATCAGACTCGGTGTTGACATTTACATTATTGACACTGTCCTTGAAAAAGGTGTTACTTTCAAGGATCCTCTTAAATTAAATGCAACAGGAACCTTCATTTTATTACCTCAAGGACAATGGATGGCACTTTTAGGTAAAGAAAAGGTATATACATGTGTGTTTCCACCCTCTTCTTTAGTATACACCTAACTGGCATTGAGAGCCCCAGTGTTTGGTGCAATAGTGCTGCTTAACTGAGATCTCCTTCAACAGTACACATCCAGAAAGTGAATAAATTAGGGGCGGAATCCCTTTGAAACTCACAGTGAATGTACAAGGAGTCTGTAATTACTTCAGTTGGTGCCTTGAAGTCTTTTTCCCTAACCAATCCTATACTTTCTTGTTTATATTTGTTTTACTATTTCCTATTCTAACAAAACTTTAGCAGGCAAACAAATTGATGCAGATCATGTTAAATTCAAAAAGGGATACTGCCACTCTTAAAGACTGAGTGTAGAACTTTCACCACCACTAAATTACACAGTGAGTAAAGTACAGAACACATAGTTCACAGACTATACCTCAGCATTAACAGTTAATATATATTATATAGATACTTTTATATCTATCTAATATTTTTACAATCACCAGATACACCATCATAAAGCACAAGTTACAGAAATGTGTAGAAACCTTTAGTTAGAGGGTACTTATTGCTTACATCAGCAAGCAGCAGATAAGGGCACAGGATTTGAACTGAAGGGAACTACTTTCTATCACCAGTGGCGTTAAGATATAACATTGCACTTCACAAAGCACTGCTTTTACCTGGTTTATAGAACCAAAAGCAGCATATATCAGACCAATAACCACTACTTTAATATGTATTACAGAATTTTAAAGGATTTCCCTTACAAATGGTACCTAACTACTATAAATATGCATGTTGTGGACAAATGAAAATTTGCTATTTTTTACAATACTGTTTTATAACTTGATCATACTAGAACTACTTTGCTTTATTTTCTAGAGGGTGACTGGTATGAGAATGGCGTTAACATTGCTTATGTAGTCAAACCTACAAGATCCAGACCCTTGAATATGTGGTCTGTGTTCATCCCAATTTCATCCAACCATTTTTCCCCACTGAAAAAAACCTAGCACTTGTACCTTCTTTCCTTTCACCATCTTTATTCTGATCAAAAACATTAGCTATAGACAACTATAGAAAATCTTTTAAAAAATGTTTAACTTAGCTAAATGCTTTGGACTATAACATACCAATATTCTGCTGCCTATGTTTTCTTGTCTCCTTAGATAATTGGATTTGAAATTGACACTCTACCTGATGGGTTAACAAGATCTAGGCCTCAGAAAATGAGAGATGTGAGTGAGGTCCGTGTGGGGGGTAAAGCATCAGGCTGGTGAGAAGATTCTGGTCCGATAGCTGGGGCCATGTTTACTCCTTTTCAGCCATGTGTCACAAGCCTGGAGAAAAAAATGACTTCAACACCAAGAGAGAAAAAATACTGAAAATCTCTAATTACATTCAAATTTTTTAAATAAAATCTAAATTAACGATGTGATCATTGCTAAAGTGAAGCTGTTTTTACCCAAAGTATGCTACAGTCCTCTGTTTTTAAAATCCAGGGGTTTTAGTCCATTGTGGATCTGGGAAACAGAGTAATTGCATTATTACGTAAAAACATGGTTAGGCAGTAAACTTGTCTCAGCAAGAGCATCTAGTACCTCCTAATAATGAGTGATGAGCACTAGAACAGGCACCTCCTGTCCATCGGCATGGCTGGTCCACGGTTAACTGGAGAGTAACATGTTGTGTGGAGACATTCATGATTCTCAGAATCAGAGGCTACTTCACTGAATGAATCTGATTATTAGTCTATTTGCTCTCTTTAGTTGAAGATACGCTTCTGACTTGAAACTGCATAAATGGCAAAAAGCAGACAATTTTAAAATATCAAATACAAATAAATATTGAAATGAGAAACACACGTGCTGCCTGCAGTATGAAGTTGCATGTAACAGGACTCTGGGGTGTTCTCCATTTCTAACTAAGCAGACCGCCGTCTCAGTAATCTGTAGTCTCCCTTGCACTTGGCCTCTGGGCTCACTTTAGGCAGTACTTTCAGCCACTTTCACACCATTTCATTCCTTTGGAGGAAACAGTTTTAGAGAAGTTAAAACTAGTATTTTTCATTCTCTAAAACCACTTCCTTTACAGTGGTATACGCCTTTGCTGTCCATGATCTTTTTTTAAAAAAAAAAAAAGGCAGAAAAAACAAATGCTTTTTAAATGGCAACTTGATTCTAGTATATTTGTACCTGGTATCATCTCCATTAAACCAGTTATTCCTGAGATGAAGGTACAGTGAAAAACATGTTAGCATCATAAGTAGAAACCATTTGACAGCGGTCTTCTAAAATGACAAATAATAAAAATTCTGCCAAAAGCACCATAACAGATTGAAACTCCCAAACAGCTACAGCCCTATGAAATACTTATTCAAAAAACTTTGTCCTTTATGTTACAGGGGGGAAGAAATCAGTAAATCTTTTTTTTATATGCCGCCTCACAAGTTAGAATATGACATTTTTACACTAGGTTTTCTACTTTCATTGTTACCAGTTAAAACCCATATGGCTTTTAGTCTTTTACTTACCAAAAAAGTGGGGAGGGAGAGGTTTCCCTCGTAGTCCCCAGTCTTTTGAGGAACATTCCTCAACTAAATCTAATTCTGCATTAAGTTTTCCAAAGATATATTGGGCACATCAGACCAGATTTCAACTGCATTGAAATTTCAACACTATATCCTGACAAAAATAGGAGCTCGCAAGCTTCCACTAGTGGTGTGAAGAGGCAGTGGGGTGGGGTTGTGTGTAGGTGTGGAGATACATCACAAGGATCAGTGTATAATTTTGCTAATGAAACCGCCAATACTTTTTTTCTTAGATTGAAAACACTATTTTGAGTTTCCTAGGGATCTATTTACATTTAAGAATTGAGCCATCCATGGTTTCATAATCAACACATATTTCAGAAATGTCTACCTTGTTTCTACTCTGATAGTGGTGGTTTTACTGGGGGAGAGCTAGCTAGCCTACTCTAAAGAGAAAGTATTATATTTTACAGCTCCAGGGGAGATCTGGATATGGGATATCATTACTCTTTCTGAGCTTCCTCATGTTTTCATTGTACCCTTTCCAACTATTTTGCCTCCATGGCAGAGAACTTCTTAACACCCTATTTCTTTTCCCACTTGGAATAAGTGAGGACAGGTTCGTGCCTACTTTGTGGCAAGGCTCATGAGCAGAGAGGAGTGAATGAAACTTTGGATTAAACCTGAATCCATGCCGCCTCTTTGAGTAGTGATAGCATAGATGAGAGAATCTAGAAACTGTCTTTCCCAGGAATTCGAACTGTTCATTTCCCAACCTAGAACAGGCAGGAGAAATACTCTCCCTTCTGTACATCTGCTGCCCTGTTGAACCCAAATTAAAGGAAGAGGGAAACTCTCCAGCACCACTCCATTCTGACAGTGATGATTGAACTGATTTTTTCTCCATTATTAGCTCATTAGTAAGATTTGCTCTCTTTGGTGCACCAGGACCAAACATCTCAACTGCTGGCAAAAACTGAGCACTGTGAGGTTTGCTTGCTTCTATTTGTGTGAGATCTAAGTAGCCTGGGTCTTCCAGCACGTTGACTTGGGACCCTGGGCTCAGGCTAGTTCTATCAGTGAATGAATCCACACGCCCATCATAGCCTAGATCGGCTGGTGCTGAGCACTGGTGCTGAGGCCACGGGCGTTTGCACTCTCCATGATTCTCCTTATCATCCCCACCATCTTCTTGCCCTCCTTGGAAAGAGTTCTCTGTCCAGTCTGATTCCTCACTAACATTTACAGCTTTGTTCATGTCCCTCAGGAAAACCACAATAACTGTGATGTTATCACTCGACCCAGCATCACGAGCTGATGCTACTAATTTGTGGGCGACCATGCTGCTGTCCCCATTATTCTCCTTCAAGTGGTCGGAGACGACTTTCACAGCCTCGTCGGGGTTCACGGTGTCATAGAAACCATCGCAGGCCAGAATGAGGTAGTCTTCCGTTCCATCCAGCACAGTAGAGGCAGAATCTGCATCCCCACAGATATATGGCTTATGTTCAGCATCTCCTGTGGGAATTAGAATGTAGGTCAGATTTGGGTTACCTTGCATGTAAGTGTGTATGGCCAGTTGTTAGGGCTCTGACCACGTTCTGCTGCATTGTGATCTGAATTTACTGGAAAGAATTTATAAACTAGATAAAATGCTTGAATTCTCTGTTAATCAGATACTGCTTACTCCTCACTCTCAGTTAAATAATTTCCATTAATTGGGCTTAATTTCTTATCTAGTTGAGACTCTGAATCTTGTGCCCTAGCTATGACTTAGGCTTAGCTGAGCATGGCAACAAATGTGAAATCTAAATTTGTTGCTGTACTGAAAACTTCAGTCCTACGTAGGAAAACCTTGTCAATTTAGTAGATCTTTTCTTTTCCTGGTGGCTAGGTTTCAGTTGAAATTTGAGAACAAGTCCTCATTGAAAAACAAACCAAAGTTCTGATCACTTTTCATTAAGCATTAACTGTTGTTATATCCTTGTTTAGAAATCAAGTTTCATGCTGGAACAAAAAGGAAGGCTTGAGTTATAAGGGATTTTAAAAAATCAAGTCCCCAACTCCCACAAGCCAGGAAAAGTCATCTCAAGCCTCAGACAAGGGAACTAGGATGTTAGTCTCGGTTCCCAGTCCAATTTGCTTTCACTTTTTAAATTCTGCTTTGCTTATTACTTCTAGAGAACAGTCAGAATGTGTCTGATCATTTTTTTCATCTTCAGGGACTACCGTATGCTTGCTTGCTTCATGTTCCCCATCATTTCCCCTCTCCCCCATTCTGTTCTTATTGCTGTTGTTCATTCTCCACCTGTGAACAACTGCGAGAACCCCCAAAGCCCTATCTGCTCAGCTCATCCACTTACAGTATGACATTTGAGCTGAGCCTTGAAGAAGTTAGTTATCACCAGGCAGAGAAGGGCCCTGGGTTGAGGGAACAGAATGGCAAAGGCAGAGAGGGAACTTTTAGGGAGTAAGTAATGTAGGGACAGACTGGAGCCCTTGGTTCCTACACTGAACTAGGTTTCTATCATCAGACTACTAAGACAAGCCATCATCTACAGTGCAGTTGGGAACTTCCAGATCCGGAGCACTTCCAAATCCATTCATTGTTTACATTCATTGTTTTCCTTAGGGATTTGGAGAGAGACTAGCAAAAAGGGTCCTTAGCCTATTGGGTAACCAAACAGCTTATTACTATGACAAAGGATATGCATTTCCTGACAAAACCACAGAGTATTAAGCAGTAAGTCCTAGATTAGGGTATCATAATTCATCGGTAAACAATAGTTTTAAAAAATTTACAGACTGCTTTTTATCATTTGTAAAGTAGTGCCAGGCATAGCTTAGTGGGTTAAGGACGCTGGCACTGGAGTCACTGCCTGGGTCTAAATCTAGCACTTGTTAAAAACCCTCATCAATTACTATTCTTTGCATTGCACTAAAACTGAACTCTTTGACTAGGAGAAGATATATATACTTAAGTGATCTGCCTATATTTTCACTGTTTCTGGTATCTGTTACAGGCTCTCCTACCTAAGTAAGGTTCTCCCCAACATTTCACATCCCTTTTTAATCCTCAAGTAGGCCCAGATAGCTGAATAGGAACCCTATGGAGAACTCTGCTAGCACCAAATGGGCCGCATGCCCTATCCAGCAGTTGGCAAGGGATACCCTGAACAACCAATACTGAATATGTTTGCCTGCATTAGTTTATCTATTAGGTAAGAAACTATCTTTTTCACATAGTAGCCAGAACCATCTCACTTCTGTACCCTAATGCCTTTTAATTAGCTTTCAACAATTAGCTTTAAAACTTCCAGTCATGGAGTTCAATGTCCTCCACCAATCCACTTCACAGATTTCCCCCTCTGCTACTCCACCTGACTGTATTGTTATCATCATTATTATTTTCTAAATTCCAGCTCTAAAAATAAATGTGATCTGAGTCATACTGTTCCCAAAAATCTTGTTTTAGTGCTTCAAGTAAAAGGCTACTGCAACTGTTAGTTTAGAACAGAACATACAAAGATTTGCAGAGGAAATGCTGCCAAAATTCTGGCTTTTCACCTGCTCTACTACTGTATGTCAAATTCATGACATTTCGCCCCCAAATTTGGTAGGAGGGCATGATTATCCATTTCATGGTAGAAATGGCAACATCTTTCTGTCTTCAACCGCCTATCTCCATATGCTAGTCAACTTTGGATCATAAATTTGAAGGGCTCATGGGGAGAAACATTTTAAAAGCTTTTCATTTTTAAAGATTTAAGAGTCATTTTTTCCTAAGAGTTGAACTCTGCTTAGGAGTCCTTTTTCTTGTCCCTATTTAACCCTCTATTTTATTTCATGAGCTTTCCAAATCTCACAGTTTTCAACTCCCTCTTCCAGTTAAATTACTGGATTTGGGTAGATGGCGTAGTTTACTACTTCAAAGAAAATTAAGTGTATCAGGCCTGAATTTCCTCAATTCCTTTCGACCTACCCCCAATTCTTCTTTTTGAAAATCTGTAGAGATTCACCCATATTAGCTGCCATTTCTCAGAGTAAGAAGTGTCCCTTCCCTTCTCAAAGCTAACCTGTGCTCTTGGACCTGTCTCTCTAGGACTCTGGCTTCTCTCTCCCATGTTCAATTTCTCTTCTACTTGCTCTCTTCTTTTATCCTATAAACAGGGTCTGATCTAAAATCTCACCTAAAAACAATAAAAGCAACTCTTTCCCAAATCAGCTTTTCCCTCAAGTCACCACACTGTCTCCCTTCACCACCAAATTGTCCAAGAAACCAAATCTGCACACACTCCTTCATGTTAATGCTCATTTTCCTTCACCTGATTGTTTTCTGTTTTTTGTGACTACTGACCCAAAACATTTCTCTCAGATGTTACCAATCATAGTAAGCCCTCACTTACTGTTGCCAATAGGGTCTGCAACTCTTAAGTGAAACAACATAAGGAAACCAGTTTTACCATAGGCTAATTGATAACAAAACAAGAGTAAGATCCTACAGCATCTCATGACATTGAAGGAAACATTATTCAAGGACCTGCTGTATTTCCTATTTTCAAAATTCCAGGTCTTTTTTTAACCCCCTCCTCACTTGACCTCTACAGCACTTGACTCTGTTGACTACTTGCTCCTAGAAACCTTCCCCTAGCACCTCTGATACCCCACTTCTAAAACTCTCACCCTCTCTTTATTTTTTTCACTGGCTCTTTCACTTAATAAATGTACTAACAGCCCTGGCCAGTGTGGTTCAGTTGGCTGAGCATCATCCTGTGTACCGAAGGATTGCCAGTTCAATTCCTGCTCAGGGCACATGCCTGGGGTGTGGGCTTGATCCCTGGTTGGGGACGTGCAGAAGACAGTTTCACTGGATGTTTCACTCTCACATCAGTGTTTCTCTGTCTCTCCCTCTCCCCTTCACTCTCTCTCAAAATCAATTTTTTAAATCTTTTTAAAAAAATTAAAAATAATAGCACTAACAGTCACTGTGTGCTAAGACTGTGCCAGGCAGAGCTTTGAGTGTGGTGTATGTATCTTGCCATTTAATACAAAAACTTCATGAGTTAGGTACCATTACTCTTCACACTTTACAAGGAACAAATAGACACAGAGACATTAAGTAAATTTCCCAAGGTGCACACTTGTAAAATGGCAGATCGAAGACAAACAGACAGCCGACTTCATTATGTTATTCTACCTTAAGGCTCTCCCTTTCCACACTATGTACTCTTCTTGGGGAATGTCATCCATGCCCATAGTTTCAACTAATTGTGCATGCGTGCGGGGGGGGGGGGGGTAGGTTGCTAATATTATTGCCAAATGGGATGAGCTCCCAAATCTCTGTCTCCAACTCAGAGCACTTTGCTAAGCTCCAGATCTGTATTTCCAGTTGCATATGAATTTATCTTCCAAAATATCCCACAGGTACCTAGAATATAAAATATGTCCAAAATGAACTCATCATCTGCCCTCCTCCCCACCCACCAAATTGCTGCTGCTTTATTACAAATACTTTATCATCTTTTCAGTCACACAAGTCGAAACCTGGAAGTTAGCTTTCCTCTTCCCCCACAAACTGTCATTTCTGTTTGATCAATTTATACCCTCCTCTGTATCCATTTTTAGCTGCCTCATCTCTGCAAACTGTATCAACAGCCTCCTGAATGATCATTCATGTAGGCTTTCTACTCTAGTCTGTCTTCCAAATCATAATTACACATATCTTATAAATACAAACCTGATCATGTGGGCCTCTGCTTTATCACATGGTAAAGCCCAGACTACTTAGCCCCTTCACAACCTGGCGCCAGCACTTCCACCTCTGCCCCAGCCTCCTGTACTTGTTGCTGTACCTAAAACATGACAATCTTTTAGACGCCCAGGTATTTGTATTTCCCTGTACCTGGGATTTCTTCCCTGAACACTACCCTCTGTGTCCAACTCAAAAGTCGCTTCCTCTGTGAAGTCGTCCTATTCTCTCTTAGACAGTCAATGTATTCAAGGACATTCCTCCCCTGCTTTAGTTTCCCCTTGTTATATTTTTAGAAACAAGTAAAGGCAAGTATCCCCTAGTAAAGCTGGTTCTGTAACAGGCATTAAAGATACCTCTCAAACTCTGACAAAGACAGGAAGATCAAGAGGAAGAGGTCTTTGGTTGGAATTGTCAAAAAATAATTCTGTATAGGAGTATGTTTTAGAAATGAGAAATTTTCCCTATTTGGCCTTATTCCAGAGTTCCTAATAACTCCCTCAGTCATAAGGTAAAGCCAGCTTTCAGTTTTTCAGGAGATATTTGCAGAATTTTTCTTTCTCTCTCAACCTTCTGGGCCACTTCACAGCTTGCCAGCACCTTCCCAGAGAGTGGGAGGAACTCACATCAGTGGTGAAACTGAATTAGTCCTTTGAGACTTTACTTTGTTAATGTTCTGGAATTTTTTGGTAATGGTAAGCCACAGTTGGGGACCAGAGGTGAACTCCATTTGTCCATGTTATCCCTATGTCAGGCTACTCATTTCTTTAGGAGGCAGTGACTAAGAACTGCAGTGTATATGCACATGTGCATATCACCCATATAGATACATCTATTTATTCTTTTTTTAAAAACAGAAAATGAAGCTAAGGTATGAAACCTAAAATAATAAACCCAGGTACCAAAGTGAAACAAAGACAGAAACTGGACTATAGGTCAATTCTCTGAACTTACACCCTTGAATTTTGTCAACTTAGCTGTTTACTCTCTAAGTTTTAGAATTTTGTTGACTTCTCCCTTCTTTTGAAGAATTTAGGTCTCAGGGAGCAGGTTCTTTGAAACCCCAGGGTTATCTGGCAAATTATTACATTCCTTATATAGAAAATTATTTCCATCTAAAAAGCACAATGTTTTTCCCATGGATTTGTTCTCTGTTGTTTCTGTCATTTTAGAATTCATAATGAGTGACATAAAGACATAAGCAAGGTAAAATATGGGGGGAGGTTTCCATTCTCTGGAAAATACGGGTTTAAATGAAATATGACTTGTCCAGCTGGTGTGGCTCACTGGCTGAATGTCAACCTATGAACCAGGAGGTCACGGTTCGATTCCCGGTCAGGGTACATGCCCAGGTTGAGGGCTAACTCCCCAGTAGAGTGCGTGAGGAAGCAGCCAATCAATGACTCTCATTATTGATGTTTCTATCTCCCTCTCCCTCTCCCTTCCTTTCTCTGAAATCAATAAAAATATTTTTTTAAAAAATTAAATATGACCCAAAATGGAATGAAATGAGGACTGCTGTGGTTTTAGGTGGATATGTATACCAAAGATTAAAGACTTCCATTTTTTTTAAAGGATAGAAACTAGTAAGTTCTGCATTTCTTAATATAGTTCCTTTTCAATAATGGAATTTAAGCATATAAGTGAGTAGGTTAATTAAATCAAATAATTGAAAGAGGCATCATCCAACTGTTGTTTTACATAATAATAAGCACACTGATAATATAAATTATCATCTCAGGTTCCTTGTTGTATCAGAGTTAATATAAGACAATGAGCCAGAAGTGGACAGTTTAGAGAAACAAAAATTAATTGGTTTTTCTTACCAATAGCTCTGGAGACCGATAGACTTCCATTCACTCTCCAGGCACCAAACCAGACTACACAACCTCCAAGGGCCTCAATTCGCTGCTTTTCATCCTAAACAGCAATGCAATAAAAAGAAGCAAATAATTAGATTCAGAATTTATTCATCTACCTTAACAATAAACAACAGATATAATACTCATCAGCTTCCTGGAAAGGTTCTCTTTATTTCTTCTTTGGAAGGTGGGCATGATTTCTGAGATAATGGTGATAATTATGTAATTAAGTGGATCTTAATAACTAGAAAACTGCCTTTGTGGAACAGACCATACTTACCTCTCTGTCTGGTTTGTGTGGCTTCATTAGTTCAACAGCTTGGCCCTTTCTCACAAGCATAACCTGGGAATCACCCACCCAGGCTACATGTAGCATATTGCCTCTGATAAAAGTCACCACTCCTGTGGTTCCACATCTTAAGCTCTGAAATAGTTTAAATAAAACTAGAGTCAGTAAAAATAAATATATATCAAATTCTAAGAACATATATGCATAACCCATGGACACAGACAATAGTATAGGAAAGGCCTGGGGTGGGGCAGGGTTTGGATAGAGGAGGGCAAAAGTGGAGACATCTGTAGTACTGTCAACAAAGTTAAAATAGTTATCAAATTCTCAATGAGGAGCAATTTATAATTGATACAGACCTTTCAGTTGGGAGCTAGATTATTAATAGCTTGATTTCACAAATAAATAGAAATTTCTTTTTCTAAATTTGAATTTCTCATTTTTATGTGCATGTATGTATTTATATGTGCACATACATAGATCCATTTGATCTGTGATCTGCAAGGCAGGGATGATTCCATTTTATATGCAGGTAAGAAAACAATGGCAGGTTATGCAATTTGTCTAACGGCAGGTAACTAACTGATTAGTACACATAAGAGAAATGAAATTCTTTTTCCTGCTAGTCCAGTGCTGAATCCACTATATCGATCCTAAGAGTAAAGATTACCATATTGTGGTCTGTTTTGTTACTGACATACTGTATGTTTAGGGGGAGATTCCTCACTTTACAAAATAACATATAAAACATCTAACTGGTACACAAGTGCTCCCATACTCTGGATAGTAAGATAGGAGCCAAGAGATAACATACATTCCCTGGAGTGAGTGCTAAGACACTTATGCCTTAAAACAAAAAACAGTTTTAGAAATGAGAAATTTCTAAATTTGCTGAGGAACATTGCACGAAGAACTAACAACCTGGAATTTCACTGCAGTAGCTCAGTACCACTTTACTTAATGCTCTTGATACTACTGTACTAATATGACATCTCCATTTGACATGAGTCACCACCAAATGAGCATGACTTTCTGTTACTAAGGACTTGGCCCAAATTAGAACCAGTGCGTCATGGGTGGTAAAAGGCCCCTTGTAGCCAATGAGAAAAACAACTTCTCATTTTCCCTATATAGAGATAGTTTGTTATAAATCCTCACCCACCAATAAAATGTCTTCCCACACAGACTGTTCAAAAACTCAGCCCCCTGGAACACATGATAAAGACACTTCAGTGCATATGCCCTGGAGAGAACAGGAGGCAGGGCTGCTTCACAACAGGAATAGCTACTTCCCAGCAGTTAGCAGCACATGGGAAGCACAAGAAGGAGAAAAGTAACTGCTGAGACAAACCTAAATTATTCAAGAGAACTATTGGCAGGACTGAGATTTAGAAACTAGGATCACTGGCAAAGCAAATAAGGTGAACTTGGCCAGAAAAAAAAAGCCATACTTTTAAGTACACAGAAGAAAAGGAACAGAACAGGATGAAAAGGACAAGTGATTCTCTTAGTTTCACGTTGGTGATTACAGATCATCTCTCGGGGGCCAGGTCTTGTCCTCAGTCAGACCGATGACAGCCAGTAGCTCTAAGGCAGAGCGGAGCAGTGCTGGTGCTCAAGAGAGACCGGGAAGGTCTGAGGTCAACATTTGTATTTTGTTTTCTAGCCCCACACCTCTATATGTAGACCTTAGTGGTTGCTGTTGGTGGATTTACATATTAATCTAAACCTGGGGTGCAGGTGAGGAAATACTATTTCTCTTGCCTAATAACAAATAGTTCTGAATTACTGTTTTATTAGTTCCAAGCCCCACTACTGCTGTGTAGCTAACTATGAGATCAAAGAAATGGATTAAAATGATTACACTGTTCTCTCTAAGCCCATTTCGAAAAGAGTAAATGTTTAGGTCATAGGACAGGAGTCTTATTTTGTGTATATGTATAATACTGTAATTACTTTTAAAATTAAAAATTATTCTCCATCAGCCCCCAGTTAGAAATGAATATAGAGTACCATAGTTAATTATGTACCAATACCCAGACTGATAATTAAAGATTTTACTTTTAGATCTTAATATAGAGCCCCTGTCATTTATTCAGAGTAAAAACCTTATGTTTGATTAACCTTAAGAAATCAGGACATGAGCTCTGACTTTTCTTCCTGTTAAGAGAAAATCAGTTCAAGGATCATCTAAGGATTCACTGTCTCCAAGCAAATTTTTCCTCAACAGATACATAGCAAAACACTGCCAACCCATTTAGAACTAAATGTATGGGAGTAGTCCCAGCTTCTGTTTCTTCTTTAGACCATTGTTTTAATCACCGTATCCAGGTTTTATCAGCAAAAGTCTGCTTAGAGAGATGGTCCTCATGTGACCCTGACAGGTAATAGGGTATAAGAAAGACAAAACTCACCTGCCAAATCCAGCAGTGGAGTGCCTTTCTAGAAAATTATAACTTGGGAGTTTCTATACAGGACATCATAGCACCCCACTAAATTTCTTCCTGAAGAGAGAATTAGAACTACAACAGAATCCAATGCTGTGGGTCAAGAACAGTTTGGAAAAGAACTTTAAATAAATGCCTGCCCCAAAAGAGAAAATCCAAATAGCCCTTTAACCACAGACCAAGTTGAGCTCAGCTAGTGCAGTCATGGCTAGAATTTATGAGAAAATGCATACCTCCCTGGCTGCTTTCTGCACAAACCGCTCATCAGTGACCCGGAAGGCCCTGCACAAGGCCTCAGCAGGATCATGGGGGAACATCTCCTGGCGTACCAAGTTAACGTGCAGGTGAATGGAGGCGTAAATGGCAGCATCCACTCCTCCGTGGCCATCAAACACTGCAAAGTAAGCTTGTTCTTCCTGGTCCTGTCAATAGAAGCACAGAAACAGTGGCCCTTGCACTGTGGCCCTTCCTCCTCCACCACATTTGTCACCAGGTAATGAGACTAAATGTTTCCCTTTTCTGATACGCCTGATCAACTGCTAAAATACCTGCAATACAAGGGCATCTGTGTTTACACCAGAACACTGGAACACATCATGCCCAATTAGCTCAGGCTGAAGTGCCCTCTCTGTGAGAGTTGTTGTCTTGCACCATGGAAACCACCCACATGCATTTGCTTCAAAATTGCTATTACAATTTTGAGGGGAGAGGGAGGAGAGAGAAGGTATGAGGAGGGATTGAACAAAAGCTGTTCTGGATTGAGTATTTCCAAAAAGAAAAGCATTTTAATCATAAAATTAGAAACTCAGAACAATAGGAAATAATTGGCCTTCCAGCACAAGACCAATTATGTTAGGTTGTTTAAGATACACAGATAATGAAAGCATACACGTACTTCTAAACTGTAATATCTCCCTTATAAATCATGGTCACTGAATTCTCACCATAAATAACAGCTTCAACTGATTGGCAAAACTTGAACCACACAGATTTCCAAATGCACAGTAACACTTCCTCGTCCCCTAATGTAATTCTGAGCTTCCCATTTCCCTGCCCACCCACCCACTGCTTGAAGTGCTAAAACAACTGCCAGAGGAAGGGCTTCCAAACCTGTGCTTTGTCCTGACAAAGGAAGCCTAATCTCAAGATTACATTAAAGCCATTAAGTAGTTTGCTTCTTCAACTCAAGTGTTTAAATCTCAATCTAGCTCACTTAGGAGATCAATCACTGAACTCTGAGTCCTGGACTACCTTTAGGCAATAGTATGTAATGATTTTCATTTGTAAGTCTTTGACATTCCTTGGGCTCTAGGAGCTTGGATGAGTCCAGGTCCTGTCATTCAAAGCAAAACAAATATACAAAGTAAATCATAATTTTTATGTGCTTGTTTTCCCATCTGTTAGGTAGGGATGAGTTGCTGTCTCATGAGGATTTGGAAGGACTACTGAAAGAACAGGTATATTTGTACTTTGGGAAAGTTATTTTAAAGAGTATACTACATTTACATACGTACCGTATATAAACATCCAGAATGTAATAACACCCAAATATTATGAAGTCTATATCTACTTCAGACATTACAACTAGTTAATTTAGCAATCTAATGAACACCATCTGTAATGCCATTGAAGATTAACTGATTAAATAGAACTTTCTAGAAAAACAGTCCTGACATGTAGAATTTCTACCTGTACTGAAAAGTAGTACTCATTTTTAAAAAACTCAATTGGCATATCAAAAAACAGCGTGTGTGTGTGTGTGTGTGTGTGTGTGTGTGTATAAGCAGTTTTTAAATGACGAGTATACTATTGTGGGATTATCATAAAGAGGGAGGGGGGAAATAATACCTTTATTGGGACATGAGACTATAACTACACAATGTGAGATTGGTGGGGAGATTCTTAGTATAGCATCAAGAAACAGGAGGAACCAAATGGATTTCTTAAATAACTAGTATAGCTTCTTAAACTTAAAAAAATACTGATGTTTTTCCTATTATAAAGATGGCATACATTTATTTGGCCTGATAAAGAAGTAAATAAATATCTATAGTCCCACCATCCACAGATAACCAGTCTCTTTTCTGTACATATACATTTTTCAGTAAAATTAGGATCATACTATACACTGAATTTTATATAAATGTATTTCCCCCCATGTCATTAAGTATTCTCAAAGACTTAACTTTAAATGGACGTGTACTATACATCTTATGAGCCTATCATAGTTATTGTTCCCTGTATGTAATAATTTAGATAATTTCCAATTTTTTATTATTATTGACAATGTTGTGTAAAAGAGTTATTTCAAACAAAGCATCCTTTGTGTTACATTTGCATAGACATGGTAACATTTGGAAACAAAGATATCACCTGATCTGCCTTTGTAACATAAGCGCCAATTACTAACACACCATCACTGCTTATCAGACCTTCACAGTCAGCTAATTAAATTTAACAGCTAAATGGAGGAAATATTGTGCTTTGTAGAAATTACTGCATTGTAATTTCTAAGTTATGGACTTGAGTGAAGGAAAGAGGCAAGTGACAGGCAAAGGAAACAAACCTACCTCTGTTTGCATTAATGTAATACACTTAATAGAAAGAGAAGAGAAATATAACAAGAACATGGTTATTAGGTTGACAAGGCTCATATGATCCAATTTGTCAACAGAGATTCAGGAATGTAATTCCAGCTACTTTCCTATCTCAGAAACCAAGATTTAAAAAAGAAAACCACATGAAATTAGAGAACTGTCTCAGTCTCAAATTAGTTCTTTTATGTTTGTGTTTTGTGTTGCTTCAGCAAATAGTAATGTGGCAACTTAATAAACACCACTTGATTATACTATCAAAATAGTTTCCTTTAAATGAAACAGCTTTATAGTGATATAACAGTATTCTTTTTTACTTGTATGTATAGAATAGCTCTGGAAGGTTACACAAGAAACCAGTAATTCCCTTGCCTTCATGGAGGGGAACTGAGTGTTTGAGACACAAAGATAAGAGATTTATTTCCCTATTCTAAACCGTGTGACTGCATTACCTATTCAAAATAAAATAATTCCTTTTCTGTTGTCTAATGCAAGCAAATTTGTGCCACTTTGCCTTTAATCCTATTTCAACCTATCAGAGATACTATTAGAACTACAGGGTGGGGCAAAAGTAGGTTTACAGTTGTTTGTATGGAAAATAACACAGTGATTAATAATACAAGAATAAACTCCCCGACTCACAACTGTAAACCTACTTTTGCCCCACCCTGTGTACAAGGAGTTCTGTTAGAAAACAGGAGCATGAAGGTGTTTTTCTTAAATCAGAAGTGCCCTTTACCTCTAGGTTGAAGAGCATATTAAAGTCAGGAATGCAGACGTGTTTGTCTTCCATTTTCCTGCGCATGTTTTTGATGGCGTGGATTGATGTCTCATAGTAAAGCTGGGGTCTCCTGTGGAGAGGGAAGTCTTTCACCCAGCTGCAGCAAATCTCGTGTAGTTTGCTGAAGACAGAACGGGCCAATTTCACTGTCTCGATCTCTGGAAAGAAACACAGAAAACCCCAGTGAAGAGCCTTGTAAAACTGCTTTTCACTTGCCTGATTGGTAAAGACAGAAGTAGGTCACACTAGTCAAGCTCCTCCTCAATAGAAGAAATTCCTCCTCAAGAAAAAGGAAATGTTGCTTCTGAAGAGAGAAAATGACATCCTATCTAGCAGATATGATGAGTAGGGAGTTTATTCTTGCATTATTATTAATTACTGTATTATTAATACAGTAATTAATTAGCCAGCAGCTGCCACTAAGATGATCCTTGTGTCATGAGGAGAAACCTCTGGTCAGGGCTGGTTCTTTGCCACGGCTGGATTTCTTCTAGCCTGCAAAGTGCTCTGGCCACTGCTGTCTAGTTCAGGGCACTGGTTCCCTTTCGATTGGCTGCGATGGTTATCACCTGGTGAGCCAAGCCCCGTGTGCTTAGAAGAGTGACTGAAATATGAACAGTGGCTCTCCAGTTCATTGGAACATGAAAGGCCTATAAGCAACAGATTATTTATTTACAAACTACAGGGCTCAGAGAGTTTACCTTGATTACCATTAGTCTTTGTCTCCCTCTTCCTGACCTCTTCACACTTTTCTCTCCTATAACTCAGAAGTAGATTATACATTTTTGTTGGTGTATTATTTTTATTTAAAGCTTTAGGCAATAGCTTAAATAGTTTAGCCAATAGGTTAACAAAGTGTTTATTTCTCTAAGGAAAAAGGACTTAAATTCTGTCTATGTGTGTAACCCTGGATAGAAAAAAAGGAGAGCAATCAGAGGATTCTTTACCCCTAGACTATTAAGAGCATTACTTGACCTATTAAGTGGAGCCAACTAGCTGATTTCTGAGGCTGACTTGCATCCCTCAGTGTCTGGACAGATGGGAAAGAAAGCCTTTTAAGCAACACTGAATGGTATTGACGAGATTGTCTCTCATCATCTCCACTCAAGTTGTCCTCTACTCAAGTTGCAGCTATTGAAATAGCCAAGGGGAGATTAGGTTTTCTCAGGCCAGTATTTTAGAGGTTCCTCTTACATCCCAGGTAAAAAAATTTAAAATTCTCAAATTTTTGTTTTACTTTACTAACTCAGATAAAGCTTGACAGCCTGAGAAAATGTGTGCCAGATGGGAAATGGCTGTGCATGCCTCCTGCGATCTACGACACAAATCCCAAAGAAGAGAGACTGTGTGTTCTTAGAACAGCCTGGGAACTTAGAGTCTCATTTTATATTCCTCACCCTGCCACTGCCTAAATCTGTGACCACAGTTACCTGTTTTCTTATTCAGATTTCTTTTTTAAATGACTGTTCAGAAACTGACCTCAAGATTTTGTTGTTTTTCTTATTAACATAATACAGAGTGGTAAACCATGTTTTGTGGCTATGTCCCCTTGACATTTTTATATACTGAAAATCAAGGGTACATTAGAGAGAGAAAAATTTCAAAGAACAAATAAAACCTGAGGAGGTGTGTGTGTATAAGAGTTCCGGAACCTGAGGCCGACAATCCAACATTTTTATGTTTTAAGCAACTCCTATCTTTTTTTCTTTTTTTTAAGCACCAGTTGCCAGAGACTGTCTCTTTCAGCCAGCAGTTACCTATTTGTATTACTCCAATCCATCTGGACCCTGCATTTGGGTGTGCATTTAACTCAATCACAACAGAGGACTGCAAAATGCTAAGTGAATTCAGAAACTTTGAGGGATAATAGAGTTGGGTGAAATGAATAACTGATATTAATTTATCAGGATAGTTCCCAAATTCCCAAGTGATAATATAAACCATTACATCATTCTTTGATTTGTATATTACTCTTATTATAGAGACCTGGACTGTCTAATAAGGTAGCTTCCTAGCTGCATCTGTCTACTTTAAATTAATTAAAATTAGATAAAATTTAAAATGCAGTATTTTTGTCATATTAGCTATGTTTCAAGTGCTCAGTAACTACATATAGCCAGTAGCTATTGCATTGGATGTTATGCTAACAGACTTCCCAATATTTTTGTTTTGTTCCCAGCTGTTTTGCCAGCACAGTGTATGGCAGGCTCTCAATAAAATGCTCATCAAATGAATTAACTGTTGTACTCAATGTTACCAATATTTTACTTAATATATTTAATATTGATCTGTCATTTCTTTTTTAAATTTTGTCCTAGACAATTTGTCTAAGTTTCGGTATCACTGTTATGCTGTGCAAATTTTCCTTTTTATGAAATTGAATAGTTCATTTTTAAAAGCTTTGGAATTTTCTGTCTTTGATCATTTGAAGTTGTTCACTGGTAGAATCGCATGCCCTTTGCCCTTTTGCGAAGACGGCTAGCTCCTTAACAATCTTCTCAATCTCATTCTTCTTACATAAAGTTTGTTCATTTGTATTTTTCTGGAAAACACCTAGGTTTTCAAATGTATTTTAATTTCCTCTATATTAGTGATAATTTCCCCCTTTTTATTTTTAATCTTTACATGGGGATATTTCAAATTGGATTTAGGTTGTCTAGATAGGTGTTACATCTGCTAAACTAAATTTGTACCAACAGATATGCAAGGTTGTTTAGCAAACATTGTTAGGGATGATATAAACATGAAAAGAACTTGAAGGATTTTTTTAAAAACCTGTTTTTGGAAACAAGGGAAAGACAAAAGGTATTTCAGTGGGGACTTCAGTGCCTTTAAGCCAGTGACAGCAGGCCTTATTCAGTGTGCTCATTTCCCACTCTGGTATATGGAGAAACACAATATGCCCTGTAGAGATCCTCTTCAGTGCGGTTCACAATGAGTGATTTGGGTTAAAAAGATTAAGGACTTGCAAACAGTCTAGAATTATAATCATTCTGAATCGCTGCAGTGGCATGGAGACATTACTGGGTAATATGCTGGAAAAATATAAAATCAAAATGACCAATAATATCCACCAAAAGAAAAACACACCATTTCACTTTTGCTATCTTATGGGGGGAAAGGGTATCAGAAAATTCTTACAAAGTAGGCATGCAGGGTAACACTTCAATCTTGCTACTTTAAGTATTCTCCTTCGGGGAGTGGTATAGAACATTAGCATATAAATAATTGCTGCCTGAAATGGAAAAATTAAATTAAAAAGGGTGTGAAAAAGAGAAAATTGTTCAAAGTAGTAGTCCACCCCCTAACAGCTGCAAACTACTCATCAGTCTTAATGTCACTGTACTGATCTGGAGCTGAGTCAGCCATCAGCCTGGCTGCAGTAAAGCAGAATTTACTCTCCCTTATCTCTTCATTACAGGGCTTTTACTTTATGCATCAGTACCAGAGGAAAGACCAATGCTTTGTAGCAGGAATTCTATCCAACTTGACTCTGGAATAGTTTGGTTCCAAGTGAACCAATTACTCTCAGTAAATATAAGCAGAGGAATTCCTTCCTTGCCAATTTTCTGTCAAAAATTATCTAGAGCAGCCCGGCGGGTGTGGCTAAGTGGTCAAGAGTCAACCCAAGAACCAGGAGGTCACTGTTTGATTCCCAATCAGGGCACATGCCTGGGTTGCGAGCTCCATCCCCAGTAGGGAGCTTGCAGGAGGCAGCCGATCGACGACTCTCTCTCATCATTGATGTTTCTGTCTCTCTCCGTCTCCCTTCCTCTCTCTGAAATCAATACAAAAAAATGATCTAGAGAGATAACATAAGAACAGGAATGTTTACTTTTATATCTGCCTCACATTCTCTGGAATCTAGCTACTCCGATTCATTAATATATGCTTTGCTCCTTATGCACGTTTAAAGGCAAATGCTGAGTACAAACAGAATGAAATATTAAAATTCCTTAACAATTTTGAGTAGTAATTCCCTAATTTTTATAAAAATTGGTATTTCTCTAGAGCTTCTCTAATATATATAAATCTAATATGCCTTCTTTAATAAATAAAGTTTCATAATTTGCCTGGAAAAAAGAAGTGGTCCGTGCAATTAAATCACATTTTGCATAGCTCTCATAAAGAGCTCTATTTATATAAAATTTAATATAATTAATGAGGTTTTATTGCAACTGATTTCTTGAATTTTTATATCTCACTTTTTTACCTAGATTCTTAAAGGTGAGCTGAAGTTTTAAATAGGTCTTGCTCAAACTCTCCTTTCCCATACTCATCTTTTTTGTTGTCTTCACATTTCTCACTTTAATTACTCTTTCCATTTGTCTAGATGTTAATGATAATATCCTGTTATGAGAATCTCTTGCTCCAAGTACCTTCACATATTTTCAAATATGCCCATATTTTTTTATATTTTTCCCCTCCTTTTATTGATTAGTTTGAAAAAAATTTTTTGCAATTTTTTCTCTTGCGACCACTATACAATTCACCAGTGGGTAAACATATTTAGAGTTAGTATTTGGCAGACATTTTCTGTGGATCACCACACATGAGAAGATTTTAATATTTTCAAACAAATAATGTAGAATGGTACTCACCCACAGTCCCTTCTGTGCCATCCGTTTCCTTTGGGATGTAATGTGCAGAAAGATCACTCTGAAGGACTTCATCTGATGTGGCTCTGGCTAAAGCAGCAGCCAAAAAGGAAGGGCAGTTACTAAAAGAGAGAAATAAAGGACTATTTCAGTAAGAAGATGGAAACAATACATTCAGCATTATTAATAATTACTTATTAATATATTTTCTCAAAACAATATTCAACACATATTTGTTGAGTGCATATTTTGTGCCAGCCACTCTGCCTAGATACTGGGTATATATACTGCTGAGTAACACAGAAATAGCCCTTGACCTAGTGGGGCATACAGTCTAGTTATGGGGACATACAAGTAAACAAATAGGATATAATTTAAAATTGGGACAAGTTTTATAAAGGAAACAAACAGGATACAGTGAAAGAGAATAAAAGGGGGGGTACTTCCTTAGAATGGTCAGGAATGCCGTACCTTGAAGGATGAGGAAGCCTCAGTTATGTGGGGGTGGGAATTTTGGAGAGAATATTCCAGGCAGAGAAAACAGCATGTGTACAGACCCTTTCTAAGAGTTTGGTATGTTTCAGGAACTGAAAGAAGCCCAGAGAAGATGACGTATAGAGTGTAAGGGGGAAAATGGCAGGAAATATGGTCAGAGGAACAGGCAAAGGTCAGTTATATGCATCTTTTAGACCATGGTAAGGAATTTAGATTTTACTCAAAATGCAGTGAAGATTATGAGCAAGAGAATGCCATTCATTAAAATATTACTTAAAATATTATTAAAGTAATATTAATTAAAACATTGCTTTGTTGTGCCAAAGGAAATTGGAAGGGAGCAGGAATGAAGGAGAGTAACCAATAAAGAGACAGTTATAATTCAGATGAGATACAGAAAAATGCTTATATTTTGGAGAAAGAAAATGTAGAACTTGCTGATTATTAGCTGTAGAGGTGAGAGAGGGAAAAGAATTGAGGCTGAGACCTGGGTTTTGCTCTAAGCAACTAGATAAATGGTGGCATCATTCATCTAGATGGAGACACCAGGAAGAGAAGTAAAGTAGGAAACATGAGATCACTGTAGCATATTAAGTTGGGAATATCTGCAGTGTCCTAGGGAAGGTGTCAAATGGTTAATTACATAGCCTAGTGTGGGGCTCCGAGATGTTAGGACATTTGGAAGTCATGAATGTATGGATGGTATTTAAAACGATAAAATGAAAAGTGCTACGGACCTGTGACTTCTATGTGCCCTTGCTTTCCCCCTTTTGGAACAGGAAGGTTATCTTATGCCTTATCATTTTATGTTGGGTAGTGGTGGGGTAAAGGGTAGACAGTTTGCCTCTTTAGTCCCCAAGTTTTCAAAGCAAGTCAAACTATATTCAGGGACCTGTCATCAACAAATTATACCCAAGGAATCTCACTTGTACCCGGACCTGACCTCAGTGAAATCCTGAACCTGAAGCCTGAGCCTGGTACCATAAAGGGAGACTTTGCAGGAAGGGGATGAAGTGTATTTTGCGTGTGGGAAGGATGTGAATTGTGTGGCCAGAACACGCTGTGGAGGATTGTTTTTCTAAAAAAGTCCCCAGCAACATTTCTGGTCCCATATACTCTTTAAGAACCTTACCATTCCACATAAAGAGGCAGATATATTTTCACTTCTTTGAATGTGAGACTCTGATTTAAAAAAAAAAAAAAAAAAAAGTGCCTTGGCCAGTGTTACATTAGGACACAGAACAAGTGTCTACAGGTTCAAGAAGACTGAAATCATATCAAGCATCTTTTTGGACATTTACACAATGGAATACTATGCAGCTGTAAAAAAGAAGGATCCCTTACTCTTTGAGACAGCATGGTGGGACCTGGAGAGTATTATGCTAAGTGAAATATGCCAGTCAGAGAAAGACAAATATCACATGTTCTTACTCATATATGGAATCTAATGAACAAAATAGATCCAGAGACATAGAAGCATGGAACAGACTGATGAATCTGAGGGAAAGCAGGGGTGGGGGTCGGTGGGGAGTGATTAACCTAGGAACTTATATGCATACATGCATAACCCATGGACACAGACAACAGTGTGGGGAAGACTGGGGCGGGGTACAAGGTGGAGGGGGTCAATGGATGGGGGAGGCATTTGTAATACTTTTAACAACAAAGATTAATTAAAACAATAAATAAGTAAATCGTCCTCAAAAAAATAAAAATACAGTGCCCTGGCCAGTGTTTCTCAGTGGTTAGAGCATCAGCCTGCACACCAAAGGGTTGCAGGTTTGATTCCCGGTCAAGGGCACATACCTGGGTTGCAGGTTCTATCCCCGGCCCTGACCCAGGCCATTGGGTGCTGAAGGCAGCCAATGTGTCTCTCTCACATCAATGTTTCTCTCTCCCTCCCTCCATTCCACTCTCTCTTAAAAAAAAAAAAAAAAAAAAATCAGTGGAAAAAAATATCCTCAGGTGAAGATTAACACACACAGGATGATAATGATGTAAAAAGTGTTTCTGTGTGACTTCTGAGATTTGGTCCTAAAAGACTGTAGGACTTCCCTTGGCTCCTCCTCCCTCTCTCTTTCCCTCTTCTTTCTCCTTCCCTTTCCTCTCCATCCTCCCACCAGGACATGGACAGGCTCATGTGGGTGTGAACTAAGGCTCTCAGTAGCTGTTAGCAACTGCCTGGCATGGAATGGCACAGGCCTTCAGATGATACCAGTCCTGGCCTGAGTTTGCCAGCAGAGGCCCCAGACATCAAGGAACAGAGATAAGCTGCCCTGCTTTGTCCGGTCTGAATTCTGGCCCAAAGAAACTATGAGCATAATAAATGATTGTTTTATGCCACTAATTTTTGTGCTAATTTGTTACACAGCCATAGTAACTGAAAACCCAACATTTAGAAGCTTGGTAGAATATAAGGAACCTATAAATACTGAAAAGAAATAGCAAGATAAGTAAAAAGTAAAACCAAGAGAGTAGAATATTTGAAGGAAAGAATGGTCAACTATGTCAATACTGCTGAGAAGTCAAATAAGGTAAGGGAAAAAATGGATATTGAATTTTTTTTTATTGACCTTAGGGAGGGAGGGAGAGAGAAACATTGGTGTGAGAGAGAAACATTGATCAGTTGCCTCCCACACGTGCCCCAGCCAACCAGGGGTCAACCTGGCAACCTGGCTATGTGCCCTGACCAGGAATTGAACCTGCCACCTTTTGGTGTACCGGATGAAGCTCCAACCGAGCCACACGGGCAAAGGCTAGTTTTGTTTTGTTTTTTCATCCTTGCGTGAGGATATGTTTTTATTGATTTTAGAGAGATAGTGAAACATTGATGTGAGAAACATCAATTGGTTGCCTCCGCGCTCCCCCGCCCCCCCCCCCCCGTACACGCCCTGACCGAGGATGGAACATTCAACCTCTTGGTATATAGGATGATGCTCCAGACAACTATGCCACCCAGCCAGGGGTGAATATTGAATTTAATAACATACAAATCATCACTGGGTACTAAGACAGTTCAGTGGGGGAAAGAACAGCCTTTCAACAAATGGTGCTGGGACAGTTGGATATCCACATACAAAATAATCAAGTTAGACTCTCTCCTTACACCATATACACAACTTTACTCAAAGCAGATCATAGAACTTAATGTAAGTGCTAAAACTATAAAAATTTAAAAAAAAAACATAGGAGTAAAACCTCATGACCTTGAATTAGGCAATGGCTTTCCTAAATATGACACCAGAAACACAAGCAATAAAATAAAAAAAGTTAAATAGAAGCACAAATCAAGAAAGTGAAAAGAAAACTCACAGAATGGTAGAAAATATTTGCAAATCATATCTGATGAGAGACTGGTATCTAGAATACATAAAGAACTCTTATAACTCAATAATAAAAAGACAACCCAATTTAAAAATAGACAAAGGATATGAATAGGTCTTTTTCCAAAGAAGATCTATAAATGGCCAATAAGCACAAGAAAAGATACCCAACATCGTTAGTCATTAGGGAAACACTAATCAAAACCACAATGAGAAACCATTTCACACCAAGTAGGATGACTATAATAATAATAATAAAAAAGAGGGGTAATAGGTGTTGGTGATTACATAGAATAATTGGAACTCTCATATATTTCCGGTGGGAATGTAAAATGGTGCAACAGCTTTGGCAGTTCCTTAAAATGTTAAACACAAAGCTATTATATGGCTCATCAATTCCACTCATAGGTATATATACAAGAGAAAAACACTTCCACACAAAAACTCATGCATGAATATTCATAGCATTATTCATAATAGTAAAAAAAGTAGAAACAACCAAATGTCCACCAACTGCTTATGGATCAGTAAAAGGCAATATATTCATGCAATGGAATATTATTCAGCCATAAAAGGAATGAAGTATTGATACATGCTACAACATGGATGAACCTTGAAAACATGGTAAGCAACAGAAGCCAGTCACAAAAGACCACATAGTGGATGATTCCATTTATATGAAAAGTCCAAAATAGGCAAATCTATAGCAACAGGAAGTAGAGTAGAGAGTAGCCTAGGGCTGAGGGGTGGGGTAGGTAGGTAGGAACGGCTACCTGGGCCCCAACCCTAGGGTTTCTGACTCCATAGGCCTGGAGTAGAGCCTGAGAATTCTCATTTCTAACAAGTTTCCATATGATGTTCCTGCTGCTGGTCTGGGGACCACACTTGGAGAACCACTGGTTTATATCATCAGCTGGGTGGTGAGGGTAGAAAGCACATGGGGGAGGAGGAATGAAGAGAAAGCAAACATGAAACAGTCATGTCAGAGAGGAAGTATAACTATCAAATAGTGCCAAGACATTATTGGAAGTTTGAGACAATTTTTTTGTTGTTAATCACCTGAGGATATTTTTTCCATTGATTTTTAGAGAGAGTGGAAGGGGGAGAGGGAGAGAGAGAAACATCGGTGTGAGAGACACACACAGATTGGTTGCCTCCTGGTCACCCCGACCGGGCCAGGGATCAAACCTGCAACCCAGGTGCATGCCCTTGACCAGGAATCAAACCTGCGACCCTTTGGTACAAGGGCTGTCCCTCTAACCTCTGAGCAACAGCTAGGGCTTGAAACAGTTTTTTAATGAAACCAGTCTTTCTGGTTGTACAGTTTTCTCCATCTATGTGCTGGAACATGTAGGTAAAAAGGATCAAGATTTGGGGTTTTGCAAGGTGAGTACTCTAAAATAAAGAAGAGACATGGGAACTGAGTATCTTTTTAAGGATATGATGACGAAGTTTGATCATGGACTACTGGCTAAGAAAGGACAGACATGAGCTGCAAATCAATGTGGTCTAAATGTAATTTAAAAACTGTAGTGGGAGTACTTGGGCACGTAACCTAGAAGGACAGAATGTTGTCTGAGAACAGAATGCTTGTCTATATGATTTTGGAGCTGGTGAGACCAAGAAAATGAGTAGTTTAGAAACAGATAAAGTAACAATGTTTACATTCTAAGCCCCTAAGGGAAAAAAACCATATAAAATTCTCTTTATTCTTCAGTATTTCTCAAATTGTAGGTTATGATCCATTAGTGGGTAATAAAATCAATTTATGAATTGCGACCAGTATTTTTTAAAAAGAAAATAGAATAGGGTACGTGAGGTAAGACTAAGTACTCTGGATGTATATGTGTAAGTATATACTGAATCCTGATTTTGATGGGGGAGGAAATTGAAAGCCATTGCCCTTCAATAATTACAAAATAAATTGATGGCATTCTTTGAAATCCAAGTGCTTTATAAACAGTATAACCATTTCTCTTTTCATGCTAAGTTAACTGAATTTTTCCTTAAGGGTCAAAAATTTCCTTCATATACCTAAACTCTGTCAGCATTGCTTGTTTTTACTTTTCAGTCATGCTTTACTTTGAATAACTGGACACATCCAAATATTCTGCCTAAGTGGACTTTATACTAGCAGTATAATATTTACTTAGTCCTTCTAATTATTTTAAAGTTTATATTTAAAATTATCTGAAACCTTTATTGTAATCTTGTTACCCAGAATTTTTTTAAAATGCTATCTTTTGTGTAATTATTAAACTATCTGGATCTAAGTTCACCAAAGGTAAGACCATGAAAACTTTCAAGAAGGCAAGAACCATTAGTCTCATTAATGTGTCATCTGCAATACATTTTTAGTCATAGTTAATGTAATTTTTTACTTTTTGTCAGACAGAATGAAAATATTTTCAGTGAAGTAGGGAGGAGGATTAGCTGACTAATAGCTAGATATAAAACATCAAGCTAGACGCTTCACCCACATCAGCTATTCCTACATGTCAGAAAGCTATCAGCAGAATAAGTTCTTATGGTTTTGACTCTGAATTGAAAGTGATTATTTCTAAAGAATGAGAATTGCAAAATATATTTTAAAACATTGTCACATCAGAGAATATCTCATACAACTCAAATAGAAGCTTATCATTAAAGCTTGTCATTTTTAAGAGAATTACCAGGAGTGAGTAAAAAGATAATAACATAGCAAACCACTTTTTTTTTCCATCATTTCTCATTCAGTGCTTGAAAGATCCTGATACAGAAGGTTTTAAACACCCTCTGCTGGAGATCGGGCCCACAGCCCAGGCCGTGTGCCCTGACTGGGAATCGAACCCAGGACCTCTTGGTGCATGAGTTGAGCTCAACCACTGAGCAACACCAGCCAGGCAGTCATAACAGAATTCTTGATGAACAGTTCTCCACACCACGAAGAAATATAAATAAATAAAATTAATCCTTCACAATTTTTCATAACTTTGAAAATATTGAGTTACTTGGGCTGAAAACCTTAAAGAGCATGCTTTAGTTTTTACTTTTTTCATATACCTCATCTAATATGTTTATAAGTTTTGTTGATTTCATTAAAATATACCATTAATTTTAAAAATAATAATAAAAATAAAGTTAGGCAAATGTATTACATAGCAAATATTAGAGGAGGGCCAATATTCACGGCATTTGGAGGACTGGAGTTACAGATGTTATTGAGAACATTGCTAAAGTAGAGAGTATGTTTAGAAATTTTTTAACTTTTGCAGTTTATGTCATTTTGGGGGACTGGCTCTTTTGAGGTCAAATTAATCTTGTCAGGCCCCTCAAATATAGTCCAAAAATGAGCCTTTGCTATTTGTTAACAGATATGTCTGAGGTGCTTATTATTCCTATCTTCAAGTAATTCATGTCCTGAGAACAAAAGGAAATGTATTTTCATACCAACTTGTTACTTTCTTGTTTGTTTTAAATATCAAAGTACAGGCTTTATATACTCATAGAAAGAAATAAAATCCTTATCTAGTTTATGTTTAAGTCACATATAAACTATATGCATAAATACCTCTGAACAGTGTCGAAATATCATTAACAGGGATCCATTTAGTTTTAATTTTTAAGTTTAGTCTCATAAATATTCCACTTTATTAAAGCTATTTATGTTCATGAATACATAAATGTGTGTTTGATTTTCTGTGTATACTGACTTTCTCAGTGTTATATACTGTAAAACAAAAGTCCAGACTCTATTAAGATTCATAAACTGAACTCTGTAAACAAAGCACAGATTTTATTCTTCAGACACACAAAGTCAGTCTTGACTCTTCAATTCTATTTTAAAAATAACCACAGCCCAAAACATGTTTGGTGGAAGATTTTGAATTATAAAAATACAACTGCATTTTAATGACCTTCAATGGTTCAGTACTTGCCAGTGTTTATATAAATTCTTTTATTTTAAATCAGCCTTTTCCCAAACTAGACATTTAAAAAGCGATATAGTATATCTGGGAGCAGCATTTAGGGTGAAGCAGATGTTAAATCGTTGTTACGAGCTGAAAGTTTACGTCCGTCCCCCTCAGATTCATATGTTGAAATTCTCCGCAATATGGTGGTAGCTGGAGGTGGAAGCTCTGAGTGCTGCTTAGGTCACAAGGGTTGGGTCCTTGTGAATGGGATTAGTGTCCTTATGAAAGTGCTCTCACCCCACCCAGCCGGAGTGGCTCGGTTAGTTGAGCGCTGTCCTGTACTCTGAAAGGTTTCACGTTTGATTCCCTGTCAGGGCACATACCTGGGTTGCGGGTTTGGTCCCCAGTATTGATATTTCTCTCTCACATCAATGTTTCTTCCTCTCTCCAAGCATGTCCTCAGATGAGGATTAAATAAATAAAAGTGTTCTCACCCCATAAACCATGTGAGGACACAAGGAGAAGACAGTCACCTATGAACCACAAAGCACACCATCACTAGACAGCAAATCTACTGGCACCTTGGTCTTGGACACTGCAGTCTCCTGAACTGTGAGAAATACATTTCTATTGTTTACAAGCCAGCCAGTCTATGGTAACTTGTCTTGCAGGTCAAACAGACTAAGACAGTCATGGGAACTACCCAAATCATTATCATAACTAGTGGGTGCAGGCATTAATTATTATATGTGGGTCTTTGTTACCTATAGAGATAGATATATATTTAATATATCTTTATTGATTTCAGAGTGAGGAAGGGAGAGGGAGAGAGAAACATCAGTGACGAGAGAGTCATGGATCGGCTGCCTCCTGCACGCCCCCTACTGGGGATCAAGCCCGCAACCCGGGCATGTGCCCTGACCGGAATCGAACCGCTGAGCCACGCCGGCCAGGCTATAGATATATTTTTTAGGTTTCTTTAATTATTTTCTAATAACAGCTGACATAAAATATTAGTTTCAAGTATGCAACACAGCAGTTAGACATTTATATACCTTACAAAGTAATCACTCAGGTAAGTCTAGTACCCATCTGATATATAATAGTTATTACAACATTATTGACTATATTCCCTATGTGGTACTTTACATCCTCATGTCTATTTTTATAACTGGAAAGTTGTACTTCTTAATCCCTTTTACCATGTTCACCCATCACCCCCAACCCCTTCCCATCTAGCAACCATCAATTTGTTCTACCTATAAGTTTGTTTCTGAACAGAAATATAAGGAGTTAGAAAGCCAAATTCTAATACTAGCTGTGTATCCTTAGAAAAGATGCTTAAACCCTGGATTTCAGTTTCTTCAACTGGAAAATTAAGAAATTGTAATAAAATAACTCTAAAGTCTCTTCCAGATCTAAAATTCTAATTCTATAATTTTATTTCAAATAACATTTTAAATTTCAAAGGTAGGACAAAGGCAGTTTAAAAGTATTAATTAAGACACTTCTGATCCAAACAATGTTTTCACATGGGCCAGCAGAATGGAAATAAACTCTATACATTTATTTTGTAAGCAATATGGGGCACTCTGCTTTAAAGAGTAGGTGTATTCTGAAAAGTTGAATATATATTTATTTTGATAAATATCAATCTTTGCAGCAAATCCACTAGTTAGGATTTTGTATAGCTTTTTTTCTTAAAGAGACACAATAAGCATCATGTAAAATAATATTGTTAGCAATATTAAGTTATGAAACTTTATATTTCTAACGAGAGTACTATTTCCTGCCTCTTTATAAATATTTATTTACAAGAGCTTATTATTCTATTTTCACTCTATAGGCTGACATAGTCCAATCCACATTTTCTTTTTTAAATTTTTCAATTACGGTTTCTCATTAGAGAAAAGGAAAGGAGTCAGATTGTAATTGAATATGAAAGCTGACTCTTAGCACTATATATTGCCATCTTTATTTATAAAACAAACCACAATAGATGATTCAAGCATAAAACCATTTAAGGTGCATCATTTTCAAGTATAAAGGGTGGATGAGTTCTGTTAGATGAAGAGGACAGTATTTTATTCAGATCTTTTTCTAAGATGACTTGTTAGTACCTTCCACATGCATTCTAAAACAATACACATTTTAAGACTGCAACCTGAATTCTTGTTACAAACCAAGCCAGGAAGCATTTTCATCACAATGCCAAACCTACACAAATCACTAAAGACGTTATTAGATAAATTAGAGGTTTAAAAGTACATCCTTCCTGACACTGGCAATGTGGGCGTCGGCACAGCACCCACAGCTGGGTTTCAGCAGCCTTGGCATAGCATTGCTAAGGTAATAAAAATTCTTGAAGGTGGGACGTTCCCATCAATTAACTTTGAGAGAGATTCATCTGGCGCAGCTTAATCGTAGCCCACATTTTATGATGCTATCTACTCAGTATGTCCTTGCTGGGGGGCAACACTTAAATACTGAATTTCTGATCACCTCCCCCCAAGTTAGTCTAGAACACCACAGTAAACTGAAAAAATAAAGGAGGCAAATTCTCCGCCTGGCTTGATATTTTTCTTAGTGGACTAAATGAAGTTAAAATCAGCACTGAGTTTTTTCCTCTTTAAGCTATTTTCTTTCTATGGCAACCTCTAGGAATGCCACCTGGTGCCCACATATCACAGCTTCTCTTAGTTAGCTGTTCTGAATCTAAATGATGTTACCTACCAAATGACTAGTTCCTGCAGTTCTGGGTTAGGGATCCTCACAACAGAAATCTCATTCCCTACTGCTAGTATCAATGTAATTTTCACAACCATTTGTTCACATTGACCAGTTTGACATTCAAGCAAAACCAACAGTGTACTAAGTTTTCTGTGAATAGCAATCTAGACGTTAAGCACTTACCAAAGATCAAACTACCAGTAGTGCCACAAGACCACAAAAAATGAGAGCTTAGCAGTAACTAGCTTTCTTGTCATCCTCCCTCCATAACCAATAGTAGTAGCAAGTTTACTGAAACTTGTCAGCATCACAATGCCAAATCCCACAGACTCTTCTCAGATCCACCTCATTTGGCGGCATCTGACCACTGATATTCCCTCTACTCTGATGCACTTTCGTCAGGATCTGGAACATCATACACTCCTGTTACTCACGGGCTCTGTCTTCTCAGCCTCCTTTGATGGTTCTTATTCTTCGTCACTTGTAACTCCTCTCACTATGTTGCAAGTCTTTTTCTTTTTGCATAGCCTTTATCAACTTCTAGTACACTGTATGAATTTATTATGTTTATTGTTTATGTCTCCATTCTTCCTCCCACCAGACTGCAAATGTTTTTTCTCTGCTTTTGGTCATTGATGCCTAATGGCCAGATCAGTGCCTAGCATACTGATCAATAAATATTTGCTGAATGAATAAACTTATGTCTTTCTGATTTATAAGTGCTTAAACCATTCCCTAACTTCTTATAATCAATGTTTGTTAAGAGTAGAAAATCAATATATTTACAAGAGAGTATTCTGCATATGTTGAATTTGTATATGTATGCTATGAAACTTGGGTAATACCAGTAAATAGGTGATAACCACTGGCAAACAGGAATTATGGTCATATTTATACTTTTGTTGCCAACTCTAACTGTTGTACGCTGAGGTCTCATTTATATTAGAGACTTTAGTCCTTCTCTCTAAAAGACAGTGTATTTATATTTCAAAAGTATGTATGGTTTAAAAAAACTATTTTAATCTTCACCCGAGTACACTTGTTGTTTTATTGATTTTTAGAGAGAGAGGAAGGGGGGGAGAGAGAAAATGATACACAATGATCCTTTGAAAGACAACTAGAAATAGAACCCTATTTAATGGTTCTAGAAATCCATGCTACTATTTCTGGACATTAAGTACTAACCTGTTCCATATACATTCTGAATACAATATTGATAAAATTATATCATATCTTGTTTTCCCAAAAAATGGTAAGAGTAGCTACAATTTTCTGAGTTTCTATTACATTCCAGCTAATGTAATATACTAAAAACTTTACATCTTTTGGCTCTTTTAATTTTCACAGTAACAATATGAATAGAATGTATCTGAAATTCCTAGCTAAAGAACCTGACGATTATAGAAGTTAATAGTAGAGCTACATTTTAAACCCAGGTTTATAAGTTCTGAAAGCCATATCGTAAACCTCTAACAGTATATATATAAGCATACCTTGAAAATAGTGCCAGACCACTGGAATAAAGTGAGTAGTGCGGTAAAACAAGTGGTAAGATCTAGGAAACTAGTGACCCAACACAGAGAGCTCCATAAGGAAGTCCTGTGGCTTTCACTACACTATTATCTGTGTCCATGGTTTATTTTCTTGACCTATTAACTTATTTTTTAGATTTTTGCTACATCACATCCTCCTATAGTTTTACTACCTTCTACTATATCCCTTATCCTCCCAATTTTTTTGAGTCATATAATATCTACACTGTCAGAGTTTATAGCATACAAATTCTGTCCTAGAATAGTAAGCTCAATATTAATCCTATAGATTCAACACACACATCAGGTCTTTTGCTATATTTTCTTTATCAATAGGTTAGCTAAAGTGTGTCCTCTAGTAGTTTATCAAGAAAGCATCAGGGAGATTGTATTTTCTGAGTCTTGCATGTTAAAAATGTCTGTTTATTTTTTTCACCTGAACAACAGTTTGGCTAGATAAAAATTCTTAGGTCACACTTTTTGTCCTTGGGGACTTTATATATATTGCTCCACTGTCTTCTGACACTGAACTTTTCTGAGAAGAATTCTGAAGCCAATCTGAATCTCTCTCTCCCCTTCATATATTTGTTCTTTTTCTCTGGAGTAATGTAAAAACTTTTTTAGCCTAGTCAGTTTGGCTCAGTAGTGAGAGCATCGGCCCTTGGAGTGAAGGGTCTCGGGTTTGATTCTGACCAAGGGCACGTACCTCATACCTTGGTTGCAGACTTGATCCGCAGCCCCAATTGATGTGTCTCTCTCACATCAATGTTTCTCTTTATCTCGCTCTCTCACTCCCACTCTTTCTGAAAAGCAGTGGGGGGAAATATATATATATATCCTCGGGTGAGGATTAAAATTTTTTTTCCAGTCCAATAGAATTACTAGATAGTGCCTTGATATTGTTCTATGTCAGTTTTTCCTGGCTCATGATGTGCCCTCTCAACGTATAGATTCAAGTGTGCATTTGTTTCTGAAGTTTCCTTGAAAAATTTCTTGCTCTGCCTTGAAGATGCTGCAGCCCTGGCCGTGCTCAGCCATGGTCAACCCCACTGTGTTCTTCCACATTGTCATCAACTGTGAGCCCTTGGGCTGTGTCTCCTTCAAGCTGTTGGTAGACAAAGTTCCAAAGACAGCAGAAAACTTTCATGCTCTGAGAACTGGGGAGAAAGGATTTGGTTGTAAAGATTCCTGCTTTCACAGAATTAATCTGGGATTTATGTGCCAGTGTGGTGACTTCACATGCGATGATGGCACAGGTGGCAAGTCCATCTATGGGGAGAAATTTGATGACGAGAATTTCACTCTGAAGCATACAGGTCCTGGCATCTTGTCCATGGCAAATGCCGGACCCAACACAAACAGTTCCATTTTTCATCTGCACTGCCAAGACTGAGTGGTTGGATGGCAAGCATGTGGTCTTCGGCCAGGTGAAAGATGGCATGGATATTGTGGAAGCCATGGAGTGCTTTGGGTCCAGGAATGCCAAGTCCAGCAAGAAGATCGCCATTGCTGGACAACTCTAATAAATTTGACTTGTGTTTTATCTTAACCACCAAGCCATTCTTTCTGTAGCTCAGGAGAGCGCCCCTTTATCCCCATTTGCTTGGAATGTTCTATAATCTTTGCACTCTCACTGCAGTTCATTGGGTTCCCTATTGTCCTTACCCTCTCTAAGGAATAAAAACTAAACAATAATTGTAAATAAAAACTAAACAGTAATTGTAAAAAGAAAAATATATTTAAATATTGCATTCTATTATTTGAGTTTGATCCTTCAGAGACAGTTATTTTCCTTTATGAATGCGCCACATATAACATTGACTCTCCATTCCTTTTAAATACTTGGTTAATTTCCATTTCATTTTGTTCATTTTTTTTCCTCAATTTTCCCCTCCATGTACATTACTATGTTTTTCAGAATTGTCTATTCTCCTGTAAGAGAATGTTTGGAGATTCGCCATATTATTGTACATCAATAGTCCACTTCTTTTTTAAAAAAATCCTCACCCGAGGAGATGCCTTTATTGATTTTAGAGAGAGACGAAGGGGGAGAGAGAGGAACGACTTGAAAGTGAAACATCTATCAGTTGCCTCCTACACGCGCCCCAAACAGGAATCGAATCGAAAACCTGGGAATCAAACCTACAACCTTTTGGGATGGCGCTCTAGCCAGCTGAGCCACACTGGCCAGGGCGCACTCCTTTTTTATTGCTGAGTCGTTCTCCATTGTGTTAATATACTACAGTTTACTTATTTTCCTGTTGGTGGACATGTGGGCTGTATCCAGTCTTTGGCTGTAGTTAGTAAAGCTGCTCTAAACATTCTGGTGTGAGTCATTTTGTAGACATATGTTTTCATTTTTCTTGGATAAACACCTAAGAAGTAGTAGAATTGCTGGGTCATAGGGTAGGTGTATGTTTAGTTTTATAAAAACTGCAGACCTTTTCCCAAAGTGATTGTACCATTTTGACAAGCCCATTGACAATGTTTAGAGTTCCAGTTATTCCACATCTTCACCAGCATTTGTTGTTGTCAGTCTTTTTAATTTTATCAATTCTGGTTGGTATGTAGTAGTATCTTACTGTGATTTTAACTTGCGATCAAATCCTTTTTTTAGAGTTGAGATAGCCCAAACTGCATGCTCAGTGATTGAGCATTGACCTATGAACCAGGAGATCACTGTTTGATTCCCGGTCAGGGCACATGCCAGGGTTGCGGGCTCCATCCTCATTAGGGGGCGTGCAGGAGGCAGCTGATCAATGGCTTTCTCTCATCATTGATGTTTCTCTCTCTCTCTCTCCTTCTCCCTTCCTTTCTCTGAAATCAATAAAGACATATTTTTTAAAAAGAAAACCTCCCCTCATCATTGAAAAAAAAAAGTTGAGGTAATATAAGTAACTAATATGTAATAAATCATAATAATATAGTTATTTCTTTCAGATGTGAAATAGTCCTGCTAGCAGTATCAGAATACGTCTTAGCCAAATAGTACATTTTTCCCTAATAAGAGCTTTTTTTGCTTCTGGTTGTATTTGCCAGACAAAGCAATTCTACTTTAAAAAAATTTTTTTAATTGATTTTTAGAGAGAGAGGAGGGGAGAGGAAAAAAGAGAAACATCAATGTGAATGGATCTATCAGCCACCTCCTGCACGCACCATACCAGAGACTGGGCCCGAAACCTGGGCATGTGCCCTGACTGGGAATTGAACCAGCAACTTTTTGGCACATGAGATGACGGCCAACCAGCTGAGCCACACTGGCCAGGACAAAGCAATTCTACTTTAAAAAGCAGACACATTGTTAAGTGACAATCTTTTATTATATCTATATCAATGGATATGGTCATATAAATTTGATATTGCCAAGTTGACAGAAAAACAAATGTCACAAATTAACTAATTGATGTCTGATAACTTGATAATATCTTGATACTCAATACCCTAATAATCTTAGGTTTAAAGCAGAAATATACGTTTATATCATGAATGTATTCTAAAGTAACAGAAAAAAGAATAGAGTATACCATTTCATGAAAACTCATTGCTTCAGGTGGTCATGTGGGGAGGAAATATGATTGAAACAAAGAAAATATTTAATCATGGAACTTGGCAACAAAAAATGTTACAGAATTACAAATATATATAAAACTGTTAAATTAGGAGATTCATTATCAGAGGACTATGGATGTAGTAAAGGATAATTTACTGAGAGTAAGTGAAATTAAGAGTATGTATACCTAAAACTGGTTCCATCAAAAAGATGTACTATTTTTATCATCATAGCCTTACAAAGACAGCTTACTTTATTTTTTATGACCTTCCAGTAAGAAAAATGGCCTGCTTTCTTTTGTTAAATGAACACAGTATTCTTAAAAATGCTTTCTACAAAGGTATATTCTTGGCCATTTTAAGTGTACAGTTCAGTGGTATTAAATACATTCATACATTCATAATGTTGTGCAACCATCACCAACATCCATGTCCACAACTCTTCTCACCTTGTAAAAGTGAAACTCTATACTCATTAAACAATAGCCACCACCACCCCAGCCCTTGGCAACCACCATTCTTTCTGTCTCTATGGTTTTTATATGAGGTACTTTAAGTACCTCATATAAATGAAATCATACAGTATTTGTCTTTTTGTGACTGGCTTATTTCACTTAGTGTAATGTCCTCAAGGTTCATCCATGTAGCATGTGTCAGAATTTCATTCCTTTTTAAGGCTAAACAATATTCCATTGTATGTATATATCACATTTTGTTTATCCATTCATCTCTTTTATTTATTTATTTTTATGTTTTTATTGATTTCAGAGAGAGGAAGGGAGAGGGAGAGAGAAACAGAAATATCAATGATAAGAGAGAATCATCAATTGGCTGCCTCCTGCACACCCCCTACTGTGGATCAAGCCCAAAACCCAGGCATGTACCCTGACCAGGAATCCAACAGTGACCTCCTGGTTCTTAGGTCAATACTCAGCCACTGAGTACACCAGCCAGGCTCCATTGATCTGTTGATGGACGCTTGGGTTACTTCCACATTTTAACTGTTGTGAAAAGTGCTCCTATGAACATAGGTGTACAAATATCTCTTTGAGGCCTCACTTTCAATTCTTTTGGATGTATACCCAGAAGTGGAATTGCTGGTTCATATGTTAGTTCTATTTTTAATTTTTTGAGGAACTGCCATACTGTTTTCCATAGCAGCTGTACAATTTTACATTGCTATGAACCATGCACAAGGGTTCCAATTTCTCCGTTTCCTCACTGGCACTTGTTATACTGTTTTCTTTTTGATAGTAGCTGTCTTAATGGGTGTGAGATGGTATTTCATTGTAGCTTCAATTTGCATTTCCCTAATGATTAGTGATGTTGAGCATTTTTTTCATGTGCTCATTAGCCGTTTGTATATCTTCTTTGAGGAAATTTCTACTCAACTCCTTTGCTTATTTTTAAACTGGATTTGTTTTTCTGTTGTCAAGTTTTAGGAGTTCTCTATATATTTTGGATATTAATCCCTTACCGGATATATGATTTACAAATATATTCTTCCATTTTGTGGGTTGCCTTTTTCCTCTGTTGATAGTGTATTTTGATGCAAAAAAATTAATTTTCACGAAGTCCAATTTGTTTTCTCTTTTGTTGCCTGTGCCTTTGGTGTCATATCAAAAAAAATCATTGTAAAATACAATGTTATAAAGCTTTTGCCCTAGGTTTTCTTGTAGGAGTTTTACTGTTTTAGGTCGTATATTTAGGTCTTTGACCCATTTTTAGTAAACTTCTGTGTATGGTGTTAGGTAAGCATCCAACTTCATTCTTCTGCAAGTGGATATCCAGTTTTCCTAGCACCATTTGCTGAAAGACTGTCCTCTGCCTATTGAATGGTCTTGGCACCCATCATAAATAATATGATCATATATGCAAGGGTTTATGTCTGGGCTCACTTCCGTTCCATTGGTGTGTATGTCTTTATGCCAGCACCACACTGGTTTTGATAATTGTAGCATTACAGTACATTGCTAAAATCAGGAATTTTGAGTCCTCTGGTTTTTTTCTTTTTCAAGATTGTTTTGGCAACTTGGGTCCCTTGAGAATCCATGTGAATTTTAGAATAGGTTTCTCTATTTCCGGGGGGGGGGGAGGGGAAATCTTTGGAATTTGGATAGGGATTGCATTGAATTTGTATTTTGCTTTGGGTAGTACTGACATCTTAACAATATTACATATTCCAATCCATGAATATGGGATGTCTCCCCATTTATATGTCTTTAATTTGTTTCAGCAATGTTTTGTAGTTCATTGTACAAGTCTTTTACCTCCTTGGTTAAGTTATTTCCTAAGTATTTTATTCTTTTTGATGCTATTGTAAATGGAATTGTTTTTGTGATTTCCTTTTCAGATTGTTCATTATTTGTGTATGAAAATACAACTGATTTTTGTGGGTTCAATTTGTACCCTGCTGCTTTGCAAAATTCATGTATTAGTTCTATCAGGTTGTTTGTTTGTTTGTTTGTTTGTTTTTTGTGGAACCGTTAGGGTTTTCTACATTTAAGCACATATCATCCTCAGATCATTTTGTGTTTTTGTTTCCGATTTGGATGCCTTTTATTTTGTTTTCTCGCCTAATTTCTTTGACTAGAACTTCCAGCACTGTGTTGAAAAGAGTGGGGAAAGCAGGCAGTGCTATGTTTACTAGAAGTGGTGATAGTTCTGTTCTCATTTATGGTTCAGTTAGAATGGTTGGAGTCTTAAATATATTAACGTCCCAGTTTATTTATATAACATTTAGACCTCATAACTGTAGCTCATAAACACAATGTCTTTTCTGTATTTTATCTAGATTTAGATTTTGGGTTTAAGAGGCAAAGATCATTGCTGAATTTGAATCTTTAAAAGTACCTGAATAAATATTTCTTATTCAGTTTAGAAATCTGCATTTTAAAAAATATGCATTGTTTGTAAAAATCTATTTTAGGGAATTTATGGTAGGTAAAAAGCACCCCACTAAAAATCATAAATTAAACATGAATCAGAATGATTATAGCATTAAATCTAGCCTTACATAAAAAAGATTTTCTTCTACTTGACACAAATTCCAATCATCTAAGTAATCTCTCTCTGAGAAAGGAATATGCCCTTAGGAATTCTACCAGTTAAGTAGTTCAATTTCTGAAGGAACTATTTTTAAATAAGCCTTAAATATGCACCAAACCCCCAATACAGTTGGCAGCTTCAGAAAAGCTTAATTACCCTGTTATTCTTTTAATCATGCAAAGAAACCAATCCATGACTATCATGGTATTTATTACCTGCTGTGAACACAGTCAAGTGGATTCCCCACTGTTAAATTCAGAAAATAAACTGGGGGTGTGTGTGGATAGGAATGCTGACAGGGGAAGTAACAAAATACAGTAACTAGGGACAAAATGAGAATCTCAACCTGGTTTTTGATACTGAGAAAGATCTGAAAAACTATTTTCATTAATTATATTAAAATATCTAGGAAAATACATTTATTCATAGTGGTAAAATAAATTCAGACTAAGGACAGATTATTTTGCTAAGATTTTTTAAAAATGCTGTTCCTTAGAGAACCAGAGAATAAAATTACAATTGGACTTTGAAATGATCTGGTAAGGTCAATAAATGAAAACAAAAAACTTAAAAAACAAGAACAAGATAAAAGATGGATCATAAAACATTTTTCTTTTTTGCAGAGGAACAATAATAGTACAAAGTACGTATTAGTCTCATAATGAGAAGAAGAAATAATTGGCAGTAGACACTATAGCAGGGTTCAAAATCATTTTACTTCCCAGCTTTAGCTTCCCTTCAGAAGTCACCGTAAAATTGGTTCTGTGCTACTTAAGTTAAAAGAAGAGTAGAGGTATCAAGCTGAGCAAATCTGATTGCAGAGAGCTATTTTCTATTTTAAAATGGTTTTTGGAAAGATGTCTCCTTAATGGAAGTGCTGTATTATAACCTTAACCATAGCAACATGTCTGGGCATCCCCTTAAGAAAAACTGTCATAGAATTAAATAGACTGGAAGAAATAGGAGAAAGTATTCTGTATTAAAAAAATAAAATAAAATGCTGCAATCCTCTAGCTAGGAAAACAAACATAAACAAATAGACAATAACAATAGCAACAATTATAATTATTAACTCAAGGTCTGATGGGGGGGAAATCTCATGCATCAGGTGTATTCTTTAATTTTCAATGAATACAGACAGTTCTTGTAGTTGCTCTGTTAACTAGCTAATTATTATATAGCATCACATATTTGTATGGAACTTTATGTTTACAAAAGGTCTTCACATATATTACCTTGGTTATCCCTTAACAAACCCTGTGAGGTAAGTATAATAGGTATTAAAATGTAAAATAGAATTGGAAGGAACCACAGAAGTCATCTAGTAAACCTTCAGTTTGCAGGTAGGAATGTCTTTCTATAGTATTGCTAACATCTGATTACATTAGTTAGCTTCTGTTATTTTTTTAATGACAGGAAATTCTCAAAGGCTCTCGAAGAATGAACAAGGCTTAGCTAAGTATTTTCTTAAACAGGATCAGGAAAACAGCAACAGAAAATTCTACCTCCATCAGCTATATTCTGTTTATTAAGAATTTATTATGTGCTAGGCACTGTCTTGTCATGTGATGCACATGATCTCATTTAATCCATACAACAACCTTTAAGGAGCAGCTAACAGCTGCTTAATTGGCATATTTTGCTTGAAACTATTTTTTCCAAAGCTATTTAATGACCTTTAAAATCTATTTAAATAGAGCACTTCTGCCCTGCCAGCATGGTTTAGTGGCTGAGCATCAACCTATGATCCAGGAGATAGTGGTTCAATTCCTGGTCAGGGCACATGTCCAAGTTGCAGGCTCAACCCCCAGTAGGGGACATGCAGGAGGCAGCCAATCAATGACTCCCTCATCACTGATGTTTGTTTCTCTCTCTCCCTCTTCCTCTCTCTGAAATCTATAAAGACATATTTAAAAATAAATAAATAGCCCGGCCGGGTGTGGCTCAGCGGTTGAGCATCGACCTAGGATCCAGGCGATCGGGGTTTGATTCCCGGTCAGGGCACATGCCCGGGTTGTGGGCTCAAACAATGACTCTCTCATCATTGATGTTTCTGTCTCTCCCTCTCCTTTCCTCTCTCTGAAATCAATAAAGATATATTAAATTTAAAAAAAAGGATAATGAGAAAATAATACAGTTTTAAAAAATAATAAAAATATATAAATAAATAAATAAAGCACTTCTGAGAATACATGTTGAATAGAGGCATAGCTAAAGATAAAATATGATTATATCCATTTTGTAGATGTAAAAAATGAGTTAAGTGAATTAGTCACATTTAGGAAGTAATGGGGTAGCACCTAGAACACAGATCCTCAATCTACCAATCCAGTATTAATCTCACTCCACACTGCAAGGCAGGTGAGCTACAATGCATTTTAATAGAGAGAAATATTATAAAAGTCCCTTAAATCTGTTTTGGAATATAACAATATTGGGGCTTTTTAATTTATTGATTTTAGAGAAAGGGAGGGAGGCAGGGAGAGTGAGTGAGAGGGAGAGAGAGATTTGCTGTTCCACTTACTTAGGCATCATTGGTTGATTCTTGTATGTGCCCTGACTGGAAACCAAACTCACAACCTTGGCGTATGGGGATGACGCTCTAACCAACTGAACCGCCCAGTCAGGGCAACAACAGTGTTTCATACAGCCACCTCTAAGTTGAATGAATTATAAAGATGTGAAATTCAGGACTTTTACAAAGTAACAAAGACTATGTGATTCAATATGGTCTTTGGCCATTGCAACTGATATACTTGCAGATCACTACAAAAACAAGCACAAACAGACAAAGCCCGCCTTCCTCTTCTCTCTCCCCCTCAACCCTCTCCTCCTCTCCACCTTTCAACAATCTTTGATGCTAATTAGTGAATAAGACTGGACGATAAGGAGAAATGTTAGAAATCTAGGTTTACATTAACTTCGCCACAGATTATGTGTAGTACTTTTTAGTGAGTACAGTCTATGGAAAATAGACAAAACTTTCTGAAAATCAGGTCTTGTTCACATTATCTCCATATCAAAAACTTTTAAATTCATCACATCATGTTAACATGATTTACCACTGGTAATATTAACCTTGATCAATTGGGTCATAAGACAGTGTTTTCCAGGTTTTTCTATACTCTTTAATTTAGAAGTGAGTCACCCCTCAATGTGGGTCTGGGTTAACTCCGTCTCCAGGAAAAAGGCAATTCACTTCTGTGATTTCTTCTCAAAAACCTATAACTCTAGTCTAGTCATTTGGAAAACATCAGATAAGCCCAAATTGAAGGACATTCTGTAAAACGCCTGGCCAGGGTTCCTTAAGACTGTCAAGGTCATAGGAAACTAGAAAAGACTGAGCAACTGTCATAGACTAGAAGAGACCAAGGAGACGTGACGATTAAATGCAATATGGTATTCTGGATTGGGTCCTGGAACAGAAAAAGGACGTTAGTGGAAAAACTATGAAATCCCAATTAAGTCTGGAGTTTAGTTAATAGTAATGTGCCAATGCTGGTTTCTTAGTTTTGTCAAAGGTCCCATGGTAATGTAAGATGTTAATGTTAGCAGAAACTGGATAAGAGGTAAATGGGGAAATTATCTTACAAGCTTCCTGTAAATCTAAAATTATTCAAAACAAAAGTTTACTTTTTAAAATACTGCTCAAGGCTACATGCTTATAAATTCATTCATTACCTTGCTGACCATCTCCTACAATTCTACTCTTTCCTCAATCCACTCCAGCCATCCTGGCCTCTTTGTTATTCCTCAAATATACTAATAATGTACTCACTTCAGGCCCTCTACTGTGCATCATTTCCTCTGCCTGGAATGATCTTTCTTCAGATATTCATATGGCTCAACCCCTCATTTCCTTCATGTCTCTTTCAAATGTAAACTGTGTATTTAAAAAAAACAAAACAAAACAAAAAACAGCTCCTTACCGTCTTTCTTATTACTTATTTCTGAATATATTGTCTGTCTCCCTCCTGTTCTCCACAGGGGTGCAGTCAGTTTTGTTCACTGCTTTATCGCCAGCACCTAGTATATAGTAGGCACTCAATAAGTATTTGTTGAATAAATGGATTACCTCATATTAAAAACAGATTTTAAAAATCCTTCAGGGATATCTTCATTTTATAAGGACAAAACCTTAAACCAAAGGAACAAACCTCTGATGTTGTAATTGTAGAGATCATTATTAATCAATAGAAGTACTTATAAACATAACAGAACAGCTTTCAAACCACCCCTTGAAATTGTGTAGATTAGTGCTTACGCATCTGGTCCTAAAGCCTACTCCATTCTTTTGTACACAGGAACATGGTTTAATGTTATCCCCTATTCCCATTACAATGAAATTAGAGCGAAGAAATGTATAGAGATTATTTAAGTTAATATGATCACAGCCAAAGCGGAAAATTAAAGCCTCCTCTTTGAACACGTGCCTTACGGATAGGACACCCTCAAACACCTTTAGGACAGTGATATTTTTAAATAGGAAGGCCTCAAAGCTAGTTTCTCAGATTTGGTAGGAGCATATGTTATTCAGACAATAATGGTGCCAAATCATATTATATTCTTTAATTTTAGATTTTAGCTTGGAAGACCAAAACCCAAGAGCTAGTTTTAATTCTGATAGTCATATTAAAATCTGTTTCTAACAAGCACTGTATGGCATCAGAATGGTATCTCATCCGTACCTACAGCTAAGCAGCACAAACCCCAGTGTTCTTGTGTCAGCCAGCCAACTGCTTCCACTACATCACATTCCCACTCTCTGCCAAACTGTTTATGCAGCAGGCAAGGTTACTAAAAAAGAACTAAAATGGTTCTCAGAAGCAAAAAGTGTTTTATTACATTTAAGGCCCAAGGTAAAGTACAGGTCAGGTAATCTCAAAGGTATCGAGGTAACTGGAATTACTAACAAAACTGTGCCAATCTGCATGTTTCTGCTGGGTGAAAAGACTAACGAGTCATTCATTTATTCAATTAATATTTATCAAGTGCTTGCAAACACACACCATTGGATCATCCCTTTTGTGCTGTGTGGCCCAGAAAGATATATATAACCCAGTGACCACCCTCAAGTAGTTTATAGTCCATTAAGATAATTAAAACTTCATTCCAGTGTACAGGTCTTTCTTATACAGTATTTCACTTGATCATGTTTGGCAGGTATCATGGTCTCTACTTGCCAGGTGAAAAAATTAGAGTTGGAAAAGGTTAAGAATCTTGCCCAATTACACAGAGCAAGTGGTAGAATAGTATAGTCATAATATGTAGGAGATCAGAGGAGGGGGAAATTACTTCTAGCAAGGGTAGTAATCTTTTTTCCTACCACTGGCTTGTATTTTTACATTTGGAATCTGATTTATAGGCTTAATCTTCAACAGACTTAACTCTGCCCTAAATCCAAAAGGTCTTTCTCACAGGGATACCACTACCCTTTACCCAAATTAGCTGCATGTCTAAAAGAATTCAGCAGGTCTTACCTCATGATTAAAAGCATTGGTTTTGAATTTGGATTAAAATCTGTGCTCTAATACATACTACCTATGTGACCTTGACAAGTCATTTAAACTCCTGAAATTTTTATTCATGTGTAAAATGGGCCTGCTACCTATCTTTCAGAACTGTTGTGAGAACTAAATGGCATAATTAACATATAGTACTTAACAGAGCTACATTATTAATTCTATGCCTGGCTTAGACTAAATACTTAATAATGATAACATTATTTCATCAGAGGGTTTCCTATGGTGGTAATTGTGTGGGATTTTACTCTTTATTAACTATTAACTCATCCTTTCTTATCCTCTATACTTAGTTTAAGAAATGTTATTGAAGATCTGTTTTGTGCTCTGCCACTCCATCATAACCTCTACTCCTGGCCACTCCATCATGGCTTTTATTAAAATATGTAACTGTCTTGTTTTGGTTTATTATCTGGCTTCCTCCTTTAGAATATACCCAGTGGAAGGAGGAACTTCTTGTTTTTCTTTTTGTTTTGTATGCTTGTTTTTTGTTAATCCTCACTTGAGGATATTTTTCCCATTGATTTTTAGAGAGAGTGTAAGGGAGGGAGGGGAGGGGAGGGGAGGGAGAGGAGGGGGAGAAGGAAAGAGAAACATCAATGTGAGAGAGACACATGGATCAGTTGCCTCCTGCACAAGCCCCGACCGGGTCTGGGGATCAAACCTGCAACCCAGGTCCGTGCCCTGACCAGAAATCAAACCCACACCCTTCTTTGCACAGGCGGACACTCTAACCACTAAGCCACTCCAGCCAGGGCTGAACGGATAATCTTAATATGAAATGTAAGACTTCTGCATTGGATACAATAGAAATTCAAAAGATGGCTAGCAAAGTTTCCTGTAAGAATTAATACCTCTTATCTCTTTAAAATATGTTTTTCTTTGTTTCTTAAACTTGCTCTTTTCTTCCATTACTATAAATAAATAAATAAGCCAACTAACATTTATTCAACTTTTACAGTGTTTTAGATACTATTTTTAGTGCTTTCCATATTACTCATTTAATCTTCAAAACAATTCTATGAGATAGATACTATTTTTTAAAAAATATATCTTGCCCGGCCAGGTGTGGCTCAGCGGTTGAGCATCGACCTAGGATCCAGGCTATCAGGGTTCAATTCCCGGTCAGGGCACATGCCCGGGTTGCGGGCTCGATCCCCAGTTGGGGGCATGCAGGAAGCAGCTGATCAATGACTCTCTCATCATTGATGTTTCTATCTCTCTCTCTCTCTCTCTCTCTGAAATCAATAAAGATATATTTTTTATTTTTTTTTAAATGTATCTTTATTGATTTCAGAGAGAGGAAAGGAAAGGGGGAGAGAGAGAGATAGAAAAAATCAGTGATGAAAGAGTCATTGATTGGCTGCCTCCTGCATGCCCCCTACTGGGGATTGAGCCTGAAACCCAGGTATGTGCCCTCATCAGGAATAGAACCTCGATCTTCTGGATCCTAGGTCCATGTTCAACTGCTAATCCACGCGTGGCCAGGTGAGATAGATACTATTATAGTGGAGGAAACTGAAACACAAAAAGTGTGAATAACTTGCCAAAAAGTCACATGACTCAAAAATTGAGCATTTTGTTCTTAGCCACTTCAATGAGTTGTCTCTCAAAGTCAGTCAAAATACTTTAATGGACAAACACAAAAGTGGCTTTTGTAAGCAGGTTTTCTTCTAGAAAGAAGGAATTTATACTATATATTAGAACCTAGCTCTTAACAAATCAAATTTTTAAAGTATAAAAGTATACACCAATATTAACTGGGATTTATGTCAGGTATGTAAGACTGATTCAACATTTGACAATCAAGTAATGTAATCCATCATATCAACAGACCAAAATAGAAAAATCGCATGATCATATCAATAGATGCAGATAAACCATTTGACAAAATCCAATACCCATTCATGATCAAAACTCTCAATAAACTAGGAAGAGAACTTCCTCAACTTGATAAATAATATCTACAAATAACCTATATCTAACATGATATTTAACAGTGAAAACTCAACGCTTCCCCACTAAGATCAGATATAAGGCAAGAATGTCCGCTCTCACCCTGGCCTGGTGGCTGTTGGTTAATCAAAGGTTGCTGGTTTGATCCCCAGTCAGGGCACGTACCTAGGCTGCAGGTTTGATCTTGGTCCGAACACATACCTAAGTTGCAGGTTCGATCCCCGGTTGGGGCATGTATGAGAGGCAACCAGTCAATGTTTCTCTCTCACATCGACATTTCTCTCTCTTTCCCTTCCCCTCACTATAAAATCAATAAAAAAATATATCCTTGGGTGAGGATTAAAAAACAACAAAAAACAATAACAACAACAACAAAAAGAGACACTAGGATCTGAGGCAATGCAAATTTTACATCTACTTGTTGAACAAGTGAGAACTATCTCAATCCCAAATTATCTTATTGTACATCAACAATATAATTTTAGTTTTTATTTATATATGGAAAAGGAGAGAAAAGTTTCCTTATCAGTTTAAACTCATCTTTTTCATCTTTTCCAAAATGGAAATATCTTCATTGTTTTTGGTTAGACAAATATTAATATATTCATTATAAAAATATTGGTATTCTACATAAAATAATAAAATACATAGATAAGACATACAAAATGTAAAATGAAGAACATAAACTTTTTTTAAAATTCAGCTGAGCTATCAACTTTATTCTGTTCCCTAAGAATTTCATTAGTTTCTCATTGCATCTAAATTGTTTACCACTTTATCTAGTTTAAGCAGTATCACAGCTATAATCTCCCTTACCTTCCCACTAGCTATAATCGGAAGAGTTGGCACACCATCTGTAAGCATCGATTAAATTAATGAAGCCAAAGACACTGACCCTGCTTGTATTGGACAAGGACAGAGGCTAATTAGGAGTCTTCTTGGTAGACAAATGGTTACAGATATACTAGTTTTTCCAGAGGCTGAAGTTTTAAAACACTTCCTAGTTGTAACTGATTTTTATTATATGACATTTGACTATACCTGGTTTGCTAGAACTGTCTTTAGAGCAAGTAGCCAGGTTTAGGGAAAAATGTATAACATTTAGAAGAAAACAACAGAGAATAAGGAGAGTCAAGCAGAGAGTATAAAGGAGTGTCATCTGGAACTCAGTGGGAGATGGCATAAAAGCAGATGCAGTTTCAAAACACAATTTCGCCTAACCCACTCTGCTAAGATAGGATGGTGTGGAAGTTTCCTTGTGTTCATTTTCCTCTGAGGTTTTTCTGTGCTACTCCTGCTACCTTCCACTGGTGTGGAAAGCAAGAGATACGTTCTATTACTCTAAGTTTCTCTGCTGATTAACAACTATCTAAAGGCACTTCAAGAAAGTAAAGAGAACACTAATGATTTCTCTCTGCTTGGTACTCAGTTAATCTGGAAAGCCAAAATAATCTGATTTCTTCCTAATAACATCATTAACTATAAAAGAAGTCTTTTTCAGTTTTCACTGAAACGTATTTAAAAATCTAATATAAAATCATTTATACTGTCCTGAGTTTTGTTTTAAGAAAACGGCTCCTGAGTATCAAGAAATCATTTCTCTCTACATATTTATAATTTGTTTCAAAATATTCTACAGCATCCAAGATATATAGGTATTTTTTTAGCTGCAGAATGCTACATTATATAATGTATAAAGGGTAAACTGCAAAGAAACTGTACTTGATAGCTAACTAGAAAAAAGTTTTTAACTTTTCTGATTAGGGTAAAATGACTGATTATTCAAAATAATTTTCATGTATTCACATAAATTTTGTCACGTTCACAGTGTTGATCTTGCTGTTTAATAAAAATCATTCTTTTAACTGCTTTTCTTCACTTTTCTCTCTCAATATATTCCATTCTCTTGAGTAACAACATCATTACTTCAATTACTTAATAATACATTTGCCAGTACTAAATTACATACAATAAAAAAGTAATAGATAATTAGCAAAAAGATAATAAAATATCAATATGGCTTTTATTTGGACTTCATTATGGTGCTAAGAGATAGTTTCTCCATGGGATAGCCCTAAAGGAACTTAAAATTAGCTACATAAGAATTAAGGTAAATTTGACAAAATTATATTGATATATAATAAATTTCTTTCAGGTTTATTTCTCTAAGGAGGTCTTCAGTGATAAGATTACTGGAACAGAAGACAAAAGGCCCCCAAACACCTTCACTTAGCATATCTGGCCCATCCTGTCTCTCTGCCTTCAACCTATTCCTTCCATTCACCCTTTGCTCCAGCCATAACTATGTGTTACGTTGTTTTATACTAATACAAACTTACAAATGCCATTTCCTCAGCTTGGACCACCCTTTCTTCTTCATTTAGTCAACAACCCTTATTAGGCTCTAAAAAACTCATTTAAAGCATTAACTGCTTCAGGAAGCATCCTTTGACTCCTTCCTTTCCAGTTGCATACTTTCACAGTAGCATCTTTTTCATTTATTGCACTATAATTATTGATTTACTCATATATTTTCACTAGTCTGCAAGATCCTTGAGGGTGAAACAGCATATTCAACTTTATTCTCTTTCTCGGCTCTTAGAATAGTCTAGGCCTCAATTAATGATTGTTGAGTGGTCTTGAAATTATTTCAAATTCAAGTAAAAGGTGTGATAATAATATCATTTCTGGGTTTTATGACTCATTATAGATCTGTGGTACTTTGCTATTCCTTAATGTCTACTGAAAATACACAATAATAATATATTTTATTTGGGAGATTCTGCCTTTTAAATATCTGAAGGAGAAAAGCCTATGTAACAGAATGCTTTACTCTGATTTTTACAGCAAATAAGAGATAAATACAATATCCAAGTCACTCATTTAATCAGTCATGTTTTAATTGTTCATAAATATAGATTCAGCTATAATAATCTAAGGCCTCTTCCTACCAGTGTTCAATAAAAATTGAACAACTTAGAAGTAGCCCTAGGCAGAGAGATGAGGTGGCATGTGTGTCTATGGGTGTACACGTAATAGGCAGGGTAATTTGTTAAGATCTGAATTTGCATTTTGTTCTCCATTTATCTTTTTCCTTTCCCCCATCCTAAAAAGGTAACCAGGTGTTAGAGTTCCATTATTTATGGAAGATCTGAGTTACTGAGTAAAAAATTGTAAGTTACTCGTGGATAACCTGCTTTCTGACTTTCATTTTTGGAAGCTTGAAGTAAAGGCAAAGCCTTTGAGAGGTGTCAGGGAGCCTGGGAAAGAGCCTCCTAAACCTAATAACTTCCCCAGACTGGAAAAGGTTCAGCAATATCAGGCATAGTCAACCTGAATACTACTTCTTGGCTGTGCTTCAAGGAAATGGCAAGACTATAGAGAACGGCTATGTGGGGTACGTTTGGAGGCCACACTCTAGGTCCTGGGGACTCATTCAGCATAGACTCTCATGCACAAGCTTGGCCAAAAAGCAGTCAAGTCATCTTACTTTAAGAAACACATGGACTTATTTTATTTAGTAAGGTTATCAGTCGTGACCATGATAAACTGCAAACAAGTGGGTTGGGAGAGAGTGAAGTGGGCCAGGGAAGGAAGGGAGGGAGGGAAGGGAGCCTCACTCTTCACGTGCTCCCACAATGCCTGGAATGAATACCTGTCTTACCAGGTTGGGCAGTTCAAAGTCAGATTTAATTTAATTTATGGGAAATAAAATAATTTTGTATTTCTTGCATATATGAATTTGTGGTATAAGTAATCCACCTAACACAGTAATATGGATCTGTACATTTCTAATATACTTTAATATACATTTTCATTGTTCATTATTGTTATTTGTGCTTCACAACCCCTTATAGCAGAATAACTGAAATGGTTGCATTTTGAAAGTCTAAAAAGTTTTTCTTTGGAAACAAAACAATGATGGCTTTATGGCAGAATGGATTATGGCTATCAATAAGGAGTTTATCATCATAAGAAACATAACATGGCAAGATAAATTTATAATTTGGGTTCAGGGACTGCAAACAAAACATCTGAAGAAATGGAAGAGAAAAAGCAATCTCATTTAGTTTTCCCTAGAAAGGCCTATAGACAGACAGAGAATGATGACTCCTTTCAGAAATGCTTCACATCCCACATGCTAGACTAAATGAATATATTTTATTAAAAAACAAAACAAAAACAGTGAAGGATCCCTAGCATCCTTAAATCCACCCATATGAGGCTTAGCTGGGAAAGATAACTATCAGATTCAGGAAGGGCAAGCATAGGACTAAGGGAGGGCTTGTAGGGTCCTTCAACTTGGATCGATTGTGCTTAGTTTTAAAAAACCTTTAAACAAATATGGCCAATAAACATGACAAACAGGGTGGTGGGCATACGGATGTTTGCCTTGTTATTTTTCAGTGCCAATCTATATTTTTGGAATATTTCAAAATTAAAATGTAGCATAAGCATATATCTTAATATCTACCTGACTATAAACTTTCTCTAATACAGTTTAGAATCAGGATAGTTTGATACAGAGCCTAGTCATCACTGTGCTCAGTAAGTGTTTGTATAGAACTTAAAGGGTAATGGAAAACCTGATTATCTGGTTCATTATTCACTCCTTTCCAAAAAAAGCATCTTCAGCCAAATAAAAAAAAGAACAAACAAAAATGGAGATAACAAGAGATGTTCACTGGTGTAAAATGTATAAGTTTCCATTTTATATAGTCTGCAATTTTGTTTGATTTTTTTGGTTTGTTTTGTTTTTTAATCCTCACTTGAGGATCTTTTTTCCATTGCTTTTCAGGGAGAGTGGAAGGGGGAGAGAGAGAAAAACATCAATGTGAGAGAGACACATTGACTGGTTACCTCCTGTACATGCTCCAACCAGGCCCAGGGATGAAGCCTGCAACTGAGGTACGTGCTCTGGGCAGGAACGGAACCCAGGACCCTTCAGTCCATGGGCCGGCATTCTAACCACTGAGCATACCGGCTAGGGCTAGTCTGCAATTCTGAATTAAGACACTCTCATTAAAATAAAACATATATATCCATTTGTACAGAGGCTTGATTGATTTGTTCATTTAAAATTTATTTAATTTCAATCATGTAACAGACTCTATGTTAAGCACTAAGAATACAGAGGTGAACAAGAAAAGATACCTGTTCTTAAGGAGCTCACAATTTAAAGAATCCTGACAAAAAATTAACATAAAATGTGATAAATATAAAAAGGAATGTCCAAGGTGATATGGAATCACTCAGTGAGTACTGGAGAGAATGGTAATTCTATCTGAAAAAGCTGGGAAATGTTTCAGAGATAAGGTAACATTTGAGGTGGGACTTGAGTAATGAGTAACAGATCAACAGAAAAAAACAGATAGGATCATATGTTTCAGGCAGAAATGAAAAAATATGTATGTATACAGTCGGTCCTCATTATTCATACTCAGTATTTGCAAATCCACCTAGTCATTAAAATTTATTTGTAACCCTAAAGTTAGTACTACTTTCACAGTCATTCATGGACATACACAAAGTGACAAAAAAATGTGAGTTGCCTGAAGCACACATTCCCAGCTGAAATCAAGCAAGGCAATACTCATTCTGCCTTCCTGGTTTAGCTCTCATACTATAAACAAGTGTCCTTTTCACAGTCTATTTAGTGCTATGTTTTTCATATTTTTGTGCTTATTGTTGGTGATTTTGCTGCTTAAAATAGTCCTAAAGCATAATGCTGAAGTGCTGTCTAGTGTTCCCAAGCACAAGAAGGTTGTGATATGCCTTACGGAGAAAATCCATATATTTAATAACCTTCATTCAGACATGAGTTATAGTGCTGTTGGCTTTGAGTTCAATGTTATGAAATCAACAATAGATATTAAATAAGATATCTTTAAGCATTAACACACATAAAACAAGGTTGTATTGATTAGTTGATGAAAATGTGACCAGAGGCTCATAGGAACCTAACTCCGTGTTTCCCCTAGGAAACACGATTCATTAATCACCACTTCAGTGTTTGTGGTGACTTTATGGAACATAACTACTGTGAATAATGAGAATCAGTTCTGTGTGTGTACATGGGTGTGTATTTCCTAGTTAATGAAATATTTCTTTGAATAAAATTTACTTATAGAAACCACTGACTATTTTGATTAGATATACACAGGGTAGTGCCTTGTCTTGAATAAGTAACAAATAGTTATAATAATGAAGATAACTGACAACTTATAGTGCATACTCAATCTTTAAATTCCTTAGTAGCATGGTATTATGAAGTATTATGAGGTTTCTAGTAGGGACAACAAGGCCTCACATAAAGATAGCTAATGTACTTGTTGCAACCACTTAAGAGAAGGAATAGAAATTTACAGAAGCGGATGTGGCATAATTTTACTGATTTGGTTATTTCTACAAGGTATTATTGTGATAACAACAAACATAGTATGGTAAAAACTGTGCAGTAGAAAAAATTCAAAGATGATTTTTAAAGGTTTCCCCAATCAGTTAACAGAATTGAACCGTACTTTCCAAAAGTGACTCCAATTAGACTCCAATTAGGAAAAAAACATAGTAGATCCCACACATAGATTACAGTGAAAAAGCAGGCAGTATCCTTAAACAGACATGTTAACCTTTATAGAAAAGTATAATAAGCAAGTTGTACTATTTAATACTTTATGAAGACTTTTTTAACATTAACATTTCCTATAATTATGATTCCAATAACTCTGAAGTACATAATTCAAAAATTCACATTTTCTTTCATTAGAATAGAGAAAATGAAAAACTAAAGTGAACCTAAAAGAACATATAGACAGTAAGTCATGACTGAGAATGATGTCAAATCCATATCTGTTTAAAAATGCTACATTTTTAACTTCATAATGCAACCTTTTCCATCTTTGCTGAATGGCTGTACCTCTTAAATTATCTTTAATGGTCTAACAATGAAAAGTTGTATATTGTACATTTTAATATCCATTTGTAGTTTGAAAAGATAGTTTTCAGAAGCTGATAAGACTGACAATGCTAATAGATAAAAGTCTTATGACAATTTCAAATTCTATTAAAAACAGAAATGATAAAAATCATTGTTTAAAAAGAAGAGGTCAGAACAAAAAATCAATATTCCATAATGCAAGAAAAATCAGTAGAAGTTTAGAAGTTTTCATTGTATGTATAGCTAGTAATTATAAAACCAGTTCCATGGATATCACTTATTTATAGATAATGCTTAAATTTGTATCTCCAGTCACACTTCTTCTGAATTTCAGGATCTCATATCCAACCATAAATATTCAGTAATTCCACTTGGATAGGTGCCACAATCTTAATGTGTCTGAAACCAGCCTTCTTCATCTTAGTAAATGGCAATTCCATTCTTCCAATTGCTCAAGCGAAAATTTTTGGACTTATTCTTGACTCTTCCTTTTTCATATACCACTTAAACAAATCCTATTGGTTTTTTCCTTCAAAGTATGTCCAGAACTTGACCACTTCTCACTGCTTCCAAGATTACCTCCTTAAACCATCATCATTTCTCACTTGGACAACTGCATCAGCCTATTAAGTGCTCTCCCTTTTTCTACCTTTTTTCTTCATACCCTAGTTTCCACTCAGCACCCAGAGTGATTCATCAAAAATGTAAATTAAGCCTGGCTGGGTAGCTCAGTTAGTTAGTTATGCCAAGGTTGTGGGTTTGATCTCCAGTCAGGGCACATAAAAGAGAAGCACCCAATAAATGCATAAGTAAGTGGAACAACAAAGCGATATTTTTCCCTCCCTCCCTCCCTCCTTCCCTCCCTCCCTCCCTCCCCTCTCTCTCTCCCCCTTTTTTAAACTAAATTAAATTTTTATTTATTTTTTTTATATGTTGTTTTCTGTGTTTTGTTTTTTTCATTTCAGAGAGAGGAAGGGAGAGGAAGAAAGAGACAGAAACATCAATGAAAAGAGTCATTGATCTGCTGCCTTCTACACACCCCCAACTGGGGATCGAGCCTGCAACCCAGGCACGTTCCCTGACGAGGAATTGAATCTCAATCTCCTGGATCATAGGTCAATGCTCAACAGCCTAGCTATGCCGGCCGGGTTTTTAAAAAGTTATTTATTTTCAAAGAGAGGAGAGGAGAGAGGTTGAGCATCAACCTATGATCCAGGAGATCGAGGTTTGATTCCTGGTCAGGGCACATGCCCAGGTTGTGGGCTCGATCCCAAGTAGGGGGCGTGCAGAAGGCAGCTGATCAATGACTCTCTCATCATTGATGTTTCTCTCTCTCTCTCCCCCTCTCCCTTCCTCTCTCTGCAATCAATAAAGACTTTTTTTTTAATCAATAAATTTTTTTAAATGTACATCAGATCATTTTCTTCCTCAGCTCAAAGCCCTTTATTGCCTTATCTTATTCAGGGAAAAATTCAAAATACTGACCGTGGTTTATAAGGGCCTACTTGATTTAATTCACTGCCACCTCTCTGACCTTGTCTTATATTTTCTTTCTTTCTCTTCACTCCAAGTCATACAGAGCTCTCTGTTTTTCCTCAAACATGCCAAGCACTCTATTACCTCACTGTCTGCACTTTTTGATTCCTCTGCCTAAAAAGATTTTCATCCAGATCTCTACATTACTCACTTCCTCACTGATTTCAGATCTCTACTTAACCTTATCAGAGTGTCAGGCATTCCCTGTCCACCTTATTAAAAACACAGCAAACTCTCCATGCACCCTGACCTCCTCATTTTCTAGTCCCTTATCCTCTATTTTTTCTCACAGCATTGATCAAAACCATCTGACTGAAGTATTTAGTATTTATTTTCTTTTCTGGCCAGTGTGGCTCAGTTGGTTGAGCGCTGTCCCGTGCACCGAAAGGTCACTGGTTTGATCCCCAGTCAGGGCACATGCCCAGGTTGCAGGTGCGTCCCTAGGTCGGGGTGTATAGGGGAGGCAGCCGATCAATGTTTTCTCTCCCTCCCTCCCCCCTCTCTCTCTCCTTCCCTCTCCCTTCCCTCTCTCTTCAAAATCAGTAAAAACATATTTTAAAAAAATATTTAGAAAATAGTATGCCATTCCTTTCTATTGCCTTTGTGAATCTGGTACCTATTTTCGGATTCTCTGTGCTTAAAGCAGGGAAAAATAGTTCATTTCTCAGAAAGGTGGTTGAAAAGGCAGAGCTATATGTTGCTTAAATGTGAAGTCATGCAATACTCATGAAGAGCTAGAGTAAAATCACTGAGAATTTTTACATTTCTTTTGAGACTAAGTAAGGTCAAAATATATAACCACATTGGGTGGGAAGTATGAACTGAAAGCTGGGTTGAAAGTAAGTGACTATGAGAGAATCTTATGTCCCCTGAGACAGGGTCTTCTTATTGTCTTTATGATAGGGAATGAAGATTGTACGTTTTAGTTCAAATATGAGTTCAGGTAATAAGACCAGGACTTTCTCACAACTTTGCAGTGCTTTGGAAGCTACCTCTGACACTTCTGACTTAAACAGATAAGAATACTATAGAGATATACGTATGGCATGTAGAGAGAGTTAAGTATTTGCTGAAGTACATACTAAATTACTATCAATTATTAAAAATCTAAAATTATATATTGAATAATTTGTTAATGCATGTTTTTATTCAGAATAATATATTTGTCCAAAATTAGAGCAATATATTTGGTCATTTAAATCACGAATGGGAAAATATTAAAATTTTTAAAACAGCCCTAGCCGGTTTGGCTCAGTGGTTAGAACATCGGCCCTCAGACTGAAGGGTCCTGGGTTCGATTCTGGGCAAGAGCACGTACCTTAGTTGTAGGCTCAATCCCCACCCCAGTCTGGGGCGTGTGCAGGAGGCAACCAATCGATGTGTCCCTCTCACATCAATGTGTCTCTCGCTCTTGTGCTCTCCCTCCCCCACTCTCTCTGAGAAACAATGGAAAAAATCCTCAGAAGAGGATTTAAAAAAAAATTTTTTTTAAACAAAATACAAATTCCATATAACCACAGTAGAGAAAGAAATTCCATGACTCTATGCTAAGAGTTTCATTTTAGTGTTTAACTTTAGATGTCTAAACTGCTTATAAAAAGTGTGTACAATAGTTTATTTAAAACTAATATGAATAAATAGCACAGTAGAAAATTTCCATAAAATGTTTGCAAAATCTGTTAGGTTGTTATTGCCTTTACTCATTATATAAAGGCCATGAGAGGCATGGTCAGCAAAGAATATCAGAAATTAATATTTTCTTGCCAAAACCTTAGACATGCTGTTAAATAATAAATGCTCAAGGCTGAAGTTTGCTTCATAGCTAACAAGAAACTGAATGAACATAACATTAACTAAATCTTAAGTACATGCCAAAATCATTATTTATTTTCCTGTATCCAACTTCCTAACACAAGGCTGCTCCATGCTTTTTTTAACTTGTTTTAAATTATACAGTAATCCCCGTTATCTGCAGTTTCACTTTCTGAGACTTCAGTTACCCATGGTCAACCACAGCCCGAAAATATTAAATGGAAAATTCCAGAAATAAACAATTCATTAAATTACAGGCCATTCTGAATAGCGTGATGAAATCTTGCACCTCCTGCCCCATCCCACCAGAGAAATGAATCATCTCTTTGTCCAGTGTATCCATACTGTACAGTATAGGTACTGGCCTGTTAGCCACTTAGTAGCCCTCTCAGTTATCAGATCAGTTATATTTTGAGAGAGAGAGACCACATTTACAGAACTCTTTTTTTTTTTCTTCTTCTTTTTTTAAAAATATATCTTTATTGATTTCAGAGAGGGGAAGAGACAGAGATAGAAACATCAGTGATGAGAGAGCCATTGGTCGGCTGCAGCCCGCAACCCGGGCATGTGCCCTGACCGGGAATCGAACCCAGATCTCTTGGATCCTAGGTTGATGTTCAACCGCTGAGCCAAGCCCGGCCGGCACATTTACAGAACTCTTACTGCAGTATATTGTTAAATTGTTTTATTTCATTATTTGTTATTATTGCTAATCTCTTACTGTTCCTAATTTATAAATTAAACTTTATCATAGATAGGTATAAAAAAAAATAGTATACTTGGTGGGGCAAAAATAGGTTTACAGTTTTGATTATGAGAAAGTTTATTCTTGTATTATTATTTATTAATTATTGTATTATTTTCCATATGAAAAACTGTAAACCTACTTTTGCCTCACCCTGTGTATAGAGTTCAGTACTATCTGTGGTTCCAGGCATCCACTGGGTGTCTTGGAACACATCCCATCAGATGTGTTCTAAGGGGGAACACTATTTAACACTAAATGCAGACACCATTCTAGAAACTGAATGATGGTCAGATAATCCCTTATCCAAAGCTCTTGGGGTTACACTATTAATGGAATCTTAAATCATTTGTCTACTAACCTCCAAGACCAATTTTTTCTAAAATGACAAATATAAGAAACTAAAAATGCCACTGAATTAGTGAGTATTCAGGCAGTCTAAGGGATGTCACTGAATTTATAGTATTTAAAGTTTAAAAAATATGGATTATGGTTCTATCACTTTCAAACCCATCTACCTGTCAATTTTATAATATAGACTAGGTAGTATCTAGAGGACTGATAAAGATTTTAAATAGGTCAGCATAAGCCCAGCCGGGTGACTCGGTTGTTGAATGTCATCCTGTAGACCAAAAAGGTTGGGTGGGGGCTCACTTCCCGGTCAGTTTCGACCCCCAGTTGAGGTTCGTACAGGAGGCAGCCAATTGATGTTTCTCTCGAGCATCGATGCTTTTTTATTTCCTCTCTCTCTCTCCCCTTTCCTCCCTCCCTCCCTCTCTCTAAAATCAAAGCAAAATATCCTCAGGTGAGGATTAAATAAATAAATAAATAAATAAATAGATCAGCACAGTCTATTACTACTGCAAGAAAACCTCCTTAGTATATAAAAACCATACAGACAATAACTAACAAAGTCTTTATACATTAAGGATAATAAGTTACATTGACAAGCTGAAACTAATTTCTCTCTTGCAATCTAAAATGATAGCAAGCAATAATTGTTATCATATAATTAGATGAAATGTATCTTTAATGTACTCTCCTCCTTCAATATAGCTTATCTTTGAGGTTCTGCTAAATCTTAGTTGCCATAACAACCTGAGTAAACCCTTTATTGCTTCAGACATCTGTAGCTATTTATAAATGCAACAGCTGGATCTGTCCAGCTAACTTTCTTTTATAAGACACTAAAGCAGTTCATTTGCTCCAAAAAAACTTGAGAAAAATGACAGGGACCATTAAAAGTAAAACTATAAACTATATAGAATAAATCAGAAAATGGAAAATTACTGCATTTTCACTGCATTATTTCCTGAAGAAATATTATGTTAACACAAAACTTTCTAAACTATCAACCATTTTCTGAATTGAAATATACTTAGATATGTTAAATGAACTTCTTCTCTCCGTAATTAAAAAATGCAAGACAATACACAAATAAGTAAACACTAGCATTTACATAAAACAACATATATCAGCAGCTAAGGCAACATAAATTAATTTAGAAAAATAGGATAACTGAATCCTTTTTCTTTTCCAAATGACTGTAATGGTTCCATTAAAATGACTAATAATAATTAGGCTGGAGAAATGTCTATCTTCACTGATATGAGTTTTTGAGTATACATGATTTAAAAACAAAAGATTGCCCAGCTGGCCTGCCTCAGTGGTTGAGCATCAGCCTATGAACCTGGAGGTCGTGGTTCAATTCCTAGTCAGGGCACATGCCTGGGTTAGGGACTTGATCCCTAGTAGGAGATGTGCAGGAGGCAGCTGATCAATGACTCTCTCTCATTGATGTTTCTCTCTCTCTCTCTCTTCCTCCCTTCCTCTCTCAGAAATCAATAAAAACATTAAAAATTAAATAAAAATAAAAAGTTTATTCTGCAGCATGTAGCAGTCGATTAGAAACTTCTTAGAGAGGATCTGTGCCCATGCTAGAGTCTCAGAAAGGTGTTAGCTCAATAGGTCACCCAGATTAAGACTACTATAGTTAGGACAACCTACTGTTTATACCCACACACAAAAAAGTTTTAAATTATGTATAAATAAATTTATTGACTGATAATCATTACATCCATTTTTACCCTGGATTGAGATTTTCACTATGTGCTCATTTCCTTTCAACCCCTTTTCTCTAACTATAATTCATGTTTTAAAAGCATATATATGTAGTAATATCTTATACATCAGTATATTTGGGAATAGTCTATAATTTGTATGAAAATTAAATTTCACACCTTGTTTATACTTAATTTTATAATAATTGTTTTATAATAATTTAAAAATGTACAAAAGACAATTTCCTAAGGAAAAAAATTAAGAACCAAACAACAGGCAATTCAAATAGCAGTGGCAATGTTATTTCCAAATTTCAAAGGATTGACTACAGATGCATAAGAACCATTCTCCTATATTCGTTACTATTGTACTTTGATATAAAGCATATCCAATTATTAAATGAGGTCTTTTCCCTTTCACCTAAATCTTTCAGAGAATAGCATCATCACAACCCTAAGAAACCATTCCTGTGCCTGGAATTTCAAGTAAGTCTTCCTTTCCTACAAGTACCCACATGGTTATTTTCCCATTACTTTTGTATTTCCCTTCTTGCCCATTCCAGATTCCTTGAACAAGTTATCAGAGACGCTTACATGACAGGAATATGCTCATTTCAGCTTCTCTTCAATTAGATACAATTTTCTTGTGTAACAGAAATGAGGATAAGAATTTATTTTTATATTTTGCATTTACAGTTTAAAAAGTGCTCACATAAAACTGTATTATCTGATGGATATATAATGCTTTGACATAGGTAAGAGAGAGATTCCTCTCATTTTTAAAATCAGGAAAAAATGAGGCTAGAAGAGTTTGCTGCAGGTCAAATAAGAAGAGCAAGAATAATCAGAACTCCGCTCTCCTGACACTCCTTTTTCACAGCACTCTGCTGCCTCACTATTTTATAAGTGACAAGGAGGAGAAAGTGGGGCAACTGACTTTGGCAGCCTGCAGTTGTTACAGACCCTGAACAACACAATCAATTACAATCTACATTCTCCAACATCAAGTCCTGGCAGTTCGGTGGATCTGTTTGATATCAGCTTTTGTTATCAACCATAGGCTTAAACTTATGCTTGTTATAATTAGAATCCCCCCCGTCCCCCCAAAAGTCCATCATATTCCAGAAAAGAACCATGAATTAGATACAACTTTTCACATTTCCTATTCATGGCCAATCAGTGTTTAAAATATGAATTATCTTAATTCAAAGAGCAAGTTTACAGATTCCTATGGGCTACACCTTTAGGAATGTGAGAACACACTCTATTTTTAGGAAACACTTAAGCCTAGTATAAAGCCAGAACAGAAAGGGGATATAAACTGGCTCCATCTCTGATATTCTTCCTACCAGCTAACAATATAGCAAATTGTTCTAACCATAACTATTAGTTAAACCCGTAACAAAATCAGAAAAAGGCTCATATTCTCTCATTTGAAGACAGAGATTTGGGATTCTCTTTCCAAAAAAATCGTATGTTTCAACTGTACTTTTAAGTAAACAACCCACACTGCTACTCATGTTTTATAATGCCTGCTCCTATTTACATATTTATCTCATTCTGTGACGTTTCAGTGCCTTCTTTCTTTGATCTATTTTCCACTTTTTGGTGTTGTTACTAGCTTACCTCCATTATTATATCTTTCTATCCATTACTCCTCAGTAAGCCTCATCTCTGTTTGGGCTGTCTTTGTTTTCTGCTTGCCAGCTTCCTTCCTGACACTGCCACCTCAATTCCCACTTAAAGCCTTGACTTTTTCAACCGCTTATGCTTTAAAATGATCTCTTACTTTTCCCATAATCTCCTTTCAAAATCTCATTACCTTGATGCATCTCAGTCAGGTATTAGAAAAGCTAGTTGATTAAACTAGTTCATACTAAAAGGTGCATAACTCTTGAATAACTGGTGTCATTTCAGACAGAATGGGAGAGAAATTGGGAAAGGACAGTTTTCGGGCAATTCAGCCCACTACTCTCCTTGCTTCTAGCAAAGAATAATGAAGTTAGTAAGCCCAGGAAAATCCTTTCACCAATCTGTCGACTCATAAAAATAAGTTCCCTTCATTATTGAAGAGGACTTCAATATTACTCTATTTTCAACACTTCTACTACTTTCCTTGGGCCCTCATATTTGCTCTTCAATGAAGGGATTCCATTTCTATTACATTGGTAAAGTGCCTGCCCTGCCCTAAGCTAAGTTAAACCAAACATCTGAAGTATGTATATCTAAACAAAAATGTGTGATTATTCTGGTCTCTGAGTGGCACTCATTGAAAAAGGGGGTTGAATGTAGGAATCTTTTAATTAAAATCAAACAGCTTCTTTTTGGTGTGGCTTAGTGGTTACAGCATCATCCTGTGTACTGAAGGGTCTCAGGTTTGATTCCTAGTCAAAGGCTCATACCTGGGTTGCAGGTTCAATCCCTGGCCCCTGGGGCGAGTGCGGGAGGCAACCGATGCATGTGTCTCTCTCACATCAATGTTTCTCTCTCTCTCTCTCTCTCTGAAAATCCATGGAAAAAATACCCTTGGGTGAGGATTAACAACAACAAATACTCCTTGAAAGGAACAGCATTAACAAAGCTATCACTAAGTTAAAGGGAGAGAAAGCCCATAGTCTCCTTCTGGGTATCTCCAGAACATGTGCTTCTTTTCAATTATTAACTGTATTTTAAAGAATAAGGCAGTAGTAGTCTGACAAAAACTGTGTCATGGGGATCAAAATCAGGTCAGCATACTATCATATGCTAATTCTACAGAGATCCAAAGCAATGTATATTCTCCAGATAAAAATCTTCGTTTACACAAGTAACAAATTACATGAAATGTTGAACAGTGCCATCAATTTAGGTTTCAGTGTCCCTATATGTTGTGTTTAAGACTGCTGGATATACAGGCACTCAATTATAACGTCTCAACCATAATTTCCAGTTAACACTGATTTTAAGGAATTTAAAACAATATTCATATATTATCACTATCCTTCTAACAAATTAAATATAATTAGGTAATGGTAGAAGGGTAGTTTTTATTTTCCTACTAAGAATTCTGAAGTTGAGGATAAAGTTTTAAGTGATTTACTCAAGAATTCAATGGTAATAACTTTAAAAGGGAAAAGAGGAATGTGTATGGACTTATTTCATTGAGCATCCACATGTAATAAGCTAGAATATTTCTGTACTATAAGAAGTATTTCTGATCACTTGTATAATTTATTCCTTAAAACAACCTGTGTCACATAACTGCACAGCTCAAGGGTGCACCATTCACATCTTGGTCTAAGCTGGTGGCAAGCAAACAGGCCCAACACCTGTTTTTGTAAGTGAAATTTTATTAGAATATAACCACACCCATTTGTTTACATATTGCCAATGGCTATTTTTGTGCTACAACAGTAAGGTTGAGCAGCTGTATCAGATACCATATGGCCTGCAAAGCCTGAAATATTTACTATCTCGCCCTTTACAGGAAAAAAAAAAAAAAAAAAGCTAGTCCCTGGAATAATGCAGTAGAGCCTACACAGCGGCCCTGAAACAATCTACTAAAGGAGGTATTATCCACATTTTACATAAAAAAAACAATACTCAATAATATTAAGTAATGTGTCTAAGGTCATGTAGCTTTTAAGTGACAGTCAACTTTCAAATCCAGCTCTTTCCACTGAATCACATAAGACCATGTCACTGGGGGGCAGTAATAACACCTCCCATAGCTGTTCTTATAAGTCTCAAATATTAGTTGTTATTAATATTATTACAGAGTAAAACTCAAACACTTATATAGTTTGGCCTTATATTCATTCTTCTTTATCCTTTCACAAAATTGGGGCTTTAACCATGTATGCCTCTATATTTACCAATCCCTCAAAAAATGAGTAACTCACACTCCTATTCCCAACATCACCGATCTATCCAAATATTCCTCCTTTTCTAGAATCAACTTAAATGCCACATTCTTAGTGATACCTTCTCTGATTTTCTAATCAGTCTTTATTGCTCTTTCCTATGTTCCGCTACAGCATATTACTGTGAAGTCTTTGGTGTCTGTTTCTTTCTATTTTCTGTTATTTACTGGTCTATTTCTCCCACTGTATTTTACCTTTTTTTTTTTTTTAATCCTCACCCGAGGATATTTTTTCCATTGCTTTTCAGAGAGAGAGAAAGAGAGAGGGAGAGAGAAACATCAATGTGAGAGAGATACATAGATTGGTTGTCTCCCCATGCGCCCCTACCAGGGCTGGGGATCAAGCCTGCAACTGAGGTACATGCCCTTGGCCAGAATAGAACCCGGGACCCTTCAGTCCAAGGGCTGACGCTCTAATCACTGAGCAAAACTGGCCAGGGCTACATTATTTAAAAGACTATTTCTTATTCACCTATATATCCAGCTCAACATCCCCCTGCCCCAAGTGTCTATCAAAGTTCCTTACATATTGTAAATATACACAGAATTGGAGTCCCTGATATTGTACACCTAATTCTGCTCTATGTTCCAATCGGTTGCTTATTACACCAGACTAGGTTGCGTCCAGATAATCTGTCTGCTGCTCAAAAAGACAAGAGGAAAGCTAAGAAACTCTTCTAAATGAAATATGCACAGAAATTTCAGCTTCTACCATGTTCAGTATGTATTCAATACTGTAAATGTGAACTCCTCTCTATAATTCAGTAATTTTTCTTTAAAAGATTAAAGATTTCATCAGGTTTACCAATAGAATTTATTTCCTCATTTAATCTTTAAACCAAATTGTTCATACTCAAATCCTCTCACAATAAACACAATGTTCCAACTCAGATGTTGGCGGCAGAATGTGTTCACAATGAACAACAACCCCTACTATCCTGGCAGGAATTAAAGGATTAACTAATTACAGTAGTCTCCTATATCTATTTTTACTGAGATAAGGAACAATCTGTGTATATATAAAAAATCAAATGGCCCAGAAAGACATCTTAGGATTTTTCCACAAATATGGAAGTCCCACTAAGTCAACTTAAATTGGACTTTTCTCCACCATGTGCACAATTTTTCTATGATAGAGAAATGCCAGCATATGAGGTTTTCATGAGAAAGAGGCTAAAAAATAAAAATCCCATTGGACAAGTTAGCCAAGACAAAAATATTTTGAATAAGATAGAGATTTCATATGGACCTAGTTTGACAAAAAGATAGAGATACATAAACAAAATAGAAATCTCTGTCACTAAAGAGCTTGTGTTTTATTTGGAGAAGATAAAATAAACACATGAAATAACTTGAGAATAATAATGAACATCATGTCTTATAGGCAGTGATTCAAAATATTTCTCTCCTTTCACTCCTGTATCACAAAGTATTATGACTACTACCCTAAAAAAACCATGCAGCATTATTTGGTCCTTAAGATTGAGCCACAGAAATTGAAGGGAAGAAGATTATTTTTCATTTTTCATGAATTGCATTCCACTTGCTTCTGAAAGGACTTGAGGAAATCTGCAGAGTAAATCTGTGCTATTTATGGTTAAAACAAAATATATTCCCTCAAACAGAGTAGAAAAATAAATAAATCACCTGAGGTGAGCAGATTACATTTGGACTAAAAATATGAAACTTCACAATCTCCTACCATTTTATTACAACAATGTAAAACTAATATCAAACATATATTTTGCTATGAATTTGGCATCATAAACATGCTGAACAGATTATATTAGAAATCTTCATTTTTAGGGCTTTAGAGACTAAAAAAATAAAATTCTGAGACACTTGTCCTGCCTTTATCTTTAGTCCGTCATTTTTTTTCTCTTTTTAATATGTCTTTATTGACTTCAGAGAGAGGAAGGGAGAGGGAGAGAGAGAGACAGAAACATCAGTGATGACAGAGTCACTGACTGGCTGCCTCCTGCTCGCCCCCTATTGGGGATCAAGCCTGCAACCTGGGCATGTGCCCTGACTGGGAATCGAACCTCGATCTACTGGATCACAGGTCGATGCTCAACCGCTGAGCCACGCAGGCTAGGCAAATGCTAAAATTTATATTTCAAAAGGCAGAGTTCTATTTTATGTTACTATAGATACATTATTTCTACTACTTTTTTCCTAATTAACTAAAAATACTTCATATCTTCCATTTCAGGCAAATAGAATACTAATTTACATTGAAAAAACCCCTCTTAACATAAGTCACCTAAAAATGCTGGCTAAACTATGAAAATCATCTTGAGATAAATAAACATTAATTCACAAAACATATGAAGCAAGCCACTGTGATTAAGGGTCAGCAGAAATACTAAACATGAGACTCTGACCTACAAAGACAGTGGACTTACTTGCTACAGAATAACATTTAAAGAAACAAGAAAGTCTATAAAAATATGACTAAGAAACAAGATTCTATTCAATGAGCAGACCGATTTGAAAAGGAACCTAATAGCATTTCTAGAAACTGGCCATATAATAAAATTAGAAATTTGGTCGACAGGTTAAATAACAGGGTAGATGAACCTGAAGTGAGAATTCATAGTTTGAACTAAAAGAGAGATCTGAAGAATTTACTGAGAGGCAAAATTAAGACATAAAAGAGATGATATGAACAGAAAAGAAGGAAAGAGTAAAAAGGTTTAATATATCTAATAGAGCTCCAGAAGAAGAAAACAGACAGAATAATCAAGAGGCAATATTTGAAGAAACAATGGTTAAGAATTTTTTAAGCCTGAAGAAAATCAGATTCTCAGATTCAGGAAGCCCAACAAATCACAAGCATAGGAAATAAAAAGAAAACCACCCTAAATATTGTTGTGAAACTGGAAAACACCAAAGGCAAAGAAAATATTTTAGGAGCCACAGGAGAGAAAAGACAGATACCTGATAAACAGACTGACAACTGATTTCTCAATAGCAGCAATAAAACTCAGAAGACAAAGGAATAATAATTGAAAAAAAAGCTAAAAGAAAATAACAATCAACCTGGAGTTGAAATATATAGGAGCCTGGCCGGCATGGCTCAGCAGCTGAACATCGACCTATGATCCAGGAGATCGAGGTTCGATTTCCAGTCAAGGCACATGCCCCGATTGCGGTACGAGAGATAGCCAATCAATGACTGTCTCTCACTGATCTTTCTTTCTTTCTTTCTTTCTTTCTTTCTTTCTTTCTTTCTTTCTTTCTTTCTTTCTTTCTTTCTTTCTTTCTTTCTTTCTTTCTTTTTCTTTCTTTCTTTCTTTCTTTCTCTCCTCTCTCTCTCTCTCTCTCTCTCTCTCTTTCTTCTTCTTCTTCTTCTTCCTCTTCTTCTTCTTCTTCTTCTTCTTCTTCCTCTTCTTCTTCTTCTTCTTCTTCTTCTTCTCCTTCTTCTTCTTCTTCTTCTTCTCTCTCTCTCTCTCTCTCTCTCTCCTCTCTCTCCCCCTCCCTCTCTCTCCCTCTCCCTCACTTTGAAATCAATAAAGACATACTTTAAAAAAATGATCTTTAAAGTGTGGAAGCAAATAATGACGTGTTCAAACAAATAAAAACTGTTAATATTCATGACTAAGAGGCTGTCTTTAAATGAACTCCTAAAGTATGTACTTTAGGAAGAAGGAAATCTCAAAAAATTAAGAATAGAACTCCCATATGATCCAGCAATTTGACTTCTGGGCATTTATCTGAATGAAATTAAAACACTACTCAAAAAAGTTATGCATCCCCATGTTCACTGCAACAGGATTTAGAATAGCCAAGACATGGTAGTAACTTGTGTCCATTGATGGGTCAATTAGTGAAGAAAATGTGGTATATGTACAATGGAATATTATTCAGTCACCAAAAAAGGAAGGAGATCTTGCCATTTGGGACAACATGGATGGATCTTGAAGGCATTGTGCTAAGTGAAATAAGTCAGACAGATACCATATCATCTCACTTATATGTGGAATCTAAAAACAAAAAATCAAACTTATGGTTGCCAGAGGCATGGGGTGGGGGTGGGGGCAAAATGGGAAAAGAGGGTCAAAAGGTACAAATTTCCAGTTATAAAATAAGTCATGGGGATGTAATGTACAACATGGTGACTATGGTTACTAATACTGTATTGTACATTTTAAAGTGGTTAAAAAAATAGATCTAAAGAGTTCTCATCACAAGAAAAAAATTTTAACTGTGTGTGCTGATGGATGTTAACCAGACTTATTGTGCTGATCATTTTGTGACATATATACAAATATCTACTAATTATGTTATACATATGTTATATGTCAATTATATCTCAATTTAAAAAAACAACACCTGGCTACTTCAAAACAGTGTGATACATGCTGTATAGAACACCCATAATCTTGGGTAGCAGAAGTGGAGGTTTGGGGTGACAGTAGTGAGGGAAGATACCTAACTAAAGTCTGAGAACTAGGTTACTTGATAAATTTAGAATATGAGATTTCGATGAACTATACTACTTATTGAATATCTGAAATAGGCATCAGGGTTCTTGTCGGTCACATCAGGAGAAGGCAATGGGTTAGGACCACAAGTACTATGCAAAAGGTCACATCTGTAAGTCATCTAAGTAGAAGGAATAAGGATAAGATGCCTTTTGTTCAGACGGCAGGTAGATGTCAAGTTAGCAAGAAAAGCACCACAGGGTGAGCTGATTCTTCTGATACAACATCTTACTTTGAGACAGAAAGGACAGCTATTGACTTTCGCAGTTTTGGGATTAGCTCAGAGACACATATCATGAAAGCAGTGTAAACTTAACCTTCTAGAGAGAAGAATGTAAGCAGGAAAGCAACTAGAAGGCAGAGGAATGAAGACTGGAACTGAGGTGGCTGCAATAAGAATGCAGAGAGAATCTGAGACACATTTCAAAAAGTGACAATGAAATTGGGAAATAACTAAATAGAGGTGGGGATGGGAAAGCATGAGATGACTCTGAATCTTTAGAAATTCTAGAGGTGCTATTTGATGAAAAAAGAGGCAGAATCTTGATTTGAGTGTAATGAAATGAAAAGTGACCATGCTTCCTATGTTCTCTTGGAAATACGGGCTTGAGCTCCAGTAAGAGTATGAGACTGGAGCTGTATGTTTATCACCATAAGAAACAGAAAAGTTCAGTTGCTTTTACTAGGTTGTCTTTCAGTTCAAAACAGATGTACATTGTATGTTAGGTTTAATAGTCCATTCATGTGGTCTGTCATTATGAAAATTTTCAATTTTGAGAATATGAAGGCAACATAGATGAAGTATCTTTTAGGATTAATTCAGCTGATCTGGCTGTTTAGGTGAATTGGCCGAAAGTAAGTTCATCAAATATCATTTTATCTAAAGGCCAATTCACTGAATTCACCTAAACTTTTTAGTTGATAGGATTTGCCTTTCATAATAGTATTTAAAAAGAATGTTCACCCTAGTAGGTTTGGCTCAGTGGTTAGAGTGTCGGACCGCAACCGAAGGACGCCGGGTTTGATTACCGGTCAAGGGAACGTATCTCAGTTGCAGGCTCAATCCCTGACCCGGTTCGGGAGGTCAGGGCAACTGCAGGAGGCAACCAATCAATGTGTCTCTCTCACATCAGTGTTTCTCTCTTTCTCTCTTTCCCTCCCTTCCTCCCTCCCATCTACTCTCTCTAAAAAAAAAAAAAATCAATGGAAAAAATATCCTCCGGTGAGGGGGATAAAAAGAATGTTCAGTTTGTTTGCCTTAACTCCCTGCTACTGTTGCCAGAGACTGAGGCAAAGAAAGGACGAGGTCCAGGACTAAAGCCTCTGAGCACGAACACTGATCAGCTACCTCTGAAAAGAAACACGCTGAGGGAATTGCCATTTGGTGGAATGGACTGCTGCTGCTTCTTCCCTCACAATTCCATGTGAATCCTTCTTGAAGCTACATCTTCATGAAAGAGAACTATTCTACCAGGCTGAAGACGCTCATTCTTCTGTCTAGGGCATACAAATAGCTCCAGTTGCCTTGTTAATCTTGAGGAAATAGTCTCTTTGGATGAAAATCAAGGAAAGAAAGACTTTATGCAGTTTGATGTGCTGAAAGACTGCAAAAATAGAACCCTGGAACAAGAGTTTGTATAAAGAACTGGCATTTCCATGCTTGAAAGAAAACTGTTGTCTCCGAACATGACAGAAGCCATTTTTTTCTCAGACTACTGGCACTTCAAAATTAGTTTCTTTTTAACCATCATTTTATTCTTCTAATTGTGACTTTCCTCTTCATACTTCAGACTACAGCAGTGATTATGATTTGAAGATAACTTTTTCAAATAATAAACACATTTAATAATTCTACAATTGAAATAGCTACTAACAGCTGAATATCAATTAAATATACATTATATAGGACTTAGATGTCTTGAACAGAAATGCTATTGTGTTTATTCTCCCCCAAATACTAAAATTTACATCTTTAAGATCTCAGGAAATTTTCATTTATATTTGAGTATTAAAGATTTTTAATTCATTTTCCATTTTCATTTTTATTGCAGCATTTATTCATTGAGTGAAACAATTTCTGTAGTGGTTAGGTATGCTCCCTAAATAAATCCTTTGGAATGGCAAACACTGTATACAATTGGGAATAATATAAAATGAGTAGTTCATGGGCCCCAAGAATAATGAATTATTAAATATACAGAGAAAAGTCAGTTTTTAGATTCCCATTTTTAAAAAACAAATTTTGGGCCAATAATGCATTAGTACTTAACAAGTCATGTGTATTCCAAGAACTTCTCCACAAAATAGCTAACCTAATAGAGTCTACTACTATAGAAATCTTGCCATCTTAACTGTTAATATTTTATCTAGGAGCCAGTGGAGTTTTGGAGTCACACAGTTCTGTATACCATTTTAGCTATTTATTAGTTGTACAACTTTGGGCAAGATGTCAAAATTTTCTGATCCTTGAATCCCTTATCTAATACAATTTGTGAGAAAATTAAATACAACTACACACACAAAGTATTTGGCACTTTGCCTGACTCAGTCAGAAGTATCAGATGCTATTGTTATATTAAATGAGCCAACCACCACCACAACACACACACTCCAGAATTCCCCAAATCAAAATTATATAACTAGTCTCTAGTTGGTTTTAAATATATGTTTGGAAGAAATACTTCCAGAAATTTATCTAAGGAAATTATTCAACAGAAGATGAATAGCTTAGGCACAAAGATTACATTATGTATAGCCTGTAAATGGAACATTAGGCAACAAAAAAATAATTTGGAAATCTATATAGTGATATGGAAAGTGTGTATCATATATTCATATATTAAGTGAAAAGATGAAACATATAATTACTGTATTATGACTGCAACTCTATAAAATTTATGTGTTTGTGGAGGGGGGACTAGAAGGGAATACACAAAATAGTGAAGTTGTTTAAGAGTGGTAGAATTGCCCGGCTAGGCGTAGCTCAGTGGTTGAGCATCGACCTATGATCCAGAAATAGCCCTTCAATTTCCGTTGAGGGCACATGCCCAGGCTGAGGGCTCAATCCCCAGTAGGGAGCGTGCAGGAGCCAGCCAATCAATGATGAATCTCTAATCATTGATGTTTCTATCTCTCCGTCTCCCTCTCCCTCTCTCTTCCTCTCTCTGAAATCAATAAAGATATATTTTTTAAAAATAGTATCTATCTCATAGAATTGTTTTCAAGATTAAACATATGTTTTGCTCATCAGATTAGCAAAAATCGAGGTTGGAAATACCTAGTGTTAACACAATGGGGAAATCTTTTCTCTCATAAACTGCTGGAAGTAGTACAAACTGCTATACACTTTCTGAAAAGTCTTTTTAAAAAATATATATATTGATTTCAGAGAGAGGAAAGGAGAGGGAGAGAGAGAGAGAGATAGAAAAATCAATGATGAGAAAGTCATTGATTGGCTGCCTCCTGCATGGCCCCCACTGGGGATCGAGCCAGCAACCCAGGCATATGCCCAGACTAGGAATTGAACCGTGATCTCCTGGATCATTAGGTCGATGCTCAACCGCTGACCCATGCCGGCTGGGTGAAAAATAATTTAGTAAAAATAATACAAAATAATATTGCTCTGGATCTATTTCTAGGCAATGAGGAAGAACTGCTTGCTGGGTAGAAATGAAAGAACCTTTGGAGACAAAGTGACCTTATTATAGAGTTTGTTATTGCTGGGGTGGAGATTTCTAGAAGTAGCCACGTACTAGATTGTAGGAAGAAAAAATTTTAAGTGAACCAAAAAAATATAGTGATGGCATTTTGACCTGAGGCTAGGAAAGTTGGGAAGCACTCAAAAATAGTTGTAAAATTATACAATTATATAGATTGTAGCAGTGCGCTTTTTAAAAGGCAAAAACAACTAAGAGGACTTTGACTCCACTTGGAGCAATCCTAGCTCAGGTTTTCAAAGGATATTTATAGAAGATGAGTATAGAAAAGTGACACAAACATTTAAGTGTGTCAGAAAAGCTAAAACCCAGAATTTACAGATGTGGGGAATATGCTAAAGATAATTTTAAAATTTTACAATTATATTCAGAAATAAGAATAAGGAGGGTATATGCCTACTTACTATTAACAGCTCCTATTAATTGCTATGTATTTCTTACCATAAATATGCATAAGCATATATTCATTTATTCATCAAGTACTTACTGAAAACCTACTATGTACTAAACATTCAGTATTTTAGGTATTGAGGATAGGATGGTGAGCAAAACAGTTCCTGCCGTCATGGAGCTTATATTCTAGTAAGAAACTCTATAGAGAATATCTGATTATAGAATAATTCCCTTGTATAGTAAATTAAAATTCTATTTATTTGAGAAATAGGACATTATTTCGGCAGTTATTCAATGCCTATGTACTCTTCTAAAGGTACTTGCTAGGCACCCCTCTTGACTATGCTTGACTCCTCCTAGCCATCAAGTAAAATGGTACTATAGTAGCACAATCAAATCCTCAATTTATATTTTTTTTAAATTAAATATTTAGAATAAGTATGATACTGGTATAAAATTTAGAAAATACAAAACTTTTGTTCATAAAAAACGATGTTCATTCTTTTTCCACTATTAACAAAATATAGCTCAAAAGACAGAAGTTCAAGAAATCTTTTCCCATATAAAATTACAGTGATCCTTTCTTTAAGAGTTCCACAGATAATTCAATGTTCATGCTATTTTTCAATTTACTAGATTATAAATTTGCATTAAAAATAAACATATCTTAATGATGCTATTAAGAGCCACATAATTGGGCATTCTCATAATCTTATTCAAGATTCCTATAGCCCACCTCCACTTTTTGGAACCCTTTCTTCTAAGCGTAAAAATTTCTCCTTTATTTTCCCTTTTGAGTTTCTAATTTAGGTTTCCTCCTCTTCTGAGTTGTCCTAATTATAACAGAGACTGGTAGAATTCAATTAAACCTTTTAAACAAGTTAGTGTTTTGAAGAGATAGATTTTTAAATAAAACGAACATATTAAAACATAGCCTAAGGTAGTTAAATCTTCTTCAGGAATTATTTACTGAAACAAAGCAACTAATGATACCTAAAACAACCAATTTGTAGAATTAAAAGTGAGGAAATGACACACATCAAGAACAAATATTTTATTCAAGTGTGCCACAGAAATATCAATAAAAAATGTACTCTTTTTTGTAGAGAAAAACTTTAGGAACCTTTATCAGAAAGAATATATATTACTAAACATCTTTCATACATAATTTTTAAATCATTAGTATGAAAATTTATCTAGCTTTTTTACTGCATAAAAACCTGTTGTGTGCCCAGCCAGGCGTGGCTCAGCGGTTGAGCATCGACCTAGGATCCAGAAGATCAAGGTTCAATTCCCGGTCAGGGCACATGCCCAGGTTGCAGGCTCAATCCCCAGCAGGGGGCGTGCAGGAGGCAGCCGATCAATAACTCTCTCTCATCATTGATGTTTCAACTCTCTTTCTCCCCCTCTCCCTTCCTCTTTGAAATCAATAAAGATATATTTTAAAAAAACAAAAACAAACCAATTGTTACAATAACTTCAGAAATTAAAATTACTGAACTTTCACGTGAGTCAATCAGTGCTGAAGATGTGAATATTTGCCTAAATACACTTTTCTATTTTTACCACAAACGATCATCTGCTGCAATCACAAATACCAAAAATGGCATGCTAAAACAACCTTTTGACATCCAAGTAATTTTAATTAAAGAAACATGTATATTACTATATATAATCCTTGAAAGAATGTTTTGGTACTTTTACTACCTTTATCCTCTGAAAGATAAGGTCACACAGTGGATACTGATAAAGGAGAAACATACTTATCCTTTCACAAATCTTCAGGAAGTAAGTAGGATTTAAGCACAGTTGAAATGAGAGCACTTTAAGCAGTCTAAAATCTCCACACAGATTGGCATCAGGTAGCATTGATGAGAGAAATGATCAGAAAAAGAGAGAAAGTTTTAACAATTTAGAAGCCATTGTTCTAAAAGCCAAATAAGACAAATTAGAGGGCAGAAGAAAAAGCATAAGGTTCTTCTGTTTCCTGATTATGTTCCTGATTATGTGGAATTTTGTTTAACATTAGAGACATTTCTATGACTCATAACTTTAAAAATTCCGGTATCTTTCCAGTGATGCAGTGAATACAAAGTCTACAGTGCCCGATACTGACTGACTGACTGACTGGCCTTTGGGGTTATTTTTCTGGTCTTTCTCACGGGTTTACCCTCCTTTATTCAGAGAAATAAGTGAGTCAGACAAGTCCCAAGTGGTCTGTGTCCTCTCATTTCCATGACTTTGCACATGGTAGTTTCTCTGTTAGAATGATTTTCAACTTCCTCCTCTTAGCTAATTCCTATTTAGTCCTCTAAACTCCACTTAAGTATCACCTTCCAGAATCTAACAGCCTACATTGGCACACCCGCCTCAGTGTCCCCATAAAATCCTCCGCATCACTGTGTACTCTTATCAGTATGTATAGAGAGGCAGCAAGACAACAAGCTTCCGAGTCAGACACACCTGCGTTCAAATAATCCTAATACTTACTGTGTGACCTTGGATGAGTCACCTAATGTTGCTAAACATTAAGTTCTTGATTTTAAAGCAGAAAATAACAGCATGTAATTTGCTTAGTATATCACCTCATACATAGCAGATTTAATAATAACTTTTACTGTACTCACATTGTACTGTACTTGCAGGTTAACTTCTCTGACTTTCCTTCTAAACCACACACTTCTTAAGGAAAGGAACATGTATTTTATTTCTGTGTAAGTGGCATTTATGATAGGCACTTAATAATTTTTTGATGACTAAATACATATTACTCCCATAACAGTAAAATTAACTTGCCACTTGAAATACTTTCTGTAATGAGGTGGAAAACAAGTGAATAGGTAAAGAAAATAAACTCCATTAATGTCAGTTTCAAAAAAGGATACTGTCTTTATTCATATTGGTTTGAGAATTTACTGTTAATTATGCATGTTATGAAATACCAAATGATTTAATATCTTGCTTGAACATAACTGATCACATATGCCTCAGGAACTGAATACCTATAATTTTTTCATGTTATTAACCACAAAATTATCAAGTCATACACAAGGCTATCTTTATTTAGACAACCACTTAGAAAGGTTATAGTAAAATAAACAGCTTTTTAAAACTGAGGAAATTCTTAACATAGCAAAACTTAATTAAAATATTTTATACTCCTTGGGGAAGGGAGAAGAAATTGTTTCATGGTTTGGTAATTTTGACTTATGTAAGAATATAAAAATATACTAATTACTTAATGTAATATTTAATGGACCTTTTCATTGTAATGTTTAGTTGTTTTGAGTAAGAGTGTGTATAAGGCTTCTTTCCGAGAGAATGCTTTCATTTTATATTTGACCTTCAATATATTTTAATCTTCAAATTATTTGTACAGATCTGCACTGGAAGCTGATATAACATTTGTCCTATTTCCTCCTCCTTTCCTTGATAGTCAAGGATAGTTTTACTTTACTATTACATGTTGAACATAAACTGGATATTTTAACCTATAAAATGGAATTCTGACTCTGAAGTACAACCTTTACTTGGAGCCATTTTTAAATGCATTATTCAAAGGAATAAGGATTTTACAATGATAATGATTCCAAACTATGTTACAGCATATGAACCAATGGTGGGAACTGTAATCCATGACATTTCTAGAATACAAGTAGTCATTACTTTATGTTAATTTATATAATACACTGCTTATTAATAACCAGTATGTAGTTTACTGGCTTCTAAAAAATTGCATAGTGAATTCATGACATTAATACAGACTGCAAACTAATTGAGCAAAAATATTTTTCTTCTCTTTTTAATTTTTAAAAATTAAAAAGAATTTCTTTCCAAAAGAGATACTATGTTGAGTAGATGGCTACTGCACTAGGCATTAAAACTGTATGGAAAACAGATGCCTTTGGCTACTTCAATAATTAAAACTGAAATTGAAAAATCAAAATCTATTGCAGGATTAGTAAAGTATAAAATGGAAAAAATTATCTCAGGCACTTTAGTGAGTAAATAGTGATATATTTGTTTGCCATTGTTATAAACTATACAATAAGTTGTGAACTATTTTTTTAGTCTATTGTTTAAAGAATTCCTAGATATCAAATTGTGTTTTTAATAAGCAGCACTAATTGCTGACCTTTTCTTTCATTAGATTCAGAAAAAAAATGGTGCAAAAACCTTAAACTGCTCTTTATTTATGGGTAATATGTGAGCAAGATGGACTTTTTAGGTGAAAGATAAAATAAAAATCCAACCATCCTCTCTCCTTCAAAAGGGAGGTTACAGTTATCCAAGAAAGTGGATATTCCATGGAGAAGAAACAGCATCTACAAAGGCAGAGAGACAAGAAATAACATGATATCTTTAGAAAACTATAGTCAATTCAATCAGAAAATCCCGTGAGGCTAGATTAGAGAGAAAGGAGACTGACGGCAGGCAAATTTGTTGTGAGGGTACTAAAGTAATCAAAGCAAGCAGTGATAAGAGCCACAACTAAGTAACAGCAGTGGTCAAAATTCAAACAACTGAATTGTATATTCACCAAAATTTTTCCCTATAGAAATATGTTTGTAATGTAGCACAAAAATCATAAAACGAATTTCATAGCTATAAACTCTCAAGTGAGACTGCCTGGGTTCACATCCTAGTGACACCACTGGTGGTGGAAACTTAAGAAAGTCCTTTAAACTTTCTGTGCCCTGGCGTTTGTATATGCAAAATGAGCTAATAATATTAACTACTGTCAAATATTTTTTGAACAAGCTCTCAATAAATGTAATAGCAACAGTAGAAACAGGAGCAGCTTACTACTACCACTAGTTCTACAAATATTACTTCAGGTGCAGACAGTGCTGACACTCTCTGCAGATTCACATTGTTAACTCTTTTAAAAATAGATTTATATTTACCAACCCAAGATTAGAGAATATCCTAGCAAAGGGCATTTAAATTCAAGTTTGTATTTATTTTTAAAAGACTCAAAATTATTTCTAGATACACAGGTTTAGTTCCATATAACCTTGAAAAGTTGAAAATATTTTCTTCCTCTGTGCATAGATTATGAATAATAAGACAAGTCTCTTTCAAGTAATAGATGAGACTGCACTTATAAACTACCTTAAACCAAGACTATATGAACTAATAAATATTCAGGGTTTCCAGAAATCAAATCCTAAAACTTAAGAGGTCATTCCTATTGCAAAATCAGTAATAGCCTGGTTTAATGACTGTCACCTCTCATATTTATGTAATAACTTTTTAGGTTCAATAAAAAATATGTTCACAACACAATTCTTGCCCTCTAGAGTTTTAACCTAAGAAAGAATTTTTTATATCATATACCTCAAATACAATTTTATAAATACTATATATCACCTTAACAGCATTACATTTTATTTTTGTTGGTTGTTTTTTCAATGCAAAGATGAGTGTTAGCTATAGCACAATATACTTTTCAAAAAACAGACTTATTAAAAACCAATTTTAGTTTTAGTTTTTGTATTTAGATTCACAAAGTACAGAAATGTAAGAAATTACTATAAAGGATAGAAGATCAGAAGTTGTGCCTCATAATAGAAGTAGGTCAAATACTTCAAATCCATAAAAGACAAGAACTATAATGTTTCTGTAGGAATCTTATAAATCATTACAGAATCATATCACCAGGAAAAAATTATCTTTGATATTACTAACCAGCAGATTCATCTTTTGGTTCTTTTCCTTTGATGACTTAAACCAAGATAGGAAGTAATGGACTGGTCTTCCTCAGAGCTATACACAAGGAAATAGAGTCATAAGTGAAAATACAACAAGGAATTAAGAATATTTCAACCTCTTAACTAGCTCATTACTCTCTATACAATATGATTATTCTTCAAACTTGTCACTGTTCACAATATTCTCAAAGAATTTACATGAGAATACTCTTAAGTCCATGAAAATGTTCATTTACAAAGTTGTGGAGTATTAATCAGTAGTGAGAACTGCAAACATATTTCTGCAGCTACGCAGTTGAAAATGTTAATAAACACAGCAACAATAACATAAAATAGGAAGCCAAGCTCCTCTACAATTCAGAGGAGAAGAGAGAAAGAAAATAACAAGAATGAAGGGAATGAAAATAGGCCTACAAAAATCTGAAAAGGAAACAATCTGGTAGACTGGGCAGAGAAGAAATTGAAGATTCATTCATTTACTCAACAAATAGTTAATGAATGCCCACTATGTGCCAGGACCTGTACTAGGTGCTGAGTATACAAGGGTGAAAAAAAATTTCTTATCTGTTTTCCTGAGTCTAGGGAAGACACATTAAAAAACTAACATGAATATATATATGGGTATAAATTATGATAAGTGGATATAAAAAAAAGTAAAGGATGCTATGAAAACGAAAAAGCAAGACTTAATTTAGACCATAGGTAAGGAAACATCTCTATGAGAGAGATTTAATGGTTGCGCTGAACAGTTGGAGAGAAGGGGAAAGGTTGCTTGGGCAAAAAAAACATAAGTACAGAGACCCTGAGGCAGGACAGAGCATGCCAGGTTCTAGGAACTAAATCTAGACCACTGTGAATAAAGCACAGTAACTGAGTAAGAGCAGAGTCTGATCAAGGTGAGACCAAATGACTGCCATATGAAAACCTGATTGAAGGGAGGGAAATGTAGAACCAGAAATAGCAGTTAAGAGTATTGCTACTGACAGTGAAGAGCTGATGGGAGCTTGGATCAGGTTGGCAGGAGTGGAAACAAAAAGAAATGGGAGAGTATTTTTCTTTCATATAGAACTGAAATTAAAAGACCTCTAAACAAAATAATTAAAATGTTCTTCCATCTTGCTTCTCTACTGTGACATGAAGAATTGCTAAAATGGTCCCCCAAAGATGCCACACTCTAATCACCAAAATCTGTAAATACTAATCAGATATCCCTCCTGTGTTATGTTATGTTACATGGCAAGTTGATCTTAAGAGAGGGAGATTATCTTGGTGGACCTGATCTAAACACATGAACCCCTAAAAGCAGAGAGCTTTCTCTGGTTAGCAGTAAGAGAAGCCAGACAGATTTGAAGCATAAGAAAGAATTGACGTGCCATTGTTGGTTTCAAGATGGAGAGAACCATGTGAGAAGGAATGTGGGTTGCTTCTAGGAGTGAAAATCAGCCTCTGCCTGACAGCCAGCAAGGAAATGAGGACCACAAATCTACAAGGATCTAGATGGAGTCTTCTTCTGAGCCTGGTGTGTATATATATATATATATATATATATATATATATATATATATATACATCTTGCATTTGGCGTTGACTTGAGACATTAAGCAGAAAACCTAGCTGAACATTCCTAGACTTCTGGCCTATAGAACTGTAAAATAATAAATGATTGTTGTTATAAGCCACTAAGTTTATAGTAATATGTTACACAGCAATAGAAAACTACCACCCCATAAACAATGTGAGGAGAAATTAACATTCAATAATCTAAATCTAAATCAGATTATTCTCTAGTCACAGAAAGAAATCTGAGGGAAATAAATTCAGCTTGCTATTCCTCCAAAGGCTAAATAAAGATGTATTTGGTGATTGGAGTGAGAACCCATTTAAATAATACTTTGAAATTAAATGTCAGATATGTGTTAAAGAGTTGAAGTTTTTATTAAATCTAAACCTGTGCCATTCAATATGGCAGCCACTAGCCCCATGTGGCTACTAAATATATGAAATGTAACATTCCAAATTGATATGTGCTATAAGTATAAAATATACACAGGATTTTGAAAACTTGGTATAAAAAGTATAAAATATCTCAATAATATTTTAACATTGATTATATGCTTAAATGGTAACATATTTGGCTATAAAATATTTGGATACATTAGGTGAAAGAAAATAAATTACTAAAACTAAATTCACTTGTCTCTTCAATTTTTAAAATTTGGCTAATAGAAAATTTTAAATTATATATGTGACTCAATTATATTCCTATTGGACAGCACTGGTCTAGACTTTAAGACAAGCATCCTTTTCCAAAGTACCCTAAGTCAAGTTCACAATCAGCTATAAGTATTATCTTTCCAACATAGTTCAGTGACATTAAGGGCACACAGCTGTATAAAAGTACAAGATGAGTGGTATGGCAGTTCTAAGATTAGTGAGGACATGGAGAGACCAGATCTCTCATACAGTGCTTTGGACAAAGTAATTAGGCAATATCTAATAAAGTAAAAGTACACATAACTTCGATCGGACAATTCCACTTCCAGGTATATACCCAAGAAATCTATAAATATATACACAAAGGAAACATATCCAAACTATACATTATTTGTATGACAGAGGCTGCCAGCTATCAACAAAAGTTTGATGTTCTATTTTTCATAATGTAGAGTAAATGCCCAGACAGCAACTACATTTCCCAGTCCTGTTTGCTAGGAAATGTGGACCCTAATCAATGGAAAAGGAACAGAATTACATATGCCACTTCAGAGGAAAGCCCCTAAAAACCTCCAACATCAACATCATCCTCCATTCTTCTTATGTTTGCTGGCTGGATATTGATGCCTAGAGCAACCTTGGAAACCATAGGCTGAACATAACCGGCCCTCAATTAGCCTGGGTTCCTTAATCACTCTATAAAAACAGTGCCTTCTTCTCCACTGAAGGTACTCTGTGAGCCAGAAATAAACTAACATTATGTTAAACTTCTGAGATTTCAGGATTTACCTATTAGAGCAGTTACTAATATAGTGTATAATATGCGGAAATTAGAAACAACCGAAAATATCAATCAAAAGATCAGATAAATAAATCATAGTACAATCATACAATGAAATGTTAGGTAGTAGCTAAAATGAAAAAAAAAAAAAAGCACACACACACATATATATATAAATCTTTTTTTTTTTTAAGTTTGTCTCAAGATAGCTAGTTATGGTGGAGAAAAAAGCTCACCATATATTTGACCATACAAATTCATGTGTAGTAAAAATACAAAAATATAGACCAGAAGGGTAATCTTAGAATTTCCAGAATACCTCTGGGAAGAAAGAAAAGGGAATAAGTTCAGAGAGGAGAGTGACAATAAAGTCTCCAATTCCATATGAAATTTTTACTTCCTTAAAATAATCTTAAATGATTATGTTAATTTGTTAAAACTGCATGATGGGTATATGGATTTTTGCTTTATTGTTTTCCATTATTTTCTAAATGTTTAAATTATTTCATAATACCAATAATCTTTTTACTTATTTTAAAAATTTTATTTATTGATTTTAGAGAGCGAGAATGGGAGAGAGAGAGAGAGACATTGATTTGTTGTTCCACTTATTTATGCATTCATTGGTTGATTCTTGTATGTGCCCTGACTGGGGATCGAACTCGAAACCTCGGTCTATTGGGACATTTTTTCTTATATGTATTTGCTTAGAGGGTAAACTAGCAAAACCTTATTAGAGGACATTTTAAAACTATATATCAAAAGTCTCAGAGCTACCGTGTCCAGGTGGCTCTGCTGGTTGGAGTGTTGTCCAGTATACCAAAAGGCTGGTTTGTAGGTTCAATCCCTGGTCAGGACTTGTAAGGGAGGCAACTGATGGATGTTTCTTTCTCACATCAATGTTTCTCTCTCTCTCTCTCTCTGTCTCTCTCACCCCCCTCTTTAGAATCTTTTTTATTTTTAAACATAAATCTCAGAGTTGAACCTGATCTCTCTCTCCTGCTGCAAAGCCCCCAATGCAGGAGTCCTCCTTGAATAAAGTCTTTCTTAACATCTTTAAAAGATATGTCAGTATCTTTTAACATAGTCCAATACTAGAAACATACTCTAAGAAAAATCAGTCCTGGCAGGTGTGGCTCAGTTTGTTGAAGTGTCATCCCATCCACCAAAATGTGGCGGGTTTGATTCCCAGTCAGGGCACATAGCCAGGTTGTGGTTGGAGGAATGAACTCAATTTTGGACAGTTTAATTTGAGAAGCATTTTAGACATCTAGGTAGACTGTTCCATTATCTGTCAAAGCAGGGATGAAGATAGAATCAGGGACCATTAGCATAACTACAATTACCAAAGTCAAGGGAGACAAGTCAGCCAGACTTGAAAGGCCAAGGATCAAACACCAATAATAAAGAAAAAGACAGTGTATTCAAAACTCAGAGAGACCAACAGGCATGGCTCAGCAATTGAGCATCGACCTATGATCTAGGAGATTGCTGTTTGATTCCCGGTCAGGGCATATGCCCAGGTTTCGGACTCGATCCCCTGGTGGGGGGCAGAAGGCACCGATCAATGACTCTCTCTCATCATCGATGTTTCTATCTCTCTCTCCCTTCTCCCTTCCTCTCTCTGAAATCAATAAAAAATGTATTAAAAAACAAACCAAAAAAACACCTCAGAGAATAAGTGGCGGCCTGAGACGTAGGTGAAAAACCTGAAAAGTACAGTTGACACTGAATGGTTGGTATTTTCTTCTTTTTGCTAATGTCATTTTCCCCACTTCTTATAATGAACAATACTTTATAATAAGAAAAAAAGATGTATTTTTTAAAAATTTATCTTATTGTTGAAAGTATTACAGATGTCTCCCCTTCCCCCCCTTTTTCTCCCTCTGATCCCCTCCACTCGGCATCCGCCCCCACCCCACCTAGGCCTAAGATTGTTATAACTTGCATCTATGTATTTTTCAATTTATATATATATAAGTGAGACAAAGTTGAATGGTTTTCTGACCTATCTCAAAGTCATTATGATTCACATAATTCAATATAACTGAATTATTAGTATCTCTAATCAATGATTTTCTCTTCCAAGCCATTTTTAAAGTGCCCACCCTCATTACTACTGTAAACCATCTGGAACTACTTAACTTTGCCAGGCAGCTAGGATATCTGTCTTCCCTCCTTGAGAAATCCACCCGGACAAATGCATGACTGAGGAAACACTGCTCTAAAAATGTAGTGACATGTAGCTCTAGTAACAATTTGGGAGTGTTTCTTAGGGATTAAAACAAATAGATTTATCCTCAGTATAGTACAAAGAAATAAAATACGCAGTATTGAACAGTATACAGTGTATACAAAACAGTATTGAAAAGATAAACACCTTTATTTTTTCTTCAGAGAACCTCAGTGTATTTAGCAACTACATAACCTATACAAGTAGCCTCACATTCACATCTACTATAAGACCAGTTATAAATTTTTTATTTGCAAATTATTTCAAAGCTATAAAATATCTCACCAGCTCCTTTTAAAAGAGAGTCTCTCACCTTAGAAATACTAATATTACGTAATTAGAATATATTTCATTATTTTTCTTTCATAATGTTACATGTTGTTATCTAGTAAAGGAATATCTAAGTACATATTTCCCATTTTGAAGACTAAAGGCAAAAACTTAATAAATACTGCTCTGAAAAACACTTTATGTTGCTAATTATAATTATATTTTGTCCATTGAAACCTTGATCCTTTACTTATCTAAGTAACTGCTTATCTCAAGCTAGTCCTGAGCTTTGAGTTTACCAAAATGAGTAATGATAAATATATCTGCTGTTCTTATTCTAAAACTCTTTTGAGAAGCAAAATGTTGGGAAAAAATTTACTGTTTTTAAAAGTAAATTTTCAACAGTGTATACAAAACAGTATTGAAAAGATAAACACCTTTATTTTTTCTTCAGAGAACCTCAGTGTATTTAGCAACTACATATTATATATTTCTAAACTATTGACAAAAAAACCACACTAGAGATTTATGAAACTGGCATTAAACACAGTGTTAATTTCTTCTTACACTAATCCCAACTATCAAATTGGTGAATATATAATTCAGATAACTTCACTTAAGAACTTTAGCCCATTTGAAAGTATGACAATTTTTAAAGACTATTAAGAATTCCCACCACGCCCGTGTGGCTCGGGTTGAGCGTTGACCTATGAACCTGGAGGTCACGGCTGGATTCCGGGTCAGGGCACAAGCCCAGGTTCCAGGCTCCATCCCCAGTAGGGGGTGTGCAGGAGGCAGGTGATCAATGACTCTCTCTCATCATTGATGTTTCTATATCTCTTTCCCTTTCTCTCTCTGAAATCAATAAAAACATATTTTAAAAAAATAATATTAAAAATTTCCAAAATAAACAGAGTAAGTGAATATTTGAGGAAATATTTTGAAAAACAATCTTTACTTTCCCCAAATAAGCAATTCCAACATATTCCTAATCAGAGAATGTCTTCCAGTATTGATTCTTGTAACTAAGTGATATGATTTCCTTTTATAAATAAAATAAAAACTAAAAGTGTTAAAAGTATAGATTTCTAAACTCTGAGGGTGTGGGGGTTTTTTTAGTTCTTGGTTTATCTGTTAAGAATCTTAAAGTTCATTTACATAAAAAAACAGTCATTTTATATATGAATAAAAATAGGTTAATAGCTTCTGCACAAAATACAGTATAAATGATTAAATCTCAGATTTAAAGCAAAATAATATCTTCCAACTTTAATTTTGCTAGTTTTACTTCACATCCAAACTTTATTCTCAATTACATAGCCATTTTATCACTTGAATACTTTTTCTAGTTTATACATTTATCAAAATTAATCTTGCTGCTCCTCGATATGGGAAAACACACATCTACTTGTCATCAGCTTTATATAGATTTCATTCTTTTAAAAACCTTGGATGACAAATGTTTATGGTTGTTCTGAACTAATGACTCTTTTTAATGGAACTTCTTTAATGTTTAAGTCTTTTAATTTTGCTACAGCATCTATAAAAGTAAGAACTGTCAGAATTAGTCTGATGCTGAGGTAAATTCTTCCACTTCGGTGAACATTTTCATTTTGCTTTTAAAAGGAAGTTTTAAGTGTCTCTATATAGTGTTTAAAAATGACATTTTGGAAGTCATTCTCAACAACAGTTTATAAACACTAGGAAGACGCTAAAATGTTAATACTATTTGTCTGGGGGGGAGGGGGTATTACATGCCATTTTTTTTTTTGCTCACCAAAAAGCATTATTACTTTGGTAATCGGAGAGTATTTTGAAATTAAATTTTAAATAGCTTATAAAGTCTGGAACATTAACACAGTCCACTACTACAGCAGATGCATTAAATGCTCTTTCCCTAACGATAATCTTGTTTTAACAAGAAAATTATTTGATCAGGTGTCTGTTAGGCTGAATGAAGACAAAACATTTCCTTTCCAGCCCCTTCTCTTGATTTAGTCTTTTGAGAAAATCCAAGAAGTCAGTTTGAATTTAATTGCAGTGAATCTTGCAGGAAACTTTGGGGGTTGGGGGGCAGAGCAACGCCTCTCATTTCAACTATCAGCAGAATGGCAAAAGATTCCCAGGTTTACCAATGTTTCCAGAAACTCGCTTGTAGTCTTCTCCTGACATTATTTCAGAACAATTCCATTTAGAAAGAGACGCAATTGTAAACCGTTTCTATTTCAAGCCCATAAAAACCATAACTGGGATGAAAGGCAAAGCTCTGACCTTTCTATTTTCGACTTCATCTGGGTAGCTAAGCCATCTGCTTTCTCTCCCCTACCCCATCTACTTAATGGACTGAAAATACTGCACCTAATTGCAATTTTATCAAGCCAGCCTGACTTTTCCACGTTAGGGCTTTTTCGGGCGTCTTTCACCTGAAGGCTCGCTTGTAAAATTTTGCTTACCCTTACTTTCCAGTTCCTTCCCACCTCCCTCAATTATGAGTTACCAAATATCTTTAAAGTAGGATACTGGGCTCCGGTGTATTAAGCCATCTAAAGAGCTCTTCACATTCAACACTGAGCGCCTGGCGGAGAAACCTACTCCAGTCCCCTGTGGCTATGGGGCCGGTACGATCACTGTCGTCGCGGCTACGCAGGAGGCGCCTCTCAGCTCAGCCTGGAGCCTAGTCGCGCGCCTCCACCGCCGAACAAGGCGCCCAGATCGGAAAAGAGACAGACCGGGACGGGAGAAAAGCTCCAGGAGGAAGGGAGCTGGGAAGAAGAGGGAGCTCTCGGCACTGGAAGGAAGGACCTTCCGAGGCACGAAGGGAAAAAGGTTCGGGAAGAGGGGCAAGAAGTGGACGGCCGGCCGAGGTGAGCCGCGAAGAAGCGGCCGGGGGCCGGCGGGAGGGCGCGGGGTCCCGGGGAGCGGCTCACGGGCCGGGCAGGAGGCGCGGGGGCCGAGGCGGGCGTGGGCAGCTCGCAGCCGACCGCCCGAGTCAGAGCGGCGGGGGCGCTTTCAGCCGCGCCAGGCGCGGGGGCGGGGGGCGAAGAGCGGAAAAGAGAGCAGTTTGAAGGGCCGACGCGGCAGGGACGGCGGGCCCACCACCAGCCCAGCCCCGCTACTTAACTATTTGTAGAGCTGCTGCAGGCACAGGTCCAGGCTCTCGCCCTCCACCTCCTCCCGGGTGATGCGCTCCGACAGCGGCCGCGGGAGCGGGGGCAGCGGCGGCAGCTGGGGCTGCGGCGGCGGCGGCGGCGGCACGGCCGACTGCCCCGGGGCTCCCGCCGCCGCCTCCTCCTCCTCGCACTCGGCCGCCGCCGCCGCCGCCTCCTCCACAACCTCCTCCTCAGGCTCGGGGTCTTGCTCCTGCTCCTGCTCCTGCTCCCCCTCCTCCGTCACGGCTACTGTGGCCACCTCGTCCCCAGGCTCTTCGACCGAAGCCTCGGCCGCCTCAGCCGCTACCAGTTCGGACTCGGGCTCGGGCTCCGACTCGGGTTCGGGTTCCGGCTCCGGCTCCGGCTCGCCGCCGCCGCAGGGTCCGCGAAACTCGCCCAGGAATAGCTCCAGGAAGCGCCGGTAAGTTTTCTCCTCAGGGCTGCAACCGGCCATCGCTGCTCAAGCCCCGGGGCCGACCGGGAAGTGGGTAAGGGGAAGCCTAGGAAGGGGAGGGGGCCACTCTCGAGCCTCGGGCTCCTGCAAGGGCGGCTAACGGCCGCACCGGCTCGAGCGATCAGCACTAGGTTGCCTGGAGAGGGCTCCCGCAGGCGTGCGCGCCGCCGAGTGAGGACGTGCGCGGCCCAGGGGCGGGGGTGGAGCGCGCCGCCCCTCGGATCTGGAGGGAAAGTTGGTGGCGGGCGCGCGCTCAGGGTCCAGCGGAGGCCCACCCTCTATCCCTACAGAGAGCTCAGCCCACGCTGCCTGGAGACTGTTGCCATGGCAACCGGCTCTAATTAAGAATTTCAGGGTCCCTCCCGTCGAGTCCTCGAAGTCGAAAGGACACTTGACTCGCCCTCGCTCCAACTCTGAATGTCTTTATTGTATGGATACCCTAGCCTCGATTGGGTAAAGCGAACTAGGACATTTCCAAGTCTAGCTGTTGGTTCCCACTTCGACTGGATTTACCTCAAGTTTTCCTTGTCTATCCCTGCCTTGCCCCAGCATCTGTATCTGTTGAAAGACGCTACAGTGTGAACACCTTTGTTGTTGATGACATTCCTTTAGTAAGTAGTTTGGGGCAGTGGAGGGCACCAAACACATCCCAGGGGTAGGTTCCTTTGCCTACGTCCTCATCTGATTCTGTGAAGAAAGTAATGCTGTCCGGATTAAGTACTTTATTCGCTTCAAGGTGTCAAAGCTACTAGCCATGACATTGGAATAAGAATCCAGGTTATCAGACTCCAAAGCCTGCTAGACATCTTTTTTCTCTTTTCTCAGTTTCTGAAGATTCAACAGTGCAATATGTCTGTAAAGCCTCATTTTTATGGGGCTTTATAGTTTACAGATTTTCATCCCTTTAATCCTTTCAATAGTGCCTCAAGGTAGAAGACACTACCATTAGGATTCCATTTTATAGATGAGGAAACTGAGCCTTAAAGTCGTTGTGACTTTGGCTCAAGGTCACATGCCGTGATGCAACAAGGAGTAAATCCAGATCTTTTCACTGCAGAGACACTAGTTTTCCAGCACACCCCTCTTTAGTCTTTGCATAATACATACTATTAGTGTATTGTATAATATGTATTTTTTTCTACCTTTTTTTGCTCTTCTTCCTCATCTCCCCAGTCTCTTTTCTTTTAGATTGAAACTGTAACTTTGAATGACTCTAATTTTCTTACCAAATCACACACAGACCTATTATTTTCAAGCCTTACTGAGAGAAGGCTTGGGAGAGGGAGAAGCTGTGTTGTTATACAGCTTTATAGATGATAGCATCCTTTCTGCATACTGCTATGTCCATGTAACATATAATTCAGCAAAAATATAGTGATTCTTTTTGTACTTTGAAAAACAAGTTCACCTCCAAATCGAAAAATATATATATTCATAAATTATCCACCCATTCTCTCCATTGTTTCTGGGTTTCATCTGGATTTAAGGTCTGAAATACCATTTATAGTCAGTTAAATGGCAGGAGTATCCCTGCCAACTGTTTTCATATAATACTGTATTCTAAATCCTTGACCTGATACTGTTATTTTAAGATTAAGTGGGTTGAGCTCACTAATGTACATTAGGGCATCATGTAAAATACACGTCCATTCTCTCTCCCAGCTTGAGATTAAATAATACATGGTAGAAAGTATATAGTGAGTAACGCACATGAATCCTCTATAACTATTTTTGTCTCAAAGGTAAATAGAAAGACCTAATAAATAAGTCTGTTTCCAGACAAGTTAAATATATTTATATATTTTGTTTAAAATATCACCAGTGTAGAGCAACTTCTCTGAGATGCCAAGAGAGTCTTTAAACTCCTCATTTGTCTTTATTTTCAATCTACCTGTTCATTGCCATTTCAGGATGTCTAGAAAAGACTGACAAAACTTTCAAGACTGCAAACTTAAATGTCCACAATTTTACGTTCCAACAATTATTTAATATCTCAGAATTTGACACAATGACATTGAGTTCAAGAGTACATGGCTTTCAACTATAACAATTCACATCAAGCTACACCTCCCTACTTTGTAATGTGGTTGCCTTTGTCATCTAAGTGACATTTATTTGTGACATTAATTTATGACTCAACCCACATATCAAAGGAAAGTGTTATATGTTGGAGAAACATTACTACTAAGAATAAAAGAAAAAGCCCACACCTCTATATTACAATAAATGGGAGGTGTGTTTGCTTATATTAATAAAGATATTACTTCACAAAAGATCAATCCTAGTGCATCCATTTGACAGAGTAGCTTTGCCAGAAGGTTGCTGACAGCAGTGCTGGGATCTCAGAGCAGCTGTGTAGGATGATTTTGCCATTGTCAAGAAGTCTTTTTAGTCATTATTTTGCATTGCTTTACTTTCTTTTCCAGTTCCTCACCTCTTACACTTCCCTCATCCCCTTTCTTACTATCTATGAAAACATATTGAGCTATGAAAAGCATGTTATCAAAGGTATTTAAATTTTTTGAGATTTTTTTTCTCATAAGAATTGTTGCCTCTTTAACCCTTAGCTCTTTGGAGAAAATGTTTCATGGATATTTATGGTAATGATGACATTTATAAGTTTAAAAAGAATTGTGTTTGACAGTTTATCATATGACCCAGCAATTCCTCTCCCAGATATTTACCCACAAGAAGTGAAAACATGTCCACCAAACATACACACCACAAAAAAACTTGTTTGTAATGTTCACGATAGTTTTGTTCATAATAGCTCAAACTTGAAAATAATCAAGATGTCCGCCCGGCCAGGCGTGGCTCAGTGGTTGAGCATCGACCTAGGATCTAGGCGATCGGGGTTCGATTCCCGGTCGGGGCACATGCCCGGGTTGCAGGCTGCAGCCAATCAATGACTCTCATCATTGATGTTTCTATCTCTCTCTCCATCTCCTTTCCTCTCGCTGAAATCAATAAAGATGTATTAAAAAAAAAAAAAAAAAAGATGTCCATCAATAGGTTAATGGATAAACTGATTGTGGTGTATTCATACAATGGAATACTACCTAGCAATAAAAAAACGAACTACTGCCCTGGCCGATGTGGCTCAGTGGATAGAGCATCAGCCTGTGCACCAAAGGATCACGGGTTCAATTCCCAGTCAAGGACACTTGCCTGAGTTGCAGGATTGATTCCCGGCCCCAGTCAGGATGCGTGGGGGAGGCAACCAATTGATGTGTCTCTCACATCCATGTTTCTCTTTCCCCCTCCTTCGCTCCCTCCCTTCTACTCTCTCTAAATATCAATGGAAAAATATCCTTGAGTGAGGATTAACAAAAAATAAAAATAAAAGATGAACTACAGATAAACACAACAACATAGATGAATCTCAAAAACATGCTGAGTAAAAAAAAAATTTTTTAAATACAGGCACAAAAGAGTGGAATCATACTCTATGATTCCTCTTATATGAAATTCTAGTACAGCAAAAACTATAGTGAAACAAAGCAGATTAGCGGTTACCTGGGAATGAGCTAGGGTAGAGGATTCATGGCAAAAAAGTAAGAGGGAACTTTGTGGGATGATTATATTTTATATTTTGACTAGGTGGTTATATAGGTGTATTCATTTGTCAAAAATTATCATAGTGGCCCAGCCAGCATGGCTCAGCCATTGAGCATCAACCTGCAATCTAGGAGATCAAGTTTGATTCCCAGTCAGGGCACATGCCCGGGCTGCAGGATCCAGCCCCAGTACGGGGTGTGCAGGAGGCACCCGATTGTTGTTTCTCTCTCTATCCCTTTACCTTCCTCTCTCTCTAAAATAAATAAAAACATATTTTTAAAAAATAGTTTAAGTTTTTTTAACTTAATAAAATATTCGATATATGGTAAATGTGCTTATAACTTAGAAAAGTGAATTAACTTCTCAGTTTATCTCGTTAATATTTTCTTGGTTATGCAAGTCTAAAATATTCTGTCTATTCTAAAGTATAGTACCTGTTTTATCTCTTTATAGGCAAAAAATAGAAAACCATTTCCCCCAAAAAAGCCTCAATTTTGCTGATTGTAAAAAAATTGATTTGAAGCTGATATTGTATCTCAAATGATAAAACATTTTATTTACATAAAATATTGGCAGTTTCTTATCGATGTTTCTCTCTTCCTCTCCCTTCTCTCTCTCTAAAATCAATAAAAACCATATATATTTTTAATTGGCATTTTATATATATATTTTTAAATGTTTTTATTGATTTCAGAGAGAAGAAGGGAGAGGGAGAGAGAGAGAAACATCAATGATGACAGAGAATCATTGATCCGCCGCCTCTTGCATGCCCCCTACTGGGGGTCGAGCCCAAAATCCAGGCATGTGCCCCCACCAGGAATCCAACCAGGACCTACAAGTTCATGGGTTGATTCTCAACCATTAAGCCATTCCGACTGGCAGCATTTTATATTTTTGAGTAAGTGTAATAACAATAAAGTATGTATATATATCAGATCTTAGTGCCTATGCAAATGCTTAAGGCTAGGCCTAATGACGAATGTTGTTGCAAATATAAAAATGTGTAATTTTTTACTCATATTTTTAAAATTACATGGAAAGAAAATGAATTAATATGTAAATACTTCTTAAAAGATATTAATTCCATAGTGTTGTCAAACTTACTAGTAAGGAGCAAAAGAATACCTGACAACTGAAAAAATTGAGAACATAGAACTCTTTTCAAATAAGAACTTCTTCCTCCTTTCTCTTTAATATACTTTAGTTACATCTTCTACAGCCTAAGTCAATAATATAACTTTAAAATCATCTCCATTTATTGCCAAATATATTATTGCTGTATTAATTTTCCTTTTCCTTCTGTATTGTTAGCTAACATAGTTATATTGCAACAGTCCAAAACTGTCAAAATTAAAATTCACATCAAATAATAGGTCCACATGCACTATTTTCATCAGCAGAAAAGTCCCCCAAACAGGTTCTAACTTATTAAAAATGCTTTAACCATTACTGGTAATAATCTTTTGTTTTCAGCTAGCATAGTTCTTAGAGGAATCCAAATTATTTTTGAACTTATTGAGACATGCTTCTGAAGAAAAGGGCATGGAGGAGACACGCTTCTGAGGAAGAGGGCAGGGGTTGATGGTAATTTCTGATGGAGGTACTTTATAAATGGCTCATGTGTATTCCTTCTATAACAAAATGTTCTTCTAAAATAAATAGACTCTGTTTTTTAAAATCCACTTCAGTCTTTTGCTCCTAGTTTTCACTTTAAAAAATCAAAAAGTGCTCTATGGTAGTAAAACAAATTATCTTTATTATCATCTAATTTTTAATTGCCTTTATATATTTACTTACAGTAAATACATGCAAGAATTGAGAGTGATATTGATTATCTTCTATTTTAGTTAGCAGATACCCATTCCTCACTCTGGAGCATCAAAAAACCCAGCTAATTTTTTAAATGAAAATTAAGCAACTAAATATGAAAATTCCTCACAAATGTGTCCTCTGTGCTCAGATAGGACTGAACACTTTATTCTTCATTGAGTGTAGCACTGATGGAACTGAGCCACAATAACATTTGTGACTAGAAGGGAAGATGGAAATGATTCCATTAACCTAGAGTGCTGTAACATATGGTAATCATAGGTGGTAGAATAGCTGTGTTGGACAAGGTTAGAAGTAAGCCATGTGGCACAGACATTATCAATTACCACACATGGTAAGCATGCTGACACAATACTATATCTTCTCCAGAAAGGAAATGATTTGGGCATATGAAGTGGTTTGCTGCCTTATGAAAGAGTGATCTATAAATGACATATCTGGCACCAGTATAGCCATGTGTTTTCCAGTAATTCTGCAAGTTGAGGACTATTAAGATTTTATGAACCTCTATATTCCTAAATATCAGTACAATAAATTGCAGTTATTTGCACAAAGGCAGCAAAGCAAAATGTCTATGCAACGTAAGCTTGGGTCCTTCACATATAAAGTTATTTTTCAAATATCTTTTAAAATTGTCACATAAGCGCTGGCCGGTGTGTCTCAGTGGGTTGAGCATCGTCCCCTGCACCAAAAGACTGCCAGTTCAATTCCTGCTCAGGGCACATGCCCAGATTGCAGGCTCAATCCCCAGTGGAGGGCATGGAGGATGCAGCCTATAAGTGTTTCTCTCTCTCTCTCTCTCCCTCTCACTTCCTCTCTAAAAATCAGTTTTTAAAAAATGTGCCCTGGCCGGTGTGGTTCAGTGGTTAGAACGTCAGCCTTGCACCAAAGTGTTTCTGGTTTGATCCCCTTCCAAGGGCACATACCTAGGTTGCAGGTTTGATCTGGGGCCCAATCGAGGTGTGTGCAGGAGGAAACCGATTGATGTTTCTTTCTCTCCCCACCTTCTCCTCTTTCTAAAAATCAATGAGCATGTCCTTGGGTGAGGATTTTTTAATTTTTTAAATTTTTACTTATTTTTAAATATATTTTCATTGATTTCAGAGAGAGGAAAGGAGAGGGAGAGAGAGAGATAGAAACATCAATGATGAGAGAGTCATTGATCAGCTGCAGCCCACAACCCGGGTATGTGCCCTGACCGGGAATCGAACCCTGATCACCTGGATCCTAGGTCGACACTTAACTGCTGAGCCACACCCGGCCGGGCTCTTTAAAGTTCTTTATAATGCTTTATAAAATGAAATCCTACTGTACATGCCTGGTAACACTGATATTCATCACTTACAAACCCCCTGCCCCTAGACTTGATAATTAGAGGAAGTTGAGTATAAAACAGTAGGTAATTTTTTAAAAAATATGTCTTTATTGATTTCAGAGAGAGGAAGGGAGAGATAGAAACATCAATGATAAGAGAGTCATTCATCAGCTGCCTCCTGCATGTCCCCTACTAGGGATCGAGCTCGTAACCTGGGCATGTGTACTGACCGGGAATAGAACCTCAATCTTCTAGATCATAGGTCAATGCTCAAACACTGAGCCATGCCAGCCAGGCACGATGGGTGATTTTTTATAATGACTGCACTAATTGTAATAAATAAGGTATTTACAATCAGTTGTCCTACATTAATCATTTAAAATTAGTGTTATATAATTAGAATAGCCATATGCCTGATTTGCTGGGGATAATCCTGGTTTATGTACAATGCCCTGGTATAATTGTCAGCAGTACCCACTTTCACTCTCAAAAAGTCCTGGCAAACTATGGTTATTCTATGTATATAGTCAATTAAACAGTAATCATATATTTTAAATTTTATAAATTTAGTGTTCAGTCTGGGACAGGAAATACCAACTGTCACTAAAATCTGGGAAAATATAGTTGTCACAGTATATAATAATTATTTAAATAATTTTTTTCCACTGGGAACCAAAGTAAATTTTGCGAATGAATTGAAAAAGTAATAAAAAGAACCAGATGCTAAAACATTTTTAATGATTTTTAAACCCAAATCTAAATTTTTAACTTATTTAAGCAGTATAAGATTCAAAGGAAAATGTCAATACACCTAGAATTCTAGAATGTAGAAATAATTAACTGTGAGCTTATTGACTTGACTGTTCTGTAAGATGTATGTTCCATAAAATTTCTAAACGGAATTAACAGTTCCAACATCCTTCCTTTAACATTACAAAATAAAAATAAACAAATGGATTAGATTTTAGGATTGAGGTAACTTAAACCAGATTGGTCATCTAAAAATGTGTATCCTACCCATAAAACTGAATATAATGATATGCTGACTCAGAGTGCTGGGCTTCCTTTATAATAATAAAACGGGTCATTTTAAGAATTATCAAAGCTACGCTTAAGGAGGAGAACACAAAAGGAATGTTAAAAAATCTTTTCTTCCTAGGATTTTCTAGGCAATTAGCAAAGAAAAGAAGAAAAAACAGCCTAACTAGCCACATGAGATCAGCTTTCCACATTTGCAAAATACAACACCTATAACATCCCTACTGAATGTTACTAAAAATGAAAACAGGGAACAATATAACTGTAGAACACTGCTTCAGAAAAACTCACAGAATCATATTAATTTAAGCATATGTATATTTTAGTTGATACATTCCTGATTCATACTGTGTGTGTATTTTTTAAAGAAATGAGTCTACTACTTGTATACATTGCATTTCAAAGAATCAATATATATATGTACATATATATACGCACACACACACACACGTACACACACTTTGATACTAGTCTCTGGATTCCTGTTCTTCCTCTGATTCTCGTGACCGTTTCCGGGAATTTAATGAACCTTCTGTTTGCAATGAGCATCCAGTAGCAACAACAGCATCTCTAAATCCCTGAGGCTGCAAGATGAAAAAAACACAAGTATGCTTTAAGAACATCTAAAATAATGATTGGTCTTCCAAATATTTTAAGTAATTGATAAGAAAGCTACTTTATTCTTGGGATAGAAGTTATCAACCACTGTGAATGAAGAAGATAAAACTCATGGACAGAAGTCCAAGCCAGGGCTCTACTAGAGTATTTTATATCTAGAGTATTTTATATATATTTATTTATACATACACATACACACAGAAATAACATTGTATTATAAAAATGTTCTCTAAAAGACAACCCTAAAAATCTTCGTGGTGACATGATTGAAAGAAGTGAAAGAAAAACAAAATGTAATAATTCTTTGTTTTACAAACTTATTTTCACAATTAAATACTCTAAAGTTTTTTAAATATACCTAGGTAGTGCAAAAACTAAATGGATAACTCAGGTTCAGAATCTCTATTTCTGTTTTTATCCTTAAAATATGAAATGCCAACAATATATTTGGCTCAAAATTATTGGTAAATATGCATATTTCAGTAAAAAATTTATGTTCTATGATGTACAATTACAGGAAAATTAACATTTTTAAAGTAAGACATATTTGGTGGCTATGACAGATCTATAATATCTACAGACCAAAATGAGTAAGGCTGGTATTTTTTCTTTTATGAAAATTTTTAACAACTTTCACTTTAAAAATATTTAATATCCTGACATTATACATGGCATGGAACATACTACCCTACAAATAACTATTTCCTCAGTTCTTGAAAATAAATTTCAGTCTAGCTGTGACTAGTATATTGTATATAATATATATTGATATTTTGGGGATAATTCTAAGTATCAAAAGCTGTCCTCAGAATGGCTTGCTGCCTACAGACATTAACAGAAGCAACTTGTAAATACTCTCTTTAGATAATTATTGCCCACCAACACCAAAATTGCACTCTAATCAAATAATACTGACTGTGATTTGAAACAGTACTGTAGATTCCTTCTGGCTTGGTGATTTGTACAATGTTGCCAACCTGCTTAGAGAAAAAAAATATACACAGACATAATCTTAATTAATTAGTTCAGATGACTGATTTGTTCATTTACATTTATAATTTTTTAATGTAATTCTATTATTTTGTTCTCCAAGGACAAAGAAAGGAAAGAAATATCAGAAGTACTCCCTTCAAACAATAACTGTATATATGTATGTAATAATTATTACTTATATTAACAATAGAGTTGTTTATATAAGTGAAATTTTAAAGCAACCTAAAAGTCCAATGACTGATTCAAATAAACCAACAACTTTCGCCCTGGCAGGATAACTCAATTGGTTAGAGCATCGTCCCAATACACCAAGGTTGTGGGTTTGATCCCCGGTCAGGGCACGTACAAAAAGCAGCCAAAGAATGCCTAAGTAAGTGGAACAACAAATCAATGTTTTCCTCTCTCTTTCTCCCCCTTCCTCTCTCTCTGGGGGGAAAAAAAAAGTCAATAAATAAAAATTTTTAAAAACCCATAAAACAGCGATTTTCGACTGGTGTGCTGCAAGAATTTTTAAGACACCCAGTACCCAACTAGTCTTGTTGCGCTGACCTCTTCTCTCAGGTTGTCAAATAAAAAAACAACAACAGCTAACACAACAATAACATCTGGTGTGAATGAGTCAAAATTACACTTATTTTTTTGTCAAATCAGCAAAAAATATATTTTTTGGTGTGCTGCAGAATTTTAGTACTTAGTTTATGTATGCCATGAGCTGAAAAAGGTTGGAAATCGCTGAAAGAAACTATTTTATACATAAGATACTATTTATGCTTAAGAAAACATAGTGGAATACTTAATGAGATAAGCAAATATTAATATTATATTAAGTAAAAGTTATGCTATATGATCCCAGATTTATGAGTATGTATACACACATATATAAAAAAATTACTAGAAGGCTACAATTAAAAGTTATTACTAGGTAAAGATTTTTTTTGGTTTATCTATATTTTTCAAACTTTTGTTTTTTGGGGGTGTTATATTAGAAGTATTATGACAATTTCTTGGGATATACATAAGGAACATACACTCATACTATACTAATAAAATAAGCTAGGAAGACACATTCTTTCAAAATGATTATGTCCAGAAAAACCAGTCATGACAGAACAAGATCTGTTTAGGTAGACTTTTATTATGTACTCTACAAAGTAGAGCTGAAAGCTGAAAGCTGAAAGTAGTTGAAAAATAAAATTCTAAGTTCTTATTAACTATGTTCAAATATTATAACAGCAACAAATATAAGCAAAAACTTTTAAAATTACTTTAAAACTGAGATATTGTACTAAGTGAAATAAAGCCAGTCACAATAGGACAAATTTTGTATGATTCCACTTATCTTGATGTGCCTGGAGTAGTCAAATTTATTGAGACAAAAGTAGAATGGTGGTTGCCAGAGGCTGGTGGGAGGGGGAAATGGAGAATTAGTGTTTAATGGGTACAAAGTTTCAGTATAGGAAGATGAAAAAGTTCTGGAGATGGATGGTAATGATGATTATACAATAATGTGAATGTACTTCATGCCACTGAACCGTGCACTTAAATGGTTAAGATGTTGAGTTTCATGTTATGTATACTTTACCACAATTAAAAAAAAAACTGATATAGCTGCACTAACTTAGAGAAAAATCATAGACTCTCAGAGTTAAAAGGGTCATTTATTTACATATAATATAATGTTGATTTGTTTTCAAAGAAAAGACATCTTGGTTTATGATCTGTTACTCTCTTAATTTTGAAATTGCCCCTCTACTCAGGCACAATTCAAAAGAGAAGCAATCAGAAACCATGGTCCATTAGCTTAATGTTTTAGGTTTGTACTTTCAGGATGAAAACAGAAGAATCCAAAATGTCATTTACTCTATAATTGAACTATATGCATAAATAAAATAACTGCTCATATGTAATATAAGAATAGTTGTGATAGGGAGTGAGATTATAATTTTTTACAATGCTTTTAAAGTTGAATTCCATCTTTAATGCAAAATACAACAGAAAAATAGAAGCATGGTGTATTTTAAGACACCTTATTTAAAAAATCTCTTTTTGACTCAATATAACAAAAAATAGCTAACCTTCTGAAAAATTAGTATCTCATACCATGTCCAAAAAGGTACCCGGTTCATCTGACTTTTCTGAGAAAATTATTAAAAAGTAAATAAGCTTTGCCCAGCTGGCATGGCTCAGCGGTTGAGCATCGACCTAGGATCCAGAAGATTGTGGTTCGATTACTAGTCAGGGCACGTGACTGGGTTGTGGGATTTGATCCCCAGTGGGGGGGGGGTGCAGGAGGCAGCCAATCAATGACTCTCTCATCATTGATGTTTCTCTCTCTCTCTCTACCCCTCTCCCTTCCTCTCTGAAATCAATAAAGATATATATATTTTTTAAAAAGTAAATAAGCTTTAAGAAGTATTTACATGTTTATTAAGAATCCTAAAGGCAAATGGGCATTAAGTATTCAGGTTGAAAATCTTCCTCAAATTTCATGTCTATATCTCAACAGATCTTTTTAAACAACAAAATAAACCAAAGAATCACTTGGCTCATGGCCCCAGCTGAGATAAAGCTTAACATACGGCTGAACTACATAGTTTGGGTCAGGAAGAAACAAGACAGAAGCACAATTTGTGCTCTAAAGCTGAGCACACATATGAAACGTTATGTGGGGGTGTTGCTATATTACTCCACTCTACAACCAGATCTTCTTGGCAAAGAGTGGTATAATTTTGAACAATCTCAGTCTCATATTATCATGAATATGTAAATTGAAGGAAAACATGCACAATATACAGGAGAGAAACCAAACTAATTCTTTTAGAATGTTATTCCGTTATTAGAATGTTTTAGGTTTTGGTTTTGTTTGTTTTTAAATACTTACCTGAAGACATTTTTTCCATTGCTTTGCAGAGAGAGGGAGGAAGGGAGAGAGAAAGAAACATCGATGTGAGAAAGACACATCAGTTGGTTGCCTCCTGCACATGATCCAGCTGGGGCCAGGGATTGAGCCTGCAACCTAGGTATGTGCCCTTGGTCAGAATCGAACCCTGGGCCCTTCAGTCTGTGGGCCGATGCTCTAACCACTAAGCCAAACAGGCTAGGGCAAAACGTTTTAGTATTTCTGTTAGAATGTTATCTTGTAATTAGTCCAAGGTTAAAAATCATAAAGTATGAACATTACTTATCATATATCCACAGCCTTATTTTTTAAATAAGGGGAAAAAATAGTTTGGTGAAAAAGGATTTTACCTAAAAAGGTGGATAAGAGCTGTACCTTCAGATTTGCTGGCAATCAACACAATACTAGAATTACATTCTAGAAACAGCAATTATAGGAGAAAAAGAATGGACTCTATTATAGTCAGCTATAAAATGTAGATACTACTATCTATTTCACAGAATTATTTGGAAAATAAAATTAAGTTTTATACAGACATGGTGCTTAGCATAATAAAGGAGAGTTAATAAATATTCAATGAATAGTAGCTATTATTTACTAGTCAGTTAATCTTCTGGACCTTGGTCTTCTCACAGTTAGTAATAGATATAGATTCTTCAAAGAGTTACTAAAGGGATTATATAAAATGTTGTACATAAAGTGCCCAGTTAAATACCTAGCACAAGCAAGTACTCACTAAAATGATAGTATGGGATATAGGAAAATTTTTATAGAACAGTAGATCTCCCCTAAATCTATCTATTCAATGTCAGTGCTCTACACTAATTCTCTAATTTCTTGGAAAGGATTAATAAGAAGCTGAAGTCATAAAATGGTTAACTCTTAAAAATCAAGCATAACTGTCCTAGCCGGTGTGGCTCAGTTGGTTGGAGCATCATCCTGTGCACTGCTTGGGGTGGATAGGGGAGGCAACGGATAGATGTTCCTCTCTCACGTTGATCTCTCTCTCTCTCTCTCCTCTCTGAAATCAATAAAAACATATATTTTAAAAAAAGACATGCAGATAAAGAAATAGAAAATATCACTGACCAGAACCAAAATGTATTTAAGTAATCCCTTTTACCATCCTTGCCCACATGCTGTCTCAATTTCCCCCTTTCATTAGAGCATTTCAAAACCAAGTTCTCTAGCTTATACCAATTAATCTCAAAGCAGAGAGGCTGACATAAATCTGACATTTCTAGAAGTGTAGAATAAAAGATTCTGCAGCTTTCAATTGCCTATTTTAAAGAAAATAAAAGCTGGTTTGTTCACTTGCTCAGCAGCTCTAAAAACAAATACAAGGGTTTCATGCTGTCATAGTTTTATTTTAAAGAACAATACCAGTGAAACCCAGGTAAGCAACTGGATAACAAAAGCGAGATAGGAAAATACAAAAGAAAACAAAAGCAGACACAATTTCATACAAGAAATATATTAAGCAACTAGGAAAAACCATCCTATTTTCCACAAAAAGTAATCCTAAAGCTAACCTTTCGTCCAAATTTTATTCTTTCAGTCCCTTCCAGGAACACAGAGTACCCACCTCCTTCTGCGTGGCTAATAAATGGCCCTTGATTTCTAAGAGCTTTAGAAGCTAGCATTCTTTGGCCCACTTACTCATTTCAGGTGCAGCCCATCATTTAAATATTCCAAAGCATTTTCTATGTAGCTAAATGTGCAGATAAAAACATGTTTCTGTTTGCTCTAGGTGATTAAGGACAAGGAAACAAAAGCTTTAGTTCATGGGGCACTGTAGATTTCATCCACTGGATTGGCTCTAAGAAATGGGTAAGTGTTCAGTATAATTAACCCAATATTCAGAATTATTCATTTGTTTCTATACTGACCTTTGCTTTTGATCCCAATGAAAGATCAGCCGTATTGTAGCAGCATGTCCCCAACTTTCCCCTGAGGGAAAAAGAACATAGTAATTGTATATTGCCCTACTAAGGTTATAAGTCTCTCAGAATGCCTCTGATCAAATACAGTTTTACTTTGCTTAATTTAACATGAGAGTATACTTGGTTTCAAAAAACCTGGTACGTAGATAATATCCTGAGATTAATGGATTTTTACATATCTAAGGAAATACTGCAGATCAATATCTTCTATTTGCTTTTAGAAAACTTAATAGTTTGAGTTAACATATTTATCAATCTTCCATATGTCAGGACTAACATATTTCTAACCACCAGAAAAAAAGCAAAAACTCTGACAGACTATTCTTAAAGATTTTGGTAGAAACAAATCTTGAAGCACAGTATTCCAGCAAAACCATGACTGAGGTTAGGAACAAAATCATAAGTCTGTTCACTGTAATTAGTATTTGAATGGATTCACCCTTCCTCCTGTCTAAAACTGTGAGCTTTCTGAAGGCAAGAATCATCATATGAATATTATATGCTCAGTACCTGACACAACAGTTTCTATATAGTAGATTATTAACTGAAAGGATGAGTCAGTATATAAGGACACAGTGTTCTGTGCTAAGATTTTTCAGTGAATAAGATAGATACAGTCTTTGCTTTTGTGGAGTTTACAGTACTCAATAAGCATCAAATGAAAGAAGTAGGGAAAAAGTGTTTAACTGAAAATGTTTATCTTATTTATTACCCACCCAATGCTGGTATCAGCAAGGCCTGATTTCTATCAATCTTTGTTGTCATCTGATTGGTTAAAATTACCTACAAAAACAAAATGTGAGAAAATTAGGTGAGTCTCCCTGAAAACTTATCAAGTAAATAGTCCCATGATTTTAGTATTCTGAATATAATCTAATTTAAAGAAAGACATATTTAGGTAATGAAAACTTTTCTGGTACCTACCCATAAAAATGAGTAGTTATCTGAAAACATGAGTCTACTGAACAGAAAGCTTTTTTTTTTTTTAACAACCAAGAACAGAGAAGTTCTTATTGTGAAAATGGAAGAATAAAAATATAACAGATAATACAAAAAGGCCTAAAGAGACCATGGACAAAAACTTCTTAACTGGGGAAAGCCGGAAAATCCAAGCTGTAAATTTAAGTTGTATATAAGCCATTAGGAACAACCAGTCCAACAGCAGCAACATCAGCTGTTCAACATCCCAAAATTAGAATTTGCACTGTTAGCAAATATTTATAAAGTAATTACACTACTTCTGCAAAAAATGTTGGGTTTACCAGGATCCAAATGAAAATTATTGGTTAATTACTCCAAGCTCCTAAAGAATGAGTCTTCAAAATAGCGAAGTAACAATCACTTTGAAGTTAACTTCATTGCTTTAAAAATACTTCTGCTACCCAAATGTCCTTCAATTGATGAACAGATAAACAAAATATGGTATATTGAGAAAATACAAAAATATTCAGTCATAAAAAGGATACTGATACATGCTACAACATGGATGAATCTTAAAAAATTATGCTAAATGAAAGAAGCCAGACATAAAAGACCACATACAGCATGATTCTACTTATAGAAAATATCCAGAAAAGACAAATACATAGAGATAAAAAGCAGTACAAAGCAGTGGTTATTAGGGGCTAAAAGGGAGGGTGCATGGGGAGTGACAGCTAACGGGTGAGGGAGTTCTTTTGGGGCTGATGTGCATGATGTTGCAAAATCAGATAGTAGTGATGCCTGCACAACTCTGAATATACTAGAGCCATTGAATTGTACACTTTAAAAGGATGAATTTTATGGTATGTTAATTATATCTTTATAAAACAGTCCAATAAGCATTTCTACTAATAATCAAATAAACGCATCTCTAAAAGGACTCTCTCCACATCAGCATGGCAAAGATTTAAAAGACTCAAAGTTGGTAAAGATGTGGAAAAACAAGAATTCTCATTCATTGCTGTAGACGACATACTTTGGAACTGGCTTTCTGAGGGTAATTTGATAATATATAACAAAATATTTAAAACAGAGATATCCCTTTGGCTTAATACTTTCAGAAATAACTGGATGAATGACAAAAAAGTATATATAAAGTTGTTGATTGCAGTATTTTAAGTGATAAAAACCTGGAGTCAACTTTAAAGACAATAGAGAATGGTTAAAAAAATTTCTACAACTGTACAACAAAATATTATGTAGCTAAGGTAAGGTAAACTTATATAGTAGTGTATATGGAAAGATGTTCACAATATATTAAGTCAACAAAACATTGCTTTGCATAATAGCATGCATGATGTGATCTTACTTTAAAAACATGTTTATGTATGTGTAGAATAACTTTGGAAAAATATGTACACCAAACTCAATAATAATCATCTCTGAGTAATAGATAACATAATTGCTTACTGTCTACATTTTGATGATTTAGAATTTTTTTTACAGCAAGCACATAACTTAAAATTGTAAAATGTATTTATTATCAAAGGTCTAACATGCTTCTATATCTGCTAACCAGGAAATTAAAAACCAAGCAAAAAAGAATTTATAAAGTAAAAGAGGAAAGTATGCTCTCAACCCCACAAAATCCTATCTCTAGAAGTAACCACTGTTAATGTTTTGGTCCTTTCAACAATTTTCTTCATAGATATAAATATAAATACTCATATATAATTCTTATTTTTCTCAAAAGTGGGATTCACTAAATATATTGTTACAAAACTTGAATTTTTTCACTTAATCATATATCTGGATATATCTTGTTCTATGTTAGTATGTATATTATTTACATTATTCTCCTTAAACACTGCATAGTATTCCGTGTTATTTGCATTACCTTTTTGAAAAATATTTTAAATAATTTTTAAAATATGTTCTGTTTTATTGACTTGAGAGAGAAAGAGAGAGAGGAAGGAAGAGGGAGAGAAAGAAACATTGACATGAGAGGGTCACTTTGGTTGCCTCCTGCACAATCAAGCCTGCAACCCAGGCATGTGCCCTGACAAGGAATCAAACCGGTGGAGGCCTCTCGGTGTATAGGACCACTGAGCCACACCGGCCAGGGCTGCATTACTTTTTTTTAATTAGAAAAGATAAGGCTATTTCTATTAAAAACAAACAGAAACCTGAGGAACTATGCAACCCATTAGTATTGAGTGCCCCCTACTGGGGACTCTTCATTGATATTAACAGAATGCATAAAATTACAAATTAATGGAAATAATTCAAAGACAAGACACTATGTTTTTCAGTACATGGCAAAAAAAACCTAATAGCTCAAAAGAAAAGATATATGTTCTGAAATTATTTTATCGAAGAATTCTTTATTTACTTACGATGTATTACAGGCATGTGCTAAGGACACAGGGTAAAGAAAGTCAAGCAGTATGATTTCCCATCTCCTTCACATACAAGTGTGTATATTTGTATCAGTGGTGGGATAGGGTTGCAGAGTGGAAAGTGCTGGCAAACAGGCAATTAAAAAAAAATGTTTTTACCTTACTCCTTTTTATCCCTTCACTTTTAAACTTACCTTTACCTCGCTCCTCATATTTCAAACCTGGAAGAGTTAATTCCACCTCCAAACATCTTGGCTCTTTACACTATATAATTTTCCTATCCATCTGAGTCTGTGATTATACACTAAGTAATAATCAAAGACTCAAATTAAAAGAAAAATGGGAATGTTGGAAGAGCTTACCTAAAACATATGAAGTATATTTAGATAAAGAAAACACTGCAATTACCAAAGGTGGCATTTCTTCATCAAAGTCCATTTTTAAAATATGGCATCTTGATTATGCTTATTATTTTCCAGGAAAAGTGATACACAACACTTACAACCAGAATTTTTTATAATAACCAAAACAAAACAAAACTACATTTAAAATTGTGTCTACATTATTTGCTTTTAGTCAGATAAATTTTATTCTGCTATTTCTAGACATTAATATTTGATACAATCTTATTAACTATTATAAAATTCTCTTGACTAATTATACTTACAGCTAATCTGTGATTATTTGCAAGGCTGATCATTTGCTGGGCTAGGCCATTTAGTAATCGAGTTCGAAGGGATAAATCATCAAAGTCATGACGAAAAGGAAAAGCAATGCCATCCACTATCACTAATCGAACCTAAATACAGAATAGATAATGATATTAAGTTTGGTATTAAAAATAAAATTATCAAAAAAGCACAGCCCATTGCATGAAAAACCTTAAAATTCTGTGTTCTATTTCCAACTCAACGGCTTTATTTTAGATAATTATATATCGATTCATCCAATGCTTTTTTAAAAAAAAATCCTCACCCAAGAATGTTTATTGATTTTAGAGAGAAGAAGTGGGGAGAGAGAAAAAGAGGAAGGAGGGAGAGAAACATCAACTGGTTACCTCCATTTGCGTTCAGATAGGGGATCAAACCTGAAACCTAGATACGTGCCCTGACTGGGAATTGAACCCAAAACCTTTTTGTATACAGGATGCTGCTCCAACTAACTGAGCCACCTGGCCAGGGTGATTCATCCAATGCTTTTGTACTAGTCACCAAAAGATAAAATGTACTCTGGTTTGATAATTTATCCACTTTAAAAAGTAATTCAGCCCAGCTGGGAGTGGCTCAGCGGTTGAGCATCGACCTAGGATCCAGGAGATCGGGGTTCAATTCCTGGTCAGGGCACATGCCCGGGTTGCGGGCTGCAGCCAGTCAATGACTCTCTCATCATTGATGTTTCTCTCTCTCTCCCCTTCTCCTCTCTTTGAAATCAATTAAGACATATTTAAAAAAAAAAAAAAAAAGTAATTCAGGCCCTAGCCGGTTTCTCAGTGGTTAGAGCGTCGGCCCGAGGACTGAAGGGTCCCTGGTTCAGTTCTGGCCAAGGGCACGTACCTCAGTTGCAAGCTCTGCCCCAGCCAGAGGGGAGAGTGGGAGGCAACCAATCAATGTGTCTCTCTCACATTGATGTTTCTCTCTCTCTCTCCTTTCCACTCTCTCTGAAAAGCAATGGAAAAAATATCCTTGGGTGAGGATTAAAAAATAATAATAATCACACTAGAAGTCCACCAATAAAGGATTGGTTAAATAAATTAAGATACCTACTCCCCCCAACCATTTTTATTGTGATAAAATACACATAATAGAAAATTTACCATCTTAATAATTTTATGTGTAGTTTAGTGGTGTTAAATACATTTATAACATTGTGCTACCATCTCTAGAACACTTTGCATCTTTTAAAACTAAAACTCTATACCCATTAAACAACAGCTCCCATTCTCTTCTCCCCAGGCTCTGGCAACCACCATGTTACTTTCTGTTTCTATGAGTTCGACTACTCTTGATACCTTATAAAAGTATAACTAGCTTATTTCACTTAGCATGTAATCCGCAAGATTCATCCATGTCGTAGCATGTCAGATTTTCTTACCTTTTTAAGGCTGAATATTATTCCATTGTATGTATGTACATTTTGCTGATCTAGTCATCCATCAAGGGACACTTGTGTTGCTTCCATGTTTTAGCTACTGTAAATAATGCTGCTGTGAACATAAATGTACGAATATCTCAAGACCCTGCTTTTAGTTCTTTTGGTTATATAACCAGAAGTGGAATTGCTGAATCATATGATAGTTCTAATTTTCAATTTTTTGAGGAACTGAAATACTGTGTTCTACAGCAACTACACCATTCTACATTCCCACCAACAGCGAAAAGTACCTTCTTAAAATGAAATATGCAGCTGAAAAAAGAATAACACCTATCCTTACATAATCGTACAGAAAGATATGTAAAACAGCAAGCCAGAATGGAAGGTGCAGAACAATATTACAGTATAACCCCATCAACAATGTTAAAAATGGGGAGCTAGATATTATGTATAAAATTTTTCTGATAAGACACACAAGAAACTATTAATAGTGGTCAACTTTGGGGAGAGGTACTAGGAAGCAGCAGCAGAAGGGAAGTGTTATTTTTCATTTTATACCTCTCTATACAGTTTGTTTGATAGGAGCTAATTCCACCATTACTGGAGGTGGAACCTCTTTTTATATTATTTCAATCTCTTACTTTGGGCATAATATTAATATATACATGCTAAATAAATGTAAACATAAGTAAACTGTAGGACAAGGAATAAAGAGATTTCCTGAATTGGCTTAACCAAAACACCTCCTAAGATACTTGGTTATATTTCAGTAGCTTGAGCCATACCTTTGAGTGTTCTGAAAGGAAGTCTGAAAGTAGATAAACTTGTGCCAGTAGCTCTGTGTAGTCACGGCAACGAAAATAATAAATATGGGAAAGAATATTTTCAAGAGTGAAATTCTCCAAAGCCTTTGGGTGCACTGAAATAAACAAAAAAACAATCTTAAAATAATTAGTGTTATCTGTTTTGATATACTGGTGACTATAGAAAAACAATACCTTTGAATAATAAAATGCTTCACTGTGAACAACAAAACTCTTGACTTTAATTGAAAGGTAAAATTTTAGCAAAATTACTATAAACTATCATTTCATAGTTCCTGTTGTCTTATTTTCACCCTTTCCACTGTTTCCTTACATACTAGGCTATCTAGAAATTGTTTATACACATATACAATTAGTTTTTTAAAAATATGTTTTTATTGACTTTTAGAGAGAGAGGAATAGAGATAAATATCAATGAGAAACATCATCAACTGGCTGCCTCCTACATGCCCCCTATGGGGGATCAAGCCCGAAACCTTGGCATGTGCCCTGACTGGGAATCAAATCAGTGATTTATTGGTTCCTGGGTCTACGCTCAACCACTGAGCCACACTGGCCAGGCACAACTAGTTTTTAATGTCTGCCTTTTCATATTTCTAGTTATTGGCTTCCACTGAATAGAAGTAACATAATGAACTTTCTCTTTCTTGTTTTTTTTGTCAGAGAACTACAAACTAACAGTTAAAAGAAAAAATGTTCAGAAGCAACATTCTTCCCCTTAGATGCTATAGTGTAACTTGATAATTTAAGTAGAAACAATAATATAAAATGAAATTTCCTACTTAGATTGGATTTAAAAAATAAGCAGTTTGGATTTCTACATATTTCAGAGAAACCACTTAAAAATTGTTTCATTTTAAAATGTCCTTAAGTTTTAACACTGGAAAAAAACACCCAAGAAATTAAATTTCGGAAAACACTGCCTGTTGAAAATATACTTTATTATTATTATTATTATTGATTTTTAGAAAGAGAGGAAAGGGGGGAGAGAGACACTGACTGGCTGCCTCCTGCACGCCCCCACTGAGGATCGAGCCTGCAACCTGGGCATGTGCCCTGACTGGAATTGGACTGGCAACCCTTGAGTGCACAGAATGACGTTCAATCAAATGAGCTGCAACAGCCAGGGCCAAATGTACATTTTAAAAGTTAATTTTTAACCAAAAACAAATGACAACTTAGTCACACAAGTCACTAAAAACTTTATATCCCACTGTTATACCTATAATATTTACATTAAGATTTTAAGACACTACTACAGCCCTGGCGGGGTGGCTCGGTTGGCTGAGCATCATCCCCTATACCAAAAGGCTGTGGTTCGATTCCTGGTCAGGGCAGGTACCTAGGTTTTGGGTTCAATCCCCAGTTGGGGTGTGTATGGGAGGCAGCTAGCTAATCAATGTTTCTCTTTCTCTCTCTAAAATCAATAAAAAACATATCCTCAGGTGAGAATTAAAAAAATACTATTACAAATATACATTGTGTCTACAGCCATGCCACCCTAAATACACCCAATTTTGTCTGATCTCACAAATATACATTGTGACATGGGTAGCTTTAAGGACTTTCAGCAGATATACTGGTCATTAGTTAAAAAAGGACACCAAGCACTCCCACAAAAATAAAAATATGCAGCTGATTACAAGCATTTAAAGGAAATACAAACATATATAAAAAGCATTGTTTTTTGAAACTTCTAGAGAAAAGAATAAAGACTGTACATCCAAGATTAAAAAAAAACAACAAATAAAAAAAACACACACAGTCAAACCAGAAACCATTTAATTTTATAAGTAAATGAAAGGACAAGAACTTGAATATAAACTACCTTTAAGGTTTCTTTTAAATCAAATACTTTATTTCCACACAATAAATAAAAAAACTTCCAAACACTTTAGCAATACAATTAACATAGTCATGAAGTCAATTATATACTACTCCGAGCCCCATAGGTCAATCAGCTTAATGTTTCAAATATTTCCAGACATGGTTTTTCTAAACTACCTTTGGTTTTTGAAAAAACCATTATGAAAGTCCATACACTGAATGCACTGAGTACAGTGAATTCATTAAGACAACACTTATATTAAAGTTCCAACAAAATTAGTTTACACCTGGCAAGTCAAAGTATGATTTGAAGTCATACACTGAAATACATACACAAATTTTGCCCTAGAGCTCCTGCAGTAAGTAAGGGCCATAAAAGGGGAAGGAAAACCCAATTCAGGTTGTAGCATTTCTAATTTGTAAGAGGGATATGAGAATTTAACACCAGTACACTGTCAAGTCATTAAGCTTCACTTTCCAAAATGGTCTCTCACTAAGGCTTGAGATGAGTACAAACACAAATTTCTTATACAGAGAAAAAGAGAATCACTTGCTAACTTACCCTCTCCCATACGTGTTCCTGCTATAAGCTGAAGGTGCTCAATGCAGGCAGTAGCAAGGTCTACCACTCTATCAACCATAAAACTTCCCTCTGTATCAATAAAAACTGCTTCTCCTTCTACTCCTCCAAAACATTCTGGTATCTGCACATCTACTGCCAACTGCATACTATCAAGAGAAAGAAGTCCAATGAACAAATCATTATCATGATCTTCTAAAGTAGTGTTTTCCAAACTCCAGATCACCACCCATTAGGTACCACTAAATGTTTTATAAATGCAAATATACTCTCCCAGACAACAGAGATGGCTGATTCTCCCTGGCTCCAAATACAGAGTGGGGCAAAAGTAGGGTTACAGTTATAAGTACTCAAAACAGTTTATTCTTGTATTATTATCAGTTATTAATTATTGTATTATTTTCCATACAAAGTGCTATATACCTACTTTTGCCCACCCTGTATATGTGAATCAATTGATGCTTGGATTAGGAAAAGAGTGTGCCTATAAAATCACAATTAAGGAATTTTAGTGTGTTTTTAGGCCCCTGGGAATGAAACCCTTATTACATGTAAATCTAATTTCAAACATTTGACTTTCAAATATATTCTCAGGAATTAATTATCTAATAAAGTAGAAGACTGTTTATTTAGCCTAGTGACTACATTACAATGTTTTAAAAAAATTTTTTTATATCAAAATAATTGTATCAATATATCAAGATGGGGTGCTAAAGTAACACAAATGTTAAGTTGGTTTTTGTTTGATGTGTGCCCACAAACACAAAAATTTGTGAATACATACATGTCGTTTTTGGTCTGACTACAGATCCACAGCACAATACTCTATTACTTACATAAAATGTTATTAAGCCCACCCTTAAGAAGGGAACATTTTAGTTTACCATAATTGTGTTTTTCCAACACCTGGTGCACCACAAATTTCTGTTGTTTTGGTTAAGGGTACTCCGCCCCCAAGAATATTATCTAGTGCTGAACAGAAGGTAATGATGAAGTTCTGGGTATGCTCCTGCTCAAGAAGATCCAGTGCTGTACATTTCTTGCTTGGCTCAGCTGTACCAGCATGTCTTGGTTTATCTGTGAGACATTCTCTTCTTATAATTTGCAGAGCTTCTAAGGCTTCCTCTTTAGATATTCCAACTTCTGAAAGTAGAGTAAGAAAAAAAACACATCTGACTTTAAAACAGGATAACATACTATTTTGTTTTCTTCATTAATTTTAATTTTTAGATAACAAGAGTGATGCCAAGAGTAGAGAAACATAAAAATGTAAAATTTCATTAACTATTTAACCTTTCAAGTTAATAAAGGAATTTATGTTTTCTTAGTCCTCACATATTTAACAAATTTATTACCTCTGAAAAACCTAAACCTCTAAAGCATTTCTAAGTACCTACAAAAGTATCTCAGGATGTAGAAATAAAATGTACTAGCAGTCAATCCTTTTACTATCTCTTTTGGTCTTAAGAAGCTATTCTTATCTTGCTTTCATGAGGAATACAAATTGTTTTTCAGAAGAGAATGAAAATGGCCTCTTTAATTGCCTGAAACAAGAATCAACTTTAAGAAGTGTGTGTGGTCCTGGCCGGTGTGGCCCTCAGTTGGTTGGACTGTCCTACTGTACACTGAAAGGTAGCAGGTTCAATCCCTGAACAGGGCACTTATGAGAGGTAAATGGTTGATGTTTCTCTTACACCAACATTTCTCTCCCTTCCTCTCTAAAATCAATTAAAAAAAGTTTTGCTCTAAAAAAAAAAAGTGCATGTGCATGTATTATTCATAATAAAAACTTTTCATGGAAACACTGGCATGAAAAATTCATGTATCACTCTAAACTATGTAATGAGAACAATTATTTGATGCATAAATATTTTAAACAATACTCTTATGCTTCCCTCAACTATACAATTTCATTCTTATCTGACAATATGGCCTGAGAAGATAAAATGGTAATTACAAAACAAGCTGGTGTGGCTCAGTGGGCCGGGCATCATCCCCTGCACAGAAAGATTGCTGGTTAGATTCCCAGTTGGGACACATGCCCAAGTTGCAGGCTCAATCCCCGGTAGGGGGTGTGCAGGAGGCAGCAAATCGATGTTTCTCTCTTATCGATTCTCTCTCTCTCTCTCTCCCCTCTCCGAAATCAATAAAAACATATTTATAAAACAAACAAAAAACAAGCTGCTAATGAGAGAAATAATGGTGAGAATATCACTTATAAGTTTGATATATCAATGTTTGATTTGGCAAGGATATAAACCGTAAATTTGGTGCTACCAAAAGACAGTAAGACAATGAAAATCCAATCCAATTTAAGAGCCTGAACTCTGCAGTCAGATTACTTGGGTCTGTAAAGCCTGACTGCACCACTGACTATACAGTCACCAAGTTTGGGCAAGTTACTTTTTGGCACCTCAGATTTTTTCTTCTATAAAATGGGAATGAGACAATACATGTAAAAAGCTTGTAGAATACCAGGACATCCAAAGTTCTCAATGGTTAGCTTTTCATCATTCAGATTCTCTACTTCCTTTTTTGTGAAACCAACTTACTGAAAGAAAAAGAGCCCATCAAACTTTGGGGGACACAATGTGCAGTGTAAGATTTAAAACAAATAGTTTACATTGGGTCTACACTTTTTTTTTTTAAGAAATTTCCTTAGCTTTTTTTAAATCCTCGCCTAAGTATATTTTTTCTATTAGCTTTTTCAGAGAGAAAGTGGAAGGGAGATAGAAACATCAATGTGTTGGTTGCCTCCCGCACACAACCTGGCTCCGCCCAGAAAGGAGGTACGTGCCCTTGACCGGAATCCAACCTGAGACCCTTCAGTGCAGGGGCTGACGCTGTAACCGCTGAGCCAAACCTGCTAGGGCTACATTTATTTTTGAGTGACTAGTTGAAACTTCCTTACTTTATATTAAAGACAATGACTTAAAATTTGGTTCTATCTTGATGGCATAATTCTAGGCATACCATAGTGTAATGTGCACAGTGAGACTGACTGCAGACAGCTTTATTTTTGTGTGCCTCAGGAAGCAGTGGTTCTCACCAACGTATTACCTACAGTGCTCTGGAATGCGAGGTTTAGGGTTTTCTCAGTGAGTTACATAAAAGCAGCAATGTCTTCTTTCTACTGCTTTCACCAAATTCTGGGGATTCCACCCCTTTTCTCACTCATAGTGTCTCTAGTCCTATCACGAATCCTTGACTTCTCAAATTTAATCCCTGTTCCTTGGATTTTGGAACAACGAAAATTATATAGCCTATCCTGGCTGCACAACTTCCTAGCCCAGTCATCATGAAAAGTTACTTAACCTCCCCAAGCATCTGTTCCTTTATCTGTATATTGGGCACGGTCCACGTAAGGAGGGTTTTTTTAAGTATAAATGATGTAATCCTCAGAGCATTCTGCATGCGCTGGCAGAGAAAGCAATCAGTAAATGTTTCCAAGACCACAGTTCTAACCATCCAAACCATGTTTAAGTGTAGTCAAGCCGCCTTTTCACGTTGTAAACGCAGCCGTGGACAGCAGCAGAATCTGCGGAGACTGGGCTGTGATGGCGGGAGATCAGAGATGGAGGCGGCACAGACCGCAGCCAGTTACCACGGGCTTAACGTCGGGAGTCGTTACCTTTGCTGAGCTCGGAGGGTTTCACCTCTAGGAGTTCCTCAGCAGTTTGGAAACCTGCAGACACCATCTTAACCCGCACCGCTGGGGACAGTGGAAAACTCACTAAATCCCGCTGCATTTCAAATCCGATCCCCTACGCGCACAGTTGCGCATACGTGCTAAACGCCAGGCTTCCGAATTCCGCACGCCAGCGCCCAGCCGCGCCGCGTGACGTCATGCGTAAAGCGGAAGGGGCGGAGTCTGCGGCCTGGCTGCACGCGGCCTTGGGTTTTGTTGCTCTGCGGAGACATACTGGATTTCCACACTTGCGCGCCTTTCTGCTGTGTATCTTACAAAGCCCATTACGGTTTCCCCATTAAAAGTACATCCTGCCACTAAAAATACAGATGGAGACCGCAGGATGGAGAGCCAGGCCCACTGGGCCCTACACACCATATTTCCTCACCTCTGCCCTGGCCGGTTGGATGAAACTTAAGGGTTGTTAATTGGAATGTTCACCCCAGTGGGAGTAGCACGCACACGTACTGGCCAGTTACCCGTTTGGGATACAGGACAGCCATATAAGTTTTAATCTGGGTCCCCATTATAGGGTTCCAGTGTCTTGGGCCTTCTCGCCTGCTATCCCCCTTCTTGCCCCCCTTGCCTTTCCCACCCTCGCCATCGCAAGGGATTGTGGGCTAGCCCGCCACCTGCCTTTCCCGCTCTCCATCGCGAGGGATTGTGGGCTAGCCCGCCACCTGTCTTTCCTGCCCTCGCCATCGCGAGGGATTGTGGGCTAGCGCACCACCTCTGGAGATCGCTCCGCGTCCAATCTCCGCACCCACCCACCAACGCCTTTCTGCGAGATCAGTTTGGAGCAAGCTGAATTCTGAGACCGTTAGTCCTTAACGTCCTGCCTAGCTTAAGAAGTACCCGGAAAAGTAAGCAAGTATTATCCCCATAGTGGGCTGGGCATGGGCTCCCGGTTCGGAGATGGAGTAGTGGGGCTACGCAAGAACTCCTGTTCTGGTAGAGTTGGGAAGAGTGCTTCTAAAACGGGACTTGGAGGGACTTGAGAGGTTTACTAAGTCTGTCCTTTCCTAGGTGAGTTATGGTTTCTTTCGGGCCAACATATGTTGGACACTTTAGCAAATCGTATATGTTTCAAATGCTCGCCACCGGTCCACGAGGCAAAAAAGGACACAGGAGCTGACAGCACCGTTTTCTTGAAGCCAAAATTAAAGCCTAATACCCTTCTGTCTACCACGAGCTACTTCGAAACTGTGAGCCCTTGCTGGGGTGAGGGTAGAATTCGAGAAGTGTTTGTCCCCTATTTGGTAGGGCAAAGAAAGTCTGGTAGGACTGATAAAAATGTGTGTGTTTTTGCCAGTCAATACGTTGCTTAACCTCTAGTAGGATCCACATCTGGGCACACAGTGGGCATTTCATAAATGTTGTCCACAGGGAGGATTCATGCTTGTACTTGTAAAGCAGCCGGAGTCTTGGGGGAGAAGGGATGGTGTTAATATATTCAAGGAAAGCTCTTCAATTAGTTTGGTCAAATTCAGTGGGATCGGCAGTGTTTAGAATTTTGTTTCATTGGCATTGGAGAGTTAAACTAAAGCTATCTGTAGCTATACAATTATGTGTTATTTATATCTTATTGTGACCCTTGAGTTGCCTATAATCATCATCATTCTTAAGATTTTTTTATTTTTTATTTTATTTATTTATTTATTTATAATTTTTTAACATATCTTTATTGATTTCAGAGAGAGGAAAGGAGATGGAGAGAGAGAGAGACAGAAACATCAATGATGAGAGTCATTGATTAGCTGCAGCACACAACTCGGGCATGTGCCCTGACCAGAAATTGAACCCTGATCGCCTGGATCTTAGGTGGATGCTCAACCGCTGAGCCACGCCCAGCCAGGCCTTAAGATTTTTTTAAAAAGCCTGTATTAATGAGGCTTTCAAACTGAGATCCAGGTTTATGAGGCCAGGCACCAGGAACTAATAAAGTTATAGGATTTATATGGAAGGTGCATCTTCCTTCCTATAGTGTTAGGTTTTCTCAAATAGGTATTTTTTTAGAGAGAGAAGGGTTGAATTATTTAATTGGTAAGCCACTTAAAATGTTTTCTATTGAATAAGTATTAATATATTGTAGAGTGAACTGAAAACATAAAAATACATAAGATAAACATAAGACTTTGAAGGAAAAGTCTGTTTAAACTGGACACTTCAGTAGTCTCCCAAAGCCTCCTACGTATATGTTTTTATTTTCATTTGTAATCGGGGTTACTTGTTGAAAAAGTTTGAGAGGCACTGTGATGGATATAAGCTTTGGAGTCATACAAATTTGGTTTTTATCACATCTCTAGAAATTACCAACTGTGAGACTTTCAGCAAGTTTACTCAGTTTTCTCACCTGCAAGTAGAAGATAATATTTCTACTTGTTGGAAAGATTGAATTAACAAATATGAAGTATTTGGCACAGAAAAGGTATATAATAAATCTTAGTAGATGCAGTTCATATCATATAGTCCCCTCTCCAACCCTATACTTTTTTCTCCCTCAATCTCAGACACCTCTGTATTCTCAGTTATTGTGTGTTAATCTTTAATAAGATTTTTAAAAACAGCATTATTTCTTACTGTTCTGGGTTTTTTTGGTTTTTTTTAATCCTCACCGGAGGATATGTTTACTGATTCCAGAGAGAGGAGGGGTGGGGAGAGGGGGGGGTGTGGGGGAGAGAGAGATGTGAGAGAAAAAATATCTATTGGTTGCCTCTCATCTGCGCCCCAACAAGAGACAGAACCCGCAACCTTTTGGTGCACGGGATGAAGCTCCAGTCAACTGAGTCACACCAGCCAGGGCATTTTTTCGTGTTTTAGAGATGTAAAACTGTGGCTATTTTATTTTGGCAGAAGAGAGAATACCAGAAGAGTCATATAAAGTAGGAAGTTTGGAAAATAGGGTGGTTCTAGTGTGAATCTTGATGAGACAAAACAGTTAAAACTTGGAAACTCCAATTCCAATTTACAATGAAGGAGGATTGAGAAGACTGATTGTGTGTGTGTGTGTGTGTGTGTGTGTGTGTGTGTGTATGTGTGTATTAACCATTGCCGAAGACAGGATATACTCTTTTTGAAGAGTGTATTATGGTTCTAGGAGGGCTCAGGAGTTTCTTGTAGGATGGATTCTCTGATAGTTTTGCTCTAGATTTCATAGGCACCTGTGAAAAGCCGAAAGGATGACCTGTGTAGTGTTGAGCATGGAAGGTTTAAGAATATGTCAGAACATATTCTTGGGAGAAAAGACACTCATCATGAAGGTGGGTTTCTAATCCTGAGGGCTGTCATCACATTCCCGCTGCGCAGAGCTCTTCGGCTTCTTCAAAAGTGAGGGGTCACAGGCTATGCGAACTTTTCCCTAGTTTTCTCAGTTCAAAATTAGAATTAGTGCTTGTGCAACTCGTCTTTCAAGTAAGGGTGATCATTTTCCACGTATTTGAAAGAGCATGTTTTGTACATGTCCCTGAAACTTTGAACTGATAACCTACTTTTTAGCAACAGGTGGACTGGACTTTTAAATGTGATTTTGCCAAATTTCATCTTTTCAGACTTGCTTTTTCAGTTATGTAGATAGTGCCTTGATGACCTGTGCCAGACATCACAGTGATATCATTAGCTCCAAGCCCTTGAAGGAAAGAACAAATTTTTATTGTTTATCTTTAAATCTGTGGAGTGTCTTTACCTTTATTTTATTTGAACAGCAGCACTAACGACTAGGAAATGGACTTGCTGAGATCATCAAAAGGGGTGTGGAATATGTAGATAAGCGCAGTGACTGCTGGTCATGCTTATACTAGACGTATATTTCCTAAGATTTTGGCAATATCTAGATATAGAAATTATTGCTTCACGGTAATTGTAGTTTGGAGACTCTATTCCAGAAGTAAGAGGGTCGATGGAATGAGTGATAAAAATGATCCTATTGTTAGAGTGATTTGACTCAGAGGGTTAAGTGCCAGGCAACTTCCCTAACTCATACTTACCTGGCAGGGGAGATACCATGATCAAGAAGGTGGTTTTCCCAGGGTGAGGCTCACCCATTGCACTCCGGGTGTGCTGACCCCTGCGATTTCCCCAAATGTGGGAAACTCGACTGCATAATTTGTGGTAGTGGGGGACTGCGTTCGCGCTCTCCCCTGTTTTAAAGTGTTTAAAAAAAGATTTGTGAAGGGTGCTTTTTTTTTTTTTTTTTTTTTTTTCTCTTCTCTTCTGTTTATGTGCTTGCCTTAGGGTATTACTTACTGTCTTTCACACGTAGACTTCAGTCAGTTCTTGTTGTAAGTTTTGTAAGTAATTCTGGAGAGCAGAAGTTTTAATTGCAAGATTTGTCACTTTTGCAAGAAAGTTCTTTTACCTTTCTTTTTTGTCTCAAGAGGTTATATGTAGAGAGATTCTTCAGGACACATATAGGAGTCAACAAAATGAACACATAACTGAAACAGCACAGCTATGTTTCTTGCAAATCAATAAATGAGATTTTTAAAAAGAGGCTACATCTATATATTCTTTGTTCTCCCTTTCTCCACTTCACAGACAGCAATTTAGCATCTTCTCTAGGCTGTTATCTCTTCTGTCCTGTCCTTACATCTGTTAGGCCTGCCAGTGCTTCCTTCTTCCATTGTATCAGGGCCCTGAAAGGTTACATTAGGCTCACCGGGATAATTCAGGGCACTCTTCCCATCTCAGATCCTTAATCACATTTGCAAGATCTCTTTTCCCACAGAGTAAGGTAATAATAGTCACAGGTTCCAGTGATTAGGACTTGGTTATTTTTGGTGGGCTATTACTCAGCCTGCCCTATCAACAAAACCCCATGATAGATTTGTCAGGAGCTATAGAATGATGTCACTAAAAGGTGCTTGGAGTATGTAAATGAGTGCAGTGTCTTGTTCACATTATACATACATTTCTGATTTTTGCAAATATTACAGTATCCAATATGTTATTGTCTGGCTTTTACTAAGATTTGGAGAAGTCCTTATTTTGTAAGTGGTGGTCTAGAACTTGCATGAAGAGAGTGACTGTATATGTTTAGTGTTTAGAATCTGAGAGTGAGGTGTCAGGCAACACCAGCAACACATACTTACCTGGCAGAGGAGAGACCATGGTCATGAAGGTGGTTTTCCCAGTGTGAAGCTCACCCATTGTACTCTTGGTGTGCTGCCCCCTGTGATTTCTCCAAATGTGGGGAACTCAACTACATAATTTGTGGCGGTGGGCACCTGCATTTCCGCTTTCCTCTGTTTTATTTTATGTTCAACAGTAGTGTATTTTGGTGTGGGCAAGGGTTACTATATGCATGTTGATTCACCTATACCGAATTGCCTATCAGAGTAGGGTGTAATTGTTCTGTTCACCAGTAGAGGGCTGACTTCCCACCTCTCTAAGTTCTCTGCATCTTTTAAAAATTTTTATTTATTGATTTTTTGAAAGAAAAAGGGAGGAAGGAAGGGAGAGAGAGAAACATCATTAATGCATTCATTGGTTGATTCTTGTAAGTGCCCTGACTGGGTATTGAACCCACAATCTTGGTGTATAGGGACTCTGCTCTGACCAAATAAACTATCCAGCCATGGCTCATGTACAGGTTTTTGTGTGGACATATATATTTTCATATTTTTTTGCGTATATACTTAGGAGTGGAATTGCTGCATCATACAGTAGTTCTATGTTTAACTTTTTGAGAAACTGCCTGACTTTTCCAAGTGGTTGCATCATTTAACATTTCCACCAGTAGTGTATGAGGGTTTCAGTTTTTTCACATCCTCACCGTTTGTATTATCTGTCATTTTAATTCTAGCCATCCCACTGGGTGTGAAGTAGTATCTCATGGTGGTTTTGATTTGCATTTCCCTAATGACCAATGGTGTTAAGCATCTTTTTTTGTGCTCATTGGCTATTTGCCTATCTTCTTTGAAGAAAAATCTACCTAGATCTTTTGCCCATTTTTAAATATCAAATTGGGCTGTCTTTTTTATTGAGTTGTAATCATTCTTTATATTCTAGGTACAAATTCCTTATTAGATATATGATTTGATTTACAAATATTTTCTCCCATTCTGGGTTGTCACTTTGTAGACAGAGCCCTTTGAAGAACAAAGGTTTTTAATTTTGATGAGGTCAAATTTATCTAGGTTTTCCTTTGCCACTTTTGCTTTTGATGTCATATATAAGAAACTATTTCCTGAACTAAAGTTATGAAGACTTATGTATGTGTCTTCTTCTGTGTTTTATAGTTGACTTCTAAATAAACTAGACATAGGAGAAAAAAAGGCAAAGGGAGTGACATCACAGGGCAAAGGGTGTGGATATGCAAATAAATGCAGTGCATGCTCAGATCTTAAGGGATGCCAGTATTCTGAAGATGTCAGAAAAAAATTAGAAGCAATATTGAAGCTTCTGTTTCTTGAAATATCTAATGATACTGAGTTAGGTCTGTGGATACTGGCTTTTGTAGTAACCCTGTATAAACAGTCTTGTGCAGGGAGGAGTCTGGAGGCTTACCAGCATAGGAGCTCATACTTGTCTGGGAGGGGGAGTACCATGATCATGCAGGTGGTTTTTCCTAGTTGAGGCTTAACTCACTATGGATGTGTTGACCCCTGTGATTTCTCTAAAGGTGGGAAAGTTAGTTGCTTTATTTTTGATAGTGGTATCTGGGTTGCCTGCATCTCACCATAATCACTGAAAAGATCACCACTATCTTGACAGTTGGGTGTGTTTTATTGGGAAATTATTGGAAGAATGATTTTTCTCTTTGTTAATATCTTTCTGCACTAGTAGGTTAGTTCAGTAATAAGTGAGACCTTTAAAAAAGAAAAGAAACTAAGATCAGAAGAAAAAAAAATTCATGTGGATTCCTTGGAGGACATCTGTCCATTGCAGAAGCTTGGGGACTGTTTTAGCAGGAGACAAAGCCTGAGCCGGGTGGGAGGTCTGACTGGATAGTTCATCCCCATTACGTACTAACTGCTAGAACACATCCAGAGGCCAGAGTCTTGTCGAGCAATGTGAACACTGAATTGCAGTCCAGATCTTGGATGCCAAAACCCTCACTCTTCGCAATACACCCCGCTAGCACGTAGCGTCAGCATTCTCGCTCGGACACCCTGCCCCTCCCCTCGTAGGAGGAAATGGCGCCCGTGCTCGCGCGGGCTGTTTGTGTCCAGGGACCGCCTGAGGCCGGCTAGTGATTAAACGGCTAGGTGTCGGTTTGCTCAAGGGGACTCCACACGGGGAGGCCAGAAGACCTTCAGCTACACAAATTTGGGAGATGGGGGGATTTCGGTCAGGAAACTAGCCTGGTAGACGTCACTTACGTCGCCCCGACTCGGGGTAGGAACCGACCTTCCCAGGCCTCTCGAGGGTGCGCTGCTGCGGGCTGCGACCCACGGGGTGCACGTGAAGTAACGCAGTGACGTAACGCCGGGAGGTGGAGTATGTAGATGACACATGTGGGGCCGTTTGGAACCGCGTTCCCTGGGAAAATATGCATTGTATTCCGCTGGTACCAATACTGAGATATAGTACGAAAATCTGAGTTTTTGTTCGCTATTATGTAGATAAAGGCCACTTAGAGTCGGTTCAGGAGTGACCCGAATCTTACAGTGGTGTGTCCGGCAGCGGGTAGTGCCCGGGTCAAACTTAACTCATACTTACCTGGCAGAGGAGACACCATGATCATGAAGGTGGTTTTCCCAGGGTGAGGCTTGCCCATTGCACACTGGGTGTGCTGACCTCTGTGATTTCTCCAAACGTGGGAAACTCGACTGCATAATTTGTGGTAGTGGGGAATTGCGTTCGCGCTCTCCCCTGGTCTCTTGTGTGAAAAATAGATATTTATTGGCTTTTTTCCTTAAAATAGTGGTTATTTTAGGCTGGTGGGGCTGTGGTAGACTTTTTCTTTACGTTGAGTGCTTTTTTGGATTATAACTTATTTGTAGAGAGGAAAAACTAAACACTTATTAACAATCTGGTGAAGGTGTAAGTTAGAACACATAGTCTGTTGGAACATGGAGTATTGGCAGGGTATCTATGATAAGAGACGGATTGGTAGGTGCGTTTAGTGCTGCCCTTCCTTAGGTATTCAGGAACTCTACAAATAGTTATTGTACTGGGTGTGGGGCTGTTTTCCTCTATATTGCCTTATTTGGGATCTTTGACTTCGTTGGTCACTGTAATTGTTTTATTCTGGGATACAATCACTGATAATATTTTCATTCCTGGAGGGTAAATTCAAGCGATGACAACTAAAATATGATAAAATCACAGTTTGAAGCTATGTCTATCTGATGCTAAACCCTGCTTTCAAACTCTTTAAATACTATGCAAAATACCCCTATGGTGGATGTTCAACTAGAATTTGGTCCCGTAATTATGAAGAAAAATAGTGTCTAGTATTGAAAGTATATAACCTGTGTCTCAAAATCAGTAACATAATTTTAATGCATTTTCTTCTAGTAATTCTCCTTAAGGATACATATTTTTACAAAATTGCAGTCATGGTATGCATACTATTTCATATCCCTTTTTTCCTGTTAACCTTAGATAACAATTTTTTTTTCATGTTGTTAACTGTTATATTACTATTATATTGGCTAAATGCTCCACTTCTCTATTTGATATCTAGGGTTTGAGGGTGATTTTGTTTTTTTGCATTTGTAAGTAAACCTTTGATGGATACCCTTGTGCATAGGACATTGTCTTTCTGTAGAATTACTACCTTTAGGTCAAGTAAAAGAAATTTCTGGGTCAAAAAGTATGAACATTTTTTGGCACTAGATGTATATAATTAGGGTTAAAACTTTTATTTTACTATACGTAATATAATCATGTTACAGAATATTTGGGGGGGAACATTAGTCCATAGTTCTGTATTGACACTAACATAATTATGTTAGTTTGCATTCTGGTATATTTCCTTTAAGTTTCTTAAACTTTGCCTTTTTAGAAATAGTTTTAATCATAGTATTCAATTTCATATGCTGCTCTTTGTTGCATGTAACATTATATAATTTAGTCTTCCTTCTCATTCTTAACTTGAAGTTCTTTTTATAATTAACTATGAATCATGAAATTAAAAAGAGATCTCCACTTTCAAAGATTAAAGGAATCAGGGAAAAGTAGTTGGTAAAGAATTTAAGAATATTTATATGTCACCTCTACTCCAAATAATTTAAGGCATTTCTTAAGATGCCTAAAACATTAAAATAACAGGGAAAACAACTAGAAATTACTCTTAAGAAATAATTATTTGTTATTTTTAAATTTTTTACTTATTGATTTGAGAGAGAAACATTGACTTGCTGCTCCATCTATTCATGCACTCATTGGGTGCTTCCTGTATGCACCTCAACCAGGGATTGAACCTGCAACCCTGGCACATTGGACAATGCTCCAACCAATGGAGCTACCCGGCCAGGGCCGTTATTAATTATTCACAAAGATATATCTGCAAGTCTGTTCATTACAGAGATAGATAGATACATTGATAGATAGATGTAGAGATAGATATGATGGCAGTAAACTGAAAGCAGCAGAATAGTGATCATAAAAATTATGACAGTATATAGTAAAATGAATGAAAAAAGTTATAAAACAGGTATGAAGTGTAACCCTATTAAAATATATATGTATAAAGAATTGAAATTATCACATATGATATCAAAGTATTAACAGTGGTAATTTTTTAGTGGGATTGTAATTTATTTTAATTTAAATAAACACTTTTTGTCTTTTCCTAATCATCTGCATGGGAAATTTATCACTATTAATTAAAAATACCTTTCAGCCCTGTGGGGCGTGGCTCAGCAGTTGAGCATCAGTTGAGCGTGGGCCTAGGGTCCAGGAGATCGCCGTTAGATTCCCAGTCAGGGCACATGCCTGGTTGCGGACTCCATCCCCAGTCCGGGGTGGAGGCAGCCGATCAATGACTATCTCATCATTGATGTTTCTCTCTCTCTCCCTCTCCCTTCCTCTCTCTGAAATCAATAAAGATATATTAAAAAAATAAAATAAATAAAAATACCCTTCAAAAAAATAAAGCAAAGCTTTTTAAAAAATTGTGTGGCTAAGAGGGAAGTACCCTGAAGGGTTACAGAATATGCTACCCCAAAGCATGCCATTTTGACATAAGGATTATTTTTAGCTAAAAGCATCTGAAAAACACCAGATATATGAAGAGTGTTCTGACCTCCCTTTTTCTTCCTGAAAGCAGGAGATAAAGCTTCCACGTAAAGGATACTTTTTTTTGTTTGTTTTTAAAAATATATCTTTATTGATTTCAGAGAGAGGAAAGGGGAGAGATAGAAACATCAATGATGAGCGTCATTGATGGGCTGCTTCCTGCATGCCGCCAACTGGGGATTGAGCGCGCAAGCCGGGCATGTGCCCTGACCGGGAATCAAACCCTGATCGCCTGGATCCTAGGCCGATGCTCAACCACTGAGCCACGCCGGGCCGGGAGGATACTTTATACCAGAGAAAAATAAACATTCCCAGAGAAGGGGAGTCAAAGCCAGAGAATTCTGTACAAACAGACCTTGTTAAAATGACTGATTTAGCCCGGCCCGCGTTGCTCAGTGGTTGAGCATCCACCTGTGATCCAGAAATTGCCCTTCGATTTCCGTTCAGAGCACATGCCCGGGGTGTGGGCTTCCATCCCCAGTAGGGGGCGTGCAGGAGGCATCGGATCAATGACTCTAATTATTGATTTTTTATCTCGCTCCTTCTCCCTTCCTCTCTCTGACATCAATAAAGATATATGTGTATTAAAAAACAACTCCTATTTACCTTTAGCCGCCCCATATATGTTAGTTACTTTTTCAGTCTCCTCACTTTGTTGAACCTAATATGAAAGCATTCAGGTGTTGCCACTTATTTGGGTCTTCTTTTCTTATGAGGGCGCCTGTGTCAGGTAAACTTACATTAAATAAATGTGAATGCTTTTGTTGTGTTAAACTGTATCTGCCAAGTTTATTCTTAGGCCCAGCCAGAGACCCTAAAGGCAGAGGTGGTTGTGCCCAGAGGGCCTACCCAAAAGGTTAGGAAAGACAATAGGTGTCATCTATTTTCGTTGTCTAAAAAGGAGGGAGGAGCACTCGGTTTTTTACCACATCCAGGCCGAATGCTGATTTCCTTTATGCCAAGTACTGCAGACTAGTCATAGTGAAGCCGACTTTGGGACCCCCATCTACACAGGGCACCTATCCAGAAGCGGAATGGCCCGGGTGGGTGTGGAGGGGCTTGAGGCTGCCTGTTACACATGCATTTTCTTAGTTCTCACAGAAACCTTGTTAGGTAGACAGGCATGTTACTCCCACTTTACAACCTGGGGAGATGGAGACTTACAGAAACTTGAGGGTATGACCTAGGCCCAGAGTGGAGCCGCGACCCAGCCCCGGCATAACCATTATACTATCTTCCCCTCTGTGGGCTGCAGACCTCTGCCAGCCAAACTGGCCCTGCCTTGCAGCGCAGAACGCAGACTCATCATAACAGATCCACGCCAGAATCTGCACCCAGAAAGGCGAGGAATTGAAAATTATCCCCAGCCACGCCTGTGGACGATTGGTTTCTGGGTGGTCACCAGACCTAACTACAGCGAATTTATCAGCCTTAAGTATCAGAGTGACGTAAGTGACAAGAGGCGGGGATATGTAGATGAGCAGCGCGGTGACTGCTGGTTTGATGGTATTAACGGAGCAGAATTTCCTCTGGGTATCCAAAAGAATGTACCGTAGTCTCTGTCAAGTAAATAACACTGCAGTTTAGAACTGAAGGGCTAAAGAACTCGCAATATAATTAACCATGACTTAAAAGTGTGTTGAGGACCATGGTGACGTGCTAGGCGAACTGAACAGCTCATACTTACCTGGCAGGGGAGATACCATGATCAAGAAGGTGGTTTTCCCAGGGCGAGGCTTATCCATTGCACTCCGGATGTGCTGACCCCTGCGATTTCCCCAAATGTGGGAAACTCGACTGCATAATTTGTGGTAGTGGGGGACTGCGTTCGCGCTCTCCCCTGATAAGCTGGTATTGAAAAGAAAGAACTGGATTTTCTGAACGTGTTTTGAATTCCATTTGCTGTAGGCTTTTTTTGTTGGTATTCCTGTCCTTTAGACATTTTGTTGCAGTATAAGTTACTGTTTGCTGACTTTGAGATAGAAATGTTAACCCAGTTGGTCGACTCTTATGTGTGTTCCGGGGACCCTCCAACCAATTCAGCTATCTTGCCAAAGCCCTCGGTTAATTTTTACTCTAGGTGTGGAATAATGGTTATTACATAGAGAGGAGGAAACTATTGAGTCTGAAGTAGTAATAGTAATATGTGCTTGTAGCTGAAACTCCCAGTGAGAACTGCCAGGTGTTTGGTGAAGATCTGGAAAAACTGGAATTTCTGTGCACTGCTGGTGGGAATACAAAGCTGGTGCAACCACTATAGAAAATAGTATGGCAGTTCCTCAAAAATATTAAACATGGCTACGCTGGCGTGGTTCAGCAGTTGAGCATCGACCTAGGATCCAGGAGATCGGGGTTCTATTCCTGGTAAGGGCACATGCGGGGTTGCGGTCTTTGATCCCCGGTAGGGGGCGTGCAGGAGGCAGCTGATCAATGACTGTCTCATCATTGATGTTTCTTTCTTCCCCTCTCCCTTCCTCTCTCTGAAATCAATAAAGATATTTTTTTAATAAAAAGCTTCAGTTCATATTTAAACTAAAGAGTATTTTCTTAGTTACTATTGTTTGATTAAGAATGTTGTGATATTATTGAATTACCAGGATGCTGCTTTTAGTCACTGATGTGGATATTAACAAATACCAAAGGAAATAAAGTTAAAATATTCAACTTAAGCATTTTCCACATGCTGTCAGTGGATAAATTAAGAATGTGTTACTTCTCAGTAACCTAATGCCTCCTGGCTAGTGAACACCTACCAAATGTGTCAGCCTTCATGGCTTTTCCTTTTACTTCACCTCATATCACACCCTCTGTGTCTCTCATGTAGCACTTAGTTATGCCCTTGATGTGCATGCTTGTTGATTCATGTGGGTGTAATTCTTTTTTCATATCCACTCTCTATGGAGCACCAACATGGTACCACTTGTCTGCCCTGCTAAAATGAGCATTGTGATGGCAGTGATCCACTTTGAGGTGGCTTACACAGCACCTGTCACATTTGAGACGCACAGTAGGTGTGGCACAAACACGTGATTGTATTATGGTCAGGTGTGGATGCCACATGTAGAAAGTTAAAATTTCTCAGCATAGTTCGTACTGTGTATAGTCACAGCTAAAAACACAGAGAGTTCACTTGGTGCCAGGCACAGCTCTAAGCTCTTTATACATATTAGCTCATTTAAACCTTTCAGCAAACTTCTGATTATTATTGTCCCCATTTACAGAGGAAGAAATTGAGGTCTATCAAGATTAAATAATTTTTCCAAGGTCACATAGTTAGGGAGCGACAGAGCTTCAGAGTCTGAACTGTGTACTCAACCCACTACATTATACTGTGTACATTCTTACATAATGACTGCATTTGTGTACTAACCTTACAGAGTTAATACTTTCCTAGTTATCTCAATGATACAACAAACATGTTTATTTCTAATTTTACTTCCTAGTAGTAATTCTATTTTAGTCATGGGAATTAGTAATAAACATATTCAGTGCTTCAATTTCAACAGTAACGTTGAGAATATACTTTAATCTTGTAGAATTTCAGTAATTGTTTCCCTAATCCTGTTCATTATAAATGAAAATAAAAGTGAAAGAAATGTGAAAGAATCTAAGTTGCTTGCTTGCATTTCTGATTCAGTTAGAATAAGCATGTTGCTTTCTTTTGAAACAGGATGTCTCGGGCTGTTCACCTTCCAATCCCCTGTCCTGTTCAGCTTGGTTCCTTAAAAGATGACTCCTTGGAAGCTCAGCTTCATGAGTATGTCAAAGAAGGAAGCTATGTAAAAGTGAAGAAGATTCTTAAGAAAGGTAGGCATGGTGTTGAAATGGCAGGTGCCACTTGGTACACATTTCTGCATAGTGTTGGAAAGAAAAAGAGGCATATCCTAAAACGATGAGTTCTTGGGGAAATCAGAAGTTAAATTAATGAGACGAGATGTTCTCTGCCAGTGCAGTCATTGTTCACTAGAGGTTTTAAATCACCGCTTGGAGGCTGTTTTGTTTTGTGCTGGGGAACCATACAGTCTTCCTATTGTTAGTTTCCTAAGGTTTCTCCTCAGGCCCTGGCTTCCCACCTTTGATTCTGCCTGATTCCCTTTTTTCCTTCAAATCTACTTTATCCACTGAGTCTTCGGAGGCCACCTTTCACAGCTCTCCTCATCCTTGCTCCTTCCAAGTGCTTGGTGCTTTTGTTTCCAGGTGGGTTTTTTTGCTGGAGGCTACAGGCAACTCAGCCTATAGAGCAGACAGAAATAGCATACATAGCTCAGGTAATCTTCAAAAGAACAAATGCAAAAAAGCCACAGTTGAACAAAACCTCTCTGGTATTTGGCCTCCAGTCTGGAGATCCAGCCCTGCTTTTCTCAGAGTAACCAGTCCTGCTGGATTCCCCCCCTCTGCTCTTAGTACTGAAGGGGAGAGGCTTATGAAGCTTCTCTCAGGTGGTTTGTGGAACAGTCATGGTGACCTAATTTCTCTATAGTGTTTCTCCATTTTCCTCAATAGCATTCCTGAGGACTTCCAGAAGGGTTCCCCAATTTTTGTAGGATCCAACTATCTCGCATAAAATAATTTCCTCAAAAAGTTCTTGAACTTTTTCATATATCACCCCTAGAGTCTGTAAATGAAGTGGCTGACAGTGAGCTCAATAATTTATTTTAAAGGTTTCCTTTGCCCCCTCAGAATTTTGCATTTTACCCGATAACATGTCCATGTGTGTTTGTGTGTGTCCATTACAACATTATAATTCGACATCTGTGGACAGTACAAAGTGGTCACCCCTCAATGAATAGTTACTATCCATCGTCATTACCGTCCATCACAGTTGAACCCCCTTTACCTTTTTGCCCCTCCCCCCCAGCCCTCTTTCCCTCTGGTAACCAGCAATCTGTTCTTTGTATCTATGAGTTTGTTATGTTTTGTTTGTTTGAGGTGTCACATATGAGTGAAATCATACAGTATTTGTCTTTCTCTTTCTGGCTGACTTCACTGAGCATGTTATCCTCCTCAGGGTCCATCCATGTCACAATGGCAAGATTTCATTGTTATGGCTGAGTGTTGTTCCACTGTGTGTGTGTTTCAACATAAAATTTGATGTTCAAGATAGGCATATTGCTTTCAGTGTCTGCCTACCCATACCCCCTAGTGTGAGAAGCAGAGTTTTAGGACATTTATTAGTGTCCAACCCGTAGCCATTTCTGAACATGAATATTCTGCATCTTCAAGTTCTTGGCATTAAGCTAGAGCAGGGGAGGGGGTTGATGGGTGTAACTAGATACGAAGCGGGACTTCATCTGTGTCTGGGAATTTCCTCTAAAGCCTCAGAGTCGGGATCAATGGGTGATATGTTTCCCCACAGTCTAAAGCAGAGTTTCTTGCCTGACCGGTGTGGCTCAGAGGTTGAGCATCGACCTATGATCCAGGAGGTCAGGGTCCAATTCCTGGTCAGGGCAGATGCCTGGGTTGCGGGATTGATCCCTAGCATGGGGTTAGGAGGAAGCAACCGATCAAACATCATTGATGTTTCTCTCCCTCTCCCTTCCTCTCTCTGAAATCAATAAAAACATATTTAAAAAATAAATGGAATAAATAAGCAGAGCTTCTTAGAAGATGGCCAAAATGGTCCTTGGACCTTCAACTCCATCACCCACCTCAGGCTTATCTAAGAGAAGTGGTGGAGTGTCAATGGAAGAGATTCTTTAAAATGTATGTATACACAAGAATAGAATGCTGTGGCTTTTCCTGTTCTTCCCAGCCTCAAGCCAACTAAGAGACCCTTCAGGTGAACCTCATGGGGAGGTACTTGCAGCAGGACGAGATGGGAGCCTGTGTCCCAGCCTGCTGAACAGTAATGTGTCAGCCCACTCTAGCTGCCTGCCACTTAGGTGGCATGAACAGAACCTGGCATGTTACCTGGAATTTAGGAGTCAGGGAGACTGCCATCTGCCTCCTACTTGAAGCAATCCTTGATGGTTGGTTGAATATGGGAGACTAGCAGTTGTACTAGTCACACACTTCTACCAGTTGTGGGGTAAGTAGACTCTCCAGAAGGTAGCTAAGCCTTTTAAAGGGATCTCACCTATGAAGGAAGGAAGAATCCCAACAGAGAGGCTGGAGGTGTAGCAAGAAGTCAGCAGGAGAGGGCACTGACCTACATTAGGGTGCTGTGCAGTGGAGTGGAGGTACCGGAAGGGCCCACTAAACTCTCCCATAAAAGAAGAGGCATTAGGATGAAGCCAAAAGCTACAAAGAACATCAGCTGTGTACAAAGTCCTTTGCCCCTTGTCATCTCATTGGTTCTCTTACTTTCAGCTCTGAAGAGGCCAGAAACAGCCTTGCGATCAGAGGAGTAGAAGAGCAAGGAAGCAGTTTTGATTTCAACAAGATCAAACTTTTTTTTAATTTTATGGTTTTATTAGCACAAATGTATGCAGTCTGCTGGGGTTTGTTTGTTTTTTTTAAGTGTGTTTTATGACATATTGGTCTGACAGGTGCCAGATGAACTTCTTGGTCCTCTTTTTGACAATCTTGAATTTCTTGAGGGGTCTGAGGGTAGCCATGGTGCTGAGTAGGAGATAACTGCCACCTCTGTAGGTGGTGCCGAGTAAGAGCATACTGGACAGTTTATTACCTGAAATGAGACTGTGCTTGAATGTTTCAAAGTGACTGAAAGACTATGGAATATGCCTGAGATGTCTCTCAGGAGAGGGGGAGGGAGAGCCAACTGACAGAGTACACTTGAGGGTAGTAGACGGGTAATCATTGTTTCCTGATTCTATCCTCAGTTCAGCCCATCCAGAAGATCAGTTACTACAGATTATGAGTTCTAAAACCCAAAAGATGAGTTTTAGAACCTTAACCCACACATTTAATTTTTTAATTACACATGTATGTTAACCAAACCTTGGGGTTAGAACAGCCAAGAAGAGATGTATGGCCCTGCCTTCTAGAAGTGTAATACAACAGAAGAAACCGACGTGAGTTAGTAATTGATGTACTGAGAAGGGCAGGAGGGCGAGTACGGCTGGTACATCTCAGCCTCCTTGTTTGGGGGGTAATCAGGGAAACTTAGAGGAAGTGATATTTAGGCCAGGATGTGAGGAAAGAAAAGGAGCTGGGGTGAAAATTGGAGGTAAAAGGTAAAAGTCAGAGGTGTGGGAGGATTAAAGGGATGCAAAGACCCTGAGGATGGAGAGGATGACTTGAGTTGGAGGAGAAAGGAAGGGATAAGAGAGAGTGATGTGGGATGAAGCTATTAGCCATCGATTATCATTCTCTTCTTTTGGGAGAGTAACAGGTAGAGGACACAGTCTGAATGGTTTTCGTGTGATTTTTAGTTTAAACATGAATGACATTGGTGTTATTTTTTTGTTTTTGAGTGTCTTGCTTCATTTTTTCTTTAAAGTAACTTTTGATTTACTAATTTTTAAAAAAAGAATTAAAGGAAAGAGAAACGGGACGATGTTCTAACCAGTTAGGATTGTGTAGTTTTGTTTTTTTTAAAATCATAGGCCCTGGCCAGATTCAATATATGGAGCTTTGTCCATGGTTACCATGGTTGCTGGTTGCTGGTTGCATCCTCAGTCAGGTCCGTGCAGGAATCAACCAGTGACTGCATGGGTTAGTTGTTTCTCTCTCTGTTTAAAAAAAAAAAAATCACAAAAACAAAACAAAATGAGTGTGTAGTTCTTGAAATTTTTTTAAAATTTAATTTTATTGATTCCACAGAGGGAGGAAGGGAGAGGAGAAGAGAAAGAAACAGATGTGAGAGAGATACCTCCATTGGTTGCCTCCCACCCTGCGCCCTGTGCCCTGCACCCTGACGGGATTGAACCCTCAATTTAGTTGTATACCCTGACCAGGAATCTAACCTTTCTGATGCATGGGATTACACTTCAACCAACTGAGCCACACCAGCCAGGGGGAAGTGTAGTTCTTAACCTTGTTTCTATCATGTTTTTATTATTTTATTTTATTTTTTATTTCTTTCAACTATTGTAGTTTAATCTCTGTGTCTTTTTTTGGCAGGAGGCTTCCCCCTCCCACCGCACCCCCCCACCCTCCAGCCTTTGTTGGTTTTCTGCATCTGGAATTTTGGTTTGGTTTCTTTTTGTTTTGTTTTTTTAATCCTCACCAGAGGGTATGTTTTTATTGAAGAAGGTATGTTTTTATTGAAGGGAGACAGAGAAACGTCGGTGGATTGCCTCCTGCAAATTAGGGAGTTCCTACCCTACAGGTTAGGGAGACAGTCTGGTAGGGGAGACAAAGGTGCAGGGCCTTATAAGCTACTTAAATAGGTTTTATTTTTAGCCAAAGAGCTGGGAAGCTAGGACGCTTTAAACATGGGAATGATTTGTTAAGAAACAAAACTCAAGTATATCTGAAGATATAATTTGCTTTATTAAGCAATTCACCTATTGGGCACCAGCCCATCTCTGAGGGGTACAAAATAGGTTTTTATATGAAGTAGGGTAGAGCAAGGGAGTTATTAGTGAAAGAAATGATAATTTTTGGGTTGGGATGTGTTTTCTTGGGGGAAAGAGAAGGGAAGGGTTTTTTAAAATCGTGTAGATTGCCTCTTCTTTATATGGGCTATAGAGACCGCCAATGTGACAGATTACCTACTGGTGCTTGACCAGAAAATTCCAGACTGCTAGTTAAAAATTATGTTTCTGGAAGGAGTTAAAACTGCAGTTAGGTATTTAAATCTGGGTTTGGCATCATGGGCTTATAGCCCAGGTGATACCATTTTTAGCCCAGGACCTATGGGGTTTTTTTCCTTCACAGATGTATTGTCCTGATTGTTTAAACACAATTCACGATTTTTATGTGCCTGAAAATCCCTTGATTTGGGGAAAAACTCAAAAGAACCTTTATATGTGTTAAAGTAAGAAACATTCAAACCTGCGAAGAATTTTTGAGTTTATTTGAGCCAAACTGTTGATGCGTGCCAGGAAGCAGAATCTCAATGGATTCAGATAATACTTTGGAGAATGGCAGTTTTGCATCTTGTTTTATACATTACAATCAAAAGAGGAGATGTAAGTGGGTTACATGAAATCCTTTGGTGGTAGATAAAGGAGGCAGGAGAAAGCAAATCCCAGAAACCTCTGGGATTGGGTAAAAAGTAAAATGATAGACATACTTCTTTTACTTAGGTGGGTGCAGGATAGTTAAGTCAACAATTAATAACAATGAGGGGATTTGTGGTCTCCGCAGAGCAGTACCTGAGCTTTGAGGCTCCAGAAAAAGGAAAATTACTTTGACATTCCAAAGATACGTTATCATAGATGCAAAAAAGACAACAGGCTCAGTTAAGGTAAAGATTGGCCTTTGTCAGGGAAGATATCAGCCTAGGACATTATTACCCACCGTAAACTGCTTTTTAGTTAAAAAGTTTTAATTTCAGACCATTCATTGTGGTTACTTTAGGTCCCTGAGTTAGTCGGGTTAGCATGTGGCCCCTTTTCCTCCACATATGTCTGGTACTTTGATCACAGGACAAAATTTAAAAATAGGGCGTGCTTTGCAAATGTCAGAGATCTGCTTTGGGTCGTCGCTTTCTTCTTCCTCTTCTGCGTTTTTTGTGGAAGATCTCCCGCTTGTACTCATGGGTTTAAATTGAGGCTTGTGCTGACGCAGGGGCGCCCTTTGTAGGCGTCAGCGTTTAGGTCATCCAGAGGCTGCGGAACTGCGAGGAGAAGTGGGGTGGAGTTGGAAATAGGTGATGTGTGATTGGCTGTTCAGAATCGTATGTTAATTAAAGTGACAGCGTGAACTGTTCGGAAACGCAGCAGTATTTAAAACGCTTTGTCTAGCTTTGCGAGTGAAAAGTTTTTGAGAAAATACATGCCAGGATATGGTTGGGTAAAATGGTAACCGGTAGAAAAATTCACCATCAGTGTAATATGTGTGGGTTTCGTTCACGTGGGAAAAGCTGCACTTTCATCGTTAAGACTATACTTTCAGGGATCATTTCTATAGTTTGTGACTAGAGAAGTTTCTCTGGACGTGTAGAGCACCCGAAGCCACGAGGAGGAGGTGCAGTGTTCTCTCCTGAGCGTGAAGCCGGCTCTCGGTGTTGCTTCTGCAACTGCCGTTAGCCATTGATGATCGTTCTTCTCTCCTTCGGGAGGGTGAGAGGGAGAGAACGCAGTCTGAGTGGTTTCGGTTTAAAATCCCCCTCAAATGTTTTTTTCACTGGGGAAACTTGTTTGGATGGTATTTTTAGTTTTATGAGGTTTTTATTTATAAGATTCACTTTTTTAGTTTTTGCTCCAAGTTACAGGAATGTGCATTTACATTTCAGTTGTGTTTTTTTTAGCAGGATTAGAGTGTTTTGTTTATTTTTTCAAGCTGACATTCACGTTTTAGCTGGTGTGAAGATGTGGAGCTTATTGTTCCAAATAAATGTTTTGTTGCTGTTTCTTATGCGATATAAGTTATCGTTATCCCCACCCCCTCCCTTATTACTCTAAACGAAACGTTGGAATGCTCCAGTGCAGTGTTCTGACCTAAGTCAATATGTGAAGGCAGAGCTGAGATAGCGTGCGTTTTCACGGTCTTCTAAGTTCATCTGTGGCCTTTTGTGTACATTGATCTTGGTATTTGCTTTGCAGGAATTTATGTTGATGCAATTAACTCCTTGGGCCAGACTGCGCTTTTCCTTGCATCATTATTAGGCCTTACAAAATTAGTTGATATTCTGGTGGATTATGGATCAGATCCAAATCAGTAAGTACAATAACATCGCTATTTAGAAAATAAGTAGTAGTATATGCTGTTAAGATGAGTGGGGGCATTTGGAATCTAATTTGACAAGATGTTAAGATAATTTTAACTTTTATCAATGAAATACACTTCTATACCTATGTTGAAACATACCTTCAACTGCTAATAAAAGCAGTTTTACTATGCCCTATGAAATGGTGGATGGGGGCAAAGGAGGTAAATGGGAACACCTGTAATATTCTCAACAATAAAATAAATTAAAAAGTTAAATCTTAAAAAAAAAAAAAGTGAAACTTATCATTCATTCATTCATTCATTCGTCATTAACAGCAAGGTTTGTATATTTCCACCCCAGGTTATAATTTGTATGATTCATTTAAGCAGCTTAATATACCCAACAATCAAGTTTTTACCAATTAACATACTTGGTATCACTTTATCACAGTGATTTTTGCCTGGCTTTTGTAGTTGTGGTTTAAAGAATCTCTGATTAATAGTTGGCCCAAATTTTAGTATGTAACAGCAGCACAATGTAATGAATCCACTTTACCAGTGAACATCCCTTTTCTTTGTGTAACACTTTTGATTTTCCCAGGTTCTTCCCAGACACAGCTCTCTAGATCTTTACAACCGCCTCCTTGACAGGGCCGAGACAAGCATGTATTTTTACAGTTCACATTGGACATAACCAGAAATGCGTTTTGAGTACTTAATATGATTCCACCTGATTTTCATGGTAATGCCAAAATGTGAACCAATCATAAAAGTCTCATATAGTAGCTTTCCCATATTACATAAGGAGGTCCTGTTTAATGTACTTAAAAACAAACCATATTGATGTCGGAAAGTTTTACTTTCCTGTGTCGTATGTTGTGTGCCCCCTTCCACCCCCATTATAAAACTGCTTACTGCCCGGCTGGGTGTGGCTGAGCAGTTGAACATCAACCTAGGATCCAGGAGATTGCTGTTCAATTCCCGGTCAGGGTACATGCCTGGGTTGCGGGCTCCATCCCCAGTCGGAGGCCTGCAGGAGGCAGCCGATCAGTGACAACTCTCTCATCATTGATGTTTCGCTCTCTCTCTCCCTCTCCCTTCCTCTCTCTAAAATCAATAAAGATATTAAAAAAAAAAAAAAAAGTCTCCTTATTTAGTGGGAGAAAACTTGGAAGTTTGGAAAAGTAAAAAGAAAAGAAAAATCAGTATGAGAAATCCGTAACCCAGAGATAACACAAAGAAAATTTTGCTGTGTTTCCATCCAGAATTTCTCTAGACTAACACACACTGTACTGTCTTTACTGTATTGTTTAATTTCAAAGGTCAGAAATAAAGGGCTCGCTCACCTGATATTTGCAGAAAACAGCTTTGTAGGGAGGCCATTTGGGACCTCCTGCAGTTCCTCAGCAAAAATGCAACATTTTCCAGTCATTTGGCATTTACTTCTATTTCATAGAGGCTTAGTGCTATGTGTTTTGTTCATAATTGATTTTAGAGAGAGAGAGAAACATCAATTTGTTGTTGCACCCTGACCCAGGGATTGAACCTGCAACCCTGATATATCAGGATGACGCTTTATCCAGCCAGGGCAATGCTGGGTTCTTTAAAGATTAAATTATTCAACTCTAGGTTTCCAGCCCTGGCTGGGTGGCTCGCTTGGTTGGAGCAACATACCGATGTGCCAGGGTTGCAGGTTTGATCCCCGTCAGGGCACATATAAGAAACAACCAATGAATATATAGGGTGTCCCCTCAAAAATGTATACACACACTTTGAATAATTAAAAAGGCAGTGTTTATTAAAATACATTTCATTTTCAAAATTGAGCTATCAGCTGTTAAAGTGTGCATACATTTTTTTTGGGACACCCTCTATAAGTTGAGCAACAAATCCATGATCTCTCTCTCTGTCCCTTTCTCTCTCTCTCTGTCAAAATCAGTTTAAAAAAAAGAAAAATAAACTTTAGTATTCCAGATTAGGGAGCCAATGCCCAGAAATTTTAAGTGAAAGGTTTAGTTTGGTATAAAAAACATTCTTTCTTAGCATTCATGAGAAATGAATAATATTGACCCCTCTCTTCCCACCTACCCTCCTTAACTGTTTATGGGAAGAATGATTAGAAGACTGTAAAACATTATACAGATGTGTTTTTACAGCAAAGAGGGTATTATTATGTGTGCTATACTGCTTGTCAAACCCAGCAAGAGGAGCTGGCTCACAGTGAGCCATCCCAGTGGTTTCCAGATGACCGGGGACAGGCCAGCCATGTTGTATCACCTGGGAATTTGTAAAAAATACACATTCCTGAGCTTGCAGATTCTGATTTAGTCTGGCGTGTAGTCTGAAAAAATATATTTTTTAATACTTTTTTATTGATTTTAGAGAGAGAGGAAGGGAGAGGGTGGGAGAAGAGAGAGAAACATAGATGAGAGAGAAACATCAATCCGTTGCCTCCTGCACTCCCCCTACTGGGGATCAAGCCCGAAACCTGGGCATGTCACCTGACCAGGAATCGACTTGGTGCATGGGGCAACGCTCAACCAATTGAACGACATCTGCCAGGGAGAGAGAATCTATGTTTTTGACAAGTATTTCAGTGGCTCAATAACTAAATTATGGTACATTCATACATTAGAATACTGTGTAGCTTGTACAGGGTGGGGCAAAAGTAGGTTTACAGTTGTGAGTACATGAAAGTTTATTGTTGTATTATTTGTTAATTATTTTATTTTCCATACAAACTACTGTGAGCCTACTTTTGCCCCACCCAGTATGTTCTCAAATGGAAAATTTAAGATATATTATTAAATGGAAAATTTGGGTGCAGAAAAGTTTATATAACACATTCTTACTCCTACTTGTATATGCATAGGAAATTTCTGGAAGGATACAAAAACTTGTATAGTAGTTGTCTCTGGGCAAGAGATCTGTGGGGTCTGGAGTTGGGAGACTTTTTTCTTATCTCTCCTTCCTCCTCCTCCTCCTCCTCCTCCTCCTTCTCATCCTCATCCTCATTTATTTGAAGAACTTCTGCTTCCTCATTTGTGTATGTGTGTGTGTTTGTTTTCAATTAAAGAGAGAAAGCTGTCCAGGTGATTCTGATGTGCAGTCAGGTTAGGAAACCACAGCTTCAGATCACATCTTACTGTGTCTTGGACACAATAAGGGCTGAGATAGTTTCTTGGCTTTGGTTAAATTTTCTGAGTTGTAGGACCTTGACTAGATTGCTCATGCTGCGGTTTGTGGGCCTCTGCGAGAGGAGCTGGGAGATAGAGACATTCTCAGATGAGAGAGATGGTCTCTGGTTGGGCTGTGCCTCAGCGTTCATGAAGAAATTGTTTCAGGGCAGCTAGTGTCGGGTTAGAGGGGGAAAGAACACCAATTTGGAACCACACCCACACCGGGTGTGTCCCTTAGCTTTGCCCTTATGTTTCCCCACCTGTATCTTGGGAAATGATAGTGCCTTGAAGGGTAGAGGCAACGATGAAGAGAGGATGTGTGTAAAACTCATGTTGGCATAGACGGTGGGGGAGCTTCCAAATGGTATGATTATAATCCTTATCTCCAAAGGCTGCCTCTCTAGAAAGGGAGCCCTGTGTCACCCATTGAATTCCCCACCCCACTCTGCGGAAGGGAGGAGTGTAGCCATGGACACTCATTGTATCCCCTCCAGCCGCTGCTTTGATGGGAGTACCCCTGTCCATGCAGCAGCATTTTCAGGCAATCAGTGGATCCTCAGCAAACTGTTGGATGCAGGCGGTGACCTTCGACTCCATGATGAGAAGGGTCAAAACCCACAAACCTGGGCCCTTACCGCAGGGAAAGAGTCCAGCACTACGGTAAGGGTAAACCCACTCTGTACCACACGCTCCATGTGCTGTCCCAGGCAGAGCACTGGACTGGGAGTCAGGAGCCCAGGGGCTTGAGGGTGGTCCTGGGGACAGCACAAGGCTTGCAGTGGCCTTGCCATTGGCACTGGACACATAGGCCTGGCCTGAAGCAAGTTAATTAGCTGTAGAACCTCAGGCAACTCCAGTGAACCGTTCTGGTCATTCATTAAGTGGGGAGGGTGAACAGTTGTAATTTTGTCTGATCTTTAACTAGCACCACACATCAGACATTGTAATTAAATTAGTGAAATATTAACTCATTTTATCTTCACAACAACCCTCCCAGGGAGGTACTGTTATTAACTGTATTTTACAAATGGGGTAACTGAGGCCCATTGACATGAAGTAACTTTCCTGAGCTACACACTGGCAGGTGTGAAGTGTTGAAAGGAGAGCTAAGTAACATAAATGTAAAGCATGAATGGCATGCAGAGCGATTGGCACATGGAGGGAGGGGGGCAGGTAGGCAGAGTTTTCTCCCCTCACTTCCTTCCTCTGGTTCCCCTACTCCTTAGCTGTTGGACCTTGGAAAAATAAATTCACTCTTCCTGCCTCAGTTTCTTCATCTGTTGAAGGAGGAGGGGATTGGGGGAAATTATTGCCAACATCTCCCTGAAAACATCTCATGCCTTTAGAAAATCACTTGGGCTCCTCCCTTTCCTGTGGGGAGGGGGCTCCCGCCTACTCAGGCTGTTCACTTCAGACCACTTCACAATTTCACTGAAGAGCGGGTGGCCACTCGCTGTGCCGGCACTGAGCACCTCTGTGGTGTTGCAGATGGTGGAGTTCATGCATCGCTGTGCCTCGCACATGCAGGCCATCGTCCAGGACTTCTCCTGTGACCTCCTGAAGAGGATCGACTCCACTCAGCGGCTTATCTGCAGCCTGCCCCGGTTTGGCGGCCTCATGCAGGGGTGAGTGCTGCCTGGAGCAGCATGGGCCACATAAGTCCCTTCCAGCATTTGGCCCACCCATAGGGATGAGCTCAGAAGAAGATGTGGCCACTGGGAAAGGATGGCCAGAGGGGTACCTTCGGCCATGTCCCCCTTCCAGGAATGTCTGGGGGAGATGAATTATGGGCTCCAGTGGGAGCCACCCTGTGCTCAGCAGAGAAGGAACTTTTTAGGTCTGGGCAGCTTAGCAGAAAACCCTTTCTCAGAGCCTCTAAATGGCTTTTTTTTTGACATCTTGAACTATGGAAAACATGTTTCTTTATTACTAAGATTGCAAAAGACCACAGATGCTTAATTTACAGTTCCTCAGGCTATTTTAAGCTATTGTGAGAGACCTGCTACTAGCTGGGTAGGCAGCTGCAGGAGATGGGCCCAGGCTCAGAGTTATTTTAAATTCTTTGGATTTGTTGACTTAGGGTTTGTATTCAGAGAATCCTTTTCATTTTGATTTTCTCTGATGGTGTCTCTCTGTAATCAGGGTGGCTAGATTTGTCACTCTTGAGGGCTCTCCCATCCTGTCCTTCCGTGTACATGAAGTTCTGGTTTCCCTCCGATGGCTGGGATGCTGCTGGCGTCTCAGGCAAGATGAGTCAGAGAGGCCTTTGAGGACCAGTTACACCTAACTGCTCCCCCTGCTGCTACTCTTGCTGGTCTTGGTTCTTTACCCAGAATCCAGAATGACCTGTTAAACATGGAAATTGGGTTGTGCCACTCTCTGCTAAAAAGGGTCTTTCCCATGACTATCAAGATAAACTCCCACATTCCTCATCTGGCCTGTTTCTCTGCTTGGTCCACCTCCTACCCTGTCTCACCTCCTGGCCAGCCAGTGTTTGGATCTTAGCAGACTGACTAGGTCTCAGATCTAGTCTCTGCTGCTGTTCTGTGACCCAGGTCAGCAGGTTTCCCCTTCTGGCTCCACTTTCCCCATTTGTAAAATGAGAAAGGTGGACAAGATAAGCTTTGATTCTTTCCAACTCTGACCATCTGTATTGATTATCTATTGCTGCATAATGAATCACTCCCACACCCCAACCTAGCAGTTTCAAACAGTAGACATTTGTGTCCCACATAATTTCTGATGGTCAGGAATCAGGGAATGGCTTAGCAGGGTGGTTCTAGCTCAGGGTTTCTCATGAAGTTGCAGTAGAGATGTCAGCTGGGGCTGTAATCACCTGAAGACTTGACTGGGGCTACAGGATCCAGTTTCAGGATGGTGCACTCATGTGGTTGGGCTTTGGCCTTCCCCACGGGGCTGCTGGAGAGTTCCCATAACGTGGCAGTTGACCTTATCCAGAGCAAGTGACCTAAGAGAGATCACGGCAGAAGCCCTGGTGATTTAGCCTTGGAGTCACACCACTCTCATTTCTGCAATATCCTATTGGGTTAACAGGTCAGCCTTATCTGACCTTGTGTGAGGGGCCACACAAGGTCATGAATTCCAGATAAGAATCACAGGTACCCTCTGAGACGCTGGCTATTGTATCATCTGTAGTTCCACGATAACAAGTCAAGTAGTAAAGACAAAACCCACTACACATTCTAAAAACTTGGTTCATTGTTCCTCTGGACATGGGTGGTTAATCCTTATTTTTCTTCTTTTTTAAATATTTCTAGAAGCCCTAATGGCCCTTCTAACCGACTGCATAAAACTGGAGTAATTTCTGCCCAAAATATCCACAGCTTTGGCTTTGGGAAGGTAAGAGGTTGTCACTGATAGCCAGTGTTTGTAGGACTAATGGAGAGTCACCTGGCCTTCCTTCTGGACCCATGTCCCTCAACTTTGTCCAGCTCCTCTTTCTTATTGTCTCCAAAGTGATGGGTTTTTTTTCCTCCTTTACCACTTTTGCAGGACAAGTACCTCTTACTGTTGCTCTCCTTACTGAAAAAAAGGTAGAAACTCTGCAGGGATCCCTTGAATGACCTTGGCCTAGATTTGCGGAGTTTAGAAAATGATCCTTTAATTTCCCAGTGAAGGCGCCAAACATGACCTTCCTGTAGAGAGGCAGAGAGCTGTGCTGACCCCGTGGATCTTATTTGTGATTGACCTTGCCCTCCCAAAGGTTTATGAGTATTGTTGGAATACCTTTAAGGAACTGAAATTTTAAATTGAGGGAAAAGAGTATCTTTTGGATTCTTGGTTCTGCCCATCAAAGAAAGAGACAGTAGAAAAATGTTGCTGGGTGGCTGGGTGATGTTTGCTCACAGCTCAGCCCCCAGCCCTGAGTCTGTTGGTTGTGCCAATGTGGCCTGGGATGAGGTGGGGGAGGAGGGATGTTGGCTGCACAGAGGCCTGGGTTCTGTGGGGACTACCAGAGGCACCTAAGCCCCCTGCCCAACGCCTTAGGCAGGTTTCTGACGTCTTTCCATGAGCCTCAGTTTCCGCATTAGTAAAAAGGGAAGGGTATTATAACTTTGCAGGTTTTAGATTAAAGATAGTAGAAACTACAGAATAATGTCCCCAGGGGTGTTTGGAAGGTTGGTAAATAGCAGCCATCATTATTTTTATCTGGCTGATAAGATTCTGAAGGTATTTTACTTTTTCTTTTTTCTCCTCACAATTTGAAGCTGTGCTTTGTTTTAGTTTTATCTTTCAGCGAGAACGAGGGTGGCCTATCTAGGATCTCTTCCAATAATTGGAGAAAAGGAAGTGATTCAAGCTGATGATGAGCCCACCTTCTCTTTCTGCAGTGGCCCCTACATGGTCATGACCAAGTAAGCAGAAGCAGCCAGTGGGGGTTCTCATTTAGTCCCATGGGAAGTATGGGCTTTGAGTGACTTCCTTATGTGTGGAGGGTTTCTAACCTAACATTGAAGGACATATGTCTGGGTCAAGGGTTCTCAGCCTGGACACCATTGACATATTTGGCCAGATATCATTGTTGTTGGTGGCTGTCCTGTGCATTGTATATTAGGAGCATCCCTGGTCTCCATTCTAGATGCCAGTGGCAGCCCTCTTTGCCACCCCCTCCAGTTGTGATTGTAACAACCCAAATGTCTACAGATATTGCCAAATGGTCCCCCGGTGAGAACAATTTTCTGAAAGATTACTCATGACCGTGTTTTAACTCTGCTTTCTAGAGAGCTAGAAGCAGCATAGCTGTAGCTATCTGGCCTCTGATACAGGCCAGACGGTATCGAGGTGCCTATAGAAGCCAGAACCGGTATTAGCTGCATCCTTTACCAACCAAATGCGGCAGAGGTGGCAGTAACAGGATTTAGCTATGACAAAAGTCCCTGGGAGACCTACCTCCTGCGGGGTCACAGGAGTTGTCCTGGCCAAGGTCTCTTGGCTTCCTTGAACCTGGACACTTTCTTGCTTAGAAGAAATACCCTTCTAAAATGGCCTCTGCTAGACTTGGCAAGACTCTGTGTCCCCTGCAGATATGCATCTTGTTTTCCTGCCCATGCCACCAATTTGTCATCAGGTCCCTTCCTCCTCTCGGTCCATTGCTATGGCCTCTGCCCAAGTTATCACTGTGCCTCATCCATACTGGCCTCCTAACTGGCTTCCCCTTATCCAGACCACCCCTGCCCTACCGTTTTCCACACTGCTCATACCATTGTCTTTCTAAAATACAAACCTGGTCAAGTTACTCCCTCCCTTAAATCTTTCAGTGGCTCCCTACCACCTGTACTAAGTTCTTCAAGGTGTTTTAGGACCTGGGGGGAGGAGGGGAGAAGACCCAATGGGTACTTTACAGGTCTGTGTAAACACTACTCTGGTCTCTGGTTGGAGAACTCCCTGAAGAACTGGTAGCTCACCCCCTTCTGCTCAAACTCTCTTCTACCCTTGCAGCCTGGTGTGGAAGGGGAGCAGGGTCACAGTGAAGGAGCTGAATCTCCCCACCCACCTACACTGCAGCAAGCTGCGGCTGGCTGACTTGTTAATTGCTGAGCAGGAGCACAGCAGGTGAGAAGGAAGCCCTAGGGCATTACATGTTCTGGCTCTTGACAAACTTAAGTTCTGAGCTGTTCAGGGCTCACTGGGGTGTGGAGACTAGCCCCCCTCAGGCTCTGCATTTCCTGACTGTTGGTTGACTTGATTTCTAAGGGCTGCCGAGAAAGAAAAAGAGGAATTAATGAAAAGCCTGAGGGATGGGGATGGTGGTGGTGAGAGGGGTCACTTCTGTTGGCTGATTGACTCCCTTATAACCCCACTGGCTCTCCTGCTACAGCCCCTGAGGCCTGCCCTGTTTTCAGCCCTGTACACATCAGGACAGCATGTGCTGTCCTGACTTCATAGACATGGCAGTGCATGAGATCCACACATCTGAGTAACTGTGTGTCTGCCATTGAGGACCCACCCATGGGTCTCTTCAGTACCTTAGGCTGCGTGTGGCCCCAGGCTAACTCCTTCAGCTCTTGGTGGGGGCAGGATCTTGATTTATGGTTCGCACCAGGGCTGCTGAGGCCTTGGAATGGACCCTGGCTTATTGAGCTCTTTCCTGAGAAGGTCAAACTCCTGCAGCAAGTGTGTTCGAAGCCAAACCCTTCCTTTTGGGGAAGTCAGCCTAAAGGGACCCAAGGAGGTTGGAAGGGCTCAGGTACAGCATAGACTTTGACATGAGACTGAGTGGGGTGTGTTACTTTGGGCAGGTTCCTGACATCTTTCTGACCTTGGTTTCCTCATTTCTAAATTGACAATAATGATACATTTTTTGCAGGTGGTTGTTGGGATGGAGACAATGTATGATGATTGCTTAGTAGCTCTTAGTGACATTGTCATTGATGACTCTAAGCCATAAGGATCTGATCAGTGAGAGGCCACAGATTCCACCAACAGAGAATCCCACCCACTCCATCCTGTTTTCTTAGAAAAACATTGTGTGCAAAATGGTATTTGTTTAGAATGTGTTCAAGGGGCCTAGAAGAAAGGAAAGCACCCCTTCTCCCCATCATGCTCTTCTTCCCTGTGCCTCACCTGAAGCTTCTTCTGCAGCAAGCTGCGGCACCGCCACCTGCTGCAGCTGATGGCTGTGTGCCTGTCCCAGGACCTAGAGAAGACCCGCCTGGTTTATGAGCGCATCACCATCGGCACACTGTTTAGTGTCCTCCATGAACGGGTAAGTTCCATGGATTTTTCCCTTGTCCTCCCCATTTCTCTTCCCTACCCTCTTCCCCTGCCTGAGCAGGAGAATTCCCATGTGTGCATATGTGGAAGAGAAATCTTTTTTCTTTTTTTAAAATAATAGTAAGGCATTTATTTATTTATAATTTGTTTTCATTCTGGAAGATAAATCTTAATTCTTTACTTCATGGAGGCTATGTAACACACCATTTAAGGCTAAGTGCTTTGGAACTACTGTGATTTTATTGTTGTTAGCCTGCCTTTGTAGCAGATATCTGAGAGCTTAGCAGACCCAGAAGACATACAGAAGCATTTCTAGCTAATTAATCAAATAGCCACAGGCCTTATTTTCCTGTCTTTTCATTTGTGCCCTGCAGGACCTTGGCTATAGAGAGAGGCTTGTTAACATACAAGCCTTTGTTAGTCCGTCTCACTATTTGGATTTCCTGGGGGCAGGTGCATCTTCCCTGGCCTACAGATTCCCTGACAAGTGTGCTTTGGCTTCAGAGAGGTCCTGAAAGATTCATTGTTTTTTCCTCCATGACTTTGTTCTAAAGACCCTGGGCAGGAGTTAGAAGAGACCCTCCAGGAAGGACCCTTCCCCACTGTGGCTAGCCATCCCTCCTGCCTGAGGACCTCTTGGTAGTATCCGAGTTTCCCTTTCCTTTCCGTGGGTGAGGGCATTAACTTGAAATGCCACTTCTGGGAGACCTATTCTGGCTTTAATCATCTGGGTGTGAGTGATTTTCTGTCCTCTTAGGATGAACTTTCTAGGCTATCTGACTAGGGTAGGGTCTGGATTGGTCCTTTAATGTTCTAGGTTCTCCCAGCAGCACAGGTTTGGATGAGGGCTGAGGGGCAGGGCAGGTTCATGCTGGTTTTGGTGTGCCCACCCTGGATGCCATTACCAGGCTTTGAGAACTTTCTCCTCATTTTTTGTGGTGTGAAGCAGCTGAGCTGAGGGAAAGGAGCCCAGGTTTGGAGCCAGGGGGCCTGGATCAGTAGGAGGTTAGATCAGTCACTTTGCCTCAACGAGCTTTAGGTTCTCCATCTGTAAAATGGGGACAGTGGGTAGCTGTGAAGATCAGTTGAAAAAACTTTGGAAGCTACAAAGCATTTTACAGTATCAGGGGCCCAGTCCCTTTGTTCCTGGTCAATTTATCTCTTGCTTGCAGCGGTCTGAGTTCCCTCTGCTGCACATGGAGATGATCGTGCACCTGCTGCTCCAGATCTCTGACGCTCTGAGATACCTGCATTCCTGGGGGTTTATCCACCGCTCCCTCAGCTCCTATGCCATCCACATCGTCTCCACAGGGGAAGCGAGGCTGACCAACCTGGAGTACATGTTGGAAAGGTAGGTGCAGCTTCAGTCATGACTTCTAATGTGGCAGGCTGCTCCTCATTGGTGGGCTGAACTGTCCATCAGTGGGGCAAGAGGTTTTCCAAGTGCTTTGTCTGCCAAGGTTAAAGGGGAAACTGGAAAACTGCTCCAGTCAGTCTAACTGTCCCTGCCTGCCTCTTGTCCCATCATGGCCCCTGCACACATGGCAACCAGTAGAGTCCAGACCATTATCTCCAGTTGAGCTGCTCAGCCTCAGATCTGGTCCATTCTCAGTCTCAGTCAAAACCTTTCAGTTTTTAAAACCACTACCTATGAGATTAAGTCCAGGGACTTTGCAGGGTGTGAGGCCTTCCAGAGTGGGGCTCTACCCCCAGTGCCAACCTCATCACTTCCCATTCCTCGCCTGGCCCTCTGAAGCCCCTTTCAGTCCATGCCATTTCACAGTGCTGCTCCCCACATCTGGAATACTTGGCACTCACCTGTTTATACTTTTAAACTCACTTCATACACTTTCTCCCACTGCATCCCATGAAGCCTATACTGAAGCCCTGTCCCCAGAGCACTTGGCATATTGCACTTCTCCGCAGTCAAGTGAGTCTGCCCCACCAGATGGCAAGCTCTGAGAGAGCACGAACATGGTTTGTTCATTTTCAGCACTCAGCTCAGGGCCTGCCACCTAGTAAGTGCTCAGCAAATGTTTATTAAGGGAAGGGATGAGTCTAGGTGAAGGGAAAACTGGAAGTGGTTTAGGACAGGGTTGATCAGTTTGGCTGTGTGTTCAGCAGCAGTGGAAGCTAAGTGGTTTGGACATATTTGCTGTGGATAGCAAAGGCTTTTCAGGGATGCTGTGACAGAATCCAAGCCATTTGCCAGTGATGGAGCACCATCTGTTGTTGACGTGGAGGTATAACAGTGTCTTCTGTTTGAATTCTTAGTGGAAATGTGAATCCTAGAGTAAAAGGGAGCTTTGGAGAGGCGCAACCTTGTCCTTTTATAGATGAGGAAACAGAGGCCCAGAGAGATGAAGAAATAGTGTGGTTACCCAGCTGTGGCTATAGGGACAGGATGGATTAGAGGTTTAAGGTAGGAAGACTAACTAGAAGGCCATAGAGTGGTGACCAAGGAAGACTCACTAGAAGGCCTGGTGGTGACCAAGGAGCCAAAATAGAAGGGAAATGTGAGATGCACTGAGCTGCTGGTGTCCACAGATTGGTCAATGGAGGGTCTAGAAGGTAAGTGGGTAGGAAGGTGTGAGTTCTCTTTTGGGCTTATTGATCTCAGAATGGAACTTCAGACAGAAATCTCAGTCAGCAAGTAGTTGCATCTATAGCAGTGTACCCTTCTGTGACAGCTGATAACACCAGTTGATTCTACAAGAATCCAAAATAGCTTCCAGTTCCACATTTATTTTTGGTAACACTCTATTTGAGCAGGTCGGTTTGTTGAATGTCATTGTCAAGGGTAGCACTCCATCTCTTGGTGTAAAAATGATAACAGCACTATCTCCTATTCTTCAGCTCCTTAATGGAGTCTTGAGAGCTGGAATTGACCTTGCCAGTGGTATCACATAGCCACAGCCAAATGTAATTTTAATGATGTCAAAGCTGAAGCCCAGAAAAATAACTGCCCTAGAATGACAGCCAGAAAAGAGCCCTCCCTCCCACACTCAACTAGCTTTAACAGAGAAGAGAGAAGGAAGAGGGATTGTGAGAGAGGAAGGTGAGTGGAAGTAAAAGAGAAAGAATATAAATTCTGGCTATAAGTGACTTGTCCTTTGCTAGAGCCTTAGACAAACTTGAGAGGTCTGACACGCTAGGTGACTATTTCCCACAACTTAAAGAGCCAAGTGTGCCAGGTCCTCAGAATATATCTCTGACCATAAAACACTCCATTGCTTTTCCTGTGATACTAATATAATATGGGCATATGTATCTGTGCTGTTTACACTATAACAGGCCACACCTAACTTATTAGCAATGCAACTAAAAAGTCAATATCAGCTTATATGACTTTGTGGCTTCCTGAACTCACTGCCATCTATCAAAAGCTCTGCTCGAAGGAATATTATTTGGGGAAGTTTGTTCAAAGTCTGAGAAGCGCATCTTGTCCTCTGTCCTTTCCCAGACCAGCAAAGAACTGCTGGTCACTTTCTTTTTAAACACTTAATTCTTAATTATTAATCAGCAGTCATCAAGTCTTTACCAAATGCCTACCATAATGTTCATATTAGTTCCTAACTGCCATAGTGCTTTATGGCTCACGGAGTGTTTCCACACACATGATCTCATTTGATGCTCATGACAACTGGGTGCAGAAGTCAGCTGACCTCACTCGGACTCTTGTTGGCTCAGAATACATTTAGGATGCTCTGACTTAGTTCTCAAGAAGTCTGGTTGGGAAGTTGAGTTTTTTGTTGTTTTTTAATAAATTTTTATTTATTGATTTTAGTGAGAGATAGAGAGAGAGAAAAAAACATGGATTTGTTGCTCTACTTATTTGTGCATTCATTGGTTGATTCTTGTATGTGCCCTCACTGGGGATCGACCTCAAAACCTTGGCATATTGGGACGATGCTCTAACCAACTGAGATACCTGGCCAGAGGAAATTGAGTTATTTAAGCAAATCTGTGAACCTTTGAGTGCTGAACTGAGAGGGCTCATTCCCAAGAGGGCAGAGTTCAGAAAAGAAGCAACCACAAGGAGCTGGAGGAGCCCCAGAAGGCTTTGCTAAAGAGCTGGGGCTTCAAGAGGGTCTTGAAAGAGTCTTAGCCAAAAGTAAGTGTTGAGGCCCTGGTGTAAATTTAGAGATACAGTGATATAAAAGACAGGTAAGGTGTCTGCCTACCCTCATGGAGCTGACTCTGATGGAAGGAAAACATCTGTTCATAAATAAATGAGCAAGAAATTCAGATAATAACTGCTCTGAAGCCAATAAAACGGGACTACTTTAAATTAGGGGAAGGCCTCTCTGAAGAGGTGATTTTCAAGCTAATAACTCTGTTAGAAGAAGCAGCAGTCACACTGGGATCTGTGGGCAGAAGAAGCCACCAGTGCAGAGACCTGAAGTGGTGATATGTTTGGCATGAGGAACTGAAAGAGGGTTCCTGTGATTTGAGTGGAGTAAGTGAGCAAGAGAGATCAGCCAAATGAGGTGGGAGAATGGGCAGGGCCCACTGTGTAGGAACGGTGAAGAATTGCAGGTGTTGGAATAGCAGGCAGCTTGGGTTAGCTTAGGGTCTAGCTGAGTTTCTAGAAGCTCAAGGAGGTTGCTAGTCTTCAGAGGCAAATGTACAAATGTACTGTGCGATGATCAATCACAACGATCCTTTAAGACATGAGCTCTACCTTGTGTTTCCTTCTGTAGCCAGGACAGAGATGTACACAGGGACCTGACTCGAGTACCCCTCCCAGCCCAGCTGTACAACTGGGCTGCCCCAGAAGTTATTTTGCAGAAGGAAGCCACAGTGAAGTCGGACATCTACAGCTTTTCTATGATCATACAGGAGATTTTAACAGGTAGATCAAAGAGTACATTGACTGTGACCAAAGTCCCTATTCTTAGGTTGGATCCCCCCCCCCCCAAGAGTTACTGAGTTTTATGAAAATGTAGGACATAGAAAAAAGAAATTTCTTCAAGGAAACCTCTTCCTCCTTATGGAGGATATAAGATAACCTCCCAGAAATCCTTCTCTTTTAACTTGTTCTTTAAGACTCAGCAACACCCACCGATCAGCTTATCAGTGGCAGTGCATTTAATCCAAGCAAAGTTTTTAAACTGAATATAGGCATCTCTGTGAGGATCCCCTGAAGAATTTGTATGTGAGGGGGAAAGACTGAGCTCTGAGAAGTAAACTATGAAATTAAACACACCCAGGTTCCTTGTATGTATAATCAGGGTCACTTAAAGATATGGTCACATACCCGCAGACAGAAGGAATCCTTCAGGAGAAGGACACGCACACCATAAAGCCACATTTACTGAGGGGCAAGAGAGAGCCCTCGTTTAGCAGTGCTCGCAGTCTCAGAGGTAAAGCCACACCTTCCATGAGAGGAGTGCATTGGCAACCCACTCTGACTCCATGAAATAGTCCTTGTGGTCCCCACGTCTGTCTGCGGGAAGCCCATGTGTACATGACTCTGTGACTACTTTTTCCTATTTCTACAGCAGGGATTTCCCAAGTAACTGGGTAAAGTGGCTTCTCCTTTGTGATTGGACTTCCAGGCAGTTTTCCTCCAGAAATTAATGTTTAAAGGGGTTGAGTGACTTGACCAAGGGAACCCAGTTTCATTTGATTTCTTAATGTTACTCCTTCTTCTTACCTTTTCCTTGACAGACAACATACCCTGGGATGGCTTAGATGGCTCGGTTATTAAAAAAGCCATAGTCACGGGAAATTACTTAGAAGCTGATTTCAGGCTTCCAAAACCTTACTATGATATTGTTAAGTCAGGCATCCAGGTCAAACACAAAGACCGAACTATGAACCTTCAAGATATCCAGTATATCCTGAAGAATGACCTAAAGGTAAGCTCTGAAGCTGTTAGGAGTTTATTTCTGCTTGCTCATCTCAGGAGAGTGGGGAGTTAGAGACCAAGAAGAAGCTAGAGGTCAGGTTGTAAGAAGTTTTGGAAATCCTCATTTTATTACACCCTTTCTGTGTTCCTGAGAAAAGCCTAACTGCCTAATTTGTTGAGGGCAGCAAGGAATTGATGGGGGAAGCTGGGAAGGGTCAACACATAGCTGGGGCACCCAGTAAGCACATACTGAGATTCAGTGAATAGCAGCTATCGTTATTACTTTTAAAATAATAACATTGAATTAGCTAATTAGGAATACAGTCAGTCTACCCAACAGGAGTAAGAGGGAGTTTATTTGATACCTAGATCTGTTTCAGAAACACCAGTGACATTCAGATGATTGCAAATATGTCCTTAATGATATTTCCCCTGTCACAGGATTTTATTGGAACCCAGAGAACTCAGCCAACTGAGAGCCCCAGGGTGCAGAGATATGAACCCCATCCTGATATCAGTGTCTATCTAGGACTGACTTCAGAACATCCGAAAGAGAACCCAGACTTGGAAATAAAAGAGCTGAAGGAAGCGGGTATGGCCTTAATCCACAGGTTTTTTTAAACTTTATTATATCATTCCATTTATTTTATTATTATTATTTTTAATCCTTACCAAGGACGTCTTCTCCATTGCTTTTTTTCAGAGAGAGTGCAAAGGAGAGAGAGAGAGAGAAACATCAATGTGAAAGAGACACATCAATTGGTTGCCTCCCGCACGTTCCCCGGTCAGGGATCGAGCCTCCAACCAAGGTACATGCCCTTGGCCAGAATTGTACCCAGGACCCTTCAGTCCATGGGTTGATGCTCTAACACTGAGCCAGACCAGCTAGGGCTTAACCCACAGGTTTGGCATGAATGTGTCCTGAGAGTCACAAGTTGCAACTAATCAATTCCCCCAAACTGTACATGCTGCTTACACTGGGAAAAGATGGATGCCTTAGGGGAAAAAAAAGTCAAGATCCTTGAAATTATTGTTAAAAATTTTGAGCTCCATATACACCTTGGTGGATCCAGAACTAAGTAGTAACCAGTTAATTTCTAGCATGATTACCCTTAGGAATTTATCTAATTGCTTCACAAATAAAAATGATGATTTCTTCATTTAAAATTATTATCTGCTTGTCAGCTAGGTGTTTTGTAGATGCCTTTTATCAGGTTAAGAAAGTTTTCTTCTATTTTTTTTTTAAACATATCTTTATTGATTTCAGAGAGAGGAAAGGAGGGGGAGAGAGAGAGATAGAAACATCAATGATGAGAGAGTCATTGATCGGCTGCCTAGTCCGCAACCCGGGCATGTGCCCTGACCGGAAATCAAACCCTGATTTCCTGGATCCTAGGTCAGTGCTCAACCGCTGAGCCATGCCCGGCCAGGCTTCTATTCTTAGTTTGTTGAAAGTCTTTCTCATAAATAGATGTTGAATTTTGTCAAATATTAAAAAAAAACTATTATCTGCTCAAAAAACTTGAGACAGTACAAAGAATAAGATTACCATTTTCATTCTGCTACTTAGAAATAATTTGCTAACATTTTGGCGTTTCTAACTTTTTACTATAGGCTTTACTGCTTTTTAGTACATTTTGGAACCTTAAAATTCAGAGCTGGAAAGAGCCTTGCAGTCATCCTGCTTAATGCCCTCACATTCCAAGTGAGAAAACTAAAGGTCATAGAGGTCGTGGCTCACTCAAGATTCCAGAGCTTGTTACAGAGCTGGAACCCAAGCCAGCTGAATGTTCTCTAACTCTCTTTGGACAGGGGTAGAGACCTCCAGAGTGGCTCCCCAAGCTCTCGTTGCTTTGGCTCCTCTGTCCTGTTCTCTGCGAGCTATACACCATCAACCAAGGGTGATGGGTGGTCAGTTCTGGCATTACTTATTGAGGTCTTATTGTTCCCATGATGCAGCGGTGTCTTGGGCTGTGTCTACTTTTTTTTTTTTTTTTTTTAATGTTTTTTATTGATTTCAGAGAGAGGAAGGGAGAGGGAGACAGAAGCATCAATGATGAGAGAGTCATTGATTGGCTGTCTTCTGCACACCCCCTGCTGGGGATTGACCCTGAAACCAGGGCATATGCCTGATCAGGAATTGAACCATGACCTCCTGGTTCATAGGTTGGCGCTCAACCACTGAGCCATGCTGGCCGGGCTGGGCAGTGTCTACTTTTATCAAATGCTCACTAAGAGCATAACTTTAACTGACATGACTATTCAGACTCTTGTGTGTGTAAAGAAAGCTGTGAATTTAGTCCTTAAGAATCAGGGGCCTATAATTTGCATGTCTTGACAGTTAGGCATGTGTTGTTTTTTTAACTGAATATGTAATACATTTTGTAGGAGTAGGAGAAATGCAACAAGGATTAGAATTTTATGGTACACATTAGACATTTATGGAAGAGGTGTTCCTTTTTTCCCCAAAGATATTTCCCTCATTTCCCTGTCTTTGCTACGTTCTTCAAAGCAGTAAACAGTAATTACTACTTCCATAGGTACGCTGCTCTGTTGTGTTGAGCAGTATTTATAACTTTACGTTTCAAGTTGTTATCATCTTCAAAAACTCCCTTTCCTTTCACTGTACAGTCTCACTACACTGTTTCACAGTAAAAATATGTTCTACTCAAATTCAGAGAGCCTGGACGAAACCAGAGGCCCAGGGTTAGGTACTGATTTAGTGACAGGGTCTGCTGGCACCAACCTTCTATTTATTTATATTATTAAAACTGCTGTAATAGAAATGAAAGCTACTTTAATGAAAAAGGAATTCAGGAATGAGATCATTAAATATAACTAAGTACATTTTAAATATCAATACCATGTATTTCCTGATTAGTATCAGGTAAATATCTAAACTGTTTATACTGAATTCTGGTCTAAGAAAAAGGTCAAAGACAGTTACTAAGAAGGTGCTTCAGATTATCAGGTCCATTTTGAAAACAATGAGGTCCTCAGAGATTTCTGTTGGTCCTTTTGTTGGTAATCCATTTATGTCTGCATCCTTACTGTCCACTTTGCCTTTGCTTTTATCAAAGGATTCTTGTGTAGCTTTTCTAGGCCACACATGACTAACAAAGGGGGAAATCAGAAAGTATATGTATGGCTCCAGGAACTTTTTGGACTCAGAGCAGAACTGGAATGACAATCCCAGGTTTGAGCTCCTGAGCCATAACTGCAGGGCCCAAGTGGAAGTTTCCAGTTTTACGTGTTTTAACCACACTGACCTTAAGCTTAGAACATTTTCCCCAGGATTTGGTCCCTCCCAGATTTTCTACCTCAGCGCATGTCAAAATGGGAACTTTCTCCTAGGTTAGAAATACCTTCTCCCCCTCTGTTGAGTGTGCCTGGTAGTCTCCCACACCTGGGAAGGGAGTGGGAAAATAGAAAGCTTCTTTCTGCATTCTCATGTCACTCGAGCAATAGCCGAGGCTGCTTAGCTGCTGCACGTGATCATTTTAACCATTTGCATGTTGCTGCTGCTTTCAACAGGCAGTCAGCTTCATTCACCAAGAAGTCCCAGTGAAAAGGCAATACCAGATCCTCAGGCCCCAGATCCCAGTCTGATGGCCAAGGAGACTCAAAACCAAGATGCTCCTTCTCCTGCTTCCTTTGTGGCAGACGAGGCCAGAAGCCCCAGCCCAGATCAGGCAAGCCTCTGCAGCTTTGAAATGAACGAAATCTACTCAAGCTGCCTGGACATGGAAAGTGACAAAAAGAAAGAGCCCCCAAGAGCTGGTTTATCTCTGGAGGGGCCTAGCCCAAACCAGGTAGATGATCTGAAGTCCCTGGAAGAGGAGTTGGAAAAGATGGAGAGAGAGGCATGCTGTTTTTGTGAAAAGAGTGGGAGCTCTTCAGAAGCTGACACAGAGCTCTCCTTTGAGGACTGGGACCGGCAAAATGGTTCACTTAGTTCCCCCAGCCCACCTGAGCCAGCGAGAGAAGCGAAGGGCAATGTGAACAAGTGGTCCAAGACTGACATGTACATCAGTAAGTGCATGCTGGATGTAAAGATTGCACAGGCAATAGCGAACCAGAATGACGAGTTACTGGGGAAAATCAAGCAGAAATTCAATGAGTTTGAGAGGATGCAGAAGGAGCAGGAGGAGTGCCTATCTCTGTGGACTTCTTCAAGAATGTTTACTAACCTCTCCGACTTCCCTGCAGCTGTGGGCCCCCCATCTTTTGTTTATATTCCTCCTGTCTTGCAACTCCCAGGGGGCCAGTGGCCAGATGCAGGTAGCAATTGCCCGATCCTAGCAAGGTCTCCCAGAACAATGAGAGACTTTCAAGGGGGACATTTTGGCAAAAGGTGCAGGGAAAGAAGTGGCTGTGGCTGGAAACCTTTCACTGCTTTCACTCAAGTCTCTGAAAAAAGCACTGGGGATCCATCGGAAAAGAGCCATCAGGTAAAGCTAAGAAGTGGGAGGTAGGGTGTCTGAGCAGGACCCAGAGCTGGGTTCAACGTTGCCCCTAAGCCAAATGCAAGGAATCAAACTGCAATCTCCTGGCTCATAGGTCGGCGCTCAACTGCTGAGCCACGTCGGCTGGGCAGGTCTGATTATTTCTACACTTTTAGCAAGAATAGCTTTAAAAACTAGAATGGAGAGTGAAGAGAAGAACTCCATCAAATTACTGAAGCATGTTTATTTCTTTTCAAGCTGCCAACTCTTTGTGGCCCTGGAAAACAGAGCCCAGGTGAACAATTCCAGCCCACTCAAGAAGCCAAGGACAGTCTGGAAAGAAATAGGAACCAAAATACTGGCAGGTGGGTTAATGTTTTATTGTTCTTTGTATCTCCATGCCTTTAGATTCCCCTGTGACCCCGAGGTCACTTACTGATCTTCATATGTCTAGTGACAAAGAGTCTGTGAGTGATGAAGAATAGTAACACAGAAATAGTTTACAGATCTTGGCAGGTTCTCTGTTAAGTGAGCAAAAAGAGCTGGGTAATGGAAATTTGTAGGAGCCATCAAAGGTGAAGCACCTGGCAGGTTAATCAGGACTCATCACTTGTCAAAAGCAAAGCACCTTTGCCTTTCCAAAGCTGCCCAGATGGGTTTTCTTATCAAAAAGAAATGCCAGGTATTCCCTTTGCTAGTGCTCCAGAAGTCAGACTATTTGGTTCCAAAAAAGTGTCACTGACAGGAGGGCAGAAAGAGGGTTGAACACTATCAGTGTTATCCTGCAGCCTCTGATTTCCAGCTGGATCAGTAAAGTGAAGTAGCTTCAGCACAGATCACTGGAAGGAGAGCATATGTGTACCCTGGGTTTTTAAGAACTTAGGTAAAGCTAACTTTATTTTGCATTGGGGGAATTATTAAAGGAGCAATAAATGTTTTTCAAGATAGACTAGTATGTCAATTTTAGTTTCCCTTTTCTGTGGTTAAATGGCAGCATTTATTCACAGCTTTGAAATCAGTTCTGGAAGAAAATTTTTTTATTCCCTCCCGCAATGGTGACTGAGATTAATGACAAAAGTCTGCTGCTCCTTGCATGTTGGTAAATATCTACATTAAGAGAGAATCAAGGAAAATGCCCAGACATTTTAGTTTAGTGTATTTTACCTTTACGCAGGGAATTATTGAAGAACCACCTGACATCAGGTTTAGCACTCACATCATTGATAGAAGCCAGTATAGCCATTAGATGACAAAGCAAAAGCTGTGGTTGTGACCTTCCCTTTTCTCCAGAAGAACAAAAAACAGACCAAAGTTTAACATTTTGCTACCAATCCACCTAGTCTTCTTTGTATGCTTTTAAAATATAAAAGTTATATACATGTATATATCTTTTAAAAAAGTTAAATTTATAGAGGTAACATTGGTTAATAATATAAATTTTAGGTGCACAACTTTACAGTACATGTATAAATCTTCATTATATCCTGATTATATTATTTTAATTATAATGTATTATATCCTGATATTTCACTTTACATTGAACACGAGCATTATCCCACATTATTAAAACATTCTTGTAATGTAAACTTATTTTGAAATTGTTGGATTTCCCCAATTGATGAATTTTAGGTTGTTTCATTACCTTTTTTGTTATGAATAGTGCCACAGTGACTTGTCTATAAAGCTTTTTCTGCATTTTGGATTAGGTCCTTGATAGATTCCCAGGAGCAAATTTACTAGGCTAGTTAAAGGTTTGAGCGTCTTAAAGATTCTCGATAGCTGTTGCCAAATTGCTCTTTAAAGAAGCTGATCAGATCTGACTTTTCCAATGCAACAGTCTCTCTGCTGTCTGGTTCAGTGGCAGAATAGGATGTTCTGGATAACAGGGAGTTCATATACATGCCACAGATCACACATACATTTTTGAGAGTTTAATAGACAATAAAATATATATGACCATGGGATATTTAGAGGAAAAGAGACTCTCTTGTTTTGCAGATAAGGAAACCTTGGCCTAGAGAGATTGAAGTTTGCCAAAGTCAGCCAGTGGCAGGTCAGGGTCTAGAACTTAATGAAACTAGGCTGATGATCTCTGAGTGTCTTTAAGATCCCTGGTACCTTAAGTCCATCTTTACAAATGTTAGTTATTGTGCTATCGCTGGTATGCAGGAGGCCTATTGCCGGAGAATTCTGGTAGAAGGGCGAGAGCAGTTATTGAACCATCGCTAGTGTTCTGAGGCATTGAGGGGAAGAGGGAGCTTTGCAACAGCCTAAGAGCCAGGATTCTGTCTGGTGAAACAGTATTTTAATTTTGGGTTTGTTCTACTTCTGAAAATCTCCCAAGAGCATTTTTATCTTGAAATCTGAACTTGGAAATTAAAAGGAACCCCTAGAGATCTTCTAACCCATTCCTTTTATTTCTTAGCCAGGGACAGCCTAGAGAGTTCAGTGCCCAAGCCAAAGTGACACAGCTGAATAGTTCACTCTTCGCTGCATCAAACCACCCGAAGGGACCTCCAGTAACATCCATCCCTGTCCAAGGCTCTACCAGGTAAGGAGTCTTACTAGTTGAATGTTGGGGAGTCTGGCCCCCTCTGGTGGTGATCAGGAGTCAGTAAAACCCCAGGAATGGCTTAAAGTGGTGTCAGTCCTCTGGGTGGGCTGGTGGGCTCAGGATTGTGTCAAGAACTTGAGCAAACTGATGGTTTGTGTCCACCCCGCTCCTCTCCCCCTCCAAAAAAACCAATACAATTTAGGATCAATATGGAATCGGCGTCTTCCAAAACATATAATACAAAGTCAAGAAATAATGAAGATGCTGGAAAGGTACACTTAAAATGGATAAGTAAGTATAAAGTCATGGATTCTGTTGGACAAAATGAAATTTAAAGTTTGTCTCTAACCTGGTTGGCATCTCTAAGTGCACAGCCTGTATCGCACTGTTCTCCCACATTCTTTTCTTCTGTTAGATCATTCCATTTTAAAAGCAAGGCCTTTCTGATTACTAAATGAAGAAGAGAAATGCTTTTTTCATTTCTAGACCATATAAGAAATATTTCTATTGTATATTAATGTAAATTATATAACAAGTGTAGTAAAAATATACTACAATAGAGATATTTAACATACATGCCATTATTAACGTAGAAGCCTGCAGTGTCACTTTCACATATCCTGTGGGCATTATCCTTTTGTGTCAGTTTTATCTTGTAAGCTTAAAAGGAAACAATGTCCATGTGGGTTTTTTTTAACACTAATGGTAAGTGACATTCGCAAAAGTATAGAACATTTGGAATGAAAATATACACATTCCCAAAATAGCAACTCATCATGGCCTAGAAAGGCTAGACGAACTCAAATATAATCCTGTAGAATCTCTTCAGACTGGGGGCTTCAGATGTCATTTTCTTGTGACATCTTCAGAGCAAGGAGGCCCATCTACAAGTTTTCTCCTGCCTGGAATTCAGTGACAAGGCCTGGAACTAATGGAAATTCTTTTGCCCTTTCCTCACTCTGTCATCAATTCTCTCTCCAGCCCTTCAAGCAAAACAGGGTAAGCTAAGGGCAATGCAATTCTAAAAAGGCAATTATGTGACAATATGAGCTATAAAAATATTATATAGCTCTTTAAGAATCAAAAGCTTTTGTTTCCAGTGTTCACAGTGCTGTTTTAAATAACGACTTTCTCTTGTATCCAGTGGAGGTGAAAAAAATGGCAGAGAAAGCAGCTACTGGGCAGCTGGCTGTACCTCCTTGGCATCCTCAGAGTGGTCTGACTCTAGAGAATGAGGCTGAAAACAAGCCTGATCACTTGCTGCAGCCCCCCATTAGGGACCCTGAGAATGTGACTTGGCGGCATGTTGTAGAGTATCCCAGGAAAAGTGATGCTCCAGGACGAAATGGCAAGCATGACAAAACAGACAACAGTGACCGTGACTGCCAGCATGGCACACAGCCTGGGCCTGGAAGCTTCACCAGTAAGTTCACTTGGAGGAATTGAGATAGGTGAACTCTGTCAAGTAATCAGCTCTCAAAAGTAAACCTCCTGGAATATTTCCTTTGCTTGGTCTCCTCTCCTTCCCAACTGTTTGGGAACCCTGTGTTCCAGAGGAAAGCAGAATACCCTTTTGATCCCACTATCCTTCCCATAGGTAAAGAAATCCAGAGATTCATGAGTTTTTCTATTGCCAGAGCAAACCCATTTTCTCAAATGAAGTGAAATAATCCCCGTGCATTGCCCCTGGTCCTGGGTGTAACCTAGCGAGGAACTGAACCTTTCTTACCTGAGGGCAGTGGTGGACAGCCACTCCCTACTGCCCTTTTCTTTGCATCTCATTTTAAGCTGGAAATACTCCACTGGCTCCTAGAGAGTCTATGCCAGAGGAATCTTTGGCTGTCAACACTTTATAGATTTGTAGGTTAAAACTGAAGGCTGTGTATTTCCACTTGGTAGTTTGCTTGCAATTAAGGCATAGGATATTATTTCAAAGTTGTTTACAAGTCAAAGAAAGGTACATCTAAACTGATCATTTATTTTAGGTAGAAAATCTATTGGCTTGGGTTTCTTTTGTTTTTTTTTCTGTTTTTGGAACTTGTCAAGCCCCACACTTGAATGGGTGAACAAAAATGTGGATGATCTAGGGCTTTATGTTGGGGCCAGGCTAAAGTAACAGTCTCTACTCTCTAGACTGAACCTGACCTGGCCATCTGGGACATGGTCACCAGAATAGCCATGCATCTCTTCTCTCACGCTGCCCTTTTCCCTTTCATGCCATCTGAATACCACTGAATAACTATGGCCCTGGTTGGGTTGTGTTATAATCATTAGGTAACAGGCACCTGTGCCCCAGAGGAAATGAGCAGCCAGAGCTTAGTGAAGTCTTTCAAGCAAGTTCTGAAGCATCTGTGGTCACTGAGAAATCTTGCAGTGTAAGTAATATGTTCCGGAGAGCCAGGTTGAACCCATGGACCTAATAAAGTAGAACTGAGAGGTTGTTATGTATTATGACATTGAAATAATATCTGTAGTAGTTCTTTTTTGTTGGAGTATGTGCCCTCATGTCTCTGACATGGATGAAGAAGTCTTTATCTCTCTATGTATTACTTTTTGAGTCAGTTCAACTCAAAGTGTTGTGTATCTTGGAGCTTGGTTCTGGGGAACACAGACAGGCATCAGATTCAGCTCTGGCTCTTGAACTTCCCATCTAGTTGGGTAGACAAAATCAACTCTGGAAGTACAGCATGGGTTAGATACCAGAGCTGGTGGCCCAGCAGGTGACTGAGGCCAGATTGGAGAAGGAAAAGCAAGTCCAGGATTGTGATGAGAGCACTTTCACCTGGATGTCCTCTAAGACCCAAATTCAGCTCTCAGCTCAGTGAAAGAATACGTTCGTGCCTGACAATTGTGCCTGAGCAGGATCTGTGGGGTTCAGTCATTTCCCAGTATTTGCATTGAGGTTACAGCTTTGCTTCAGGGGTTTAATACATCCCTGAAGCCTGCAATTGGGCCACAGTCCATCCAGGCAAAGGAACCAAGTTTTTTATCATCATTGACATGGTGCCACAATCACTTAAAAAATGTAAATATCAATCAAGAACAAAACAGTGTAAAAATACAATTGTGATAACATTTTAGGTCTCTCAAAGAATATACTACTGTATTTTATCATTGCACATAAACCACTCACGGGATAATTTATTCCTTCTGTCACGTGAGGGCTAGAAGGACATGCCATAGTAAGCAGACTGGCTTGGCTAGAGAAGCAGGTCTGTCAGGGAAGTGGGGAAGGTATGGGAGGCCAGGCTTGTCTGAGAAGTTTCAATTTGATATGAGAGGTAAAGGCGAGCAGCTGCTAAGTGCCCAGGAGGAGGAAGTGTGTGGCAAAAGCGGTGTCCAAGGAAATAAACCACAAAACCTCTGCAAAGGGATGATTGAAGGTGAGGAGAGGAGCCAGTTGTCTGCCATGTGGGGTCAGGGCCTGAACACAGGGGAATAAACAGCAGAGGGAGGGGTGGAGCAGAGATGCTGAAGAAATAACTGTTACTTTAAAATTTTTAATGTTTGGCCTTGGCCAGTGAGGCTCAGTGGCTGGAGCATCGGCCCACACACTGAAGGGTCTCAGGTTCGATTACTGGTGAAGGGTATGTACTTAGGTTGCAAGTTCAATCCTTGGCCCCAGTCTGAGCGCATGCGGGAGGCAACCAATAGATGTGTCTCTCTCACGTCAATATTTCTCTCCCTCTCTCCCTTCCTCCCTTCCACTCTCTAAAAATCAGTGGAAAAAATATCCTTGGGTGAGGATTAACAAAAACACAATTTAAAAAAAAAAATTTGTTTTTACTATTGAGGTTGCATTGCTATTTTTAAAATCACGATCCTTCCCTTGCCTTTAAACTGTAACAACACCCAAGGGAGTCCGCAGTTCTGAGCAGCCTCAGCCTTCTCATCCGGAGAATGATGCCAGCACGTGTATTTAAATTCAGTCCTCAGCTTGAGTTGTCTAGGACCTTTCTTCTTTTTGAGAATTTTGGAGCAGAAAGGTTGCCCAGCCCCCTTCCCCTCCGTTATGCAGATGAGGACACTGAGATTGAGGACACTCAGGATTGTCCTGTTTACAGCTCACTGTGGGGAAGGAGGGCAGAGGCAGGTGTACAAGCAGGCAGGAAGGGCCAGGTCAAAAAGCGTCTCCCTGACTGCTGGGTGATTTTAGAGAACCCCGTTGTTAACACTGCGTCCCACTGTAAAGAGATTTCTTTACAATGAACACCAACTTAAAAGTGATTTCCTACATTACTAATAGGAACAGTCCTGGCCATCGACTGGTTCACCAGAGTCTTCAGAGGACATAAGAGATGAATTTTTAACTCCAGACAATGAATATTTTTACTCCACGACTGCTCAAGAAAACTTATCTCTAGAGGTAAAAATTTAACAGTTCAGGGTAAGGTACATTTTCAGCTTTCTCCATCATCTATTCCTTTTAAATTATTTGTATTGAGGGAAAATAGATTACACATAAAGGTATATAATGTCATCTTAATCAGTGTTTTCATGTGCTTTGAAAAAAATCTGAAAAATAAGACGAGAATGGAAAGTCAAATGTATTTTCTCCCAAATGTGTGGTTCCTGCATTTATTTCTACAGCACTTTGTACTTTTTTCAAAGCACTTTTCTTCATTTTATCTAATTCACATATCCTTTCGGGGACAGAAAAAAGATCTGCTATTATTTTTCTGTGAAGAAGAACTAGTGATCCCCAGAGCCAGGATTAGATCAAGGGTTCAGCAGTGGACATGAAGCTGTCCAGCACACTAGGCTTTCTCGGGAATCTGCCTGGCTTTTGCAGAAACCTATTCGTACAGAGTAGTTTCGTTTATAAAATGAAACTCATTGGATTCTCTTATTTACTTATACAATTTCTACCACATCTCCCCACTAATCTGCTACCTTTTTTTGGCTCTTTTATTATGGAAGGTGGGGTAGAGGAAAGGGAGGATTGTACATGTCAATCACAACATTTGACTGATAAGAAGAATTCAGTGATGCATCAAAAAGCATCACTTCCACTTGTCTGTGCTTTTGAAAACTCAATCAGAGCAGTTTTCCATTATTAATCCCTTACACATTCTTGATTTTACTGTGAGCAGACTGGGACAGCATGAAAATCTTTAATAAAAAGGTATTAAGTATATATATGTATGTATATACATGTAATATATACATATATATAAAAACGTACATAAAAAGTGTAACATAGAAAAAAGTACACAGATCTTAAGTGTTCAGCTCATGAACTTCCACAAATGAATACTCATGTAACCAGCATCCAGATCAAGAAACACAACATTATTGGTCCCAGAAAAGACCCGCTTTGTGCCTCCTCCCCGTCACTGCCTCCCTTCAAAGGAACCAGTGTTCTGACTTCTTGCCCCATGGAGTAGCTTTGCAGGCTGGACCATTTTCCAGCTCTTTGGCTCTTCTGATAAAGCTCCCAGGAATCAAAACATCTTTGTTGGAAGGTTGGGGTGAGGACGGTAGAATGATGAAGGGAAAAGTCACCTAATTCCTCCTTACAGTGGAAGGGGAGGGGAGGCCTTGTTGAAGAGGAACGTATAAGAACTTAGTGTCTGTGAATCAGGTTTGTTCTTTTTCTATAAAAGATGCAGGAATCTTATGAAGATTTTCAAAGTTTAAGAACATCAAGAAATTTTCTTGACCTTTTGATGATATGCCTGCCTCCACTGAACCTCCTTTCTTTTTTTTGCAGACCTCAAGTCCCATAAAAGGAATACAAGATGCATTTGCCCAACGTCAAGGCTCTGGTAATCAGCCATTAGGGCAGATTCCTTTGAGAACTGCTTGCTTTCCCTGTGTTGGAACATAGATGTTTGGAGCTGGAGCAGTCCTTGGAGATAATCTTCTCCAGGCCTTTCATTTTACAAAGTAGAAAACCTGAGCTCAGTGATTTCCCCTCATAAGAATGAATCTCTTGCCCCTCATCGGCCTCAAGACATCCACACATTATGTTACCTATACCTCGCCTTGAGTTCTTACGGCATGTGTTGAAGTTGTTCCTTTTTTTCCCTAGTCTTTCACTACATTTCAGGCTCCTTCATGGCACATATTAGGTGTTCAGTTATCTTTGCTGAGCTGACCTGAGGGATTTGCCCAGGTCACACAGCTAGTTATTGACACAACCAAACCCAGAACTAGGTTTCCATGTCCTTCTCCACCCCAAAAGGTGGAGTTTCATGATCATTTTTGTTTGCTTGCTTAGCATCTTAGCAAAGAGTTTACAACAGCCAGTAGCACAAAGTCAGCAGCATAATATCCTTCCCTTGGGAGGCCTTAGGTTCTATATGGCTTAGCAACTGCTTTCTGCTACATGGCAAATTACCTTGGATCAGCAGCTGAGGTATGGCACAAGACCACATGTAAGTGAGCTACTGGTACTGATACAGACATTTAAAATGTACACTTTTGCTTTTTTAAGATACATAACCGTCTGTTTTAAAACTAGTTATCCAGCTGTCCTGGCCATGTAGCTGTCCACAGTCACGTCTCAACACTCTGAACCCAGCCAGGCAGGGTGGGCTTGGGCTGTGAACTCACTCTTTTCCTCCTGCTGCACATTCGAGCTTCCATCTCTAACCTGATCCAGGCCCCTGTCACAATTGGGAGCATTTTAAGGAACTATGCTTTTAGATGAACAGTTAAATTCTCAGGATAATAAGTATTAAAAGTCCACAGACTTAGGTCTTGGGCCACCCACTTCTTTTTGTGTAACCTCTGCCCATGATCACTTTCTGGGTGAGCCTGGCCTGCACGTGGCCACTTTGCTTATGTTTGGAAGAGAGTTGAGTGGAATAGAGAAGTTGTGGAGCAGACAGGTCAGAAAACCTGGGCTAGTTCGATCCAGACATCTGCAGTACATGAAGAAGCCTCTAATTTCTACTGTTTCATTCTTTCAGCCCTTTCTTCCCCCTTTTCTGCTAGGCTCTGATATATATCGCCTTCACACCAGGTGATGAAACGGGTAAGAGTTGGACACATGCTGGCTTCCAAATCTAGTTCTGCTACTGATTTTTTTTCCCCTGCATGACCTTGGGCAAGTCACCTTACCCCAGGGTCCCACTCTCCCCTTGTATAAAGTAAAGGTGATGGTCAGGCTCTAAAATCTCTAAATTCCCCTCCTGCTCTAAATTGAACCTATTAGGAATTTATGCTTTCTAGTATTTGAAAGGTCACAGGAAGAACCCCAATGTGTCTTTACTGGTGAGGTTTCAGAGCTCATTAGTACCTGCTAAAGGTGGCGTTGTTCTTATGGACCTCCCCATTGCCCACCAGACTGCCTGGACCTATGGAATGGCAGGGGGATCATGAGCATTTGCCAATAGGGCAGGCTGCTCTGCCCTCTTCTCTGTAAACCACAGCAGTAGAGTGCTGAGAAGGAACATGGATATTCGCCCTATGTGCCAGAGGTCTGCACAGTATCTCACTGAGCACCGGGAAGAACAGAGAACAGTTGAATTAGCTCCTTAGTACTCAAGACCCCACCCCTACTCCTTAAGTGCTTTTTGATGACCAAGAGGCACAGCACTCTGGAAACGCCCAACTAATGGTCTTTTCTACTGACTCTTGAGTGAACAAATAGTTCTTGGTTTCAACGCCCCCTGGTGTCTGTTGACAGGAACCAGGTCAGTTTGCCTTCCTGAAAAGACAAAACAACATTTGTCTCCAGAAATAACTGTGTGGTTATAACTGGAAGGCCAGTAAATGGCTTGATTGTGTTCTGAGTGTCAGAGTTCCCCCTCTGAGAAAGGAAAAGAAACTTTTGGAGCAAAAACCTCTTCTACAGCACTCAATCCAAACCCAATTAGGAAGCGCTTTTGTTTATCCAGATTATTTCTTATTCTGGACAAGACCAAGGGAAAGTGAAGGGAATGAAAATATAACCTGGGTTGGCAAAAATATATTTACTTTATTCTTTCAGGTGAAAGAAAGGTCCAAATGAGAAAAAGCCTTGGAAAGAATGCTGAGGTTTTTACCAGGTCTCAGTTCCAAACTATACCAAGGTGTGTGCTCTGATTTTATTCACTCATAGTAGTAATGTTAATTGGTGATAATGCCCCATATTTATATATTGCTCATCTTAAAATGTACTAGCCACCACATTCTAAAAATTAGCCCCCGCAGATTAGCTTTGTCAGTACTTGTTTAGCAGAATGTGTGGGGTCGTGAAAGGCAGTCATTATCTGTATTCAGATCCTAACTGCTTTTCTGTCCGTGTGAACCTGGGTCAAGTTTCTCAGCCCCTGTTTTCTGTTTCCCTGTCTGTAAAACTGTAAGGAATAAGAATCCTTACTGAGAATGTTGACATAGGGATTAAAAGTAATAATAAAACTCCTGGGTATTTGTCCCAGAGAAATGAAGACTTACGCTCACAAAAATACATACATAGAAGTTATAGGTACTTTTGTTGTTGCCAAAAACTGGCTAGTACATTTTAAGATTTTTCTAACAAGTAAATGATTTAACAGGCTGTGATACATCCGTATCATGGAATACTCTTCAGCAATAAAAAAGAATGAACAATGCCCTGGCCAGTGTGGCTCAGTTGGATGAGTGTCATCAGTGCACTGAAAGGTTGTTGGTTCCATTCTCGGCCAGGGCACATGCCAGGTTTTGGACTTGATCCCCTGTAGGGGGCACGTGTAGGAGGCAGCCGATGGATGTTCCACTCTCACATGGATCCTTCTCTCTCTCTCTTAAAATAAGATAAAAATGAATGAACATTTATTTATTTATTTGTTCATTTTATTTTTAATATTTTTTTCTTGTATGTGCCCTGACCAAGGATCAAACCCTCAACCTGGGAGTATTGGGATGATGCTCTAGCTAACTTAGCTACCCAGTCAGGAAAAAGAATGAACTATTGATACATGTGACTTCCTGGATAAATCTCCAGAGAATTATGCAGAGTGGAAAAAGCAATCCCCAAAAGCTATTTATATGATTTCACTTATATAACATTTTCGAAATGATAAAGTTACAGAAATAAAGAACAAACGAGTTGTTACTAGGAGTAAGGAAGAAGTAGGGAGTGAGAGGGAAATAGACATGGCTATAAAAGGGCGATATGAAGGGACTTATGGTGGCGGAAATGTCTCTGTTTTGACTGTATCAGTGTCCATTTCTTGGTTGTGATATTGTTCTATAATTTTGCAAGATGTTTCCATTGAGGGAAACTACGTTAAGTGTATTTCTTAAAACTGCATGTGAATATACAGTTATCTCAAAAGAAAAAATTTCATTAAACTAATAGATGTAAAGGGCCTGGTACAATAACATTCAATTTACTTTCCCCCTCTTTGAGCCTCAATTTCCTTATCTATAATAATTATAGCTAGTGTTTCCTATGCAGCTACCACATGCCAGGTACACTGTTTTGTCAGATTTAAGTCATATAATAACCCTCGGAGGTACACACTGTTATCTCTATTTTGCCAGTAAGGAAGGCAAAGTTGAGAGAGTTTAAGTATTTTTTCTAAGGTTGAACAGTTAGTGAGTGGCTATATCAGCCAGGAGAGGCTACATTATGCTACATAACAATCCCCAGGTTTTAGTGGCTTAAAGCAATGAAAGTTTATCTTTTGCTCATGCTCCCTGTCCATCATGGGATGGCCAGGAGTGTGCTGTGTTGTGTTACCTTCTGTCAGAGATACAAGCTGAGGATGGGCTCTGTCGTGCGTCCTTAATTGCTGAGGCAGCAGAGAGAGGACATGGTGAATTGTGCACTGTCCTTTGAAGTTTTTTCCCAAGAGTTGCGCACATCACTTTAACTTACATTTCACTGGTTAAAACAAGACATGTGGCCATTTATGCAAATTAGGAGGGCCAAAAAGTGCTGTTCTACTGTGTGCTTAGAAGGAGAAACAAATATTTTAGTGAACAGAATAAAGTCACAACTCAAAGTCCATGCCCTTTCCTTTTTACCATTGGCCTCACAGGATTGTTGCAAAGATTAAAATTTTGAAAACATGGAAGGATTTAGTTTGGGATCTGGCTTATAGTTTGTGTTCAACAAGTATTGAAACTGAATCCTAAATACTGGTTCAAGTAGAAACAGGTCAAGTTTGCCTTCAGTATTCTTTTCTGGCCATTTCTTGGCACAGGCCTCTCCTGATACTCTGCGCCTGGAAGCTACCTCATATGGTCAGGCCCCATGACTGTGCCCTTTGCTCCAGCCTCCAGCCCCAGCAAAGTTCCTGTGCTCCAATGATTTCCCCTGGAACTTGCTCACTGTCATATAGCATCATTAGCTGATTTCACATGGACTGACCCTTAGAGAGCATTTATTCAGCCTCTAAGAGGAAACTGAGGTGCAGAGCAAGGCTCAGACTTGCTTGAGAACATGTGGCTAGTTGACAGCAGAGCCAGGACCAGAATTCACACTTTCCACTTCTGAGCTTAGTGCCCTTCCTGCTGCTTCTCACACTGGTCCCTTGTACCACCTTTGTCCACTCAGCTGACAGGCAATTCATGTAATTTTCTTACTTTCTCTCTTACAGTCCTGAAGGTGAACAAGAGGAGACGTTAAAGGAGTCACTGAAGGAACTGAAAGAGAAAGACATGTATGGCCACTGAAGGATTGCCTGTGTAAAGTTTTCATTTTAGGGGAATAATATTTCCTTTGTAAGAATCTGCATTCTTCCCATTTTATGTGAGCCTATTTCTTCTGTCACCAAGATGGGATCTAAATTGCTAGCACCTTACAGTCAAGGAAAGACAGTGATGATAATTATAACAACTATATGTTTCTACTTGAGGTATAAACATATTTATGTAAACAGATTAAATTTGGTTTCCACACAAGTTACTTTCATCTCTGGACATAGTATATTTTTAGTTGCTGAGATATATTTAAAGTTAGTATCTCCTGGTAAGATATTCTCTAATATTCTCTTTAATATATATATAAGATATTCTCTAATTCTGACCTATTGCCAAATAAAGATTTTTGTCAAGAGCATCCTTAAAAAGTCCCTCTCAGGAATATATTGTTTGATTTTTCCAGACATCTCCCAATTATTGTGTGTTTTTAATTCTTTAGATCATTGACAGACATTCAAGACCTGTCTAGTATCTCCTATGAACAAGATGGTTGTTTTAAGGAACTCTCATGCAAAACACCCAAAACAAACCACGCACCTACTAGTGTCAGCACTCCGCTCAGCCCAGGTAATCACCCACAGGGAGAAGTGTTTTGGAAGAGGGAGTGAGCCCCTGCCCCATTTGCTTTGGGAAGCCAGGTCTTGGGAGCAGACCTGGTGTTTTCTCCCAGTGCAGAGGCGTTCTTTAGGGCCAAAGCTGAAGGGAATAAGCCCATGGGAGGCCAGGGAGGGGTGGTACTGTTGGTTATTAAGCAGCTATAGGAGGCATTTTTACTTCAGAGGTACAGACGTGCAAATGCAAAAGCTACTATGTATTCTGAGCACTATTGAATTTAGTGCAAATACATTGCATTCTCTAGAGTTTGTAACTTCATTCCTTTGTGCTTAAACATGTATAGTTCTGAGTCCTGCAAGTGTATGCAGCCAGCATCAATATCCTCTTTCTGGTGTCCTTAGTTCCAGTATATTTGTACTTCAAATAATCTCCCTTTATTTTGATGACTAAGTTTAGAGACTATCATTTTTTATACTTTGAGGAGCTGTGTCTTGAATCAGTGATTATTTCCGTTATTAACAATTTGGAAAATCCCTGGTATAGGTATAGAATTGTGTGGGGTTTTCTGTTTTTGTTTTTAAATAATATAAAGGATTCAGACACTAACTGCCCTTTTTTCCACAACAGAGTCAATTTCTTCAACTGACAGTCGCTATAAAGACTGCCTTGAAAGCATCACATTTCAGGTGAAAACAGGGTCTTCCTCATGCTGGAGCTGTCAGGAATCTGATAAATTTACAACTGTCCAAGAGAAAGCAAAGAGCCTAGAGTCCCTTTTTACTTTCTCTGGAACTCTCCCTTCAAGACGGACTGATCACGTAAGTATGCCAGCTCTGCGTTCCACTCCATGGTGTTAGCTCAAAGGCCTCAGTGGTCTAGAGTACCACAATTTCTCCACATCCATTTTACAAAGAGGGCAAGAAGTAGGTTGGCTCCTCTCCAGGCTTTCCTGGGGCTCCTCTCTGAGTCTGTACTGTAAGATAGACCCTGGGTTTTTGTGCCTTTTTTCTCCCTAGAGATAATGTTTGGCAATTTCTCTAAGAGCCAACCTCTGCCATAGCTTATGATGCTGCCTTCACCTGCATTGTTCTTTCTTTCTAACCATATCCTACCCACTTGAGGAGGCTCGAGTTCTGCTTCCTCCTTGAAGCCTCCTCTGGTTAGTTCCAGATTGATATTGAGTCTTCTCTGAACTCCTGAATGAATAGTCTGCAGTAAAAACAGTCAATTGTGTGCTACCTTCTCTCCTCCCTCATATTTCACATGTGTAGTCTCTTCAAGAAAACTAAGTTCTTTGCTTGGTACTGTGCATTGAGAACCTATCATTCCATCCCTTTGCAATGTAACTTTGCCTGTCCTGCCACTACCAGGACCTTGGACGTGTGAATGAAACCCTCTCGAATCCTCCAAATCATTGTTACCCCAACTGCCATCATGTGGAGCAGTTTCTACTGAGCACTGCCTGAACCCTGACTCCCAGAATCATGAGTAATAAAATGCTTATGTTTATGCACTCAAAACAAGATAAAAAGAACCTGTTGACTCACCATTCTGTAGCAGATTGATGACTGGCTTTGGCCTTCAATGAAAAACCAACTATTACCTTCTCTGGGCATTTGATTCACAAAAGGTCTCACTCTGAAGTAGGGCAATAAAGAATTTTATGCTTTCATTCATCAAACTGTTAATTGGGCAGGTTCTAAGTACAAGGCACAGTGCCAGGCCCTCTTCTAGGCATCCAAATGTGAATATAAAGGGCATAGTCCCTGTGCCCAAGGAGCTCACCACCTAGTGAGAAAGACTGTAACAAAGAGGTAAGTACTCAGTGCTGCAGAGGCGAGGAGGGATGAGAAGGAATCAACAGATACCTGGCTACTTCTATCAATGATACACAGCCTTAATGTTGGAAATGATGGAGCTGCACGGGCCTTTTTAGCTCAATATATGTGTCAATTACCTTATTTATGTCTTACTCATAGAAAAGATCATCTACATGTACTGGGGCTCGTTCCTCCAGCAGTGCTAAGGCACCTGACACGTCATCCCATGCCACCCAGAAGAGGAGCCTGCCAAGAGGTACCCTGTGTTTATCAAAATACAGGTTCATAATAGGAAGGCAATTTAAGGGAGCCATAGTCTCATCTTTGATGCTGCATTCGATTTAAACAAAACTATTTTCCCCCGATTATAAAAGACACATTCATTATAGAAAACTTGGAGAATAAAGAAGAACTTAAAAAAGAAAAGCATTGAATTCTGCCACCATTTTTTAACCTCTTGTACTATTTTGGTACATATCTTTTTTATATTTTGGAAATATACAAAAAAACATTTTTAGCATAGTTGAGATTATATCGTATATCAGCTCTGGCCTGCTTTTTTTTCTTTGATGATATATTTTGAGGCTTTCCTCTTGTCAGTAAAAATTATTTGTAAATATATGTAATGGCTGCATCACAGTCCGTTCTTCATATCCCGCTTAACCATGCCCTTATGTTGAAGAACTGTGCAGAAGTCTGTCTGCACCTCGGCTCCTTTCCTTAGGATAGCTTCTCAGAAGACAGTTCCAAAGCAAAGGTATGAATGTGTTAACAGCTCTTACACAGGCATGTTGTCTTTGCCACATTAATTTTAATGTCTTGCACCTTTGGTACAACTCTTGTAATCTCGCTTTGGGGTATAAGGATTTTGTGGATTATGCTGAGGGAGTTTGGTTAATGTTATAATTGAGCACTTAGGGGAAGGCCCAAAGGATGATTGTTCCTATGTGCCCTGGCCTCAAAATCTACAGAGAAAGGCCTTCTACTTTATGTTTTGTTCATTTTGACTGGTTCAGAGCCTCTATATACCTCCAATAGCCCTGTTCCAGATTGGACCCCCAGCCTTTCAGTAAGAAGTTGTACTTCACTTACCCCAAATATCCATGGGGAGCACAGATTACGGGGCACAGATTAAGCAGTCCTGGGATAGGGGTGATACAGGAAACGGTTTGGAGTAAAAGGGAGAGTAAAGCCATCCACATATTTGGAGGTCTCAAATAGGTCTGTTATTGGAAGAGGCCTTCTTCCTGCCTTAGTTTGTTTCATCATTGAGAAATCCTAAGGTACATCCATGTGGGAGCCTAGAAAATCCACTTCAGGTCCAGGAGGGTGTTAAGTCATTTTCCCTTTTATCTTTTTTCAGAACTAGTAGAAGCCATCTCGCAGCAACACATTGACAAGCTACCACCTCCATCTCAGGAGCTACTTGACGAAATTGGTAAGGGATGTTCAATACAGAATGTACACGGTGGCCCTGTTAGCTGTGGTCACTGACCACAATATGATTCTTTGCCTTGGGCTTGAGCACTATATAGTGTGGAAGGCAATATGAGTGTACAGAATTCAGGAAGGGGCAGTTTTCCAATAAAATGGACCTCAGATTACTACCAGCCTGGCCAGGATAATTAGCCTATGTCTGTTGTCGTTACTTAGACGGTCCATGGTAATGATTCTAAGAGGAAATAACATACAAGTGGTTTATTATGATGAACTTCTGTTATTGAAGGAATTGTTATCTCCTTTTCTAACCAAACCAGCCATACCTTGAAGGCGTGATGTCTGGCTACTGAGGCCAAGACACCCTGTTCTTTTAGTCTTGCAATTAGCAGGAGGTATTGAAGGTATTGGCATTGCGGATGAGTCACTTTCCCTAGGGCAGAGAAGTCAGTGGCACAAAACCTAATGTGACCAGAATTTTCCATTTCAGGCAGAGACTGAGCAATACCAGCTCAGTTTTAGTTGTAGCTGATTGGCTAGCCTTTCCCAGTTGAATTAATGCTGGAAGTAAATGCTACAAAGACATTTGGGGCAAGTGGTTTGCTTGTCCAGAAACGACCTGACTGCTTTTTTCTTGAGAGCTTGGTCCACCAGACTTGCACTCTTAGAGGAACATCTTGTCAGACCTCTGCTGGTTCAATTCTTGGTGTGCGGCCCCTAGAGAATTTCCTGAGGGGAACCTTTTGGTGTTCAGGGTCTCAGAGGTTTTGTGTCTCATCAGGAAGAGGAAAGTGAATGAGGACTACCTGCTGTGATTCAACAGAAAGCTACAGTCTATGCTGTCACAAGGCCGAGCCCCATTGGTCTGATGAACTTGGGTGGGGCTGATCAGAGCTGCCAGAACCTTCCTTAGATTTGTTTTCTGTAGTCCTAGGTCCTTCTTACCTCACTGCACCCCTCTCCTGGTGCCACAGGTTCATACAGGTCACAGGATTTGGGTGTCGTTCTCTCAGGGCCCTACCCCCACACCGACTTTCCTGCTCTGGAACTCCCTAGGGAGTCCTTGCAAAGTGCTCTCCAGTTGCTCTTAATACAGCAATAGAACTGCTGCTCGTGAGAGTAGAGGTCACCACACATGTCCTTCTCGGGTGTCATCTGTTCCTTGGTCCTGCCTTAATTAAGGCAGTACTTGTAGACTCCTTTGCAGTTTGAATTTAGTGAAACTTTCCTCTGGATTCTGTTGTCTTCTCTCTTCAGTCACCACGTGGAGTCACCCATTTCAGCAGCTGTCACCAGGTCTCTTCCCAGGCTCCAGCCTCATGGCACTGTTGTATCCCTGTGCACTTTGTGAAACTTCCCTTCACGTTACTTAGGGGAATTATCTGGGCCAGGTTTATAGGTGATGTCTGTACTTTGAGATGGGTCAGTAATTTTCCAGAAAGACAAAAGGCAGAGGGCATTTGGGTAGTTTCTGCTAATAATAGGTGCTCCCATCTGGTTATTGTATACTGTATCATCACTCTGCTGTTGTTTCCCCTCCAGAGCGCTTTGGGGAGTGACCCAGAGCTAACACCTGTGCTTTTGGAGCGCCCACATCCAAAGCCCTAGGCTTCTGACAAGGGCCTAAAGGGGAGGTCCTCTAGAACTCTAGGGGATCCTTTATGATCAACAAGGGACTACTTTTAACAAGGATGAAGTGGGGTTTTTATTTCAAATTATATTAAATGATCTTATGGGGCCCTTAATGGCCCAGGAACTACCACGTAGGGCCTGTATCCTGACCTGCAGGAAGGGAGAGACCTGTGTCTGCACATAGCAGGGCCATGTGGTGAGGTAGCCCAGGGCTCCTGTCTATGCTGCCTCCCAGCTGTCTGCTCTGCTCTGCTCTGCTCTGGGAACACTTGGAGGAAACTAAGCACCTAACAAATGCAGTGTGCTGAGCTTAGCAGTTGCTTGTCTGGGTCTAGTGAGCAATTCTTTAGGAACTAGAAGTTATAGATATTCTTTGCTTTCTGTCTTTCCCATAAACTAGGTAAAACTATGAAATAGTCTAATAGAGATGGAGGAAATTATGGGTTGTTCTGATGCTGTTACAAACATAGATTAGAAAATGGAGATTGAGAGCATAAACCTTAGAGCTAGACTGCCTGGATTTAAATCCCATTTTTACCTCTTACTCTATGATTCTAGGTAAATTCCTCCTTAACCTTTCTTTACTTTCATTTCCATGTCTCTTTAACAGGAATAACAATAATGTGATCCATCTCATAGGGTTGTTGTGAGAATAACTGCAAACATTGATTTTAATGTGGGTTAGAAACCATACCTGCCACATAGGGCTCTGCAAGTCTTACCTGCCATCATCAATTTTAGTTTTATTGTATGGGATTGAATGTCCTCAAGTAGTGGTTTCCAAGCTATCAGGCATCAGAATCACCTGGAGAGCTGGTTAAACTACAGATTGCTGGACCTCACCCCCAGGGTTTCTGATTTAGTGGGTCTGGTATGAGGCCTGAGAATTTGCATATCTAACAAGTTAGGTATACTGTGGCTGGTCTGAGGACCCCTTTTGAGAACCACTGCCCTAGAGAATGGTGTGACATGAACAGGAAGAAATAAGTTGCCTTCTGCTTTTGTATTGGACAGAACACTTGAAGCGGCAGCAGGCCTCGTCCACCGCGTTGGGTGAGGACACAGCAAGTCCTCTGGGCATCACTGCAAACGGTAAGCCAACTACCCAGATCTTTCTCATCTGATTCATGCTGGGATGCTGTCCTTGGCAGCACAGTGGTACATTTGGGGGAGTGTAGACCTTGAGGTCAGGCATAACCACCTCGATTCTGACTCTGCTTTTGTATGGCCAACTGTTTCTGACTCCGCTTTTGTATGGCCAACTGTTTAATGTGTCTGAGCCTCAGTTATCCTCATCTATAAAATGGGGATGATAATTCCTACTTCATGATGTGCGTAATAGCTCCATACACAGTGCCTGGTACATTGTAAGATACTGAACAAATGTTAGTTCTTTTCCCTTCATAGGATTGCTGGCAGGATGGAACAAGATAGCATGTGTAAAATGCCTGGCATACATTAAAGGGTACTACCCTTCCCCACCCAAATATTTTCCCTGGGGCTCCAACCTAGAAATATCTAACAAGTGGGAACAGGGTGGTCCTCAAGTAAATCTGTGCAATTTGTTTTCAGGGCCACTTACTTCCTCTCTTATGTGCCCTTTCCTTCCTCTGCTTCCTTGTCTCTCTTGAGCCCTGGCACAAGCTGGGTTTCCTGTAGCTTTACCTGGCACTGAAGAGCTCCCAAGACCCCAGAAGCAGCTGCTGTGAATACAGGCACCCTGCAGACTGCCACCTGGCCCCTGCTTTCCTGGGAAGAGGGGACTAGTGCTTTGCAGGATACAGAGGCCACTGTTAACCCTAAGTTTTTTGCACTCCATTTTAAGGCAGTCTTTTTGAATTATTTTGTTGCTGTTCAAATAAAGTGAAGTTTTTCAACTGTTTTTAGATCAGAGTCATTTAGAAGAACAAGAAACTAACAGTACAAAAGAAGATAGTATACTTTGGACCCAACAAACTCAGTGTGTAGGAGAAGACACAGAGAGGTAACAGAAAAAGCTGGACTTTTGAAAGGTTTTAAAATACTGTATTAGTTTGTATTAGTGTTTTTCCTCTATTGACAAATAAGAAGAAGGGGGAAAATGGTCTTTTTCAATACTATCCTAATAGCCCCTATTCCTAAAAGGTTTAAAAACATTTTTTAAATTGTCGTAGAATACATATAACATAAAATTTTTAAGTTCACTAGTGTTAATTATATTCACACTGCTGTGCAACCAGTCTCCAGAACTTTTCCATCTTGCAAAACTGAAACTCTGTACCCATTAAAAAACTCCCCATGCCCCCCTCCCTTCAGTTCCTAGCAACCACCATTCTACTTTCTGTTTCTGTGAGTTTGACTACTTTTGATGACTTCATGTAAGTGAAATCATATAGTACTTGTCCTTTTGTAACTGAGCATAATGTTCTCAAGGTCTGTTCATGTCACCTGTGTCAGAATTTCCTTACTTTCTAAGGCTTAATTCCATTGTATGTGTATATCATATTTTGTTTATTCTTTCATTCGTTAGTGGAGACTGGGTTGCTTCCACCTTTTGACTGTTGTGAATAATGCTGTGAACATGGGTGTATGAATATCTCTTCAAGGCACCCTGCTTTCCATTCTTCTGGATCTATACCCTGAAGTGGTATTGCTGGATCATATGGTAAATCTATTTTTAATTTTTTTGAGGAAATACCAGACTGTCTCCCACAGCAGCTGCACTGTTTTACATTCCCACTAACAGTGTACAAGGGTTTCAGTTTCTTCACATTCTTGCCAATACTTATTTTCTGTGTGTGGGGGTTTTTTTGTGGCCATCCTAGTAGATATGAGGTGATATCTCATTGTGGTTTTGATTTGCATTTCCCTTATCATCACTAATGCTGAGTATCTTTTCATGTGTTCTATGTCCGTTTATGTATCTTCTTTGGAGAAATATTTAACTTCTTTGCCCATTTTTTAATAGGGCTGTTTGGTTTTTTCTTGTCAAGTTGTGTGGTTTGTTTAGGCAAACATGGGTTTTGGCTTTTTCAAGACATCTTAGTTAAAGGCATTGGAAAAGAAATTGTTAGATCTTTCTAGCCAAATAGGAGGAAGCGGGGGCAATCATCTGACAATTCAGTTTAAAACACAAGGTTGCCTCAGGAAGCCTGATTCTCGTCCTGATTCGGAGCTCTCCTTTGACCTGTGTTGGAAGGTAAACCACTGCAGCTCATCTCCTTTGCCTCCCGACTTCTCTTGCCTTGTCCTATCATTCAGGGCGAGGTGAGTAAGACACTCCTTGTACACAAAATTGAAGGAGGCCCCAGAAAACGCAGGAGTCAAGATAAGTGCTATTTTAATGTAATATTTTTAAAAATCAAAATTAATACAAAAGAATCCATGATGAACAGAATATCTGAATTTTAAAGAAACACAGGATCTGAATTTGTCTTTGGACCACTTGCTTCATCCTGTTACTGGTCCTGTGGATCCTTAAGGTAGCCCTGCAGAATTCTTTCAGCTGCAGTGATAGAAAACCCCACCATCATGCCTAAATGAGTTTGTCACACATGATGAGGCCCACAGGTTGGCAGGGCATCAAAGATGCCACCAGAGACAGGCTTTTTTGATCTTCCTGGTGTGCCACCTATAGCAACAGCATAGCATGTTGGCCTTTATTTTCAGGCTTGTCACCTCCTGGTTGTAAGATGACTACTGTCCACACACCAGGCAGAGAAAAGAGGGTGGGGCAAAGGACTATTCTAGCTGACTCTGCCGCTTTTCTCACTATATCTCATTGGGCAAATGGGATGCATGACCATCTTCAGTTACAAGGGAGACTGGAATTTGAGCCTTTAACTTTTTAGCTGCTGTAGAAGAAGGCAGCAAGGGAGAAGAGTGGTTTGAGTAGCTTTTAGATAGTGAATCTTGTTTTTGCCACACTCTTCAAGGGCAAAATTATTCTATATAAGAAAGGAAAAGAGAGACCTGTAAGGGAAGGTCTGGGAAGTGGAAGAGGAGACAAGAGCCTTGGGACCTGCGAGGAAGTGGGGAGAGGGTTTTGGGGGAGACAGAGAAGAAAAAGAGGCGGGGGGTGGGGTGGGGAGGACGATATAGTTCTTTAAGTTTTAGAAATCTTCTGACCATAATGTGTGGTGTAACTCCATTCCTTCCATCTCCAAAACATCTCCAGTAACATCTATGCCATTATTCAAGGCAAAAGAAGAGTAGCTCAGGAAGGCCGAGTTACATTTGATTATATAAAGTGCTTTGCACGTGGTCAAAATGTAGCTACTATTATTGTTGTCTCTTTCTTTCCCAAAAGGGCCGAGCAAGGAGAGATGCCCACAGATACTCCGTCATCTCAGTCCTTGGCACCAAGCCAGAGGGGAAGATATTGTTCAGATGGGTGGAACTCTGTGGGCCTTCTGAAAACACACACTGCATCCTTTAGTCTCAGAGGGTACAGTTCTAGCCTCAGGTGGAAACTGACTTAATGATCAAGAATTGAGATAGTCTAGCATTGGACTTCGGAAGGTAGGGATGTCATGGGTGCCGAAGATTTTTGTCAAGAGGATTTTGTGCACATTTATCGGATCTAGGTGACCTCTATAACTCTGCATACAATCTTAGCAAGCTCTCCATTTCTTATATGTATAGTGAAAGCACAAGTTTGAAGGTCCTTTCGCACTCTAAGGTGCTGTGCCTCCTTGTTAAGGGAGACGGGAAGTGACTGGTCTCAATTCTCTTCTTGCCCTTGGGCAGAGCTCACTCTTCTCTAGACGAGGACCTGGAAAGATGGCTGCTGCCACCTGAGGACATCTTGGAGCAACAGGATCTCCCCAAGGGCTCTGCAAGGTTATTATATTGTTCTCCATCCAGGGATTGTTTTCTTCTTTCTCTGGAAGGGGGACTAGATTTCAGTTTTTAAAAAACACCTTTTGGGAGAATGAATATCTGGTGATGGCATTACATTGCTGTGGATAAGCCAGCCCTGACTTCCGTCTGCCCGTCTTCCTCCAAACACCCATAGTACTCAAGATATTAACAGATTGATATCAGTATAGAGAGAGGCCTCTAAGATTGCTGTATCTTGGCCCTGTCACCTTCAACATGTTCATCAGTCATTTGAATTAAATAAAAAAAGGTATGCTTATCAAATTTTTAGATAACACAAGTCTAAAATGAATACTAATGTGATGGGTGATAGACTGTGGATTCAAAATGGTCTCAACAGGTGGAAATGTTAGATTTCCCTCAAAGATGAAGCAGAGCATTTGGATCCCAAAGTATGGAATGTGAGAGTTCTGACCTAACGGGGAATTTTTTATTGGAAGATCCTACTCATTGTAATTCCATTGAAGGCAGGAAATATGTATTACTTTTATTTATTTTTATTTTTTTGAGAGAGAGAGGAAGAGAGGGAGGAGTATGTGTGTTTCTTATTTTGATATGCCTGGCATTTCACATGCATCTTGAGATAATACGAATTCAAGACATTCTTTCTGAAGAAGGCATAGACAGCAACTCCATGAGGCCTCAGTTTGATGCAGTTGCTAAAAAAGTCAATGAAAAATAAAAATATAAAGGTCGGTGCAGCATGAATGATGAACAGCAGAAATGTATTGACCAGGTCAAGGTAATGACTCATGCTGCTGTGACACAGTATGGGGCTCCTTTCTGGGAGGCACATTTTAAAAGGGACATTTGCAAACAGAAGAGGATGGCCATTAAACAGTCAGAGGTCTGGAAAGGACCCATGTCATATGAGAACAGCTGAAGAAGCTGGGGAGGCTCGGCCTGAGAAGAGCAGATGGAGTGGAGAATTTGATAGCTGCCCTGACACCTGAAATATCGTAAAGTAAAGAGAGTCAGCTTACTGTCTTCTGCCCCAAAGGACAGAGCTAGTGACTAGAGACTGCAGAGTAAGGGATTTTTATTCAGTAAAGCATAAACTTTCTCATAGCCATAGCTCTCTGGCAGAGAAAACAGCTCCTCCCTCTCAAGCACAGGCTGGATGACTCTGGTCCGGGGCATTTGGACAGAGCAGAAGATAACCTGAAGGCCTCCTCCGGACAGACTCTAGAGCCTATGATTCTGTTAGTGATGAGAGGCTAGGATGAAAAAGTCCTTTTTACCCCCCCCAGGCTTTATTTTCTCTCTCATTTACATATTTGTTTTGAATATCCAGCAAGTGAAAACAGAAGAGAAATCTTTGAACAGTGCCAGTTTGGTTCAGCCAGCGTCTGTGGAGCTTTGGCCACAAGCCAAGTGCTGTGCTAGGGCCTAGAGATGCAGAGGGATAAGACGTCTCTGCCCTTAAGAGCTTATAGTTGAGTGGGAGAGAAAGTTTCTGCTTACTAGTTTGACAAAAGTTGTTAGATACTTTAGATATTTCATTTCAGAGAGATTCAGGAAAGGAAGATGTAATAAAGTGGTGGCTGTAAAAGAACACCAATGACAACATAAGTGAAATGCCTTCTTTTTCTTTGGGACAATATAACCTAGTGATTGAGAGCAGAGTCTGAGACAGACCACCTGGGTTGGATCCCAGCTCTTGGGGCTTACTAGGCATGTAATTTAACTTCTTTGTGTGTCAGTTTCCTCATCACTTAATGGGGATGGTAGTGGTAACTACCTTACATAGTTGTGATGAAAACTGAGTTAATATACATTATAGTACTTGAAGCGATGCCTGGCCCATAGGGAACACTCCATTCGTGCTAGCTATTATTATGTTTCCTTTGGAGCACAGTCCTCTTGCCCTGGCCATTGTGCATATGTTTTGATACCAAAAATCATTGTTATTGAAGGGAGACAAATACCAAGGATCGAGAAGTTGGTGAGAAGAAGAGAAGAGAGGAAGAAGGCATGAAGCCAGAGAAGACATCAGAGAGCTTTTTAGGGACTTCTAAAGAAGGTATGGATGGATGAATAATCCTTGATAGTGTAGCTTGGAGTCCTTGGGCTTTGATGGACATCAAAGTTATTTAGAAGTGTTCCCCAGATGCTGTACATAATCCTTGTACACATTTCCCCCATAGCGCAGCCAGGGATTTCTGTTAATTGCCAATCATGTCTTCATCACAAAACAGTAACAACATTGAATTTCATTTCTAAAGCAAGGCTTCGGCCAGTCTCATCATTCTTATCTCGCACATTGCCTAGAAAGATGTTTTGCTTCTAACTGTCTAGTGCCTTCAAAAGAGTTCTAAATTTAGCTCACACAGAGGCTGCAGAATCCAATAAGAAATCATAAATTGTAGAATTTAAATGGAGTCTGCAAGTAATGTGAAAGGTATAAATTAATCTTAATTTCAAAACAGTTTGGTAGAGCTTTAAGATTCATTTACAAATGACACCCTCCTGTTTTTAAATTCCTTCTACTCAGGAAGAGACATGAACTCTTTCAGGTCATCAGGAATCCCTCTCATCCTTCTCCGGCCCATTCTCATTCTTCTGCCTCTGCCCTGCTTTGTGCCCCAGGCCATTAACCCGGCATCTCCTGGGCTTCCTGAAGGCCAGCTGGCTTCCTGTTGGCCAGTGGGAGGCACCAGCATATCAGAGGGCACGAGAGCGGTTGGGGTATTACTTCCCCTGCCTGCCTAATTCAGCACGTTACCTCTGCCTATAAGAGGTATCCCTCCGTAAACACAGCCCATTCTTCCCAGGTCCAGCTCTCACTGGGTTCCAGTAACTGTCTTGTCCCTACTTCCACCCTCCAGTCCTTTCAGACTTAGTAGTAATAATGGCTTCCCACTGTTGCTAGTCATGGGATGCTTTGCCATCCTTTGTTTGCTGCCTCAATTCTGACTACACTTCTCTAAGTAAGAACTTCATCGAAGGGCCTGGGGTGGCATTCTGTTTCCTCCAGGACCCTGACTGGGAGAAAGCCCAGGTGTGTGAGCATTTGGCTAGTACTGAATTCACTGAGAATATAATGGAGGGGCTTTGTGAGTTAGCATCATAGATAGTGTCCATAGCTATGACAGGGAACTGCAGAATGTTAGAAGAGAAAACCCATGAACTGTTTTTAGAAAGATTCTAGGTAAAACAGTTCATCTTCAACTAGAGAGCAGTAATGTGACTTCTGAATACTGGTACCTTTTGACCTAGAAAGTAATCAGGTTGTTTTTCTTCCTCCTATATTTCATCAAGAGGAACTGAAATCTTGTTTTTGGAAGCGACGGAGTTGGACGGAACCTTCCAGGTAATGAGATATTAGATGTCCGTAGGTCAAAGTTCACTATTTCTAGACAACACAGGCAGACTTTATAAACATTTATCAGCATCTTGATAAACATTAATGACAGACTTGACTTCAAAGTTGCTCAGTTTTAAAAATGTTAATGTTTATACTTAATAAAACGTAAGATAAAGCAAACACTAACTTTGGTTAAGTAATCAGTAGTTAGAAAAGAACAGTTTTAGATGGAGGAACTACAGAAGGTGCTATCAGTTGCTTTGCAGTCATTTTGCATTTCCACGATACCTTAGTTGAGCCCATCTCCCTTGATTATAAAAATAAAAAAATATTATTAATCAATGTTACTCCAATAAATTTAATAAAAATTTTTTAAAAATCAGAATCCCTTTCCCTTGAATTCAGTTACATAAAAAGAGGCTGTTTTTGTGTCTTCTTTTTAAAAAAATTTTTAATATGTTCTATTGATTTTAAAGAGAGAGGAAGGGAGAAGGGTAGAGAGATAGAAACATTGATGAGAGGGACATCACATCAGTTGGCTGCGAGCCTGAAACCTGGGCATGTGCTCTGACCAGGAATCAAACCGGGACCTCTTGGTTCATAGGTAGATGCTCAACCACTGAGCCATGCCAGCTGGGCTCTTGTGTCTTTTAAAAGTGTACATGCTGCCCTGGCTGGTGTGGCTCAGTTGGTTGTCTTCCTGTGTACCAAAAGGTTGATGGTTTGATTCCCAGTCAGGGCATGTGCCTGGTTTGCAGGCTTGATCCCCAGTAGGGGGCGTGCAGGAGGCAGCCGAGTGATGTTTCTCTCTCTCCCTTTTTTCTCTCCCTTCCTCTCTCTCTAAAAATCAATAAAAACATATATTTTTTTAAAAATGTACATGCCAACTCAAAACTCCCTTTTTTGTTTTTTAAAAAACATGCATACAGGATAATCGTGCTGGATCAGAGTGACTTGTCAGACTAACTGGAACTGGATCATAGATGGACTCCTGGCCTGAGTTTGAATATCCTGCTTGTGAGCTCCCTTCTTCCTAGTCTCCTTCAGTCACCATCAGGGTAATGGTTCCGTAACTCACACTTTGTTCAGCTGCCGTAATAGACAGAAAGATTTGGCCCTGCCTGTTTATAGCATATGTAACCATTTGTTTTTGTTTCTGTTTTTCGGAGCTGTATTTTAAGCTTTTATTTCAGCACAGTGGTTGTAATAATTTGTTTTCAGTTAGATTTCTGAAAAGTGAAAGGTAGTATTTTTGATCATAAAAATTTCTCATTGTGCCCAGAATAGCTTTGGTTTTGTTGACACAGATTTTTGAAAACTTTTACTTCTGTTATATAATAAAATGTTTACTTTTAATACCAGTTGACTTTCAGTTGTGTAAGATGTGTTTATTTTAGTTATTGGGAGAGAAACCACCACCCAGAGAGGCTTCAATTTCTGTTATGGGCTAATAGAAGATATATCATGATAAATGATGAGTTAGGATATTGTAGCATTATTTATTAGTATTCATAAAGGCTACAAATCCTACACAAAAGGTTTGTAACCTTTTGCCTACAGGTCTGGCAGAGTAGACTCTTCTATCTGGCCAGTGACTATGTAATAGTGGCAAATGTTAACCATAATAATATCGGTAGTTAGTGTTTATCGGTTATGGAGCATGTATTTGTGCCGGGTAGTTTATATAAATGAATCCTTTTCCTGCACGTGGCAGTCCCCCTGTGTTTCTTTAGTATGCTCCTTCGCCCATTCTCAGCAGCTCTTATTTCAAACTTCCATCCTTCACTTCCCATTAACATTCAACAGATGACTTCACCTCCAATCTCACAAAGAAAACAGAAGCCATCAGATAGGAACTAACTCAGCTTCCCACGACCAAAACTACTAACATGACTTCATTTCCTCAGGGAATCTTCCTGAAGTCCCTGAACCTCAGACTAGGTTAGGGCCTTCTGTAAGATTTCTCCCATAGTACCTGCCTGCTCTGCCCCTACGTCACACATAGACCTTATTTTTATGTCATAGCACACATGTGGCACACTTATAAACCACTAGAATATTCCACCCCCATGCATCCCCATACAACTGTAAGCTCTGTGAGACCAGGGATCATGTCTGGATTGTTCACTGAGGTATCTCTAGGTCCTGGCACAGAACTTACGCACATTAGGTGCTCAGCAAATATTTAACTGAGCAATTATTTTTAATCCTCCAACAACACTAAAAGTTGTATTATTATTATCCCTATTTACAAAAGAGGAAACTGGCCCAAAGATGGTTCCATAACCTGCCCAAGATCAAACTGGAACAAACATATTTATATCCTTACAACAAAACACAGTAGCTTTCCCTGAGACTGTAGCTCAAGAGTACCCTGAGCAAAGTTTAAGGATTGTAGAAATGAACCAAAAGCTAATTTCAGGTTAAAACTGATGATGTATCCTCTATGAATCTAGTTCCCATCCTCACATCTATTCTGTGGGTGTGGTGCCAAGTTTTTGGAGTATACTGAGTTGTTCACTTTTTGTCAATATGGGGAAGCAGAGACTATGTGAAGAGGTCTAAACACAATAGTAGATGATTAATCAATGTTGGCTCATTATTGAATGAAATTACTGCCCCGTCCTTGGAAAACAGGATAATATTTCAGTTGTTGTTTTCCAGATATATTCCTTTGGCCTTTTTCTGAATAATGGTAATGCTGTATATGTTGCTTAGAAATAAGTTGATCCTCTGGGAATTATATAAGTCCACTCTCCCACTGAGTAAATTAGCAGCAGACAGGAAAAAGTAAAATTATCTCTGTTTTCAGATTATATGAGCTTATATGTAGAAAACCCTAAATATTCCATACAAACAACTGTTAGAATAAAGGACTTCAGCAAAGTAGCAGGACACCAAGGCAACACACAAAAATCGGTTGCATTTTCATGAACAATGAATAATCTGAAAGGGAAATTACAAAAACAACATTTACAAAGCATCAAAAATAATAAAATACTTATTAATTTAACCAAGGAGGTGAAACACTTATACTATGAAAACTAAAAAACATTGCTGGAAGAAATTAAAGAAAATGTAAATAAATGAAAACACATCCCATTTTTATGTAATGGAAGACTTAATATTTTTAAAATGTCAATACTCCCGAAAGCTATCTACAAATTCAGTGCAATTTCTATCAAAATCCCAATCCTAAAATTCATATGAAAGTTTAGTGGACCCTGAATAGCCATAATAATCTTGCAAAAGATCAAAAAAACTGGAGGACTCACACTTCCTGGTTTGAAAGCTTACAAAGCTACAGTAATCAAAACTATTGGCATAAATACAGAACTATAGATCAACAGAATAGAATAGAGAATCCAGAAATAAACCCTTTCATATATGGCCAAATGATTTTTGACAAGGGTACCAAGATCACGGGGAAAGGATAGTCTTTTAAACAACTGGTGCTGGGAAAACTGGATATCCACATGCAAAATAATGAAATTGGGCCCTTACATAACACCATGTACAAAAATTAACTCAAAATGGAACAAGGACCTACACATAAGACCAAAAACAATAACACTCTTAGAGAAAACATAGGATGAAAACTTCGTGGCACTGGATTTGGCAGTGATTTCTTGGATATGTCACCAAAGGTACAGGCAACAAAAGCAAAAATAAGACATGTTGGACTTCAGGAAAATTTACAATTTCACTATCCACAGAGTAAAAAGGCAACCCATAGAATGGGAGAAAATATTTGCAAATCGTATGTCTGATGAGGGATTAATATCCAGAAGATATAGAGAACTCCTGAAACTCAACAAATAACACATTACAGGCTCGTGGTTAAAGGTTCTGTATCAGTAAACCATCATACAAAGCTCTGTTCAAGTCAGCCAGTCTCAATTTTATGATGACAAGATAACAAATGACTACAAATCACTAAAAAGCATCTTTACTTCAACCTGGTTCACCCTTAATGTTTTCAAAATACCTGACTTGTACATGTCCTCCCACTTTTATCCTTTTCTACATAAAAAAAAGACACAATGACTAGCTGCATGTTTTATATTCTAAAGACTTGTATCAGTAGCTCAGTTTCTCAATCTATTGAGATCCCCGCTACTTAAAATCATGTGGTTTCACACCCTAGCCAGTTTGGCTCAGTGGTTAGCTCATCGGCCTGTGGACTGAAGGGTCCTGGGTTTAATTCCCCCCAGGGGCACGTACCTCAGTTGCAGGCTTGATCCCCAGCCCCGATTGGGGCATGTACAGGAGGCAACCAATCAATGTGTCTCTTTCACATTGATATTTCTCTCTCCCTCTCTCCCTTCCACTTTCTCTGAAAAGCAATGGAAAAAATATTCTCGGATGTGGATTAAAAAACAAAACCCATGTGGTTTCAGTTTCAACTTTGTCTCTTATCAAGTTTGAATTTAAAGATCCAGAAACGATGAATCTGACCATGCTGTGTAACTGATGACCTTTAGAGTCAGTAGGGAAATAAATGTTGGATATGGTAGAGTCTGTGTCTGAAAGAGAGAGAGACAGAGACAGAGACACACAGAGAAGCATGTGAAAGGGAGAGGAAGATGACAGTGTCTCGCTTATCCAAAATGGTCATCCAAGTTGGAAAGTCACCCTTCAAATAAAGAAAGAGCCAGAGTCCAGTTGATTAGAATAGCTGAGACAAGAGAATGGTGAGAAAAGACACTAACATTTATTCTGTGACACCCACCTTTTGGACAGTGGTTTCCAGATGATGAAACTACAGCTCAGGCAAGCCAAATAACTTGTCTGAGGTGCACAAGTAGTCACTTATGACCGAAACCAATGACTGCAGATTCCTTCTGCAATCCTAGCCTTACTCCTGAGCCAAGCATGTGAGAATTTATGATGCTGCATTTTTACCCCAGGGTCAACCAAACCACCCGCAAAACCTGGAAAAGGTTGGACTGTATTTTTTGACTTGTATACAGTGCAGTTCCAAACCAAATTGGGACAGATTTGGACCTTGCACCTAATTAAGACAGGGGCTAACACAGTGTGATTGATTCGAATAGCCTTGCCTTAGGAGGATATTCAGGCTGATTCCTTTTCTGGATGAGTCTCTGGGAATTCCTGGAATCTGAGGAGAGTAAGAGGAGGGTATGGAGCCTTTCCTAAACACCAGGAAATCCTGGTTTTGCTGAGAACTTAGCCAAAGCCTTGCTGGTGTCAACTCCAAAGACAAGTCCAGTTTCCTTGCAGTTACTGCTTGAAATTCTCTGAAGAATTGTGGCTATATGCCAGGATGTTTAAGAGGAAGCTCCTTCCTTTATGACATCACCAGGCAGGTAGCTAAGGGGGCTGACTACTTGAGACACTCTTAGAACAACAGCCACTTTTGTGGGAGTGCAAGAACAGCTTTTAAAACTGAGGGTAAATATTCAGGCTTCATTAGGACCCTGAATACAAGCCAGCCGGTAAAATATGGGTTCTACCCAGAAGGGCACCATCTATCAAATGGTCAAGACAAATAAAACTGGGTCCAAGGTAACAGTTTCAGCACATAAAGGGGCTGAAATTACTACCACAAACCCTCAGCAGGGACAAGCGTCCGTTGCTGCCTCAACCCATCGAAGTGCTGCAATCTCCGTGAGCCCTCCGACCCATCGAAGATCAGAACCTGCGCATTCCATCATTCCCAATATATCACCAAACTATCCTGGCACTAGCTACCCCCAGTCAGGACCCAGCTCCTCTGGAGCACCCATCCCCAGAGGAACCGATCGCCGATCAAAATCAGAAGCATACCGCCATTCCTCTCTTCAGCGAAAGCTCCAGCAAGCTCAGACACCACCTTCCTATGCTGTTCAGATGAAGCAGAATAGTCCCACCAGAGAGGAATCACCACGAAGAAGGGGTGAGAGCAAGTCAGGGCGTGACAGTAATCGTTACTCATTAATCCCAGATGCCAAACCCCCTCCTCGGTTGAGTTTTTTAGACCAGAAGGACAATAAACAAACCTTACAAGAAGAAGACCCACCCTCCAAGGTCCAGTACCCACAAGGGGTCAGAGTTCCCCGTAGGACTTTGGTTTGCCCAAAGGATGAAGCAGTCCAAACTGAGCCCATTCGAAAGAGTATGACTGCTGCTGAGATCAAATCTCAAAGGAGAGCCTCTAGCCCAGAACAGGTCAGCAGCCGCCTCTATGCAGCCCAGAGAAGGATCCCTGGCCAAGAGTCTGAATTGGGTCATCGCAGCGCAATTTATACAGAACCCAAGGCCTTGCATAGGAACAAGAACTTGGAATCATCTCTCAGACTCTCTGTCCTTAAAGATGTGGGCGGTGGACACCGAGTTTCTATGCGTATAGAGCCTGAATCAACCCACAAGCATTCTGCCTACACCGAAACCAGGCCCTCCCCAAAAGCCTTCATGTCATCAGAAGTAGAGGCCAACATGAAGTCCCCAGCGCTAAGAGACAGCGAGACCCACCGCAGAGTCACCATCTCCTCAGGAGTACAGGAAGTACAGTCATCTTACCGTGTGACACCTCGAGCAGTATCTGAGAGTGCCCAAAGACCTTCCATGTATACCTCTCCCGAGCCTGTCTATAAGCAGCGAACCCAAGGACCCTCAGAAAGTATCTGCATGCCCCCAGGACCCTCCCCAAATCCCTCTGCTCATGCAAAAGTGGAACTGACTCCTCGGCCCTTACCCCCTCGGTCCTTACCTAGGTATGGACCTGACTGCTCATGGTGGACCTTACTCAATCGTGATGTTGAAATGCCTCAAAGCCGGCCAACAACACCTGATTTCGAGCCTAAATACCCCTCTCCTGTAGACTATTCATTGTCCTTTTTTGAAATGGACTCAAGCCCTTTCTGTGAGGACCTGGTGTTCCAGAGAGAGAAGGCAAGTCCTTCACCACCACCAGCACGAGCAACACCACCACCACATCTACAATTACCAAAGGAGCCTCCAAGCTGGGCACCATTGAGGGAAGTGCCACAGACTCCCAAGCACACTTCCAAACAACCCACTCAAAGGTTTAGTGCTTTCTTCTTGGGTATGTGAAGAAGCAGACTGCCCAGGTACAACCCTGATTTAGTGAGGTGGGACATGGGCAGGGAAGGCCGCCTCTTCGTTCTGGGCCTCTGAGCTGCTCTCCTGCCAGTGCCAAAGCTAGACCTATCCTTGAGCCCATTGCTCCATTCCTTCCCTGCCAGCTTATCTGAGCTCCAGGCTAATGACATTGCCAATGATGCTTGGGTAGGTGTCAGGCATTGACTCTCCAGGCAGTGCTTAACCTTTCAATGGAAGGTAGTAGAGAGTGGTTTGCAGGGTGGGGAAGCTGCTTCCCGAGAGTGCACATGAAGAACAGCTGGGGTGAGGGCCGGTAAGGGCCAGTAAGGAGAAGACGGTCCTCAGGTAAATATTCTGGAAACAAAGTGGAGGAGGTGGGGCATAGATGAACTGGGACTTAAGACTTCCAAGAGGGGAAAGGCATTAACAGTGGCACAGAGGGTGGGAGAAAGGGAGAGGACGAGTAGAAAATGTGACATTTTGTCCTAGACTGGAGGACCTTCTTGGAGAGCATCAAAGGCTGAGGGCATCTTTGGGTGGAGAAATGTGGAGCTAGAAAGGGAGATGTTAAAGAGTGGGGGGAAGGAAGTATGCATCCCACAGAGAGAAAAAAAAGCACAAATCTCTGTTACTTTCAGATGTCTCTGAGGAAATGTACAATCGTGTCATCTGGTGGCTAAAAGGTCTGTGCTTTTCCTTCCCGTGGGTCCCTGGTGGGGGTTTGGGAGGCAGGAGGACAGGTGGGAGGGTAGCCTTGATGTACGTACAGAGCTAGGTCTACCAGGCCGTGATGCATGCTGGGGTTTTGACTTAAAAAAGCAGAGGGACTTCTTGTCTTGCCTAAAATTCCATCATTAGGTATTCCTTTGGGACTAGGAACCCTTTTCAAGAGTCTCCCTATAATGGGAAGTAGGCCCTTGTGGAATGAAGAACAATTTAGGCCCATGACCTTTCAGCTTAGCTGATCTTACCTATCCTTTGATAAACGAACAAACAAACCCCACCAAGACAAATTACCTGCTTCACCGTCTAACTCAGGGCTGACCCCACAGTCATGCAGGTTGAGGGGTCTCCTCATGTCTCTCTGGTTCCTCAGAACCCTCTTCACACCTCTATTCCAGGGCCTGGGAGGTCCTTATTGGCTGCTGCCCAGCAAGATCTCCAGGGATGTCTGGGCCTCCACCTTGAGGCATCAGTGGGTTCTGCAGCCAACTTTAAAGTCCTTAAGAGAAGTGTCTTCAGGGCCTGTGACCCTCCCTGACTCCCCTTGTATCTTGACTTCTCTAGTGGGAAGGAAAGTAAGGACCAATCATACGTGAATCTTAGTGGCAAGGAGTCCCTGCTTCATGTGTTGTAGTCCAAAATATGCTTCAGTCCCATGAGCATGAGGGAGGCCAGGGCTCTGGATGAAAAAGTTCCTGGGGAAGAGAGAGCCCTGGGAATGCAATCTGATCCCAGCCAGGATGAGCCCTCAGCAGAGAAGGGCAGCCCTGCCCCGCAAAGGGAGCAAATCTCCATAAATTAGAGGTTTAGTAGAGTATGGATTCTGGAGTTATATTATTGGGTTTGAGCCCTGTGTCCACTATTTTCTAACTAGGACATTGGGTAAGTAGTTTACCTCTCTAATCATTAGTTTTCTCTATCTGTTAATGGGAACAATGGCTTCTTTTAGGGTTCCTGTGAGGACTGACCAAGCTATGACATGTAGAACAGTTAGCATGGTATGGTGCCTGGCACGGTGAATGCCAGCTGTTGTTAGGTAGGCCACTTGCACTAGGATGGGATTTGGGCCAGGTTATGCCTAAGTCCACTGCACATCATTAGTAAAATTCTCTTTTTCCCCTTCCGTTGGCACTCTCTGATTTCCATGTGCTGCCCACTGGGAACGCCTGGCCTCTACTTCTCCCTATGACAGATGAGGAGGTAAGAATACCCTGGGAATTGCTTCTGGTCTTCCCATGCTCCCCTGTATCCAAGTCTGTGTCTTGCTCTCTGATGGAAGCAGGTGTGGAGGGAAACAGAGCTGCTCCGTTGTTGGGCAGGCTCTTCATTGTACAAGGGCACCTGGCAGAGCAGGCAAGCGGGGGCTGAAATCTAGCCTGTGTTCCACGTGCCAAGCTGTGCTCCTCCGCGGCTGCATCTCCCCAGAGGGGAATTTGCAGCCCTGGAGAGAAAGAGTGGAGACCTTTTGGCAAATGATGAATCCTGCCAAGTGCTCTGTGGGAAGGCTGTCTGGGAAGCCATAGATTGATCCCCATTGGCTCTCCCCTCTCCAGCCTAGGGCACTCCAGAAAGGGGACACTTTTCTGGGTTATACACTGTTTGAGTCCTCACCTCAGAAAGCCACAAGGTGAACTCTGCTCTCAGCAGCCCCATGTCCTGAATTTGGCAGTGTCCTGATTTCATAGCGCATTGTTCCTCTAAGTACTCTAGTTCTTGGCCTGTGTTTGATAAGATAGTCCAAGCTCTTCCTGCTTCCATTCTGTCTCATGCCATCTCTCTTTCTTTCCCAAAGCCTAGTATGGCCTCTAATGGGTCTCATCCATGGGTTAGCCCAGGATGGACAGTTGACTACAGATGAAAAACAAGTGGGGGGAGGGGCAGGACAGCCTGAGCTCAGATAACAGAACAGCTGCCAAGGAGGTGCCAGAAATGCGGCTGCCACCCCCTGCCATGGCTTCTTATCCAGCCCTGTTCCTGGAGCTCAGCTGTGGGAGGGAGCAGCTACTTTTAGAGATTATCTCAGTGCGAAACAGTAAATCTTTCTCTTCCTCCCTTTCTCTCTCCCTTCCTTCCTCCTTCCTTCCCTTCCTCCCACAAACAGTTTTTATTCAGATGCCTGGCACTCTGCTAGGCATTACTGGGGAAAGCATTGAAGCCTCATAGCATACGCTTCTTTGGCCTTGAGAAACTTACCATCTGGACGAGGAGATAAGACATGGACAGGAAACAATATAAAATAGTGTTCAGATGTCCAAATAAATGCAACAGACTTAATAGGTGCTCTTGGAAGGTCTTAGGAGAGAGGGAGTGAGCTGGGAATTTAATGGGGTCAGGTTACCTACCCACTCCTTCCCAAAGCCAGGGGGGTATCTTAACAGCTAGCATCTCGCTCACCCCTGGATGCAAATCTATACCTTTGGGAAGGGGTATTTCCCCTATTTCAGGATATGATGTTTTTGACTGAGCAAGTTCCTCCCTATTCTGCCCCATCTTGTTTTAGTTTAGGAAGTCAAATGCCTTGGCAGCAGGACAGCTCCTTCCCAAAATAGCTCTTATCCTGTCTGGATAATTGCAGCTCTCCAGCCCTGTGCAGTAGCAGAGCTGCTCCCCCAGAAGCTGGGAAGAGAAGACTCGTAGGCAGCTGGGCCTGCCGGTCTTCCTGGCTCTCTGGAAGTGGAGTAGTTTGAAGGTGGGTCAGGTACTATCCTCACAAAGTGAGAGAGCTAGGCCTTCCCCAGCCTGTCCCCCAGGCTGCAGGGCCACAGGCAATCCCAGGATGGAGACACTGTGATGCTGGTGTCCAAGGCCTCTGGTTTCTCTGATCTGGGAATAGTTGACTATAGAGTCTGTTCCAGATTCCATTCCTGGCCAGGAATTGTCTGGTGGCCCAGCCATGGCGTCTGGCTCGTGGATAGCAGCATGTTTATTGTTGAGCTTTGCAGGCCCTTCTGGGTCCGCAGCTGGGGATGGAACACGATTCAGCCCGTCTCTCTGTGTCAGTCTCCTCCCAAGGTCCTCAAGGCTCTTGTGTCTAAGGGGTAGGGTGGACAGATGCTTCTCATCCTTGGATTGGGACATTAGGGGCTGGAATCTTCGCAGAGGAGGTTATGCTGGACTGAGGGACACATTCCTGATGGTTTTTTTGTTTGTTTGTTGTTTTTTATATCAGAACTAGCCAAAGCTCAACAGGAAGGTCTGAGGGGTGCCGTATGGGGTCAGCAGGAGCTGTCTTCTCACACAGCCCTGAGGGATTCTGTGGAATAAAATAGCTCTTCATGGGAGGGGCTGTAACACCCATGATGGGATGGAGCTGCCTTGGCCCCAAGATCTTGTGTCCTCAAGCCACCCAACCTACTTACCCTTAGATGTGACTTCTCAGGCTGTCAGTGGACAAGGTGGTTTACTCTCTGCTATATCTATCAATTATGCAAGAAACCAACTCTGGAAAGCAGGCCAGGAACTAGACGAGGTCGTCTCGGTGATACCTAAGGCAGACTTCAGTGTCTTTAGGGTAACATGTCATTTGGTGCCTGGGACATGATACAGCCAGCCTCCTGTTGGCTCCTGAGCCATGGGGATGATTTGCTCGTGTAGACTTCCTAGAAAAACTCCAGAGCCTAGGAGGAAGCAGAGAGGCTCTGCATTCATGGGATGTTAACAGAATCCTAGGATTTGGGCTGTCAGAAAGGAGCCCTGGACCCATCTCTCCCACTCCTCTCATTTTTTCTTTGTACAGAGGCTCGTAGTTGAGACGAAAGGGAATTGTTGAGAGAATGAAGCAGAGATGCTGAAAATGGGACAGGGCACCTCAGGAGGCTTTTCATAGCAGCTTGACCCTCACTGCACAGCTTCTTTTCCTGTCAGATGGAACCTTTTTCAAGTCCAGAGCAGGATGGGAGGCTGGTGATCTCTGGCCTAGTCTTGCTATTTTGGGGACAAGCTAAGTTGAACAACTCATCAGGGTTTGCCCAGGACTTTCCTGGTTCTAGCATGGAAAGTGCTGCATCCTGAGAATTTCCTTAGCCCTGGGCAAACCAGGGCAACTGGTCATCCCAGGACAGGCTGGGATGCGGCATGCCTCAGCAAGAGCATCTGGAAGCACAGTATCCCTCTGCCCTACCTTCACCTGAGACCTAGGCAGATTGCTCCCTCTGCCTATAAACTGGGAGCAGGAAAATGCTATGCCTCCTCCTCAATCTTGATGGCAGAACTGAGGCAAGAATCCTTCCGTTTTCTGTTCTGCCCAGAATGGTCCCCATAGGGAAGAATCTGCCACATCCATTTTGGGCTTGCTGGTGTATTTCCAGAAGCTACTAGGTTCTCTGCCTGGAATCCATCTCCAACACTATGTCTTTCTGTCAGAATAGCCTCGTGATGTTTGAAATGGTGGGTTTTTTCTTTTCCAAGTAAGAGGAAAAACAGGGGGCCTGGCTAGATTAGTGAGTGTGGTTTTTGAGGGCAGAGTGCATACTTGAGAGCACCCTTACAGCTGCTCAGCCAGAGGAAGGCTGTCCTGAGTGACAGAAATGATCATGTCCCTTCACCCTTCTCTGCTCAGCTGCCTTTGGCCCAGCTGCCATGAAGGCAGAAGCACAGGACAGCTGCAGCTTGGGGGCTGGATGGAGGCCTGGAGGAGGGGGACAGAATGTGAGGCAGTTCCTGAGAGAGGCTTAGGCTCTGCCGTTGTAGGTGGGAAGACTGGGCCAGCCAAAGTAATTTCCTTGGCACACCCACCACAGGCCAAGTCATTTGGTTACAGCAGTCTCCACAGCGGCTGTTTTTGGGAATTTGGTTCAGAGAGTCTGAAACCAAGACCTGCTTTCTAAAGATGAAGTGATGTCTAGCTGGAAAAGCTGACCCCACAGTTGGTGGCAGCATGGTCATTGGTCACTCCCATGTCACTTTAGTCTAAGGCTCTTCTCCCATCGCTCTACACACACTTGCACATGCCTAGTCTTTGGTAGGAAAGGCACTTGAAATGGTCAGAGTTGACAGTTGCTGCTTCGGTATCAATAATTTTCTCGTTAGCTGAGATAATAGCTGCCACTCATTTTTGTGATTATTCCATCCTAAATGTGTTACCTTAGTGAACCTTCATAGCACCCCTATGAGGAGAACTTCTTTCTCCCTATTTTGAGAAGAAACAGAGACTCTGAGCTGGCTTATCAAAGCTGGGGGAGCATTTTAGGGAGCATCCTCCCTCAGGGATTCAGACATGGTGGAGAAGCCCTTCTGCAGCCATATTTTCCTGGAAAATAACTTCTCAATATTTCAGCAGCACCTTTAGAGATCAAGTCTGATGAAGGGAAAGGTTTTAGTGGGGGTAGCATCTGTGTCTTTGCATGTGAACTCTGAGGCTTAGAGTTGGGTGTGAGCTGGTAAGCAGCCAGAGTGAAGGGCGTGTTATGGGTCAAAGAAGCCCAGAGCCTCAAGGCTTGTCTGTGCTCCAAAATCAGAGTAGGAAACTGATCAATGAATCCTTTCAGTCAATGCTTATTGACCAGACATCTCCTGGGGGCAGAGGCCTGGTCACTCACCCAGACAGATATCAGAAGTAAATAGAAGTTAAAATAGAAGACATTCTCCCTGTCCTTGAGGGGTTTGTGGTGAATTTGGGAGAGAAAAGTATACAGATGAGTCACTTGTAAGGGAGTGGACATCAAAGGACAAAACAAAGTCCAGCAAAATGAGTGAGCAAAGCTTCTGGCATGAAGGCACTGGGGAGGTAAAGGTAAGGGAGAGACAAATTTCAGCTCAGTATAATGACCTTGGGAACTCACTGCCCAAATATGGAAGAACAGCTGTTAGAGTGAGTGAGTTTTTGGTCACAGGAGGTATTCAAGCAGAGGCTGGTCAGTGTGTCCTTGAAGGGAGTCAGACTCCAGTGGGTGGTGGCATTGGGAGGTGTGTAAGTCCCTTCCACCCCTAAGCTCCTGTGCCCTGCCCTGCTGTAGAGAGGATGTTGAAAGGGCCCTCTGGCTAGCTTCTAGCATCCTGCCAGCTAGCTCCAGAACTACAGTCATGCAGCACGTGCCAGGAAACAGTGCTCCCTGGCCTTGCCACCTACATCTGACACCTGCCCCAGGATCATGGGACACTGAGGAGCAGTAGGGAGAGGAGTAGGGCTTAGGTTATTTTGGTTTCTTGCCTTTGCACAGACCTTGCTGGACAGACTGGCTAAGGTTTCATTGAAAGACACAACCCAATGATAGCCTTTTGGCCCCACCATGGCTCTCTGACCATGTCATCAGTGACTCATCACCTCTGGGGGAAGAAAAGTACAATTATTTCTTGTACCACTTAAGGGAAACTCTGCTACTGGGAGGTAAAATGGCCTTTGCTAGTCATGCAGATCTGAAATTCTGATTTCCTGTGGTACTCACTCTTTATTCTTGGCTTTGAACCTGGGCCCTAGCTTGGCCCAGGGGTAGCATTCTCGTTTAGCTCTGTGATATACAACCTTCACTGATGAGTGGGCAGGAAAGATCCAGTGGAGGGGGCCAAGAGATTTTCTATAGAGAACATGTTGGTCTGACCTGAGAAGAGGGAGCCCAGGACAGCAGGCTGGAGCTGTGGTTGCTGGTCTGAGTTTCCCAGAAGAGTCACCCTCTGTGCCAAGCTAAATGTCCACTCCTCAGACCTCTGGCTTGAATACCCTACCCCAGTAGTGCCTGGGAAATTGTGCTCTAGGTAAGGACATCAGTGCCTGGTGGGATGTTAGATTTCAAGGGAAAACTGGAGCTCCAAGAGCCAAAGGGCACTGAGGTTGGCCAGGCCACCTGATGGCTGGAGGTGGGGAAAAGAACTCAGTGGTCAGTGACTCAGGCAAGGGCAGCTGTATCTCAGTCCTGCTTCTGACCAGGTGTCAGACCCTACCTGTACCAACACAGAATGTGGGAGCTGGAGTTGGGGGGAGTCCAGTCCTCTCTTTCGACTGGGGAAACAGAGGTCCAAGGAGGAGTAGGGACTTGCAGGCAGTGCAATAAGCATCAAAGCTGGCATGGGGACTTAAGAGCAAGTTCTCCCAGAGCTCCCTGAATGCTGAGGGGTTTGCACGTGCAGAATGACTCAATATCTGTTTTTTTATTTTGCCCAGCATGCCTCACATCCAGCCTGTGGTTCAGTGCTTACAAAAAGACTATTAAGACCCCAAGTTTCTTGGCTTATGGATGAGTTCAGTGGTCCCAGGTCTCTCTTGGGGCCTCACTTCCCTCAAAGCAAGTTGGCTCCAAAGTGCCTCAGAACACACAAGGCTCTCTGGGGCTTGGGCAGCAGGTGCCAGCACAGAGCTGGGATTCCAGCCGCAGCTGAGGATGAGCTAGCCGAGCAGCCTTCTGAGATGTGTTTGTGTCCACACTTGGACTGCAGCTGGGACTGGGGGAAGGAGGGATGTTTTATGATTGTAGAAGACAAGGCTTTGTGATGGGGCCTTTTTCCCCTGGGCCCAGCACCCCCAGCCCAGGCCATGCAGACTGCTGGTGGCAGCGCCCAAGAGGTATTCTTATGTGTGGGTGCATGAGGACTAGTGGCTACCAGCTAGTTCTCAATAGTGGGGCTTTGTGTAGCCCAAGTTTGACATCCGGGCCTCACGGCAGCAACTGCTGGTGCTTCTGCAGACTTCCAACAGCCTTTGGTTTCTTTCTAAAGAAAGTCCTTTATGTCTTTGCTTTCCTGAGTGCAGCTTCAGATCTCCTGATCTACCCCAGGCAGGAGACTTTCTCATCCTCTTAGTGGAGCCAAGCTGCTCTTAGCCTAGTTTAATCCTCTCGTTTTCAGGTGTGAAAACTGAGGCCCAGAGAGGTGAGGCAAAGTCACCCAGGTAGAAAGTTTCCTTGCATGAACTGATTTCTTTAAGCATCAACCACCCCTTCCATCCTGCAGCCCACTCGTGCCAAATATCCAATGCCATCTCCAATAGCAGCCCCTGGTTTTCTCAGCTTGATCTCATCTGTCTACCCAGGCTCCCCTCCCACCCTGTGATGAGTTTTAACTGATCCCAGCCATGACCATAGGATCACAGATCATACTGAAGTAGGGTAGGCAGGTCTCTCGCACTTACACCAACAGAGAAGACTATGCCTATGGGCTTCAGTTTTGTCCAGAGTGGATTCGGGCCAGTCAGTCTGCTCTGGGGGAGGGCTTTTAGGAGTCAGGGAGGGCATGCTTCTGGAAACTTCCATCCAAGCCTGACCAGCTCAGACCTGTATTAGCTCAGGAAATCCCCACCCCCTGAGCATCTTCTTCCCCCTGACTGCTGCTGACCCTGTGAGCCTCTTACTGCCTCAAGCTGCGGGGGCATCTGTCCCCACAGCACCTCTCCTGCTTGCCCAGCATGCCTGGGATGGCCTCTCCTGTGGCCCTCCCTGCTTTCCTCAGCGCTGGGCAAGCTGGAAAGGCCACTCAACCTCTCCCTTCCACCCTTCCAGCAGATGATCCCTGGATAATTCCTGCAGCAAATCCTCTTTAATCTTTAATCTAGGGTCCTGCACAAAGGGTACCTCCTGTCTCTTCACAGCTTGGGTGGAGGTAGAGAATGTCTGCCATTCAACCTTAGGCATGTGGAGGGGTTACGGATAATCAGTAACTTGGACATAGATGCACTTCCTGAAAACCTTGAGGACTCTGGGGGAGTTCATGTGTTCTCTCCAACTCATGGGGCAAACCCCCCTCTCCTTCCAAAGGCATCTCCTGGGGATGCCCGGTGGACCCTTTCTTTTTCTTTAGGGACTGGCTCAACCCCGAGGGTGATGCGCCGCCCCAAGAGGCCGCTCTTCAGGAGCTGAGTAAGGAAGAGCCAGGTGCAGCATTGTCTGGGCGCCTCTCTGCGCCCGGCGCGGGCTGCAAGGCTCGCCCCCGGCTGGCCGCCCCTGACCGGCTCGCGCCCTCACGCCGCTACCCGCTCCGCGGAGATGCAGACCCCGCCTCGGGGCTGATTCGTCCCGCCCCTGCCACCGGGCCCCGCCCCCCCGCCGGTCCACGCTCAGGGCGGAGAGTGGCCGGGGCCGGCGGTGCGGCGCGGCGAGGTCGGCGCGCAGCTCTGGCCGCGGGTTCCTCTGGCGCTGTCCAGGCAGAGCCGGCCCTGCCCGGGCTGCAGCCATGGTAAGGCAGAGGTTGGGGCACCGGGCAGGGCCGGGTCGCGTAGGGCCTGCCACTCCCGCGCGGCTCACGGGGACCGTGGGGCTGCAGCTCGGGATGTGCCGGGTGGGGCGCTGTCGCCGGCCGGCCGTGGTCACAGGCAGGCACTGCTCTATCGCCGTTCCCAAGTTTCTATTTCTGATCTGAGCAGCTACGAAGCGGGCCCGATCCCCTTCTTGGACAAAGGGGTGGGTCCATGCTGGGGTTTGGGGTGCACCGGCTCATAAGCGTATGTTGTGCTAGGGAGGGCGCGTCAGCGATGAGCGGAGGTGAGCGTCCCCGCCCTTGCTTGGGTCAACTATTACTGCGAGACCCCTTCTCACCCACCTCCCCTAAGCTCGGGGGCCAGCACCAACTTCCTTTGGAAGACAGAGGAGGCCCACAAACAGTGCCTGCTTCCTGTGGCGGGATGGTGAGATGCTTGGGCCCTCCTTCCGACAGCCTGGCAAGGGACAGCACCTGGGCCCTTCCCACAGGGCCCTCTGCCCAGGAACCCGTGAGAAAGGGAAGCCCAGTCCACCATCTACTCGTTGGGATCAGCTATATCCCTTTGCCTGTAAGAGAGGAACCACGGGAAAGCTCCCTTCTGCAGCATCCTATGCCACCCCCCTTCCAAACCTGGTCCCTCTGCAGTGGTGGGGGGCGGGGGTGGGGGGTGGGGGTGGACGACTCATTCCTGCCACCTGCCTGTAGGGGGAGGAGAAACAGTAGCCCCAGCCAGCCTCCCTGGAGGCCCCCAGGTAGGAACTTTTGATGTTTGGCCAGCTCATCTCCTGCCATTGTTGCCAGAGCCTACCACAAGCACACTGTGCCAAGTGTCAGGGCGTCAGGCCCAGTGCCAGCTTCTCCCAGTCTGGAAGCCCCCCAGCCTTTGCCCTCTGCATTGGGAGGCACAGGCTGTTTACAGCAGGAGGAGATCCATAACCAGCCTGTGAGGCAGGATGTTGGCTGTGGCAACCTCCAGAAGGGAGCTCCCTGGGCCCCACAGAATCAGAAGTTTCTGGGTCTGGAAAGGCCAACCTTTTGGGCTCTTGTCTCTCAAGCTGTGTCCAGGCTGAGGCCCAAGTCTTGGCCAGGAAGTCTTGGTGACCCTGTGACTTTCCCCAAAGGGGGGTTCCTGGGAGAGGCCAAGTGGTGCCTGTCTTTATCCCTCCCTCTATCCTTCACCCCACAGGGGGACAGGCAGGAGGATTGTTCCAGAGATGGAAGCCTGGGGGAGCACTGATTGTCCCTAGTGCCAAGCCCAGTAGAGGCCAAGAGGGGCTTTTTCGACCACACACTAAGCTCAGTTCAGCTGAGGTCTTGGTGCTTTCAATTTGGCTGAGGCCACCCTATTCCTCTCTAATTAAAGGCACCCCACCACTACCAGAGTCCTCAGCCTCAGGCCCCTGCCCTTAAGCCAGCTCAGTCCTTAGACTGGTTCATTTCAAGCCAGTGTCCTCTGTGAGGGTCTCTTTTTGAAAGGAGATCAGTGGGGAGAGCTCCCTAATCCAGGAACCCCTGGGGGTTTTAATCTGCATGCAAAAAGAATGACAGGCCAACATTAATAACCATCCTGAGACTTGTGATGAACCTTCTCTCCTCAGGTTCACTGTTCACAATTGGACATTAAGGCCCTGAAATTAAAACACTATTCAAAAATTACAAGGGGTGTTTCTGGCCAAACCAGAAACACTGGGCTCCTGACTCCTAGTCAAGTGCTCCATCTGCACACTCCCAGTCAGGCCCCTTAATTCGACTCCCACCTAATTGGAAGCTCGTCACTGGGGTGCCAGCCTCCTGTTTGCCTGAACTCATGCCCCTCAGAGACCAATTGCTAGCAGCTCTCCCACTGACTCTGCAAGTGGTGGAAGTGATACAGGTCCCCTTGACTATCCTTGGGTGGGAGGAGTCCCTCTGTGGCTCTCCGCAGGGAAATCTAGGGGCAGATTTCTGAAGATAGTGGGGTTCTCTGCTGGAAAAACATTAAGGGACACTTGGGAAGAAAACTGGATCCGTTTCCCTGAGACCTATGACCAGGGGATTGTAGGACATCCCACCCTACTTGAGCACTGCTTAAAGTTAAAGTGAAAGAGAGAGACTGGAATCCTTTTGGGAGTGGAGTCTCCTGGGTAGCCAGCCCCATGGACAGATGGGCCAGATCACCTTGGGGATAGCTCACGACCCTCTAACAGGTCTCGGTGTCCTTGGGGGTTAACGGGAGAGGCCAAACAGATCAAGAACCTGTGCTGCAGACAGACTTGGAAGGCTGGTGTTGTGCCCACCCGGGTAGGCAGCGGGCAGGCGTCATGGGGCAGCCAATCAGAGGAGGAGGGAACTGCAGAGAAACCGAGTGATCCTGCTGCAGCTGAGCTGTCCTTGGAGGGTGGGAGCCAAGGGAAGGGGAGGAGGAGGGGGTGGGGAAGGACATTCCACAGGCTTTTTTGGCCCCTGACAGAGACGGGGGTCAAATAGAAAGGGAAAGGAGCAAGCCAGGACTCGGGATTACAACAAGAACATCAAGACCAGGCTGTTTCTGTGTGTGAGGAACTTTGCCTGAGAGATAAACTTAGACCTAGAGCTTGCTGACAGGGAGTCTGAAGCGTGGGACATGGATCGTTCAATGGGATGTCAAGGAAGTTCTGTCCCTGAGGACAGGACTGAAGCTGGGGTAAGGTGCTGCTCTGGGAGATGGGTGGACCTGACCTGTCTTCCCCCTGCCTTGGCTGGAAAAGTCAAAAAATGATATTTAGTCATTGACAGTTGGGGGTGGGGAAGGACAGAAGGGAGGTGAGGACCCTGGTGTCCTGACTCCTTTCCTAGAGCCCTTGTGGGCCCCTCCCTGTTGACAAGCAGCCAGGGCTGGAGGGAGAACGGTGCTGGATTCCTGGTGGCTCTGCTGGAGGTGTGGGGTGGGGGTCTCCATCCGCGCCTTCCCTCTCCCTTCCCTGCTCAGCACCCCTGGGGAAGCCAGTTGGACCACAGTCCTCTCCCACCCTTCCCCCGACGCCCAGACCAACTGCTGGGCCACTGTGGGGTTGTACAGGGGACAGGATTTCCTGGAATTCCCCAGACTATCTAGCTACCAGAAAACAAGACCTGCTACCCGCCAGCCCCATCCCTTCTCTATTGCCATATAATTCATTGTCTAAGCTGGGACATTTTGAGAGTGGAAAGGGGCGCAATTAATCATTGGACAACAAACATAAACTGGGATGTGTTGTCACTCCACTAGACCCTACAAATAATATGGACAAGAAAGCCTATAAGGTTAGGCTTGCCTCAGCACAGCCTCTTCTGGTCCCTAAGCCCCCACATGCTGGTTCCAGTTTCAGTCTAAAGGGCCTCTTTCCTCCCCCATTTGGGCAAGCCCTGTAGATTTGTCTATAAGCAAGTATGGGGACTTAAGAGGTGACAGCTCTAAGGGGACTTTTCCCCCTAGCCTCCCTCTCAATCCCTTCCCCCTGGCATTAACCTGGCATTATGCATGTCCCCCTTTGCAGTTTTTCCATCTGTAAAACGGGGACCTGCAGGAAGACTGTGGCCATCTTAGCTCCCCTGACCCTGGCTGGGACTCCACAGTGGTCCAGGGTAACCCCTGCTGGCTTGGCCATCCCCAGAGGCTGAGTTAGCCTCTGATGCCGGCCCTTGTCCATTGTCTGGGGGTAGCACGTGGCTATTGTGAGGCAGAGCTGAGCCCAGCACTGCCAGGCACCCCACAAAGGGTGCTGCCCCCAAGAGAGAGAGGAAGCTTTTGGGTCTAGAGCTGAGGGTGAGAGTGAGGGGATCGGCCTCTCTTCCAAGCTGGAGATAGGGTGGAACTGGTCTCTATAGAGGAGCCAGCCATTCTCTGTCTACGACCCCTGTGGTTCCCAGTTCAGGACAGATGCCCTCCTGCATTGCTGGGTAAGCCCAGATCCAGGCAGATGGGGCAAGGGGCAACTGAGGGGTGCTTCCCCTTATGTGTCCCTCACAGTTGGGGGCTGTCAGCAGCTCCAGAGGCTGATGTCCTCCCATCCTACATCCTCTGGTCCCTCCCAGATCCCTTCCATCCATACACAGCATTCATTGACAGGTTTACCCTTCTCCCCTGGGTCCCGGGCTCAGGCTCTGGTGTGGCTCATTGTCTGGAATAAGAGGGAGTCAGGTCAGCTGTACTGAGCTCAGGGCAGTGAGCATGCCCAATAGAGTCTGCACAGCAGTCCCAGAGCTCCCTGACCTGCAGTGGCAGAAGGCATGGAGCCCCCTGCTGGTTCTTGATATATAGCTGGCAGGTCCCCTCTCCCCTCCCTCCTGCCCTCTTGCCCCTGCCCCCTCTGACTCTGGGCACTCTCCTTGAATCCTGAGCCACATTTTCCTCTCAGCTCCGATGCCTCTGTCTGCTCCCCCTTATTCAGTCTGACTTTCTGGCCTTTGGGGGAATCCCTGGCCTCAGGCTTGGCCAGACCCCCAGGAAGGGCAGTCTCAACCAGCACCCTGTTGAGAGGGGCATCAGGACTGAAGCCACTCAGTTCCCAAAGGCAGTTGCTAGGCTTTGGGGCTGCCCAGGGCTACTCCTGGACGCTGGGACCTCTCCTGGCATTTTGGACCTGTGTGTGAGCAGGTGAGGGAGGGATGGTGAGCACTTCCTCTGCCTTGGCTGCTAGTGCAGTTTCTTTGCCCTCTAACCACAAGCACTTTCCTCTTGCCTTCTCCTGTCTTCCTCCTTCATTCTTCCCTTCCTGCCACCTACCCACCTACCCCACCCCCACCCCCCAGATCAAGCGCTTCCTGGAGGACACGGATGATGCAGAACTGAACAAGTTCGTGAAGGATTTCCCAGGAAACCAGTGCAGCCACCAACCAGAGGCCAAGACCTGGGTGTCAAGGCCCCAAGTTCCGGAGCCAAGGCCCCAGGCCCCAGACCTCTACCAGGATGACCCGGAGTTCAGAACCCCCTTGTGGCCCCAGCCCTCTGACAGTCAGCAGTGCTTCTCTGCCTCAGCCCCTCTCAGCCCCTCAGCCCGGCCCCGCAGCCCATGGGGCAGGCTTGATCCCTATGACTCCTCTGAGGTAGAGCGGCCAGTCCTGTCCTTCCTTTTCAGTGGGCTGGTGCAGGAAGACCCAGGGAGGAAGCAGAGAGAGCCTGAGTGTGTGCGTGTGCATATGCACCCGTGTATGTGCACGCACACATGTTCATGCATGTTGAGCAGGAGCTTCTCTCTGTCCTGTGTTGGCCCCAGCTCTGTGCGTGGGCCCTGATGTGCATTGAAAACTGACTATCAGCAGGAGCAGGAGTCCAGCTGGTGGACTCTGGCACTGTTCCTCTAAGGCTGGCCAGAGACTGAGGAGGGAGGCAGAAGACTGGTGTTGGGTCCTGGGGCCCCTCCTGCCTCTTGCCCTGATGCACTCTGCCTCCCTGGACACTAGGATGACAAGGAGTACGTGGGCTTTGCGACTCTCCCCAATCAAGTTCACCGAAAGTCCGTGAAGAAAGGCTTTGACTTCACCCTCATGGTAGCAGGTAGAGCAGGGGCAGGGCTGGGCTGACCTGGGCTGGGGTGCTTCAGGTAGGGACGGTATGTACCTGGGGAGGGAGTATGGGGAGCGAAGGAGAAAGCTAGCAGCGATCCCTTTTTGCAAAGTAGCTAGGAGCCATGGGTGCCTGAAATTGTGTGCGGGATAAAGTGGTACAAAGAACACTTGACCAGTAGGTTTCTTGTATTTGCCTTTTTCTGGGGGACCTTGGGTGATCTCTTACCTTCTCTGGACCTCCTTCAAATGAGAAGGCTGGACAAGCTGTTTTCTCTGTTTCCTTCCAGCTCTAAAATGCTATGGTTTGGTTGGTCTCTTCCCAATTAGATAAGAAGAATCTCCCCTCACACCTTTGTCTAGTGGGGTTGCCTCTTGGCTATAGATCTCATCTTCTGATTTGGTAATTCTGTGCTCTCTCCCCTGTCAGGAGAGTCTGGCCTGGGGAAATCCACTCTTGTCAATAGCCTCTTCCTCACTGATCTCTACAAGGACCGGAAACTCCTCAGTGCTGAAGGTAGGGAAAGCTGGGGAGCATGAAGACAGGCAGGCAGACCTGACTTGGGAAAACAAACTCACTTGAGTCTGGGGGATGGGACCTTCCCCAGTACGCAGGAAACCATGGCTTCTAGACACACTGACAGCATCTCTCTATAGGCCTATCTAGCCTGGCAGCCCACCAGCCAGCTCCCTAAAGATTTGGGTGCTGAGGCAGGGCAGGGACCAGAATCCTGCCCTTTGAGTGAGTCTCTGACCTCCAAAAGGATTCCAGGAATCCAAGAAAAGAGCAGAGAGCAACAAGAGGCTGGGGCCAGAGCCAACAGCCACCGGCATTTCCTGTGTTGGGAAATGTGCTCCTTGCTGGTTCCCAGAGAACAGGCCCCCAGGCAGCCTCGGGGTAGGAAGGGGGGCAGTGTGGACAAGGCAGTCTGGGCAGCCAGGCTGGTTAGGGTGGGCAGTTTGTTCTGACAGGGCAGGGCCTTGCTCTTGCCCTGGCCTCAGTTTCCCCCTTCTCTAGAGCGGATCATGCAAACCGTGGAGATCACTAAGCATGCAGTGGACATAGAGGAGAAGGGCGTGAAGCTGCGGCTCACCATTGTGGACACGCCAGGTTTTGGGGATGCAGTCAACAACACAGAGTGGTATGTCTGACCAGGCACAACCCCAGCTGCCTCCCCACCTACCACCCATTCCATACACACACCCAGGTGCGCACATAGGCAAAGACATATTCAAATTTATCAGGAGGAAGATGTTCGTGGCCACTGCTCCTTACTGGAAGCTGTCTCTGAAAAGTGAGAGGGAAGGATTGAAATAGATGGTCTCTAAAGTTCCTTCTAACTCTGACCTGTAATTCTATAATGGGGGTGAGGACACAAGATAAGAAAGAAGAGCTTCAAACAATCAAACACATGTGAAAACATGTAGAATAGGGCCTGACATGTAGTAAGTGCTCAGTAAATGTCACCCTCCTTCCTTCCTTTCCTTTCACAGCAACATTCTAGGGGCCACAACCAAGTGCTATTAAGGGGTGAAGTAAATGGAGGGAGGAGTAAATGGAAGGAGAGAAAGAAGAGACAAAGGGAAGAAAGTGGAATTTTGTTTAAACTCCAGGCACACTCTAGGCTACCTGCCAAAAGAAAGGGTGGCTTTGCTACACCGCCCCCCACCCACATCATCCCTGGGTTTTTTGGGGTTTTTTTTCCAGCAACTGGAGGGATAATGGTCAGACCTAAGTACGTAGATGAGGAGACACATAGATGATAAAGACAGGAGAAAGGGTGGTGCCTTTGATAAAGAAGTTAGGGTAGTGCCAGGACCTCTAGACTGAGAGTTCAAATTTTGAGTCAGCATTTAGGAACTGCTCGATCTTGACCAAATGACTGCATTCCTGTTTCTTCAATTGGAAAATACTGGCCCTTTTCACCTCACCCAGCTGACCTGAAAATCACCTAGAATGATGCATGGGAATGTGCATTAGAAGCTGTAAAGTGCCATTTACATCACACCCATGGATTTTAAGATGATAATTGCAGACCAGGGCAAAATTAAAATGTGGGGTCCCTTGCTGTTGACCCCACAGCCCATGCAGCTGACTCTGGATAGTTGCCTCACAAACTAATCGGACCCTTACAGACCTTTCTGTGCTCTGGACCATCATCACATGCTTTATCCTTGCAGCATGTGACTTTTGGCTCAGCACTCTGGTTTATCTTCAGTTTCATAGTCTGAGCCTTGAGGGAAGGGTCATTTCTTACATTCTTGCTGCAGCACTGTGCTAGTACATGTTTCGTGGTCTCCACAAATATTCCTGATGGATTGAGGTGGCCTCCATGTCATCACTACCCTTCCTGCTCTAGGAATGTGTCTCAGTAAACTGGCCTTTCCCTGAAACTCTTGCTTCAGCCAGCTCCTGGTTCCCACTGTATCATCCCCTCCTTTACTCTCAATCTACTTAGCTCCTTTTACTGTCCATAATAATAATATTGTATTTGCCTGGCACCTCACAGTTTACTGTGCCTCCTCATATATTCATTTAGTCAACCAGCAGGAGTTTATTGAACATATACTAGGTGTCTAGCCTGTGTTGGACACTTTAAGGTATGCAGAACAAGTTTGAATGATCCTTGTCCCTGAGAGGCGTACAGTCTAGTGGCAGTGGGAGTAGGGGAGTGGGGAGCAATAGTTCTCTAATATGAGTGTTAGTTGGGTAACAAGTTAGTTAATGGATCAGGCAGTGTAGTGATAAACACACTGAGCTGAGAATCAGAAGGTCAGGGACACGGTTGGGTAGAGAATTTCCTGGCCATAATGACCTGGATTAAATCTCTTAGCTGCTCTGGATTTAGTTCCTTCCTGTATAAAATGAGAGTGATGATGCTCAGAATGTCCACTGATCAGGGCACTGATCAGTGAGGATTCAACTAAGGACTTGAAAATTGAGGGTCTTGAATCTATATATCTATATCTATATATCCAAGATATATATATATATATGTTCAAGATAGATACAGATATATAAACTCATCTTTACCACACTGTGAGATTATATATATATACTCTATAAATAATCATATATATTCAAGACCCTGATTTCCTTTCTATCATCTCTCATCTATCTATCTATCTATCTATCTATCTATCTATCTATCTATCTATCTATCATCTATCTATCATCTATCTATCTATCTATCTATCTATCTATCTATCTATCTATCTATCATCATCTATCTATCATCTATTTATCTATCATCTATCTATCATCTATCTATCATCTATCTATCATCTATCTCTGTCTATCATCTATCTCACTGTGTGGTATAGAGAAGGGGAGAGTGTGCATTGGTGCAGGCAAAGGAGACTTGATGGAAGAGTTGGTTCTTGGATATGGCCTTGAAGGATGGAGTGGGTTTGAAGAGGTGGAGAAGAGGGTGGAACCATATGAACAAAGGCTCCGAGGCTGGACCGTGAACCTGACTTAGGGCTGCCTTGGCTTCCCCCAACTGGTGTTCACCTGCAGGCACCTTGCTATTCTTATTGCTTTGTTTGGTCACCTGAGCTCTTTGTCTCCCATCAAACTAGTATTATTGAACCCCGCCTGTGTGCTTAGTCTGGTTTTGTATCAGGACATGTGAGATGCACCCACGTCCCACCAGGTACCTTCCTGAAGATGTAGTGCAGCAAGCCAGGGAATAACAAAGTCTTGAAAACACTGCTCAGGGCGGGGGCTACTCTGTAGTCCCAAAGCTCACTAGGCAGCCCCCACTCCCAGTTTCTCTGCTTGTCTGTCCCTGCCCCAGCTGGAAGCCTGTGGCAGAATACATCGACCAGCAGTTTGAGCAGTATTTCCGAGATGAGAGTGGCCTGAACCGCAAGAACATCCAAGACAACAGGGTGCACTGCTGCCTCTACTTCATCTCACCCTTCGGCCACGGGTATGGTCCGAGCCTGAGGCTCCTGACACCACCGGGTGCTGCCAAGGGAACAGGCCAAGAGCACCAGGGGCAGGGCTGCCACAAGCAGGTGGTCACAGATTCCTGTTCCCCAGGCTCCGGCCATTGGATGTTGAATTCATGAGGGCCCTGCATCAGCGGGTCAACATCGTGCCTATCTTGGCTAAGGCGGACACACTGACACCTCCTGAAGTGGAGCGCAAGAAACGCAAAGTGAGGGAAGCTGGTGCGGGGAGGGGAGTAGGCGGGCTTCTGGAAAGGATGGGGTCCCCAGAACTGTGGGCCCCTCATGTGTTTGCCAGATTCGGGAGGAGATAGAGCAGTTTGGAATCAAGGTCTACCAGTTCCCAGACTGTGACTCTGATGAGGACGAGGACTTCAAATTACAGGACCAAGCCCTAAAGGTGGGGCCACCCCAGGGCATCCCTTTCCCATCTTGTTTCTTTTGGGCAGAAGAAAGAAGTAGCATTCTGTATGAGGATGGGCTGTGTGGGGTGGGAGAGGCCCCTGGTTTCCTAGAGTGAAGCAGAGAAGATGAAGATGTGGGTAAAAAGGAACAGGTGAGAAGGGGGCGTGTTGACAGACACCCCAAACTTCTTCCAGGAAAGCATCCCATTTGCTGTCATTGGTAGCAACACTGTGGTAGAGGCCAGAGGGCGACGAGTCAGGGGTCGTCTCTACCCTTGGGGCATCGTGGAAGGTAAAGCCCTGAACTTTTGATTGGGGTACCTCCTTGCCCTCAGTGACTCTACCCTACCCACGTCCCTGGCTGACCCCTAGCCTTGCTATGCAGTGGAAAACCCAGGGCACTGCGACTTTGTGAAGCTGAGGACAATGCTGGTGCGTACTCACATGCAGGACTTGAAGGATGTGACACGGGAGACACATTATGAGAACTACCGGGCACAGTGTATCCAGAGCATGACCCGCCTGGTGGTGAAAGAACGGAATCGCAAGTATGGTCAAAAGCCAGGGCGGAGCTGGCAGGGGGGATCCCAAGCACAGCCTTGGGTGAGACGGAGCCCTTGAGCCCTTCCTTTTTCTTCTACAGACCCTGGGCTCGATCCAAGCAGGTGTTGGGGTCCCCTTAGCCTTACCAGCCCTCCTTTCCCCTTTCCCTCAGCAAACTGACTCGAGAGAGTGGTACCGACTTCCCCATCCCTGCTGTCCCACCAGGGACAGATCAAGAAACTGAAAGGCTGATCCGAGAGAAAGATGAGGAGGTGAGAAGGGGTATGGGGTGGTAGGGGTTGACAGCCTGGGAATTCCCCTGCTTGATCATAAACCTTAGTGTCCCTTGGTTTGGGAATAGGAAGATCCCTGGCCCTGGTGCATATCTTAGTCCTGGGCTGGATAATTAGTGGTTCTACCCAGGGTCTCCAACACACCCCAGGGCTACCAAGACCCTGGCTCAAGGGATTAGAGCTTGGGGATACTTCCCTAACACTATAGGACTCTCTGAAAGTACCTATTTTGATGCATGTGCCTGTTCCAGCTGCGGCGGATGCAGGAGATGCTGTACAAAATCCAAAGACAGATGAAGGAGACCCATTAGCTGGCTGTCAGCCCTGGATATTTAAATCTCCTCCCCTTTGTCTTGCCTATGCCAGCCCCTCCCAGCACCAGCTCTGCTCAGGCCCCTGCAGCTACTGCCACTTCGCCTTACATCCCTGCTGCCTCCCAGAGACTCAGAGGAAATAAAGTTTAACAAATATATAGGTGGCTTCTGGTGTCAATGTCTGTATCTTTACCACCTCCTGGGAACCAAGAAGATCCTAGGACTCAGTTTTGAAAGGCTGCCGGAGGAGGGTGCTGGTTTATGGCTTCTAGTAGGGAAGGGAGAGTGGGGGAAATTTTCTCTCCCATGACAGGATTCAGCCCTTCCCTAGAACCCAGTCTGGCCTCTCCTTTTTACTGATTATATCTATCCTGCCTCTAATATCTGGGACCTGGGCCTTTCTTCATTTTTCCCACATACAGTACGTTCAGTTCTGTGGAAGTTTTGGATGTGATACCTGCCCTTAGGAAAACATGGTATTAACTGCATGTAGCCTCCTGCCTTCCTGTTCCCCTCATCTGGGGAAAGGGATATACAGAATTAAGCTCTGCACTCGAGGAATCCTGTGACAGAACACTGGACAAATGTTGAAACCTCTGTGATTACCGAACACTACAGTAAATGCTGGGAATGAATAGTCACTGCCCCGGAAGAGTTCAGCATTTAACAAATATTTATTAAGCATCTCCTAGGTTGCAGACACTGCACTAGACCCAGGCAAGGTTCCTGTTCTGGAATTTACTAACTGTGGTAAAAGTTCCAACGTTCTATAAACAGACACGTTCAAACATTTTGGCTCCAGGACGTGCGTGGCCTTAAAGCATTCAGGGCCCACTCCAAATTCAAGCTATCTGTTGAGAACCTGAACCCACTGTTCTCCATTTCTGTCAGGGGCGGTGTATGCGGGGCCACGGCGCCCCCCAGCGGCACCCTCCGTCCTGCTCTCCGCTCGGGCTCCCCAAGAGAGGGAGGAGCGAAGAGCCTGGTCGCGGGACAGTCTTACTCACCACTCCCTGCACAGACTAGGAGGTGGCGGCTAGCTAGTGGCTGTCTCAGATCCAGATTTCCTATCTCTCAGATGAAAGGTCTTGACTCAGGAATGACGGGAGCCATGCTGGTCATGAAGGACGGCAGGGCCCGCTCGCCGATGAAAAGTGAGGGTCAGAGGTACCTGTCAACACGAAGAGGGAAAACCCTCCCGCCGCCTGTCGGAGGAGAGAGAGATACGGAGCCTTAGGCCCAGCCCTCCTCCTCCTCCTCAGCCTACGGGGTCTCGCCTCTCTTTCCGACTTTGGGCCGGGACGATAGCAGCGAAACCAAAACGGGAAATGGATAGACTGAGGTGGAACGGGCGATCTTTTTAAGAAACATCTCCAAGGAGGGGTCGTCACCGGAAGTGGCTGTAAAGGCCTGTGCCCCAACAAAGCCCCGCCTCCAATTGCACTGCCGGTAGGCCGCAGGCCTCTCCCACTTCCGGCCCCTGGAGCCTTAACCCGCAGCCCCCCTTTCATTGCTTTCCCATTGGCTGCCGCAGGGACGCGCTGTGATTTCCCATTGGTCGCATCTCTTCTCCAGTACCGCACCTCCTCCCTCCAGGTACAGTCTTGTCTTCCGGCATCCGATAGGCTAAAGGTTGGGAGGGCGTCTGCCCAATTTGACCAATGAGCTGCGTGAAGAGTGAGGGCGGTGGCTGCGTGATGGGGGCAGGGCGGGACTTGATGTGGCGATTGGCCAGGGCGGGCACAGACGAGGGATACGATTGGTTGGGGAGAGGGGCACCGTGGTGGGGTTGTAGCTGCGCGGTCTCAGCAGCTGCGGGAGACGGAAGTGGTGAGAGCTCGGCCTCGGAGGGTCGGGCGGACGCCGCCTCGGTGAGTCACTGTGCCCCGTACACTGCCAGTCTGGGAACCGCAAAGACCGCGTCTTGCACGGCCCCGCCCCGACCCCACGGGCTTTCGTGAGCCCCGCCCTCTGTCATTCGGGGCTCCGCCTCCGGGCCTGTAGGCTCCGCCCCTGGAACCTGGGCACCTGGGATCCCCCGCCAGCCTGGCCCGCCCCCCCTACCCAGCCCCGGGCCAGATCCTTTAGGTTTAGGAACCCTGGGCCTCTCAGGCTTGGTCCATGTTTCTCCCTCCGTTTCCCTGAGGCTGCGTGCCAGTGGGTGGTGAGGCAGCACCTTTGGCTTGCTGCTTGCTGGCTCTCCCATGAGGAAGCGTGGGCTGTGATCAGGGAGGTGGGCAGGAGTACAGATGGAGGCCTTTATCCCTGCACCCTTGGAGGGGGTGGGTACTACTGGACAGCCCAAGCTCAGATAGCAGGCAAGAAATAAAGTGTCAGTGAAACTTGGGCCTCGTGCCTTAAGTGGGCCAAGGAGGCCCATCTTGAAATTTGTGGCTTGTGCCCATTTGACAGGTCCTGACTCTGAGGCCTGATTCTATCCTTGTTATGTGGCCTCCTCTCACTAATCCACAACCCACATAGTGTCAAGTAACTCAACAGGACCTGTCCAGCCCTGCTGCTTTGTGATCTCAGGTTGTGGTCCCCTCCCTCTTGTCCTCTGCTCTGGACTCTGCCCCCAGTAAACATGTCAGGTGGGTGCTACTCCCAGACTCAGAGGCCGGCAGAGCATTCCTGCGGATTATGTCCCCACCAGGGCCAGAAGTGAGTCCTAGTGGAGCAGCCTCTGTCTTTTCAGAGTTGGCAGTTCTTTTGTCCTCCCACAAAGAACAGGGTTTGGGAGTGTTTTTGTACTTCTCCTTCTGGGCCTGGAAATCAGGACTCTTGAATTCTGCTGAATAATCTTGGATAATACTCATTCTTGCTCCAGAACTTCATGGCTGGCTTCATACCCCGCAGAATCACTTGTTGCTTTCTTCTCATGTAGCTCCCATTGCCTCTCTGGCATGGTGACTTGTGGAGAGGCTGGATTTTCTGTGAGGAAGTATAATAAAAGTTGTAGAGAAGTTCAGGAGTAGATGTGTATACAGCATTTGTTGATTCTATGGTGATGTTAATGGTGTTCTTTACTCTTACGTTTCTCTGTCTCCTTATAGTGAGAAGCAGGCAGCCAGGACCCTCACCACGGTAGAATGGTGAGTACTCTCTCCTTCCTCAGACTTCTGTGTGTTCTGTCATCCTTGTGTCTTTCTCGGTGAAGCTGACCTACCCCTCCTGGACCTTGAGCTCCAGGCTACTCTGTTCAGGCCCTAAAAAGGTTCATCTGCTCTGGAGTTAAATTAAGTTTCTTTAGATTGCAAAACATCAGCCAATATAAGGCACTGGGACAGGAAGGCTTTAGAAATCATTTTTTGCATTTGTTATGCCATGCCTTCCCCATATTACCACTGGCTCTCTTAGCCTTTCATAATGGCCCTTCTCTTGGGTCCCTGGTAGAAGCTCTCTGTTCTGGTCTGAAAAACCAGGCCTCCTTTATCTCAAGATCCTTGTACTTCCTAGTGGCACCCTTGAATATTGTGGGTGCTGTGTCAGAAGTGACTTCACCAAAACTGTGGGGTTTCTCCAGCTCCAAGGTGCTGCTGTCCATTAAGCTACTGCAGTCAACAGATGACTGGATATCTAGCAGCATAGCACCCTCAAGGTGCCAGAATATCTCTGGGGGTGGTGGGTGGTTATAATGATCCCCTATATTTTCTATTAACTGTAACTGTATACCTACTTCTAAGCCTGAAGTCTCACCAGTAAAACAGGATAAGGCTTACTTCTTTGGGAGTTGAAAGGTTTTAGTGAGATAAAAGTTTGAAATATGTCTGGTTCATAGATGCTTAATAAAATGTCAGGTTTTCTCCCATTCTTTCCTTCCTCCAAAACCCAAACCCAAATCCAAACTAAAGCCTTGGTTTCTGAAAGTTACCAGGCCCAAGTGTGGGGTTCCAACCAGCTCCTTCTGTCATTCTTGGTGACATTCTAAGCCTCTTATCACTGCTCCTTATTCCTTGGCCCGCTATCTAATTCCCACTGTGCCCCTACCCTTAGGTTCCAAGTTCTGTTTTTGCATAGCTTCCGTGATCCATAGTTCCAGCTCTTCTGTGTCTCAACCTAAGAAATTCTTTCTCTTCTAAGAAAGACCTTCTTACCCAGAAGTCAGAGGATGTGAAACAAGGGAGAGATGGAGAGGAAGCAGTAGGGTTGGGCAAGGGGCCTTGGAATAAAACACTCAGAGCATTTCTCTTTCTGGAGTATGGAATGACCAACCTGGCACTAGCCCAGTTTCCATTCTAAGGGGCAAAAAGGGAGTGGGATTTAGTGAAGTCGAGGGATTGGAGGACAGTGATGGACAGGGGTCCCATAGTGGTGGTTTTGGAGGGAAATGATGAAGCCTTGAAACTGGAAAGGGCTTGAGGTGGAGGTAGGTGACTCCATCTTGGGAATTCAGAGGTGGGGGGGCGCGGGGCCGGATCCGTGAAGAGGGATGTGGGGTGGCTCACCTGGGAAGATGGGAAATGAAAAGATGTAGGCGTCTCTCCTTTCCTGCGGTCTGGGGACAGCCCAGTAACCCAGACTCCCGAAAGCCCCTGTAAGTCCCCTGAAGACGCCCTCCCGCGCCGCTGAGGGGCTGAGGGGAGGGAGGGGCTTGGGTGTGGGCGGGGCCGCGTGTCCGCCCCGCCCCGCCCCCCGCCTTCCCCGCGCGGTTTCGGGCGATCCCCTCGCTTGGCTCCCCTCCCTTTCGCGCTCGTGCTGGAGGGCGGAGCTGGGCTCGCTCCATTGTGGAGAGGAGGGGAGAGGCGCGCGGGAGTCGCGCCGAGGCCCTGCCGCCGGCGCGCTTGCCTCCTGGCCGCCGCGGCTGCACCTGGCGGGCCCCGCAGCCGGGATGCGGCGAGCGCCCGGGACTGGCGGGCAGCGCAGCGGCTCCTGGGACATGTGCGCTGGCCCAGACCTCCCGCGACCATGAGCCTGACCGCCCGCGTCTCCTGCTCCATGCTCAGCTGCTTTGTAAGTGCCGGCCCCGCCTGCGTGGGCCCCGGGGCCCCAGAGCTCGCTGCACCCGCAGCCCCGCCCAGCGCCAGCCCTCGAGATTCCGAATTTCAGCCCATCCCCCTTCCCAAGGACCCTGGCAGGAGAGGGGGGCTTATTCCTTTTCTTTCTTGGATTTGCTTTGATCTTCGGGTGCTGGGTATTGTCGAAGGCCGGGGATGGAAATTCTGTGACCCGTGCTGGTCCCGCAGCCTCTGCCCTTGACTGCAGATCTCCAAGCCCCGCCCTGCAGGGGTACATCTCTTCACCTCCTCCTCTCCATCTTGGTCCCACCCGCTGCATTCTTGCTAGGGGATGTGGGATGTGGCTAGTACGTCGTCTGGGATGTTAGGGGGCTGGTTGGGGAGCACTGGATGTCCGAGCTGTCTCCCTGACTCCAGTCCCCTCCCCCTTCCACCACTCCTTCCCTCATCTAACACGCCAGTCTTTTCTCCTTGACTGTCCCCCAGACAGCCTCTGTTCTCCATCTTCCCCGACTCTGCAGGCCTCCGTACCTCTGCATTATTTCCAGCCCTCCCCTCCTCCCCTCTGGCTTAATGCTCCTTCCCAGCTTCCCCATCTGTCCTCTCAGATGTTCCCACCCTCCCCTCCTCACCCCCTGTGGGTGTCTGCCAGGCCTCTCTACCCTGGCTGTCCTTGGGTCTCTCTGTTCCTCCTAGGCCCGTGGATCCCCTCTTACCCCCCTCCCTGGTGGTTGGGAGAGGAGTGACTTCTGCTTGCTGTGGGTATCCTCAGGAATTCCCCTCAGATCAGCAGGCCTGGCAGGTGTTGGGGGTTGGTTAGCAGTGTGGGCCTAACTGGAAGATAAGCTCAGCTCCAGAACATCTTTCTTTTGAAAGCATGCATGAAGGCCCTCTAGAGGCACAGGACTGAATCCCCCAGCCCACTCCTCTTTGTCTCCTTTACCCACCGGATTGAAGCCTCAGTGGCCTTAGGTGCCTGCTTTCCCCCCTGTCTCTCACCAGCTGCCACACCTGGTTTGGTTTCCTTGGGACAGCACTCCCCATTCCTTCTCTTACCTTTACATTACTTTCTTTTTCTTAGGCTTCTCTCCTCCTCCTGGGAAATTCTGGTTTTATAGGAGAGTTCCCCTTTGAGGAGTATAGATTCCTAGTTCCTCTTTGGACCTTTCTGTTCCCTGAGGCTTAGTAGGCTTGAGTACGCCCTCCAGCCTGCCCCTCCCACCTAGCCAGGTCTCCTTTCCCTCCTCTCGTGACTAGAACCTTTATAAGTGTCCATGGGTTGTATATGGGTTTACTGAGGGGAGGAGAGCAGAATGAGACCTAATGACTTAAGACTGAGCCCTTCCCCACAGGGTGAGGAGGGGCCCCCCAGCCTGGAGTACATCCAAGCGAAGGATCTGTTCCCTCCCAAGGAACTGGTGAAAGAGGAGGAGAATCTGCAGGTAAGGAGGAGTTGGGGGCCCAGGGTGGGTGGAGCTCCCTGTCTTATTAAAAAATACCCTTCCTCCTCCCAAATATCTCCAAGGGGATCTAGTACCAGAGCTCTGGCTTCCTGCTTCCCTAGTCTCTGAAAGTAAGGGAGTCTCTGCATGTGCATTATGGAGCCTTTGGCCCCAGGGAAGGAAAGGCAGCTTTCCTATACAGCTGTTGCCTGGTGCCGTTACCATGGAGAGGACTCTACTGCTCTGTGTTGGCCCAGCTTTTCTAGAGGGGATCCCACAGGTCAGGGGCTGGGGAGGCGAATGGAAGGGTGACTCAGTTCTGGACTGAGAAATGCTTTGCCTCTCGCCAGGTGCCCTTCACAGTTCTGCAGGGTGAGGGAGTGGAGTTCCTGGGCCGGGCAGCTGATGCCCTCATTGCCATCTCCAACTACCGGCTGCATATCAAGTTCAAGGACTCTGTCATCAACGTGAGTTCCTGTCTTGTTTTCCCACAACCAAGCCAGAATTCCTGTGAGGTGCAAGGTGGGATTGCCCCAATGCTCTGCTTGATCATGTCTCCAAAAAGTTGGGGTTCCCTTCCTTTTCTCAGTAACTTTTTGTTTTCCTGCTTCATTTTCCTAGCTATAGGTCTTCTGTCTCTCTCACTTAGTCTCCCTTCCCCTTTTTTCTCTTTCCCGTATTCTGTTGCTGGCTTTTCTAAGGGGCATAGTGTTAGAAGAGTGCCTTTTGCCAACTGTGTTTCCTTTGTCAAGTCACTCATCTGAGACTCAATTTCCTTCTTGATAATAAGGGGTGAAAACACTTGCCTTGCAAGGTTCTTGTGATTATTAATTGGGGTCATATGTGTAGAGGACCTAGCACAATTACCAGTCACTTAACAGGCACTCAGTAAATGTCAGTTTCCTTTCTTTTATTAATACATCAGCATCTGGGCTGGGGTGGGGATGAGGAGTGATGTGGACAGTGGGGATCTGAGCTTCAGTTTGCCCTTCCTGTAAAGGTCCCCCTCCGGATGATTGACAGTGTGGAGAGCCGTGATATGTTCCAGTTGCACATTGCCTGCAAGGACTCCAAAGTGGTGAGGTGAGAACAATAGGGCTTTACTCAGGTCCTCTCACCCTGGTCTAGCCTAGACCTCTCTGCTGCAGGGTTTCTATGGAGCAAGAAAGGAAAAATAGTGCCTAACTTTTGCAACTTGAAAAAAAGGTGAAAAATCTTGCCTGGGTTGGGAGGTCAGTTTTCTTACCCGTAGTATCTTGACCTGAAGAAATGGGGATAATACTTAGCTCACAGGATTGTCATAAGGATTAAGTGAGATAATATGAAAACATGTAGAATGATATCTTTATTGTTGGTTCATTTATTTATTCAGTCAGACTGTTCTAAGAACTGGAGATACAAAAGGGAACAAGTATACAAAATTTTCTGCCCTCATGGAGCTTATATTCCAGAGGGGAGATACTAGCAGTAAATAATAAGTGAGTAAAACTCATGTTACATGATGCTAAGTGTAAAGGTAAAAAATATAGCAAGGAAAAGGGATGTGGAGTGTTATGGGGGTGAAGGTTGTAGTTTTAAACAAAGGGATTTGAGAAGGCTACACTGAAAAGGTGACATTTCAGTCAAGACCTGAAGAAAGTGACCATGTGCATATTTGGGGGAAGAGTGTACCTGATGGAGGTAACTGAGTGCAAAAGGCCCTGAGGTGGGTTTGTACCTGGCATATTGAAAGAATGGTGAGGACGCTAGCTTGGTTGGAGTGGAGTGTACGTGGGTGAGAGTAGTGGGATATAAGACCTCAGAGGTCAGGGGCGCACCAGGCTGTCATATGACTGGTTTTTACTTTGAGGGAAATGAAAAACCACTGAAGGGTTTTGAGCAAAGGAGTAATGTGATCTGATTAATGTTTTATAAATCACTCTGTCTGCTATATTGAGAATAAGTGGAAGGGGACGGGGCAAAAGCAAGGGCAGAGAAGCTGGAAGACTAGTTAAGCAGCTCTTGCAGTTATCCTGGTGAGAGATCATACTGGCCTGTGCAGTATGGTAGGTCTACTATTTTCAAAAGGGCGGTAGGTCTACTATTTTCAAAATGGTGGGAAGCAGTCAGATTTTTAAAGGTAAAGAAGACAGGATTTGCTTATAGATTGGATATGAGAAAAAGGGGAGACTGGGATGACTCCAAGGATCATTTAAAGGATGCCCAGTTTAGAGCCTGCCATGTGCTCAGTCTGTAGGGACTCAGAGGGAGAATCCACTGCCCTTCCCTTCAAGGAGGTGAAAGTCCAGTACTGAAGGAAGAGTTAACATGGCGATGTGCTATGGAAAAGCTCACCGTTTAATACTCAGGCACAGTAAGAATAAGAAAGGAAGGGTCTGTGGAATGGAGTAGGCTGGGAAGGCTTCAAGGAAGAGGTGGGACTGGAACTATCTTCAGAGTATAGGTAGGATGTTGCTAGGCTGAGAGAAGACATTATCGAGCAGAAGTGAAAAAACAAGGAGCCAGGACTAGTGTGAGGAGGACCTCCTGTCTAAAGCAGAAGGTTTGTGTTAAGGAGTCATGAGAAGTAATACAAGGAATAGTCACTTTTAGGGCCATGTGATAGCCTTTAGATTTGGTATGAGCAATGGCAGGACCCTATTAGAGGAGACAAGTGTGTCTCAAGGACAAGAGCTCTTGGGAAGAGTTGTCACAAAGACAACTTTTCTTGGGTGTTGGCCAGTGTCCCTGGTCCTCCCCAGGGTACCTGTTACCTCCTGCTTTGCAGCCTCCTCTCCCCACAGCCTTCCTATGCCCGTTTTTTACCCCTTTGGCCCCAATGCACACCTGTCTCTTGCCTCACTCTGTGCCTTCTTGCCTGGCAGGTGTCACTTCTCCACTTTCAAGCAGTGCCAAGAGTGGTTGTCACGGCTAAGCCGGGCCACAGCGAGACCTGCCAAGCCTGAGGACCTCTTTGCCTTTGCCTACCACGCCTGGTGCCTGGGGTTGACCGAGGAGGACCAGCATACCCACTTGTGTCAGCCAGGTAACGCCAGGCTGTTTTCTTTGTGAGGTTTCTTATCTCTTGGTTCTCACCCCTCCCCCACCCCTGGACGTGGTGCTCTTGGATGCTGACAGCTGTGGGGGCTGTGTTGCAGGAGAACACATACGATGTCGGCAGGAGGCTGAGCTTGTGAGGATGGGCTTTGACCTGCAGAACGTCTGGAGAGTCTCTCACATCAACAGCAATTACAAGTAAGAGGGCAGGGGGTGAGGAACCGAAACACCAATTCAGACCCAGGCCCCCTGCACATACGGATAAAGCACAGTGGGCACAGTTCCCCTGGCTCTGTGGTGAGGAGGGCTCCCAGTCCCTCTTCCCACAAAGCCATCCCTCGGGATCTTGTTATTACCTGTCTCAGATCAAGCTCAGTGACCCCATCTGGTCTCTTCTCAGATTGTGCCCCAGTTATCCCCAGAAGCTGCTGGTTCCTGTGTGGATCACAGATAAAGAGCTGGAGAATGTGGCTTCCTTCCGCTCCTGGAAGCGGATCCCCGTGGTCGTGTATAGGTGAGGCAATGGGGGATAGAAATAAGCAGAGCGTTTTTGTGCAATAAGGAAGGAGTCAGAAGTGGAGGTTTGCAGCAGCATGGTTGACTGAGGATTGACACCCTGCAGGGAAAGGGCTCTGAAATAATTTTAAAACAAAAACTGCCTCACTTTCCTTTTTTTGAGGGTGTGTGTTTGTATAAAAATATTGCATTAGAACAGAGGTTGGCAAAATGGCCTGTGAACCAAATCCAGCTTGCAGCCTCTTTTATGTGCAGTCTGTGAACTATGAATGGTTTTTACATTTTTAAAGGATTATTTGAAAAAACAAAACAAAAACAGAAAGAATGTGTGACAGACTGGCTGTGACCTGCAAAGCTGAAAATGTATTGTCTGGTTCGTTACCAAAAAAGTTTGCCGACCCTTGACTAGAACATTGTAGCTAAAGTCAAGTGAGACAGGTGCTGAGGTCTGGAGTTGTTCATGCTCTGGGCTCAGGCTTGTTCTCCTGCTGGGTGTCTGTACCTGGAGCAGGTGCTGTGCAGACTTGATGAGTCAAGGTCACCTTGGGAATATCGAGCCCATTTGAGAAATGTGTGTGACAGCGCTTTGTAAACTATAAAGCCCTCTAGGGGCTTTTGGTTGCTATTTTCATGGCCTGAATGAACTAGTAGCCTCTGCTGGCTTTGGAGATCTTGGTCTGGCCCCCTAGAGTCTCAGTGGTAGGCCTCTGGGGGCTGTGAATGCCAAGGGCATGATGGTTTTTTTCTGTTCTGTCAGACACCTACGCAATGGGGCTGCCATCGCCCGCTGCAGCCAGCCGGAGATCAGCTGGTGGGGCTGGCGCAATGCTGACGATGAGTACTTGGTGACATCCATCGCTAAAGCCTGTGCCCTCGACCCAGGGACAAGGGCCACTGGGGGCTCCCTCGGCACTGGGAACAGTGATGCCAGCGAGGCATGTGACACTGACTTTGGTAAGGTGTGGGTGGTGCTGCCCCCACTTTGGCCTCATTGGCTTCCAGGTAGTCCTCAGTGAGAGGATGGGAAGAAAATTATACCACCCAGGGTGCCGGGGTCCCTGCCTTTTGGGAGGCTATGGGGTGTGAGGGGTCCCCAGTTGTATATTCTTCTGAAAGGGAGTGCCCCAGTGTAGGGTGAGGCTGGGTGGCCTGCTGACCCAGGGTCTTCTCTCTGCTGTGTTTTTAGATTCCTCCTTGACTGCATGTTCTGGGGTGGAGAGCACAGCAGCCCCCCAGAAGCTGCTGATCCTGGATGCTCGGTCCTACACAGCAGCAGTGGCTAACCGGGCCAAGGGTGGAGGCTGCGAATGCGAAGGTATTGCTATTCTCCCAACGTCTGCAGCCAGTCTGTGCTCGGGGTGGCCTTGGTGAGGAGAGGGCAGGGGCCAGTTGTGTAGTAGAAGATGCCAAACAAACCTGGCTTAGAATCAGGACTCTGTCACTTACTAGCTGTAACTATGCTTAAGTTCCTTAATCTGTTTCATTTTCTTCTCTGTAAAATGGGGGTGATGCATATCTTGCACAGTTGTTGGATGATTAGAGGTTACATGTATAAAATTACTGGCATGCACAGAGCAACTACTACTTATTGAGAATTTACGTTGTCATTACTAGTAATACTGTGGCTGTCACTTGTCATTATTATTACTACTATTAGTATATGGTACCTGAGTATCTAGAGATAAAAGGGTGATTGAGATTTCCAGAGTATATTTGGTTCCCATCCTGGAGTGTTCGTCCTGCCAGGGAAGCTTTGCTCACTGGGACTGCCCTTGTCCTGCATGCCTGTTTCCAGGACATGGCCTTAGGCTCACTCTCCTCTTTGACATCTACAGAGTACTACCCCAACTGTGAGGTTGTGTTCATGGGAATGGCCAACATCCATGCCATCCGCAACAGCTTCCAATACCTTCGCGCTGTGTGTAGCCAGATGCCGGACCCCAGCAAGTAGGTGTTCCCTGCTCAGATTCTATCCTGCCTCCAGTTTTATGCCCAACCCAGGGCTTCTTGAAATTGGAAGGTTAGATGGGGAGGTGGGAAGTGTGCAGATGCAGGAGACCTGAGGGCCTGGGTGCAGTGAGCCAGTTCCAAGAATGCTTCTGCTCAGCCAACACTCTGGCACGGCCACAGGACATTGGGTTCCTTTTGTTTGAATCAATTGTCTACTCAAAGAACACAGAGAACTGGGGACAGAAAGTGGCTAAATGTGTTCTCTATTGATCCTCAGAGTTTCTTGTTTGCCTCAGGTCCTGTCTTCCCTACTTTCCTGCTAAGTATCTCTTGGCAGAAAGGCCATGGCCTGGGCTCTTGCTTCAGCCCTCTTAGGGACTTTGTTAGGTGTGGCTAGCTGTAGGTGGTGAAGAGACTGTTGTAGCCTCAGTGCTGTTAGTGACAGACTTGATTTCTGCTCTTGTATAGCTGGTTGTCGGCACTGGAGAGCACCAAATGGCTGCAGCACTTGTCGATGATGCTAAAGGCAGCTGTGCTCGTGGCTAATACGGTAGACCGGGAAGGCCGGCCTGTGCTGGTGCACTGCTCAGATGGCTGGGACCGGACGCCACAGATCGTAGCCCTGGCCAAAATACTCCTGGACCCATATTACAGGACATTGGAGGTATTGAGAGGGGTGGGGTGGGAAAGAACAGAGGGAAAGGGGGTGGGGTGGGGGGAGGTGTTGGGCCCTCTGGATCTCTTGAGGATTTTTAGTAAAGGCCATTGGAGCTTTGAGTCCCCTTCTAGGTTCATTTCTGTTCTCTGAAGCTGCCAGTTTCTTGCTTCGGGCACCCCCTGGGGAGTAGCACACTAGCCTTTTCACAGAGTCCCTGTGCTTGAACTTTGTCTTCTTTGCAGGGCTTCCAAGTATTAGTAGAGTCTGACTGGCTGGATTTTGGACACAAGTTTGGAGATCGCTGTGGCCACCAGGAGAATGCAGAGGACCAAAATGAGCAGTGTCCTGTGTTCCTCCAGTGGCTTGACTCTGTTCATCAGCTGCTCAAACAGTTCCCCTGCTTGTTTGAGTTTAATGAAGCATTCCTGGTAAGATCTAAAGCCTGTGACCAGGGTGGGGGATGGCAGCCGAGGCCCCCAGGTGCAAGCTGTCTTGGCCCTCTAGGTCAAACTGGTGCAGCACACATACTCCTGCCTCTACGGCACGTTCCTGGCCAACAACCCCTGTGAACGAGAGAAGCGTAACATCTACAAGCGGACCTGCTCTGTGTGGGCCCTCCTGCGAGCTGGCAATAAGAACTTTCATAACTTCCTCTACACACCTGGCTCAGACATGGTAAGCACGAACCCTCAGCCTGTAGGTGCTGCTTCAAGACCTGCAGGGAGAACAGGCCGAGTCAGTGGGGAGGACAGAGGGCCTGTAACATCTCACACAACACTAGTATGGGTCTACTTCCCTAGGTCCTGCATCCCGTGTGTCACGTCCGGGCCCTGCACCTCTGGACGGCTGTTTACTTGCCAGCATCATCCCCGTGCACACTCGGGGAAGAGAACATGGATCTTTACCTTTCCCCAGCGGCTCAGAGTCAGGAGTTCTCTGGTCGCTCTCTGGACAGGTAAGATTGCCCTTCTTGCTCTCTCTTCTCTCTATTAGAAGTCAATAGCTGCTTTGTGTCTTGCCTAAATGTTCTCTTCTTTTAAAATTATAGCTTATGTTCAATATTATTTTGAATTAGTCTCTTTTAAAAACAAAATATCTAAAAGCAACTTCTTGAGTTGGTTGAAGGAGAAACTTGGCCCAGGACTTGTAGCTAGCCTGGAGTGCACTGTGTGCATTTTCAAGGTCCTCTCTTAAGATAAGACTGGTTACCTCCTTTCCTGGAACTGTTATCGCCCTATGTGACATACCAAGCAGGGAAGAGGAGAACAGGACAGAAAGGACTATTTTGGAAAGTTTGTGGGAATGGTCTTATGTTCACTGATAGAAGGCATGGAGAGCTTGCTATCTTAGTAGTAACCTTTGCTGTGTCCAGCATTATGTTCCAGAAGCATCTGACTCTCAGGGAAATAGGCTCCCAGAAGGGGGATGGCCTTCACATTACTTTCTCAGAAAAAGGCCAGAATTTAAAGGGAGACATAAAAATTAGTTATCTTCTGGTTGAATATTTGGGGGGAAATAGAATGGAGATTGGTTAAACTATAAGAGTAATACATGTCCCTTATTTAAAAGGAAAAGTCAATATAAAACTAGAAAATAAAAGTCCTCTCTCCTTGTCCCCACAGATGTCCACTGCTAACACTTTGGTGCATGTCTTTCCAGATGTTTAGCTACATAGATACGTTCACACTCTCACACTGTCATATAGAAACTATTTTTAAATATTGTCCATTTAAATATTTTTAAATAGACAAAAACAGTCATATTTTGCATACTCTTCTGCAAATTGTTTTTCCCACTTTGTGTTAGGCTGTCACCCCATGACAATATAAAACTGCTTTATTGTTTTTAGTGGCTGTATAGATTAGAGTATGTTATAGTTCATATAACCAGTTTTCTATTGGTCATTTGGTGATTTTCCATTTTTTGTTGTTACAGGGAGTGTTTTAGTTAACATCCTTATATGCATATCTTTTTTTTTAATTGTGGTAAAATGCACCTAACAGAATATTTACCATTTAAACCATTTCTAAGTGTACAGTTCTGTAGTGTTACCTTATATGTATACCTTTGCATTTGTGTAGTATTTCTGCCAGATAAATTCCTGGAAATGAAAATGCTGGGTTCGAAGGATATGTACATTTCAAATTTTGATCTGTGTGTACTGGCAGAAAGTTATTTAAAATTAAAATATAACTTACATAATTGGTTGAATATTATAAAGGAAAACAAAAAACCAACCCCCTAAATTACTGGTTTTAGGGTTTTTGGAGCTGAGTCCACTGTCAGGGACCCATGGGTAGGCTTCAGGAATTCTGTGATTTTCCTCCTTCCCTAAACTGCAGAATTGGGGTGTAGGTTTATAAGTTTACTTTTCCAGGGAAATGGGCCATAACTTTTTATCAAATTCTCAATAAGTTCTGTGACCCATTTAATAATCATTGCTGTAAATCAATGTAATTTTTTACATCAATAATATTTCTTTAAAACCTACAAGTTGCCTGGTACTATACTAGGTTTTATGGACTATACCAAAGAAATAGAAGATATTGACCCTATTTAAGATATTTTAAAAAGCTGTAAAATAAGACATAAGACAATTAGAGAACGACTCAGCATCTAAGCAAATAAGAATGTGTGTAGTTCAAAGCTGTTAGAGAATTGAGAAGTAAGATGGGCCATTTGGTGACTATGTACTCAGAGAACTTCTCATGGAAGAGTAGGCAGGAACCATGGCTCTTTTGTACCCTAGTATTTGGTTCAGGGCATGGCACATAATAGGTGCTTTAGTAAATACTTAAATGAACAAATGAACGGAATAAAGGAAGCTGTGAGCTTGGTAATAGGGTTAGTGAAGTTGGGTCCAAAGGAATTGGATACATGAGTTTTATAAAAAAAGCTCTCTGGAGCTGGCAGGGGTTAGGAAGTGGCTATTTTGAGGAATAGAAATAGGTATAGGATAGTTCATTGAGGGCTTTGAACATTACACTGAGGAGCTTATTTTGATTCCATTGTCAATAAAAAATCACTGTAGGAAGTCATTGTGGCCTGGTGACAGGACAGGGATTTGGGGAGGATTAATCACTGAGCCTGGCAGTTAAGAGGCCCAGAGACCAGCCAGCACTGCTGTAATTCAGATATAGGGGGAAGAGGCCTTGGAGAAGATAAGGGTTAAATTCAGACACTGTAGAGAAGTCATTAGCAGGCTGTGGAGTTGATTGAATGTTGGAGGGTAGAAGTGAAGAGTAAAGAGGACCAAAGACAGGTCCCAAGTCTCTGAGCTTAGAAACCAGGAGGATATCAGACCCACCTATAGATATTGAAAAGCTGAGAAGTCAGTTTGGGGAGAAAGAGGAGATACATGCAGGTTGGGATTGAAATATTAGCTGACAGCAACAAGGTGTGCTATAGGCATTTCAAGGTGGAGAGATGGATTTGGAGGAATAAGTGGTGTAAAGGTCTTAAAGGAAATGGTTTCTCTAACAGCTGACCTGACTTACCTTTGGTTCTACCTTTTCCTAGATCAAAAATGTCTTGGCCTCTTTCCTCCTCTTCCATTAAAGTCCAGCACATTCTTCTATACCCAGCTGAAATACTACCCTCTGTGTGTAGCCTTCCCTGACCGCCCTAGCTGCATGAGTTCTCTCATTGTTCCAAACTCCTCAGGCATTACTCCCTGTACCAGCATTATTGTATTGATTAAACCTTTGATGCATATAGGAATCAGGCTGTTGGTTCTGTTGAATCTGCGTAAAGAGTAGGTGGGAGTTATTCATATTCTTTTGTCTACTTCTTTACTTCTTTTGCATATTTGAAAGTTTCTATTAAAAACAAACAAACTAAAAAGTTGCCAAGCTGGGATTCAAGCCCTGCTTATGGGACTCCAGAGACTGTAATCATAACCATTGCTATCACCTTCCTGGAATTTCATCCCACAAAGAAAAAAATTTTGATTACATAAGTAAAATCACAAACATACCTTTAAAATATAATACGTTTCAAAGAGCAAACACTTAGAAAACTCAGCTATACTGTAATTCTACCTTCAAGGGACTTTTCTGTATGGGCTGGACTGAGGTGTCTGAAAGAAGGAGCCCAGTTGATGTCTCTGCTGTTTCCTCGCAAATTTTTCTGAAGTTTTAGTTGCTCTAAGGACTTTTGAACTGTTAAAAATCAGAGAGGTCATTCTTGAAAATGTTACACATCTGGTGTGTACACATGCCTCTGGAACTCTGAGTGCTGTATACTAGGGGAGTTTCCATGGTGACTTGGGACTCAGGAGAACACTGCTGTTCAGTGGTTGTAAAAAGCTGTGTTGGTTACTACTGTGATAGAGGGATAATTTATAATAAGGGAAGTTGTAACAATGAGTGGTAAGTGTAGTCTTAATCAATTTGAGGTTGGTTGCCTATATTTGGATCATAGCATCTCTACAAGGTATAATTTATTGTCATTTTATAGAGGAGGAAACCAAGTGCCTGAGAGGTTAAATACCTTACTTGTAGTCATACAGCTAATCAGAGTCAGAGCCAATATTGTCTAGCTCCAAAGCCCATCTTTCTGTCTTACCATGTGTGACAGAGGTTTGGGCTCAGGTATAGTCCTAGCTAGAATAGTTTTAGAAGGCATCAGCCTAGAAGGCAGTTAAAACCATGGGAGTGGTTGAGATTGTCCAGGGAGATTGTGTAGGGTGAGGACTGATGAAAGCTTGGGACAGGGTTCATGTCCTACACTTTTTTGCAGAGTAGACTTTTTGCAGTGAACATTGGTTATATGTAATGTTAAATGTCATTACTTCTTGTGACTCTGGCTTTGATAATGCTTTGATGACCTGATTCTATATATTGGAGATGGCTCCCATTTCTTGACCTGGAGGCATTGTGTTGTCATTCCAGATTACCCAAAACCAGATCTATGGATGATCTCCTTTCTGCCTGTGACACAAGCAGCCCTCTGACACGCACATCCAGTGACCCTAACCTGAATAACCACTGTCAGGAGGCCAGAGTAGGCCTGGAGCCCTGGCATAGCAATCCTGAGGGATCAGAGACAGCCTTCTTGGAATCTGGGGTAGGAGGTCCTCAGCAGACTACAGGAGAAATGGGTCTTCCTCCCCCTCTGCCCAGCAGCCAGAAAGACTACTTGAGCAATAAACCTTTCAAGAGTCATAAAAGCTGTTCTCCAAGTTACAAACTGCTTAATGTCGCAGTGCCCCAGGAAATGAAGAGCAACACCTCTGATCCTGAGATTGAAGTCCTGGAAGAGACCAAGGCATCAGTTCTAGACCTTCCTGCCCAGGAGCTGTGTAGGACTTTAGATGGCACAGAGGGGCCACCTGTACATTTTCCTGAAAAAGAAGCTGTCAGTGCACTCTCTAAAGTCATTTCCAACAAGTGTGATGGAATTTGTGATTTTCCTGAGTCTTCCCAGGACTCCCTTACAGGTGCCCCCCAAGAGGCCCAGCTAGACTCTGTGCTAGGTGAACCCTCCAGATCTGCTCCAGATCACAGTCTGGGCACCCTTTGCAAACCACTGAGTGCTACCTGCCAAACTCCTCCAGACCCAAGCACTGACTTTCTCAACCAAGATCCCCCAGGGTCTGTGGCAAGTATCTCCCAACAGGAACAGCCCAGTTCTGTGCCAGATCTGATTCATGGGGAAGAAGACACTGGCAAAAGAGGGAATAGGAATGGGCAGTTACTGGAAAATCCTCGCTTTGGGAAAGTGCCATTGGATTTGGTCCGAAAGCCAATTTCTCAGAGCCAGATCAGTGAGTTCTCTTTCTTAGGGTCCAACTGGGACAGTTTCCAAGGGATGGTAACTTCATTCCCAAGTGGGGAGACCACCCCTCGGCGGCTGCTTTCCTATGGTTGCTGTAGCAAGAGGTCGAGCAGTAAGCATATGCGGCCAATGGGGCCCTGCTTTGGGGGCCAGTGGGCTCAGAGAGAAGGGGTGAAGTCTCCTCTCTGTTCTAGTCATTCCAATGGACACTGTACTGGTCCAGGAGGAAAAAACAACCGGATATGGTTGTCCGGTCACTCCAAGCAGGTCTCCAGCACAAAGCCTGTTCCACTGAGCTGCCCTTCTCCAGTGCCTCCTCTCTATCTGGATGATGATGGACTCCCCTTTCCCACGGATGTGATTCAGCATAGACTACGGCAAATTGAAGCAGGGTACAAGCAAGAGGTGGAGCAGCTACGTCGACAGGTGCGAGAACTGCAGATGAGGCTGGATATCCGTCATTGCTGTGCCCCTCCAGCAGAGCCTCCCATGGACTATGAGGATGATTTTGTAAGTATTTACCTACTGCCACCCATCCATTCGTTTAGCCTTCCATCTGTTCAACATTCATTCATTGGATACTTGCTGTGTGCCACTGTGTTAGTTGGTTGCGCTGTAGGATAAAAGACATAGGACCTCCTCTCAAGGAGTTTACAGTCTCTTGGGAGAGACAGACAATTAGAATGATTATTTAAGTGTTATTTGAAGGAAGCATCAGGTGTTGGGGCCCAGGGTAGAGTGAAAGGTCAGGGAAGGTGTTCCTGAGAAGATAATGCTTGAGCTGAGTACTGAAGAATGTGTAGTTTAGCTCAGTAGACAGTGAAAAGGAAATAACCATTTTCAGAAGTATGGAGGCAATAGGTATTCTAATGGTATGGCTTGAATAAATGGGTAGTGGGTGTGTGCATGCGCATGTGTGTGTTTGTGTATGTGTGTAAGTACACATATACTTGTGCTAGAAAGGTGAGGGAGGCAGTTGGGTAGTGGTGGGAGGTGGAATTGGGGAGGTAGACAGGAATTGGAAAGGTCAGCTTGAGTTCTCTTATTGTTTGGATTCTATCCTCAAGGCAATATAATTTTTGACCAGTGAGTAACATGATCAGATTTGTATTTTAAGAATACTATACTACTATAGCAATAGTTTGTCTAGTGGATGAGGCAGCTGAAACCCAGGTTAGGAGGCTGGTTAGGATGTTTCAGAATAATCCAGGTGAGAGGTGATGAGACCCATTTAGGCGTTGCTGTGTTGGGAGGCCTCAGGTTCTGGCACAGCAGTCCTCAAGGAGCTTCTAGGCATCAGCTTCTTGCCCATAATATCTTGTCATCTACACAGGCACTGCACTTCCTCCTGCTAAGACATTCCCACTTCATCAACGCACACTTGTTGGGATGGGAAGGTCCAACAACTTTTTACTATGCAGGGTGATGATTTAAAGCAGGAGTCAGCAAACTTTTTTGGTCAAGGGCCAGATAGTAAATGCTTCAGGCTTTGTGGGACATACATAGTTTCCTTCACAGTTAGTTGGCAGAAGTAGCCATAGACAATATGTAAATAAATGAGTGTGGCTCTCTTCCAATAAAACTTGATTTATAAAAACAGGCAGTGGGCTAGATTTGGCCTGTGGGCTATAGTTTGCAACCCCAGGTTTAGCTGTAACAGAAATATTCCTTCCATACTGTGCTACAGCATATTGGTTAAGAGCATGGGTCTGAAGCCAGAATACCAGGTTCAGTCCCAGGTTTACTACCAGTCAGCTCTTAACTTTCTCTGTGGTGCAATTTCCTTATTAGTAAAAAGGTGGATAATAGTAGTATACATCATAAGATTGTTGTGAGGAATTAAAGAAGTTCACTCTTAGAACAGTGGGTGACACACAGTAATCAATAAGTGTTAGAGATGAAGATGATGTGGATGTCTTCACCTTTTCTTCAGACGTGTTTGAAGGAGTCAGATGGCAGTGATACAGAAGATTTCGGATCTGATCACAGTGAAGACTGCCTTTCAGAAGCAAGCTGGGAACCTGTTGATAAGAAAGAGACTGAGGTATGTCCAGGCAAATACAGGTACTTATGTGAGCCAGTGCGTTCTCACATTTCTGAGAGATGAGTGACGTGCTATAGACCAGTGTCTTCTTTTTAGGCGAGTAGTGGCCAACTCTAAAGACAGGCATTGTCCTTTTCTCCTGGGACACTCCCCTTGTTGCAGTGTTGCTCTTCTGCTTTGTTGATAACCATCTGGGATTTTTTCTTGTCCTGTTAGGTGACTCGCTGGGTTCCAGACCATATGGCATCACACTGCTATAACTGTGACTGTGAATTCTGGTTGGCCAAACGAAGACACCATTGCAGGTAAGATGTTTTATATGATTTAGTATGGCTCGAAAAACAGTGAGGTACATATATATGAATGAAATTGAATTAATCTGAAAATGGAGACATCTTTATAGGAACTATTTTTGTTTGCTCCCAACTTTATTTACTCATGTAAAGCCGTTTAGAGTATCAGTTCATTCTCAGTATAGTGGCATTTATTTTATTTAAAAAATGTATTTCAATTGCAGTTTGCATTCAATATTTTTATTAGTTTCAGGTGTGCAGCATAATGGCATTTCTGATGAACTCTTTCCTCTTTGTGCATTGGCAGAAATTGTGGGAATGTATTTTGTGCTGGTTGCTGCCACCTGAAGTTGCCCATTCCTGATCAACAACTCTATGACCCAGTTCTCGTCTGTAACTCATGTTACGAACACATCCAAGTATCTCGTGCCAGGGAACTTATGAGCCAACATCTGAAGAAACCCATTGCTACAGCTTCCAGTTGAATGCTAGAGGAGATGACCTGTCCAATTATAGCAGGTTTGAAGGGAGGATCTGCTTCAGGTGTAGTTTTGAAGGTTCCTTGGTGTGGCTCATGAAATCACAGAGCTCCAAGATACCATCTTGAGAAATCCTCGGTATCATGAGACTGGAGCAGAGGAATTCCAATTTCACAGGAGGTCCTCTATGGGTGAGACCCTCACCGTGGGGTAATGGTTCTGATCCAGACCCAGAGTCTGGAAGCTTAACGTTGAGTTGGTGACTCCAGCTTCTTTCTCCTGGGGGAGTCACAAGATAATGATTTAATAGATACTGCCTGGTGATGTGTGCCCCAAACAGCAATAGAAAGGCATATGTATAACCAAACTCCAAGTGATAACCAGATCCATCTCTCCTCCACCTTGAAAAAAGCAGATTATAGTATATAAGATAGGAATTCCTATCCTATTTGAAATGAACTATACCCTGTACCTCTGTGCTCTGTGTCTGTGCATGAAGGCTCAGTCTTTAGAGGCATTTCCTCTAGTTGCATTAGTTCTGTCTTTCTGTGGAGTTTGGTTTAAAGACTGGTTCAGCAAGTGGAGGTTTTGCTGTATTTTTCACTTGGCTTATTGGCCAGCATCGGTGAATATTCAGTTTTAGGGGTCAGTTCTAGGGAAGGAGACATTTTTGGGAGCAGAGGAAAACTCTGCTGATATTCAGTCCTGGCAAAGATCAGTTTCAGTTATTTTGAGCTATGAAGGCAGGAATCTGTTACTCAGTGATGGCTCTTGAGGTATGCACTGTGAAGGAGAAGGAAAAAGCAGAAATTATCCTTGTGAAATACTTGCTGATTGTGCCCTACCCTTTGCGCCTGATTTTTCCTAGTTGTCCTGGTGCTAACACAGGAGCTACACCTTGATCCTCTCCTGGCATGAAAATAAAACCATGTTTTTTTTGTCGTCGTTCCATTGCCCACTTCCCCCATGTTGTCTTTCCCTTGGCTGCTGCCTCCTCTGGGTCACACTGCTTCTTATCCTGAACACTTGACACCTTGAGGGTAGAATTTAGTGTTTGGTTTTTACCTCCTAGAATATGCTGTTTGGTATGTGAGGGTTTCAGTACAAATGCTGCTGTTTATTTCTGTGCACTTAACAATGGAACCCAAACAGAAGAGAATAAAGCCTTGATACCAAAATTGGGAGAGAAAATGTGTCCATTTGGACCAAACCGTGTTTTATTTTTTGTTTTTTTCATCTTAATATGTACCAGTGGCACTTAACCAAAAGATACAATGATATAGCCATGTACTATGGGTGGGACAGATACAGTCTTCTTGACCTATAACAAAACCACTAGGATTTCCTTTATACATTTTTCTTAATTTGTTGGTGTATAAAAGGTAAATTATACTTAGGCTTATCCTGTTTTAAAACTACTATGGTAGCTGTCTAATTGCTACTTCAATGTTGCTTCCTAGAAAAAAAATTTTTTATTTGAAAATAACTAGGATCTGCATTTAGAACAAGAATCGTATTTGTCCTGACCTTTCCTTCAATCCTACAGAGAAGCATCTGTGCTTTTATACATGCCATGGATGTAACCTAAAAAGTTTTGGCGTATTTAGGTCAGCCTAGCAGAACTCTTTTTGGTTTAAATGAAGTTGAATAATGGAGATTTTGTGTCTGGGAAATTCCTGAGATCATTGAAAAAGTAACAAACTATCCCTTGTCTCCGACACATAAAATTCTTTTAAGCATTTTCTCAATCATTAAAATTTACTGCCAGTTGTGAGTGGCTTTTTAATTAACTTGACTTTCATTGCACTTCACTCTGCCCATTTTCAGGGGGAGTAAGATTGGTGACATTTGAGGGGACTGTATCTGTCTGTTTTGAGGGGCTATCCCATCGGTGAACATACTGCATGGCCTTGGAGAGAGACTCTGGGCTCTCAGCTCAGATGTATTCATCAAATACTCCTTTCAGAGCTCTTGTGGGTGTAAGTGACATGATGTGGCCAAAAATCCAAACTGTGCAGTTGCGTTGTGACAAACATGCAATGTGCTGTAAAAACTCAATACAGTTTAAATAAAATCTCTATATTAGTGCTGCTTTGTTGGGTCTTTTTATTCATTTTCATTTCTAAGAAAACTTAATAAATACTAATTTTTTCTTTGATCATGAAAAAGGACTAAAACATTACACCCCTTCCTCCCAACATTTTCCATTTTTTATGGACTTCTCGTTTTATCAGCACAGCTCCAGTTACATTCCTCTTTATCAATCTAGGGAGTTACCTTATTGATACAGTAGAATTCTATCCCATCGTGAGGTTTATTTCTCTTTATGGTCCAAAATGTCACCAACTAGTTGATCAGGCACACAGGATTGTGCCTATAGTCTCCTGATACCCTCCTCAGTCACCTCAGTTTTCATCCTACCTTGAGTCGATTTTCCTGAGCAGATTTTCCTGAGTAGATTTTCCTGGCTTAAAATTGTGCTTACAAATATATAAAATACTATTTAAAAGGTGAATTTGTTTACTCAGGATACTACCCGACCATCCCCATTTTTATTTGGAGAGATGAGCAATTCAACTGTTAGTATTAAGATGATAGAATTGGGCCCTTTGTTCTCAAGAATGATCGACTTCCTACTGCAAACGCACACTTCCTGAATTCTAAATCCCTGCACGCTGACTGGGGAACCTTAGTATTCCACGGTGGATAACGGCTTGTTCCTTGCAGGACTTAACCCTACCTGGTGGGCAGCAATTCCCAGCCCAAACCGGCGGTCCGAGGGAATGACCTCGCGTCGTGGCCCACGCCGCCCATGCTGCCGCGTGGCCCGGGCGCCGCGCTGCCCGCGGGCCGGGAGGGCCCGGTGTGCGGGGCCGGGGGCAGGCCGGCTGGCGCCTCTTCCGGGCGCGCGGTGGCAACTCGAGGCCCCATTGGCCGCGCTGGAAGGCGCGGTGGGGGCTCGTACGCCAACGGTCCCCTGGTCCGTGAAGGCCGAGCGCTGGCAGGAGGGGGCAGGGCGAAGCGAAGGCCTGGGGGGGATCGAGAACGGGGTAGGAGAGCCAGGCTCGGTGGGGCGAGGCCCAGGGCCCGGGCGGGGGCGATGGAGGAGGCGCTGCTCTCCACCCCCATCAACCCCAACAACTTCCCCGCCAAACTGTGGCGGTTGGTGAACAGCCCTCGGTACCGCTCGATTCGCTGGGACGGCCGCGGCGAGGGGCTGCTCATCGACCAGCCGCTCTTCGAAGCCGAACTGCTCAGCCCGCCAGGGGCGGGAGCGGGAGGCGGCGGCGGCGGCGCCGGGGGCAGCGGCGGCGGCGGCGGCGTCGGGGGCGCGGGGGCCGAGCCGGAGCTCTTCAAAACCACCAACTTCACCAGCTTCATCCGCCAGCTCAACCTCTACGGCTTCCGCAAGGTGGTGCTGGGAGGGCCGGGCGCGGCGGGGCCCGGGCCGGGGCCCGGGGGCGGTGGGCCTGCGGGCGACGGGCCGCTCCACCACTTCCACAGCCCGCACTTCCGCCGCGACCAGCCGCAGCTGCTCGTGCACCTCAAGAGGCTCACCAGCGCCAACAAGGCCAAGCTGGCGGCCGGCCTGAAGGTGCCCTGCCGCCCGCCCAACCGCTTCCAGAGGCTCCTCATCACGTCGGCGTCCGCCTCGGCCTCTGCCTCCGCCTCCGCCTCCGCCTCGGCCTCCTCCTCAGTGCCGGCCTCAGCCTCGGTCTCCACCTCCACCTCCCCGCTGGAGCACCAGGAGCCGCCGCCGCCCGCGGGGCCCCGGCCCGATCCGCACGGTGAGTCCCATCGGGTCTCTTGTGCCCTCGTCCCCCGCAGGGCACAGGGAGCAACCGCCACCTCAAAGACACTGTCACACGTCCTCGTCTTTGAGGTATCCGAGATGGGCCCAGGATCCACCTTCCGCTGTGCTTCCCCAGATGTAGGTCACGTCGCCATCACCGTTCTCACCAGCACCCCCTTAATTGCCATACCCGTGGAAAGAGCCTGCGGGCATTTGGTCCCTTCTATATCCGCTAGCGGCCAAAGGGACCTCTTCTTTAGGCTCTTTCTCCTCTTCCTGTACCCCTCTGGGACTCCATACGGCCGCAGCCATTCCCTTCTTGAGACCCGTGAGCATCTAGAATAAGGAGTCCTTTGCTGAAGCACCGGGTCTGCAAGAAACACGGCAGGGTCTCCTTCACTCTAACGGGAAGCAGAATGCAGTGACTACGGGGTGAGACTGATGGGGGTCAAGGTAGGAAGAAGCAACGAAGTCCCAGCCAAGTTTCTAAGGAGAACTTAGACCATTTATACCAACCAAGGGAACGTAAACAGGGTACGCTGAGTGGAAGTTTGCCCTTGAAGAGATGCCATCTTCCACCCATTGACGTAACTAAGAAATCTTGGAAGAGGTGTCCTGACAGTCATATTTTAGGCTCCAAGTATAGAAGGATAGGACATTGTTTATATATCTTAAGAGCAAACATGTAGTAATATATTTTATTGTTTACCAGATACCATTCGTATGTGGGTGGAGTCTGCTAACAATTTTTTCAATATAGCTAATTAGAGCTGGTACTTATTTTAAGAGGTTATGGTAGGACACATGTAAGGCAAAAATGATTTTCTTTACACTGTTAAGTTTCAGTTACTACAAAGAATTTTAGAAAGCTCACATTTATGGCCTTTGAATTTTTCACTATTGGCTCTAAGTATTTGGGGGGAAAAAGTATTTGTGTTTATAAATCTGTGTTTACTAAAAGTTCAGAAATTCTCTGTGATAGAAAATTTTATAAACTTGATTTCTGATGCTCTTCCCATTCTTCCAGGAAGGTAAGAGTGGCAATATTCCCTTTCTCTTTTTAAGGAGTCTATGATGTGAACTCCAAGAAAGCAACAGGATATAATATTGAGAATTCACTCCTTACCTTCAAGTAGGAGAGAACAGAAATGTTTTCAGCATGTTAACGTGGATTTAACATAAAGATTTCTGGGTTACTTTTTAGTTATGGAAACCTTTAAAATTATACAAATAAAAGTAATACTGCGTTCAACTTAATGTAAGCCAAGAGTTATGAATGAAGCAGCACTTTGTTCGTTTGGAATTTAGAAGATAAGGGATTAGGTTGCCTCTGTGGAGTTTAGAAGATAAGGGATTAGGTTAGAGTTCTAGTAACAAGTTGGAAAAATAGCAGTGGCATAGGAATGTTCTAAAGGAATTCTGAAGGAATTATTAAGCTACTTCCTTCCATATGATGGCTATTGATTTTGGTAGGGAATCGAATGGGGAAAGGGCAGTGGAGACAATACGATGGCATACATTTGACAGACTCTCTGCCATGGATATTTGTTTTTCAGGTTGTGTATCTGATAAGAATAATGAGAAAAGACTGGAAAATGTGTTCTTGAGAGAAATAGGGTAACTACTTTAAACAAAGAAACATACAGCCCTGCCAGCATGGCTCAGCGGTTGAGCATCAACCTATGATCCAGGAGATCACAGCTTGATTCCCAGTAAGGGCACATGCCCGGGTTGCCAGCTCGATCCCCAGCAGGGGACGTGCAGGAGGAGCTGATCAATGACTCTCTCGTCATTGATGTTTCTCTCTCCCTCTCTCCCTTTCTCTCTCTGAAATCAATAAAGACATATTAACAAAAAAACACCTGAACATGTTTTTAGATTTTTATTTCAAAAAAACAAACAAATTTAAAGCAATGTCCTTCGAATCCTAACTGTCCTTATGTTAGCAGCATCTAAAATATGTTAATATTTGGCTGTCACTCAGAATTTATCTTGGTAGAAGTAGAATTTATATTTTAATTCAGATCTAAGCCAGAATTTGAGAAATCAAGGTAGAGAGTTCTTTAGCTGCTTAAATTATTGACAGTCTAAAAATTCATCAACAGCTTAACTCTAAAGAGGGTACAAAAAGGATTAGTGAGCTATTGCACTGTTGATAGTGTTAGCGGTGGGAAAAGGGCAACAGGTGTTAGACCTGTGGAGTGAGACCTGACCTCGATTCAGCAGCCTCAGTACTGGCTAGAAAGAATTCAGAGTCAAGACTCAAACTATAAGAGAAAGTTTATTTAGAAAGTCATAGAGGTAGAAGTGAGTCATAGAAGAAATGAGCTCAGGAAACAAGGTACAAAGGCAAAAGAAGTGTCCTTGGAGTTTAGGAGAAAGAGCAAGGAAAATGTGCCTTGAGGAGGCGCGTGTGTTCCATAGAGTAAACCATGCAGGGTCCTCTGCCCTGAGGGCTTTTATCTGGGGGGCCTTCGGGCAGGATCTCAATAGAAGATTCATTAGCTTTCTAGGTGTGCCTCCGTAGGGTCTTCACCTCCACTAATTTGTCTGCACCTGGGCAGAGGGTCCTTAGTCAATGCAGCTGGTTCTGACTGGTTTTGCTGCTTTTCTGGGCCTGGAGCTGAATGAACCACAACTAAGGCCTAGATGTCATTTCCAGGGGTTAATGCTTAAGGGAGTGGTTGTGCAAGGGCTTGTAGTTTTGCCAGTTGCTAAGCACCCAGCACTGTAGGCCCTGGTGACCCTCCGCACCTAGCCTATGGTTCCTACTCTGCTCATGTGTGTCTGCTTACGACAACCCATGAAGTGTGGAGGAAAAATGAAGTGTTGGGTAGTTTGGGACCTCAGAAATACCTGTTGTGAAGAGCAAAAAATGTTTCTAGGTTTTAAAAGAAAGAACTGTCAGTGGTGAGTTCAAAGTGTATACATATTGAATTGCTAGTCAAGTAGCATAAAAACTATATTTTGTTCTTTAAAGGAAATGGGAAAAGTAGTTTTTAAGAGCTATATCATTTAAATACATTCTTCAGAACTAAGATTTTTTCCCCCCATTAAGTTTAGAGCTCTTGATCCAGGGTTCCAGAATGTTTTGTATATATTTGTATGTATGTATTTACTTTTGGCTTTAATGCTTTTTCTTTTTTTTATTTTATTTTTTAAGAGTTTATTTGAGCAAAAAATTAGGAGCACTCTCTAATGCTTTATTCTTTAGAGAAACTAAACACCATAGAAATAAAATGAACAGTGTGTAACATGTAGAATAGGGTTACAGTTTAAATATTTGAAAAAGTAAGTATTCGAGTGTCATTCTCACCATGTAGTTAAACAGATGAGTAGCAGATAAATTGGACTTTCCCTCTGTTTTATGGATTTGATTAATAAAATAAATTGAATTGAATGGCATTTATGAACCACATAATACGTAAAGCCCTTCCTAGGAATAAATTAGGCTAGCTTTGTTTATGTTCAAGAACCACGGTCTATAAAATAAGTTCAGCTTGCAACATTTATATTTTCCCTTTTCTCATTGCATAATATTGCCCTTTCTCTTCTTCATACCCACTTTTTAATTCTTTTCTACCTTGCTAGATAAGAGAAAGCAAATAATCAGAATTTCTGGGCCTGAGTATGTGGATTTTTAACAGACTCTCCAGGTGTCTCATATGTAAATCAGTTTTTGAGAACCACTGATACCTAGGAAAGGACACTAGTAGAGATAATTTGAAGAAAAACAGACCATGGAAATTACTGATTGATTTAAGGAATGAAATAGAGAACTAAGTCAAAGTTTTCAAGCCTGATTTTTCTGCAAAGATTATCATTTTTTAAAATATGTTTTTAAAAATTGATTTTAGAGCAGAAGGGAGAGGGATAGAGAGAACACTGAGTGGCTGCCTCCCCCATGCACTCTGACCAGGGATTGAGCTCGAAACCTGGGCATATGCCCCGACTGGGAATTGAACTGGCAACCTTTTGGTGCACAGGATGATGCTCAACCAACCGAGCCACACTGGCCAGGGTGAAAATTATCTCTTTTTTTTAATTGAAAGGGAGCAAAGAATATTAAATTTCTTTTTGGTTTGTGTTATAATTCTCATTTGTTCCACACTTATTTCTTTTATGTATATAAAAGGGTACTTATTTTTGTGCCTATTAAGGTTCCTAAATGATTTGAAACACAGAATGGAATTTCTGTTTTCTTTTTTTAGATATGTCTTTATTGATTTCAGAGAGAGGAAAGGAGGGAGAGAGAGAGAGAAACAGCAATGACAAAAGAGTCATTGATCAGCTGCCTCCTGCACTCCCCCTATTGGGGATCCAGCCCGCAACCCAGGCATGTGCCCTGATGGAGAATCAAGCCAACATCTCCTGGATCATAGGTCGATGCTCAACCTTTGAGCCACACCGGCCAGGCCAGAATGGAATTTCTAAAACTTCTAGGAAGTTACTTACACATAGGAAAAATCTGGATCAGTCAATTGAGGTAAAAGGTAAAAGGATTGAATAATTTATAAAAGGCTTTTAACATTGAATATTTAATTTAACATTTGATTTAATTTTAAAGTTTGGTCACTTTGTCTCTTATGACAGTCAGATTGAAAACCAAACAAAAATTTATGTGATTATTTTTTCATCATTATATATGTAATCTCATATTCTGGATTCTGTACAATACCTAATTTCTGTTGTGTTAAAAAATTACTGAAAACTCAACATTTCATAGGTGAAGAATTGTATGTATTTTTTGATGTTTGGTTTACTACCCCCAGTGATGTAATGTAAAATTAATAAATGTGCTTTTCCTCTTTTATGCAGGACCCGTGGCTGTAGGACAATTCCATCGGTCATTCCGGCGAGATAGTCTGTCTCCTTATTCCTACGTATCAACTGCATCCCACAACCACAGTGCCTTCCCTCTGAAAGGTTTAGATCGGACCCCGATTCCTCCTAGAACATGGCAGAACTCCCTTGGAATGCACCCAGGACAAGTAGAAACATCTCCCACTTTTTCAGATAAAGGGGTTCCGTTTCCTGTACTGCAGAGGTTTCCAACTGAAGTTACCTATACCCTGCAGCCCAGCGCCACATCTGTACATGTTCAGCAAGGTCCTCAAACAATGGTCAACTCCTCCCAAAAATATAGTAACTACACACCCTCAGCACAGTACTCCCAAGCCTACTATCCAACAGGTATGAGAAATTAAAGTTCAATGGCTTCTCTTAAGGTACTTCTTTATAAGGAGCATTTATATTTTTTAATACATTTCTGCATGCTTAAACAAAAATCCTAGGAATATTCACCTCAGAAATGTCAAAGATTTCTCATCAAGATATATTTTTAAGCAATCTATAAAATTTCATGTGTTCTTAAGAATCGAGAAAAATTCTGTTGGTGCATAAAGGTGTATATTTTTAGTGAAATGTTTGTATTCTCAAACTGTGTTGGAGTAATGAAATTAAGACTACACTGAACCTTGCTATAATTCTGTGCTTGATGCAGAATTATTTTTTCTTTTTAAAATATATTTATATACATATTATATATTTTATATATTTTTGATTTTATAAGTGAGATTACTTCATAATGAAATCATTTTAGCATCCCTGTAATGAAGTTTAATAAAAGAGTGTGTTTTCTGTCTCTTAAAACTAAATTATATATACATATTTTTAAATATGTTTGTACTGATTTCAGAGGGCGAAAGGGAGAGGGGAAGAGACAATCATTGATTGGCTGCCTCCTGCATGCCGCCTACTGGAGACTGAGCCCACAACCGGGGCATGCGCCCAGACTGGGAATCAAGCTGTGATCTCCTGGTTCGTGAATCAATGCTCAACCACTGAGCCACGCTGGCTGGGATAAATTATATTCTTTTAGGAAAACTCTGATGGTGTGGTTTGACAGTACAGTCCCTGCAATGTTAATTCCAGCCAACTAAGAACTGGGGAATAGTAGAAAGGAGGACCTGACAATGACAACTGACTTAGAGCTCAGCCAAGGGCTTGAAGACATGCTGGTAGATCTCAAGCCAATAATTGGGAATCCTTATGATAGTGACCATCTGTTTAGATTTGGGGAGGTCTTCTTTGGGGGAATACCTTTTTGCAAGGTAAAAGCCTTACTATTTTAGTCAAATGTATATTCTATTTTGCAGAAGCAGCATAGCTGTAGTGTATGTTTCATAATGTAGTGCGCTTTACACAGTGATGAAATGGGGCAATAGAAACAAGACAAGGGTCAAGGCTTTCAGAAAAGACCAGAGAGAGAAGAAAGGGGGCATTTCTTTGCCCTGTGAGTTAAGACTCTAGGAAAATTAATTTACTCAAGATATGTAGATCTGGAAGCAACCTCTGAAGGTATTTGTTAGACTATTTTTCTCAGGCAGGACGACATCAAAAGCTAAAATAAATGGAAGGAATGTAAATTAGATAAGGGAACTAAATTTGTTCCCTTTTAAAAGTTGTAAATCTGGTAGCTGTTCTCACTGTTTTCTAGCTGTAATATCGACTATATTCTTTTACTATTGGCTCATTTCATTCTATCTAAATACAGTAACTAAAGGGATTGCTTTATTTTCCCAAAACATATAACTTTAATAATATTAAAATAATAAAACCAGAGTTTAAATTACATTGGATTTTATAGATTTTTTTGAGCTGCTACTGTTTTTGTGAATGGAGCTAAGAAGAAAAAGAGGAAGGGATTATATGGACTAAGGATGATTTAGCACTTTTAATCATTTTGCCTATTAGAAATTTTATTTTTTACCTTTTTATGTAGAAAAAGGTTGAGGGCTAGTATTTTTCCAGATTGTGAGCTACTTTTTTTTAAAAAAATATGTCTTTATTGATTTCAGAGAGAGGAAGGGAGAGGAAGAGAAGGAGATAGAAACATCAGTAATGGGAGAGTCATTGATCAGCTGCCTCCGGGCATGTGCCCTGACCAGGAATCAAACTGCAATCTCCTGGATCATAAGTCGATTCTTGACCACTGAGCCACTCTGGCCAGGTTCAGCCTCTTTGAAGAACAAAAATATCTGTGTGATCTTTAAAAACAGTAGATGACTAATTTTATGTTATAAGTTAAATATCTTTCGTGTAGCAACAAATAGGGTCAGATTTTTATTAGTGAGTTGAATCCAATGTTTTAATAAACACACGTTAGGTATGGCTATCTACATTGTAATTTTGGCTGCATCCCCTGTATTCATAGAATATATGCATGGAGACAGCCTGTCTTCCTTACACTTGCTTTATATTCTGTAGCCCATAACCACATAGTAACCCTATCTCTCCTCCTTTTACCAAGAAATGTTTCTCTCTCCTTTCCTAACTCCCTTCAAACCCTCCTCCTTGAACTTACTAAAGACTCAAAAGCTTCTGAGGAGTTGAAATTTGGAAAGACTGCAGCAAAGAGATGTAGAAATGTGTTTGGCCTTCCAGTTTGGAATTTTGGAGGCATTTTCTATGGACATATTAGATATGGTGGTTAGGTTCTATATTGGTATTAGTCCTACACTTAACGTACAGATGGTTACAGTCTGGCTCAGGAGCCAAACTAGCCTGTATGATGATGCTTCTGTGGGAAATGTATTCCAAATTCCATTCTGGAAACTCCTCTTGGAAACTCCTAGTTCTAAATTTTATAAGAGCCAGTTATATATTATTTATCAGAAAACACTAGTTAATATTATTCATTCATTATAGAAATACTATTTGTTAAATTATTATGACTTAGGATATGTTATTTAAAAGTGTTTTATGTTAGCTTGGATATAAATTTATAAATTGAAAATTGTCTCCAAGAGTTCAAGGTAAGGACGAGGGAAGAAACATTGAAAGAACAGGTACGTGCTGCTAAAGTTTTGATGTGCTTAGGAAGTAGAACCTCCTTGCCAGAAGTTTTGTTTTGTCTTCCTCAGTAGGGATAATTGAAATGACTGTAATGTTTCTGAGCTTATGAGGATAAGAGATCTCATGATGACTTCTAATATGTAGAGTGGTTCAATATATAATGTAGGCAAAATTGCTTTGAACATTCTGAAGTACTATATAAATAAAAAGTTGGACTGTTAAATACAAGAGACCTACTATGGAAAAAAAAGTGCCATAAAAATGCTGTACAAGTACTTAATTCTTTCAAACTTTAGGTAAAGGAAGCAAACAGTAGTAAGCAATTTAACCAGTAACTTAAACACATTTTTTGATGAGCATTACAAATAACTTTGCCCAAAGTTAAGTAGAATATTATTCTCAGGGGCAGGATAATACTCCCAAATCCAGCCCTGTAAGTCCTAATAAAGTAACCAGTTTTGAAATAATGGTCATACTTGAGTCCTTTCAAAGTGAGTTATATCACCTGAGGTTTTGATGAAATTTTAGTTAAAAAAAAAATTTTCATTTAAAAATTACTTACCTTGAAAATAAATGTGGATCTGGTCTTCCTATAGTATAACCAGTAAAATTTGAATTTTGTTATATCTAGTAAAGCTAAACATTGAGACCAAAAAATTGCCATCAGACTGACTCATAAAATGACTCAGCTGAATCATTTCTTACATTTTTCATTCCTCTCTTGAAGCATCTGTTTTTTCTGCCTAGCTCATTTACATTTTTTCCACTCTCGTCACTCCTTCAAAGACAAAAATGTTGTAGATCCATTATTAGTTGACTCTTTTTACTTTTGCCCTGTTTTAAATTCCGTTTTTTCCGTTTGATGTTGTTTTCACAACGGGAGTGAAATTTTTTACCTTTATTAATTTTTTGAAAAGCTTTACCTTTAGATAATTTTTAGTAATCTGGCTTTTCTGAATTACTAGAATTGTTTTAAAAATGCAATCAACTCTTATATGAATGTATTTGAAATAGAATCTTGTTCATTATTCTAGTTTTTCATCTTAAGTGCAATTTAATGTCTTAACGCTGCCTTCAGGAAGACACCAGAAGTTTTTTATGCCGAAGAATGTGTTTTAGGACATAGTGATAAACTCATAATACATGCTAGAGAAACTCTTAATACATGTATTAAGGACACATTTGCATTTTTATAGCTAGGTTTTTGTATTCAATAAGCTCACTAATATGTGCCTGGCTTTCTTCTATTTTGTTTACTGTACAAAGTAGGACTGCATGGGTAAGGAAGGAGCCATTGAGGAATCTTTTTATTTTATTTTTAATAGGTTTAAGCTTTATTGTTGAAAGTATTACAGATATCGCCCCTTTGCCCTCCACTGTTGGATCCCTCCATCCTGATCCCACCCCCACCCCAGGCCTTCCCCCACTATCCTTTGTCCATGGGCTGTGCATATATGCATATAAATTCTCTCATTAATCTCTTCCCACCCTCCCCCCTTCCCTCTGAGATACGTCTGTCTGTTGCATGTTTCAGTGTCTCTGGATCTGTTTTGTTCATCAGCTTATTTTGTTCATTATATTTCACATATGAGCGAGATCATGTGGTACTTGTCTTTCTCTGCGTGGCTTATTTCACTTAGCATAATACTCTCCAGGTCCGTCCATGCTGTCCCTAAGGGCAAGAGATTCCTCTCTCTCACAGCTGCATGAGGAATCTTTTTGGATTACCTATTCAAGTCCTTTTTTTTCATGAGGTAACTTTCTACTTTTCATTTGTTACTGGACACTTTAGAGGACATTCACTATTTTGCTGTTTTCTGAGATACCAAATTAGCTATCAACTACAAATATTTTCTCTGTTGCATATTCTGTTTTATTTCTCCAAGAAATTTAAAGTACACTTTTAACAACTATTTAAAATGTGTAACCAATAGAGTCAGACATAGCAATATCAGAAAAATAAAGCTAATAACCTTTCATTGATTTATTTTCTTTTATTGGATTTATTGGGCTGACATTGGTTCACAAAACCATTTCAAGTGTACAGCTCAACAAAACATCATCTGCACACTGCTTCGTGCACCCACCACCCAAAGCAGAGTTTCTGTCCCCACTTTCTTCCCCTTTGCCCACCTCTACCTTGCCTCCATCACCCTTCTCTCTGGCACACTGATGGTGCCCTGATGGATGTAAACCTGCATCATCTTTTCCTGCCGCTAGGGGGCTAGGTTTTCTTTACCTCAAAACTAGAAAACTATAGTCCCATTTTGTTTTCAGAGTTTTGGCAAACCCTGCAGACCGTGTTTGGCTTTCTTAACATTTAACTTATTTCTTAGGATGTTCATGCTTTTGAATATCCTCGGAAACCAAATTCAAATCCAAAACATTTTAACTAAATTTGAATCTTCAAGGATAAAGGAAGTGACAACAGTTTGAATTTTATGTGACCTTCTAAGTAATATCTGGATCTGAACTAGAATTCTATCCAGTACTTCAAGTTTTCCCTTTCATGTGCAAAGTTAATCTGCCTTAAATTGCACATAAATATAAGGAAATATTTTTTTCTAGTGTACCTTTATGAACTTCTGACATTTTAAATGTCAGTAGTCAATAATGGAGAAATAGGGAAGCATTTCAATGCATTTTTACAGTCCTTGGGCTACTTTACTTTCAGAGATTACAGAATGAGATTACTTAGTAATTTTATTAGCACACTGGAAATATGAAAAATGTGTACATAAAAAGAGAAAGTGCACTGTGTAATGAAGTCATCTTAAAAATATTCAGTAAGTAGAGTTCTAGTAAAATTAAAATGTTACGTTTTAGGAAGAAGGAAGATTAGGGAAGTATTGTGGAATATTAAAGGACACGTGCTTGAGTTTGATCAGTGCATCTATCACTACCAGCTTTGTGACTTTTGGCAAATTATTTCATATCTCTGAGCTTTAGTTTCCCTATTTTTGTAAAGTAATACCTCATTCAATTGCTGTTTGGATGAAATGAGGCAATATATATAAAGTACCTACTACTGTGCCTGGAACATGGTAGATACTCAAATAAATGTCATTCTCTATTTAATCCAAAGGTGTGATATAATAACTTAATTTTCATTCATTCTGGAGAGTCTCTCTCTGGAAAAGACATACTCAACCAATTTTTAAGACTGCATCTGTGAGTATAACTATTCCAGTATAAAGAGTTCAATCTTTTCATGGTATCCTAGCTATAAAGAGAAAGTTTGGAAAATGTATCTTTTTAGTTAAAATAATAGGAGTGTTACTGATTGATTGATTGATTGATTGATTGCTTACTCTATGCCAGTACAGTTCTAAGCGCTGTATGTATATTAACTCATTCATTCCTCACAACAAACATATTAGGTAGGTACTATTATAATCCCTATTCTATTGGGATGCAGAAACTGAAGCCCAAAGAGATGAACTTTGCTCAAGCTTATGCAGCTATTAAGTTTTTGGATCTGGGTTCCAAAGTCAGGCAGTCTGGCACTAGGATTTGACTTCCTAACCACTTGTCTAAATGTTTAAACATTTTTTTGCATACATCTCACTGGATGCATTGTATGGTGGTAGGAATGTTTGGAGAGTATTTCACACTTATTTTATCCTTAAAAGCACACCCTCGTCCAAGTGTTTGCCACTATTAAAATGATTGAAATAATTATTTTGGAATTCCAAAATTTGTTCTGATATTTTCAACAAAAAGAAGTTACTTTTAATAAGAGTAAATGTGTGGTTAGAAAGGTACAAAAATGTTTAGGTGCTAAAAAAATCATTTATAAAAGTAGACATGACACTTTATAGTGACTTTTAAAATTGATTTCTTACCATGTTTTCAACAAACAGTAGCACCTAATTGGATTAAATATATTTTATTGCACCTACAAAGGAAAGCATTTTTTTCCAAGATGAAAGAGGGGAGTACCTTGAATGCTATAGAGGTTTAGTTTGGTTAATGGACATCCTATTTTGTATTTGTCCCAGCTGTGTTACAGTGCTGCTCTCCTCCTACCCACATGGACGCTCTCAGTAGTTGTGTCACTCCCACTGCCTCTACGTATGCACACTGCAACTACTTCCAGGTAAGATCTTGGAACAGTGGATATACTCTGTACATCAGGTGCAATAGTATTGACCTTGCAGAATTTCAGAGTGTAATTTTATCTTAATGAGTAGCCACAGGTAAACTGTGGATTATGGCCTCAGTTTTCTCAGTTCTGAAAAAAGAGTTGATATAAATGATATATTAGGATTCTTCTAGACCTGCACTGTCCAATATAGTAGGCACTAACCACATGTGGCTGTTTAAATTAAAATTAATTAATATTAAATGAAATTTATTCCTCAGTCACACTAACCACATTTCAAATGCTCTGTAGTCTCATAGACTAGTGGCTACCGAATGTACGGCACAGATCGAGAACGTTTCCATCATTGTCGGAGGTTAGTTGGAACAGTGCTATTCTAGGCTCTTCCATGGTAAAATGAATACCAGATAAACTTTAAGAGTATATAAGCCTTCAAATGACAGATTCTTCCAAGATGGTATAGGTAATTTTAAAAAATTAATACATGTTTATTGTGGAAGTATTACAGATGTCCCCTTTTCCCCCCCATTGACTTCCTCCAGCCTGCATCCACCCCACCCCCAGGCCTTCCCCATACCAATGTCCGTGTCCATAGGTTATGATAATTTTTTTTAAGGAGAAAAGAAAAATTATATAAAAAACAAATTTAAGTGGTGGTCCTTCAGTTCCCATGTTGTAAACAATGTACTTCAAGTATCTTCTCATTATTTATTATGAAACAGTTGTTTTAGATTGCTATTTCTAGGATAAGATTAAATTCTGTGCTTTGTATTTTATGCTATAATAATTGTTGAAAGATTGGAATTATGTGTTTGCCTTTGATATTATGTAGCCAAGATAGCTTCTGTTCTTAAGAGAATATCTTATTAGTAGCATTCCAATATTCAAAAGAACATTTCTTTTTTTTTTTTTTAGAAAGTCTATGTGGGAAGTTAAATTATGATCAGATTGTTTGAAGAGTATAGAATCAGATCAGGGGTGCTTAGTTTGACATTTTTAATGGTAGATATAATCAATCATGAAAGTCCATTCTGTTTATCTTTCTAGAAGGACATATCTGTCACACAAAGTGGATGCTCTTGTTTGTGGACCCAGACACTATCTTCCCTGAATCATACTGGCAATACTCTGATAGTGTTTTTATCTTGACTATGTTTGTATTAAATAATTTAAAGCATCTTTAAAGACTTACTACAAGGACAATGCATGTTTATTATAGGAAAATAAAGATAAGTGGACAAAATTTTAAAATGGAAAGAAAGGGAAAGTATTTCAGATGCCATTCTGGAAATAAATGCAATAAATTGGACTGTAGGTATTGGTGAAAGTGCATGAATGGTCAGTATACTGTAATGGTTAAGAGCAAGAGATCTTGAGTCAGGCAACCCTAAGTTTGAAACCTGGTCTATCAGTTATTTCATTGTGATTTTCAGTAAATTATGAAGTTTCTCTGAACTTTAGTTTCATCATTTGGAAATGGAGATTATCATATTTCATAGACCTCTTGTAAGGATTAAATGAAATAACATATGTAAGGCACGTTTCATGTGCTTGGCACATGGTGAGAACTCAGTAAATGGTGCTGTTTGTTGTAGTAAAGCAGCTTGATGCTCTAACCATTAAATTTACATTATTTGGCATTAATGTTCTTCAAATCATTGACACAATCTTTGGAGTGTGTTTAGCAACATCAGCACACTACATGTTTTATTTAATCATAACTGTCCTGTATTTTAGGTTTATAATCTGAGATAATCAAGAAACATTTATTGAATGCCTATTAGGTGCAAAGTTTGTTTTTTTACATGTTTTACTTAATCATTACTTTTCAGTATTTTATGTTCATAGCTTGAGATCATTTATCACCAAACGTAATTGAATGCATACTCTGTGCAAAGTCCAATGTATAAGATAATACATCTTAAAGATCAGTCTAGAATTGATAGCTATTTTTAATCTATTGTTTTATTATTAAAAAGAAACAATCTCAGAAACCAAAGGACAGTTGATATTCCATCCATTTTTTCTCAGATCATTTGGAACAGTACCTCCCCCTGAAACTATAGAAGCCTTGGTGGACTTATGAACATCCTATGTTTGAAATTTCCTTACTGCATTCCTAAAACAGTATATGATGGATACAAGTGATGTTTTTGTCTGTCAACCTTTATGGAAAAACTTGGCATATAGACATTTTATCAGCAAACTAGGTATTTGGGGACTGTAGCCTTTTGATTTTGTATACTTTAACCCTGAGAATTTTTGGTCCACTCCAATATTAAACTTAACATAGTGGTTGACATATAGTTGCTAAGTAACTGTTAACAATAGAATTGAAGCTATCACTGCTGAAAAGTTGATTGGTATTCAAGTTTTTTAGTAAGCTTTAAGTTTAATCTATTTATGTTTAGCATTCATCAGCCTATATGTTGTTTCTTTCCTCCTTAATCTCATATTTGATTTTCTATCCAAACAGTCCTATTTTCTCTTTTCCCAGAATCCTCCAATGCCATCCTCCTATCCAGTTGAATTTCTGCCTTCTAATTGGCCTTGTGGTACTACTGATGAAAATAAAAAGACAGAAGTAAACCTAGAGGCTGTTTTTCGGATCTTAGATGAGTTGCATTCCTCCCCTAAATTGGAGATGGTAAAGGTGGAGCCTGTTGAGAATCAGTGCCCAACATCTCAGTCTAACAGAGGCCAGCATATCCTAGCTAATTCAAGCAATAACAATCCATCTTCCGCAAGTCAGGCTAGCCAGCTGGAGCCACTTACTCCTGTAGGTTCAGATATTACATCTTTTGTGGTTGGAACAGAACAAGCAATTACCTGCTCTCTACCACAGTCACCTGAGTACATGTATACCATCCACACAGCTCAGCCTGTTGAAAATACTACAATGCAGGAATCTGCCATCCAACAAGCTCATGTCAAACTGAAGGAGCAGCTAAGTCATAATCCATCTCCACCTTCAGTAGTATTTGTGCAGGAAGGGCTACCATTCAGCCCACACCAGGTAAGGGGAAAAGAAACAGTGCTAATAAAGCTTATTAAAGTACCTAGTTTTCTTGCTGTTCTAGTGGAGGGTGTATTCAGATTTTATTTGGGCTTAATACCAATTTATTGTGCTTTCTAGAAGGATCATGTCCCAAGGGTTCTACACAAAATATTCAGAAAGAAGTAATCTTAACCCTCAGGCCTCCTCTCACTATATTATGATCTGAAGTCAACCTCTAGAGAGGTGGTCTGACCGAACATTGTGGTAAAAGACTTGCTTTCATGTTAAAAGCATTCCTTGAGTTTTGCTTCCTATCTTAATTTGGATGGACTAGGTGTGCTTGGCTGATTAAATTCCCCTACTCGGAAGGGATAGTTTATCTGACAGATAACATCAGGACTTCCTAGGCATTTGTAGCGTCGAAATGAGATGGTTGGAGGTCTTTTTATACTTTCTTACGGCATTATTGAATTCTAATTGACTTGTGAGTATACTGTATTGCAATTTCTTTACTAATATCTGCATTCCTAGAGCAGAATTTAAAAAACACAAAACAAGCTTCCTGGTAAATTTTTCTCTGGGTGTAAGTAAATGTTTAAGCTCCACATACATTTCAATGGTTTGTGTATGGGGAAATAATACATCTTACTACTGAATATTTAGATTAAATCAACAAAATCAAAGATAATATCATTCATAAGGATGTTTACAAACATGTTTACTGGATCATGTTTCTATAATAGAACTCTGATAAAATATATTAACTTTTAGTAGATATTTGGGGGAAATTCAGAACAATGAGTGAGTTTAATGAGTGGGTTTAATATTTTAGGTGGATGCCAATATAAAATGCCAGACCAATCCACCTGAGAACATCTTGCCTTCAGAACAGATGGGATTCCTTATTTCAGAGATGGGGCCTGCTAGCAAGCCAAGTAAAGACACAGATTTATCCACTCCAGGCAGATACAGGGAGCGAAGAAGCAGCTCACAGCAAGGAAAGTCCCCTGGTAAGGATTATTATGCTCTAGAATGTTAGAAGTAGAACTGTGGTGTAGAATTAATATATGAACAACAGTTTTTCTGGGTCTTCATTAATTACTAATTGTATTTTACTTATCACATTGCTATTTTACATGTAATTTTAACTGTTTTTCTTAATTATCCTTGTAAAGTATGTAAAAGATTTTTTTTCTAATATTTTATGTAAGAATTGGAGCTTTTAAAAAGATAGAACGTATTAAGTAAAAGCAAAGGAATTTGGGTTATTTAACTTGAAGAAGGCAAGAATGACAGGTGATTTCATAATTGCTTCCAATTCTAAAGACTTTGTAATAATAGATGTACTTGTTCTCTTATTAACAGGGTATAGGACAGGAGAGAATGTGCTTAAATTATGGCAGGAAAAAATTAGATGAACATTAAAGACATTATCCTGAGCATATTATAAAGACAGTATAAAGTATGGCTCTTTCAGTGGGACTGTTTCTCTTGTGGTTTGTAGGTGCACAGAATTAGTGATTGTTTTAGGCACAAACACTTGTTCTCCGCATACATTTCAATGGTTTGTGTATGGGGAAATAATACATCTACTCTTTCTAGGAAAATTGAACAAAATCATTTTTTAAAGAAAATAGTGACATCTAATAAAATGTTTTTCTTATGTCATCCAAGAACATGTCATCAAAATCTCCAGTGGACAACTTTACTATTCTCAAATTATATGCATGTCAGAGGCATGCAGTTAAGGTAGAATTAATCAGGTCAAGCAATAATTTTATAACCTATAAAAATTTGAAAAATTTTGAGAACTGTGAGAATTTCTCCAAAAGGTAAATTAATAATGATATGATCAAGATGTTGCTCAGACTCATTGGGTTCTTTCTGCAAAACCTTTTAAACTACTGCTAATATCCAGGTTTGATAAAGGTGTAGGGCAAAAGGAACCTCCTATAACTGTAATTGGAATGTAAATTTGTAGGACTTTTTGAAGGACAATTTGGCATTATCTATAAATAACTAGAATGTTCAGGAACTCCAGTCCTAGGAATCTCTCCTACAGAGTTTGCTATAGTGATTGATAATAACAAAAATTTGGAAAAAGCATAAATGCCTAATAATGGGGAATTAGATAAGTTATGATAAACTCATGCAATAAATACTATGCAACCGTTTAAGAAAATGAAGTAGCTTGATATGTTACCTGGAAAGATAATGTTTATAATATGTTAAGTGAATGAAGCAAGTTGCAGCATAATATGTCTAGGACAGTCCCATTTCTAGAAAGAATAAAAGAAAGAAAAGCATATACAATATAGCTATAGAAAAAAATCTGGAAGTATATATGATAACACTGATATACATATAACAGTGGTTACCTCTGGGAAAGTAGAATTGGTGGTGTTGAGAAGTATTTTTTTTACTTTTCAATTTTATATGAATCTACACAATGGTGGGATTATGGGAAATTTTCACCACTTTTTGTGTTTTCCTAGATTTTTTTTAAATTGAAAAAAAGTTCAAAAATACTAAAAATAGGAATGAGTGATTTAAAAAATGTTTTGAAAAAATATTATATCCCAGATATTAACCTCACTTTTGAGGTTTAGATATGACTAACTCAGGGTAACCTTTATCCCACACCAAAAATGCTTTTCTGAGATTTCTGAGAATTTCTAGAGCTTCTAGTCACTTTTATTTCTAGTCACTTCTAGTCTACTTCTGCTTAATTCCAGATTCATCCACTCCTCACCTCCTAAAACTGTTCTTTCTGCTCCATGCCATGGCAGATGCAGAGTTTGGCTCCCTCCTTCCCCTAAGCATTTACATTAGGCATTTGTATGCGTAGCACACTTTTCTGAAGATTTGGGGAGGTAGAAAGGGTTTGCATTTAAAATATTGCAAATAATTTAATGGAGTGTTAACCATCCCTCTTTTTGAAAGATCTTCAATCACTTTTCCACTTCTCACATTTTCTTGTCACTAGTCAGTATGGCCCCCTGCCACGCTGCCGTCTTTCCTTGTACTAGCACCGCTCCTTCTCTTCTCCTGCCTCTTTTCTCCCTGTTTTTTCCTCAGGTCGTGAATTCTGCATCTTACCTAGGCAGGGAAGGTTAGGTATCTCTTCTATTTCCTAATGTCCTTGAGGCCACATCTTCTCTCACCAGGATAACCTGTCAAGATATATTCCTCAACAATGACAGTTACCTCCCCAAGAGGAACTCTGGTGTCTGCTGTTAAAGTAACGATTTCCTCTCTTTCACTCATAGTATGATTATAAGTGTAACTGATAAAATAATTAGCACATTAGTTATCTTTATTAACTTTTCCTGTTTCTTTTTTTTCCCCTCTTTTCTGAGGAAAGCCTTATCCTTTGGTCAGTAGTGTTGATAAATGAGTCTTAATTGACCTTGGCTTCCTGCTGTGAAACAAGAGTTGTGAAATATTGGAGTTATTATGACATCTAATTACATGTTCATTTTATTAGGGTCAGGGAGCAAATAAATGACTTATGCTTAAGCTAGAACCTCTTTGCTAAAGAGTTAGCTTTTCTGATGAAGTGTAAGCAGACATACAATTTATGAACTTGAAAATTATTATTCCTTGACAGGATTTAGCCTAACAGTTGGTCTACAAAAACATGGTCCTGTGGCATTTAGAAACCTTACCCAAAGTCAGTGTAAGATTTACTGTTAAATACTTTTCAAATGACTGGTCTCACTTAAAAGTCTCAGTGTTGTGAGGGATTCTATATTTCCCTAGTCAGTGCATTCCCCATTTCCCAAAGCCACTCTCACCTTCTCTCTGCTCCAACTTCCAGCACCCCTCCTTTCTTTTCATTCTCAGGTATGATCTTGTTGCTTATTTTCCCAAGAAAACAGAAGCAGCTAGAACTTTTATATCTTCCCACCAACAAATCTACCTCCTGTTGTAACCATACACCCTGCCTTTCTTCCTGTTACAGTGGGAAAAGGCCAGTCCTTTCATTTGTGTATAGACTCCATTCCCTTTTGTGTGTTTACGGACTTAGCACTTACAGTTATCCCCCCTTGTTCTTCAATAATCACATTTTACCTTTTATGTTAGATAATTCCCGTAAGCATATAAATATGCCATTATAGATTCTATGTTAAAAGAAATTCCTTTCACCTTTCCTTCATCAGGGGTTATGTTTTAACATATAAATTGGGCTGGGGGGGACACAAACATTCAGTCTATTGCACCCTATATTAGAAAATCTTTGTGACTTAGCTTCTGATCTTTTCAGAGCTCTGATCATTGATGACCAGAGAAGCCCTTAAGAGAGTAAGGAGGTACTTGTGGGGAGGACTCACAATAGACTAGTATTCAGTTTAGTTCTTGTAGATGACAAATGTTTTTTATTTTGGTAGCTACTAAAATATATGGTTAAACTATTAATGATAGGAACCGAATGTAAAATTCCTGAAGTATCACTTAAATTTCAACTGTCACTATCGTTAAGAGTAGTGATTAGCAGAGCCTCAGTAAGGTTCCAGCTCTTGCCCTGACCAGGTATTTCAGTGGTTAGAGCGTTGTCCTGATATGCTAAGGTTGTGGGTTTTATCCCGGGTCAGGGTTCATAACAAGAGTCAACCAATAAACACATAAAGAAGTGGAATAACAAATTAATGTTTCTCTCTTCTTCCCTTTCTCTCTAAAAATCAATAAATAAAAATTATTTTAAAAATAAGGTTCCAGCTCTCATAATACATTACAATTTCATGAAATCACCTCTAGAAACTCCTTTGGCTCCAAATTCTGAACCTATGATTCTAACATTAAATGTGAAAATGTCATTATGTTGCTCAATATCCCATTGAACAGGAGCATTCTGTATTCCAGAACTTATCAGAGCCCTTCTATAACTGAACTATTTTGAAAATTTATCAGCTTTCTTTAAGTAGGGGCATCTCCTCACACTTCAAGATTTCTTTGAAATTTTTAAAATAAGTGACTCCAATTTGATTTGTATCCACATTGTATTGATTTAAATAGACGTGCATTTTATTAGAAGGAGGTTGTTAATCAGTGATTGCCATGCTGTGTGGCCTTTTGAGCACATGTTGACTTAAGGAAATATCTTGTGGATTAAAAATACCAAGAGGTAAAGAAAGTTAGATTCAATCATGCACCTCCAATATCTATAATGATATTACCCTAAACTGAATATACCCAAATAGTAATCTTATTGTGGAAGCTACACTGTCTTATATTCTGATGGGATATTTATAGTTAAGGGAAACTGAATGTTTAAGAGTAAAGTTCAGTTCATTCCTGAAGAAAGGAATTTTGTAGCTGTTGGATTATGGGTGAGATTTCATTAAGGTAATAGCCCCCAAACTGTAGAGAGTGCTTGTAGTAGGAATAAACATTCCCAAACAAGTAGACATAGTGCCCTTGTTCTTCAAAGCCTTTTAGCTCTCAAATCAACTCAGCTACTGTGATTCTCAAATACTTATTTTCTCTGATAAGTATGCAAGGTTCTCTTCTGAATGAAGTCTAGTAGATTCAAGCTATATATATCTTTTTATATTTTTTTAATACATGTTTTTATTGATTTCAGAGAGAGAAAGGGAGAGGGAGAGAGAGAGAGAAACATCAATGATGAGAGTCATTGATCAGCTGCCTCCTGCACGCCCCCTGCTGGGGATCGAGCCGGCAACCCAGGCATGTGCCCTGACCGGGAATCAAACCGTGACCTTCTGGTTCATGGGTTGACACTCAGCCACTGAGCCATGTGGGCTGGGCTCTTTTTGTATTTTTATTGGTCTGTAGATTCTAACTCCTTGATTGGTAGCTTTGCTAATTAAGGAAGTTCACTTTAATAAAATTATTATGTTTAGATGCTTGTTATTAGAAGTTATGTGCCAAATACTATTTTAAAGCCAATCATTAAGGTTAAGATGGTTTGTTGCTCATACTACTTTACATAACTCACTCAGAGGCTGTTATAAAGCCATATATCTACTGTTATTTTAAATGCCTATATGTGATGTGCCCCTGTCCATTATTATTATTATATTTTATCTTCACCTGAGGATATATTTTATTGATTTTAGAGAGAGAGGAAGGGAGAGAGAGAAACACTGATGTGAGAGAGAAACCTCAGTTGGTTGCCTCCTTACGTGCCCTACTGGGTATTGAACCTCAACCCTTTGGGTGTACAGGATGACACTCCATCCAACTGAGCCACCTGGCTGGGACCTTGTCCATTATTTGAACCTATCAATGTGATAAAGTCTTAATAAGCCATTAAATAAATGACATCTGTTCACTGAAAAAAAGAAGAGGATTTGTTGTTGTCCTTCAGTCTGCCACCCCATATGAAATCTGTAGTTGCTTTAATAGTATTTACCTTTGTCATTATCAAGAATTCCTACTCTGCTTTCAAAGCTGGGTTACAATTGGGTCTATTCATATCCCAAAATCTTATTTTAGCATTAAGATATGGCCTCTCCTTGCCTGATATGGAGCTGAGGTGTTTGGAGAATGATCCTAAGTAGGTGCTACTCCTCCTACTCCTTTTGGTCAGCTTTTAAAAATCCTGATGCCGCCTGGCTGGGCGTGGCTCAGTGGTTGAGCGTCAACCCAGGATCCAGGAGATTGGCGTTCGATTCCCAGTCAGGGCACATGCCCGGGTTGCGGGCTCGATCCCCAGTCGGGGGCGTGAAGGAGGCAGCCGATCAATGACGACTCTCTCATCATTGATGTTTCTCTCTCTCTCTCTCTCCCTCTCCTTTCCTCTCTCTGAAATCAATAAAGATATACTTAAAATAAAAATACTGATGCCTAGGTTGCACTTTATACCAACTAAATCAGAATGTATGGGGTAGGAGCTGTGGGCATCAGTATATTTTTTAAAGATTGCCAATGTGCAGCAAGGTTTAGAAACCACTGGCTTTACTTGTTGGCCATATAGCTTAGAGGTTCTTCCTCTGAGTATCTATTTACTCTTCAGAATTAATTAGATGACCTTATAAAAATGCATTTTAGTTACTTGAAAAAATGATGTGATATATATATAAGATATTATTACTATTATTATTACTACTATTATTTAGACTGTAAAGAAGCCATTTTGTGGTAAAATATACATAAAATACAATTTACCATTTTAACCATTTTTAAGTGTACATTGTTGTACTGCCATTTCTATCTCCATACCTTTTTTCATTTTTTTAAACCGAAACTCCAGATCCATTATACAGTAACTCCCTACTCTGCAGCCCCTGGCAACCACCATTCTACTTTCTGTCTCTATAAATTTGACTATTCCTGTTACCTTATATAAGTGGAATCATACAGTATTTGTCCTTCTGTGAATGACTTATTTCAATTAGCATAATGTCTTCAAGGTTCATTCATGTTATAGCATGTGTCAGAATTTCCTTCCCTTTTAAGGCTAAATAATATTCCATTGCATGTACAAAGTACATGCAATGGAATATTATTTTTACCCATTCATTCATCAGTGGACACTTGGATTGCTTCCACCTTTTGTCTGTTGTGAATCATGCTGCTATGGCCATGGATGTGCAAGAAGCCAACTTTAAGTGATAAACAATGGCCTGTTCCTCTGTAAGATGTGCATCTGGATAAATTGCTTGTTCTTTATAGATAGATTGTAGTACAGTTCACCAGATGAGTGACTACCTGCCCATAGTGACTGGTCTGTCTTTTACAAAATATGACAAAAATTAGGTACTTTTTCAGATGCTTTCTAGATTTTCTTAAAGAATTATTTTATTGAATCAACTCTCACCCAGGCTGTGGATCAATCCTGCAGAGGCTGTGTTCTACAAACATAGTGACAAAAGTCTCTGTCTAGAATGAAATAAAGGATTCATGCTGTATAGTTTAGTTTAACTCTAAAATGCCACTAGGGCAAAATTGTAAGTTTCAGAACCAACCTAAAAAGCTCCCTAGTCATAGTGTGACTGTAGAAGTTATGAACGCATTAGATTGAATCTAGAAGCCTCATTAGCATCCTTTTATTTCTATCTGTTACTCAGGTAAGCCATTTAGTCTACCTCTCTACATAGTCTTAGCTTTTTGCGTTACAGAACTTGTACCAGAGCTAAAAGCTGATTTTTTTACTTCTTTCTGTTCTTAATGGACTGTTCTTTGCCTGTCGACCTCTGTGAAGGAAGGGTATGCTTTGTTTTTTACAGACAGTTCAGATAGATGGTTTTGTAAGAGATCAGCTATGTTAGTCAACAAGTAAAAAGATTAGGGGGGCAACTTTTGAAAAGTAGTGATTACTTATTTTAACATTGTATTTCTGAAGGCATTACTTTTTTTCATATTCCCACAACCCACCTACCTGTTCTTTAGCATCAAAGAAACGACTTTTCATGTGTATTTTTCACCTAATCCCTTTGACACTTTTTCTTAAATTTTCACTTATAATTAAAGGCATTTTAAATGAAAAAAGGCTTGGCCACATCACTGAAGGGATAGTCACTTTAAACTTTGTTGGTCTCGTTGGGTTAACAAATGGGCTGTATCTGTGTGCTTTAGAGGTACAGGAATGCCCTAAAGTTGAGACTCTGATGAGAGAATGGTTTTAGAAACCTAAGCAACTTGTTCTTCTTGTCTGAAGACTTGCGTGTGAACCCTACAGCCTGAGAGGCTCCGAGGGAGTAAACAAACCTCCTTTCTTTCTAGATCTTCATCTGCTGGTGGACGTGGCCTGCAAGCAAGAGCACTTTCCAAAGGAGGAGGAATTAAAAGAGTGAGGCATGGATGACACATGTGACATTGTGCACTAGCTGTAGCTGGAAGCAGACTAGCCTTGCACATGACACACTGTTGGGATTTTTTCAGTTCTGTTAAGGAAAAAAGATATTTTTGTTTTGTTAATTGAGAATTTTGTTCATTGAAAATTGGGAATTTGGTATTTACTACAGCTGTTCAGATTATTTACCTTGACAAACTACTAAACATCTAGCAGCCATTTTTTGTTGTTTTTTTGCTGCTCAGATCCCTTTCAAATGAAAAGTCCTGGCCTTCTGTTACAGTCAAGAAGCACCTAAAAACTGCTGCATCTATGGTACTGGAGGATAATCGGTGTGTGTGCTGGTTTGTCATCTTGCCACTCAAATTATGATCAGCACAACTCCAGTGGGGACTTCAGTCTATCTGTTTCAAGTCACAGTGTGATTCTTTTAGAGAAGTTTGTGTGAGAAACAAAGGCATGTAAGGTCACCAAGACCACAGGTCTAAATGGTTCAGGAATTCCAGGGACAAAACTCTGGGAAAGAGCTAATTTTCTAAGTGATTAACCAGGAAATGCTCTTAACTTCCTTAGCCAGCATTCTGTTTCAAGAGCAAGGCATCCGGACTTGGAGCATCCATCACACTTAACAGCTTCTAATTATTTTATATTAATGGGAGCATTCTTCTATTTTCATATCTTTCTTTAATTTTAATGATATGTTATTATAAATGATAAGGTTTTGTTAATATATCACTTATTTAAATGTCTTCTAAAGAAAAGTATTCAACTGGTTTAATATATTTATAAATGCTGATAGATTTTTAAAGTTTTAAAGCTTTATATTTTTATTAATATTGCAGGATAGAAGGATAAAGGATGCATGTGTAATATTTTTACTTTGAGGGGGAAATGTGCAATGTGCGTACAAAAACATTAAGAGATTTAACACAGTGCTTTCTTATTTTAGATTTTTACACCCAGTAAGTATAAATTCTCATCTATATAAGATATTGTGTGCAAATTTTGGGAGAAACTGATTAGTAGTCATTTAACAGAAGCTCTACCGCTGATATTGTTAATTGTTTATGTCTGGTTTAAGCTTCTGAGAGAATTTTGGATAGTGGGAAATACTATACCATTTTTATCTTGTCCCCTCTGTAGGATTCTAAATTTGAGTTGTGGGATTGTGGGACTGGTTTTTAGGAGAGGTATCTTGGTTGTCCACTTTCTATGGTTGATCCCTCACTTGCTTATCCAAAGACAGCAAGAAACTTTCTGATTTAAAGTCTTTGAAATTGACTAGAACTTTCTAATTGGATTCTGCTTTCGTTTTCCTAATAAGCACTGCAGAAACCAAAGGAAAGCCTAGGAATATGAAAGTAATTGAAAAGGCACTTAGTGATATGATCAGAGTACTGTGTTAGCATTGTGAGTGTGACCATTCATTGAATTGCGTTGTACCTTCCCAATGATGTCGAACCCCAGAGGTTACAGAGATAGTAGTGTTTTGGAAAAGGATGAGCTCTGTATTGGTGACTCCGTTTGATATGAAAGTAGGTTCTGAAAAGTGACCTGTTTGGTCCATCTGATTCTACAAGTTGATGTCCATGTGGTGGGCATTTATTCATCTTTATTAGCAAGGTTTAAAAGATGAACAGATTATCAAGACTCCTGCATCTTTTGGCCAGACTGTCTTTTGGCAGAGTATGTGAAGAGGAGACCCAATTTCCAAATGAAGGAACTTTGCTTTTTCTCTGTCGTGTTGAAAAGCCGATATGCTGTGGTGATATTTATTCCCTTAAATATGCCTTTCTTAGCTTTGTATATGTTGAAAGAGATAATATCTTTTGAGGAACATGTGTCAAGTAAGAACCTTGGCATGGATTTGGTTTCAGTGGTTTTTAAGGCTTAATGAAATGCCTTTATCAGCTTTCCAAACTTTTCTTATGTATGAATACAACAGGCCAAGGAGCTAGATCTCCTGCTATACTCACATGCCTGCTGCCTATCAACTAAAGCTATCATCACTGACTTGGGTAAATGGAAAAAGATAAAATAAAATCTTTGTATGAATTAGCCAGTCGGGTCTGACATATTAACAAGGTTCCCGACTAGCACCTCAGTGTTTCAGCACCTTAAGCATGATAAATTTCGATCAGTCAACAATAAAGTGAGTGTTTCAACCTGGCTTGTTGTCTTGCTTGTTTTTGCTGTTAATTGGTGATTATTAGAAACCTTAGTCGTTATGACTATTAATTGTAACAGTAAAGTTCAAAGGAGAATGCACTCTTTTTTTCAAAGAATCTGACTTTTTCAGAAAATGTGTTCTGGCTTTTTTATTTTTTCATTTGCACTTGAAATATAGATTGAATTTTTTTAAAGGCTCTTCTTCCTTTTTTAAAAAATATATCTTTATTGATTTTAGAGAGAGGAAAGGAGAGGGAGAGAGAGAGAAACAGAAACATCAATGATAAGAGAGTCGTTGGGAATTGAGCCCACAACCCCGGCATGTGCCCTGACCCGGAAGTGAACCTGGATCTCCTGGGTCCTAGGTCGATGCTCCACCACTGAGCCATGCCCAGCTGGGCAGATTGAATTTTTTAAATGCCTTTGTGATAAGGACAATTCTTGGACATATTTTTAGAAACCTAGTTTTTTGGAAGAGGAAGAATGGTCTTCAGTAACTTCAGTCCATCCAGGTGTGAAAGTAGATCCTGAGGGATGACCTGTCTCCTGTGTAGGAACAGGTGGTAGATGTCAGGGAGGTGGACGTTTCCTCACCACAGTGATGGCATCTTTATGACATTTCTGTGAAGTTGTGATATGTCGACCCCTGAAGGATAACTCCAAAACTTTGAAGCCAAAGACTACTTTCTCTTGCTTGTCAATTCTGGTGGCCTAAACAAACACAGCATATCAGTGAACTAAACTGTGTAGAGCTGTTTGGTTTGATGCTGGGCATCTCCAGGTACCCAGGTTCATGATATATATTATCATTCCCAGATCTTGGAGTTTCCCTAAGAGGGGGAAGCCACATTCATATTTTTTCCTTCTTTCAACTAAATGTGTGTATTAACTCTTAGGTTTGGTTCTTTGATTTCCTTTGCAAGATTCAAGTAGGAGTAAGTGAGGCAAAGGCCATTAGTACCTTTTTGTTCAGTTTAACTTTAAATATATTTTTGCACATATAATAATGTATATTTTGCATTATTTATGCTGTACTATTACATGGCATACATAAAATAAAAATATTAAACCATAACAGATTTTAAAAAATTCTCTCCAAAAGAATTCGATCTATTTCTATTCTTTAGAAAGGAGCTATAAAAGGTCTCTACTTGCATTATTAATGTCCAACCAATAATGAAAAAGTGCTAAGTTAAGAATTTACATTAGAATGTATCTCTCTGCTCTAGGTTAGTTATTAGGCCTAAAATGTCAAAACTATCCCCATAACCCTTCTTTAGGGAAAAAATCTCAAAGTGAATAGACACTTATACTTTTTCCTTTCAGAGCCGTTATGTCCTTTAATCTTTACAGCAAATCTACAATGCAATTATTATTACCCACATTTTACAAATAACCAATTTGTAGAATTCACTTGTACAATTAAAAAAAAACTGTTTAAGATTAATATTATGTGCTTCTTGCCACAATTTAAAGAAGCACATAACACAAATGTTAACCATTTTTAAGTGTACAGGTCAGTAGTTAACCACATTCACATCATTGTACATTTGTACAATTTGGAAAGATTATTGGCAGCAGGTAAAAAAAAATGTCTAGCCATAGTTAAATATAAATTTGAAAATTCAAATTTTAGGAACATATTAGAAACACATTATTTCTAATGACAAGGTTACTGGAAGGGCTATAGTTCATGCATGTGGTAATTGGCAGAAAATTATTTTTCTTTTTGCCTACCTTCTCATTAGGCATATATATTTTACCCCTTTGCTTGTACTTATGATGTAGACTTACTTGCAGCCTGATACTGAGGGCATAGGTCTGGTCCATAGTACATATTATTTCAGCTCCCAAAGATTGAGAAGAAAAGAACAGATTCCAGACCTCTGACAGCAACCTGATCTAAAAACTCCATAGCGACACAATTTAGAAAAGAGCTATTAAATTTAAATTAGTAAGAGCTGGAGAAAACCTATGCATAAAATAGACGGACTTCTTGCCAGGGTGGTAGACATGAGAGCAATAAATCAGTAAGCACGACAGCACAGGATCACTTTAGTCTGGCTTTGCTCCACTTACAGACACCAAAACCCGGAAACAGCAGAAATCTCCGAACTCATATTTGCAAAACCTTGGGTCTGTTCTTTTTATTTTCTGGTTTTCCTTTACCCCCTCTTTATTTCCTCATACCACCATGCTCTCTTAGGTGCAGAATCTGCTTAGATACCTGTTGGAGCGGCCCTGATTTTCATGCGGTAGCTGGCTTACCCAGGGAAAGGAACTGAGGATTCAGCTGCATGCATTTTGGCTGTGGCTCAATAGAGGGAGCAGAGGAGCTGAGAGAAAAAGCCAAAGAACGTGTCTGGTTAGTGTGCGCGCCCCAGCCGGGCCCTAGGCGGCCCGGAGGAGGAGGGGCAGGTTGGGGGGTGGTTGCCTCTGGCTGCTCCACCCTCACTTTGTGTCAGCAGGTAGAGAGCGTGATTGCAGTCTCAGGGGAGGGAGGCCGAGCTAGAACACCAATTACAAACCACAGGCTTCCTCCTCTAGGGAGTTGATCCAGAATTGTCTTTCTGGAAGGGAAGCACTCGAATCCTTCTGAACTTTCCAAGTCCATCCATGATTCAGAGATATTGCCTTCTCCCTCTGGGATTTTCTGTGTTCCTGGTAGTGAATTGTTGCTTTGCTGCTTCTCTCTTTCAAGATTTGATCATTTTATATGCTGTTCGGGGAGAAAAAGAACTTTTGTTAGAAAGGAGATTTCAGAAATGACTTTGGATCCTCTATAAGTGTTTTTAGAGTTCTTGGGGACAGTAGCTCTAACCCTGGAGTAAGCTTCTGCCTTTGACCTGCATGGATTATTTTTTCAGGCTGCGGAATTTCTCGGCACCTACCTGCAGTGCGGGGCACTTGGTTTGGTTGCAGAGTAAGAAGGTGGAAGAATGAGCTGTACTTGGTTAAACAGTTGAAATCTTTTTTGAGCAGGATCTATAAAAGCATAATTGAATTTGTTTCACCCCCGTGGACTCCAGTGGGCCCGACAGCGCAACAGGTTTGCAGATTTCTTTTGAAATTCTTTTTTTTTCTCCCTCTGCCTCAGCAAAAGAAAGAATCTGTATAACAGGTTCATGTTCAATTGCTTGGCTTTTCAGCACTTATTCTGAAGACTTGATAAGATTTTTAAAATTTGACCTCTGAACACCGTGGGCTTTGTGGTTGAAGTGCATTTGTATTTACTTAAGGGTGCACATTTTAAAATCTTAGAATAAGATTTTGTTTGTAAAAAGACCCAGATTCTGAAGTGTGCCCAGAAATAGCACAGATCTACCCTGCTCAGGCTTTTTTACTTTTTCTGGGCATTCTACTCAGCCTGTAGACTAATCACCTCCCGACTCCCCCTATCTTTTATACCCCACCCCCTCAAGGAATTTGAAAACGTGTTAGGAATAGTCCTTTGTTTTACTTATGAACCTAGAAAATTACAGATTATAAAGTCGGGATAATAAAGTAGTTTCCAAAAGCATCTCATGGGAAATCCAAGTGCTTGGCATTCTCAAGCAGAATACAAGCTGGAATCCCTAAGAGAGAAAGTGAAATAAAGATAGAAATACGGTTTTTAACTGGGAAAAATAATTGAAAAGCTAACCTTTTAAAATAGTCTTCTAATTTGAAGAAAAGGTTGGGATGCTCGGGAGTATCCTGTAATATGTGAAGACATATAAATTACCACCTGATTTAAGGGCAAATTTAGGTAGAACATTAAAATATTATAGTATATTTTAAGTTTATGAAAAGTATTATAAATTCAATGGGCCTAGAACTTTGACCACGTTGAAATACAGTTCAAAGTGTAAACTTTTATGAATACATGTTGTAGCATCTTTGGACATCTCTCAAAGTGTGACCTGAAATATTGTTCCCTCTCCTTCCCCATTTAAAAGAAAAATTCTCCTATGATATTTAACCTTTTACCGTTGACAAATTATGTGGCTTAAAAAGGACCATGTCTTCATTTTCTGAGCTGGAGTTTTTCACTCTCACCTTCAATGCATGGCCTTAGTTGTTTACTTTGCCTTGTTTTGTTCATTAACATTGGGTTTAGTGGCTCGACAACTTGATGCATATGGAAGACCAGCACCAAGTGATCTGACATTAAAAAAAAAATTCAGGATGTGACATTCAACCTCAAGCAAAGTTGGAAATTCCAAAGAGAAGTGGTGATATCTTACTAATAAGAGCGAAGATGGGAGAAAATGACATACCTGCGGCAGAAGTGGGCTGAAAACACCCTCTTCCCTGCCAGATCAGGAATGCCACCTGTTCTTGGGAATATACTTCAGAAGAAGGAAGGGCCAAAACTTTGACTTGGATTTCTGAAACTGAAGCATAAATTCTCTCTTCCTTCGTTTGTCTGGATCTGAGGACCTGCGTTTGGTATTAGCTAGTGGAAGCAGTATGTATGGCCGAAGTGCATTGCTGCAGCTGGTAGCATGAGTGGCGGCCACCAGCTGCAGCTGGCTGCCCTCTGGCCCTGGCTGCTGATGGCTACCCTGCAGGCAGGCTTCGGGCGCACAGGACTGGTACTGGCAGCAGCGGTGGAGTCTGAAAGATCAGCAGAGCAGAAAGCTATTATCAGAGTGATCCCCTTGAAAATGGACCCCACAGGAAAACTGAATCTCACTTTGGAAGGTGTGTTTGCTGGTGTTGCTGAAATAACTCCAGCAGAAGGAAAATTAATGCAGGTAAGGATGCCTTTATTATATTTCACTTTCCATCTGTTTGGAATATGCCTTTCTTCTTTGTCTCCCAAACCAAATACTATTCAAGGGCTTCTGGTGCTTCGCTTTTTATTTGTTCCATCTTTTGGCGATGTTGCCTCATTGGCATTCTAAAGCAAATTCTTATTTCATAATCGAGAAGAAATATATAAATCCTACATTTTAGAAGATCATCTGCTTGTGTTTAGCTCTGATATTACATTGCCTTTTAAGATACACATAGTAAGACCTTTCTTTGCAAGTGATATATTCTGGACGCAATTTTTTGATAGCTGAACTACATGGGCTTGTATTTAATTGAGGACTGTACTTTATACCCTATTTAAATTTGAAGTGAGCACTAAGGAGGTTGGTTTTAGTGGTCAACAGTACCCTGAAATTCTAGAATGCCCTTGGAGCATATTTGATCACTGTGTCACTTTTAAAATTCCGTCAAGCTTGAATGCTAAGGCTGGCTTTCTACCACGTGTGGCACCCTATTGCTAAGTCCAAAATGGAGAGGACTGGATTACAAAATGGACACAAGGTGTCAACTTGCCTCCTGGTCACTTTGGTCTTGTCTACATGTACTTTTATTATTTTCAAAATTTTAAAATTTAACATGTCTTTTTATTGACCCACAAAGTTTTTTAGACACAGTTTCTCAGGCTTTCAGGCTGTGAATTTTGCCCATAACTCATTCATAGCCTCCTCTTTATGTGTTGAATTTATGAACTGGGGCCACAGCATTTCACAGAGGAATTGCTCATTCCCCATGGAGAAGATAGAGCCCAGAGGGCTGTACCTTTTTAATGTGGCCATCCAGTGTCTTATTCCATAAAATTATGTTGCTTATTGATTACATTTGATTTTATGAAAGGACACTTCTTTCTGTAGCTCTTGGACACAGGTTAAAATGTTGTTAAATATGATTTATCTCATCACCCAGGCTCAGATTTTTATTTTGTGATATGAACAAAACCAAAGTATTACAGTAATTTAAATTCTGCTCTATTTTGCGAGAGACAGTGAGAAAATTTAACATATTCTAGAACTCTCTTTTCCAAACATGGATTTTTTACATATATGATTTAGTGGTTCCTCATGATTACTTTTTAAGCAATATTTTGAAGCTGGGATAAGTGAAGTGGAAGAAGAATTGGGTGAAATGGAGAAGGCCCTGCTATTTAGAAAAACAGGGAAAGAGAACAAATCTGGAAAAATATGGCATAATAATTTTTGGATAAGAGTCTAATCATTTAATTTGAACTCTAGGATGGAATTAGGAGCATTTAAAAGTTGAAACATAAGTCATTTTGAATACAGCAATTGGAAAGGAAACTTCCTTCCTGAACTTGCCTAGTTAATACCCTGAATCATGAGATATGTGCTCCATTTTAATTTTTTACCCTCAGCTATTTTACTGTAGAACCATATTTTGATCTCTGAGATCTTTGGGAGCCGTACAAAGTTTTGTGCCTTGTCAATGTCCTGTGGAAGCAGCATGTTCAATGGGTTACTTATATACTGCATAAAACAGCATCCTTTTTATTTTAAATTTTTTATCTTCTGCCATAAAGCTCTACATAAAGTTCCTATGTATTCACAAAGGAAAAGGTATATAAGAGGCACTAGCTGGCAATTCTCTTTGCCATTCATTATTTTGTTAATCTTGATTATATCTCCTCTTATTCTGCTCTTTTTCTAACTCTGGTAAAATTGGCTAATTTTTTCAGCTTTTAATGTTGAGCCTATTAATATACTTTAAGTATTGTTTCTTCATTTTGTGGAGAAAGTGCCTTGTATCTATTATTCAGCAAGGCCTTTCAGGCTTTATAGTAGATAGTTTGAGTCATTGGCAATTTTTGATCTTTATTTCCCTTTTCTGTCCATGCAAGCTGCTTCTAGGTCATTAATAAATTTATAAACTAGCCTAGTATTAATCTCTGGAGACTTTCAGTATTGCTCCTGGTTTATTGTCTATCAATCAATTTTTAATCCACAATAGTTACTAAATTTTCTTAATAGTCTCTTATGAAAAAACAAAAACAACTTTTTGAATGATAAGCATCAGTTGTTCTTTATCCACTACTTGATTAATTCTTTCAGAGAACTCTAGTGTGTTGGGGACACATGGTTTTACACTCCTAGAATCCATGCTGTTCGTTCCTTATCAGATTACACTGCAACTCAGGTTTACTCAACTGTGGTTAACCAAGCCTTCCATTTAACCGGAGTTCTGTTTGTATCTCCTAGAGCTGTGCTTTGCCACACTTTAGCTTTCTTGGTGGATAGCTGTACCCTGGTGTCACAGATCTAAAGGGGCCTTCTCTGTTGGCTTTGAGGAATTTGGGATAATTGTATGTATGTTTCTACCTATGAATGAATTATTCTAGCTGCCTGTTAAGTTTGATTAATAACCTTGCTGTGGTTTCTCGAATTCCCAGAGAGTTTCAGAATATCTAACATCTTGCTCAAATAATTCAGGATATGTACAGTTTCATAAGGAACAAATTTACTAGATTTTCACTTGTACTGCAGTTTTAATTTTTCTCAAAGAGAAATATCCCTTGACAGTGTGCCCCAATTTGTTTAATAATAAAATGGACCATGAATTGCCTCTGAAATAATTGCCTCTGAAGCAGCTTGTCTCAGTTGAGGCTGAGGCTGTGTATTCAAGGACATGAAGGCCAGGCCTCGGTGAATTTTTGTCCTGATTCTTCCACCTCAGTCTTTGTGCTTAGTTTTCCTATTACCAACAGTAATATCCATTTTACAAGATATGTTTAGAGTTTTAAATTGTAGCATTCTTTGGGGACTACCAGAAGAAAGTCAGAACAGAAGAGGAAATGTTGCCTTTGCTGTGTTTTTCCATTGCATAACTCCTCACCGTAGCCCTGACCAGATTATATTGTTTTCCTTTCTTTTCTGCCCAGGAGCTGCTTCTTTACATCACCGTGTCACTTCACATCCCTGTGCCTGTGTGCCGCTGTCTTTTAAGTGTCTGCTTCTTAGGTTGGCCCTGCATTTGCCACAATCGTCGTCTCTTCCTTTCTTCTGATTTCCTTCCACTTTTTTGTCTGTGTTTCCACTTAATTTTTATATTTAGGATAACCTCCCACTGTTATTCTGATCAGTATTTTTCTAACTAGCCAGCAGAAATCCGTGTCAAAAAGTATTTGTAACTCTGTGTAGTGATGGATGTTAACCAAACTGACTGCGGTAATTATTTCGCAGTGTATACCTGTATCAAATCATGTTGTACATCTAAAGCTAATACAATGTTCTATGTCCATTACATTGGGGGGGCGGGGCGAACCAAAAAAAAAATTTAATTTTAAAGAAACTTTTCAGATTTCCTAATTACATGGCAGTGACTGATAAAGAGAACTAACTAAATAGTGATCATGACTTCTTACAATTTTTATTTTTCATTTGAATATATTCTTCTGGTTTGGACCATTGTAGATGGGAAACGTGCTGGAGCTTACGCATATTTTAATTTCCAGTTTTCTAGTTTGTTTGCCTCTTTTCAGTGTTTTCGTATTATTTCTAGTAATATCATTGCTACCCCTTCTAAAAATGATTACAGCCCTATCTTCTTTCTCAGTTTCTGTTCCTTATTTATAAATGTTAATCATTAGAGGGACAATTCAAAATTTATCATTCACTGAGGTATACACATGAAATGAATATAATAATGTATGCCAACTGTAATTGAAAAATTAAAAAATGATTTTTAAAAAGCAGAAGTGCTAGAGGATCTTAGTGTAGGGTAGAGAGGTCGCCAGTTCAGCTCTCACACTCTTCCTGCTCAGCTGGTTGTCTTGGATTTTCTTAGACCAGGACAAAGCGATGATCAGGATTAGAATGTGCTGCCCTGAGGCTTCAGCCCTGCAGTGGGATTGATGCGGTTTAGCTCTCGGGCAGCAGCAATGAGCACCTCCTGGACAAACTCCCCCTCGCACCGTGTCTCTGCTTGCCCCTTAATTTACCTATTAGTCAACATCTAGTTATCCCAACTTTGCATTTTTACTTTATTTGTAGCCAGGTCCTGAAATGAATTATTTGGGGAGGGAGAGAAAACTTTATTATAAAGTTTTGGACAAAACGAGAGAGAGAAAGAAAGCTATACAGTAAAACTGTAGTTGACAAAGTAACTGAACTGTGACTGAAGGGACTGACTTTCAGTTCTGACTCTGCCACTAAGTAGTTGGGTGATTTGGGACAAAATGGTTTTTATAGTTCTAGGCCTTAGATTTCATATTCTGTGAAACTGAGTGACTGCAGTATAATAGTGTAACAACCTTGTGCTAAGAACTTCACATGTATTGGCTCGTTTATTCTTCACCATGACTTCAAGAAAGAAGTACAGTGCTTTATTTTTCTCATTTGACAGGTAAGGGAGCTGAGGCTCCAACCTAGTATCTGCCAAGGTCATGACCGTAGCTAGTAGGTGGCACAGTTGGAACTTGAACCCTAGAGCCTGTGCTTTTCCGGCTCTACAGTTCTATACAGCTGAGAAAGCCATAGGTGACCAGAACGCCAGCGTAGGTTTGTGTAAATGATTAATTCGTTTCTACAACAGAAAGGAGTGAAAATGATGGGCATTATTCTCTGAGATTGATCCAGAAAATATATCCTGCTAACTTCTAATAACCTCTGTATCTCTTCTATTCTCTCATTTGTGTTTCATTTGCAAAGATATTTGTAAAGCAGAATGTTTATTTACTCAGTATCTCCCCTTTAATGTAACAGCTTTCATTTTCTTTTATAACCGCCTATGGTAAAGTATCTAATATAGGAACCCGACATAATAAACTTCGAAACAGCACGCATTTCACTGTCATTACTTAAGTTAGAGTTCCTTGGAAGCAGAGATTTCAAAGGTTTTGTGATTTTGCTTTGAGGCCAGCCTTTAAGAGAAGTATTCATATTCGAGGTACAGTCAACTCTCAGTTATTTTTGTTAATGGAGGTGCAGATAATCCACTTAATTTATAATTGACTTTGGAATATAGTCAGCAGTATATCATCAGACGTAATTCCTCTGTGTGCACAGTCTTAGGCGCTTGCCTCCTGCAGTGCCAGCTCAGCACCTTCTTGACTTGGCACTGTTGCTAGAAGCCTGGCACCCAGAGGAGAGAAGGAAGCTGCAGGACATTTGTAATGATAATTTTTCAAGTTAAGAAGATAGCTCTTTTGTAAGCACCCATCAAACAGATTTGTATATATAATAGTTTCATACTTCATGTCCCTGAGTCCAGCAAAAATTTTGTAAGTTCAAATTCGTAAATCTATGTGGTTAGTCGGATGTAATGAATGAGCTGTGCCCTGATTATTGTCCCTCCCAGTCTATTTAGTGTTCAGTTAGCTGATTCTGGGGGTAAGCGTTTCCTTGTTTTTTATAGTAAAGTCTGTGTGTGTGGTAATTTTCTTTATAAAAATTTGCCATAGTTTACTTTTCATACAGTATTAAGGATATTCCTGGGGCTTATGGTTAGGTTTGTTTGTTTTTAATAGGTTTTGCCTTTATATTTTATTCACTGAAAAGTGGTTTTCTTGGAACTCTTGTTTTGTTTTTTTCCTCTATTCCCTTCAAATTGCTAAGTAGAGTAGAGAAAAAAAGATGTTATAAATGACCAGGGTTGTAAATGTCCTGTTGGGGACCAGAATTGGTAATGTGATAATGATGTTCCACTGAATGTATATATTTTCTTCCAAGAAGCCTAAAATGATTCACTAATATGTACAAGCCACGTAAGAGCAGGTGATATTTGCTTTATTTTACAGAAAAGAAAACATAATGGGGAAGAGAAAGCAAGTAAATTGTCCAGGGTTCACTGCTCCTGAGTGAGAATCCTAAAAACCTAAAATACTGTCAATGGCTGAGATAGTCTCTGTTTGGACCTATGTTGCTCAATGTGATAATTCAGTCAAAAAACTATTGGTGAAGCTGTTTGCCAACTTTATGTCTCAAAAAGCCCTATGAGCTAATGCTCTGACCTGCGTTCATTGTTCTTTTGAGAATTGTAATTAGAGTAAAAGCCGAAGTCTTTACAGTGAGCCCTAGGCCTCTTCAGGCTCTGGCTGGCACCCCGCCTCTCCCGCTGTCCCCTTCACCGCCTGCCACTCCGACCTCCTGCTGTCCTTCAGCTAAACGTGGTGCACTTCCACCTCCGGGCCTTTCCACTGCGAGCCCCACTTATTCCCCAGTTACTTTCTCCTCTTAGTCCTTCCAGTGCCACCCCAAGTGTCAAATGCACCTTCTCAGTGAGGCTTGTCTAGACCGTCCTATCCCGAAGGACGCTTCCTGTCCCCCCTTGAGTCACGCTCTCCTTCCTTGCTTTATTTTTCTTATAAACTTATTGCCGTGGGACATACTGTGATGCTTTACTTCTTCAGTTGCCTGTCCCCTCTGCAAAAGCAGGGGTTTTTGTGTCTAGGTCAGGCTGTATTCTGGGGAATGGCGCCTTCGTGTTTGCTTGGTGCCGTGGGCACAGTGGGCATTAGTGGAAATAGGGACCATTACGGTGCTGACTCTGCCAGCTGGCAGATAGCTGAAGGTGAAGCGGGCTTATTTATCTCACCACATTTTAAGTAGACTGTGAGCCAGCTCTTTTGGGTGCTCTGAGTTTGACAGCATGCTCTATTCCTTAGTCCTTCTGTCTTACTGACCGTGTCTCCTTGGTGGTTATTTCCAAATTGTAAACAATACGTTTTAGGTGCTCTTTTATACAGTATTTTTACACAGCATTTATTTGGTTTAAGAGCTCAACCCCTGCTTTTTAGGAAATTTCACTTTTCCAAGAGATTTATTGGGGTACTGAGAACATGATGAAAGTTACTGGCCATATGTACTTAACATGCAATTGTGCACAAAATCTCAGTGAGTTGAGACTCTCTGAGACATGTATAGGGTTCTAAGAACACCAGACTAAGAACGCTATCCTAGAGTAATCCCAATTATTTCAAGAAATGAAACCAAATTCTCAAAACTAATTTACTGTCAGTTTACTTAATTTTAAAAGTATTTGTATACATTATCTGAAGTCAGACAGACAATATGATGATGTAATTATAAGAAGGTTAGCCTGAACTAAGGTTACCTTAGCTGTAAAAATTGGTATCTGACGAGGATCTGCTTATGTGTAGTAAAAAAAACCAGTGCTCTTCAGATACTAAGTGAAGATTTGGGTGAAACTGAATGAAGGCCTTAAAATACAGATTCCCATTATTTTCCCCCTAAACCATTTCTATAGTCTTGTGTATTATCCACTGTAAAAAAAAAAAAAAAAAAAGTCCTTTGTATGATTGAGTTTTCATGTTTTTTCATTTGTATATCTTCTATTTAGAATCATATTGGTTATCAGACTTTAAAATTCTTGTGGTCAAGTTTTTGGTGTTTTTTTTTTAACTTTGTGAAGGACTTTATTGGCCTTATCCTGGAATTAAGTCCTATTCAGTTTTCCATACCAAGAATCAAATACAGGGGTTTTTGGGGGGCGGGGCTAGAGGGACAAGCTATTTCATTTGTAAAATATAATCATCAAATTTCAAGCTAGAAGAAACACCTAATTCAATCATTTCATGTTACAGAGGAAGAAATAGACTCAGAGATATTAGTGGTTTGCCAGTCAAAGAACTGCCAATCTACTCCATATCTTACTGGCCAGTACTTTCAGTAAACCTTATTTATTTTAAATTGTTTTGGGTCATTGCAGGGAGATTAAAAAGCAGATGTTGGCAGGTATTTTCCCCTGAACATTCCATTAAGAAGATATTATGGACTGCCATAGGGTCTCTTTCCTCTTTGGTTCCTAGTCAAGTAGAAGGCATACTTTAAAACAAGTGAACAAACAAAAAATACCTTGCTGCAACACAGCATTACTTTATGCGGTACACCTGTCATTTATTCTGCCAGAGACTCACTACACAGCAATAGAGGCTCTTTATGAAGTATAGGCTGGGAATCGTACTGACTGTGGAGCTACACTGGATTCTCTCCATGTCTTATAATGTGGGTCTCCTACTATGTACCAAATGCTGTGGCAGTTCCTGTAGAAACACAAAGAACACCCTAGCCTAGCGCAATGGAGGAGATTCAGCTTCAACAGCAGAAGGCAGTATGTGATGAATGCCAAATGAGGGGTGCAGGCATAGGCACATTAGAGTGCTGATTTTCATTTTCTCAGGAGGCATCCAAATGACTCTAATTCTGTATCGAGGTCTTTCCTATGACTAAAGAAAAAAACCAAAAATATAACATTTTAACCCAGGCAACTTAAAGCGAGAGGACAACTAATCCCAAACAGTCATACCTTCTTATTTTTTGTTAACAGTTATATAGGTTATAATATAGGCTATAACATTGGCTGTATAAATATTCCTGTGTGTGTAATGCTCATCTGTAGTGTTTTCTTTAGACGTCCAAATAACTAAACACCCTGGCTTCCTTTTCAAATTTTAAACTGACTTTAAAATGTACAAGAAGTTCCTGCTAGATTGTAGTAAAATTAGAAAAGAAAGTTGAGCTGTAAATAGAATTCAGCATATTGGGAGTTCTGTTTAAATTGATAGTCTCACAGACTCTCCTTTAATTCTTTACAAACTGCATGAGGAAGAAATAAATACTAAGACTACTGTGTAGAATAAGAAGAGTATATGAATATCATCCTGATTGAGCAAAATCTGTTTTTAATATCAAGTTTTTTTAAAAAAAAATGATTGACTTTAGTCATTAGTATCTGTTATTCCCATTCTCTGAAATTTGTTGGTTTTAGTATTATATGAGAGATATAAAGACCAACTCAAGAAGAATGTACATATCTGTTATGACGTTAGGTTATTACTTGCTCTAAAGTTAGTAAACTGGATGGTATACATTATATACATTTTTATTACCATTAGAGATTACATGGAGTTTAGTTGTCCCCTTCGGGTATATGAGAAGTTCATAGGTGCTTTATGTCCACTTAAAAAGTAAAAGCAAGTCACTTAACCTTTCATCTGTTGGGGTAGAGTTGGTGGGGTAACTAATCTTTAAGATCCTTTCCAACTCTAAACATTTATTTATTTAAATATTTTAATTTTGGTGTTTTATTTGTAAAAATTTTTTTTACTTTAGTGAATTTATTGGGATGACATTAGTTAAGAAAATGATATAGGTTTCAGGTGTACAATTCTATAATACATCATCTGTATTGTGTTCACCACCCCAACAGCTCTAAACACTTAGAGCTTATGCTTATTCTAGAAATAGACTCAGTATACTAAATGGACATGTAACTTGCTTACTTATTTCTTTTCCCTGAGACAAAATTTGTTTGGAAGTACAAAAGAACCTGACTGAATTACCTAGTCACACAACAGCTTGGCAGCGAAACTAAGCATCAGACTCAGCTGTACTATTCCTCTGGTGCTGTACTGTCTTTACAGTCAGGTAACACACAAAAAGGGGTGTTTCTCTGGAGTTTTATATTTTAAAATATCTGTAGTGTATTGAGGACCCTTATTCTGAATCCTTCCTCAAGGCTGTCCCAGTGGCCAAACCACACTGACTTGGATCACTTCCATCACAAACCTGCATCTAAGTGAATCTGCATCTTTGGAAAGGGCCGTAGTAGTAGAAGGAAGAGAATGCATCTGGTCCTAAAATACTTCGTGAAGTTGAACTTTTGGAGATAAGCTGAATAATTACATTAGAAATAAGACTGCAGCACAGCTGGTAGATGTGTGGGGCTGGGGGTTGTATGCATCTGGAGGCATCTGGGAGGAGTGGAAATGGGGCCATCTGATTAGGAACTACTCCTTGTTATTAAAGCCTGACTTTCTGCATTGTGTGTCCCCAGAGGTGGAAAACTTCTGCTGGCAAAAAAAAAAAAAAGAAGGGCTGCTGCTGTTGCTGAGGGCCATATAGTAGACACAAAAGCGTCTTAGAGGCCTGCTGCAGAAGCAGCTTGTACAGGCAGGCCCGCTCCTCTCAAAGACTGGGAATCAGATTCTTTCCCCAGGGGGTTTCCAGCTAGTTTGCACTTCAGAAAATCTTTTCTTTCTCCTGCTATTTACGCCCTGCAAAGAATTTTCTTCCAGCCAAAGAAATTGTTTTATAATCAAAGATTCTTGTCCTTAGTTGTTGAACATCAAAGAAAGTTCAGAGGAGACTGGGGGATTATGTGAGTGCCTAGAATTTATTTTGAATGCAAACTTGCAACATTAGCAAGTCCCCCCAAAGAATATACTCATCTCAGAGCTGGGAGAGAGCCTAATATAACTAAGTCTCTACTCTTCCTCAGTTGGATATACCCCTAAGATACAACCCAGTTGAGTGGCTCTATCTGGACCTAACTCCTGTATATTCGGGTCTTGAGGTTCTCACTGGAAAAGGTACCCTTCCTCTCCCTGCTGTTTTAAAACATCACGTTCTGTTGGTAAGCTTAAAACAACAGCAAAAACACCTTTTTAACCTTCAGGACTTCAGCTCTTGGGGATTGTGTTTCTCCCAGGGCAGTTGATGATATCACCGATGTTGGGAGACACATTCCCTGCATACCCTACTGTCTCTGAGGTGTTGATGATGTCATTTTCACCCACAAAGGAAAACCTTAGCACCCTGAGGGCCTGAACTCAGGTCTTGGCAGGTAAATGAAGGAGGAACTTACTTTTGGATTTAAACTGTTTGAGTCAGGCATAAAGAGGCACAACCACGTTAAGTACTAGCTTCACAGCCTCATCTCTGGGGCCTGAATAGACCATTTGTCATTTAGGGAGAATTAAGACTGTAACTTTAAGAAATTATTTACTGGGTAAGAACAATGATTCATTTAATATTTTGGTTCTTGCACTTTGGGACATTTATAGGGCGTTGTTCTCAGAGATTATGGCTCCTTCTTAAATATCCTCCTCTGAATCCATGAATTTTTCCAAGCTTTTCTGGAACCCCTTTATAGATGATCTAACTTTCCTTCCTAGAGCAAATTAACAACAACCAAAACAAGAATTAGGAAAAATAAAGTGATGGGTAGGACAGATGCAGGCAGAATTATGCTCCGGGCAAAGTACATTCTTTTTATTTTAATCTTGGCTCTGTGATTATGAACAGAAGAAAGTATTTGCTCTAGAAGACTTCCAATCTCTTCCTACCCCTTCATCGCAACCACAAAGTAGTGGTTGGAAATAGAATTCCAAGAACACCAAAAATGCTCACAATTTCCAATGGTGGCAGCTACAGTGCCCTCACAAAGATTCTTTGAGCACTCTTCCTCAGCGCCTTTTGTGGTTGTCCTTGCGGTGGTTAGGAGCCTGCATCACTAATCACAAAGGCTTGCTCTGAGACAGACCTGGTAAAAATGTCAGTTGTCTTTGTCACCAGAAACAATCCTTTATAGTTTTGCTCTGTTCTGAACTAACATGCTCTCGTTTCGTTTTAGAGAAAGACAGTCTCTTTGATGGAATCATCAACTGACCAAGTCTCAGTAGTTTGTGTTAGGAAGGTGAGTCAGGGTGTGTGGGGTAGGCAGGATTTGCCAAAGGTTTTTATTCCACTCAGCATTGCTAACTTGCCTGTGTAGGCATTAGATTACAGATTGGGCTTTTGGGGTTTTTTTACAGTAAGAATTTATGTATAAATTTCACTGAAATGTAAGTGTCCCTTTGGTTTATATAAGGGGATAGGGAAGGAACTGAGCTATAAGGGGAGAGCCCAACCTACAACTGACCTCTCATTTCTGTAATGTTATTTCTCCTGAGTTGATATATGCTTGAACCAAATTAGTGCTCTTATATAAAATGCCCCTGTTTCTCAAGCAGTATCAATCTTCAAGGTATGGAACAGGATTTGGCATTTTGCTTCCATTCTAAAGGGAAGTTTGAGCTGGAGCCTGTCTGGCAGGATTCCATACTTCTACCAAACCACCTGTCCTGACACAGACAATGGAATCAAAAGTCAAGTTCTTTATGACTGCACCTGCCTTGCAAGTGCTGCCAGAAGACCTGATTTTCTTCTGTAGCCAAACTCGACCCAGAAACTATATAGTACTTGGCACCTAACCAGTGGGTGCACATACCCCCAAACTGGGAGTCCCAATTCCGGGATGACTAGTACTAGCTCCCCTACTCACTTCTAAGGTAGTGTTAGCATTGCATTCATTGGTTATTTTACTGCTTCATCAGATGGAGGGGAGGTAAATTTCTGGTTCACTTGGTTTCAAGATTTTTGTGCAGCTCTATTAATGAAAATGCATTGTTTGGTAATTTATTATTTGGAAATTGCCTTGTGCATTTATGCATCTAGTAAACATGAAGGAGAGTATGATCTATCCAAAAGAGACCAGGAGCACATCTCCGAAGTCAGAACACCATGAAGCATTTCCAGGAGTGAGGAGCTACCCTTTGTCCCTGGCTTCTTTTTTCCTTTTCTCAGGAATGTAACTTACCCTTGTTGGCCACCCCTTGAATGTTCTCCATTTAGGCAATTGTTTCAGAGGCAATCTCACTTCCTTGATGAGGACATTTTCCTTTTGAATTATCAGAGCCTTTCTTGGGTTCCCTCAGGGTAGAGTTACTTCATTATCTTCTAATTTTATGTATAACTGGAGGCCTTCTGACCTAAGAACATAATTTCTCTCACCAATCAGATAATTGAAGATAATGTGCCCGTCAAATAGTGCTCTTTGCACAGTGTCCACATATAATGATATAATATGATAATAAGGCATAAAGTGCATTCTGAAATGAGTTGCAACATCCTGCGGGGAAAAGAGCTCTCAGTAGTTGTGTTTTAATGTCAGCTCTGATCCTTCTGAGCTTTACGACCTTAAGGAAAATTGCTTAACCTCTTTGAGCCTGTGTCCTCGTGAATAAAATGAGGATGATAATAATAAATAGTCTGCCTACGTGAAGTGAAATAATGTATGAGAATTGTCTTTGAAAGTTGCAGAGGTAAGGTTTTATTATCAATAATAATTAGACTTGAATTCTTTCTTCTTCACCTAAATACTAAGTTTGAGGGTTATTGATTTGGAATTCAGTTTGGCATTATCCTTAAATAACTAGGCAAGACAACTTGTCTTTTTTTACGTAGCTAAAAAGACAAAGCTTTAATTCAAAACGTTGTGGCCCAGAGGACTAATCAAATGTTACCATAATATGCTAACCAGTAGCCTGAGTGTCTTAGGGGTTGACTAATAGTGTATAGGTTCTAGGGTGGGAACCTAGGTTCTGTTACCGCCTTGCTTGTGCCAGGGTGAATCACTTGCCCTCCCTGGGTCTTGTTCTACATTAGTAAGCCCATTAGCTTCCTTCCATGATCACTGACACAATGCAAAGCAGCTATTTTCTAAGATTTTACTTCTCAGAGTCAGAGGGACCCTAGAACCGTATTACATGTCACTCTTACATTTTCCCTGTTTGAAATTTGGGGGTATTCTTTTAATTGCTGCGACCCGGAAAGACTTGCTCAGAATGCTGAAGCTTCGGGTCCCTGTCCACCTTCGCAGGTGTTTTCTAAGGGCTCGAAGGCAGGGAGTTCAGAATTGTGAAGGAAACTGATTTATCCAGGTCATTATACTCGTGCTATGCTGGTCCCAACATGTAGGTCTTTGAAGCTCAGCAGATAAGGTTCTATAGCCTACTTGGAAATGATCCCACAAGTCCCTGAGACTCCCAGTTCCCCATCTGAGAAGTATTAGATCAAGATGAGACTAAGCAGTTTCAGTCATAACACTTACCAAATATTTGTGGCCCAGAAATCATTTTGAGGTACAGATCATCCTTTGAGCCATTTCAGAGACTAATGTTCTGCAGTATGGAAAAGCTGTTTTCCATACTCTCACTTTACCAATTTGAAGTCTCTCTGCAAAATAGGTAAATAATGGGATAAAGGTAATTATGGGGTTTCTCAGCTATTTACTTCTTCCGTGTTATGATTAAACACATGGAGCTTATAGCTCTTTTAGAAACAAACTCAGTTACCATTATTACCCTTTCAACACTTGGTGGTATTATAATCCATTTCGATCGCAGTGGGAGTCAGAAAACAAGTGGGTATGGCAGAGATGGAGAGAGGCAAATGATTTCCCTTCCACTGGGTTTGCGAAGCGTCCTCTCTCTCTGATGGTACTTCTTGGGGAAAACTGTTTTCTTCCCAAGACCTAATAAAGATTAGGGAGAGATGTCTGGGAAGCATTTGAAGCTCTTTGAAAGGAAGGCACGGATAAACACTCAGTATCACTGTTATTATCATTAAAAAGGAAAACCCAGCATGTGATGTTTTGGGTCACTTCCAGCGGCCTTGTTTGATGTTCATGGTTCCTTTTTTGACCTTTACCTCTTGATATCTTTATACTTTTATTGAGGCTGTTGGACAAAGTCTTGAGATCCCAAGCAATAGGGTGTTAAGAATGAACGACTGCCAGCCTCCATTTTTATGGGTGGGGTGTCTGAAAATGTGTTTAAAGTAAATAGTTCAGTCTTTGGATACCTTGTATAAATTTGGCTATCTTGGTGGCAAAGTTAATTTTATATCTGTTCATTTGAGTTTTTATTTCCAATTCTATTCCTTACCTTAGAACCAGAGTTTTATAAGAAGTTTTTATTAAATAGAATAAATACCAAATTAACTGGGATTTTTTTCTGTACTGTGCTTATGGGTTAGATATAAATTAAAAGAAACAGATATAAAGGATCTAAAAAGCAAATAATATAAGAATTTCCTAGGGACTTCCTAGGAACACTGTTAAGTTCAGCCCTATCTTCTATACTTCAGAATGTGAATTATTTCATACTAAAAATGACCAGAATGATAGCCTTGTAGTGTTATAAGACACCAAAGAGACCAAATAAAGGTTAAATTATGTTCAGTATATCGTATTTAGTCAGGAAAATACACCAATACATTTTAGAACGGATTTCAGTAGTATGGATTAAATTTTTAAAAGGACTTCCTGCTGGTCCTAGGAAAGCTAAATAAATCACAAACTTTTATTTTGCGACTTCTGTGTTCCAGGACTTGTGCTAATCAGACTATCCAATTCCCTGATTGGCAGCTGTATTTGAAAATCAAGTGGAATTATTGCTCAAGTTGTTCTTTTGAGTCTGTGGGGTTGCTGTATTGTTATGTAAAAAAGGGCACGTTTTTCATAACCCTACTTGATGAATTATTTGCTTTAGCTTTTAAATGGCTTTCCTACATTACAACTTGCTTATATACACACATATATTTTTTCCCCTCCCTTTAGTTTTTCTTTTTTTTTTTTAATTTATCTTTATTGTTGAAAATATTACAGCTGTCCCCTTTTTCCCCCATTAACCCCTCCCACCCTTCCACCTCATTCCCCAACCCAGGCCTTCCCCACACTATTGTCTGTGTCCATGGGTTATGCATAGATGCATATAAATTCTTTGGTTAATCTCTCCCCACTCACCCACCCCCACCCCCGCCTTCCCTCTGAGATTCGTCAGTCTGTTCCATGCTTCTATGACACTGAATCTATTTTGTTCATCAGTTTATTATGTTCTTTAGATTCCACATATAAGTGAGATCATGTAGAGAAGAAGGATCTCTTACCCTCTGGGACAGTATGGATGGACCTAGAGAATATTATGCTAAGTGAAATAAGCCAGGCAGAGAAAGACAAATATCACATGATCCCTCTAGTTTTTCAATTGAGTTTGTTTTCTTCAATCCCCACCCCAATTTACATATCTCTACACACAGAGATTTTTAAATTTCTTAACCTAGCTTTCACCACATAAATGTAAAGTAAGGGGAAAAAATGGAAAATTTCCCTTAGAACCAAAGGAACTCAACAGATTTTATAGGAAATTGAAGATAAGGATGGTATAAATAAAAATTTTAAATAAACAATTATTTAAAATTAACATCACGCAAAAGCATCCACCTTGAGACTACTATGGTAATATGTGTTTCTGTGTGTATACACATTAATATATTATACATACTTATAAATAATATATATTTATATATAATATACTTATTTATATTGTATATAGACCATAAATATGAAATGTAGAATATATGTACATATTCTAAATACTTATTTTCAAACCTTTAGGGGAAGCTACTTCCTCTCAGCAAACCTTGGACCAGCCTCTGAAAATGGCTGGCTTTGGAGACTTTGAAGCCAAATTAATTATCTGGCCTTTCTAAATTTCACCTATTGAGAAAACAGTCACATGAAAAATAGATAACCTTAGGGACAGTTCCCCTCCCTGTATTCATAATTTTAGTGAGTTTCACCTAGCAGAAAACAATGAAGTCTAACCTTTTCACAAACCGATGCCTTGCTCTCTGTTTCAGCCTTGTCTCAAATTCAGCATTTCGGAACTGAGTTTCTTCTCTATCCTTTTAAGTTCTGCTCATTTATCTCTCTTCAGTTTTGTTGGGTACCTCTCTCCTTCAAAATTTTAACCTACATAATGGTCCTTCTGTTTCTTTTCTCTTGTTTTCATTTTGGGTTCATTAAAGAATCTATGCCCCTTGTCAGATTAAACGTCTCTTCTCACTATGGCAATTTTTCACATTTGTAGCTTCCATATTCTGTTGATCTTACTTAGGTTGGGCTCATCCCCTTCTATGCCGTCCACTGCACCAGGTTCACTGTATGTGTTTAGTCAATGTCATAAAATAACCATTATTTTGTTGAGTCAGTGGGTGTGTTGCTGCTATTGTTCATCTGGAGACAGTTTTGTACAGGCTGTATTAACAGGCAAGTGCATGCCAGGTTACATGCTGACAGCTGTGTCTTCCCATCAGAAAAAGATCCCTTTACCCTCCCTATCAAATGAAAGCTTAGATTTTAAAGAAAATGACAAAATCCAGAAAATGAAAGAGAAGAACTGAAATCACAGCATCTGTGGTTTTCTCTATCCTTAATGGTAAGGCAGCTTCCTAGAGGACTTTGTTGTAATATGTTGATGAAATGTTAAGAGTCATCCCTTTGCAGTCTGTTTAGAAAGAAGTTTCTAAGCAGCAGTTCCTGCATCATCTAGAAAATTTTTAGCTAGAGAAACCACATTTATCTTCTTTCTTAAGCTGCAGAACCAATCTAATCTTCTTTTACTTTTAGTTTGTTTAACACTTGATCTTTATGGTGAGGAACCAAGTTATATGATCTTCCTTCCAAAAGAACGTGTCTCAGATTTTTGTGTTGTATAGCTTTCTGATTTCATTGCCACGATAGATTTACTTGTCAGGGAGCCGTGACTGTTTCTAGGAGTTCAGGTATGTACAATAATGAACTGCCCCTCATAAAGAAGGAATAACCTCATGGCTCCTGCAGTGAGAGTAGGTCTGGATCTTCCCGGGGTCCAGGCTTCTGACATAACCGAAACGCGTGTATGATTGCAGCTAGGAAATCTACCGTCCCATTGTGTTGCCTGGGATTGACAGTACCCTTTCCATAGTCTTTGGGTGGGTAGGTCATGCTCTGACAGACCATTTGGCTGCCTCAAAGCCATTACCTTATATTTTTCCCCAAAGGAATTCCAGATCCTGTTTCATATTTGCCAGTTTTGTTAGGTACCGAAGGCAGAGAGGTTATAGTAGTAATCTCGTGGAGGAGGAAATCAGGGTTTCTTATCTATTTTCCATATATTGTCAATCTGTGCAAGCAAACCGATTATATGGAAAACTGATAAGGAACTTTGTTTTGCTCTTGATAGACTTGCCCGCACAGCACCATAGCCCACTTGGGAGAACACTGCGGTAGTTTCGGCTCCCTAGATAAGGTGGAATATCTGTAAAATAGCTAAACCATTGGGCCTCCATAGATTTTCACAGCCCTGAAGGTGAGAGTAGTTGGGAGGAAAAGAGGGCCCTGATCCCCACCCCCAAGAGTCCTAAAGTTCAAAGACACAGCTGCTATTCCAGTGGAGCGGATGCATCTGGACTAGTCCAGCCACTGCGGAGGTAACTGTTGCACTATAGCCTCCTGTTTTTATCCTCTAAAGAGTTCGTCTAGGTGGCCCTTGCCCCTCCCTGTGAATCATCTCAAGTCCACCTATCCTTTTGTTGGCTGCTTTGAACTCCTTGTGTGTTAATCTCTTGTACAAAGTGAGGGCCCTAAGCTAAGCGGTGGGTAGTAAATACTCCAGGTGCGCGCTCAGCCACGCTCTGTGCTCTGTGTGGTGGATTGTTGAATGCCTTGTTTCTGCGGTAACATCACCCTCTAAATTCTTGCTCACTTGATTTCTTCTGTTTCCCTAATGGCTTTCTAAACTATTTCCCTCCAATTGTACAATATTTAGTGTGCTATGTTTCTTTGTTCTATCCAATATCAAGTCCTTGATAACCACCTACCTGGAGAGGCTGGAGACTGACCTCTCTTCCTCTTTGAGGCTATTTTCTAGAAGAGTGTGGGGCCTAAATCTAAGGGTTTATCTGGAACTTTTTCATAAAATTTACCGTCGACTGATAGGATTTACTCTCGTAGTTTTACCTCTCAGGCTTACCACTGACTCACATTCTTTCTACAGTTTCAGTGTAACCAAGATTTTGATTTGTATTCTGAGAATCGAACTGAATGCTAATCTTTTCCCAGGAGAGAAGCGTATCCCCAGTAGATGGGAGTCTAGAGGATATTGGAAGTGCTTCTGTGAAGCCACTTAATAATATTCAGTTGTGTTTCTAGTCAAGGCATAGTGCAAGTAAATGGGTTGTGGTCTCTTTTAGAAAATATAAAACATTACAGTGAATCTAAAAAATCTAATCCGTCAGTTTCTTGACCCATACTGTCGTCAAAAGAGTGATGTCACATTCATCTCCACCTCCAGGTGGATAGTCTGAAGAAGAATCTTTTAACATGAAGGCCTAACCCCCATTGCACAGGGTGGGTCACCAGCTGCTCCATAATAGCAACATTACCCAGCAAGTTAGGGCAAGAGACTAAAACAACCATATCCAATTGATGCTGCAAAGGAAATTCAAGGAAACAATGTAATGATGATGATTATATTCATATATGGATAAAAGAGCATGAATTACAGCCACTGTACCCACATTTTCTTGTGAGAGCCTTTATAATGTTATATCTGTTCCCTCAACATCAGGCCATGTGTGGAAATAAAAAAGCCATATAACCCCTCCTTAGATTTTGAAGACAGGTGTTCCCTTTCAAGAGAGCTGTAGTAATCATAATAGTTTTGGAGTGCATGTGCAACTATCTTACGTACTGACTTCAGACGTATAGGTCTTAGTTGTAGGAGCTGTCTTTTATTTCACTTTCAAATGTATCCAGAGGCCAATAGATACCTAATAAAGAAGTAAACACTTCCATCTTCTTTTGTAGTCCATAAGTTAACATATAATTAAATAATAACTGGACTCAGCTCTCCCTGGTGAAGTGCTCTTTAAATATTTGCTGCCCCCAGAAAGCTCTTCTGGCATTATTGGTGGTGTCTGTTTTTCTACCCTAAGCCAACCAGTTTCCCGTTATATCTCATGATTAATACTCATGTGTATTTGTGTGAAAAACAGTTTGATAATACTCAAACCAATGCCATTTGGTCTCTTGGGACTCACACCAATAAAGAGGTGTCCTCTTAGCTCCCCCTAACTTCATTTACTATCATTTTCGAAGTCTTTTATTCTGTCTTAGTCTTGAGTGGATGCCCTCCTTCCAGCCTTACAGATCTGCTGCCATAGGGGCTTCTGTGCCATGTGGCACTGCAGATTCCTGCTCCATTTCGAGGGTCGTGTTTCCTTGCCCCGGCCATCCTCTGGCTGCCAGCTGTGAAGACTCTTACCTACACCTTCCAAACTGCTCAGAAAGGAATCTGGGTTTCCCGGCCTCAGAGCTGACCTTGACCCCTTCCCCAGTCCTGAGCAGCCCTGGAAACTTAGCCCCCTCAGCACCTAATTCATGCCTGATACTCTGACTTCCTTGCTCCGGCCTCAGGAGAGAGAGAGCACATTCTGAACACTCCTTTTGTGTCGGCATCTCTGTGAGGTGCTTTGGAAGGACTCCAGCCAGGCATGGAAGGGCTCTTTGATAATATCTGGCGGGTGGGTAAGAAATTTGGGCACCTGGCCAAGATACACATTGCCTGTAATCGTTAACTCAGTCTGTAAACAGTTCAAACGGCACTGAGAGGCCGTCAGTTATTACATTAGAAGCCTTTCATCTCTCTTGCTTAGAAGCCAGGCGTCCAGCATTGGCCCCCACTGTGGCAGTTGAAGCCACAGCACTCTGTGCACGGCCAGCAACTCCCAAAACACGCAGGGACATACAATGGGCTGCTCCGAATGACTGATTCCAAACGTTCAGCATTGCAGCAGTAACTCAATCATTCATTTCCTTTGTTCTGTACCTGGCTGATGCTGGAAGAAGAAAAGAAAAAATATATATGAATAATAAAATGGCAATAAATACATAGCTATCAACAATTGAATCTAAAAAACAAAACAAATAAACAAGCACAACAGAAACAGATTCATAGATAACAGAGAACATTTTGATGGTTGCCAGATGGGAGAGAGGTTAGAGGATGGCTGAAAAAGGCGACGGGATTAAGAAGTGCAGATTGGTTGTTACAGAAAAGTCTTGGGGATGTAAAGTACACCGTAGGGAATGTAGTCAGTAATATTCTAATAACTTTGCATGGTGTCAGATGAGTACAAGATTTATTGGGATGATCACTTAGTAAGTTATATAATGTCTGACCACTGGTGTGTACACTTGAAACTAATATAATATTGTATGTCAACTATAATTAAAAAGTAAAAATGATTTTAAAATGGCAGGCGGGGGACCCACCTTGAACAGGAATAAATAGTGGGTAAGGAATTAACACCTGGGATTGGAAACTTCATTTTTCAACTCAATTTTCCTACCTACATTCATGTTCCGAAAGGTTTACAACCTTACATTCACCTTTTTAGTTTGCCTTTTTACTCCAAATTGATTCCAGGTTTTATCCTCAGTGTGTCCCATGTCTCTAGCTTTACAGTTATTCAGAGTTACTAGACCCTAAGTGCAAGGCGCGGTGCTGGGTCCTGGAGAGGGCCCAAAGGAGCATAAAATAACAAGCATTCCTGCCCTCAAAGTGCTTACTAATTGAGACCTTAAGATAATACTAGATGTATAACAGAGATAACTACCACCATGACCGTTTACAAGTGCCAAATAAAGTTGCGATGAGCTTCTACTGGAATTTATAGTAAGGAGAAAGAACAGAATGTGGATGGGGGTGGTCAGGGAAACTCCTTCCCAGTTCTGTGAAAAGAATGCTTTTCAGTCCTTTTTTTTTATTAGCTTCTTTTCCTTCATGTTTCGCATTCATTTTCTTTTGCCTTTTTCATTAAATTGCTAATTTTGCTAGGCACATATCGAGTGTTCCGGGCACTTAGAAAATGGCACCATTAAGCCCCTCGGAGAATTTTTCTGAGTAGAATTTTGCAGAGGTGGAGTATGAGACCTGCCTTCCCACTGAGTGTTCTGGTTCCAAAAGATGGTGCAGGAAACCAAGCCCAGCGGATTCTAAGCATCTTCATTGCAGAAGACCCTTGGTTGATGACTGTTTCCAAAGATGTTCAGATTGGTTGAAGGCTGCTGTTGCCGGAGCAGTTTGTTCCCATTGCTCAGGAGCGAAGCTTAGACTTGGCCGAGGGTTTTAAATAAAGAAGGGAATGAAATCCAATACTCACCGCATTCGAGGTTGGCGTGGAAGACCCAGATTTTGTCCCTTACACCAGAATCCCAAATGTAAAGCATCTAGACTCTTTTCCTCTGTGAACAATATCTTCATACCCCACTTAGATGAGCCTTAAGACATTCTTCATCCGAAAACGCGGGCGGGCAGTACTGTGTACTGCCTTATACAGTGAGTCCCCGCTGAATGTCATCGATGGGCCCTGGGAAACTGCGCCTTTAAGCAGAATGACGCATAATGAAACCAGTGTGGCCATAGGCTGATTGATATAAACAAGAGTTACGTTTCTACGGCCTATTTCCCATCACAGCAACATCACCAGACTTCTAAATAAGGACCCAAGACACTTCTAATGTTAAATAGGAAATAAACGTGAGCTACGCATACACATAAAAAAGATGATTAAAAACAAATAAGGTCAATCTTTTCCAACCTGCTTATTCCAGTTCAAGGTTGCTGATGGCCAGAGCCTATCCTGGCAGTTCAGGGTGCAAGGAGCGAACCCACCCTGGGCAGAACACCATTCCATCACGGGGCGCACTCACACCCCTCATTCAGACCGGGACAAGTGAGGCACACCAGTGATCCTCAGCCGCACATCTTTGGGACGTGGGAGGAAGCGAGAGCACCTGGAGAAAACCTATGCAAACTCCACACAGTGGCCCTGGCTAGAAATCAATTTTTTTCCTCATCAACGTTATAAGGAAACAACATTGAAGGAAATGATGTTATTCGAGGACTTGCTCTATAATTAACTTGATTGGAGGCCTCATAACTTATTAGTTAGAAAGCTCTGATCTCACGCCTCTTCTTTTCGTTTCATTTTCTCTTTAGTTAATTTTCTGGGTCACCTTTCCATTCCCTTTACATGTTTTAGATTTGGGGTTTGCATCTGTCCTACCACCTAACTTTTCTTTGCTGATTCTGAATGTAGCTTTGGAGGAGCATGGACAAAATAAAAGAGAAGGCGTGGCCTGAGGACATGCACCCTTGCACTCCCTTGTGAGCTCTGCTTCTGACTTGCTCATCTGCTGAGGGTGAGCCTCCAGCAAGGCCTTTCTCTTGCCTAGGACGACTAGTACCTTCCCCTACTTCACAGGAAAAAGCAGTTCAATCTTTAAAGCAGAAATGAAATCCTTTAGAGGAAAACAGGCACCAGAGCAAACAAAATCAAGTTTCTTTACCATTTGCTCAGCATCGTTATTTGTTCGTGGCAAACAGGAGAGTGGTTATTCGAAAGGATGTGTTGAATCACATTTATTCAGTAGAATTGTAGAAATACAGAATTTAGAAGGTCCTTTTACAAGGAGGCTTTGAGGCGTGCGATCTGATCCACCCATTCCAATGCCCTGGTTAATTCTGAGGACATTTACAGGTTCGGCGTGACTGGGAAATAATGGAGGAAGCTCCTGCTCTTCTACCTGAATATGGTTTTTCATCTGGGAAACGATAGGTCTTGAATTTTAGCTCCCCACCCTCATTGCTTTCCTAGAACTATTTCAGTCCCTCTAGATCAATGGTTCACACCTCTTAATGTGTATCAGAATCAGTTTTAGAAGGCTTGTTAAAGCAGTTTCCTGGGCCCCACCCCCAGAGTTTCTGATTCTGTATGTCTGAGGCGAGGCTTGAAAATGTGCATTTCTAACAAATTCCCAGGTGATACTGATGCTGCTGGGTCTAGGGGACCACATTTTGAGATCCGCTCTTCAAGGATACTGCCTACTTTATAACCACGATGCCTTTAACAGATTGGCTGCCTTTACATGGCTGGAGCATCCAACTTGTGTTGAGGTGACTGTGGCTTGAATGTCTGAAAGTGAACACTCAATTATGAGGGATTTGTCCTACTTGCAAAGATTAAGTGACCAGAAAGGTAGGTCATTTACCTACACGCACCTGGCAAATGGCTTACTGGCTCTTTCAAGCAGCAGCTAGCAGGTGGGAACTTGCTTTTGGAAAAAAACTATTAGCTAGGCTACAGAACATATGATATGACATAAGGAGAATAAAACCAGTGCTTTTGATTGGTTTTTATGTCACCCTCAAAAAGAAGATCCCAAGGTTGCCTTGCCTTTAGAAATTCTCATTTTTCTTCTTTCCACTTCCCTGAGCTATGGAACCTCTTAGGTTGTACGTTAGCTTATTTAAGAAGCTTGTGATTTGAGTTTCACTCTAGCATAGCAGGTTACACAGCATCCTTCCTTCTGGATTTATTGTAGTGGGACCAGCTCAAGAGAACCAATAACCACGAACTATACTTTTAATCGGATTCACTTATGCAGCCATTCTAACTTTTTCTAAGTGTCTTCATGCATTAAACTTGACATTTAAAATGTAACATCAACCATAGCCAGTTTGGCTCAGTGGTCAGAGCGTCGGACTGCAGACTGAAGGTTCCCAGGTTCAATTCCAGCCAAGGGCACGTACCTGGGTTGCAGGCTCGATCCTGGCCCCGGACAGGGCGTGTGCGGGAGGCAACCCATCAATGCGTCTCTCTCACATCAATGTTTCTCTCCCTTCCTCCCTCTCTGTCTCCCCCTTCCACTCTCTCTGAAAAGCAATGGAAAAAGTACCTGGGGTGAGGATAAAAATAAATAAAATAAAATGTTACGTCAATAATACTATATCTAAAGATATCAACAGTGTTTGGCAGATTTGTATCTGCAGCCCTGTCTTTTCACTCAAACTCCAATTCTTATTTCAAATTGCCCGTAGGATTTAAATGTTCATCATCTCTAATTCGGTATTCCCAAGACAATTAAAATTTGCTTGCTCAAAATTAACTTCTTTTTCTACGATTCGTTTTTTTGGTTGATGCAACAATCTTCCTCCCCAGTTCTCCAGACTTAGAACCTTTAATTCCTTCATCCCTATAGGTCACAGTCTGTCTGCAAGTACTTCAACGCTTTCTCCATAATTTCTGTGATTCATCTCTTCGCCTTTTAATTGTTACCACCAGAGTTCAAGCTCTCATCGTGCCAGTACTAGATGACTGGAACAGCTCTCTTGACTGGTATTTCTACCGCCGGCTTTCTTTTCATTCCTCTGTAGTTTCCACTCTGATACTAAATTGTTCTGCAGGGTTTAACTCTTATCTTGGCCTTCAGTGGCCTTCAGAATTTGACCCTATCTCAGCTACCCAAACTGTCTCTGTAGATCTTTTCTTCAGTCAGACAAGTCTTCCTATACCTTGAAAACTTGAGAGAAACTGGTCAAGAACCCTACTTTTTCTTTCACTTGGCCCCTTGTTTTGTTTTCAAGGCTATAGCTGGGAAGTTCCCCAAATCCACTTGACAGGTACCTATGGGCTAGGTCCTGCATGTTTTACTTATGTGGTTATTTTTTTCCTATTCAAATTCTGTCTTCCTTAGGGGCTAGCTGAAGGTTCATCTCCTCCACAAAGCCCACGGGAGCTATTGGTTGTACCATACCATGTGACACTGATAATATGTCACCTGTACCACCATTTAGTTTGTATATATGTGTTTTTTACCTCCCCAGTAAGATTGTAACTCCTGGGAAGGACCTAACACAATTTTTGGAAGAAGATAGGTGTTCATCAAATGCTTTCCAGCTAAGAGGCTGTTATTTCAGGCCCATTCTGATGTGCTCATGGGGAAATCTCCATGAGTACCCATCCAACATCCTGCTCAGTAATAACATCAAGTGACTACATCTCGACAAGGAGCATTTGGGGGCTATTGATCTTCCCTGTTACAAAGGGCAAAATTGCAGAAGCTGCTGTTTTAGAGAGATAGATGGCTCCAGAAACAGGCCTGATAATGTCCAGGCTAAGGACACACTCAATGACAGCAACTCCGCTAGTTAGGTGTTTGGGTAGGAAGGGAGTTCAGCCTCTGAAGCATTTCAGGTAGGTGTGGGAGTAGCAATTAGGTGTGCTGTTACTTTCTGAGGTCAGCCTACCTAAAGGCAAAAGCATGGCCTGATGACTGGGTGATTACTCCTGCACCGTAAGTCCTCACTGTAGGCATCTCCGCACAGAAGTACCCACCCGAACAAACACTAACAAGAAGCAGAGGAAGGCGCCCAGGACCTAAGCATAGTCACTGTGTCAACAGCAATATCAGATATGGTTTATGGAGGGGATAGTGGTGAGGGGAAGAGTCGATGCACCTGCGGTTGGTGATTCAGAAACTTGGTGCCACATTATATGGCACCATGAAACCACCTTGTGTTCCAGCCACCCCATGGTGGCTGATGTCATATAATTACCCATTTGCTAACTGGGCCAAAAGGAAATGCATTGGATGAAAGTCAAAGTAAGGTATAGTTAAACCTCTTAGCTGAGCCACATTCCAAACCTGTGGAACCAAATGGCTTTTGGGGATTCCTTTTTATACCAGTGAAGCCATTGTCATTGTCAACCTAATAGTGATTCATTTCTATAGGTATCATGCATTTCTGTTGGCCTCTTCCAAAGATATATGTTCTCATCTAAATTTTTTCAAATGAGCTCCCATGGCTCATACAAGTTGCCAAATTATGATATCTCAAGCAAGAGCAGGGTCCAGACAATTCCTGTTGGCTGAACTAGGACTGAACTTAATCCTAGACTGACTCAGCTTCTCTGCTAAAGTTGTTTGAAATTCTGATATCCCGCCAGAGATTGTTTCTAAAGAGTGCTCAGTGTGAAGTATGAATCACAAATGAATGGACTCTGGGGAGACCAAAAGCTCAAGCTTTCAATATTAATTCAGCACATATTTATTGATTGCCTTATGGTGGGGCATTGTGCCATGTGGCTATAAAGAAGTCCCTGCCCTCAGTTTTGTAGATAAGAGTATGAAGCAGAAGGTGAAAAGTGCCACCCTACAAATACAAACAAGCTGACTGGGAAATTTCAAATGAAGAAGAAATTTCTTCATGCAAGAGGTAGCGTATAAATGTGCTTTTGAAGGATAAGTAGGATTTTAGAACGTGACAGCATAGGAGTAATAGGCATTCCAAGAGAAGTGAGAGAGTAGTGAGTGATATACTTTGGTTTGGACAAATAACATAGTACAAGTAGGAGGGGAGGGGGGTTAAAGCTGAAAAAGTAGAGGGGAAGAGGAAGGAATTAATACTTTTTTGAGTGCCTACTATGTGCATGAACCGCAGGTACTTATTAAATATGTTATTTCATCTCTAGAATGATCTTCTTGGGTGGGTGGTAATATCTGCATTTTTAATTAATTAATTAATTAGTTTATTTATTTATTACCAATAAGGAAACCAAGACTCAAGAGGTTAGGCCACCCACTCAAAATCACACACGTCTTGTAAGTGGCAGAGTTGAAATGTGAAACCAAGTTGTCTAATTCCAAAGCCAGTGCAGAGCCTTGAGTTGACAGGCTGAGAATGCTGAATTGAGTTCAGAAGGCAGTGGAGAGCTTCTGATGGTATTTGAGTAGGACTGTGATCTGATCGGTGCCGTGTTTAGGAAGATTGATCTTGCAGAGATATATAAAGAGCTCTAGGATGCTGGGAGACTGGAGAATAGGTACAACAAGTCTACTGTGATGGTTCAGACTCCAGAGACATAGAGAAGGTAGATTTCCAAAGGCAAGTTAAAGTAATTGGATATGGAGAGGAGGAATCGTAATGATTGAGGAGCTCAGCCTGGGTCTCTAGGGGAATGACGGTGCCATTAACAAAAATAGGTAGGAGGGGTTATTGGTTTGGGGTGGAGGACAGGGAGAAGATGATAGGTAGGTTTGGTATAGCTGAGTTGTAGATCCCAGTAAGACTGCACAGAAATAATGTCTGCAGGCCTTCTGAAGTGAAGAGGAATTTGACTTTGGACAAATTTGAGAGTTATCATTGAAGATTGGCGTGAATCAGAACCCCAGAGAGAGAATGAAAATCAGAGAATATGTCCTTATATTTGAGAGAAGGGAAGACAAGACGAGGGACAGCGAAGTGGAAGAACTAGGATAGCATTATGTCGCAGAGACAGAGTGAGGAGGGTGCCCAGAAGGCCTATTGGACAGATCCGAAGGAGCTTAGGGATCTCTGCCTTCCTTTAGCATCGGTCCCTTAGGAAACAGCTGGCACCATTAGGTGCAGGTATGTCCTTTTTTTCTTTCCTCTGTGATGGAGGAAATCAGGCCATCAAGGGAACTGTCTTCCTAATAAAGATGTGTCCAGTGTTCACATTTTTAGTTTACACTAGTAAAGGCTCTTAGTTTTACTGCTAGCAAAATAAAGTAAAAATGTCAAGTCTTGCTCTAAAATCATTGGAGGTTTTGTTGCCAAGAAGGCTCTTATAATTTTGGTGCTTCTGCTCTTTGTGACTCTGCCTGTGGCCGGTCAAGTCTCCTTTCCCCATAGTTAGCACATTGTATGTAGTGTTTAGAAACCCGTGCCCAGAACTCACGGTCCCTGGTTGCAAGCCCAGTGTGCACTGCGTTGCCTCTTCCACCGAATTTCTGAAACGGGCGGGACTGATAAAGGGAGAATAAAACAGCTAATGAAGGATTATAAAGCACTTTGTTCATATAAAATACAGTAATAGTCTTAATTTGGGGTAAAGGGTTCCATTAGCAGATTAAAAATCAAAAGGACAAAGGGTAGTGCTGCTCTGCACCCTGATAACAGTGTGTGAAGCGGAAGTGTGCGGTGGGTCCTCGCTGCCCGGCGCCCTCCCTGCCCTCTGCGTGCTCGCCTTACCCACCGGGGCTGCCCACGGCACTCCCGAGGGCCTGCTGACCAATGCCGACGGGAACTTCTATTCAGCACAGCCAACTTGCTAACTGAGAAGATGCCTCTTGCGTTTATCAGCACTTTGATTATCTGTTCCTATCTCTTACCATCTGCACTTAGCAAGGAAAATAAAGAGGTCTGAGCAATTAGCAAGTAGCAGATCTCACAGTTCACAAAGAGCCAGTCCAGGGCTGTTTGGAGTATTTGCGTGTATAGCCTACGTCCATCCTCGGGGCCAGAGTGGGCTGGAGAGTTGGCCACGCTGCTAGGAAGCTTGAACAAAGGAAAGGTGAAGACCAAATGGCTCCTCAGCTGAAGTCTTTAAAATGTGGACTTATAGATGCATCAACTTTTTAGGGTCTAAAAATAGAGAAAAGAGATATAATTCATCTCTCATTCCACTAAGGGTAAGATAAAAGGCTGACTCAGAAAAGCAAAAAAAAAAAGGAAATATTGTTAGGAGTAAATCAAGTCTGAGCTTTTCTAGACCTTTTCCATGCAGATCACTGGTCAAATCCTCATAAAATCTTGGTGGGGACTGAAGTTCATTCACCTAGGACATTCAGCCAACACTATGGCCTAGAGCCAGTGGTGGGCAAGAGTTTGAATCAATTCTATAGGGATAAAAACATAATTAAAATTGTGTTTTAATAGTCTCTAAATAGCTCCTGCCCTGAAGGAGCTTCCCCTCAGATCTGGGAGATAGACCGAAGGGCCCAAAATGACTAGAGAGCACTTCCAAAGCAACATAGCAAGCTTAAGGAATTTCCCATTCATTCCCCATTCTCCCATTATGTGAATGCTGTGCTCTGTGAATTTGTATTCTGTGTCATTTGACAAATGGCCTTAAGACCCCGTGCGTGAGCATGTGGATGCATGGCTATGGGTCTACTACAGTCAGATTCTAGTCTCTTGAGAGCAGGATCCATTCCCATTTTTTTCTTTCTTAAATGTATCTTTATTGATTTCAGAGAGAGGAAGGGAGGGGGGAGAGAGATAGGAACATTAATGATGAGTCATTGATCGACTGCCTCCTGCACGCCCCCAACTGGGAACTGAGCCTGCAGCCTGGGCATGTGCCCTGACTGGGTATCGAACCGAGATCTCCTGGATCCTAGGTCGATGCTCAACCACTGAGCCATGCCAACTGGGCACCATTCCCGTTTTTTGATGGAGAGATGCTTTCTTCCCCGTTAGGGATTATGTTCTACTCAGCACGCTGATATGAGGGAGGGCAAAAGACTAACTAGTGATAGGTTATTCAGCAAGGAGGTCTTCCCGAAGGAAGCGAGTTTTGTTCAGGGCTATGGGGAGACTTAGGTGTGATGTAAAAAAGAGGAAGAGCACACTCCCTTCCCCAGGAGGTCAGAAACCTATAGGGAGTATACAGAAGATTTCTGAATAGAAAGCAGAAATCTGAAAATAAACATCCTGATCAAATGACAACACAGCCACCACATTTATTTGATCTCACCTCTGTTTATTGAAACCGATAATTCAACAAGCATTTTTTTTTTTACATCTATGTGCCTGGCATTCTGCTAAGGGATGAATACGACCTAGTTCCTGACGTGAAGGAGCTCAGGATCTGTTTACAGGGAGGAGAAAAGAAGTCGTGTTTCGTTAAACATTTCAGAAGCAGGCGTTCTGCTGCTGGGAGTGGGTAAGAGGGTGGGTCACAGTGGAACAATGACTGATAGAACTAGCAGGCAAATGTGTCATTCAATCATTTTGCATATGTCACTTTAGGGGACTGTATGGGAAAACATGATTAATTCTGGGGACTGGCCTGACCGGGCGTGGTTCAGTGGTTGAGTGACAACCTAGGACCTAGGAGATCGCGGTTCGATTCCCAGTGAGGGCGCATGCCCGGGTTGTGGGCTCGATCCCCAGTGAGGAGTGTGCGGGAGGCAGCTGGTCAGTGACTCTCTCATCATTGATGTTTCTCTCTCTCTCTCCCCCTCTCCCTTCCTCTCTCTGAAATCAATAAAGACATATTAAAAAACAACATTTAATTCTGGCACTGAAGGCTGGTCAGGATTAGAAAAGGAGCCAGTTTGGGCTGGGCTGGGCTGGGAGGTCCAGGGCATAAAGAAGTGGAGCGCTGTAGGACTTAGATCTCGGAGCCTGGCTCACAGGGGAAAGGGAGAGGCCACCATTTTTTTTTCTGTGTAGAGCCAAGGAGATAGGGAAGGTCCATGGGAAAAGAAAGTAAAAGGAATTCAACAGAGAACCAACTACTTTCCCATCTCAGACATTTTCTGTAAAAGATTTTCTTAAGAGCAAAGACAGTGGTTGCTTTTTGGGGGTCATTGTTTCATTCTCTTTAATGCCCAGATCTCTGCCATAAGAGGCCACTTACATATCCTACTCTTTAGTTCCTAGGAGCTCAAGAGATGCTGCTATTAGGAATTACTGAAATATTCAGAGGATAGAAATACCAACTGGCACCAATGCCAGGATATCTGGGCACCATCCATAGAGACCCAGGGAAATGCTGAGTCCAAAGTGGCAATCCCTCCCAGGCTCTCACAACACCATCCCTCACTTTTCTTTTATCCCCTGCCTGGAAGGCTACACTGTGGGTGGGAATAAAAATCTACTCTCCTGTTGCATCCAGGCAGCTGCCAGAAGTCTGTTTGCCTTGTTCTTTGCTGGCAAATCATTAAACAGTCCCCCCAAAGCAGGCCTCTTCCCCAGGGCCACCCCATGGACAGGGATTCAGAGCTGTGGTCAAAGGGCTGTCAGCAGTCCCGCTGGAGCCCTTGGGTTTTCTCCAACACAAGCCTCTCTTGACTGTTGCCTCGTCTGAACAGAAGCCTCCTTGGCCTGGTCTCAACCCCCAATGGCTTCTGAGGAGAGACTCTGGGCATCTGAGTTGGCTGTTGGCTTGAATAATTTTGTCTTTCTCCTCCTGATGTAATTCTAAGTGCAACTACCCCTCCATCCCCTCTATTGTTTCTTTATTGAAGCACAGGCCCCATGTCCCATATTTTTTCTTCTTTGCAACGTCAGTGCAATACTGTGTGTTACTGCCCAGGAGCTGGGCACTGGGATTAGCCCAGCAAACTCCATGGCTTCACCCCATCTCCACGCATAGATTTAGGTCAGCTGGCCCACTTGGATGCAAAAGCTGCCCTCACTGGCTTAGGAGCCAGTCGTGGAAGACAGCAGTCAGTATGGAGCAGAGTTAACAGGGAAACTTGAAATCCCTGCGGCCTCTAAGCAGGAGACTAGGCCTGGAAGACATGGAACGTGTGTGGAATAACCAGATGAGTTTAGCCATTTACGCCGTTGCACTGAAATCACCAAACTTGGCAACACTCAAGTAGCTCTGCTGGTCATCCTGATCTGCCTCTGGCCCATGTAAAGAAATAATCTGATCTCCTCAAGTTTCATTTCTTTGGTCTTTTTTCACAAGGACTGTCTGGATTTCATCTTTGGCTTTTTTCAGCATTAAAATCTTAACCTGAATAATAACTTAAAAACAAACACTACCCGCTTCCAGCAGGTTTCTAAATTCCTGCAGCCTCTGGCATGAGTTTGGCTGGAGCAAGAACAGCAGAATCACAAAGCACACTGTGCCAAGGCTGTTTGCAAATAGCACGCCGGGTTAATGTGAGAGCTCGGTTACTTACCTCACTGTGGTCAGAGTTTAGGCCATGCCTGGGAAGATCCCTGGCCAAAGCCTTCTCAGACCTTTATCCTGGAAGTGTGAGGAGTCGGTATTACCCTTAGCAATACTGTCACCTGCGTCAAGACCTCAGCCTATCTGCAAAGGACCATTTTGAACAAGACAGCTAAATGAGGTCCCTCAAGTGGTACTTTCTAGAGGATGAAGGCCAGAGAAAGTGGCAAGATCTCCCTGGGACAGTGGCCATTAACTGAGTGGCAGAACCCGAATGACATTTCAAGATCTCCTAGGAGGATTCTTGGTGTTTGGAGCCCTGAGTTCCTCACCTGGTGGAGGGAAGGAGCCAAAACCACATGACTTTTAAGGTCTTGACCTTCATGGGCTTCAGAACCTTGATATCCTATTTCATAGCCTTCCTTCCAAAGAGCACTGATGTAACTAGCATGATATCAAGTTGATAGGTTCCCTCTCCTTTGCTCTAACTTCATGCGTAGCTTCCTGGTGCCCCTGTACCTAGAGGTCATTCTGGGCTGAGTCGGGAACGGACCTGTTTCTATCTGGGAATATAATGCACAGAAGCTCTACCTTTTGGCTGCTTGAGATTTTTCTCCTCTCTGTCTGGTTATTGCCAAGTAAGCTTCCTTCTCCGGTACAATTTATTTCATAAGCAACTCACTTCTTTTTCTCCTTCCTTCCTTCCTTTTTCTGCTTACAACTCTGCTTATGACCCTGTGAAGCACCCGAAGATGCCAGGCAGAATGTGGGGTCAGAAAAACCCTACCGTGCGGGCCATCGGAGGGCAAAGGGACCCAGTTACATCGTGGAGCTTGGGCACAGTCTGAGACAGGGACAGGTGAACTTTTAACTGAAGAATGAAGTCTTCAGTGCGGGGGAGACAGTGAGGGCAATGGCAGTCTGGCTGAAGGACCATTATCCTGGCCCGAGCTTCTGTGACCTCTAGTTTCAGGGCACACCTTTCTCATCCTAAACAAACAGGGACTACTCACTGGGAAGGCATTTCTGAGCAGCGTCTGGGTCTGGCTGCCTTTGTTGTGGCGAGAACACACGAGATAAGCCCTAGGGGAGAGGAAGGAAGCTGAGGTTGCAGGGCAGAGAGAGCCTAGGCCTGGAGGGAAAAGGAGCTTGTTGCTAAGAATTTTGGAAATTCTAGAAAGGGAGGCCCTGAAGCCTTCGATTCATGCATTATAATACGCAGCTCCCATTTGTTGCACCACATAGAGTGCTCTCCGAGGGGCTTACCTTGGAGGCAGCATGTGGAGTGGACCAGAGGCCGGGGTTGAATTCGGGAGCCCTCAGCCTCCTGCTCTAGTTGTGTAACTGGGCAGCCTGTAACGTGTCTCACCTTCCTCATCTTTAAAAAGCGAGTTCTGAATGTCCCTTTCAGCTGAGAACCAGGCTCAGCTCCTAGGTTCGTATCTCTTTTATAAACTGTATGGCAACTGGATTCAAACTGAGTAGTAAATGAAAGGCCTACAATATGCAAAGCCCCAGACTGGACCTTCAATGAGCTGTTTTCCTCTCAGATTTTGTCACCCTGCTTTCCATTAGACGATGGCATATTCCAGTTCTCTTGTCAGCCCCCTTGCTCGCCAGCGCCAGCCCCCCCAAGAAGGTTTCTAGATCAAGCAAGAAGTACTGGAGGCCTCTGTTATCTATAATCTCTCTGCTAGTCCCTTCCCATCAGGCGGCCTGAGGTTATGCTTCTCTCATCCCACCAACGTTATTTTCTTTTGTACCTTAAAAAAATTACACAATTAAGCAGAAATACATTTTCCTTGTAAAAAACATTTTAGCAAAATAGACAAAGGGGAAATCCTCTTGACAATTCCCTAGCCTCCCGACTTAATTCATTAGGCAACTCAGCTATCCCCAGGAGGTAGCAACAGGCTAAGGTAAGGATGGAAACGAGGTCTAGAGGTTGCCACATCCAAGCAATCACCAGTAGGATTAACCTGTAGATTAGCACCGACCTCTTTAAATAAAGGCAAGGGGACCAATCTGGGCCTTAGAGGCCCTTGTGGTGCTTGGAGCTGGAAGCCACAACTCCAGGCCAATCTGGTTTCTCCCAACCCCCTCGCTACAGGAGCTTGACTTTATACCTCTGGTGTGTCCTGCTGCCTGAGATAAAAGCCAGGTAGTTCTAAGTTCAGGTAATGGAGGTTGCACAGGAGATGATGATTATAAAATCTGAAAAGAGGAAATGGGGAGAAGGGTGCCTTTGATGCCTGGCCAACGTTCCTGATTACAAAGGCAAAATTGTAGCAGGCAGTAAAGTTACCTGTCCAAGGCCTGGGTGAAGGTCTATATGTGGAATCAGAGAAGTAAGAGATTATTCCAGCAGAGGTGGGGGGAGGAGGGTGGCTGGGAAACAGGAGACTGTAAAGAATTGCTTGCAAAAGCACACGCCCCAGGAGGAGGAGATGCCACGGATAAAGTAAGACCAGCATTAAGTTCGGGGCTCAGTTGAGCCCTGGAATGCCCTTTGTGAGGAGGTAATGAGATCACATGGCCGCCTTCATGGGAAGGAGGCGGGCTGGGAACTGGAAGAGCTTGTTCAGTGGGGTTTGGAGGGCCGAGTTCAGGAGGGAAGTGACTGTGGGTAATGCTGTCCCAGGCTGCGCCTTGTGGAACGCTGGCATTCAGGGGCACAGTTGAGATTGCCAAGGGACAAGCGGTCAGAGCTTTGTTCCGTCCAAGAGTAAGGAGGGATTTTATTATTCCAAATGCAATAATAAAAGTAGCCACCATTCAGTGAGCACTGGTCGTGTCGGGCTCTGTGCTCGCACCCATAGCCAGTATCGCCAGTCTTCATGATAATCATGAGGCATTTTTGATCCCATTCTGAAATGAGGAATGCAAGGCTCAGAAAGGCTAAGTGACCTGCCCAAGGTCACACAGGTAAATGATGGAGTCAGAGTTTTACACCTTAGGTCTGTTTTTGAAGGAAGGGAAAAAAGTCAGAACAAATAAGTTTAAGGAGGAAAACAAAGACACAGAGAACAGACTCAAGAATATGAAATACAATGCACCCCACTAACAGTACACACGTCCTTACGAAAGTGTACGAAACGTGTGTGCAAAGCTGAGTTTTCAGCTGGGGCGGCCTGGACCCTGAGAGCAAGTCCTTTTAATTTGTCCCTCGTGCCAGATCTGGGACAGGGGCTTCCCATCTCCTGGCCTTTCAGGAAGATGCAGGTAAAGATAAGGGATCCTTAAGTCCACCAAGTTTCCAGGAGCCCTCCCTGGCCCTGCCCTCCCCAAATCCTGCCAGCCCATTTCTCTTGGCCCTCTCCTGGTGTCACTGATGGGATAGGTGGCCCAGTGCAGAAGTCAGGTTTGCCTCTTTCTTAGGAGACCACGCATCTTAAGGAAGCAGATGCATTTGGACCAGTTTTCCTCCTAGGAGCTCACTTCCCGGCTGAAGCTTCCCTAAGGAGGGGCAGAGGCAGCCCCTGTGTTACACCCAAGGAAGACTCCTGTCCTGGTTGAATGACCTTTCTTTGTCTTTAATCAGAAAATACTTGAAAAACTCTCACTGTAAATGAGTCAAGCCATATAGAAGTGTAGGGAGTATGGTTTTCATGCTGCAAATATGACTATACGAGAAACGGGGGCTCAGCTGGCATGGCTCAGTGGCTGAGCATCGACTTATGGACCTGGAGTCAGGGTTCGATTCCCTGTCAGGGCACATGCCCGGGTTGCGGGCTCGATCCCCAGTTGGGGCCGTGCAGGAGGCAGCCGATCAGTGACTCTCTCATCACTGATGTTTCTATCTCTCCTTCTCCTTCTCCCTTCCTCTCTCTGAAATCAATAAAAATATATAAAATGAAAAAGAAATACGGTCCCTTTTTATCAAATTAAACCTGACTTCAACGCCCTATTCTACTAGGTGGGTGGAGATTTCAGTTTTTGTGAGAGCTTTCCCTCATAGAAAAGCCCAAACCGAAATATCTAAGGGGCCCCTCTGATATTTGTCCATGCTGGTCACAAATATGCCCAGTGTCCAAGCACAAGTCTTCCCTTGAAATCTGTGTAAGCCCAGGGACCAGCCTCCCAGGGTCCACCCCTTCTGGGCAAAGGCTATAGATTCCCACACCTTGCTGCTCATCCTCAGGACCCCCCTTCCATCCCTCAAGATTCCAGGGACTCTCACCCTGCCCTGCCCCACACACCCTCCTCTCCGCCTTCAGGACACTCACATTTCCTCAGAGTTCAGTCTCTTGCAAAAGCCAGGTCTTTAGCAACATTTGCTTTTGGCAAATGCGCCTGAGGCAAGGAAATAGAAGGTGAGGCTATCTTCTTAGAATGGGAAGAGGGAAAAGACCCAGAACAAAATGTAAAAAGCTCTTATTCTTTTTAATTCTTCCACAGAAGCAAAAATAAAAATCAGTATCTCAATATGTTGTCCTACGGTTGAAATACTCAACGCAAAGCACCAGAGTCCCTCTTCATCGCCTCTTCTCTGGTTCCTCTTTCCAGAGCCACCACGATCGAGGTTTGGGTGTGCATTGTGTTGTTTTAAGGTTAGCCACCAGTAATCTGGGTGTAGACCCTCAATATTTAATAAAAGAAAACCATGTAGCAGGCTCCGAAGGGGCGGCGGTGGAGATCAGTCATAGCCTGGGGGGGGGGGGGCACACATAGTAGACGATTGAAATACCATGGCATAAGCCTATGATTGGGGAAATACAGGGTGCTGAGGGGCCCCGAGGAGAGGCCTCTAATCTGTCCTGACAGAGCAGCAAGTGCCAAATGTAGGGACATGAAACAGTTATTTCTGGAGCATGTGCTGCAAGGGAGGAGGAGGTGTGGGAAGGGAAAGGGAAGCCTCGAGGCAGAGCATGGAGGCATCGCCCGGAGCAGGCAGAGCCTCTTAAGCTATGTGTCAAAGCACAGACTTTATTCCAAGAGCTATAAGGAGCCTTTTAAGAGCTTAAAGTTGGAAGAGTGGCATGCTTGAGTTAGCATTTCAGACCACTTTAGCTTCAGTATAGAGAACTGAGTGGGGAGAGGTGACCCCAATTAAAAGGCTGTTTCAGTGAGTTGGAAGAGCAATGGTGGGGGCCTGTATTGAGTAGCCATAGTGGGAATGGAGAAAAGACGACAGGTAAGTGTTGAGGAGAGGGAACTGTGAGAATGTGATGGTTGGTGGTAGAGGGTGAAAAGGAGAAGAGACCATGGGGACAACATCTGACTTGGGGGATAGGCAGAGAGTCGTTCCACTCCCTGGAGGAGAAGTTTTGAGGGACAAAAGGATTAGTTCCATTTTGAACATGCTGAATTTGAGGTGTGCCATTTAAGTTTCTGCAGAAATATCTAGGCCCTACCTGTTGGGTATCTGAGTCTAGAACTCAAGAGAGGTGTGGGCTGCACACATGTAGTCAGCAACCTCTATGTGGAAAACGCAGCCATGGGATTGTGTGGGGTCACCCAGGGACACATGGAGAGTGAAAAGAGAAGAGGGCCTAAGACAGATTCCTGGACGACATCACTGCACTAATATTCCAGGGACTTGTGTTTGGGCCTTTATGCGTTAGGAATGTGGAATGAAGAAAGCAAATTTTCCTGGTCATAAGCTGAAGGACGGTATCATGTTGTCAAAGTCAAATGGAAATTGTTCTCAAAAACATTTTTTTAACCTATCTTATACTATACTTCATTTCTTCTGATTTTAGCTGCATAATCCTAGGCGCTTATGTAACCTCTTACGACCTCCATTTTCTCATCTTTACAATGGAGACAATAATAGTTTCTGCCTCATCGGGTTTTAAGGATGAAAAGAGTTAATACACAAAGTGCTCAGAACAATCCATGGCCCACCGTATCCATCCAGTAACCCTAAACTGTCATCGTCGTGATGATCATCACGATCGTCGTCATCGTCAACAACAATGGAGGGCTGACTGGGGTTCACTTGGAGTTTCGTGACTCCAGAGGATGGAGTCAGACAGAGCTGGGTTCTAGTCTTGAGTGACCTTAACTTTGAGCTTCAAGCTTCTTTCTCTTTAAATGGGTATAATCATACCTACTCACAGTGAGGTAACATCTAAAGGCCCTGGCACACCAGGGGCATTACTAATGGTCATCTCCCCCCCTTCCCTCTCCCAGAGTTGTTAGTTCAGGACTAGGACAGTCTGGTGACTCTGACACCAAGTTTTTCCCCCTCCACCTCCTCAGATGCATCCTACAACATAGCACTGCGAAGGCCTGGGGGCGGAGAGGTGGTTAAGTATTTGCAGATCCTTCTCTAAAAACTACTCTTCTCCAAAGTGACTTTCTCCCCTCTCCCAAGTGACCCTCTGGTCAGTGAGAGATCTCTTGGAGTTATCTTGAGAAAGCTGGACCACAGGTAGTATGGTGGGGTCGGGGGAGAGGGGAGGGGTCAAGCAAAGCAGCAGATGGTTGTAACCTCTTACTGCCTGCCTCCATTTTCACCTAAACCTTGATCACTAGACTAATAGTCCTTAAGTTCTGGGAGCAGCTCACTAGCTCACTACGAGGCTATCTAATAAGAATGCTCCCTCTTTCCTAGCACCAGGGGCCTGCCTGGTTGCTGCCTGGAACAGTGGAGAAGTGCTTGGCTCTCACAGCTTACTCCTGCTCCCTGGAGCCTCCCTAACCTGTCTCTCTCTCTCTCTGCAGTCCCACCCCCTGTACCTGTGCAACGCCAGTGATGACGACAATCTGGAGCCTGGATTCATCAGCATTGTCAAGCTGGAGAGTCCCCAGCGGGCTCCCCGCCCCTGCCTGTCACTGGCCAGCAAGGTAGATTCATACTCAACCCCACATATACTCTGAACTTCACACAGTTCTGGCTTCGAGAGGCCCTCTGGCCCCTTGTCTCCTATGAGTGATGTGTACCTGGTTCACTCAGGTTTTCCTAAGCCAGGTGTGAGAGAGAAAAGTCAGGCCTCTGTCCTTTCCCACCACCCTCCTACCAGCAGAATCTTTTGACTGTCCCCTAGGGCATGTGCCTCCCCCCTCTCCTCCTCCATCACCTGGGAGTTGCTGAGCCGATTCCCCTGCCCAGCATCAGAGCAAACAGAGCCAGTCGGAGGGCTTCCCCATCTTTGGGGACTGTTTCCTGGGCACTAAGTAAGAACAGCAGGAGCAGAAGCTGTGGCCCCGAAGCTGTGGCCCCGCTCTTCCTCCCAGATTGCAAATTGGCGGCTCCGCATTTCCACGGGGCACTACTGGCCGCAGCTGGCAGCAGCTGCGGCCTTTCCAGACATGGGCTGTCTGGTTGCCACCTCGCAGGCCCTGGAAACCTTTGCATCCGTGAGCCCTGTTTTAACATTAGTTACTGTGTTCTGTGTGCTTACCATGTGCCAGGCGGGACGTGGGACGGATTCTCTCATTTGCGACTCATGAAAACCAGGAAGGCTAGACATTGCTATTCCCTGTTTGACATATAAAGGCAAGTGAGGATCAGAAGGTTTAAGTAACTTGCCAGGATGACACAGCTGGGAAGGGTGGAGCTGAGATGTGAACTGAGCCTTGTCCAGTTCTCAAACCCGGGCTTTTACTCTCTCTGCTCTGTTACCTCCCATTCTGGCTGGGAGAACAGAACATAGGTGAAAAGATCCTCATGGGGACGTAAGCCAGAGCGTAGTTAGATTGTGCGCAGCACAGTCATGCGGACTTGGGGGACGAGGTCCTGCTGCCAGCAGGGTGACAGTCCCTGCCTGTGTACCTGCTCACTGTGCGCAGGCCCAGATCCCCTGAGGCTTTTCTGGTCCCCCTTGAGCGCTGTTTCCTGAACCATGCGTCTCAAGGGAACAGCCGGGGTTCTTCCGTGATCCCGTGGGGGGCAGGGTGTGGGCGCCCACAGGCAGGTGAAGATGTTCCCTCTGCAGGGTGGAGGGTCCTTAACGGCAGCAGGACTGTGCGAGGCCGAAGCTCCCCTGCTTCTGGCCATTTCATTTCCCTCGCCTTACAAAACACGGGCAAATGTCATTCATTTGTTCATTTGGTAGAGAAGTCCTCGGTGTTAGGTGGTGTGAATGTGAGCGCAGAGGGAATGGGGGGGGTTCAGAGGAGCTCTGCTGTCCTTGCAGCGCAGCGTATGATTTCACATACCTGTGAACTGGGCAGCCTGTCGGGACGTGTCTGCATGGGAGGCCCCTTCCCGCCCCCTGGAGGAGCCCACTCCCGTGGGAGAAATGGGGCCTGCGCACAGACACTGGGGGGCGAGGAACCTGTGTGTGGCCAGTGCTCTGAGCTGCTGAACCTCGCTGGGCCTCTGTTCCCACCACCTTAAAGTGGGACTTTTATTTCCGACGCCAGTGATACCTGCGATGAATATAATGTATTTCAAGTGCCAAATGGTGCCTGAGCTGAAACAAACAAAAGCCAGGGATTTAGAAGCACCTTGGCCTCTGCCCTGGGACCTGGTCTTTCCCAGCCTCTGCGGTCACTGCCCACGCTTCCTCCCCGCTGCCCCCCACTGCACTCTCCCCTCGGCTTCTCCCCTGGCATCTCCCCCTCCACTGGGTAGGAACCTCTGGTGGGAACTGCTGTAGCCCCAAGCTGCCCCACTGGTCAGGGCCAAGACTTCCCTCACCTTTGACCTCACCAAGTAGCTCCTACCTGGGACTGTCTGGACCAGATCAGATCTGTGAAGGTAGTAATGTGGGTCTTCGAGCTCCTTATAATACTTTAGAGTCCCATAGGCTTAACTGAAATATTCTAGCTTTGCTTCTGGTTAGAGTTCTAACAGCTAATACAAGTTATCTCATAGGAAAATGCGGTACGGAATAAATGCAGCTAGTTTGGTAAAATATATATATTTTTAAAATAGCTCAAGGGAGTCATAGGTAAAGTGTGGGCCTTTGGTAAGGAAGGTTTGAAAACCACTGACCTCGATCCACTCTGCTCTGACATGTCAATTAGTGTCAGTGGTACCATCACCACTAGCAGCTGGGGCTCTTCAGCCAGACAGCCCTGGGCCTGAAACCTGGCATCTCCACTGCCCCTCAGTGTTACCTGGACATTTTAGCTCACCTCTCTGAACCTTTGTTTCCTCACCTGTAAAAGGGGAATGATAGTGGGACTTACATCATAAGGTAGTTACGAGAATTTAATGAGATGGTCCAGATGGAAGCTCTTAGCCTTATGCCAAGCTCATCGCAATCACTCAATAAATGACTGCAGTACAACTATTGTCGTCATCCACCCACGCTTTCAGAATGATGAGGTTGGTTTTTTCTTTCAGGTTTCACTCTGAAACCTTCATCCTAATTCTTCTGGACTCATCCATTCTTGTCAGCACCACTCCCTCTCCCCCTATCCAGTCACCCAAACTGCTTGCTGTTTCTTTATTAGCAACTCCACAGCCATTCTTGTGATTACCCAGGCCTTTGTCACCTCGTGCCTCACTGGAGCCATGGCCTTTTGCCTGGTGGAAGGAGCTGGCTCTGGGCAAGCAGATGGGCACAAGCCCTGCCTCTTTCACTATAGAGACCGCTCTCTGGTAACTAGGCGCTCATGAGGCTGAGGTCCTGGGTTTCCTCAGCTCCAAAGAGAGGCTGATGACCATCTCATAGAGTTGCTGTGTGGAATAAATGAAATCATGGATGTAATAATAGCTAATGCTTAAGGAACATATACGATGTGCCAGGCACTATTATAAGGCATTACACGGATTAATTTATATAGTCCTCAGAGCAACTCTGTGAAGTAGGTCCTGTTATTACCCCCAGTTTACAGAAAGGAAATCTGAGGCACAGAACAGTTAAGTGACTTGCCTAAAGTCTCACAGCTAATAATTAGTAGCAGATTCAGGACTCAAACCTAAGCAGCCTGGGCAGAGTGAGTGTCAATAAAGGTTCTATCCCTTCTACTTCCTTCTACTTCCTTCTACCCTTGCCTTCAGGCCCAGATGAATCCCACCTCTTTCACTGAATCTTTCCCAACAGGCTCAGCCCAACTAGCCCACCCAGAGCAGAAATCCCTAACTCCTGGAACACTCCCAGGGTCTCTGGCCATGCTTTCCACACGAGTCCTTCTTACCCCCAATATATGTGTTTCATATATTGAAGATTTGTGTCAGATTGTGTGTGTGTGAGTGTGTGTGTGTTCAGTGGTTGGAAACTACTGGTCTGTTTCATTTGTGCTCTAGAATGTTGTTAACAGCGTTATAATTTTATGTATATGCCCTGTCTCCACAACTACATGATGAGTTGCTCTGGAGGCCTGGCCTTCCCTGGCTTGAGGCCCTGGGCACAATAGGTGCTCAGTCAATCTTTGATGAGGAGGAAATGTACTGAGACTGTCACTGCATCTGGAGAGGAAGACCTAAGGCCCAGAGAAGTGCAGGGTGTAGTGTAGAAGTCCTGGGCTGTATTGTTTTCCATTGCTGGAGGCTGTGGGCAGCCTTGCTTGCTGCCCCTAGGGGGCTGGCTGACTCTTTGCAGCTCCCAGAGGTCTCTAGATTATCTTTCTAAAGCCCAGTCTTCTCTTCCTCTCTGATTTCCAGATTCCAGTCCCTGAAGAAGTGCTTTTTCTCCCTCTCTCCCACTTTCTTTGGTGCAGGGAAGGAAATGGAGAGCCCCAGAGGCCCCCAATCTTGCTTTTTGATTCCTAGAACTCTGGACACAGGCACCCACTGCCTGAAAGTCCTTTTTGTTTCCCCTCTTGGCCGACTTTCTCTCTTTGATCACTTTTACAGCTTTGTAATTATGGGCTGTAATGGGCTGGGGTGTTTGAACGTCAGGGTAATTACTTTCCACTGTTCCTACCCCAATCCTTCAAAGAGAGCCGGGTGGGGAAATAAGAAAATCTCCAGAGAAGGAAGACTGTGCCCTTCCCTCATGCTCTTCCAGGCTGGGCTGGGTCCAGGGTCTCATTCTGGGGATGAGAAACATGAGGCCCTGGCAGCACAGAGGATCCCAGAGTCTCAATTCTGTGGCTCGAGGGTGACCTCCCACCCCTTGGCCAAGTTCTGGACTCTGAGATTAGCTGTAGGAGTCCCTCTGCTTTCCCCCTGGGGCTGTTCCCATACCCTGGCTTGAAGGGCTCTGAAAATTGAAGAGCTTTTTGCCTGGGGTCTCCTAGATGGGGTGGACTTTCTGAGAGGAAGTAGGTAGGAGGGGAATAAAGGCTGTGACCTCTGAATTTCACCAGATACTCCATTCCGGAGTCCTGTGAATTTCCAGTCACTAGCCTGGTGAATTGGGCCTGGGCTGGGCCTGGGTGTTGGTAGAGGGCCCAGCCCAGCTTCTCTGGGAGAGGAGGGAAGAGGAAAGTTACCCTCCTGACAAGCACAGGGCCCCACTTGAGCGTCTCCACCACCATCCCCTGGCTCCCCTGCCTGCAGGCTGCCTGTTCTGAGGGGCCCCTGGCCTTGCTGCCACCTGGGGAGTAGGAGCAGGGAGCGGGGAGCACTGGCCGCTCCCCTGGCCTGCCTGGCAGGAGACCTGCCCCAACAGGCTCTCTCCGGGAAGGGAAACAGAGATCAAAGCGCTGAGAGTGTGAGTAAGCCCCAGCACTGGCTCCCCTTCCTGCCACCACTACTTGCAGAAGGATTAACTCCTTCAGTGCCTGCCAGAAGGCCCCAAAAACTCAGCAGGCCCCCAGGGTCATGGGGGCCCAGCCTTTGCTGTAGGGAGGAAGTCTGGAGGTGGCTGTGCTGGGCAGGGAGACCTGACACTAAGGCCAAGAGCAGTTCTGTCTGTCGGTCCTTTGCCCTGGTGCCTAAACCCCACCCTCAGCTCTTATCTCCCTTCTCTTGCCCACACCCTGAGCCCCTAGATTCCCGCTTTTTGTTGTCTTTCTGGCTGTGCTCTCTGCTCTGCCTGGTTGGCTGGGTTCTGCTTCCCCAAGCCTGCTGCTCCTGGAGCCCTGGCGAGCATGCATGTGCACACGCGTAGAGCCGTGTCCTTGTGGGAACAGCCTCTCAGGTCCCTCCCCACCCGAGTCTCTAGTGCCACCTCTCAGGGAGGAGATGAAAGGAAAAGCACTGGACAGGGACTCCATCAAGTCCTTGAACTGGAGTTAGAGAAAGAGCTGGCAAACTAGAGTGTGGCAGGGGGAGAGAGCTCAAGGGACAGGCTGAGCCTGGGGCTCTGCCACGGAGACCTTGGGAAGGAGCTGTGTCCCAGGGTCTTGGAACCTAGCCTGCGCTGGGGGGGTGCCCTGCAGGCTCCTCTTGTGGCCAGGGCTACCCAGCTCCATTCGGAAGCAGCTCTCCACCTCTCTGCCCCCGCCCCTCCCTCTCTGTACTGGGGACTCGCCATCCTCACTGCCTGGGGTGCTGGCCACTCCCTACTCTCTGTTCTCACTCTTCCTAGTGGAGACAGACTGGTGGAGGCCTGAGGGCAGGGACTGCCTTATTTGGCCTTAGCCTTAGAGCCTAGTTGACCACCTGACACCTACGAAACCCTTGTTAAAGGCTTGTTCCATTAGGAAAGGAAGGCCTGAATGTTGTCCTTGAAGGCAGTAGGACCCAGGCGAGCTCAGGGCAGGGCAGAGGGTCCCAGTCCTCCACTGACCCCTTACATGTAAGTGTGCAGGCGTGTGGTGCGTGCAAGATCCTGGGAAGGAGAGGATGTGAGGCTGGGCGTGGATGGGGTGTGTCCTTCTCTGACCCCAGCTGGGCTTCTGCTGTGTGTCTCTGCAGGCCCGAATGGCGGGTGAGAGAGGAGCCAGTGCTGTCCTCTTTGACATCACTGAGGATCGAGCTGCTGCAGAGCAGGTACCCAGGGACATGGGGGTGATGCGGGTGGGGGCTGGACAGAGGAAGATGAAGTGACAGGGCACGGAAAGGTCAGGACACAGTAGCCCTTGCGGGCACTTTCTCTCTGCAGCTGCAGCAGCCCCTGGGGCTGACTTGGCCAGTGGTGTTGATCTGGGGTAATGATGCCGAGAAGCTGATGGAGTTTGTGTACAAGAACCGAAAGGCCCTTGTGAGGATTGAGCTGAAGGAGCCCCCGGCCTGGGTAAGCACTCCAGACCCTGCCCCAGCACCTGCGCTTACCCTCACTTTGTCTCACAGCATCTCCCATCAAAAGCCCTTAGACTCCTGGAGCTGGAGAGACCTTAGAAACCCCCTAGTCCAACTTCATCCAGCAGCTGTGTTCCTCTGGGCACTTTCTTTTCCTCTCTGGGCCTCATCTACAGAAAGAGCAGACCAGGCCAGCTGAGTTCTAAAGTGGTTTTCAGTGCTGTGGTTTCATGGCACAGAGAGGCAGAGCCAGAATGAAACCTTGGCCTCCTGGCCCCCTAAACCCTGGCTGATGTTTCTCTGCTGGCTAGAAACCTCACCTAGCTGCTCACAGGATAGCTCCTACCTCTCAGAGGGGCCCCTTTCCCCCTTTTCCCAAGCACGCAAGTCTTTAGACAGTGCCTCTCACAGCTGACATCTAGAGGACCCTCTCCTACAAGTGCCCATGGGCAGAGAGAACTACCTGACCCCATCTGCAGGTGCCTCCCACCCCATCCCCTCTGCTGGAAGACTCAAGGGGATCTTTAGCAATCTTTATGCTACCTGGGCTCCCGTGTTCCTGCCAAATTGGCGCAGCTCCTTCCATAACTATAACCCTTTCCCTCTCTGCTATCTCCCCCAGCCAGATTACGATGTGTGGATCCTCCTGACAGTGGTGGGCACCATCTTTGTGGTCATCCTGGCTTCGGTGCTCCGCATCCGGTGCCGCCCCCGCCACAGCAGGCCGGTGAGCAGGGTGGGCTCCCTGGAGGAGGTGGGCGTGTGCATGTGTGTGGAAGGGTGGGGAGCAGGAAAGAAAAGTGAGGAAAGAAGGTGCCTTTATGCCCTTTATGAAACAGTTTACATCTAAATACACTGGCATTTGGCTTTGTTGATGTCCAGCAGTCTCTCTCCATAGGTTTGCCCTTTTGTTCATTCATTCAACAAACACACTGATCTCCCTCTTATATGCCAGGCACTGTTCCAGGAACTGAGTAGTGCAGGGAACAAAAAAGACAACAGATCCCTTCCCTCAGGAGCTTTCATTCTAGTGGGGAGAGACAAACAATGAACAAAATAAGTAAAATATATAGTATTTTAGATGGTGGTATGTGCTAGGGGAAAAAAAAAAGAGAAAGGGGGAGAGAGAATGCAAAGAAGACAGAGTTAATTTTAAAAAGTAAGGCCAGGAAGCCTCATTGAGAAGGTGACATTACAGGAAAGACCCTAAATGGGGGAGGGGGTGACCTGTGCAGGTATCTGGGACAAAGCGATTGAGTGGAGAGAGCAGTAAGTGTAAGGCCTTGAGGGATGTCTGAGGAGCAGTGAGAAGGCCATGTGATTGGAACAGAGTGAGTGAGAGGGCAGAGGAGGAGTCAGGACAGAGTTCATGAGGGCCCAGTTGCATTGGACCTTTTAGGCCATTGTCAGGATTTTGTTTTTCACTCTGGGTGAAATGAGAGCCACTGGAAGGCTTTGAACAGAAGGAGTGCCATGATCTGACTTAAGTTTTAACATGATCCTTCTTGCCGCTTTGAGAAGACTAGATTACAGGGAAGCAGGGCTGGAAACAGAGAAACCAACTAAGAGGCTATTACAGGAGTCCAGGTGACAATAATGGTAGCTTGGGTTAGGGAGGTAGCAGTGAAAGTAGTGAGAGTTAGTTAAATTCTTGGCATATTTTGAAGGTGGAGCTAACAGGTTTACTAATGGGGTGATCATGGAGTGTGAGAGAGAGGACTCAGGAATGGCACCAAGATTTTTGGCCTGAGCAATTAAAAGAATGGAATTGCCATTTACTGAGATGGGGAAGATTGGGGGATGGCAGATATGTGGTTAGGGGTGGTTAATTGGGATTAGGGAATTCCATTTGTGGCACATTGTGGTGTTTGAGTGGGCTGGATACAGTGTGACATGCCAATTAGATATGCAAGTTGAAATGTTAAGCACGCAGTTGTATAAAAACTTTTTCCATTGGCATCAAGGGAAGGAAGGCTTGATGAGTGGGGGAGTGGGGTGGGAGGGCTTGGCCTGCTTGGCAGAGCCATATATGAGCTCGAAAGGGACAAACTTTCAAAGGTAGTCAATTGACCCATGATCTATCTGGGTGACCGGGAACTGAGTCCAAGCTGGGACCCAGGGATGAGGGAAAAGGAGCCCTTGCCCATTCCGAGCCCTACCCGTCTTCCCAGGATTCCCTTCAGCAGCGAACAGCCTGGGCCATCAGCCAGCTGGCCACCAGGAGGTACCGGGCCAGCTGCAGGAGGGCCCGGGCTGAGTGGCCGGACTCAGGGAGCAGCTGCAGCTCAGCCCCTGTGTGTGCCATCTGCCTGGAGGAGTTCTCTGAGGGCCAGGTAAGGCAGGGCTTGTGGGTCACCTCTGTGACCAGGCTGGGGAGGGAGACTGCAGCTTGGGGGAGGAGGCTGATGTGGGCGCTCCGGCTGCATCTGTGTCCTCTGTGCCCTGCATGGGGCAGAGGCAGGGGGGCAGCCCTGAGGTTTGGTTATTTTCCTGGTCTTGCCGTAAAGAGAACTATTGTTTGTTGAGTATGTGCTATGTGCCAGGCTCTGCAGTGGGTGCTTTCAATGCATTATCTCCTTTCAGTCCCATGACCACGAGGGATAAAGGTAGATTAGTGTTTTATCCTTTTGTACAGCAGAAAACTGTCTGTTAAGAAACTTACCCAAGGTCATGCAGCTAAGTGGCAAAATCCAGGCCTACCCTATACCAAAGCCCATACCTTTTCTATTCCACTAGGAGGTCTTTTGCAAGTAGATAAAAGCAAAAAGGAGAGGCCAGAGGGAGTTAGGGGGACGTCCTGGTTCCTGGTCGCTCCTGTAGCTACAGATAACTTTGGTTCGGGCCCCTTTGCTTTCTCCAGGAGCTACGAGTCATTTCCTGCCTCCATGAATTCCATCGTGTCTGTGTGGACCCCTGGCTACATCAGCATCGGACTTGTCCCCTCTGCATGTTCAACATCGTAGGTAGGAGGTGGGCCAAGGTCTGTCCTGTGTACAGGTAGATGGGTCTAGAATGTGGCTTCCCTGTGGGAAAGGGTTTTGCCTTGAAGCTGGGAGAAGCCACGCTGCCTCAACTGTTCTTTAAGCTGAGCACTGCTCAGGATGCCTTGTCTGAGGGGCCGGCCCTTCACATTGTGGACATCTTTATTATGCCAAAAAGTATTCGTATTTTTATGACAACTTTGTCGATTCTAATCTGAATTTGTATGTTTATTATTCCAGCTTTCTGGCAATAAAGTATCCTATTCTAACAAAACCAGGATATTATATGACAGTTTTCTAAGAGATGTAAATAAAGTACATTGAGGAAAAGAGCCTTTTTCTAATGCACCCAAAGGTGTAGTGTGGGCTTGCAGTGGCCTGTGTGAAAGAGCGCCAAATGACTGGGGGAAGAGCAGGGGTTGACATGCACAGTGGAACTCCCAGGGGACAACCTGACTGGAGGGAGTGAAGACAGCCCAGGGCATAAGCAGGTCAGGAATGTCTGTGGTCCTCCAAACTCTGACTGGGCTCTAAAGCTATGCAGGCTCCAATAGGTATGCTATAGCCACACCTTCCTGAATGCACCCTCCATAGGTTTGTGCAAACACCTGTGCTCTTGGTTCTTTCTTCCAGAGGGAGATTCATTTTCCCAGCCCTTGGGACCCTCTCGATCTTACCAGGAACCAGGCCGGAGACTCCACCTCATTCGTCAGCATCCCGGCCATGCCCACTACCACCTCCCCGCTTCCTACCTGCTGGGCCCTTCCCAGACTTCAGTGGCTCGGCCCCCACGACCTGGTCCCTTCCAACCATCCCAGGAGCCAAGCATGGGCCCCCGGCACCACCGTCTCCCCAGAACTGCACATCCCCTGGCTCCAAGTGAGCAACAGCGCCTTCCGGTGGCCCAGCACCCCTTTGCGCAGGGCTGGGGTCTGAGCCGCCTTCAGTGCACCTCACAGCACACTGCCGCTTGCCCAGCACCCCCGCGCCGGTCCAGGCCTCATGACAGCAGTGGGTCTGCAGAAAGCTACTGCACAGAACGCAGCGGCTACCTGGCAGATGGGCCAGCCAGTGACTCCAGTTCAGGGCCCTGTCATGGCTCTTCAAGTGACTCAGTGGTCAACTGCACGGACATCAGCCTCCAAGGTATCCACGGCAGCAGCTCTACCTTCCGCAGCTCTCTAAGCAGTGACTTTGACCCCTTGGTGTACTGCAGCCCTGAGGGGGAGCCCCAGGGGGAGGAGACACAGCCCAATGTGACCTCGCGGCCCCGTTCTTTGGACTCTGTGGTGCCCAAAGGGGAAGCCCAGGTTACCAGCCACGTCCACTACCACCGCCATCGGCACCACCACTACAAAAAGCGCTTCCAGTGGCACGGCAGGAAGCCTGGTGCCGAAACGGGGGTCCTGCAGTCCCGGCATGAGGTTCCTCGGACACAGCCCCAGCCAGAGCCACCTTCTCCTGATCAACAAGCTGCCAGATCCAACCCAGCAGCTCCATCAGGGCAGCCCCCCAACCCACAGCGGCCCAGGGCCCTCACAGAGCCAGCCCCAGACCTGAATGATGCTTCCAGCCCCAGCCCCAGCCCCAGCAGTCTCTTCCACTTGCAAAAATCCAGCTTCCCTGTCCGACACCCACAGAGGAAACGGCGGGGGGGTCCCTCAGAGCCTGTCCTGGCCTCTCGGCCCCAGGATTTGACTACACACCCAGCTTGCCAGATTTTCCCCCATTATGAGCCCAGCCTCGCATACCCTTGGCCCCCAGAGGCCCACCCCTTGATCTTTGGACCTCCGGGCCTGGACAGGAGGATGCTACCAGAAACCCCAGGCCCCTGTTACTCAAGTTCACAGCCAGTGTGGTTGTGTCTGACTCCACGCCAGCCCCTGGGACCACACCCACCTGGGGAAGCGCCTTCCAGATGGAGTTCTGGCACCCCAGAGGGCAGGCCATGCCCTTACCCACACTGCCAGGTGCTGCCAGCCCAGCCTGGTGAGTTTTCAGGGGAAGCGGGTGTGGTGGGGAGAGGAGACTAGAGCTGTCTATTGCAGAACGAATGAAATCAAACAACGAGGGGTTGATGGAAGCTGAGAAGTATACAAGCATGACATTCAAAATAATGAACAACTGGCGTAGCATAGGAGGCTGGCTAGAGTGCTCTGGCTCTGCCAGGTGTCAGTCCTTGGCTGCCAGATCATAGGGAGGTCTCAGGGAAAGTCCTAGTGTGGCTGAGACAGTAGAAAGCATTTGGGGTGGTTTGAGGCAGCAGCTCAGATGGAAGTGCTTTAATATTTTAATAATTGGTACAGCCATACCCATGCATACAGCTCAATGCTAGCCTTAAATGCAAAGAAGGCCAAGAAGTATTCCTTGCCATTGAAGAGAGCATGGAGGAGAAATAATCACTGATAATATAATACTAGGCCATGTGAGAACTGCTGCGTGAATGATGCAGAAAGAAAAAACAGGTCAGGGGCGGTCCCAGCAGCCGTATGGGGCCTTTGGCTTTCTCCTCTCCCCTGGGGTAAAAGAACAGGTAGGGCCTCCCTTTGAAGCACCTTGTTAATAAGATGGACCTCATTTTCTTGGGGGGGGGGGAGGCTCAGTATATCCCTGTTACTGTATCACAACCAATGATGATCATGTAAATCCTCAACTTTAACTTGGTATTTATTGGCTCAAACCCTCCTCTTCCAGACCTTCGACCTCCTGATCTCCCCCATCTTCTCCCATTGTGTGGATGACATAGTCCTTTGCCTGCAGAAATCTCTAGGAGGATCCCTCCATCCAAGAGGGGACTCAGAGTTCTTGAAATATAAGACCTCGGAGTTTAGGAATCCTAGAGCTGCTGTCATTCATTCATTCATTCCTTTCTTTTTCCCCCCTTTCTCCTTTCTGTATTGTATGCTTGCTATATGCTAGGCTCCAAGGCCATGGAACTTGTCAACCAGGAGACCCAGGTCTATGGGGAGACAGGCATGCAAACAGTTACAGTAGAGAAAATACATAATTGCTTTCATAGAGCCCTGCAATGCAGGCTTTGGCCATGTGTCTGATGATTATATTTGGACCCTGTCATGTGTGTACTCTCAGTGCTGCCAGTGACAGACCACCACCTCCCCTCTCTCCCAACCTCAGAACTAGTTTCAGTGACTCCCCTTTCCCTGTTCCTCAAATCCAAACAATGCCAGGTTCTGTTAACTGTATCTCCACTCCCTGTTCCTCCCTCTCTGTGGTTCCCTCCCAGCCATACTCTCCTGCAGGTGGTATAAGCAAGGGGCTGTGTGACCCTCCGTGACCTCTTTCCTCCCCTCTCTCTACATGCAGGCTCGGAGGAGGAGCTCGAGGAGCTGTGTGAACAGGCCGTGTGAGATGTTCAGGCTTACCTCCAACCAAGAGTGTGCTCTGGGGTGACTCAGAGCCTACCTGACACAGAGTCCTGCTCCTGAGAGAAGAAAGGATCTCAGAAAACACCCCTCTTTTTGCTGCCCTTTCTGGAACCACTGGAAGAGGAGTGGTGATGGTGGGTGGCAGGAGGTGGTGTTTCCTGCTCCCAGCTCCAGAGCTTGTCTGCAGACATCTGCGGTGCAGCAATGTCTGTGTCTAGCAGGGAACCAGCTACTGCCTGTGTGGGCTGGCTCCCTTGAAGGCTGTTTTTTGAGAGCAGGAAGCTAGGTATGGGTAGATAGGTGTTATAAAGGTGCTGCTCCTTCCCCCAGCCCCAGCAGGTCTCCCTCATCCCAGGCCTCATGTTAATACCAGCCAGTGGGTCCAGCCGAATGCATGACCCCTTCTCACCTCCTTTCTTGGGTGAATCCTGCACACCAGCTTTGGCTCCTCCTTGGTAAGGCTGCTGCTTTAGCGCCAACCCTGGCTCTTATCACTCGCCTTCTTTGCAAAAGGATCAAGAGCTGAGGTGACCCCTGAGCCCTAGAAGCAGAGTGGTGGGGAGGAGGGAACTATGTAGTTTCTCCAGGCAGTACTGCCCTGGTACATAAGGGAATATGTTTTTCCCTTCTTGTCCTTAATTTTCAGATACACTGTATTAAGTCAGAGGGGAGGCTCTGGGAAGCCAGAGTATGGAGTTCTCTCCCTGAGGTGGAGCCTCTGATCGTCAAACTCCCTTGTCACTCCAGCAGCCCCAATTTCTCCAGGAGTTGGGGATAGGTGTAGTGGGAGGGAATAACTTCTTGGAGATCTATCTCAAAGTCCTAAAGTGGACAGAAAGAAGAGGATTTCTGTTGGACTTCATCTAGGAAGAGGGCAGATGGAATGAAGGCAGAAAAGCCAAACAAGAACAGCAAGGATTCTTCTTAGAGCAGGGATGGGGAACAGGAGAGAACAAAGGAAAGTGAAGCGGGACCCTTGGGTTTAGATGTTCCACAGGCTCAGTTTCCCAGTATAAGCCATATAGGCCAGGGACGCACAGGAAGGTGTGCACGCGAGAGCAGAGTTGGAGCAGGAAGTCTGGTCTGAGCAGCTGGTACCGAGTGGGCAAGGGCTGAGGGGCCGCCTTGGGGTGACATTCCCCCCAGGGCAGCCTGACCATTGTTGGCCCCTCAGACATTATCCCATTTGGAATGTGAATGTGGGAGCACAGTGGGCTCAGGACCCCACCTGGGAATCTTCCCTCAGAGTCAGTGGGGAACTGGCACCTAGGCGCCCACATGGTTATTTATATCTGAACCAGACAGAAAGACGCTTGAATCAGGCATTATGTTGAGAAATGTATTTATTTGCTAATATATTTATCCATAAATGCAGTCTGGTCTCGTGGCTTTGTTCTGTTATGACTGTCACTCAGGGTAACAATGTCGTCGTCTACATCAACAGAAATAAATGGTATCAGAGGCCAGGCTCTGATTGATGAAAGGATAGGGTAGAGCGGTGGGCTCGGCAACAAGAACAGGTCTGTAAGCCCCTAAAAGCTTGGCTAAGTGGGATCAGGGAAGAAGAATGACTGGATCCTCACTGTGGTTCAGTCTGTATTATTCTTGTACTATTCACTTCACACTAATTCATGATACCTCAGTGGCTCTCTTTGTGACCTCGGCCTAATACTCCGTGCCTCACTTTTCCATCCATAAAATGGGTCTACTTCACAGTTCTTGCAGAGCTCCCCTGAGATGACAGAGGGAGAGCACGTTCCCAAGTGGAAAGTACTCAGTGATAGAGACGGTCCTACCCCAGTCACAGCCCAGCCGAACACAGCCTGCCCCCCGCCTGGAAGAGGCTCGTTCCAGCCAGGCGCCTGGCTGAGGACAGAAGGGCAGAAGCTGCCTGAACCCCGCCGGGCAGGTAAACGCCGCGGCTGCTCTGCCGCACGGCGTCGGCCTGAAAGCCCACGGGCCTGGGGAGGCCTTTGCCCCCCTCCCCACAGAGCACGTTCCCCTTCTGCTTCTCCGGGGAAGGCTTGGTCGGGGTGGCGGTTGTCTGGTGCCCAATTCTGAACCACAGGCAGGGCACGGCATTTAGCTTCCTACAGGGTAAAAGGAAAATAATAATAATTAAAGGGCGCTTAATCTCGTACAGATGTGCTGGAGTAAAAGAACTGTCTAAATGAAAAAAGCTGTACAAAGCATAAGTTAGCTGGGACGAGGAAGCGAACGTAAAGCGTTTTAAAAGATAATGAAATGGGCATTTTCCCCGCCCGCCGCCCACTCGCAGGCCGGCATTCCTGCGGGCGGCAAGGGGACACCCCAGAACGCGCTCGCAGCTGGCGCGGAGGGGGCTGCCCCTGCGTTCCCTCCCGTCTCTGCAGAGATGACCGAGAGGGACACAGTGGACTCTGGCCCTGCCCTTTTAAAACGGGAGGACAAAAAAGGATCCAGGCTGTCACCCGGGAGCCTCCTAAGGGAACTGGCGCGCGGCCCGGAGCCGGCGGCCTAGATCAAATGGCCCGCGCCGCAGGCGTGTTCCCGCGCAGGCGCCAGCTGCGCCGCCCCTCCCCCAAGGGCCCCGCCCACAGGCCCAACGGCCGGCCCGGCCTCGCCCTCGCCCTCGCGCCGGCCCAGGTGGCGGGGGCGCGCGCCGGCCCAGGTGACTCCCGGCCGGCCCCGCCTCCAGGCGGGAGAAACCATCTCCTACGGCGGGGGTAGAGAAGGGGCCTGAAGCCTCCTACGCCGGAAGCGGAAGTGCGAGGCACCGGAAGTGCTAGGCATTCTGGGCAATTCACTGTTTATAGTCTGTGGATTTGGCCGGCTTGGCAGCTTCTCGCTGTTCCGTTGGAGACCATGGCTCTGGAGACGGTGCCCAAGGACCTGCGGCATCTCCGGGCGTGTTTGTTGTGTTCGCTGGTCAAGGTATGTGTGGGGGACCTGGTTGTAGGAGGAGTGGAGGACCAAGCTGGGGGAAAGAGGGTGGAACGGGATGTGGGAAACTGCAGGAGGCCATTGTTTACATCAGTAGGAACAGATATTGCAGCTTGCACCGGCGGTCTTACATGCCTTTGACTCCTCAACTCTTAGCACAGGCCTGACCCTTAACAGACGTTCAGTGAACTGCTGATGGATCCTAATGACGCTAGGAGTCGGAGAAGCGTGGGGATCAGTAGGAGAGGGAGTAGTTAGGGAGACTAGGGAAAGGGACAGGTAAAGTGCAAGTGGAAACAAGAGAAGGAGGAATGTGAGGATGAAACTTAGGGACTGTGGGAGTGATGAGTGAGGGACCTGATGAGACAGAGCCAATATATGGAGTTTTCTATTTGACCAGGTAGAAGTATGGAGAAAGCAGCTTTTTTGTTTGGCCTTGTTCATACTCACTTATCATCTTAAAATTTTTCCCTCGCAGACAATAGACCAGTTTGAATATGACGGTTGTGACAATTGTGATGCATACCTTCAGATGAAGGGTAACCGAGAGATGGTATATGACTGCACCAGCTCTTCCTTTGATGGGTAAGCCCCTTTAGATTTCTTTATTCACTTATCCATTACCCCCACACCACACCACCAAGTAAGTGTGTGGCAGACTTTTGATACCATAATCGTGATTGATCTCAAAGTTATTTGAGACATACTGTTCAGTACAGTAGCCACTAGCCATGTGTGGCTTTGAGCACATGAACTGTGGCTAGTCCAAATTGAGATATGCTTTAAGTGTAAAATATACACCAGATTTCAAAGACTTAGCATGAGAAAAAAGAATGTAAATGTCAGTATTTGTTTTGTATTAATTACATGCCAAAGTGATAATACTTTGGGTGTATTGGGTTAAATATATTACTGTAATTAATTTTACGTTTTTGTCTTTATTGTTTTAAGCATGGCTACTAGAAAATTTAAAATAATTTGTGTGGCTTTTATTGTATTTCCACTGGACATTCCTCCACTAGACTGTGAGCTCATTGATGATGATAGGGTAGGGATTGGTTTTATCTTGTGCACCAGGACCTGGCACAGGGCCTGGAAGGTTATGGATGCTTAATAAATGTTTGTTGAATGCATGAAGATACTTTCTGAAAATGAAGGGAAGGGAAGGTACAGTGATGGTAAATTATTGCCCAAAGCTGATGCTTTTAGATATCTTTAAGAAGCCCTATAAGGAAAATTTTCCCTTGTCAGGATTGTCCAGTGGGAAGAAGAGGAAATGAGATAAACTTAGGTGGCCAGGTCTCAATTTTCCTTTCCCAAGGTAGGAGCTAGAGGGCAGTATTCTTTGGGGATTAAGAAGGTACTATTGTTTCTTTTGCCCATAAGCCAGTTAAGGGTTTACACACAAACTGGGCTCAAACCCAGTACTTGCTAAAGTTCCTTCAAGGAGGGCCAACTGTGTTCTTTCTTTGGTTTCTTTTAAGGAAGAATAAAGGATTGGGCAAAAAAAATGTCATAGAACCTTTACTTCTTATGTATACATGTGCAGACTCAGATACTTTAGTCCCTTTGTTCATTTGTTAGCATTGTTTAAAAAGAAAAGTAAACAGCAGGCCAAAATGGAGTCATTTTTGCTAAGTCATGTCACCAAACCAAAACTTAATAAACAACCTAATCAAAGTTTCAGTCAACTCTGGGTTTCCTCTGTTGTGCTGGCTGGGAACAAAAAGAGGGCAGTTCCTTGGTTTTTTTCTTTAGTAGGTGAGGCTCTGGCTGACTACTTTTTTTCCCTTTCTAGAATCATTGCAATGATGAGCCCAGAGGACAGCTGGGTCTCCAAGTGGCAGCGAGTTAGTAAGTATCTCCTTTCCTCCTTATCCTGGACTAGTGTTGTTGCTATCTCTTGGTCTGGCGGGGGAGTCTTAAATCAGTGAGTAAGTGGCCTCAAGAGTGAGAAAGATGGAGGACAGGCAAGGAAAGTGTCCTGTGCCTGGTCATTTAATATTTGTGGCCAGAAGTGATTGCTTTTCTCTTGCAATGGTAGCATTTCTTTTATTTTTAGCTTAAGCTTCTATTTGGTCTTTAGTCTTAACTCACTCTCACTGCAATCTCTCTTCTTCTCTTTCAGGTAACTTTAAGCCTGGTGTGTATGCAGTATCAGTCACTGGTCGCCTGCCCCAAGGTAACAGTAATCAGTATCAGCCAGTGTTTATTTATTGCACCAAGCTCTGTGAAAGTTCTTTGTGTGAATTATCACCAGTCCTCATAATTCTGAGGGAATACAGGTACAGAGAGGTTAAATAACTTGCCCAAAGTTACCCAGCTAGTAAGTGAGGAGCCAGAATTTGAACCCAGGCATTCTGACTCCAGAATCCTTGCTTTTGACAACTACAATGTGTCTTTCTCTCTTTTCTTGTTTTTTGTCTTGTTAATTCATTGATTTTTTTTTTTTTTTTTAGAGAGAGAGTAGAAGGGAGGGAGGTGGGGGCGGAGAGAGAGAGAGAGAAACATTGATGTGAGAGAGACACATTGATTGGTTGCCTCCTGCATGCACCCCAACTGGGCAGGGGATTGAACCTGCAACCCAGGTACTGCCCTTGACCAGGAATCGAACACGCAAACCTTTGGTGTGGGGGGCCTACACTCTGACCACTGAGTACACTGGCCAGAGCAACAGTGTGTTTCATTCTTACCAAGTCATTGCCAAAACACTTCCTTGGATCTTCGATGGTAACAAGCCAACCAAGCAGGACTTCCTCTGAGCAGTCTAGGAATTCCTCCCTGCACCCAGAGTGGTAGCTGAAGGACCTTTCTTTCTTTTCTTCTTCACTCACAGAGCTGTTTTCTTTTTCTGCCATAGGAATCGTGCGGGAGCTGAAAAGCCGAGGAGTGGCCTACAAATCCAGAGACACAGCTATAAAAACCTAGCAAGATGCATGGCTGCCAGTGTCTTTGCCACTGTCTCCTGCCTCTGCTTATTTATTGTTGTGAAAGGAAATGGACAGAACTTCAAATACTCCTCACCAATTCTGAGGCTCACTGGACTATTGAGAGAGCAGCACAGCGTGTTCCTGGGCCATTTTACCATTTTTGAACTACTGGGGGTGGGTGGGAGTGGTGTGGGTTGGTGGATTAATAGAGTGAATTGAGTGTGAAGTAGGATGCTATTTTTCCTACCCACAGTCCTGGGCTGCCTCCTTGGCCATGGGCAGGACTCTATCAAATGCCAATAAACATTAGCCCATAGCCCATGACAGGTGTCTTGCCTCCTTTTCTCTTAGCTGGGTACAGTAAGAATTCACTTGCCCTTTAGGCACCTTCCCAGAGCAACAGAGGCCCCTGCTGTCTCTGGGCCTCCAGGGTTGCAGCCTTTGTGGTGTGCTTCCTTGGGTCTCATTGGGAGGTCTGTCTGGAGTCTAGGCAATCCCATCATCCTGGTAGTCCTGGTATCTGGGGGTTGCCACCTTCTGCCCTCTAGACCTGGCACAACAGGTGTCCCTTAAAGAAATACTGAGACTTAATATTCATTACCATTTGACCAGGTTTAATACTTTTTTTTCCTTTCTTGTCTTTTTTCTTTTTACCGCTCTTCCTATACCTTAGGCCAGCCAGTGGAACCCATGACCTCCCTTTCCCTCAGTTACATTCGACCACATTCCCCTAACTGGGGACCCTCAGATGGCTGCTGGGTCTTGGTCTGGCTAGTTTGTACCTCCATAGGAGGTGGGCTGCTCCCTTTTCTGGCCTAGTAGGGGGCCTTAAATAATGTCATGTTATTGGCCAAGGTGAGTTATTTGTTTTAGAATTAAAAATTTACCAAAACCCCTCAATTTCTTAAATTTCCACAAAAAATCCTGTTAGTATTCCCATTTTTATTTTCTTAGATATGTTCTCCATCTAAAATGAGAATGATTGCTCTGCCTATGTACCTCAAGATTGTTGGTAATCATAAGAATAAAGCCATGTGGAAATTCTACCACTTAAGTTTTATAGAAGCAAAATTCAGCCCTGCACATTGTGGCTCAGTGGTTAGAGTGCCGGCCCATGCACCAAAGGGTCTGGGTTTGATTCCTGGTCAAGGGCATGGCCCCCTTCGGGGTGCATGTGGGAGGCAACCAATTGAGTCTCGTATCAATGTGTTTTTTTCTTTCCCTATCTCCCCTTCCCTCTCTCCCTCTCTAAAAAGCAATGGAAAAAATACCCTCTGGTGAGGATTAGCAACAAGAAAAGTAAAATTCATTGGCTCTCCTTTTGTTAACCATTCTTCAATATCAGCAATATGTGCAAAGTCAAAATAGTGGAAAAATGCTCAGAGCCACCCACTGAAGGGTGCGTTCTGACTGGCAGAGGTGCCTGCACTGGGGCCTTGTCTCTTGGCCACCTGGTGTTGCTAGTGAGTCAGTATCTTGTTACCTGTGGCCTGGAGTGGGAAGGAGGGAGAGGTGCTGACTCAAGTGACCAGCCCCCTCCCTTGTCTCGTAGGCCCATGGGAAGGAAGCTGGGATTGGCACAGCTGCTCCAGTCACCCCTCACAGGTCCTAAAGCCAGAACCATTTTCTCTGATGCCTTCAGGTTCTGAGGGAATGGTTTGGAAACCCCAATTCCAACTGAATTTTTTAAGGATTTTCCCAGCCCAGCAAACTAAAAGAGCTCCAGCTGTGGTGGTTTCTGTTGTTCAATTTCAATCTGAAAGGAGCTTTGGGAAGCGGCCCCATCAGGCTAGAGCTAACATCCCAGAGGGAAGAAGTGGGTTTCAGCAAGAGTGCCTAGGCCATGCAGCCAACACCCAACTTTCACTGGCTTTCTCAAAAAGTCCCTTGGAAATCCCCAGTTGCTGTCCTGCGTGTCTGACCCGGACGTGGCTACTTGGTGAGAATGGAAACAGTTGTGGGGAGGAGAGGCAAGAGGAGCTGTGCACAAATAACCACACTCAGGCTGCCACACTGCGCTGGGGCCTTAACTGTCAGCCTCGCAGGAAGCGAAAGACACAGGCGCTGGTGGTTGGGGGGAGGGGCGGCCAGTTGCAGTGACCGATTTCACAGTGTGCCAAGTGGGTTCTGCCTGGGAGCTGCTTCAGAATTTGCATCCGTGCTTTCGCTGGTCCTTGAACCTGCTTGTGGTGCCACTCAGCAGCCCAACCAGGTAATACAGTTCTGGAGTCCCATGCCTTGCTGGGAGCCCAAGGAAGCTGAAACAGGGACTGCTGGTTCTTCAAGGCTCCCTGGGAGAGAGCAGTGCTGTGTGGAAGATGGTTCAGGTGCCAGCACCGCTGCCCTGCTCACTGTGCCTGTCAAAGTTTCGGCCCCATTCTGACAGCTGAGGTCCCACATCTGCCCAGGGTTTTGGTCTCTTGCTCAAGTTTGACTTCTCTCCTTCAGAAAGGCAAGGCTCCTCCCTAGTTCAATAAGAACAGACTGGCCTGGCCGGGCGTGGCTCAGCGGTTGCGCATCGACCTAGGATCCAGGCGATCAGGGTTCGATTCCCTGTCAGGGCACATGCCCGGATTGCAGGCTAGGCAGCCGATCAATGACTCATCATTGATGTTTCTATCTCTCTCTCTCTCCCTCTCTTTTCCTCTCTCTGAAATCAATAAAGATATATAAAAGTAAATAAATAAGAACAGACTCAAGTGAGGCACATTAGAAACAGTAGTGACCAGGCCGCCTTCCCCTTGCCCACCTATTCCTCATTCTCCACTCCCCACCCACCACAGGTTGTGGGGTTAGGGTGTCTCCCAAAGACTGAGGACTAAGTGGCACTGCATTGCTGAATGCAGCCTCCCGCTCAAGACAGGATTGGTAGCTGATAGAACAAGGGTTGGAACATTCTGGTCTTAGAGGGGAACTGTTTCCCCCAGAGTAATGGGGATGGACTGATGAAGGCCTAAACTCGGGCTGGGGTCTCAGGTTTAGAGACTGAGGCCTCACCCCTCTGGGCACAACCACTGCCTTCTAACTCCCAGCCTGTCTATAACCTGCTATTTAATCTTCAAGTCCCCTCCTGACACCTGATCTGTATAAAAGAGACAGGTAATGTTTAAGGACAGACTAATAACATCTTGCTTTGTCTGGGAATCTGGTTCAGGTTTAGCATCAGTAAAGCCTTTCATTTAAATAACATTTTACAGTTGACAAAAGAGACTTTATGTCCATTACCTTATTTGATCCTCACAAAACCCCTGTGTCAGAGTTAACATCCTTATGTAGTGATGAAGAGACTGAAGCTCAAAGAATTAAAGTGACTTCATTATGATCAAGCAGTAGAGCCTTAGCTCAAAAAGTTCATTGCTCACACCCAGTTTAGGGCTACCGTTTCCAACATAGTTATCCCCATATGCAGCAGGCCTGGTCCCTTCATGAGTATTCCACAGAACCAGCGTGAGGCATTAGCTTGTTGAGTGAAAGTTACATGTCCCTGCACATTGAGTGCCCCAACCACCCTATGCCCAACACCTACAACTCTAGTCCCCAAGTCTAAAATTAGCCAAAGATAGGGAAGCAGTGTGGGGAAATAGCCCATGAAAGAAAACCTTGGGGTTTACTCAAGGATCCCTGTATTGAGTACTGGGAAACCGGTCAGTTGTCCAATTCTCTCCTGGCTGAATCTTGTGTTCCTCTCCAGCAGCTCCTAGGTATCTGCTGACCTGTGCCCCATACCCCTAACCTCTTCTGCTTTTTCTACTTCCCACCTCTCTCAATCTCCACCCCAGTTATGGCACCTTCACACACCACCAGAACACTGAGGCTCGCGTGATGAAAATATACATATTCAACTAGGGGCACTGTCCTTGCCTCCCAGCCCTGTGCCTTCACCACCCACCAGCCCTGGCTTTTCTAAGTAACTTTACTTCTTTAAAACGAAGTTTCCTCTCTATACATTGCAGTTGAAAAAACTCTGATGTTGCCTTGGCTGGAGCAGCTCAGTTGGTTTGGGCATCACCCCGTGCACCGAAAGGCTGCCGGTTCAATTCCCAGTCAGAGCACATGCCTAGGTCGCAGGTTCATCCCTGATCAGGGCATGTACAGGAGGCAACTGATCGATGTTTCTCTCTCATATCAAAGTTTCTCTCTCTCTTTCCCTTCCCCTTACTCTAAAATCAGTAAAAACATATCCTTGGGTGAGGATTTTTTTAAAAACACAAAAAACTCTAATGTTAGGGAGCAAGATAGTGGTTACCTGTGAAAGGTGGGGGTAGAAAATCGCATGAGGTGTTCCTAAGGTGCTGGTTATAGTTTCTTTCCTGATCTGGATGCTGGTTACATAGTTTGGTTCCCTTTCTGAAAATATATTGAGTTATACACTCATGATTTGTGTTGCACAGCGTTTCTGTTTGTACGTTATACCTCAAAAGTTCCCTGAAGGATATAGATGGCCATCCCTGAGGATAGTTAGGAGCATCAAATACATTAATTTAGGTAAAAGCAATTTGAGAGCTGTGACTGTCTCGAAATCATCATGATCCAAAATTGTCCACCTCTAGATAAGTTCTAGGTCCGTGTGGCAAGATTGTCATCCCGCTAGCATTGTTGGTTAGTAGATGTTCCAATACACCTGTCATATATAAATATATCAAAACTGGAACATTTTCCTTCAAGTACATAGTTTTTTATTTTAATCTTTCTGTTCTCTCATTTTCTATGACTTAATGTTTTGGGTTTTTTTAAAATGTATACTTCCTTGCTATTTGGATATGAGATTCTGGATATGATTTAACCTCTACTTGACTCAAAGTCGTTGTTATAAACCTCCATTTTTGTATCATGTGGTGCAGTGGTTCTGGGACTGATCACTTTCTACCTCTTGGATTCATGTCAACCTGTCAGCTGTCACTTCTGCCACTCATGTATGGCTGTCCCCCTTCCAGCCTCATCTGAGCTAAAAGGACAGACAGCCATGCTTGGTAAAAATTGCTGTAGGGTGAGCCAGTAAGGTTTAGACTGAGGAAGAAAGCACGTGGCTGCCTGCCTGGGCCTTGGGGCTCGGAGGCCTGCACCATGTTGGGTGAGGTCCAGTGTTGGGGCTGCAGAAAAAGTGAAGGCAGATCAGACAGAGCATGTGAGGCCTGGGAGGGCCCTGACTTAGGCCAGCCCTGCACTTTATTGTGAGAAGACTGAGCCCCAGAGCCAGTGGTCAGCCTGACCTCTAGAGGGGGTCACTGCTATTTTGTCTGTCCTACACTGCCTGCCTCAGCACCTTCTGTCTACAGATGCTGGTGTTTCTTTTTGCTTTAAGATTCCAGAAAGTAGGAACTGAGAGCATGGAAAACTCTGCCCCATGCTGCTGGCACCAAGATGCCAGGTCCTCTGAGAAATACGATAGAAAACATCCCCTCTAGACCTGGGCACTCCTATGCTCAACACTCCCCCAGAGTGGAGGGCAGGCATTATGGGGTCCTAGACAGAGGATCTGAAGCCCAAGCTTTTGGGGAGGAGGGGGTCCATCCCACAGCACAGGGGGCCTGGGGCTGAAAGAAGTCAGGGAGCTAGCAGACCCATTTCAAGAACTCCTACTTGCTGCTTCCTGTCTGTGCACCCTCCTTTCTCTGAACTGAGCTCTGTGCTATAGAGAGAACTGGAAGGAAGGTAAGGAACAGCTTCAGACACCAAGGGGGGGGGGGGCAGCTTCTGTCCAAAATAGATTCTTCATTACTTCTTCCCCTGAACCCAGCAACTGCCACCCTCTCAACGCCAACCCCCATCCCGGAAAATACCTGGAAGGAAATGAGTGCTCTGAGGCCACTAGCCGGAAGAGGGGGTTTAACTGTCACCTTGTCCCTGGGGGCTTGAGTAGCGAGGGCAGAGGGGAAAATGCAAATCCATGCTTGGGAGAGAGAAGAACTCCACAGAGAGGAAGAGGGTGGCAGCCATGGCCCAGCCTTCCTCCTGGGCTTGTGGTCCCAGAAGAGCCTGGGGAGGCCTGAGGCAAGGGAGGAATCACAGGCTCTGGGAGAAGCCAGAAGCTGCCCCCACCCTGTGCAGGCAGCTGCGGCACTGGCACTTTCTCCGGGCAGCTGAGTAGACTCACTTCCTCAGCCCTGCACCCCAGGGGAGCGGGGAGATGGGGGCGGGGTCTGGAGCTCAGTAGGCCGGCGGGAAGATGAGATGGAGGTTTAGGTGGGCAAGGCATGTCCCTGGTGGGTGAGCCTGGGAAGAGCGTGTCTAATCTGCTTCGGTAGCAGGTGGGACTAAGCTTAGATTGGAAGGACCCCTCTGGCCTCCACACCCTCCCCCTTATAGACACCAGAGGCCAGAATTGAGAACCACATGGTGTCCTAGCAAAGGGACCTTTCACAGCAACTGGGAGGCAAGGATATGAGTGATAGGCAGCCCTTGGGCCAGTGTTTCTACAATAATAATCTATTAGCAGTGTGGCATTACCAGGTTCAAAACTGGCCACCTCCGTCATTGCACTTGATCCCCACCACCCTATGAGGCATTATTCCCCTTTCACAGAGGAGAAAACAGTTTCAGTTATATCACTTGCCCAAGGTCAGTGGCCAGGCAAAGCTGCAGTGGTGTTCCACCCAGCCCAGCTGTCCCTATGGCCTCCATTCTGCCATGGCACATGGGGATCTAGGGCCCATAACTGGGGCCTGGGTAAGGGGGTCTTCCTTTTGTCCCCTTGAGCCCCAGCCTGCAAGTGGGGCTCTTGAGGGTCCAAGTCTACTAACCTCAGCACCAAGGTCTTTGGGGGCTGAGGGCCACAATACCTCCCTATGCTCATTCACCCGGGACCCTTCCTGGAGGGTCTGGGCCTCCTGCCCCCACCCCCGGCCCCCATTTTGCCCCACTTCTCTCACCTCCTTCTCCCCTCCCCCTTCCAGCCACAGCCCCATGACATGGCTGCCTGAGCCCCATTGGCTGGCCTGGGAACATTTGCCCTTATTTGGCCAGGCGGCTCCAGGCCAGGCCTCCACCCCCAGCCCAGCCCCCGCAGGCTTGTCTTTCTCACTTCGTCTTTTTGAGGTTTGGCTCTGGGGCCCTGGCGGGCGTCGCTTCAAACACACTTTCTGGTTGAGTCACTTTTTAACGGCTCCAGTGCTGTGAGCTGCTGCTGCTGGGGCTGCTGGGGCTCCAGCCTTCGTGGCCAACCCTCCCCCATCTGACTGCTTAACGGGCTCACAGGGAAGGGGCTGGGTGGCCATTCGCTGTTGGACAGATTGTGCAGACCACTCGGTTACCCATTTAGACCCCTCTGCTCCCCCCACCCTCGAGCCTGAGGGCAGGGAAGTCTGCCCTGAGTTCCAACCACTGCTTTTTCCAGCTCCCTTCTTGCGCCTGGGTTTGTGAGCAGACACAGGCCGCATGGCCCCTGTCTGAGTACCCCCTCCAAGGTCTGCCGGGCCTGGTCCTTTTGAGGGCACTTTGAATGGAGTCCCTTAGGGGGACAGAAACTATGCAGACTGTTGGCCGATTTTCAGGAAGGTGAAACTTCATTCTGGTTCCTCGCCTCAGAGATGGGGATACCATCGTTTACATCACTAGGTCAGCGCGGTGATCAAATGAGATTCAGATTGAATGTGCTTTATAAAGTTCTCTAGATGCCTCTGCTGCACCCCACCCCCCTCAGGGTGTGGACCTGCAGGAGAGGGAAGCAACAGCCTGGAGTCATTTGAGGGGCAGACCTCACAGGGTTCTCTGCTCTTTCCCCTTCGCTCGCTGCTCCAGCTATCCCTGGGACCCGAGGAATCCCGAGGGGGCAGGATGCTGTAAGGAGGGATGACAAAGGAGTCCACCGGCCTGTGCCCCTCATTCCCAGCCACCATGAGGGAAGGGTTTTACTCCAGATCCCTTCCCAGCCTCCTGCCTTCTCTGAGCTGAGGGAGGTCTGCCCTTCAGCCAGCGGAGGAAATCCATGGCCTACTCAGCGGCTGGGCAGGTCTTGGAACACAGGTCTCGCTGCTTCCTCCTCTGAGCTCCCTGGACCCATTTGCTCTCAGGGACTTCCCAGAATATAAACAGCAGCTTTGGTCAACCTCCTCCTTAATTTTATAGATGAAGACACAAAGCCTGGGGGTTCAGGGGCAGATTCGGTGACTGGCCCAAAGTCACTGTAAATAACCACAGTGTGGGGACTGGACCCCTAGTCTCCTGCCCCTAGTTTTGCCCTCTGCTTGGTGATCCTGATGTTGGGGGTAGGGACTTAGGCTGATGAAAGATCATACTGCCTGGCTCCAGCTTTCTGGACACACACACACACACACACACACACTTCATTTGTAGCCGTTAAAATGGGTGCAGGTGCAGCTCTGCGAGTTAGCCCAGGCACCCCTGTGTGGAGGGAGCCAGGAGGGAGCTTTCTCTCATTTCCCTGCTAGTGTCCCTGGGAGTTCCCTGTGGAGGGTACTTCTGGTTTCGTGGCCACTCCCACAGCAGTGGTCAGGGTGGCCTTCTTACACACCCCCTTTCCTACCCAGCCCTCCCTGCCTCTTCCCAGATGTTGTGGACAAAAGCTTGAACTTGGCCCTCACTTGCTTTGTGACTTCAGGCTGCCTACTGCCTCTCTCTGGGCTTGCAGCTCAGTTTCCTGACTCTGACCTTGCTATTTAAAAAGTCTTGGATACTGTGGTCCGGAGAGCTGAGCCAGAAGCCCGTCCCAGAGCAGTGCTGGCTTCCCGGGTAGAGCAGGGGAGCTTCAAGTTAAACTGAAGGATATCTGGGCAGTGCAGGCAGGGCCCAGGGGACAGTGTTGCTACCCTCCTTGCCTAGGGATCTCTCAGCCTTCCTGCTGCTCCCCAGGCTCTGAGATGAGTGGGGGCACCCCATGAGTCTTAGATACTGACATGACCTCTACAAGGGACACGGGCTGGCTCAGGTTCTTGAGGCACTTCCCTCTCAGCACCTGCTTCCCTTGGCGGCCCCTTCGGGGAAAGTGGGAAAAGGTCCCAACATTTGGGACTATTGACTCCAATAGTCTTCAGCCCCATTGTGCAGTGCCGGGGCTCAGTTTCCCTCCTTTGTGGCCAGGCCTGCCCCCAAGCCTAGCTCCCAGGAGGGGCGGGCCTGCGCTGCCTCTGACTTCCTGTTTGTGAGTGGTTAAGGCCTGTGGCTTCTCTCCTGTTGTCTCCTCGGGGCAGGTTATCTGTGCTGCCATCTCCGCCTGCCTGCTGAGTGAGGCCGGGGGCGTGCAGCTGGAGGGGAGGGCCTGCTTTTCTTCTCTCAGACAATGCGCGGTCATTTCTCCCACCCTCAGGGCCTCCTCTCCCTTGTGGGTGTTAGGCCTTCAAACATTTTTTCTCTGTTCCCCCTCCTTGCCCGGTCAGCTTCTACCCTAACTCCTCTCCTGCCAACCCTCTCATGTCCATACTCACTTCCTCTGGGGAGCCTTTTCTGGTGGACCCCCTGTGACTCTGGGGTTGTCACTGTAGCATCCATCCAGCCCCACGGGACCCTCAGCCCCACCCAGGACTAATTTGCACGTGTTGTTCTAATTTTGTAGGATATATGTACCCGTGGAGGTGTGTCTTTGTGTCCTACTTCACTGTCAGATTCACGCCTGTACAAGTAGAAGCCAAGTGTCCCCATCGGACCTGAACCTCTGGGCCTGCTTTAGATACCCACACACAAAGCTCCCATAGCCGGCGTGTGTGTCAGAGTGGGAGTCCCTGAAGACAGGTCCTGTGTCCTTTAATCCTCGGGCTCACCTTTACCTGCCCACAGCCTCAGCTTGCACACAAAGATGGCTGTCTCCGGGGTCAGTGGGGTTGAGGTGGGAGTGAGGAGTTGTGAGCCTGGTGTCCTCCAGGATCCCAAGTCCGGACCCCAGCCAACTCAGCCCTGCCGCCCGGTGAAGGACTATACCCGGTTTGTTTCTGATATCGCTGCCCCACCCCTACTCCTTATCTTGGTCCCTACTCCCCCTTCCCCTTTTGCTACTCTGGGCAGGAATCTGACCCCTAGACTTAGAATGTCAGAACTGGACAAGACCATGGAGGACGTTTTATAGCAGAGTCCTAGTGAGCTCAGGCTGCCCAGGGAGTCTCTGGCTAAGCCCAGACCTACCACCAAGGGGTGGAGTTTGAAAAGTCAACTTGAACTCTCTCCTTCACCAAGGGAGGCATCCCCTCTCAGCCACCTCCTCTCTCAGCCACTGGCCATCCTCAAGGGTTTGTTTAGTTTCGCTCATCCTGGGGAACTCAGCCAACAAGTGGCTTTGAGGTGGGAGTCAAGCCTCTCTCAAAACAGTGCCTGTGTTCTGAAGCCATCCCCAGCTCCCTCTAGGCACCCTCCCAAACACCAGCCTCAGATTCCCAAGCCAGCCTTCCTGGGTGTTTCCGGGAAGAGGGAGGTATGTCCAGGAGTGTGCAGCAGGCCTCCTGCAAGGTGTGTCTGCAGGCCTGAGCTGAGTGCCACCCACAGTGTGCCTGTGTGGCTACGGGCCTGCTCTGCCTCTCTGGAAAAGAGATTGAATCTTTTGGGGTCTTCGGGCCCTGTGTGTCTGTGTGTATCATGTGTATCTGTGTGTGTCTGCGTGCGCGCATGTGTGCACAGGTAGGCACCTGCTGGTCTTCCTGTCGGTCAGTCACACAGGCCTCACCTGGAGCAGGGCTTCTAGTCCAGTGCTCCCGCCACTCAGTTGGTTGGTTCTTACTCTCTCTGTGTCGTTATCTCAGACCATGCCCCTTCCTCCTCCTTGATTTGTCTCTGGCCCTGTCCCGTTTCTCCTGGTTTGAGGCCCAGAAGAGCTGGGATTCACTGCGGGACTGGGGGAGAATTCCAGGGTACAGGGACCCTGAGTGCCCCCTCAGTTCCATCCCCTTTCAACCCCAGCCCCAGCCCCTCCAGAAACTTCTTGTCCCCAGAAGCTCTGTGGGTGGAGAGGCTGGGACTCAGTCTCTCTCCTCAAAAAATGAGATATATAATTTAAAAAATCATGGTGGTTTTTGGTCTTGGGCATTGAGGACACGCAAAGGAAAGGAGGCTCTGTTGTCACAGGACAGCAGGGACCAGGAACACCCTACCCTACTCAGGACAGGAGGGGGCTGGGCTGGAGACTATAGAGGGACGAGTGTGTCCCACAGAAGGAACCTCAGGTCTGACTTGCTGCAGGTCACACGCTGAGGGGTCAATGGCAGAGCTGGGCTCTGAAGCCAGGCCCTTTGGCTCCCAGCCTGTGACTCCCCTTTGCTGGGGCAGAGCACCCATGAGGTGATGGCCATGGAGGTGCTGTAGACAGAGGGTGAGGGGCAAAGACCTCTAGGAGGAGGGGCCCTGAAGGGTGGGGGTCCGGGAACCCAGGTTACTGCACATCTTTGATATTCTTATCTTCTTATCACCTGGGGCAGCCACTTCCCCTCCACCCAGGGTCTGGGGCAGCGGGGTGCTGTTAAAGGGGCACTGTCCCATTTCTGGCCAGCCCGCCCTCCTTACCCCTGTCTCTTCAGACCCTGGGAGGTCTTTCTCTGAAAACTGGGGATGGAAAGCAGTTTTCCAGGTTGAGGGTTGCCTTCCTGAAGGAAAGGATGGGAGGCAATCTCCCTCCCTGCTGCCCTCAGCCCATGCTGGTCCTCTTCTGGGCCTTGAATCTGAGGGTTCCCTCAAGTCTGTGTGGGCCTGACCCTGAATGGGGGACCCAGAGAAGAAGCCGATGGCCTTCTGGGAAGGAATCTGGGTGATTCTACGCCCTCTGCCTCCCTCAATCTATTCCTCTATATTCCAGAGTCAAACCCACTGAGAAGCTTGGAGAACCTTGGGGAAAATGTGTGGCCTAGGCCCAGCTCAACCCAGCCCCCTCCCCACACATACCCACACCCTGTTCCCCTCCCCCAGCCAGGGACCCTGGGATGGGCAGCTTCCTGCCTTCCCCATGGGGAAAGCGGGGGTGGCGTGCAGGTGGGCGGGCCATGCCCACATCCGGTGACTGCCAGAACCTCCCTTCAGAGCCTTTTTCCCTCCACCCTTCTAAGCCCAATGGCACCCATGCCCCACCTGAGACCCTGTCCTCACCACTGCTCTGCCCTGCCCTCCCATCCCTACAGGCCCGAGGGAAGCATGAACACCCAGTCTAGGGCCAACAGGCCCACCTGACCCAAGTGTGACCCCATACTGTGTTGAGGGTGCAGGTCTTGCCTCCTGCAGGCTGGGGCTGGGGAGGGGTGGCTTTGTGGGGCGCTGAGGGCAACTGATTCTGTAGGTGACATTGCCATGTGCTGGCCCAGACCCCCTTCATGCATTTGCTCCTCTGTGGCCGCTCTGGGCAGCACCTGGAGAAGAGCCACAGCTTCATCTGAATGCCACTGCTTTCCCAACGGAAGGGAGTTTTCTGAGTTGGGGTCAGTGGGGGTGGAGCTCAAAGAAAAAGTCCTTTTCTTGTGCCGGAATGCAGAACTCTGTGTTTTGGGCACTCACGGAAGGCCCAGACAGTAGCCCCAATGTCCTGAGTCAGTCCCAGACTCTTGAACCATCCTCTGGGGCTGGTGCCATGGGGGATGGGCAGGCCTGGGGTCCCGGAAGCCACCTGCCCAGGGCGTGTGAGATGGTCTCTTCAGCCCCCCTCCTGCCAATACCCAGCCTTGTCTCTGGTTTCCTGTCAGTCTGTCCTCCCCAGGGAGGGGAGGGGCACACTGATCTCCAGGCGGTGTGGGGGCGGGCTCCAAGACCGTTGGGCGCCCTGAGATCTGGCCCACGTGGCCTCGGGGTTATAAGCCCTGCCCGCCCTGAAGGGAACCCCACTTGGGAGCCTGGAGCACAGGGCTTGCTCTCCTCAGCCCTGCAACATCAGGTAAGGGTCTGAACCTTCATTTCAGCTCCAACCGGGGATCCTCGACTCTGGGCCTCAAGGGCCGATGAGGGCTTGGGCTGCAGGCCCTGGGTGGATATGCTTTCAGGAGGGGCTTCAGGAGCGTGGGTGCCAACACTTTAGGCAAAGCTTCAGGTAAAGAGGTGCGATCACCCTCAGGTCTACACCTTCACGGTGAGACAGCTCCTTAAAATCCTGGGCCTTGACTTCCTTCTGGACAAGGAAGGGAAAATGGCCTCTGGGCCCCAGATGCAGAAAGACGTATCTGAGGCTTCAAGAGATAAGAGTCAGAGAGTAGGGTGGGGATGGCAGGCGGTGGGCAGAAGGTGGGCAGAAGGTGGGCAGGAGCTGAAAAGTGGGACTTGGTATCAGCGAGAGGCCCTCAGCATCTCCTCCACCCAACATGGCCACCATCTCTGCTGCGATGGCCTTGGGCTCCTGCCTGGGGAGCCACCAGCAGTGAAGGAGTCAGGGCCTTGGGCTGGTGAGGAGGCTGGGGAGCCAAGGCTTTGGGGGAAGGAGGCTGGAGACTGAGGCCTCTCTGAAGGGAGGAGGCTGTGGCTGCCTCAGTTGGACTCTGGAGGCCAGGTAGTGTGGCTGGGAGGGGTCACTCAGGGGGTCAGAGTTAGGAGTTAGGGCCGGGGGTGAGGCCTGATGAGTAGTGGAGGTCTCTACCTGAGTGGCCCTGAAAGTGGGGGGATGGGGTGGAGCCCTAGGGGGAGGGGAAGAGGGACGCAAAGAGGAAGTGGGGGGAGGGAGGTAGAGGAGGCAAGGTCTGGCGCCATGCTGAGTCACCGCCCACAGGCCCAGGGCGGGCCCTCTGGGGGCCCTGGGGCTCGGTGCTGGGGTCTTAGGAAGCCACAGGGAAGGCCGGGGAGGGTTGGGGGCTCTTGGAACAGGAGTCAGGAGGAGAAGCAGGCGGCCTGAAGAGTACCCACAGACGGACAGACAGACAGTGCAGTCACCCATAAAGTAGAAAGCACTACTAACAGCACTGGAGGGTGTAGTGTTTCCTACTTTATGGATGAGTGTACTGTGGGCTTCGGAGACCACGCCACTGCCGCCGCCTGCCACCGTCTTCCTCCACGCTCCGGACCATGTGTGACAGGTGAGCCCCTCAGGCACCTTCCCCACCCTGCCCAGAACCCTCAAAGGCCTCCACTGCCCCCATGCCGCTGTCCTGCTGGTTCTGGCCAACCGGGAGAAATGCCACACCAGCTCCGCTGCTGCCAAAGTCTGGGAGGGCTGGACATCGGCACCTGGTGCAGCTGCGGAGAGGCCCCGAGTGGACAGACACCGGGACGAAGAAGAGGCGGGAAAGGCGGGTAGATGGAGGGAATGAGGGCTGGTGTCTGGGGCCCCACAATAATAAACAATGGACTCTGCTTCTCTTTTGTCTGAGACTTTGTTGCTGGGGGTCAGGTGGGAGGGGTGGGCAAATGGTCTTAGCAGGCACATGGACGACTGGGCACACAGAGGGGCTGGGAGAAATGGCTTTGGGCTGCTTATGAGACCACAAGAGGGCCCGGGGCCTGCCAGGGTAGGCCTGGGGTGAGACTTCCCTGCAAACCCAGTAAAGGGAACAGGACATGGAGGAGCCCGATTATGAGGGGCCCTCCCAACTTTTACCCTAGCTCTGGCACTGCCCTGCCCTCCATCTGCTTTCCACACCCCCAAACTGAAGGCCGCTTGCCTCCATTTCTAATGTAAGAATGCCTAGGGATCCTGGGTAGTATAAGAATTGGGCACATACACACACAAAGCATCAGATACTAATATACAAAGCACACACCACAGCATGCATGTGATTTACACACAGGCGCCCCATACATGTATGCCATCAACATACATATACAGTCACATATACACATGGGACATGACTGGTATGTCACACAGTGACACAGGGATACACACACACACTCAGGACACATACATATTCAATAGTGAACACATGCAATGATATAAACACTTATGTGTGTCACAAACAGAAGAGCATACAAATACGTACATAGTGACATTCACATAATAAACACATTGGTTCTAAACACACATACATAGTGACACATTCATACATGGTGATAAATATACAATAAATGCATGGTGATATAGATATAAATAAAACCATGTCATTACACATATTTACCTGACTATATGGGAATCTGTTGTTATGTATTGTGTAATGCCATATAATGGCATCCATATACACATATTATGACATATGTGTTATACTTTATAGGCTCACACAATCATAGCCTCACATTCACATAAAAATACAGACACTGTGGCAAGTAGACATATGCAGAGGCATACACAGAAGCATGCATACCCAATGAAACCCATAGACAATAGCACACACATGATACATATATGTATGCCTATATAATACCATGGCCCCACACACATACAGAGGTAAATACATGTCTATTCTATATATGACTACCATACATATGCATGCACATAACGGCATGCATTTGTACTGACATAAACAGTAGCAACACACATCATGTAGTGGTGCACAAACTGATCTGCACACTGCTTTAGGAAAGTGAGGATGGCACCACCACCCCATACACCAACCCCCCCCCCCCCCCCAGTTCCAGCAGCTCTGCCTGCTGCAAACCCATTGGTAGGGGCTCTGTAGTTCAGTACAGCTGCTGCTATTCCCTGGGGGTGCCACACGAGGGCCCCCAACCTTGGCTGAGGCTGGCTCGTGTGCAGATGGACTGAGTCTCAGGATCCAAGGGGACAGGGGCAGCCTCCCTGAGGGGTAGGACACCCTTGTCTCGGAGGATTCCATCTAGGCTCCTGCCCCCATGGACTGGTTACTTGTGGGTGGGGGAGTTCCCATGTTCTTGTCTAAAAAAGCCATTTTCCCATAACATAAAGGACTACGGCTAGACAGAAGATGAACTTCCTGACAGTGTGGGGCAAAGCCAGCCCAACAGACCATGTGGTCTCCTCTGCTGGCTGGCGATGACCAGGTTGCCCCCAAAATGCCCTCTTCCAGGAGGAAGCTGAAACAATTTTCTCAGCCAATTTCTCTATCTCTTTGCTTCTGTCTTCCTGTTTTCATTCTCTTAATTTCTGTTTCTCTTTGTATTATCTCAAATCCCAATTTTTCTATTCCTGCCCTTCTCCATGGCTGGCTCTCTGTCTGTCATACCACCTCTTTTCTCTGTCTCAGTCGTCTTGGGCCGGGGCCGATGTCGGGAAGACCACCTTCAGCCCCTTGCCTCTGCACCCTGGAAGGTATGAGGGGTGTGGGAGGCCACATGTGGGGGGCTTTAAGCCGGGATCCCGTGAGGAACCTGCTCTTCCCCTAGTCCCGACCCTATCTGCCGGTCCAGCCCACCAGTCCAGCGCCATCACCATGGAAACCGGCAGCCGACTTCCTATTGGTGGGTGGGAGGGGGGAGGGGAGGAAAGGGCTGGCTCTTCCCTGCTCACCCCCTAGATTCTAAGGCTCAGCCTTCTCCGTGCCCACCGTCTCCGGGTTCCAGGGCTGGAGGGGACCCCTGCAGTCCCCAGAGCTGAGGCCAGCAGGGACTGAGACTATGATGCAAGCAGCCCACCGACCCAGGCCTCCTTAGGACCAGCCCGTCTGCCCAGCAAGCTATCCAGCTGGCGAAGAGCAGCGGAGACAGGAGCCGGAGATAAAGGACCACATCGGATCTTTGGGGATCACCCCCAGCAGCCCGTGGACCCTAGCCAGGCTGAGGGGTCGTGATGGATGGTCAGACTCACAGACGCTGACGGACACACAATGACACGGATGCACACAGCTGCACAACACTGAGATGCTCAGATACAACCAGTGACAGCATCACAAACTGCCACAGCCCTGCAATACAGACACCCACACACACACAGAAACAACTGGTAACTCCGAAACAGGCACAGACAGTGACACACAGAACCACTACCCTCCAGTACACATGAGTGGGGGCACCATCCTCCAGACACACACATAAGACAGTGCTGACCTGAACAGACAGACCTGGAGACACGCACAGCCTCACTCAAGCTCTGCTGTCGGTGGATCCTGCACACCCTCCCAGCCCCCGCGGGGACACCCTTGCATACATACAGCCACCAACAGACAGCTCACATACCCCCAGCTCTAGCTCTGGCAACCTCGACTCCCACAGCCTCCTTTGTGGGTGAGGAAGAACTCGGCCAACCTTGGATGGAGCCCTGGTGAAGCCAAGAGCTCAGAGAGGAAAGGTCTGGTCTGGCATGACTCTCGCCAGCCGCTTCACTTGGCTGGGTGATGTCCCCCAGCCGGAGTCCTGGGGCCTCTTGGCAGTACCATGGAGCAACTGACACCCCTCCCACGGCTGGGGGACCCCGGAGCCATGGAGCCATGGGCACTGCCTGCCTGGCAGAGCTGGACTCCAGGCGAGGGGGGCAAACCTGGAAGTGCAACCCCAAGCATTGCCGATACTCCGGCAGCTCTGCAGGTTGGAGAACTGAGGCCTTTGGAGAGCTCCGAGCCCAAGGGAGCCTGGAGCCCTGGGCCTGTGGGGGACATTGACCCTGAAGGAACAGAAACTGCGCTGCCCAGCATGGGGCAGCAAGCAGTGAGCTTTGGACCCAGCTGCCCAAGGCTGGAAGAAGAGGAGGTGGAGGCTTTCCATGAGGTAAGAGATCTGCGGAGGGCTTGGTCTGCGAGGTGGGGGGCCTCTCATATGCCCTCCAGCCTGGGCATGATGTGCAACTCCACTGTCTCTCCTCTCCTGGCATGTCTCTGTATGTGGGTCCAATTCTGTGACTATCTGTCCCTTCTTTGAACAGGAATCCCAGTGGCTCCATTTTTTGCCATCTGTCTGTTCTTCTGACTCTCTGCCTGTCTGTCTACATTTGGCCCTGCCCCTACCCTTCTCTCTGTTAGTCTGTCTCCGACAGTCTGTCTATCTGTGTCTCCTCCTCTGTGAGTCTCTGTCCTTGGGGGCTGGAGGATACTGGGGTGTGTGGAGGTATCTGGCAGAATCAGAATGCAGAGGAAGCAGATTTAGAGGAGGGGGCTCAGTGTTGGGCTGAGGCAGGTAGGACAAGGTTTGGGGTGGGTATGAGAAGTCTCCTGTAGAAGATGAAGGGAGCAGGACTTTGTGGGAGGGGACTCAGGGGCCATGGAGGGGGTGGGGATGGGAGCTCGAGCTGGCATTTCCCAGGAGGAGATGAGCAGGGATGGGAAGAATTGGGGAGTACCAGAGAGGGTCCCAGGGTTGGGGGTGCCAGTGCAGGCAGGGAGCACTAGACAGCCCCTTCTCCTGGACCTCCTGTGCTGCTGCACTCTGAAGTCCTGGGGTTGGGGGAGAATCTTCTCGTCTCCATGTATCCTTGGACCATGGCAGGAGACTAGGTGTGTGTGTGGGGGGTGGTTTCCTGAAGCCTTGTGCCCTGTCATTTCCCATGCCAGGGCAAGCTGAACATGGGCTTCGGGGACAGGCCCAATCTGGAGCTGCTGAGGGCCCTGGGGGAGCTGCAGCAGCGCTGTGCTATTCTTAAGGAGGAAAACCAGATGCTGGTGAGGCTTGGAAAGCAAGTCCTGGGTCCTGGTTGGAGCTGGGGCAAGGCAGACTCAGACACTGTCCCTCTGCCTCAGTGTCCTTCCCCTGCCCCTCTGTACATCTCTCCCAGTGGGGGCCACAAGGAGGTGACATGATCCCTGACCCAGAGAGGGTGAATTAGAGTTGCCGAGGACCCCACTGTGAGCCCAGGGCTCTAGCCCAAGGCCTGGGCAGTTAGAACCGGGCCAGCAGGGGTGCTTTCCACATGCCCTATTCTGGCTGATCCCTTGTCAGAGGAAGAGCAGCTTCCCAGAGACGGAAGAGAAGGTGCGGAGGCTGAAGCGAAAGAATGCCGAGCTGGCCGTCATTGCCAAGCGCCTGGAGGAGAGGGCCCGGAAGCTGCAGGAGACTAACCTGAAGGTGGTGAGGACTGGAGGCTGCTGGATGAAGGCTGTGTGACCAGGGAGGAAGGAAGCCAGGGCTGGGCCTGAGGGGTGGGGTTTGGGAGTCATGGACTCTTAGCACCCAGGAAAGCAGGAACTCAGGGGCCAGTGTGTAGAAAGGGCAAACGCTGGCCAGGCTGGGAGGCTGAGGATTTCTGGAGCTACGGGAGGAAGGGAAGGGCTGGGCAGGGAGTTCCTGAGCAGGCAGGGAGCAGATTCTGGATTACCACGTGCTGGCGCTGGCTACACTCTCCTGCTGAGCTCATCTCTGGGTGCAGAGCCTGTGGGGGCAGGGATGAAGACCCAGCACAGTGGCAGCCCTAAATTAGCAGCATCCTTTGGGTTTTAACTAGGATGTTGGGTTAACCCTGTCAGTCCTGCTTGAGGATTGCTGGGATGGGGTCAAATGAGGCTATTGGTCGCTTGAGGTCCAGACATGGTAAACATAAGAGACAGCACTTGTAGGTATTCAACCTGACTCTTCCTTTGGGAGGGGCTGAGGTGGGAGAAGTGCCCCAGCCCTCAGATGACCATTGGCCTTACCCCTCCTCTGGCCAGGTGAGTGCCCCTATGCCCCGTCCAGGGGCCAGCTTGGAGTTGTGCCGAAAGGCCCTGGCCCGCCAGCGAACCCGGGACCTCAGTGAGACAGCCAGCGCCCTGCTGGCCAAGGACAAGCAGATTGCTGCTTTGCAGCGGGAGTGCAGGGAGCTGCAGGCCAGGCTCACCCTGGCAGGCAAGGTGCGAGGAGGCCCTGGTCACCCCATCCAGCGCAGTCCTACCCAGAGCCACCTGCAGGGCTTGTGGGATGTGGACCGAGATGTTAATGAAATGCAAATGAAGTGGGAAGGTGGAGGCTGCTGGGGAGTAGGTTCCCCTGGCAACGGCCCAGGTGGGAGCCCGGAAAAGCCTGAACTGAAGGGGGCGGAGCCATGAGTCCCAGACCTGGGTATTTCTGTGCTCCAGGCTTCAGGCTGTAAGCCAGTGAGTGGGTCTGGTTGTATGAATCCACACATACCTAACACTTGTGTGAATAGATGTTCACAAGCGATGTGCCGGGCACACAGTGAGTGCCCAGTAAATGAGTTACTGTGTATGTCTGCATGCGGGCTAGAAAAAGCATATACGCACACACCTATGACCAAGGCATGCATGCATGGGAAGATGTGCACATGTTCCGGCGCGTCGGAGTCCCTCCAGCAAGGGGACGACTGGGTGGGCGGGGCTGGCAGGGGTTTAGGCCAAACTCTCCTCCCTGTGCCCCCAACCCAGGAGGGCCCCCGGTGGCTCCACGTGAGGGACTTCGACCGACTGCTGCGTGAGTCCCAGCGGGAGGTACTGCGGCTGCAGAGGCAGATCGCCCTGCGCAACCAGCAGGAGCCGTCCCCGGTGCTTCGGCCCGCGGGCCCCGCCGTCAGGGTCAGAGCAGGAGCGCCCACCGCCAGGGCCCCGGGAGAGGTGAGCGCCGGCACCAGCGCAGGTGTGTGTAGATGGAGGGTGGGGCGGCTCTGGGACCATCTCCTGAAACGCGCTCAGAGCCCCGAGGACCCGGCGGTGGCGTGCGCGCTCCAGGGGCTGGGGAGCTTTCACGACCCCAGCGGTTGGGTCCGGGTCTAGCCTCCCAGCGCTCGTACCGGTGCGGTGGCGGCCGCCGGGAGTTCGGGGTCCGCCCTCTGCCGGCGGGCGTCCTGCGGTGCCCGCCCGCGCGCCCCTGCCGCGCAGCCAGTGGTACGGCCCGGCCGCAAATCCCTGGTTGCCCTGGCAGCCGCCCAGAGCCCAGCCTGCGCCGCCGCCGTCGCGCGGGGACGCCCCCTTCAGCGCCGGCCGGGTCCGCCAGGCCCCGCCCCCTCACACCGGGCAGCGGTGCGTCCTCCGCGTCTCCAGGTACGGGCGACCCACACCGGGCGCCAGGCTGAGACAGCCCCTGTCGCGAATGCCAGGGACCCCGCTCCGGATCCCCAGAACTTGGAGGTCTGGCTCCTCTCCAGTCTCTCTCCTTGGGCAGCACCTAGGTCCACCACCTTCTGGGAAGAGGGATGGGAGAAGGGACCAAGGCCTCGGGCTGTGGGCTGCTTCTTGCTCAGATTTTGCACCTCTGCCTGGCGCAGGGAGGGTGATGTACCTTCGATCAAGACCTATCCTCCCGCAGAGTTTGCATAGATAAATGGGAGGTTCCACAAGGTGGGCTTGGGGGAAGCTTTAGGAGGGCCTGGCCAGGTTTGTATTACTTTAGGCCAAGCCCAGGTTTGGATTGTCTAGAACCCCTAGCTCTGGGAACATCACATCCCTGGAGACCCAGGTGGCCACCTAGTTCTCTGCCAGTCAGGGAAGGACACCAGGACAGTTATTGAGTGCAGAGCAGGGCTGCTGCTGAAAGAAGCTAAAAAGGGAAAGCTTTGGCCTGGATAAGGGACCCATCTCCCTGGGCACACATGGGTCTCAGGATCTCAAAGCACAGTGTCTGGAGGACACAGAGGTGCAGCCTCTGCACTTTCACATCAGCTGGAGATGATGGGAGGGAGTGGGAAGACGGCACACCCCTCCCATTCCTGGGCAGGGATTTCTTGGCTGACGGTGAGATGGGTCCCACCGACAGGCTGGGCTGGGAGCAGGCTGTCTTGGGGCCTTGTTCTCAGATGCCAGCCCTGAGCCCCTACACATTTCCAGACTACGCCCCAGGAGGATGTGGGAAACCTACCCGTGGTCCTAAGAGATCCAGAGAAACAGCAGAGGGTGCAGCAACTGGTAAGTCCCAGGGTAAGAGCTCGAGGAGACCTGTTTTGGGCAGCTCTGCCTTCCCACATAAGGAGCTCCTGGTTCTGACCCCACAGGAGTCAGAGCTTAGCAAGAAGCGGAAGAAATGCGAGAGCCTGGAGCAGGAAGCCCGAAAAAAGCAGAGGCGATGTGAGGAGCTGGTGAGCTCTGGGGGGCGTTCAGAGGCCAGCGCCCCCATCCCCTAGGCCAGCCAGGTGGTGGGCTCCCTCTCTGCTCTGCTTTCATCCCTTTTGCCCTCAAGAACACGCTTTCCCTCGTGTGCTGGGGCAGGGCTCTCCTTTTCTGGCCTATGCAGGCTTCAGGTGGGGAGAAAGGCCTTCACTGGGAGGAATGTGAGTGCCGGGCCCTCCTCCAGCCGCCTCTGATCTCTCAGGAACTGCAGCTGAGAGAAGCCCAGAATGAGAATGCCCGCCTCGCAGACGAGAACTCTCGGCTCAGTGGGCGAGCCACGGGGAAGGAGCAGGTAGCCACTCTGCACCGTGCTGTGCCGCTTGGGATCCTGCTAGGGCCCTGGTCCCTGGCGAGGGGCTGTCTCCACCCCAGAACTGGGCTTGAGTCTGAAGGGTACTCTTCCCCCTGGTGAAGGAGCTGGTAGGACAAGGCTCACACCCCCATCTCCCTGCCACTCCCCTCTCTCCAGGTGGAGTGGGAGAATGCAGAGCTGAGGGGCCAGCTCCTGGGGGTGACACAGGAGAGGGACTTGGCCCTTCGCAAGAGCCAGGGCCTGCAGAGCAAGCTGGAGAGCCTGGAGCAGGTGCTGAAGGTGAGAGGACTGTGTCAGTGGCGGAGGTGGGGAGGGTACTGGTCCCTGACATAGGGAGAAAGTGGGGCAGTAGAATATGCCCTTTGTAGGGTACTGGGGTCTGAGGTCCAGTCCTGGAGCCCCAGCCCCTTTCCTTCTCTGGCCTTAGTTTCCTTCTTAACACGGTACCTCGACACACATGGTATCTGGGGCTTGGTCAGTACAGATCTGTACAGCTAGATCTGTACAGAAATGGTGGAGTGGGGCTCTGGCCTTGACCGAAGGTCTTGTATTTCAGCACATGCGGGAGGTGGCCCAGCGGCGGCAGCAGCTGGAGGTGGAGCATGAGCAGGCTCGGCTCAGCCTTCAGGAGAAGCAGGAGGAGGTCCGGAGGCTGCAGCAGGTGGGGACGGGGTGTCTAGGGGACAGGAGTGATGGAAGGGTGGTAGACTGCTGGACCTCAGCTAGTCATCCACTCATCCAACAAGCATTAACTGAGAACCCACTGTGTGCCAGGCTCTGGGAAACAATGGTGGGCAAAGACCACGTCCCTGACCAATCAGCAAATAAGCTGATGTGATTCAGATGATCTCAGTCACTGATAAGTGCAATGCTGCTGAGCACAGTGGGGGAGGTGAACAGGGTGATGTGACGTAGTGACTGGGATGGGGTGAAGGGCCACTTTAGAGAGGTCAGCAGGGAAGGTTTTAATACCTCAGGGCCAAGAAGGAGCCAGCTGAAGAGCACTACAAGTAGGGGACTAGAAGTGCAAATGCCCTGTGGCAGCAAAGAGGTTGGAATCCAGACCAGAGTGGCTGGAATGTAGTAGGATGCACAGAACAGCTGGAGCAGGCAGGAGCAAGATCACCTTAGGCATTAAAGGTTGTGGAAGGAGTTTGGACATTTTGCTCTCTGAGTGATTAGAAGCTGCTGAAAGGTCCCAAATAAGGAGTAGCATGATCTGATTTCATCATTTTAGAAGGTGACATTGGCAGCGCTGTGGAAGATGGGCTGGAGGAGTGGGCATGGAAGCAGGTCCATCAGATGTTGGGGTGGTTGCAAGGGTCCAGGTGGGAGATGATGGCCGTCTGGACTAGGGAGCAGGTAGGGAAGGTGGAAACAAGCGGATGGATTTGAAGTATATTTTGGAGTTAAAATCGACAAGACTCCATGGATTCCAGTCATGGAAAGGAATGACAATCCTCACTCTGTTACCTGTTTGCTGAGTAAACCCTGATAAAGGGTGGGGCTTTCACTCCCCAGGAGGAGCGGGACGAAGGGGCAACAGACCTCAGGTAGGGAATCCTGAGTTCTGAGTTCTGTCTTGGCCAGTTTGGGTTGTGTGTTAAACATGGAAGTGGAGATGTCCATAGACAGTTGGATCAATGAGTCTGGAGTCATGGGGAAGTTGGTCTTAAGATATGTTTTGGAGTTATCAATGTGTCTAGTCATGTGACTAGAAGGGCCTCTTGGGAGAGAGTAAAGAGTATAAAGTGGGCCCAGCAGCACCCCAGCATTCATAAGGGGAGCAAGAGAAAGAGGCTGAGAAGGAGCCCGGAGAGATAGGAGGGAAACCGGAGGGTGGGTGTCCCAGAAAGAGAGAAATAGCATCAGGCCCACCTCTCCTTAACCCTATTGCCTTCTGGCCTAAGTATGGTTCAGGGGTAGGAGTTTGGGAGGGAGGAACCCTCAGCCTCCCCCTTCCTACTTCCTTTCCCCATTCCTTCCCCCTCTTTCTGCCCTTCCTTTGCCCTTCCTACCCTCCTTTCTATCTTCCTCTGCCCCACCCCCATTCTCCTCTAGCATTTTGCCTCTTCCCACCTGTAGGCCCAGGCAGAAGCCAAGAGGGAACATGAAGGGGCTGTGCAACTGCTGGAGGTAGGTCCTCTGAGGTGGCTGCCAGCAACGCCAGCTTGGGGGAGGCAGGGGAAGCTAAGAGCGCTGGAATGGACTGTGTGTGTGGGGGGGGAGGGGGCGTTGCAGAAGGGCCCTTAAATACCCCAGTGCCTGGAGAATCCCCTCCATCATTGGCCTGTTTCTCAGGCTAGGGCACAGCCAGGCAGGGGCCCCTGGGTCTGGTGGCAGCAGTTTCATTACCACCCACCCCCAGAAATATCCTTCAATTTAGGAACTGCTCAGTCAGTCTAGGGAGCTGACCAGAGGGTGTCCACTTGGGCCCTCTCTCCTATCCTCCCTCTCTGGGTGATGACTCACAGGTCTCAGGGTCTAATCTCTCCTCTGTGTTTTCCTTTCCTGCCACAGTCTACCCTGGATTCCATGCAGGTACAACCTCCCAACCCCCCACCTCCTTGGGATGTCCCCTCCCCACCCCCAGGTCCCCTGAGCTGCATCTCCTCCCTCAGATCCAAGTGATCCCAACTCTCATGTCTAACAGAGCAAGGAGTGACTGGGGGCAGACCCAAAAGTCCATAGATGGGCTGGGGTTCCCACAGGACATGTGGGCCATCTTCTCATCCTAGACCTGCCACTATGCCTGGCAAACATGGGACTTTCCCTCCTCTAAAGCCTAGTCACTCAGCCCACAAGGAAGTGCATCACCAGTCTAACCCATGATCCTCTTGATGTTGGCCAGGGGAAAGCACCTAATGTTGGGACTCTTGGGACACCTGACAAAAATGTCTTGAGAATTGGCTCATTCTTGTCACAAGATGTCCCTAGCTCCCATGTGTGATCTCTCTGGGGACCTCTCTGATGGCAGGGATTTGGGTCACTGACTGTGGGAGGGTGAGCAGTGGAGCCGAGAAAACTCCTGAGCTGATATTGGTGGTAGTGATGGGGATGGGAGCCATCCCTTTTGGCCTAGAAAGCAGCTGGAAGCAGAAAGTGCCACTGCCTGGGGCAAGAGGGTGTACTGAGTGTGAGGCAGGCCCTGACCCTGCTCTGGGGAAGGGTCGGGGTAAAGATGTCCCACAGCTCCAGCACTTTACCCTTAGCTCAGACACTATTAAGAGCACTGGGGCAGCCAGGCCCAGGGTTGGTGCCCAGGCCTAGGGGCTGGGTGATGTGGTCTGAAACCCTGTGTGGGGCTGTGTGGAGATTGTACAGGCTGGAACTGGGCAGCTTTGCCTGGCCTGGTGGCTCACGGTGGGTCTTGGCTCAGGTCCGGGTTCGAGAGCTCGAGGAGCAGTGCCGCAGCCAAACAGAGCGCTTTAGCCTCTTGGCTCAGGAACTCCAGGCCTTTCGCCTGCACCCAGGTCCCTTGGACCTGCTCACCTCGGCCCTGGGCTGCAGTACCCTTGGGGATCGCCTGCCACCCCCCTGCTGCTGCTCCAATCCCCAGCCCTGCCTGGGGTCCGGCCCCAAAGGTAAGGTAGACCCCCAGTGACATTAGCCTGGAATCCCTAGGCTTGGTGATTTTGTCTAGAGCAGAGAGTTCAGGGTCAGAGCAGGCTAACAATTCACCCGAAGTAACAGCAAGTTAGAAGCAGGTCTGGAGTGGCTGTACAGGAGTCCGGCCCAGATGTCTCAGGCCACTGCTCCTTCTCTCCAATAAAACCTCTGTGCTTATGGTTGGGAGTTGGGCTCTAGGACTCAGTGGCAGGCAGCATGGGCTTGTGAAGAGTCAAGGCCAAGCATCGGTCAGATCTAGTGGTCCCAGCTCTACTTACTCAATAGTCCATGTAATTTTGAGCTTGATTCTGAACCTCTGGGGACCATGGTGTCCTAAGCTGTAAGAAAGGAATAACTCAGTGCACCTCATCAAGCTGCTCTGAGGGTCATGTGAATTCACATTTGTAAATTTCCTCTACCTCTACATAGTAAATTTTCCTCAAATATTTCCCTTCTGGTAAGGAAACCCAGCAATGGAAGGCCTGACCCCCATAATCCAAGCTGCTTGACCCTTGGTCCCTGGTCCCTCCTCAGGCCACGGACCCCACAACCATCCATGTGCCATCTTATCTTTAGACCTTGACCTCCCGCCGGGCTCCCCAGGACGCTGCACCCCGAAGTCTTCTGAGCCTTCCCTTGCCACCCTTGCTGGGGCCCCTCGAAGGACAGCCAAGAAGGCAGAGTCTCTCTCTAACTCCTCTCGCTCTGAGTCCATTCACAACAGCCCCAAGTCATGCCCAACACCTGAGGTCAGTGCTGGGGAGAGGCCTGGGGTCTGGCTCTGCCTTGATGAAGTGGGAGGGGAGGTGGCCCTGACCTCTTTGGGGTCCTCAGGAGTTGGGTGGCCGCTGGCCTATGTGGGGTCCACATAGGAAGTAGAGCCAGGCCCTGGGAGAGAAGGGCCTGTGGATTCCTCCTGGTTGTCAGGCCCAGAGGCTCAGAGAAGCCCTAGAGAAGTCCTGGGCTGGATGGAGGGAGATACTTTGGTGCCAGGATCCATATAATGAGACTGTTCATGAGAGAGGCTGTAGCAGAAGTGATGGGTGTGTGAGAAAGAGCACAGGTTTCTGGATTCGGTTTCCAGCTTTGTCTAAGGCAAGACCCTTTCTGGGATTTAGTTTTCTTGTTTGGATTTTGGAGCTAATAAAACCTGCCTTGTAAATTTGTTGTGAGGATTATGTAACAAAATATAAGGAAAATGCCTCCCTTAGTGCAGAACACACACTAAATGCTTAAATGTGGCAGCTATTATTCTTACCGAGTCCTTGGGCATCACTCCCAACTCTTCCAGTCACCTCCTACCCTCTGTATCTTCAAAACTCCAGGAAGTGGAGGGGACAGGTCAGGAGCAGCCCTGCTCAGGGTCCAAGGTTGTGGAAAGTGGTAGAACCCAGCCCCGGGCCTCTGCTGCCCTCTTGTGGGACAGAGCGATGGTGCTGGCTTTGGACACCTAGTACAGGGTGGGCCCTGTCTACTTGCTCAGGACACTTTTCACAGGGACTTCTTAGTCCTTCTGCCTCCTTGCCCTTCCTCTTTATAGTTTGAGTGCTTTGCTGTGTTTTTACCTTAAGGAGATAAACTGCCATTGGACACCCACCCATACCAGTGTGGCTGGTCCCCTCTCCGATGGGGAAAGTGGTCATTTCCTGGCTGGTACAGGAGAGGTCAGGGCTCAGGGAGGGATCCAGGTTATCCCCACTTCCTTTCTCCAGGGCAGCTGTGCTTTGCTAGGACCTGCTGGTGCAGGAGCTGATTTAGAAAACAGTGGGGTTCATTGCTGCGGGCCTTGTTCCCCATGGGCACACTTTCCCTTTTCAGAGGGTTCTTCTCTGGCTCAACCCGGAAACCTCCTTGCTTGGCCATTGGTCCTGGGTCCTGGAGAGGACTGGCCCTTTCTGTTTTCCCCCAGGTGGACACAGCCAGTGAGGTGGAGGAACTGGAGCCAGACAATGTCTCCCTGCTCCCAGCAGCTCCAGAGGGCAGCCGGGGAGGAGCCAGGATCCAGGTCTTCCTAGCACGCTATAGGTGGGCCTCTCACCCCTGCTGTCCCATTGCCCCAGTATCTGGGGTGTGTGGGAGGAAGAGGCATCTGGAGATGATGGGGTTGGTACAGGGATCCTAGTTGGACATGTCCTCCTAACCTAGCCGAGATGGGTGCAATGAGCATTCCATTTGGCTAAAGGTGGACAACCAAGTCTCCATAAAGGCCTAGGGTAGTGGGGAGAGGAGATGGGGCATGGAGGTAAGATGTAGGCCACTGTCCTCCCTCCCCCCTCCTCTGACAGCTACAACCCCTTCGAGGGCCCCAATGAGAATCCAGAGGCAGAACTGCCACTTACTGCCGGTGAATACATCTACATCTATGGCGACATGGATGACGATGGCTTTTTTGAAGGTAGGAAGGTAGCAAGGTCATTCTGTCCATTCTCCTGCTTTTAAGCTCTTCTTCCCAAAGACCTCCACCCATCTATACCCTGTCCCCAGCATGCTCAACCCATCTAGAACATACTTCAACATGCACCTCCTCAGAGCATGGGCATTCGCCTACATCCTTGTTACATCAGTATCACCTGCGAACTACTTAGAAACGCAGATTCTCAGGTCCACCCAGACCTAACAGAATTAGTCTGCATTTTAACAGATCTCCAGGTGATTCATATGCACATTAAAAATAAGAAGCTCTGTCCCATATAACCACAATACTGTTATCACACTTATGAAAATGAACAGTGACTCCCTAATCCAGGTCTCGACTGATCTTGTCTTTTAAAAGCTCTGACAGGTAAACCTTGACTTGAATCAAATGCTTGAACCAGATCGCCTGCTGACATTTGCTAAAATGCACTTATTGGACTGGTTTTTCTCTACCTCCTCTCTGTCTTCTCCTTCCCTGCCCTCCCTCTGCCAGGGGAGCTCATGGATGGCCGAAGGGGCCTCGTCCCTTCCAATTTTGTAGAGCGTGTGTCCGACGATGACCTCCTGACCTCCCTCCCTTCGGAGCTGGCCGATTTGTCCCACAGTTCAGGCCCTGAACTTAGTTTCCTGAGCGGAGTTGGGGGTGGCAGCAGTAGCGGGGGCCAGAGCATCGGGGGACGCAGCCAGCCCAGATCAGAGGAAGAGGCTGCAGGTGATGAGCTCAGTCTGAGCCCCCCACCCGAGGGCCTGGGTGAGCCCTCTACTGTGCCTTACCCCCGCCATCTGGCCGTCCTCAAGCAGCTGGCCCACAGCGTGGTGCTGGCCTGGCAGCCGCCTCCTGAGCGAGTGGAGCTACAAGGCTACAATATCTGCGTGAATGGGGAGCTGCGGCAGGCCCTGGGACCCGGAGCGCCCCCCAAGGCTGTGCTTGAGAACCTGGACCTGCGGGCCGGGCCGCTCCATGTTTTTGTGCAGGCCCTGACTAGCTGGGGCAGCTCGGACCCTCTGCGCTGTTGCTTGGCGGTGGGTGCCCGGGCCGGGGTGGTACCTAGCCAGCTACGGGTCCATCGACTGACAGCTACGTCTGCTGAGATCACCTGGGTGCCCAGCAATAGCAACTTGGCTCATGCCATCTACCTCAATGGGGAAGAATGCCCCCCTGCCCGTCCTAGCACCTACTGGGCCACCTTCTGCCACCTGCGGCCTGGTACACTCTATCAGGCCCGAGTGGAGGCTCAGCTCCCATCTGGAGGGTCCTGGGAACCAGGCTGGGAGAGACCAGAGCAGCGGACTGCCACCCTGCAGTTCACAACACTCCCAGCAGGTATGCAGGCTTGGGCATTGACTGTCTGTAACTCAGGTGGCCAGGCCATGGGTGACGGTAGAAGGAGAAACTGTCGTTAGCGTTTTCAGGAAAGTGGCAAGGTGGGCTGGTATCTCCGGCGGCAAGTGTCCTGCATTACTGGGTCTTGTGTCCCCTTCCCCCAGGCCCACCTGATGCCCCCCTGGATGTTCAGATTGAGCCGGGGCCCTCCCCTGGAATCTTGATCATCAGCTGGCTCCCAGTAACAATAGATGCTGCTGGTACCTCCAATGGCGTCCGGGTCACAGGCTACGCCATTTATGCGGATGGGCAGAAGGTATGGCCTGGGGACTCTTTCTACCTGCAGCCTGGGAGCAGGATGTGGGTCTGTCCTTGTCATGCTCAGGGGCCTCGTCTCCCCAGCCTGGCACAGCGATGCCAGGACCCTGGCATTTGGGCACTAGGTAGCAGGTTGGTTAAGAGCATAGGCTTTGGGAATTGGGATTCAAAAAACTTTTCTAGCGCTGAAGCCCTGTGGACAGGTGATGAAATGAGATAAGGTGTGCCAAGTGCTTAGCACAGCGCCTGGCCAGTGCTAGTCACCGTTATTGTTGCGTCCTCACACTTGGCCATCTCAGCTTCCCTTTCCTATCCTGTGCTCCCTCTACCCTGCAGATCATGGAGGTGGCCTCGCCCACAGCAGGCAGCGTGCTGGTGGAGCTGTCCCAGCTGCAGCTGCTGCAGGTGTGCAGTGAGGTGGCTGTCCGTACCATGTCGCCCCATGGCGAGTCTGCTGACTCCATTCCAGCTCCTGTTGCCCCAGCTCTGGCCTCCGCCTGCCTGCCAGCCAGGGTCTCTTGCCCCTCACCGCGACCAGGCTCGGAGGCCAGAACACCTGTTGCCCCAGCCTCCCCAGGGCCTAGAGACCCCAGGTCTCCCCTCCGGTGTCCTGAGCTCCATGGAACTCAAGAGTCCCCCGGGGGTCCCCCAGCAAACCCTCCCAGAGAGACACCAAAAGGATCCCAAGAGGAGCCCCCAGCACCTTGCTCCCAGGTACCCTGCTGGGAAGAAGGGAGCAGGTGGAGGCTGGGAGAAGGCCTGGGACTTGTCCCTTCCTCAGTGCCTTCCATTCCAGGAGGCTGGGGCAGCTGTGCGGGGACAGGAGGACAGGAGGACCAGCGAGCCAGCCGTGGGTGAGAGAGCTCCTGGCACTGCAGCTTCCTCACTGGCCCGGGATGAAGCCGAGTGGACCTCCGGAGAGGCCTGCCCAGCACCCTGCTCCACGGAGGGGGCACTGGCCCAGAAGGTGCCCTGTGCTGAGGCCAGCCTCGGAGGAGACACAGGGGCTGGGCCAAGGCCCAAGGCTGAGGTACGGGGTTAGGGACATACTGTGCCACCTCAAAGAGTCAGGGCCTGACTCCTTGCCTCCTACCAGCCAAAATCTGGTCGCCTTCTCCACTGGATCTCCGCTCTGTTCTGTGCTGTGTAGCTGTCTGTTTCTTTGCCGCTTTATCTTCCCAGGTTTCTCTTTCCCTTTGACTCCCAGCCTTCTCCTGCACCCCCCATTGTGTATATCCCCATTTGGGACATGACCATCTCCCTCTTCCAAGGGACCGCTTTCATTCTGGCTGGAGCTGACCCTCCCTTTCTCCTCTCCTTCGTCTCACCTCTTGCAGAAGGACATGGCAGAGCCCGGCGTCCGTCTGGTGAACTCCCTTGTGGACCATGGCCGAAACTCAGACCTGTCCGACATCCAGGAGGAGGAAGAAGAGGAGGAAGAGGAGCTGGGTTCCAGGGCTTGCTCCTTCCAGAAGCAGGTTGCTGGCAACAGCATCAGGGAGAATGGGCCCAAGGTAATGGGATGAGGAGGGGCTGGTGGGCCCTAGACCTCAGGTTCCAGGGGCCTCTACCCTGTGTGCCTGCAGCTGCTCCAGCCACCACTGAGTGCCAGCAACATTCTAGGTGTGTGGCCTGGGCCCTGTCCTAAGCAGCAGATACAAAGTGGCTCAGGATTGACCTTTGCCCTCCTGGGAAGAAAGGCGGGGGGCCCGAGGAGCTCTTTGCTGCACTTTCACTTCAGCCCACCAGCTGCAGCACCCTGGCCATCTGAGGTCCTTGTGTTGGGAGCTGCTGGGGAGGGGGTTGGGAGGCCTCTCTGCCATTACAGGCATGGCCTGCTCCTGTCACTCAGGGCCCTGAGCGCCGAGCAGCCTGTTCCTTGGCTGTGTTCCCTCATCTCTCCCTGGCTGTGCCCTGGACATGCCGTGTGACTTTGGGCCAGCCCCCTCTCTCTGGTCATTCCTCTTGGAGGAAGCTGAGCGAGGGCTCTGGGGTTGCCTGTGGCCCCTGCCCTCATTTGAGGGCACAGGTCATAGCTCTTTCTTTTTCCCATGGACCTCTCTTCCCTGCTGTCCCCCTCCTCCCATCCCCCAGCCCCAGCCCCAGCCCCAGCCCCAGCCCCAGCCGCAGCCCCAGCCCCAGCCCGAGCCCTTCTCTGAGACTGACAGTGACGAGGAGATCTTGGAGCAGATCCTGGAGCTGCCCCTCCAGCAGTTCTGCAGCAAGAAGCTCTTTAGCATCCCCGAGGAGGAGGAGGAGGAGGAGGAGGGGGAGCCAGGAGCAGCCTCTTCCGGAGGCCACAACCCACCTGAGCCTGTGCCGCTGGGGCTGGGCCGTGACAGCAGTCGACCTCAAAGACCTGGACCATGTCCCTTGTCTCCTGAGCCCTCCAGTGCCAGGGACCACCTGGAGGACGTGCCTGGACTAGTTGGTGGAAGCAGCTGGGGGAGAGGAAGTGGCTCCGCTGAGAAGCACCCAAACCGCAAGCGGTCCCCAGATCCCCATGAACTCTGCAGCCACCTTCTCAGCGGAGGTGGCGGGCCCCAGGCTTCTGGACGACCAGGCCCTACGTGGGAGAGGGGCGGCCCACCTGTGGGCGAGGGCCCCAGGGGTGGACCAGAGGCTGGAGGGAGAGGGCGCCCGGCTCCTTCCCGGAGGTCCCCTAGTGGCCGGACGCCAGAACCTGGCTTGGCCAGCTGCCTCTCCCCCAAGTGCTTGGAAATCAGCATCGAATATGATTCTGAGGACGAGCAGGAGGCAGGCGGCGGGGGTATCAGCACCACCAGCTCCTGCTACCTCGGAGATGGGGAGGCCTGGGGCCCAGCACCCATAGGAAGGCCCAAGGGAGCTCTGAAGGCCAATTCAGGCCCCAAACCCTACCCACGCCTACCGGCCTGGGAGAAAGGGGAGCCAGAGCGGAGAGGCCGCGGTGCGACTGGCAGAGCCAAGGAGCCAGCCTCCCGGGTCCGTGCCCACTCCCCCCCCTGGGCAGCCCCTTGCCTGCTGCCGCCTGGTGGCTCTGCTTGCTGCCCACCAGCCACTCCCATTCCACGCTGCCACCTTCATCAGCAGAGGTGGGGCTGGGCCTCCGGGCTCCCTCATCTGTCTCCTCCCACCCACATTCCACTGCTTTGCTGCTTCTGCTGATCGGAACTGGGATGCACAATATTCTGTTACTATTAGTCACCAATTGCCGCCAGCCAGCCCCCTGCCTTTGGGCAGGGTGGACCTTGTCTCTACTTAGGACACTGACTGTGATGTCCAGCGTCACCCAACCCTGACGCTGAGAAGAGGCCCTCCTCTCACATGCTCCTTGGTTAACTCTAAGACCTCACCCTAGTCCCCTCTACTGCACACATCTACTAGGGTGGCTGGAGCTGGGGCCTCCCCACCTGCCCTTCCTCCCCCGTGGGGGTGTCTGAAGTCTCCAGTGAGGTTGGACCAAGACAGGAGAAGAATGTTGTGTCCCTGCTCTGCTGTGCTGCTTACGCTGATGGGGCAGTGCTGGGAGCACGTGTGGGGTCCTGCACCTGCTAAGGTGTCCCCAGAGGGATGGTGTGACATTTCTGCCCTCTGTTGCTCCCTCTTTGCAGGCAACAGAGATTGGGGAGCCCAGAGGGCAGGATAACTCTGGGCGGAGGGGCCCCCCGAGGAGAGGGCCCCAGGCCCCCTGGCCAGACATCACTGAGCAGGGTGAGCACCTGATGGGGGCTGGGGTAGGTGGAGGGAGGCTTTCCTAACCCCTTGGCCAGAGCTCATTATCACTGCTTTCTCTCTATCTGCAACTCTCCACAGCCCTTCTAAGGAGCCCCCAGGAAGAAGTGCTGGCTTACCAGGACCTACCTGTCAGGGTCTTTGTGGCTCTCTTTGACTATGACCCCGTGTCAATGTCACCCAATCCAGATGCCGGAGAAGAGGAGCTCCCCTTCCGGGAGGGCCAGATCCTGAAGGTGACTCACTGTCTTGGTCTTCCCTCCTCCCTCCTTTCCTGCGGGAGATATCATAATCACACAGGGGCCAGTACACAGCTTTTAGAGCCACAGGAAGTGGGGTTGCCCCTTCTGGCTGTGTAACCTTGAATAGATGAGCTCCTCTGGGCCTCTTTCCTCATTGGTAAATGGGGATAATGTTAGTGTCTGCCTCACAGGGTTCTTTGAGGTTTAAATGATTCAATTCACATAAAGTACTTAAACTGCCTGGCACATAGCCCAATATAACTGCTGCTGATTACATCACAGCTTTTATTATGATTCCAAGTATTCATTGAAGGCTTCTGCTATTGCTCTGAGGTGGGGGAGATCTAGTCTGGGGTGGGTCGAGGGAATGGCTGTGCAGATAGTGAGTGATGATAGCATGGAAAGGGCTATTTTCTCTCATCTCTCTGATCTTCATTCTTGGCCCTTTCCCCCATTTCCCGTTCCGTGGCCCGGACAGGTAGAGGGTCCTGCCGTTCCAGGGGTGGTGCTGTGGGGCTAGGGCCTAAGGTGCAGGGAGCAAGCCGAACTGGCCTCCCGAAACAGCTGGTCTTTGCCTCCAGGTGTTTGGGGACAAGGATGCTGATGGCTTCTACAGGGGTGAAGGTGGGGGCCGGACGGGCTACATCCCCTGCAACATGGTTGCCGAGGTGGCTGTGGATAGTCCCACAGAGAGACAGCAGCTGTTTCAGCGGGGTTATTTGTCCCCACATGTTCTTGTTGAGGCCTCAGGTATGACCTGCTGCTGTCACTCACTCACATCCCATCACCCTGGTTCCAATTCAACCCCCTCCTGAGCTTTGCATGTCTGGAGTGTGGAGAATTTGTGTATCTGGAGTGGTGGGAAGCCTCATTTATCAAGAGTCTAGCAGAGCCACTGGGGCCTCACAGAGACTGAGGCCAGTGTGGCCACAGCAGTGAGCTTGTCACATGGAGTAGGGTCTGCTACAGAGGGGATGGGAGAGGAATGCCCTTTAGAAACTTGTGCGCAGGGACTCTGGCGTGGCCCCAAGAGGAGACTCGAGTCACTGTCCTATCCCCTGCCTCAGTGTCTCTCTTATATCTACTTGCCTTCCTGGATCAGGGAATGGTCCCTTTCTGTACTCCACAGCCTGCACCACTGGGCCTCCCCCCAAGCCCCGTCGCTCCAAGAAAGGTAGGTGAGACCCCTCCTCTTTTGGGGGCCTGTGGGGATGAGTGGGGTGGGGTCACTGCTTGGCTCTCTGGGGAGACACGTGAGGTTTTGAACAGGTAAAGGGGATCAGGCAGACCTTCACCGCATCTGTCCCTTCTCAAGGAGGGTTATTTCATTCTAAAGGGGATGAGGGGTGGCTTGCCAGGACCTCTGTTCCCAAAAGCACCTGACTATCAATTCTGTGCAACCTGGAGGAAATCACATATCTGTTCTGGGTCTTAGTTCACTACTCACACCAAAGGGCTGGGCTTGTGTGCTCTCTGAGCACCCTTCTTCTGCATCCCTTATGTGAGGATGAGCATCCTGTCTGCCCTGCACCGTCCCCAGCTTGGGATGAGCAGGGATGTGAGGGGACGGGCTCACACACACATTCTCTCCTCAGCTGAGTCAGAAGGTCCTGCCCAGCACTGTGCAGGTGAGGGGCCATCCCTGTGTAGGGGAGACGGGGAAAGGGCTCGGGTGGGCAGTCCCTCTGGTCTCTCCTCAGGGACTACAACGAGTGGAGGAGGTGGTGAATAGGGGATCAGCAGGTTTCCAGTGCAGAGGTGGGGTGGGGGAGACTAGAGAGAGTCCCAAGTCTTCTCCCCTCCCCCTGCAGGGCCCCCCCAGCTGGTCTCCTCTGCTGACTTGAGAGCTCCCCGATCCATGGTGGCTGCATTTGACTACAACCCCCGGGAGAGCTCCCCCAACATGGATGTGGAGGTGAGGGCCCTCGGATAGAGCCTAGCCAACCAGAGTGGTGGCAGGGCCTCCCTGGGCCTGACACCTGCCTCTTGGTCTCTCCACAGGCAGAGCTGCCCTTCCGAGCAGGGGATGTCATTACTGTGTTTGGGGGCATGGACGACGATGGCTTCTACTATGTGAGAACACTGGGGTGGGATGCCACACCCCACCTCACCAGCCCTGCAGAGAGGGCTCTCCTAGAGCTGAGGAGGGAATGAACAAGGGTTCCTGATGGATGCCTGGAGGAATGGACAGGCCATCTCCCATGATAGAGATGTTGACCCCAGGCTGTTCCTCCAGGGGCTTCCTTCCGGTCAAGGGGGTGGGACTGCGGCCTCTTTCCTGATCTCAGTCTCACCAGTATTTCCTCCACAGGGGGAACTAAATGGGCAGAGGGGCCTGGTTCCATCCAACTTCTTGGAGGGCCCTGGGCCTGAGGCGGGCAGTTCAAACAGGGAGTGTGGGACACCCCAGGCCGAGAGTCAGGTCAGTGAGGAGCTGGGCTCCCAGCTCAACAGTTGGGTCTCTACCCTGCTGGTGTGGTGGTGGGGCCAGGGCGGCGTGGTGGGAGGGGCGCAGGGGGTGATGATCCAGTGAGCACTGTGCCCAAGCTGGAGCTGCTGATCTACCGTCAGAGGAGCCCAGCCAGGACCAGCTCCCTCCTAATAAGTGCCCCTTCTGCAGAGGGGTGTTGGCTGTGACCCTGATCTCCAGCCCAGCTGCCCACACCCTGGGGCTGATGCAGGTGAGGGGCCTGGTGGAATAAGAACCCCTGTGCCCCCCACACCTCTAACCCATCACGGCCCTGGTTTCAGGGCATCTCCCACCCTGCTGGAGCTCCCTGTGTCCCGGGAGCCTTTTAAAGCCACTTGCCCAGCAAGGCCCAGCTTCCTGGGCTCTCAGTCTCAGAGCCTGCCTCTTCTCGGGGTGGGTGGAGTACAGTTAAGCTCCAGCCTCACAGGGCAGGGAGAGGATAAGGAGACTTGGCCCGAACCAGAAAATCCTAGGTTTCCAAAGGCAGTGCAAAGCAGGACCAGCCCCTGTAACCTGGCGACCTAGTGACTGGGCGAACTCGTGGGTCTGTTCATAACCCATCTCCTCTCTTTGTTCCCTGTTCTTCAGAGAACGAGGAAGAGAAGAGTCCAGTGCTAGCTGGAGATAGATATATAGAGAGAGCAACGTGTAAGTGGGGGACTGGCCCTGTGTCCATGTGACCCCCACTCCTCATGTCACCATAAATCAGACAGTGCTCCTTTGTCTCTCGTGTGGAGCTGACCTGGCTTTTCCACTTTCTTTCAGGGATTAAGGGAGGGAGATCTTGCTATGAGGACCATAGGATCATCCCCTTCCCTTGCCTTTGGCCAGTGCCAGCTGTCATAGGAATACATGTCATCTTAGTATATGATGTCCCATGCTAGCTGACTCCTCAGATTCTATAACAAATATGCTTATAGAATATTACATGATGCTCACATTATGACTCATCAGTGTATTATTATACTATCTGACGATGGTATTATAATATTATGATTATTATTGGTGATAGAAGGATGACACTGTAAAGCCACCAGTAATAATAGTCTCCCTACCCTTGTCCTCTGCATCATGACCTGTTAGGGGATCAGATGCATGATTTTGCTTCCAACTCTCGGTTTCCTTTGCTGAGGGGAATAAAAGGGGGGGCCTTAAACAGTTGGAGTCCATAGATAACCCCACACTGTTCGTCTCGAGGGCTCAGAGACCCCTCTGTTTGCTTACCCAGCCACCCCTCCCTCCTGGGATGTTGTGGAAGGAGCCCTGGGGTAGAGTGGGGAGGGCGGGGCTCTAGCCCAGCCTTCAGCTCTGGCTGGATGACAGTAGATGCCGTAACCTCTAGGTGCCAGCAGACCTCTTGGTAAACAGACCCTGCTACCTCACCAGGGCCTCGGTGGGCCTGGCCCCCAGGCTGGGCACCCCACTCCCTGCCTCTGGTCCGGGCTCTGTGGCTGGCTCTGGCCAGGAGACATCTGTCGGCAAGCAGAGGTTTGAGGAAGGGAGTGGAGAGTGGGGAACATGCAGGTTGGCAAGACCTGACTTGTGCCAGGGGATATGCCAGGCACAGGAGATCATAGTGGGGAATGTGGGAGTATGGGAGGTTGGGGGAGACTTCCTGGTGGCTCTTCTGTTCTCCTGGTCCCTGTCTTTGGGCCATTAACAGCACTGTCTGGGTGGGCCTGTGACAGCGGGAACACTCACAGCTGCAGATGGAGCTAGGAGACTCAGCAAGGGAGAGATGCTTAAGAGGAGCCAGGGCAGCCTCCATCCTTTCTCAGTCTCCCAGCAGCTCTCCCAGAGGCCATTCAAAGAAGAGTCCTGATCTTCTCCCCATGGGGTGGGCACTGGTTCCCCTCCCTGAAGGCCCTGGGGAATCACATCTGCTGGGCTGGAGTGCCTGCTCCATTGTCTACGAGGGTTGTGCAGAACCGCCTTCCCTGGAATGGTCCTGGTCCTTGCTGTCCCTTCACTGGGAGGGGATGACATGGGGGAAGTTGGGGCACCCATCTTGAGGGTCAGGTCCAAGGACTCTTTAGCTCTGTCAGCCCAGCACCCCATAGAGAGACCCAGAGAAGGGGAGGGGCTTGTCCAGGTCCCAGGTGAGTGGAAACATTGCCTCTGCCCCTGTCCCTTCAGACTCGTAGCTCAGTGCTCCCTCAGCATCACTGTGCTCGTTCACCTCTCTGTGCTCTCTGTGTGGGGGCAGTGGCGGGGTGGTGGGGTTCTGGTCTTGACCATGGCTCTGTGACATGGGGGCTATAGACACCAGAGGCTGTAGGGTAAAGGAGTCAGATTAGGGCAGCGAGTTGGGCCCTCACCTTACTCCTTTTCTCTCACATTCCAGGACTGGGCCAGCTCAACACAAGGGCCCCCGATGCCTCCAGGCTGGCCCTGTGCTCCTCGCCCTGGCAGCCTCCCCAGGACTGAACTGGGGGGACCACGGGGCACAAGCGAGAAGATGTGGGGTCTCTTCTCCAAGGGGAAGCAGCTCCTCAGGAAACTGGGCTCTGGAAAGAAGGAGTGATGCTCTGGCTCATCCTGCAGGAGGAAGTCGCCCTCTGAGGCCCCCAGATCACTGTTCTGGTGGTGGAAGGGCAGGGGGAGGGCCCAGGACTTCTGTTCTTCTGAGTTAACACTGTGGCACTTGGAATAGAATCAGAGACTTGGTGAAGGTCAGAGCTTAGATGAGTCCTTCAGGATGAATCCTCTGAATGGGCACCTTCTGCTTATAGGAGGGGAAACTGAGGCTCAGGAAGGAAGTAACTTGCCAAGGTGGCAGAGCACCTCAGTCATGGAACCAGGACTGGACTCGGGACTCTTGACTCTCAGTCCACCCACCTACGCCTGGTTTCTCACCATGCGATGCTAGTCCCTTCTCTGGCCCTCCCTATTCCCAGGACAGGGGACCCTGGGGGAGAAAGGGGCCTGTTCCCTTTGATGGCGCTGGCTCTCCTAATCATGTCTTCCCTCCTTTGAGGGAAAGTTTGCACTGGATTGTCCCAAGCCCCTTCCCCCGGGGCAGGCGGCGGAGCTGTGTATATATGTACATACTCAGTGCCTCAGTCTAGCTTCCTCCATCTCGCTTCCATTGCACAGGCCCGGGAAGGAGAAAGGCCATGCCAAAGCGGGCCTAACCCTGCCCCAGAGTGCTCCACCCCTCCCTGCCATCCTGGCTGCTGGTCCCTGTGTGTCCCCAGCTCCAGAGACCCAGGGGGCCAGCGGGCAGAAAGCAGGAGTTGGGTTTGCCTTATTTTGCTCATTGGATTCAATTTCTCTTTTGCATTGTTTTCCTCTGGCCCCCGTGGGAGTCCGGGGCTGGGGAAAAGAGCAGATTTAAACAGCTATTTTCATACATTCCCAGTTCAGAGGGGCAGGGGGTCTCCACCCTCCCCCTCGCCATCCACCCCCACCCGCCTGCTGGGTGAGTGTCTGCATGTTTCCTTTGCTGTGGTGGGAGATTGTTTGACTGAACCCCACCCCCACCTTGGTCTCCAGGGGTGAGGAACGGTGGGGGCATTTGTTTAAAAAGACATTTTATTATAATAAAGTCTATTTTCACAAAACCTATGCTGGGCTCTCCCTAGGGCAAAGGACTCCTCAAGGGGCGGGTCATACTGGACTTGAGAACCTAGAAGTTATATCCCAGGGTGCCTGGGGCAAAACTAATGAACAGCAAGAAGACCAAGCGGCTCTTGAGTTTCTTTTCTGAAGAAAGTTTGGCAGTTTTCCAAGTCCCTGGTTAAAGGTCAGGTGTTTAGAGTTGGGGCAGGGTCCTGGAGGGAGAAAGAGACCTGGGCAAGGGGATGAAGGGGACACAGGCAGAAGGCACATTCTGCAATCTTGATTCCCCAGTACCAAATTCATGGAAATAATAGATGTAAGAAAAACCAGCCAAAGAAGCAAACACCATGCATAACAAGAAGTCTTAGTAGACTAGAAATAGCAGGATTCTGGAAAACACTAACAGATGGGAGCTCATACTCAGAACCCTCCAAGCAGGCTGCCTGAGGGAGAGTTCTGCACGCTGCTCCAGGCCTAGAGGTGGCACAGAGCAGAAGAGACTCCGGGGCTACTGACAGCATCATGAGCTGGGGGTCCATGTGGGAAGTAACCAGGTTGATGGACTGTTTCACATTCTTCTCCCCGTGGGCCAAGAGGCAAAAGTGAGAATGTCTGCCTTTATTTTTATATTATTTTAAATTAGATTTATTAGGGGTGATAGTTTTCTATATTATTACATGTAGACTTCCCTCATTAGTTTTAAAGGCAGCACAAAACACCATCCCATGGATGTACCACCATGTGGCAAAATTTTGTGATGGGTATTTGGCTTGTTTCTTGTCTTTTGGTGTTTGGAGATGATGCTGAAGTGAACACCCTTGTGTGGGTGTGTCTTTATGCTTTCCTAACACTGCCTCTCAAGGATAAGTTCCTTCCTGGAGGGAAAATTGCTGAGTCAGAGCAAATGCACATTTCAGACTTTGACTGACATTGCCAAATTGCCATGTCACAGATAGGGCCAACTGCTACACTTATTTTTTTCATGGTGATCAGTCTCTTTAAATTTTAACTAACCTGATTGGTAACGATGCTCTTGAATTCTTTTTCTTTGAGTTTAGTGCTTTTTATTTTTAGTGGGTTTTTTTGTCTCATAAAAGTTTACTGCCTCTATGTCCCCCCCCCACAACCACAAGTATAAAGGGGGTTAACACAATAACCATTAAATATTTGTATAATCATGTAATTTATCTTGTCTTTACCTTTATAATACTTCCCTAAACAAACTTTTGAACCATTATTTGAAACTAACAAAAGCTTGAGTATTCACTCTTTAAATTTTTTAAATCTTGTTTATTGATAGAGAGTGCAACCTTTCTAGAATGGTGGGTTAAAAATGCCCAGTGTTTGTTGGATCTATGAATCTACCTCCTAAAGAAAACTAAAAGAAGCATACTAAATTTTTTATCTTTCAAATAGTTACTTTGAATGCTTTTATGAGAAAGAATACTTACAGAGTTTACAAGTTCTATGTGGGTAAATTTAATGACCAAGCTTATATACATTTTTCAAAAAGGAATTATTTAGGAACAAACCTAACGAGTGAAACAATAACATTTCAGTGAAGACTATAAAAGTAGACAAATAAAATGATAGACTCAAGAATGTAAAACTCAATGTGTTACTCAAGAAAGTAAACTCTGTGAGAGCAAGTAATTTGTTGATTGCTGTATCCCCAGTACCCAGAACAGTGCTGGCGCAAGGGTGCTCAGTAAATATTTGGTGAATGAATGAATGTACATGGGTGGGAAGACGTAATATCATAAAGATGTCTATGTCACCAAATTTATGTATAAATTGAATACAATATCAATAAAAATCTCAGTAGGATTTCTCATGGAATTAGACATTCAAAAATTCATAAGGAAAAGTAAATGTGTTAGAATGTTGAAGATTCTTTTGTAAAAGGAGCATAATGAAGGAGAATTTATCTTATCAGAAATCAAAACATATTAGAAAGTTAGGGTAGTTGCAACAATGAGGTACTGGCATGGGAATGGATAAAGAGACTGGTAGATCAGTAGAATAAAATAATCTAGAAATACAGATACATTTATGGTGGGATAAAAGTAGTATTTCAATTCAATGGAGAAATGAAAGATTATTCAATGAAAGGCATTGGGATAATTGGTTATTTATATGGAAAAAAATTGAAGGTAGCTCCCGACTTTACACTATTCGCACACAAAAATTCCAGATGGTTTAGTGATCTACATGTGAAAAGTCAAAGTACTAAAGTATTAGAAGAATATACCAGAAAATATGTTTATGATCTTGCAAAAAGGGAGATCCCCTTAACCAAGTCTGAAAAAAAAAATCCATAGAGGAAAAGATTGGTAAATTTGACCACATGAAAATTAAAGCCCTATAAAAAACATAATTGAAAAGTGACTGGAAAAAAACATTAACAACACACATAGTGGACAGATTAGTGTTCAGAATATATTTTACAAATCAATAAAAAGAGTGACAATCCAATAGGAAAATGGATAAAGCCAAATACAAGAAATTTACAGAAGAGACAATACAGATAAAAAGGTTCTCAATCTCACTATTAATCAAAGAAATAAACATTGATCCAATAATGTGATTCCAGTCTTTGCCCATGAGAATTTTACAAAGCTTGGAAGACAGTTCGGCAATATCTATCTATTAAAAATGGAAAAATGCACCAAACCTGCGGCCCAGTTCTCAGTCTTCACCCTGGAGGACACTTGTGTGTGTGTACAAAGAGGCTTCTTGCTTCATTGTTTTTATTAGTGAACAAAAAAAGAGAGGAAAGCTTCCATCAATAGAGGAATGTTTGCACAGTGGAGGCACAGCTCCACTGGAGCATGCTATGTAACAGTTAAAAAGCGAGACTGTTGTCCAAGTGGTACATGAAAGATCTGCAAGATGTATTGCGGAGTGAGAGAAGCACGTTGCCGAACGGTGTGTATAATGTGATAGCATTTATGAAAAATGAAGGCAGAAGAATATTTCCCACAGGTCCATCTATAGAAATGAATGTAAAGTAAAGGGAAGAACAAACATAAAAAAGACTGTTTATGTCTCAGGAGTGGAGGAAGGGGACTGGAATCAGGGATGGTGCAATATCCCAATCTAAAGAGAGCTTTAACCTGATCTGTGATATTTTAATTTTACTCAAAGTAGCTCCAAGGATGACCTGTGTAATTCAAAATTAATTTTTAAAATTATAAAGAGAGAGAGAGAGAGGGAACAAGGTCTTTGGGCTGGGTGCAGTTGATATGCCTGAGGAGTCCCTCCACTCCTCCCCAGCTTCCATAGCCTCCTGCTCTCCAACCACACACACAGGAAATCTGGCTGTAATCCCAACTGAAATGTTCCTCCAAACAGCATTAAGAAAGAACAAGCTGTTTTGCAAACATTAGCAGAGAGGGTCCGTTATCCCACAGGCCGTTGGACTTCACCTTAGGGTGGGTAGGGGGACATCCTCAAAGGACACTAATTGTCAGAGTTGATGAGGGTTTTGGGAACAGGTGCGGCTATTGGGAGGGTGAGGTGCAATCTTCACAAGGCCATTTGACAATTTTTTTTAAAAAGCCTTAAATATGTGGATCCCCAAACATGCAGCAATTTTTCTTCTAGAATTTCTGGCCTAAGGAAATGATTGAAGGTACGACTAGAGATTTAACTCCATGGATGTTGATCCTAGCATTGCTTATAATAGTGAAAATAGGAAACAGCCCAAGTATCTAACAAGAGAGGATTGCTGAATAAATCACAGTATTTCATATAAAAATATTATGCAGACATAAAAATAAAGTAAATCCATATTTAATGAAATAAAGAGATGTCCAGGCTAAATTGTTAAGTACTGAAAGTAGGTTCATAAAATAATATTTAAAGTCTGTTCTTATTATTTAAAATACATATTATATCTACATATAGGAAATCAAATTATGAAGTGAGGTTATTAGTGAATGGTGAGATTATGGAAAAATTATTTTCCTTCCTGCTTCCTGTTTATGTGAAAAACAGTAAGAAACCTGGAAAAAAAATTATGCATAACCTCACTTGATTATAAGTAATTTTGACTTTTTAATATTTTTGCTTGTGTTCTATAACTTTTTGTGAATGGAAATATATTACTTATAGGATTAAAAAAGTATTTTCAAAAATCTATAAAATTGTAAAACCTGATTCACAAAGAGTCACTTGTCCAAGTTCACACCTAGCCAGTCAGGGGCAGAGCAAGGCCGGGAGAATGGCCTCTCTCTCTCGGGCCCCCGAGCTCTGCTTCCCAGTGGGTGTCAGGATCTCTGGGTACACTAGAAGGGTGTTCTGGATGTGCTGCTGTCCCTTGTTCCTCAGCTAAGAAGACATGGTCTGGACACAGAAGACAAGAGTGAGGCCAGGCAGGTGGCTGGAGTAGGAGGTGTGGCTAGATCAAACAGGACATGGGAGCCATGACTGGCATGTGCCCAGCCTGATGGGGTCCCGGGGAGATGGACAAACACAGTCATTAGTTCACAGGGCACTTTTTCTGCCTGAGAACGGCGGCCCCTTTGCCAGCCTTCTTCAGGGGGAGAAACCTGCCCCGCTTCTATTTCAGAATGAGCCTAAAGTTTAACCCCAGTCCTCCTAACTGCACTGATCGTGTCCCAGAGAGGCTGCATCACCCAGCTGACCGCTAACCACGACCAGCCCTGCTCTTCCTGGTTCCTGATATCTGGGAGCAGGTGGCAGGGGTGCTGGGGGCAGCCCCCTACCCAAAGCCAAGGGGAGGAAGAGGAGAGGAAGAGAGGAAGAGAGGAAGTTGCCTTGGTCCTGAGCCCATAGCCCCCAGGATCCTCTTTCCTGTGAAACCCAACGGTCTCCAGCCAGATTTCCTGTCCCTTTAGCCCTTACCAGGAATGGGCAGTTGCCCACCAGGGTTGGCCTCAGGGGCCCAGTTACTGTTGGGGTGGGGATAGCCCCCTGAGCCTGATCAGATTATCATCACTCTAGGTCTCCCCTTTACCTTCCCTCCTCCTCTGGGGTCTATTTCCCATAATTGTTTAGACTTGGTTTCTGACTTTTGTCTCTTTCAAAGGAACCCTGGATACCAGGTTTAATCAGAATTCGGGGAGGGGAGTTAGTTGTCTGTACCTCCTGGGGACAGCACTTGTCTAGGCACACAGTGGGGAGAGTAACTCTGGGGACACCCTGTACCCTCCTTTCCTGCCCTTCCTGCCCATATTAGAGGCCTCTTACCCTGTCTCCCAACCCCAGTGGGGGAGGAGAGAGAGTTCAGTCTCGGGGGGCGGGCTCATGTGCCCCACCCCTCCCCCAGCTTGGAGGGCATAAAAGCCTAGATTCAGCTGAGAGGTGCTGCCAATGCCGGTGAACTTCAGAAGTCAGGTCCTGGGGGTTGAGTGACTAAAGCTAGCAAAGGAGGGGCACTGTGGACTCCTCCCTCAAGGAGCACTGGGCTCCAACCATAGGCAGGGCCCATTGAGGTGGAACTGGGGTATAAAGGTGTGAGTGAGGGGCTGAGAGGAGGGGGATGGTGGGGCTTTCTTCTCCCAAATGCGCTGTGAGCTTTGGACACTTACTGGGCTTGGGGTCTTGTTGTAGAGATGAAGCTGCTCCTGGCCCTAGCAGGGCTCCTGGCCATTCTGGCGGTGCCCTGGCCCTCTGAGGGCGCTGCTCCAGGTAACAGTTCCGAAGGAAGGGAAAGGTGGTATGTTGGCGTGGTTCTGACTTCCAGGGATTCCTTCCTCAGTGAAGGCCACCCTGGCTCTGGGGCCTCATGGGAAGGGGGGTCCTTTGGGCCCATTCCTGACCTTGCAACCCCTATTCTGGGCAGCTGTCCTGGGGGCAGTGGAGACCTCAATGGTTGTGACCTGCATGGAGGAGGCGAAGCGGCTAGTGGACAAGGCCTACAAGGAGCGGCGGGAAAGGTGGGGTGCCGGGCACTGCCCAGCTCTGGGCAAGGCTGTCCAGGCCTTTCGGGAAAGCAACAGGCATGGGAAGTGGGGTGGGGCCCTCTTTCTGTCTGTCAGTCTTTGTGTGTGAGAACATCTTCAAAACCACCCTTTCCGTGGCCTTGCCTCTGTCTGGACACCCAGGTCCGTACCCTGTTTTTAAAGGGATACCTTCTTCCTGTCTGTGAATCTGTCTGCACCTTCCTGCGTGTCCATCTGCTGGGCTGGGGCTCTGCTGAGTGGCTCTGCCCGCTTTCTCTGGCCTTACTCGTCCCTCCTCCAAGCAGCATCAAGCAGCGGCTTCGCAGTGGCTTGGCCAGCCCCATGGAACTCCTGTCCTACTTCAAGCAGCCAGTGGCAGCCACCCGGACAGCTGTGAGGGCTGCTGACTATTTGCATGTGGCCCTAGACCTGCTGGAGGGGAAGCTGCGGCCCCTGCTGTCAGGACCCTTCAATGTCACTGGTACTGTTCCCTACAACCCCAACCTCTGCTCGGCTAGTGACTCCTCCAAGCGACCCTACCACCTCCCAGTGATCTCCCCAACTCCTTCCAGGAAGTCTCTGGAACATCGAGTCTCCCCTCCATGTCCTCAGATTGCACCCCCCCCCCAAGGCTTCTCAGCCTAGGATAGGAAACGGGGGGCTCAGCTCCCACACCCTTCTTTCCCGCGCCCGCAGACGTGCTGACGCCCGCCCAGCTGAGCCTGCTGTCCAAGTCCAGCGGCTGCGCCTACCAGGACGTGAGGGTGACGTGCCCTGAGCGGGACAAGTACCGCACCATCACGGGGCAGTGCAACAACAGGTGTGCCTGGCACGGGGCGGCCCCTGGGCCCGCGGGCGGCTGCGGGCCGCGTCAGGGAGCCTGGCCCGCCTGCGGCGCCACCTTGTGTCAGCGTCGCGTCCTCGCCCTGCAGGCGCCGCCCCACGCTGGGCGCCTCCAACCGCGCCTTTGCGCGCTGGCTGCCCGCGGAGTACGAGGACGGCGTCTCGCTGCCCTACGGCTGGACGCGCGGGACCAAGCGCGGCGGCTTCCCGGTGCCCCTGGTGAGCGCGGGCGGGCGGGGCGGGGCGGGGCGGGGCGGGCAGCGCGGAGGCGGCGCCCTGACGCTCGTGTCCCGCAGGCCCGGGCCGTCTCCAACGCCATCGTGCGCTTCCCCACGGACCAGCTGACCCCGGACCGAGAGCGCTCGCTCATGTTCATGCAGTGGGGCCAGCTGATTGACCACGACCTCGACTTCACCCCCGAGCCGGCCGCCCGGGCCGCCTTTGTCAGCGGTCTTAACTGCGAGACCAGCTGCTTGCAGCAGCCACCCTGCTTTCCGCTCAAGGTGTCTCTTCTTCCCGCGCAGCCGCTGCCTGCCGGGTGGGGAGCGTGGCCATCATTCCTGGAAGTGGCCACCCCCCTCTGTGCCCAGGTTTCCTTCCCTAGCTCCCTAGTAAGGCTGGCCCTGCCCTTCACCCCTCCCCGCTGAGGACCTTCCCACTGGCTCTCCAACCTCTGTGTGTGAGTACCCCACGCACAGGCCTCTTTCCTCTCCGCAGAGAAGAGACCAGAACAGGACAGGGAAAGAGAGAGGAGCACACACGGAGCAGAGAAGCAGTGAGAGAGAGGAGGTTTAGGGGGAAGGTCGGAGGACTGGCGGGTTCACCTCCAAGGAGCCCCATGTTCCCCAGTCCAGCCGTCTAGTCATCAGCCCTGGAGCTCAGAGGCACCCTGCACGTGGAGCCTCAGACAGTGACCCCTTGTGGGCCACGAGAAGCCTCCCTGTAGTCTGAGGAAGCCAGAAGTCCTGAGGGACCCTGTTTTGGTGACTGGGTCTCCCCCTCTTGTCCTGGGTTGCATGCTGCTTCCAAGGTGGGATCAAGGCCTTCAGGAGGGTGGGCTGGGGGAGAGCCACTGTTGCGCACTGTCCCTTGCCTTGGTGAGCCAGCTGGGTCTCCCTCTGTGCCACACAGATCCCGCCCAATGACCCCCGCATCAGGAACCAACAGGATTGCATCCCGTTCTTCCGCTCCTGCCCTGCCTGCACAGGCAGCAACATCACCATCCGAAACCAGATCAACGCCCTCACCTCCTTCCTGGACGCCAGCATGGTGTATGGCAGTGAGGATCCCTTGGCCAGAAACCTTCGAAATTTGACCAACCAGCTGGGGCTGATGAAGGTCAACACCCGCTTCAGGGACAATGGCCGGGCCCTGCTGCCCTTCGACAGCCTGCACGATGACCCCTGCCTCCTCACCAACCGCTCGGCGCGCATCCCCTGCTTCCTGGCAGGTCAGACCTGGGCAGGGACCTGGGATGGCACAGGGGTGCTCCCTGCTGGAGCCACAGTGGGCCTATTTGTAAGCAGCTTGTTCCCTCACCAACTTCATGATATTAATCCAGTTGCCTTGGTGACAAGTTGGATGGAGCCAGAAAGGCAAAAAAACAACAGCCCCCCACCCCCAAAAAAACCTGAGACCTAAGAAGGAGACTTGGGGATGGATGGTTGCAGAGCCTCTGTCCATCCGTTTCTCTGTCTCTCTCTTTTTCCCTCTGGATTCTGGCAGAGAGGAGAGTTGAGTCCCCCAGGAACAGGGAACTGAAGGGACAAAGAGCACATCTTGAGCCACATCTTCAATTAGAAATCCACTAGCCACATGTAGCTATGTGCATTTAAATTTGAGCTCATTTAAATTAACAGACATTAAAAATTCAGTTTCTCCACTGCACTAACTACATTTCACATGCTCAATAGTCTCACAGACTAGTGGCGCCCATGGGGCAGCACAGCTGTAAAACATTTTCATTAATTCAGAAAGTTCCATTGGACAGTGCTGCTCCAGAACATCACCTCCTGCCCATCTTGAGTCCCTGTAATAAGAGAGGGTGGGAGTTTAAATTTAAACAGCTGGCAGCCCTGGGGATATCACTGGACTGATGGCACCCATGCTCAGAAGTTTTCCAATGTTGTTTTTTCATTGGGTCTCTTAATTGTCTTGGACTTTGTTTTAAAAATTTTGTTTTTCAATTGCAGTTGACATTAAATATTTTCTGATAGTGTCAGGTGTACACCACAATGGTTAGACAATTGTATAATTACTCCAATGTTTGTTTTGTTTTTAGTAACAGAACAGGTAAGAGAAGCATTCTTTATTGTTACAATTCATTTTATCCTTTGGTGTTTTAAGATCTTTAAAATTGACTTTTAGAGAGAGAGAGAGAGGAAGGGAGAGGGAGAAAGAGAGAAATATCAGTGTGAGAGCGAAACATCAATCAGCCGCCTCCTGCACACCCCCTACCAGGGATCATGCCTGCAACCCAGGCATGTGCCCCGATTGGGAATCAGAACTGGGAACCCTTCGGTGCCTGGGATGATGCCAACCAACTGAGCCACACCAGCCAGGGCTACTCCAATGTTTTTTACTGTAAACCCAATAGTGGGCCTGAGGCCCTTCCCTCTGACCTCCCAGCCTCCCTTCCTGGTGGCTTCTAGTGGCTGAGCCCTGGGGAGGACATTCAAGGTCAGTGCCAGTGTGGACTTTTTGGACTAGTGAGGGAAGAGCTGCACTCCTCAGCCAGTCTGGGCTGCCTGCACCCTGGTGTTGGCAAGCTGCCTGCCCCAGACCTGGATCCTCATGACCTCTGGCAGCTCATGGGATGGAAAAGCTGCTGTCATGGAATTTCCCTCCCACCGGCCTCTAGAGCTGGTGAGGGCTAAACCCGGTGTCCTGCTGTAATGGACCTCGGGCCCTTCCAGAGAAGGGCAGGGGGAGGACTAGAGGGATCAGGGGTCTAACTCAGTTTTTTTGAACAGTCTCAGGTGTGGACTTTACACATCCTGTGCCTTAACCCCCTTCCCTGAACAGGCTGCACAGTGAGCATGTAGTAAGGGTGGGGACAGCAACTCTGATCAGATGGTAGTGGCTTTCTAGAGAAGGATTCTGAGGTTGCATCCGACTTTAGCAAGAGAGAGCGCTGTGATCGTTGGCTATGTCTGACATGGGCATGGAAGCCGGGAGTGCCAACAGGCATGCTGCCTTTGGGCCTTCCCTGAACCAAGAGAATAAGTCATCCAGGCACTGTACAGGGCTCTCCTACTTTTATCAAGAACCGTGTTAAACCCCATGTGTCTGTATGTGTGAGTTGGGTACAAAAAAGCAAAAGACAGCAAGCCTTGTTCTCAAGGAGCTCTCAGTCTCAGGTGCGGGAAGGTGGCAAGTCATATGTCAGATCTGACGCGTATTGAATGAACATCCCTGACCAGCAGTGCCCCTAGACCGAAGAAGCTACTGTGGTGGGCCAGGGAATCAAGGCAGGGGAGGTGTCATCTGAACATGGTGTGAAAGATGGTTGGAGAGGCGGGCTGGTTAGGAGGCATTTCAGGGGAGGGAGTTTCGTTGGAGCAAGTCCTGTCTGGGATGGAGGTCTTGGGAGTGACAGTGACTTTTGTTTTCCTAAGGCGACACTCGCTCCAGTGAGATGCCCGAGCTCACCTCCATGCACACACTCCTTTTGCGGGAACACAACCGGCTGGCCACACAGCTCAGGCGTCTGAACCCCCGCTGGAATGGAGAGAGGCTTTACCAGGAAGCCCGGAAGATCGTGGGAGCCATGGTCCAGGTAGGCAGTCCTGAGCATCGGTGATGCCAGGGGTGGGGCACAGTTGAGATCCAATCATGCCTCTGCCACATCCCCGCTGTCGTCTGACTTTGGGCAACTTAACCTCACGAGCCTCAGTTTCTTCATCCATGATACTATAAAGAGGAAGGGACATATGCGAAAACACCTGGCCGGTACTAAATGCCTGACAGCTGTGGCTTGCCTTCCATCTTTTCTTTCCCAGGCTTGCTCCCCTTTCTACTCTTCTGTCCATTGGGAATGGAGTTGGGATGGTTCAGTTGCTAGGTCTAAAGTGCCTAGTAGCTGTCCAATAAATGCCCCTCCTTCCTTCATCTCATTGTCTCTCTTGGCTCCTTTACCTACTTCCCTGTTCTTTTTGGCTCCATCATAGCTCACTCCGTCTCCTTAACCTCATTTATCCCTGGGCAGTGTTCCTGGTTCTCCCTCCCAACCTTTGATGCTCCAGCACCCCCATCCTCTCAAGACATAAACACACACACACACACCTTTTAAAAACTCTGGAGGGGGAGGAAGTTGCAGATGCTGAGGGTAAGCTCTTGAATTGCACTAAGAACTTAAGTGAGATTCATTTAAGCCTCCGAGGAAATTCCAGAGCCAAGAATCTAGAGTGACACTGCTCTATATCTCCTCTTCACTGTAGGAAGTCATCCAGGGTGGCTCTTTTCCTTCCTGCCTCCCCTCCTTCCATAGTCATATATTGAACCCTACTGTGAGCCAGGTACTTGCTGGACACTGAGTAATTCCAAGAGAAATGAGATGTAAGCATTGCCCTCAAGGAGCTTATAAAGTTAGTAGGAGAAATAAGACCTTGATAACTCAAAGTCAAGGGAGCTATCTGTGACTAACAAAGCCCTTTGTTATTTAATCTTCTGGGGCAGAGGGCAGCATAATTACCCTTAATTTACAATGGAGGAACTGGGGTTCAGAGAGGTTAATAACTTGCCCAAGGCTACACAGCAGGCAAGGGCTCTGTTTATGCCCCTCGGTGCCACTCTATTAGACCTAAATCCAGTGCTGTGGGAGGTAGTTCCCTGGCCGTAGAGGGGTACAAGGGATCCCCAAGCCAGGAGCAGGTAGAGACTCTACAAGAAGGGGTGAGCAGAGAGGCCAATCTGAGTGACTTTTCTTTAGATCATCACTTACCGGGACTACCTGCCCCTGGTGCTGGGGCCAGAGGCCATGAGGAAGTACCTGCCCAGGTACCTCTATTACAATGACTCGGTGGACCCTCGCATCTCCAACGTCTTCACCAATGCCTTCCGCTATGGCCACACCCTCATCCAGCCTTTCATGTTCCGCCTGAACAATCAGTACAAGCCCATGGGGCCCAACCCCCGTGTTCCACTCAGCAGGGTCTTTTTTGCCTCATGGAGGGTTGTGCTGGAAGGTGAGTGGGACCTAGGCCAGGAGAGAATGGGCTGGAAGCTGAGGGTGGGGTAGGGCTGGGTTTGGCCACAGGGAGCTAGGGCAAGAGAAATGCTCTTTCCTTCCATTCTTGGGGGATCTGATCTGGCTTTCTAGCCTCAGTTCACCTGACTCTGCTCCTACATCTAACAATAAAGAACGGGGTGGAGCTGGCTCATAGGGAGCTGGCTCCTTACTATATGTTGTGACTCTGTGACCCAGGAGCCCAGGGGTGTTGGGATCACCCTGACCCTGCAAACCTGAATAACATAATTCCCCGAGACCTTGATGCCCCGTGAGGACCTTCCCACCGGGGCCACCTTAGCATCAGGAGCTGCATGTGCACAGCCCTTGTCTGCAATCCCCCTGGCCCTACCTTGGACTTATCCCTGCCTCCTATCTGAGCTCTGATACTGAGCTCCTTTTGTCCCCAGGTGGCATTGACCCCATCCTCCGGGGCCTCATGGCCACCCCTGCCAAGCTGAATCGCCAGAACCAGATTGTGGTGGATGAGATCCGGGAGCGGTTGTTTGAGCAGGTCATGAGGATTGGGCTGGACCTGCCTGCTCTAAACATGCAACGCAGCCGGGACCACGGCCTCCCAGGTGAGGGGCTGCAGGATCCCCCTTGTCCCCAGCTGCCCAAGACTTCCCCTAGACGCAGCACCTTGCTCCTAGGAATCGGTCTGAGATCAGGCACCTACCTCTCCCTGGGCCCACCTGGTCCATTTCAGCAATTCCTGGCCTCCTCTGCATTGCTGTGACCCTTAAACTTGAAGCATCATAATAATAGCAACGAGCCCCCTAACCTCCATAGTCTGAACATCGGCCTCCATCATCATTTCATTTTGCTTCATTTTACATGAACTCTGAGAGGAAGAGAGTATTATCATGTGCATTTTACTGATGAGAAAACAGGCTTGCAGGGATTTGAAACCTGCCTAGGTTCTCCAACCATCAGTGATGGAGCTGGAATTCGAACCCAAATCAGCATGACCTCAAAGCCTGGGCCTGTGTAATAGGACAGCCAATGTGGCTGAGCCTTCTAGACACACTTTGTCCCTCACAGGTCTGAGATCTCCAGAGGGGGACAATGAGATGTCCCTATATTTGGACCTGATAGAGCTATGGCAATTTAGGATTTGCCTTAGGGTGGGAGGGCAAGGGAAAGACAGAGAGGGTCCTGGAGCGCCTTAGCTGTCCCCTTGGCTTGAGCCAAGAGTTCAGGGTTCCCTAGGGGAAGCCCTTCTGTGTCCTCCCGTCCGTCCGTGACTCTATATATGGCCTCAGTGTCTTGGGAAGGAGCGTTTTCTAAGATGCACCCACAGCCACCTCTCCCCTCCCCCCATGCAGGGTACAATGCCTGGAGGCGCTTCTGTGGGCTGACCCAGCCCCAAACAGTGGGCGAGTTGGGCACAGTGCTGAAGAACATCAACCTGGCGAGGAAGCTGATGCAGCAGTACGGTACCCCCAACAACATCGACATCTGGATGGGCGGGGTGTCCGAGCCCCTGAATACCAACGGCCGTGTGGGCCCTCTCCTCGCCTGCATCATCGGGACCCAGTTCAGGCACCTCCGCGACGGCGATCGGTGAGGAGGCAGGCGGGGTGGTCGAGGCATGCTGTGTGGCCCTGTCCCGAATCTCTCGGGGTCCCAACTTTTTCTGGTGAAATGAAGGGCTGGAAGGAATCTGTGATTCCCAGTGTGTTCCAGGGAGCCTCAAGGTCATTCCTCATGTGCTCTGAACCTGTTGGGGGTGCAGCAGGGAGGGACCTGGACCTCTGGTTGTGAAGGAGGGAAGAAATAGAAAATGTTTCAGGTTCAACCACAGTGCTGTCTGTCACTATTGAACAGTCCCATCCTTGCTTCTGCTAGTGTCATTTCATCATGGTTCTGACTTCTGTCATACCTAGTTGTCACCTAGCCTGTATTGTGCCTTTGGGAAGATTAGAAAGGTGTCCCTCTCCGGTGGACAGATTATAAACACCCCCAAGATTCGCTCCACCCCCATGGGTGTAGCTCAGACCAGGGCACAGGCTTTGTAAGCCAGTGCGGGAGCAGCTCCCTGTCCAGCGTCAGTAGTGCCCAGAGGCCACGGGGGTGAGGGCATCTGGGAGGCTGGGCTGTGCTCTGTGCAGAGTGGGGCTTCACTTGTTTGAAAACCCCTGGCTGCCCGAGGGCCTGGAGCTCTCCTGTGCTGGAGAGCGGTGTCTGCTGTGGTTCCCCTGGCACCCAGGGAATGGCTCACGCCAGGTGATGCCCTCCCAGCCCAGGAGGGCCTCAGGTGCGATGTCCGTGGGTGTTCCCGTGCAGGTTTTGGTGGCAGAGCAAGGGCGTATTCAGCATGCAGCAGCAGCAGGCCTTGGCCAGGATTTCCTTGCCTCGCATCATCTGCGACAACACGGGCATCACCACCGTGTCCAAGAACAACATCTTCATGTCCAACACATTCCCTCGGGACTTTGTCAACTGCAGTACACTCCCTGCGTTGGACCTGTCTGCGTGGAGGGAAAGAGACTAGAGGCTGGGTAAGGGGGTGCAGAAGCGAGGTGAAGGCGGGGTCCAGGTGAAGGCTGGGCTGGCAGTCGCAACCACAGCTCTCCCGTCCCTAGGTGAGCCCATCCCTGTTCTGGATGTCGGCCGAGAAAATGAATGACTATACATTCCTTAATATGTGTGCGCGCACGTGTGCAATGTATATAAATTGCGTTACATGTGTGTATTACCTGCGAACACGGGTAGCGTGCTGTGTGCTCTGTAGGTGTCATTTATGTGAGCGTGTGTTGGCCGTTTCTGTGAGTATTGAGTGTATGGAAGGCAGCGGAGCCCAGCGGTGAGGAGCACAAGCTCAGGAGCCAGACTGCTTGGGTTCAAGTCCCTGCTCTGCCGCTTACCAGCTGTGTGACCTTGAACACTTCACTCGGCCTTGCTCGGCCTGTTTCCTTCTTCATAAATAAGAAGGAACAGCTGCTTTTACAGGGGTCATGGCTCCTCACAGGGCTCGTTTGCATCCTCTAGTTCCTTGATTACTGAGTATTTACTGTCTGCCAGGCACTGACTGTGCGAGGCATGGGAAACAGAGAGGCAGACACCGTTTCTCCCCTCATGGAGCTTTCAGCTCAGCAGCGCTGTCGTTAGCGGAGGTGAAACAGCGACCCCTGACCCCTGGAGGAGCGGCCATTAGCAGCTGGGCTGTGTGTGGTGGCTGAGTTACGGGCCCGGGGGGGCCAGGCTCAGTCCATGGCTCCCATTTTCCTTCCTTACCCTGTTCTTTTATTTACAGGAGCTGCCTGGAGAGGAACTGGGGCACAGTGGCTCTTTTGTACCGTTTGTTTGTACCTGACATTTGTGATAATAAAGTAGCGCTGATGGAGGTCTTTACTCTGTGTCTGCAGTGGGGCAGGTCTCAACACAAGGCTCGCTCTGGGCTCTGAACTTGAACCAGTGTGGTCTGTGCCTCAGGGCCCTGTGTTTTCTGAACTGGGGGTGAGGGTATCCAGGAGTCTTCCTTTGGCTGATCCGTACTTGGGAAGCAGTCAGTTCTTAGAAGCCTAGGGTGTGGGCCAAATCCAGTAGGCCCTCGTCACCTTCCACGCATACCACCTGGAGAACAGGACTTTCGGCAACCAAGTCCTTATGGTCATTCATTGTTCCAGTAAATATCCGCTATATGCTCACTCTGTGTCAGGCATGTGTCAGGTGCTGGGAAATGGGACAAAATGCTGGCCTGCAAGAGGTCAAGGGCAGAGGTGTGATGGGAAGGTACCTCTGGACCCTGCACCTCTGCAGCCTGGCCCAGTGGTTCAGGGGCCGTCACACAGTAGACTCCTCAGTCCTGGCTCTGGCCAGAGCTGAGACAAGGGAAGGAGGGCATTTCCCTATTGCCTGAGCATGACCCCTATAATCCGAAAGATGGATTCCTTCTTTCCACATTTAGGGAGGGGCACCCGCAGCTGGGAACCTGAAGTTGTGTAGGATGCTAGAGCTAATGTACCCATAGGAGCCCCAGGCCACATTAGGAACTCACCAGAGCAGGATAAATACTATTTATCTTCAGTTCACTGATGATGAACATGGTAGTCAGAGTTGTGAAGAGGCTTATTCGAGGCCTTTAAGGAGTGGGTACCAGAGCCAGGGCCGTAGCCTAGGTCTCTGGCTCCTGGGCTCTTCCCACAAGATGGTTAAGTACCTCCCACCCCCACCCCCAGCAGTCAGGAGACCTGGAGGCCCTGACTGGGCTGACCTTACCCAGAGGGTCATTTAAAAAGAATACATGAATATGATTGGGTAGCAGCACAAGGATATTCTGGAGATGCACCTGTAGAGGCCTCCCAGGCTCCAAGGACTACCCTAGAAGAAGAGGGTATGTCCCAGAAGGGCCTCTGGAAGGGAAATTAGCTCTAGATGCAGGGGAATCCAGGCTTGGCTTTCCTCTCTTTGATCCCTTGGCATTACCCTAGGCCCTCTCTCTTGCCTTTCTATGGCCATTGCTGCCTTTCCTGGGAGTCCCTTGCCTCCTCCTTTTCTTGGAGAGCTCTCTGAAATTCCACCAAATCATGCCTTCTTACCCCACAGCCCATGTACACATCGTAGTGGTAAAACTGTAAACATCTAGTTACTTAATTAGCAGTGATTCCAACGCCTGCCTTCCAGAAAGGAACGGTGTCATTGCCAGCATCTCTAGTCAGTGATCAGGTGTTTATTGAGTGCTTACTGCATGCCAAGCACCTTGTGGGTGGCAAGGGAGACCCTCAGAACCAGGTCAAGTCCCTGGGTCAAGGAACTTATGATCTAGTTGAGAAGGAGGAAAGATAAGGATGCAAAGGCCACAGCCTCAGCCAAGACTTGTTCCAGGGCTAAGGTGGGTGACAGCTGGCAAGCTAGACTGGAAGGGCATCTCAGCAGGTCTGCGTCATGACAGATGAGGATTTCCCCAGGCAGAGGGAATGGGAGCAGTGGAAGAGCTGGAATGGCCAAGGCTCTGGCCTTGGGCTTGCGTGGGGTATGCATCTGGCAAGTGTAGCGAGACCTGGCTGGAAAGGGCTGGGACAGGATGTGGAGGACTCAGGGACTGGTCATTGAGCTTGCTTGAAATGGCATCATGGACCAATGGGCGCTTTCCTGCACAGTGTGGGAGGCCCCTAATTCCCCACTGAGGCCCAGGGCGAGAGGTCCAGCTTCTCAATGCTTGAGCAATCCACAAAGCCTTGGGGGTAGCTGTTGGCCTGGAATGGGTTCAGCGGGACCTTGGTGATGTGGGTGGTGTCACAGACAAGGCGTGAGAAGGATATTTTCTTTAGAGAGTCCCGCTGCTTCTCAGTGAAGACCCCAGGGTTCTCCCACCAGAACCTGCAGACACAGAAGCACAGTCTGTCTATACAGCCCAGCCATTGTCCCTTCCCCACCTGCCAAAGAGGGAGGAAGGAGGTCATGGGGAACATGCTAAAGTCTGCATTAGTCCTCATGCAGGAGGTGGGGACACACACCTTGGGGAAGGGTCAGCCCACCCCTGCCCTCCCACTGAGGTCTAACTTGCCTGTCTCCATCTCGAATCTTCTGGAACTGCTTCCCCAGGAGACAGGCCAGGAGAGGCCCCACCCGGCCCCTTTCTATCAGTGGCTCAGCAGTGGCCCCAATCCAGATGTCAATGTTGTCAGGGGTCCCGTAAAGATCCAGTAACTTCTTAGCCAGCATCTTGTTTTTTAGCACAGCGCCCAGCTCTTCCAGTGTCCGGGGCTGCAAGAGGTCGCAGAAGCCTCTCCAGGAGTTATACCCTAGGATGGAGAGGCTGAAGCTGTCTCATTCTGGGGACTACTTGCCCAAAGCCCCCCTTGGGGACATACCCACTCCAGCTCCATCAGCCCCAGAAAGTCTAAACTCATAGCTTTCAGGATGCGATTCCATTGTTTTCTACCTGTGGTACTTCATTCTCAGGAGGGCTAGCAGGTTATGTGGGTCCAGGCACTATTCTAAGCACATATGGAAACTGAAGAACAGAGATGTTAAGCAACTTGCCTAAGGTCACATAACTAGAAATGGCACAGGTGGAATTTGAAGCCAGGTTGCCTAGCTCTTAATCATAATATTAAATTGCCTTTCCTGGGTATGAAAGAAAGGCCCCATGGTCATCGGTTTCTCTCTATACCCCTCTTCTTAATTTTTTCCTGGGCTTTCAGACTGGTTGTACAAGTCAGTTGGTGACCTCTTTTTCATTTGAGGAGCTCCAAGATGGTACCAGATCTGTTCTCTTGCCTCTGCATTAGGGAGAATGGAAGATTCCATTTCACAGATGAACAAATAATCAGTTTGACAACTTGGTATCTCTGCCCTCTGTTTTAAAATTGATCAGATCCTCGGGATTATAGGAGAGAGCCCTCTGGAACCCCAGAAAGTAGCTAAAAGTTCCCCAGGCCAGGCCAGGCCAGGCCAGCCCCAGCCCCACTCACCAGGCATCCCGTGGTCCCGGCCGCGCTGTATGTTGATGGCAGCCAGGTCAAAGCCGTGGATCTTCTGAGTGGGCTGGAAGAGCTTGTTGCGCAGCTCTCCCGTCATCATCTTATTCTGCTTCACCAACTTGGACTTGCTGGCCAGCAGACCGCGCACCAGGGGGTCATTTCCACCTGCAAGGAAGACCATCCTGGGGATGAGGGGAGGGTGGGGACATCTTCCACTACTGATCCCCCCCACCCCATCCCCAGGCATTTTCTCTTGGGTTAAAGTAGGGCCAAACGACCATCTCAGGCTAGAAGTGGGGATAGGAGCACAGTGCGGCCTGCAGGGTGTGCTGTTGCGCTGGTGGAAGGAAGGGCCATTCATGAGATAATGGCATGAAGATAAACTTAAGGATTTTTTAAAAATCCTCACCCAAGAATATATTTTTCATTGATTCGAGAGAGAGAGGAAGGGAGAGGGAGAGAGAGAAACATCCATGTGAGAGAGAAACCTTGATTGCCTCATACACACATCCCAACTGGGGATCGAACTCACAACCTGTGCCCTATAGGATGACATTCTAGCCACTGAGCCACATGGGCCAGGGCAAGCTTCAGAATTTTTTCTGAGCTCTAGTTCAGAGAGTTGGCTTCTTCTCCTTCCATTTGTTCCCTTGAGGAATGTTGCAGTATGGGAAGAGGGAGCAGAAATCTACAGAAATTGGCCCTGACTTGTTAGGTCTTAATTAAGGCCAGTTTCGACACAGCCCAGCCCAGGCTAAAGGGAAGCTGGGTCCAACCTTTGGCACTTAATGGAAGTGGAAAGCTCTAGAGGGGAGTAGAGAAGAGCAATTTACTTACTAAACCCATCAATTCTTTTTACAGGGATCAGAGAAACCAACCTGGTGCAGAGAAAGGTGGGAGGAAAAACCTGGCACCTTAGAGGCCAGGTGAGGAAAGAATAATCACTGGTATTTACTGACCACCTCCTGTGCATTGGGAACTGTTGTAGGGTGCTCTACGCATATATTTCAAATTTTTTCTATACCCTTTGAGATAGGTACTATTATTGACCACATTTTACAACTGAGGAAACTGAGGCTCAATGAAGAGAATTCCCTTGCCCAAGGTCACACAGAAAGTGCCTGGAGTCTGACTTGCAAGCCAGGGTTCCTGAGTTAAAAGCAGGCTGCAGGGTGAGGCAGCCAGGTGCCAGCACTTGCCCGAATGGATTTACCATCTTGAACCATCCTCCAGGTGTTGAAGAAGAGGGTGTGCATGGGGAGCTCAGCCTCTGGCCCCCACGGCTGGTAGTTCTCATCTAGGCGGAATATGCTGGAGGGAACCTCCAAGTGGCCAAAGCGGAAGGCGAAGGTGAAGACATTGGAAATTCGGGGATCCACAGATTCGTTGTAGCCTCGGTATGGAGGGATCCACTTCTGCATCTCCACACCTAGCAAAATGGGCAGGTAGTCCCTATAGGTGATAATCTGGAAGGAGAAACAAGTCACGAGGAAAGGGTGTGAGAAGAGTGAAACCTCTGCAGAGTGAGGCTGGAGAGGCGCTGCAGCTGCGAGGGGTAAGCTGTCAGAAATCAAGGAGAGCAAATGGGTAGCACATGTGTCTGATTCCCTTTCCCGTGACCCTGGCAGACATCACTAATCGATCGTGACAGTCTTTCTGCTGATCTCTCAGGATTTGTCTCAACACAGGCTCTACGCATCAGTCATTTGAATTTGGCAGTTGAGGTGAACTCTGGCATCTTTGCCCTAAGTTTATGACCTTGAAGCCAAAGTGACAGTTCTTGCGTGTCGCTTTAACATAATCGTATCAGATCATTAAACTTTTCCCCAAAGGCCAGGGCCAGGGGGATGAAAGACCACAGAATGGTTCACAGGGCAACCAAAGGAAGTTCATTCAGCCTCCAGCTCTGAGAGAGATGCTGCACCATGGGGAGGTCAGTTTCTGGTTTTGTTTTACTGAAAGCGACGGACTAACATAAATTAAGAAAAATTTCAAAAACTAAAGAATCATGCCACTGCATAACACAATAATTATATTAATTTTTTATTCTTTCTCATACTTGTCTATATAATACATGTCTGACATAGTTGTAACCCTAGAGAATGCCATTCTGCTTTTCCACTTAACATTTGTCACATTTCCATCTAGCTCACAGCTATATAATGACGTGTGTAATATTGTATTGCACTCGTGGTCCTTCTCTGACTCTTAGGTTGCTTCCAATTTGTTCAGCAGCGTAGACTCTGTGGATGGCATCCTTGGAGCAGGCGGTCTGCCCCTTGGGCTATGGGAACCAGCAGGAGACAGAACCCCCTGCCTTTGGCCACAGTGGACTGGCCCAGTTTAATGGCACTTGATCTGAAGGGACAGGTGGGGTCATATGGGTTTTCATTTTCTACCGTGTGCAAAAAAGCAGGGAAAACCCATCTGCAGAGAGAGAGTGGAGAAAAAAGAAGCGAAGAGAGGAGCAGAGAGGAGGGAGGGACAGAGTAACTGCTTTCATTGCAGATGCTTTCCCATCTCTGGCTCTAACCCTTGCTGAAGCCCAACTACATTCCCTGCCCTGAGGTTCCAGGAGAAACCCTTACAGCTTCCCTTTGGCACATATGTACAGTTGAACCACTGCTGAACATCTGAACTAGCCTGAGTGGGTTTCTTTTTCTTGCAGTCCAAAAAGCCTCGTTATGGACTGAATTGTTTCCCCCGGGAATTCACACGTTGAAGCTCTAACCCCTAATGTATTTGGAGAGTGGGCCTGTAAAGAGGTAATTGAGGTTAAACGAGGTCATGAGGGTGACGTTCTAAACCAATAGGGCCAGTGTCTTTTTAAGAAGAGGGAGAGGCCCTAGCTGGTTCGGCTCAGTGGTTAGAGCGTCAGCCCGAGGGCTGAAGGGTCTCGGGTTGGATGCTGGTCAAGGGCATGCACCTCGCTTGCAGGCTCAATCCCTGGCTCCTGTCTGGCGTGTGTAGGAGGCAACCAATCAATGCGTCTCTCACATTGATGTTTCTCTCTCTCTCTTCCCTTCCACTCTCTCTGAAAAGCAATTGAAAATATATCCTTGGGTGAAGGTTAAAAAAATTCAGCCACTACTCTGAATCCAGGGGTTCATTTTGGGGACAAGGAGCTGAAGAAACAAAAGGGAGGGCTTAAAAGAAAGACAGTTGGCGAGAAGATGGGGGGAATGGAAGTGTGAAAAGCAGAGGAGACAGCTGGCGTGTGGCAGTGAGCAGAGGGCAGAGGCAGGAGCGGGAGCCAGGGGGCCTGTGAGGAAGGTGCCTGGGCCTCTGTACCTGCATGAAGGCTCCCAGGATTTTCCGGGCTTCCTGGTAGAGCTTCTCTCCATCCCACTGAGGATTGAGCCTCTTCAGCTCCCCGGCCAGCCGGTTGTGCTCTCGGACAAAGAGGGTGTGGGAAGAGGACAGCAGGGTATGCTCTGAGGTTCGGGAATCTCCTGAAAGCCCAGAGGCAGGAAAGTGGATTCCCCCTGAGCAGCCCCAGATCCCAGTAATCTGCACTAAAAAATAAATGATGGTGCCTCCCCCGCCGGGGCCCTCTCCTAAGCCCCTCCTTGCAGTTAACTTCTGGGAAGTCAGGTGGAGAAAGATCAGGGTGGGGACCCACCGGGTTGAATCTCAGCTCCATACACACACACTTTTTAGCACAAGTTACTTAACAGCTCTGAGCCTCAGTCTTCAGATCTGTGAAAATGGGTATAAGGCCACCCTCACAAGATTGTAGTAAAGGCTACAGATGACATTAAGAAGTAAAACTTTGCTAATTACAATCCCAACTGTCTTCTACGATGGTGCCTACCATACAAATAAACATGGGGCTTTTTTACTATGGAGCAACTTTGAAGGTTTTAGGAATTCAAGTTTGAGAGTAGGAGCCTGGGTAGGGTTGAATTCCTCTGGTAAAGGAAGAGGAATCTGGGGATGGAGGCTATCGGGAGGGCAGACCAGGACTGGGGTCGGTTAAGTGGTAAAAGACCAGGTATTCCACAAGGGGGCTTCTCCTTGTGTCCTCTAACCATCGGGAAAGTCTGCTGAATTCACAGAGGCCTGGTATTAGTGGGTATTTTTGTGGAAAACTTCAGGAAAGCGCTCAGTTTTGTGTGTGGATTGATATGAGACATGTGGAGGCAGAATCTGAGCTCTATGAAGAGATCTGGGCCTACGGGCTGACCTCTGCCATATCAGGGCGGGCAGGGGTTTGTCCCGGGAGAGTGAGTTTTTGGCAAAGGGAAGGCCCCCAGAAGCCAAAGGCAGAGAGGACCAAGATGGCATGAGTCCCCAAATGAATAGAATTGGGGGGCTTTGGTTGCGCACAGGCTATAGGGAGTGTGGGCTTTGTGCCAACCTTATAAAATGCCTTGAAGTTATCTTAATAAAATTATTAAAATGAGCACAAAAATTCATCATCAAGGATGTTTGTTACCTAAAAACAACAAATCACAGAAAATCCTAGAAATGACTTAAATGTCTCCAAGTAAGTTGCTAAAATAAATTATGGCGCTATGTCATGTGACACCAGGCAGCCATTAACCATCATGTTGTGGAAGAAGATGGGATATGTCAAGTGCAGATGTCAGGTGCTAGAGCTGCACTGGAGGGTCCTGATTATGTAAAATGATATAGAACTATATCTACAATAGAAAAAACCTGGGAAAATAGGCATTAAAATGTTAATGATTTTCTGTGGGTGGTGGGATTTTTTTTTTTTTTTTAATTTGTGGTTTCTGGGTTCCCTAGATTCCCCCCCCCCCCCAGTGAGCACATGCCCTTAGGTTCTGTATCCAGTGCTGGCCAGTGCCAGAGGCAGCGGTGGCTTGGTGTGCATTTTCCCATAAGATGATGAGAGGCCGTGGCAAAGCTGCCTAGAGGCCCCGTGAAGTTTCTCTGGCTTTCCTCTGCTCTCCATTCCCTTGTTTCCACCCTAGACTCACCTCCCTGGAAGCAGGGCACGTTGGCAGTGGTGTTGATGAACTCACAGGGGCTTGGCTTCTTCTTGTCAAAGGGCAAGAAAGCCAGCCCGTGGTCCCAGACCTCCTGGTTGACAGCCATGAGGCCCAGGGGGCTGCTGACGTTGCGGAGGCTGCGGGCCAGGCTGGGCTCAGGGCCATATACTAAGCTGGCATCCAGGAAGGAGGTCAGAGCGTTGATTTGCTCTCGGGCCGGGGTCTGGTATGGCGGAGCGGGGCAGACGAACCCGGCTCGGAAGAAAGGCATGCATTTCCCTTGAGTCTTCACCTTGGGGTCACCTTCTGGGAACTGCAGAGAGATTGGGGGTGGGTGACTGGGCAGAGGTGGTACAGCTGGGCCCTGGCAATCTCTCCCCAGAGCAGGTCTGGATGAAGCTGGCAAAGATGCTGATGGTGTCCTCCTGGGACCGCAGTATCAGACACTGACTCTAGATACCTGCTGATGCTACACATCCAGGGCCCACAACCCTGAAGTTCATTACATCCTGCTGTGTAAAAGGGCCGAGGGGAATCTTTCAATCTTTCAGATAGGGCTCCACATTTTTGATGGGAGAGAGTCCTGAGATCCCTGGACAGGGAAGCAGGGCCTGAGATGGAAAGGGTTTGTTAATAATTGCTACCAACAACAGCTACTACGTATGTATTTTGCACCTACCATGTGCTAGGCATTATGTATACTTTCTCCCTTTGGTCCTCATGAAACCCTATAGGGTAGCTAATTCAGTCCCATTTTACAGGTGAGAAAACTGAGGCTCAGAAAGGTTAAGTACTTTTCCCAAGAACTTACAAACTGGAAAGGAAAGATGTGAGACTCGGATCCGGATTGGCCTCACTCCACAGCTCAGGTGCTTCACATCATAGCACATAGCCTTGACTCGTTTGTTGTTTTGAGTGACGAAATCACTTTCTAACCCTAAAATCCATGAAGAAGGGGCAGCACTGCAAGTTCCCCTCCCTTCCTGCTGGAAATTCCCACAATTTCTGACAGTTTCAGTTCTTTCTGGGAGTAGCCTTCCAGGACCCCAGGATGATTATCACAGCAACTTTTCTGTGTATGAAACGAATCTCCTGGGGATCCTGGTAAAGTGTAGGTCCTGTTTCCCAATGTCGGCGATGAGGCTTGAGATTTTATATTTCTCCTAAATCCCCACGTGGTGCCAATGCTGCTGGCTGGGGACACAGGCAACCCTCCCCACAGCTTCCTGATTTTGCCATTCAAGGCTGCTTGTCCATTTCCCACACAGGCCCTTTGTCCTTGAGGGGAGGGACAGTGTCCTCTCAGCCTTTGGATCCCAGCACACAGTGTGCTGCCTGGCACGAAGTAAATGAATAATGTCTATTTCCTGCATAAACGGGTGAGCGAATGAATGGACATGTGAGGACTGGGGAGCTGTCAAATCAGCACTCAAGATCTACTCAGAGACCCTGGCTGATGGGCTGGAAATGTCTGCCCCATCAGGGAGGCCAGGGCTGTCAGGGACGCGCAGCCGCAGGGCCTACCATGATCGGGAAGCAGTTGTCTCCCTGGATACAGTACTTGTCACATTGCTCTTTGGAGTACTCGCTGCTCCCTATCTCAGTGTCGGGGGAAAAATCCAGGTCGTGGTCCACGATTTGGCCCCACAGCATGAACAGCAGGGACCTGTTTTGGTCCAGAACATCCTCACTCAGGTAGCTTGCAATCTGGTTGGAGACCTCACGGGCCTGCAGGAGGGGAAAGAAGGGGAGGGGGGAGGGTTGGAGAAAAATGTGCTTTGAGGATTCAGATTCAATTGCAGTTTTTTTGAGAACCTACGATGCAACAGCTACACTTATTTAATTCCCATAACAAGCTTGTGAGGTGCGTGGCATCACCCCCGTTTTGTAGAGGAGACTGAGTCCTAGAGAGGTGAGCCACAGGCCAGATACCCAAGGTCAGCCACAAAGGGACAGGGATGGGATTAAACGCAGGTCCCTATGACTTGACGGCTTGCGAGGCCAGTGTCCTTTCCACCAGGGGAGGGAAGACAAAGGCAGGCTGCCTGTGAAGTGCGGAGCCGCCAGGTGTCTGGGGAGAGGAGAGAGGCTGGGGAGGGGCTGCCAACTCAGACGAGGCCGCCGGAGAGGACCTCCAGGCAAACGACAGCTGATGCGCCCCGGGAGCTGGGGCAGGGGAAGCGTAAGCAGGATGGGGTAGGGAGGCCATCTGCCTAGGAGACCCCAGGGTATCTGGCCTGCGGGCAACTGGGATGTGACAGCCCCGTGGCTGGGTTCAGGCTGGGGGCGCTGCTGCCCTCTGGTGGCACTTTGGGGAACGACGCCAGGCCCAAGTCCTAGAGCCCGTCTCTCCGCCGACGCAGCCCCGCCACGCATCCTCTGTCCCCCTCCCGTTTCTCCTTCCTCGTCGCAGCTCGTTCCCTGACTCCCATCCTTCGCCCTCCTCCTCGGGCTTGTCCCCCCCGCCAGCCTGGCCTCACCAGCGGGATCCGGAAGCCGTTCCGGGTCTTCCCCGGCGTCCACCCGAAGGGCAGGGCGAGCCCGTCCTCGTACTCCGCGGGCAGCCAGCGCGCCAGCGCCCTGTTGGCGGCGCCCAGAGCGGGGCTCCTCCTGCAACCGCACGACCGGCGCTCAGCCTCGCCACTCCACTCCGGGGTCTGCTTCTCCGCAGACCCCACAGGGGTGCCCGGGGAAGGGCCAGGAGCCTCTGCCCGGGGGGGGGGGGGGGGGGGGCTCCGGGGAGGCGCCTCTCGAATGTGGGGCGTCCGAACCACCCCACCCTCGGAAGGCGCGGGGCGCCTATGCCCTGGGGAAAGGTGCTGCTCCCAGTGGGATCCGCTGGGGGAGTTAGGAGAGGGCTCCAGCAGAACAGATCCCGGGGGCGCGCCAAGTTTAGGAGGGTAAGGCAGTGGGAGCGCTGCCTGGATGCGCAGCCGGCGGTCCCTGCGCGGGGCTGCGCGGGGCTGCGCGGGGCTGCGCGGGGCTGCGCGGGGCTGCGCGGGGCTGCGCGGGGCTGCGCGGGGCTGCGCTCGCTGAGGCCGATCGCTGGGCCTGGTGGTTGGGAGGGCCTGCCCCCCACAGCTACCCAAGCCCACTCGCCTGTTATTACAGTCTCCCGTGATGGTGCGGTAAGAGCTGTTGTCGCATGTCACCACTGGAGCAGGGACATCACAGCCTACCTCCGAAGAGAGTGCAGTCAAGTCCAGGCTGGGGCCTGAAACAGAAGGGACCCCAAAGGGGCTGAGTTCTTTCTCCACTTTGAGGCACTGAGGGCAGGCAGGAAGGGGAAACCGGGGATGAACTTGCATTTGGGGGAATGCATCCTATGTTCTCAGTAAGCATTTCTGAGGTGGCTTCTCACTTAATCCTGACAACTCATTAAGGCAAGAATCTAAGTTCCCATTTTACAGAGAAGAAGCTGAGACCATAGTGCTCAAGAGACTTGCCCAAGGCCACACAGATCATAGCTGCTCAAGGCCCCAGAGTTGTTAGTAATTCTTCGTCAGGTCATGTGAATGGACAGGTCATTCTCTTACAATAGAAATACCCCTGGGAGGTTAAGCGCTTGTTAGTATGAGTTAGTTTGATAAGATCACTTTTCTTCTAAAGCTTCCCTGACATCTAAACAACCGAGCAAGCAGGAATCTAGATAGGGAAGACGTTGGGGAGGGACAGGTCATTTTTAAGTGAGGGGCACTGTGGCCTTGGGAGGAGTAACAGTGGGGGGCTTTAGGCATCAGAGGCCCCCATGTGGGCACAGAATGGAGAGGGCACCAACCTCCTAATACAGCCCGTGATCCATCCTAGTACCTACAATGAAAGACAGGCAAGGGACTCTGGCCCTATGGGGCTTCCTCAGAGGGACCATCTGTGAAAGTTGTCAGGGACTTGGGTTCAACCCCCAGCATTTTTGAGTATGAGAGTCCAAGGGGCTCTCACCTTCTCCCTACCTTGCCCCAGTTTCCTTCTTTTGGAACTTTGGGATTTTCCCAAGTCCTAGGCCACATATCTTTGCTCACTGGATGTCAGAACCAAACCCCTTCCTCCAGGACTCTCCATGAGCTGTGACATTTGGGGGTGGAGGGGTTGGAAGAACTCATGATCAATCCATCCACTCATTGTTTTAGCTGCATGTTACCCAGAAAATGTTGGAAATCTCATCTCCTGTGATATAATCCCAGTAAATCCCTCAGACACAGGTGGCTTAAGTGTCCCCTTCACTGGCGGAAAGTGGTGACACTGTGGTTTGGAACAGGGAGCCCATGTTTACTGACTTTAGTACTTCCCCTGGATAGAGGCCTTATAGATGGTATTATACTAAGAGCATGAATGCCCCCTCATTTAGAATTAACAGTGTGACCTTGCTGGGCTTTGAGTTTCTCTCCCTGCAAAAAAGAACACTGGCCTAGCTGTCCTCTCAGCCCCTCCTTGCTCTGCTGGAGTGCTTCTCCAAGGACATTGCTCCTCAGGGGAAATGCAACTTTTGGTGGCTTCCTCTCTCTCCTGCGAGGAAACGACCCCTTCCTGCCATCAGAGGGCTAGTGGGTTTTCTGTACCTGTGACATTGGTCGAGATCGCTTTCTGCCTCAGTCTCTTTAGGGACTCCTCCCACACCTGCCCGATGCGGATGGCCGTGCGTGTCCGGCCCTTGGCGTGCTTGAGGTACTCTGAGAGCTGTTGGGTGCTGAGTGCCTTAGAGCTCATGGCAGTCTTCAGCCTACAGTGAGGAGCAAAGCGGGAGTCATGACTGGGCCCCTTGGGCTCTGACCCTGTAGAAGGGCTGTGAGGTGGCGTGTGTAGAGCGAGGCCCCAGAGGGTGTGGGCGGCACGCAGGGGACAAGTGCTTCCTGTGCTCTCGGGATCTTTTCTCAGTTCTCTTCTGGTGCCTCTAGGATTTGGGGAATAAAGGAATATAAAGTACCTAGAGCTCTATCTGACACAAAATAAACACTCATATGTGTTAGTATCAGTGCCATCACCATCGTCAGCCAGGTCCCAAAGGGTCCCGCACCCCATGAACAAAGAATGGTTGCTGGCCTCCCGGGGCTCCACCTGAAAGGTCCCACGCAAGGTTCTTCGTGCCCGTTCCTCCCTCTCGCTGCCCGGTGCTCCGCATGGCTCTCCGCCTGCACACGGACTCACCAGGGACTTGCCCCCTGCGAGGAGCTCTTGTCCATCTCCACACCCTCATCCTGGCCACCATCCTCTCTCATCTGGGGGCCTGTAGCAGCCTCCTAACTGGGCTCCTGTCTCACTCCTGTCCCCCTCCCACTTGTTCTCCACGTGGCCACTGGAGTCAGTTTTTTAGAATGAAATTCAGGCCATGCCATCCTCTGATGAAAGCACTTCATTGGCTTACCCTGGGGCAGGTGTGAATCCATCTGCGTGTAGTCTGAATGCTCATTATATTGTGCAATCATGGCCTCTGTCTAGTCCCAAAACATTTTCACCACCGGCAGAGGAGACCCCATACCTCCTAAGCAGTCACTCCCAGTTCCTCTCCCCCCACCAGTCTCTAGCAACCACTCATCTGCTTTCTGACTCTGTGGCCCTTGGGATCCATCTCTCTGTCCTCACCTGTGTGTGCTCCTCCTTGCCTACTGTCGCCACCAGCATTGGCCTTCTTTCTGTTTCTCGGCACCCTAAACTCCTTCCTGCCCCAGGACCTTTGTCTTTGCTGTTCCCAGTCCCTGAAATGCCATCCCTCTGCCTCTCTACAGGGCTGGCTTCTCCTTCTCCTCCAAGCGGCGTCCTGATTCCCGTACCTCCAGTAGCAACCATTGCTCTGTTTATCCCTTCATTCCATCGCCAGTCATGATACCAGATTGAGTGCTTGTGTAAAAGGCTGTTTGAATTTATTTTTTATATCTCCGTGAGGCCCTCAAGCCCAAGAACTAACCAGTGAGGACAAGTCCCAGAGCAGGGCTGGTTGTCCTGTGCACAGCTTGCAGAGGAGGCGATGAGCACTGACCTTGTGGCTTTCATTCTATCCCCAGCTGGGGGCTGTAAGGGGATTGGCGTTAAGGAGGTAGAGAGAATTCTCATTTGGAGATAGTTGCTGAAATAATGGGTGTTTCCCTCCCGCCACCATGAGAACCTTCATGTTTGTGTCTCAAATACCTGGTCCTGGAATCCAGGAAGGCCTTGTCGACTTGGATCTTGACCTGACTCACAACATGAGAGATGGCAGCAACCCTGCTGATATTCGCTTGGAGGGGGAGAAACAAGCAGCAGCGGATCAGACACCATTCCTCCGAGATGCCCTCTGCTTCTGTCCTCCTTTCTCAGCCATTACCTGTCCCCGCCCCCCCAAATCTGAGCAGGCGGAAGATCAAAATTAGGAAACTTTCACAAGTGGCTGCTCAGGTTGGCTCAGGCTACTGGGCGGTGGGGGTTTTTCTGGTTCTTGGTGAGCTGGACCCTAAAGCAAGTTCATCAAGGACTTAGCTGACTACCAGGACCCTGAAGCAGGGAGAGCATGGTGTAGGGAAGAGGTGGGATTCCTTGTTGCCACTCATACTGGGATCTGGGGGTGGGGCAGGATGCATTCTCTGAACAAGGGAAATATAGTGGATGAAACAGTATGCCCCCAAAATATATGTCCTAATAAAAACCTCAGAATGTGACCTTACTTGTTAATAAGGTCTTTGCAGATATACCTCATTGGGGTGAGGTCATGCAGGTACAGAATAAAGATGGGCCCTAAGTCCAATGATGGGTAGTTTTACAGCAAGAGGAGAGCACGCAAGGAGGACACGGAGAAGGCCACGTGATGACCGAGGCAGAGACAGGAGCGATGCGCGTATAAGCCAAGGAGTCCCAAGGATGGCCGGGGGTCACCAGAGCTGGAGGCCAGGGCGAGTTCTCCTCTAGAGCAGCAATTTTCATGCTTTTCTATCTCACGGCACACACAAACTAATTACTAAAGCTGCGGCACACTAAAAAATATGGTATATTCTTTGCTGATCTGACAAAAAATCGGTATAATTTTGATTGACTTACAAAAAAAAAAAAATAGTAATTACCTACCCTTTTTGCTCCAAAGTGACTTTAAAAAAAATCAGGTGCCTATATTTGTTTATAAGGATTTCTAGTACCAAGAATTAACCAATCAGATGCAATCTTATTATGCGATGTGACCAATAAGATGCAGCTCTGTTATACAACCTACGTATTTATGGTTCAAGACAGGGCATCCTCACCTGACGGCTACTGTTGTGTTGGCTGTTGTCATTTTTTTATTTGACAATCTACAGGAAAAGAGATCGGTGCCCCTGACTAAACAGTCAGGTACTGCGTGTTTAAAACTTCTTGTGGAACACCTGTTGAAAATTGCTGATCTAGAGCCTTCAGAGGAGCATGATCCTGCCGAGGCCTTGATTTTGGATTTCTAACCTCCTAAGCTGTAAGAAAATATTTTCTGTTGTCTTAAGCCAACCATTTTGTGGTCTTTTGCTACAGTAGCCCCAGGAAACCAATACAGGGAGACACTTACCATCTGTGGCAGATGATGCGGCATGGAGCAAGGTCAAGGAAGCGAGGAGGCCTGGGACACAGAGAAGGACCCGCATGGCTGAAACAAGACGCATATCATGGTGTGAGCCTTGTAGAGCCCCTACGGGAGGGACTGAGTCACAGTAAGGGGATGGTAAAGCAGAGACGCCCCGGGGACACCAGACACCCTAACACTGGAATAGAGAAGGGGAAGCTACAATCATTCAGCATCTACCATATGTGCAGGCCCATGCTAGATACTGGGAAGGGGCAGGGGAGGGAAAGAGCTCCGGCTTTGGGGTCTGGAGGTCCTGAGTTGTAGTTCTGCATTTGCTCTAAGTAGCTCAATGATGCTGGGCAGGTTACTTCATATCTCTGGGCCACGGCCTGCCAAGCGAGGAGGGTTGGACCAAGTGATCCAGGGTTTTCAATGTGCTTGTCTTGCCACCTACCTGTCTTGAGGAAAAATGCTGTTACCAAAACCAGAACATATCCGTGGGGTTTCCCTCACTCTTTCCCCTGAGGATATATCACTTCCTGCAAGCCATCCTCTGGCCCAGCACCAGGGAGTGTACCCTAGAAGCAGACACTCAGCTCCTCCCTTCAGAACCGGCAGAGGCTTCACTCTCCCTCAAAAAGCCAATTTGGAATGAAAGTCGTGGCAAAGCTCAGACTCCCCTGAGCCCACAGCTGTGTCCCCGTCGGCCTGGAGACATTCCAGCTCCTTCCACCATGAGCTTTAACTCTGAACCTGAATCATCAGGCTAAAGCTCGTTTGCTGATGAGGGGCTCAGGGGCTTAGAGTGTTTGTTAGTTTTGGTGGAATGGACCACAAGTATTTTTCGAGGAGATTCTAGCTCCAGACTGGGGAGGTGTCCATATGTGGATGGAATGATCATGTGTTTAGACTACTCCCTTGGCAGGCCCTCTGCTTGCACAAGAGGGCTCAGGCTCTCCCCTCAGTGTGCATTCACTGGTGGACTCCAGAAACACCCAAGGAGAATATTCTCAGATTGGCTGCCTCCTCCATACCTACCTGAAGCTCCCTAAAAGAAATCATAGTTCTGGAGCTTTTCCGGAGAGACCATACAGGCAGTCTTCCAGACACTCTGGATAATCTCCCCTTGTGTTAGGCAGACCAGAAAAGAGAACCATGTAGCTGGACCAAGTAATTTTGGCCTCTCTTAGACTCCCCCCATCTTTCCCTCTGCCATTTTATGATCCCCCTAATACTTTTTATCTTGTTATAAGCTAACTCTAGAAAAACAAGATATGAACAAATACCTCTCTGGCCAAGATTCTCCCTGGCAATTCTTTTCTAAGAGGAGTTCTCAGTGGGCTCCTGTCCTTACATCTATACGGACCCAAGTAGAACCAGAGCTCTCCTCTTTGTGACTCAAGGAGACCACTGAGCCAGCAGAAACCTACCTTTTCAGGCAAACAAAGATAATGGTTTTGGAGTAAAATGTATGCACACTTTAATAGCTGGTAGCTCAATTTTGAAAATGAATTGTAGCTTAATAAACACTGCCTTTATAATTATTCAAAGTGTGTGTATACATGTTTTTTTGGGGGAAAATATGTATACTTTACTCGGATCTCAATCACTGTTTTCACTTCTGTTTTCCCTATTAGACCATGAGCTCCTCAAGGGATATGTCTTATTTCTTTTTGTTTTTCCAGCACCCGAGCCTAGTGTCAGTATTTAATAGGTGTTGGGTCCATGCTGAATGAAAACTACTAGAGCAGAAAAGTTCAGCATCTGGACGGTGCAGTGGGAGAGGGTGGTGACTGTCCTGTAGCAGGCTTCTCACACCTTGACGTGCCTACTAATCACCTAGGGACCATGTTAAGTGCAGATTCTGACGTGGGGGGTCACAGAGGGGCCCGAGAGTTCGTACTTCCAACAAGCCCCCAGGTGATGCCCGTGATGCTGGACTACAGACTATACTCTGAGAACAAAGGCCCTCCAGAATCTGGCTTTCAGACTTGCTGAGAAGTCACCAAGGAGGCTGCAGGAGGGCCTGAGAAGGGAAGGGATCAGTGGGGTTCCTTTTCATAAATGGTGAGCTCTCTGTTGAGGGAGGTGGATGAGCCAGTAGGAAAAACAAGCCCCCCCAATACCCCCAAGAATGCTCTACTTGATCTTTTGAACAGCTCTAGGATCAAGAGGAGAATGGAATGTAGTTAGCTCTTATCAAGCTGTCTATAGCAGAAATAATCCTTCATCTCAGCCACAGGGTTTGGGACATCCAAGCACATAAAAAAACAATATGATTCAACCGCTTCATTCTCCCAAAATGAAACCCACCAAATATTGCTGCAATTCATACACTTAATTGAGAGCCAGCTCTCCAGAGGGCATTGAAGATCCTGGGGTCTAGACATTCAAGGCTAACTAGATGTTCAGATCTGCTGTAGGGAGCAGATAGATGCTGGAAATAAGATAAAGATCTGACAGCCCTGGTTTAGGAAACCCTTTGAAACACTGCAAAATGTTCATATGCTATCACACCAGATTCAACACCACACAGGGAATCATTCTGCTACTATTTTCCTCCTAACTTTCTGTGTGCCCTGAAAATGAGATATCTCTTTGGCCTCAGTTTCTAAACAGGATGAGTGAGAGGTTTATAGTACCTTGAAGCCCTAAGATTTTATGATTCTGTGACTCAGTTTTCAGACTCAGAAAAGCCTCCTTTCCCCACAATGGATTTAATCACATTCTCCCTTACACCAAACAGGGATGACCTGCCACAGCGGCTGCCAAATCTGGCACCAGAAAATGCCCAACAAGTCCAAATCTGATACTAAGTTTTCTGAGAAGCCTTAGGAAATGTCATCAACTTTGCAGAAACCAGAAAAGATCAAAAGTAATAATTCTTACCTGCCAAATGCTTTGGTCTCCTGGGGCAGCCAGGGGAGTTGTTCTGCTTGGAGGAACTGGTCTTTTATAACTTCTACCAAGAATTTATTTCTGGGAAAGATTTTGAGGGGCTGGTGTGGGCTGGAGGAGAGGCTCAGGTTCAGCAGGAAACACCCCGTGACTCCAGGCAGATGCATGAGGAAACTACAGAAGAGCGGGGATTGGTTGATGCAATATTGCTGGCTCTGGATGAAACAGATCCTCTTCTTCCCACTTTCTGGGTTAAATACGTGGTCCTGATGCAATCATGGAAGGCAAAACTCCAAACTCCGAGCAGGCTGTCCCTCATAAGCCCCTAACGGGGTCTGAATCGCTCTTAAAATTAGCAACCAATAAATGGCTCTCTTCCCCATTCATTTATTCATATGATGCCTTCTGTAACTTTCACCCAATCTATTGTGGAAGCCAATTCACCTTTTGGATTTATAGTGATTAGAAAATGTTGACTTTTTTTTCTTTTTTGGGTGAATATTTCAAAATACTGCTGCTTTTTGGCCATAAGAGAAGTGAGAAGTGGCCTGGACTTGATGTCAGGGCAGTGGGTTAAGTCTCTGTCTCTGTCACTGTATGGCTCTGGGCAAGTCACTTCACCTTCTGATGCCTCATGGTCTCTACTTGCAAAATCCATGGTTGATTTAGACACATTTTAGGATTCTGTGACTTCATGCCTTACATAGGGTGGTCCATTAAAAAACACTTGTGATTTAAAGCACAAGTATGTTATATACTATCTCTACCTCCATGAGTTTGAAATGTGAAGTTCATTAGATCCATACATGAAGGAAACAGGAAGAGTCCAAGGAAATAAAATTTCATGAAAGTGTATTTTATAGACAGACAATTTAAAACATAAGCCTCTTTACAAAATTATACTTTGGGTTGAAAATCTTTGGGTTTACCTTCCGAAAAGTAATATCCCTTTTCTCCAGCTGATGGAATGTAGTTAAAAGCTGCTTCTCTTGTGACAAATCCAGGCAAATCAGCTGGGCATTTCAGAAGAAGGCAGCTGGCCAAGAAAGGTGAGAGACTTCAGGCTCTTCTTGTTTTCTTTGAAAGACATTTCCACTCCTCAGCCAAGCATTGTTTTTCTTCAACCATTCCCTAAATTTTGGTGCATGCTTCTCAAGGCTCTCCCTTCCAGGTTAATGAAGTTGCACGCCTTTATATGGATCTGAATGATTTCAAGATGCAACTTCATTCTGGAAAACGCTGTGGGATAACACTGCTTTCCTATGTGCAACATACAGTGAGAGTCAGGTCAACAGCAAAATGCAGGTCTGACTGTCTCTGGGTCTCAATCATCTTATGACAAGATATGATATGTCCTACGTTTAATCTTTGTGTAATGGGCAGGGATGTGCCAGCTCCAGATCAGTATGGTACTTCCTTTGTTTTTGGCATAAAACATACCCAGAGGCAGTCACAGGGGACATGTAACTGTCCTATGGCTAATTTGGATTTTCAGAGCTTTGCTGACATGTATTGACATGTGTTCGTGGACTTATTTCAATCTAGTTAAATATGTTTAGCACAGTTAGATGTCTCCCCATTAGGAAATGGCAAATTAACCTGAGAAATGGAGACTGGAACACAGAAAGGCCAGTAAACAGCTAAAAAGCCAATGGCTTCTCATATATCAGCACAGATTTCAAAAATCTTAATAACAGCAGCAACAGCAGGAAGTACCCAATAAAGATACAGCCCATCCCTAGCACATGGCAACACACACACACACACACACACACACACACACACACACCCCTTCACTTTCCAGGAATTCACAGTTTATAAGTGAGGCTGACCTTGGACATGGTTGGTTCTCTTCTCTCCCCTTCCAGAAGCAGAATGCTGCAAACTACACATAAAATCTTTGGCTGATCAATGGGACACTCACAGTCAGTGACAAAATGATCTCTCTCTTTATACGAGGTGATCGTAGCTCTCACACTGGGCCATGGCCTGTCAACCACTCCCGCCATTTCGGGTGCCATCTCCCTTAGAAGCCTAGCCAGTCCCTTCCCCAGCTGTGTTGGACATCCCAGCTCCCACTGACTTGGCTGTCATTCACAGCTTGACAGGTTATTTTTTTCTTCCCTGGCTAAAATGCATTTCCCCTTGTTCATTTCCCAGAACACCAAACAAATAGACGTCTTGTCCCCACCATGGCTCCATATGCCAGTGTTTACCCTTCCTGGGACTCATCCATTTGTTCTATTCCAGAGACGAGAGGAACCCAAGTGGTCTGGCATAAGCCACCCAGGCCTCCGGAGGGGTGGTGGAGATGACAAATTTTCTCTGAATGATGTCCCCCCTTGGGAAAGATGGAAACATTGCCAGGCAGCTCCCTTTTTTCAATCAAGGCCCTTCTCCCGCTTCCCCTCAGTGTTCCATCTCCTTCCTTTTTATTACCTCCCTCTTAGATATTCCCTGAGCACCTATTATGTGCTCCTGCTTTACCTTTTCGTACTCCCAGTCCCTTTTCTTCCCAATTAGCTTACAAATGACAGTCAAGAACTTGGATTTGAATGACTAAGGGAAGCCAAGGTCATTTTTACACCAGTGTCATCATCTTTCTGATCAAAACAAATATTGATTGCCCAATGTAATTTAGAGCTCTCTCGAGGAGTTATGACCTAAATTGGGCAACAGGAAAGACGCATAAAGAGATAATAGGTCGGAAAAGCAAAGGAGAGGAGAAGAGAACCAATGTGCAATACTCTCTGGGGCTCGGCAGACAGAAAAGGCTTCATGGAGGAGCTACAGCTTGAGCTGAACATTGGACTTGGATGAGAAGAGAGAGAGCAGCCAGGTATGGGGCATGGCGGAGAGGAAGGCACAGAAGCAGGGCTGAGGGGAAAGAGTGGGCTAGTTTGGCTGCAATGAAGAGCTTGGGTAGAGGAGTGATGTGTGATGGAAGACACAGCAGGGTAGGCAGGCTAAAACCTTGGCTAAAACTGGAGACTTTGTCCTGTGGGTAGTGGGGAGCTGGGTGGTGAAAACTTCAGGGTAGAAGAGGGTTGGGGTTGAGAGAGGTGGTGGCAGGGAGACCAGCGAGAAGGGCGTGGCATTGGAGCAAAACAGATGACTTAGGGCAGAACTACTATGTGGCAAAGGCGAGGAAGTGACAGATGCACAAGATTTATGAAGGACGAATTGATAGGAATTGGTGATTGACATGTGAGATGAGAGACTGAGAGAGGAGTCACATTCCCAGCAGAATTTTTCTTCCCCTCTCTCAACATGATTCCTCTCATTCTTTTATTTCGTTTGTCCCTCAGAACTAAAGAAGACCCCATCTCGGCTCATCCTAAAAGTGATTAACATAAGATTCTGATTCCTTCCCTTTTTGTGTCAAGAACCTGAAGATATGTGACTTGTACAAAATTGTACAACAGGGCAGAGAAGACTGGTACTCAGACCTTCTAGATCTGATGATTCGCAACATCATCCTGAACCGTGGAGCCAAAGGGAGCCCCACAATTATTTAGTGGACCCACTCATCTTGACAGATAAGAAAGCTGAGGTCTGCCAATGAAGGGTAGCTTCCTCAAGGTCGCACGGCCAGCGAGTAGCAAGCTCAGAACAAAGCCTGGCTTTCTGAATCCGAATCCAGCGCTCCTTGTACTTCCACTCATTGCTTGGTGTACCATCTGTGTGCGTGTGTGCGCACACGCGTGCTTGCTTGAGCAGCAGGGGACATTTTATTGGAATGACATTTTCTCTCTGGACTTACTACAAAACATACCTCAAGAGACTCCTCACAGCCTCTGAACAGGGCTGTCAGGACCCAGTGGGGTCTTCCTCAGCATCTCTTGGCTGTCTCTGTTTCTGTGCAGCTTAGGATGGGCAATAGGGCGCTGAAGTTAGGAAAAATGGAAGAGATAAGAGAATAATCCAGAAACTAGACCCTGTAGCTACACTTTAAACACAGTATTTTAATCAGGCTAGGGAACGGTTTTCAGAAACAGTCAGTCAGTCTCTGAGCCTCAGTTTCCTCCTCAGGCAGAGGGGACCCAAAGTGTGAGCCCGTGTCTGGGGTTGCTGTGGGGGCCACCTGAGGTCATGCAGGCAGATATAGAGAGCATGGTGCCAATGTAAGAGATGATTCTGGGCTGAGTCCTTAGTCATGGGAGGGAGCAGTGACTTCAGCATGAGTTTGTTCTTGAGACATTGCGTTTTGGGCTCACCTGAATCTCTGCAATCCTGAGGAGGGTCAGAAACTGAAACTGAGAAAGAAAACTGCTTCAATCCCATGTCCTCACTGCTGGGTTGCATTTTACAGACTGCGGGAGGGAGGGGGGGTGAGAAATGGAAAGTTTCTTTTTTTGGCTTCTGTGCCTTTCCTGTCTGTCCCCGTGACCATGAGACACCCCACCCTGCCCCCTGTCCCCATGGGGCTGCTTGCTGTCTGAGGAGAAAGTGAGCTGTGATGGGGACCACAGGGACCACCCAAGGAGCCAGCTCTAGTTTTCCCATTTTGGAGGGGCGGGGAAAGTGGGTGTTAAAAACACCAGCCCCAGCCTGAGGACAGCAGCTGGCCCAGACAGGATTGCTGCTCTGGACGTTAGTAACTCAGGCTAGCTGCTGCCCCCTCTCAGAAGTCCCCATGGTGTTGCTCAGGTGGTGATGCCTGTCTTCCAGAAACCCCCGGGGGGTTTCCTAGCCTTGCGTCTTAAAACCAGCCCAAGGTGCTGAGAGTAGCCCAAGGTTTCTCCTTTCCCTTCTGGCTGCAGACTTTAGGAAGCCTTAATCTAAGTACCTGAGCCACCTGCATCGTGGCCTCACCGTTAGCTCCCTTATCCAAACCCTGGAATTTCCCCCAGAATCCCAGCCTAGTGCCCGGGGTACTGCTACTCCTGATAAGTTGATTGAGTTCAGTTCAATTCAGATAATTACGTATTGAATCATTGTTTGGTTTATCCAAGGATACAAAGGTAAATTGAGTCTAGTTCTTCCTCTTAGGATGCTTACTGGGTGGTGGGGAAGAGAGACATGTAAAAAGATCACGGTTCATTTATTGAGCAAGTGCCTGCCATGTGCTGGGCACCTAAGTTCTGGGGATGTCTTGGGACTCAAGACAGACATGATTTCTGCCTTTATGGAGTTAGAGTAGACAATTTTTTTAAAGTCACACTTTTAATTGTATAACCACAAACTGGAAGAATGCCAGGAAATAGGGTACATATGACCTGAGTTCACAAGGCAGGGGGCTAATACGGACAAGGGTGGAGCAAGCAAGGGGTGCTGAGCAAGGGGTGTTTGAGGTAGGAAGGACGGTGGGCTCAAGCAGGGTGTAGGGGAGGGAAGGAAGAATATTAGGCAGAAGGGACACAATGTGCTTATGTTGATGGAGAACACCCTGTGTGTTGGGATAACACTAGACGGGCACCTGACCCGGAAGGATGAGAGTGTTGTCAGATTGCCCAGATTTAGCTTACCTCTACCCCTGCCTATTTTCTTCCCCCTGGCCTGTGCCCACCTGCCAGGACACCTGTCAGGGCACATCTTACGGGTCTTCCCTAATGCTTGCTTCTTTCCAGACCACCATCTGTAACCCATCATGTTCCTCACTGGATTTTATATCTTACCAATTCAGCAAGCCCTTCTCCTAACCCCCCCAGTGGGTGGAAGTCCAGTCCCTCCCTCCAGCCCCAAGTTCTAGGCCCAGGTTCCTGCCCATCGCCATGAGCCCTTCCATATGTGGCTATATCCCAAGAGTGGATACTGATGATGGGCGGGTAGGAAAATAGGAATTGCTCAAACCATTCTGTGATTCTGCATCTAGCGCAAGAGATCATGCCTTTCACAAGCTCCATTTAGATCACTCCTGTTGGTGGGATATTTTCAATGTGTCACACAACCCTAGATTTTCTTGTTATTTTTGTCTTTTGAAAAATTCTCCAAGAAACCTAATGTGAAAGTTCCTCTTTTTGATGAAGTTCAATAAATCATTAAGTGAGCTGTTTGAGAGCACAATGAAAGTCTGTTCTGCAAAAGGATGGAAAATGCCAACTTCCCAGGGAAGGAAATGAGTGTAAATCTAGGACTCCTAAATAACAGGGAGTGTTTTGACCCTGTGCTATTTACAGTGTAAATATAGTGGGAGAATCACAGCCAAGCTGGCTTTGCTGCACCCTTCTTTATATTTGTCAGATTATTGAGAAACGGAAGCTCAGAGCTGGACATGAATTTAGGAACCCTCTGGTTGAGTGGTTTCCAAAGGCTGCATCCGAATCAGTGGAAAGATTGTTAAAAATACAGGTGTCCAGGCCTTGGTCCTCAGCTGTAGAATTCAAGTCTCTGGCATTGGAGAATCTTCATAAATCTCCTAGGTGAGTCTGACATGCAGGCAGGTCTGGAAACTACTAACCTAGTTGAACTTTCTGCCCACTGTAGGATTCCCCTCAACATCCTTTCTACTCCAAGTGTGGTCCAAGCACTGGAATCTTCTGAAAGCTGTTTAGAAATACAGAATCCCAGGCCCCACCCCAGACCTACCAAATCAGAATCTGTATTTTCACAAGATCTCCAGGTAATCTCTATTCACATTACAGTTGGAGAAGCACCACTCTACTCCTATTGCTCCAAGTCTTGACATGTCACTGAAGAACTGGGCTAACCTATTGGGACATACTGTAGAGAAATGAGGCTTCCCAATATAAAAGCAATTAATTATCCAAAGCTGAGTATGTTTCTTGGGGAAAGGCAATTGAAATCTGGCTTTGACATACAAATGAACTTCAGAGGCAGAGCTTCTGGGTACCACTAACTTATTTTGTTCTCTTACCAATTCTGATAGTGTCAGTTCTCCGTAATACCCACCTGTTCTACCTGTTGGCACACTGCTTGGAAGGGCCTGGGAAAAGGTAGAGATACTCACTCTCTTGGTGCCCTGAGTAACTTGGCCTGGGTTTAGCCCACTCCCATACCAGTGTTTCCTGGGGTCACCTTTACAAAATGCACCTATAGCAGATGCTGTTGGTGTCTTGTCCAGGTCCTCTTGACCAGCTGCTGAGAATGTTGACTATTAACAGCTCATAGCTGCACTCATCTCAGGATTCCCCTTGACTAGGAGCTCCCTAGCTCTGAAATGCCTAATAGATTCCATTAGGCTTCTTTCAGGGAATCAATCATCTCTTGATTGCTTCCTAATGGAGAATGGTATTTAGAAACCAAGGCCTGGGCATTGGGAGTGCTCATTTCTGTTGTACTGCTTCTAGACTCTCAGTGGACATAGCTAGGAACTATGTGTGAATACCAACTCATGTATATACACACACATAACTATATTCATTTCTGACCCTGTCTTTATATATACCCACGAGTTTTTACTCCTTACTCCATGGTTCATTCTTGCCTTTACCCCTTTCCTTATTTGTAATTTATTTCTCAGACAGTGAAAAATATGGCCCTTGTTATCTACAATATATTTACTTATTTTTTCAACCTTAGTATACAGATTAGTAGTTTCAGAATTGCTGAGCCATACCCCTCCAAAAACAAATTTACCAACTGGAGTACAGCATTTGTGGATCATTTTTTAAATCTTTAGCCTTTAGCTTCCAGCCAAAACACTGTTTTTCAGAGTTATTTAGGGTGGCTCCTTTCTGTCTCACTACCTTCAGTATGGTTATGTGAATCATTTGCAACACAGTTAGATCCCTTTGTCATAGTCTATATTCCATTTTAAGTACCTCTCACAACTTGGTAAATAGTTCACAATTTACATACAGTAAAATTCACTCATCGTGACACACAGTTCTGTAGGTTTTGATAAATGCAGTGAGTTGTGTTCCATCACCACGGTGCCATATAGAGCAGTTTCATTATCCACTAAATTACCTCACACTGCTCCTTCATAGTCAACTCCTCTTCCAAGCTCAATCCCACGCAACCACTAACCCGTGTTCCATCTTTATAGTTTTTCTTTTTTCTAGACTATCATAGAAAAGAAACTACACAGGATATATATAGCCTTGTGTCCAGCCTCTTTCACTTAGAATAATAATTTTGGGGATTCATCCATGTGGTTTTATGTATCAGTAGTTATTTTGTTTTTATTGTGGAGTAGGATATAGATATTATACAATTTGTTTAAACAGTCACATGATGATAGACATCTGGGCTGTTTCCCATTTTTACTATTATGAATAAAGTTGTTATGCACATTCACATATAGGTCTTGTGTGGATATGTGTTGCCATTGCTTTTGAGTAAATAATTAGGAGTGGGATTGCTGGATCATATGGCAGGTAAATGTTTCACTTTGTGATGTTCTCCTTTTTCTTCTGCCTTCCTAAAGTCTAGTAGTGAGGAGAGCCCAAGTAAGTTATAAAGCGCCAGTTGGGGAGGGGGAAAAGGAGAGTGATAGGCTGTTCTGATGTAGTTCAGATGGCACTGGTTTAGGAAAGAAAAAACTAGGAGAGGGAATGGGGATGAGTAGACAGATATAAGGAGGCAGCACAGTTTGAAGGAGAGCCCATGGGTTTGAGTCAGAACATCTGGACTTACATCCCAGACTCTTTGCTTCCTTTCCTAAGACTGTGAGAAATTTAATTAATGTCCTGGTTTATAAAAAAAATATGTGAAATAGAGGCAATAACATTTACCCTTCATGATGATTTGTGCAAGTGTTTTCTAAACCAAAAAATTTCTCCAAATTACGGTGTTATTTTAGGGAGAACACAGTAAATGTCAGCTCTGAACCATTCTGGTTGAGGATGAGGGCGGAAGGGTTGTTGGTGATGGTATAACGGATTTTGCTTTTTATGCTATGTAATCCAAACTTCTGACTTTTAACAAGATGTTAATATATAAGTGTAGTGGGGATCAGGCCATTATCAATATCAGAGTACAAACTCCTTCAAGAATCTGATAAAAGCTATAAACTCCTTCCAGAAAATGCTCCCCATAGAATTCTAAGAAAGGGTTCATAGACCTCTTGAACACCACTCATGTACCCCGGTTTTGAGAATGCTGATTTATCTAGTTTAATCTGCATAAAAACAATTCAATTATGGCTACTTAGACAAATAACTTATATTTCCATACCATGTGGTACAGTACCTATTTTGCTTATAATTAATCAGCTTGACTTTGCTATAAATTTGATTTGGTTATAAAACTAAACTGTTGATGCAGTCTCCACATTTATGATTTGTTGTTCGTGTGGCACAGTGTTGTCTACAACTTTAAGAGGAAAATTAGAGAGGTGTTTCTTAAGCACTAGTATTCTGCCTCCACAGTTTCATCTGTTGGAATAATTATTTCCCAGGTTGGAAATTGTTTGCTCATATGGAATATGCTGGTAGGTGAGAGAGGCTGAGAGGCAGAGTGGAAGGTGTTCAGGCTTCAAAAGACAGACCTGGGCTGGAATCCCAGCCTCTTCACCACTTTCTAGAGTCCTACCTTAGCAAGCTCTGCAAGCCCTGGCCTTCACTAACTTCACCAATGAAATGGGAATAACATACCCACTTCGGGGGTTTCTATGACCATTAGGGACAATGCAAACCACGCGCTCGGGCTGTAGGAGAGGTTAAATAATGGTACTATTATGGTGAGTCCTTTGTGTTACGCAATAGCAGCTATGTTGCCCATGGCTCCCAACACCTTTTAATCAAACTGGCATAGGATTCTGATTTCAGGGGACAATTGCTTACTCTGTTGGGGGGAGTAGCAAATGTCAAAGGCTGATAGCTGCTGACACCACCTTGGGGGTGCCAGGGAGCAGGCCAAGGGGCTATGGCCCGCCTTGCCTTTGACCGTCCACTGAAGCGTGACTTCTCAATGGCACTTTGCTGGCTTTTCCAGAGGCCAGCGCAGTATCTAAGGTATTAAAAACCCGGAACTAACACAGGCAGGGGAAAACCCAGTTCGAGAACATCTTTTCCTTCCTTGCTGCTAGCTTCCTTGTTTTTTCTTTCTCTGGCTTAGTGAGGAACAATACAAGGGCTAACGACTCTTCTGACAGCTTTTACTTCCAAGAATATAATTCTATGTCTGTATAAATGCCATCACCTTCCCTGACGCCTTTGGGGACAAGGAAAACATGCTGTGAGTCACGTCCACCCATTTTCAGGCCAAAGTATTGAGCATTCGGTGGAAGTCAGTGCGGTGTGGTGACAAAAGTCGCCGTCAGAAGTCACAGAATCCAGGGCTGGCCCCCATCCCCATTTCTGAATCTATATGAAAAGGGCCAATGGCTGTGCCTTAGTTTCCTCATTTGTAAAGTGCATCCAGTGCGCCTTGGGTGAGCGCGGACCTCATTCCCACGGGTGATAGGCGCTGACCCTGCGGGACCCTGGCTCGGCCTCGCGGGGACCGCGCTGGGCCAGCGGCCGCCGCGCCGCGCAGGGGGCCGAGGGTTGCGCGTGCGCAGCTCCTCGGCGGCCCGGGAATCCTGCGGCGCGCGACTCCGTTGCCAGGGGAACGGGGAGGGGGGCGGCGAGCTTTCCGGCGCCGTCGTGGAGGGGGTGCGCGCGGCGAGCTTTCCGGCGCCGTCGCGGAGCGTCGCAGCTGTCATGGCGGAGACCGTCTGGAACACGGACACCGGGGAGGCTGTGTACCGCTCCGGGGACCCCGTGCGCAACTTGCGCCTCCGGTAGTCGCCGCGTCCCGGAGCCCCGTGCTTTTATGCTCTCAGATAGCTCGAGCCTGAACTTCACCTCTCGGTGCTCGGCGCCCCCACTTTTGCCTACGACCCTGAGCACTGCCTCCGCGGCCTCCCCGCGTCTCCCTCTCCGCCCTCAGCTCCCAGACCTAACCGAGCCCTCCCAAGGTCCTCGGAGCCCCGTGTCCCCAGGACAGTCTCAGCCTCACCCTTCCTCCTAGGGGTGGTGAGCGGGGTGCGGCTCCTCAGTTGTGTGCGCCCCGCACACCTTGGTAGCCCCACCCTTTTCTGTGTGTCCCCCATCTTATGCTCATCGGATTGTGTGTGTTTTACCGATTATTGTGGGCCTCTCTTTTCCTGACAGGGTCCACTTGCAAAGAATCACATCAAGCAATTTCCTCCATTACCAGCCTGCCACCCAGCGCGGGAAGGACCTCATAGACTTGGGCACTTTGAGGCCTCCCCCAACCGCAAGTGGGTGTATGGTGGTGACCGGTCCCCCTCGGGTGTCTGGGAAGGGCCTGGGGTGGTAGCTGCTGCTTAAGACAGAAAAGGCTGTAGTCTGAGAAAAGGCAGAGACGTTAGGTTCCTTGCCCAAAGGCACATGGCTGGTAAATGTTGAAGTCAGGGTTTGATTAGGCATTTCACCTGCTATATTATGTTGTGTCTGAAAATGGAATAAGACATGATTCCTGCCATCAAGATACTGATCTTTTTTTTAAAAAAAAAAAAAATCTTTATTGATTTCAGAGAGAGGAAAGGAGAGGGAGAGAGAGAGACGGAAACATCAATGATGAGAGAGTCATTGATCAAGAGCGCAACCGGGCATGTGCCCTGACCGGGAATCAAACCCCCGGATTGCCTGGATCCTAGGTCGATGCTCGACCGCTGAGCCACGCCCGGCTGGGCAAGATACTGATCTTAATTGTAGTTAAATGTGGTGAAACAACAAATACCATACTTTAGATGTGTTATAAATTTTTCCTGGTAACCTAAATTCCATTTGTGGCTTTTTTTTTTTTCCCCTAAGAAAAAATATCCTCCAAATTCTAAGTATACATATAGACACTTTTAAAAACAATTTAAAAATTGGGGTCTGCTTGAAAAATGTGCATATTAACATCAACTGTGCTCTTGCAGTTTTCCTTATCTGGGAAGGCAGAAGAGTGAACTGTTTTAGGCCACTAGTCTCTTCTGCTTTTGTTTCTGTTAAAAATAGTCCTGAACAAGAAGAGTGTGGGCTGGTGGGTTGTGAAGCATGTGTCTCTGAAAAAGGCATTCTCAGCCAGGAGTGTATTTGGTTCTTTGTATAATCATCTATTTGCCTTTCCTCTTCTTTCCTGATACTTGGTCCTAAGGTTACAGTGTTTGTGATTCTGGATGTATGGCTTCAGGAATAGTAAAGATGAAAATGCCAGGGTTTCTTTTAAGCAAATGTAGACAATTGGGATTGAGGAAGAGCTATTCAGCCTCGATCTAAATTTCAGCTACTGACACTGCATTAGATGAAGTAATTCCTGGAAGGCATGTCTTCCTTTTATTCAAATTAGAGTAGTGATTAACACTTCGTGTGTCTTAATCCTGGCTTCTATTCATCCACAGCTTCTCCAACCTTTGCCTAGAGTGATTACTTAATAAGTCACTGAACTCCAACTTGTTTTGTGGCAGACATAAGAGCAGGGACTTAGATGATAACCAACCATAGGACAAGAAGTGGTGCTGGTTTTGCTCAAACATTTGACTCACCCTGTTGTCTTTGGAGGTGGACACCGCCCAGATGAAGATGAAGAGGAGGAGGTTGTGATTGGGTGGCAGGAGAAGCTCTTTAGCCAGGTGAGCAAATGTCACTTGTCTACTCAGTCTACCTCCACCCAGTCCACCTCCACCTGGCTGGTAGCAGGGAAAGATTATTGATACAGATTGCCAAACCAATTTCCAGAAAGCTTGTAGCAGTTTATATTTCCTGTTATGTTAACAGGGGCAGTGTAGCATAGTGACTTCCATTACCCAATTTTATGATCCTGGGTGAGGCACTTTTCATCTCTGGGCCACATGCCATCAGTATCAGCAGAGTTGGATTAGACCATCACTCTGGTTCCTTTTAGCTCTTACATCCTTTGGATCCCCTGCCCTCAATTATTTTAAATAAATAAGAGTTGGCTATGAAAATATGTCAGACTGTATCAGCTCTATAGAACTGTTTTAATTAAGCAGTTATAGGAACAAAAGTTTGACCTAGTCTCAGTAGATCTCTCTTTCCTTGTGACCTCAGTTTGAAGTAGATCTGTACCAAAATGAAGCAGCTTGTCAGAGCCCTTTGGATCATCAGTACCGTCAAGAGATCCTGAAGCTGGAAGGTTCAGGTAGAAGGAAGAACCGACGAATCTTTACCTACACTGACTCTGATAGATACACCAATTTGGAGGAGGTATTGTTCTTTCTGAGGTCCCATAGCTTCCTTCTCCTTTGCCTCCCTGAGCTTTCTGGCCTCACTGGATTCTGTGAGTTAAATCAGGAGTCTGTTAAGGGGTGACAGAGCCTGTCTAGGAACTGCCTTGTGCTGCTGGCAGGCAAGCTGGAGTAGAGCAGGCACAGTCTACAGGTGGTGTGGCTTCTGCTCTCTTCCCTGCTGGAGGGCCTGGAGGAGCTTGCAGGGTCTCTAAGGATAGGCTTGCAGGCTGCAAACTGGGAGAAGGAGCCACTAGGCTTGACTTCCTCCATGCTTCATAAGATAAGACAAGTGGGTGGAGTCTAGAACCATGTAGATCAGTGATTTTCAACCTTTCTTATCTCATGGCACACATAAACTAACTACTAAAATTCTGTGGCACACCAAAAAGCATATTATATTTTTTGCTGATCTGACAAAAAAAAAAAAAAGTATATTTTGCTTCATTCACACTGGACAGCTATTGTTGTGTTGGCTGTTGTCATTTTTTTATTTGACAATCTAAGGTAAAAGAGGTCAGTGCCCCTGACTAAATTAGTCAAGTATTACATGTTTTAAAAATTTTTACTGTACACTTGTTGAAAATTGCTGATCTAGATGAAATTCACCAGAGGATTCAGCCAAAACTCTGAGTGTATATGTTTGAAGAGGAATTCAGTACAGCCAATGGCTTATGTCCTCAGTTTCCCTCAATTATGCCAACATAGCCTGGTGGACTTGTTTAACACTTTCTTCAGTCATTACCTGATATGGTCTGTCTTCTCAGCGAGATTTTAAACTCCTCGAGGGAGGGTAGAGCCTCTATTTTCTGAGTTTTGTCTACAACCTTGTAGATCTCTGCAAGGAACAGTTGTTAAGTGAATGTTTTTGAAAGATTGATGCCTCTGTTAGGAAAGCTGTGGGTTGGTAGCACATAAAATTTGGGTTGTGTGTTTTGGAAAAGTGAATAAAATTACAGTTAGTGCTCAGTTCCCATGCAAGGATTTTCCATGGAATACTTGTATCCCATTTGGCATCTTCCAGTTGCCTAGTTAATGTCAACATCTACCAGGCAGGCTCACCCAACTTTTTGCTGGTACGTGCTCGGAAATTGCAGGCTCATTTTAATATTAGCATAAACAGACTCACTTCTGAAGGTTAATATGCTGCTAATTTCAGGGCAAACCAAGGTGTGGTAGGAATCTTCTTTGGCTTGTTTGTGCCACTCCTCCCCTGCATTAGCATGTATGTTATGAGGAATAATTTTAGGTTCAGGTCCCCAATGAGGTTTCAGAAGGAAGACTTCCCTTTGGGTAATTGGTCCCATGTGGCTCTGACCAGCTGGATTACACAAGGATGCTCTTTCTTCCCAGCACTGTCAGAAAATGACCACTGCAACCAGGGAGGTGCCATCATTCTTGGTTGAGCGAATGGCAAATGTCAGGCGGCGACGGCAGGACAGGCGAGGGATGTGAGTGCAAGTGTGCATGGGGGCTCTAGGGGGGCCTTTGTTCTCGGTATGTCCAACAACTCAGGCTTCCCGTTCTGTAGCAGACCTCCACCTGGGTGTGCTCCCCTGTGTTCCTCCAAGCTTTTTGGGGGGCCCCAGGGAAATGACCCTTCCTGTGGTGTCTCCCAGGGAAGGTGGCATCCTCAAGTCACGAGTTGTCACCTGGGAACCCTCAGAAGAGTTCATCAGGAACAACCATGTCATCAACACCCCTCTTCAGACAATGTACATTATGGCAGACCTGGGGCCCTATGGAAAGTGAGTGAAGCTTCTCCCTGCCCAGCCCAGAGGCTCACCATCGTTTTCTCTCACTAACCGTCACCTACCTGCTGTAGTTATCCTGGGGTACATGGGAGGGAGGGGCTTCCTTGCTTTTCATTCTTCTTCGTTGTTCTCAGAAGAAAGTAGTTTACTGTGATAATTTTTACTGCAGCCTCTGTCCTCTCTCCTGATGTGTTCTGATTACCTACCTCTTCTTTCCCTGGAGGTGGGACCAGTGATCCTGATGTTGGTTCCCTGGTTTCCAGGCTTGGCTATAAGAATTATGAACATGTCCTCTGTACTCTGAAGGTGGACAGCAATGGTGTGATCACAGTAAAACCTGACTTCACTGGCCTCAAAGGACCCTACAGGTGAGGAGGGAAAGAAAGGGCTGGCAGAGACTGGCGTTTTTTCTCTTGGCTTCCCTTCTTGGCCCGAGCTGAGGAGATGCTCAGAAAGCCCTTCATCTGTTCTGACATTTAAGTTCCCAGGTACTGGTTCATGTTCTATTCTGGGTCATTGACCCCTAGGATATTGGGGATCCTCTTCTCAGGAAATGTGCGACTACACCAATTCAAAAGTGACAGCTTCAGTAGTGTGGTTAAGTGAAAATAATTCTCTGTGCCCTGAATATAGGGACTAACCAGAACAGGGTGATGAACTCAGCCAGGGCTTTTCCTCTGGGCTTATTGTTTTCCCTTTTCATGTCCTGGAATAATAGGACTGTAAATTAGAAATTACCTAGACTCTCCTGTCCGTTTCTGAGGTGAGAAAACTGGGTGACAGGGATGTCATGCTTTAGGGTTTCACCGTGACTTTGAAGCAGAAATGGTCCTGGAACCTATACTCTCTGAGTCTAGCCTGGTCCCCTTGCTTTACCGTTTCCCTCTCCCAGTCATCATTCTGGCCATTGTTGTCATCATATACTCTAAGTGAGGTGTGGGGCCAGTGATGGCTCATCCCTGGGCTAGGTCTTGGAGGGCCCCTTCCCTTGTTATTAGAGCTGGTCTTTTTGTGGCTTTGACCTCACAGAATTGAGACTGACGGGGAGAAGCAGGAGCTGTGGAAGTATACAATCGACAATGCGTCCTCCCTCGCACAGCCAGAGGAGGAGGAGCGGGAGCAGCGTGTGTTCAAGGATGTAAGAGCCAATTCATCCCTAGTACCACAGGGGTGAGCCTCAGCACCTGGGAGCTGAGACCATGTCCGAGGTTGATGTCAGCAGTCGCCAGGTCTGCTCTTAATGGCTCTCTCCTGACTTAGGAAGCATTGCCAACATATCAAACCCAAGTGTGTGTTAGAACATCATCATCATCATCACGACCATTTATTTGAATGTTTACCGTCCTCTTGGCTAGGTATTTCACATACTTTATTTCATTTAGACCGTATAACAACTCTTTGAGGTAATTACTTTTATTACTACCATTTCTAAGTGAGGAAACAGGCTGAGAAGCTAAGCAGCCTGTCTAGGGTCATGTAGCTTGTACGTGTAGAGCCAGGACTCGGTCCCAGGCCAGTGGATTCTACAGCCCCTGTGTTTCACTTAAATGTCAGTGGCTGGGACTTAGGCCTCCAGTTCTCTGTGGTACTTCCCATTATTGCTTTTTTTCTCCCATTCTGAACTGAACTCTGGTCTGGCTTGGGTCACATCTTGGGTTTTGGTTTGGTTTCCTTCTGCAGCTCTATGGCCGGCACAAGGAGTATCTCAGCAGCCTCGTGGGCACTGACTTTGAGATGGTGAGTGCTTGGCTTCCTGCAGCACTGTGAGCGGGGTTCAGGCAGAGCATTCTGACTGCAGCTGAGTCGTAGAGCCTCTCTTAAAGGTCCCCAGGACATACCGTACTCTTCAGTATCAAAGAAAGTAAAAAAGAACATACAGAGAATAGTCCTTGTTGATGTTTTTAAAACATTGCATATTATTATAGAACTGTTGGTACATAGAAAAGGCCTTAAAGGGTACACGCATGCTGTGGGTGGCTTCTTCTGGGGAGAGGGTGGGACTGGGAGATAGGAGATGAATCCTGGGTGCCAAGAGCAATATGTCAGGGGGTGCTTGTTTTTACTCTCTACACTTAACGTCGTTTTGAATCTCTTCAGTGGTAATGCATTCATATATTGCTTTATAATTGATTTTAAAAATAAATATAAAGATGGAAATATCTTCCTCACTTCACGTGTATATTTTCCTAAGGGCCCCATAGAGAGGGAAGGGGTGTTGGTTCTGTTTGTTAAATAGTTTGGCTCTTTAAAAACTAAACAAAACAGTTTAGGTCAGCTTTTTTATGGCCCTATTCTTGGTGTCCCCTCATTCCAGGAGCTCCATTTCTAAATCTGGAAACAAGGATAGGATTACCCACTGGTCTCCCTCTCTCTCTCTAAAAATTTAACTTTTATTAGTTTCATATTGCATTAGCAACAGATGGTCAGGTTATAAAGTTAGATAAGATAGCTATACAAATACCTAAATTGTGAAACTCCCTAGTTTCTTGACCCCAGCCATCAAGGGGGAACAGGGTCTCCAGCCTTCCAGCACACACTGAAGGACAGCTGTTACGGCCTCCCCTGGATAATCTTCTAAATTTCCCATGCTGTGTTGCCCTCCCTACCATTTAAATTATGTACTTTTTTTTCTACATTACAAATTTTAGATATTTTGGGAAACAAATCTACGAAGTTGCAGGGTGAGAAGGAAATGCATTTAGGGACACATCCAGATCTGACATCCAATGTCAGGTCTTCCGGGGATTTGTGGGCAGGTTGGAGAAGTGCTGATTCCCTCCACACCTCCTGATCTGTCCTACTTCTCTCTACCTTAGACTGTCCCAGGTACCCTCCGGCTCTTTGTAAATGGAGAGGTAGGTAAGTGTCTTGCCACACACAGATCTCTTAGGCTTTATCACATGCCCCGATGGAGCTGTGAAGTAGTCCACCTAGCTCCAATGGAGGCCTTGGGTTGTCTGCAGTACTTGGAAAACTCAGCCATGAGTCTTTCCTGGAAACACAAGAGAGTTCCTGGCCCTTGAGAGACTTCCGGAAGTGTATAGATCCTTTAGGACTGGGTGGGTGCCAAGGAGGATAGGAGAATAGGCTGAAATAGTTTCCTGTTTTCTTAGTTTCAGCCCAAGGCTATGAGTATGACAATCTCTACGTCCACTTCTTTGTGGAATTACCAACTACTCGTAAGTAATATTCATAAGTCTCTTTTTTATACCCATCCTGAAAGTTTTCTACAGGCATCTGGTCAGGCCTCCTTCCCTGCTCTTGCATCAAAACTGTTATTGTTCTTTTCATGGCCATAGATGGCTTCCAGTTTGTCAGATCCCATGGCGACCTCTCTGCTTTCACCTTACTTGACCTCTCATGAGCATGTGACACGGCTCACTTTTCCTCCCTGAAACTTTTCCCTTGGCTTCTGGCTCCATACTTCTCTCTTCGCTCTCTTGGGTAGATCATCAGCCTCCTTGGCTGATTCTTCATCTTCTATTCATCTTAAACTTTTCCAGTATCCAAGGCTGGGCCTTTTCAGGACCATTTCCTGTGTCTGAACCCCTTTCTGTCACATCTTTGCACTACTGGTTCTTCCTGAGTTCAGGCCTCGGCCTAAGTGTCACCTCTGAGAGGTCATCCCTCACCACTCAGTCTAAATGGACCTCCAGGCCACTTGGTTCCTTCACCCCGTTTTAGTTTAGTGCAGCATCGTACACCACCTAATGGCCTCTTGTTGGTTGTCAGTCTCCCTCCCATGAGAAGGTTAGGTCCATGAGACACAGGGATCTTTTCTGTCTGGTCACCGAGATATCCCCAGTGACTGGTCATGGCATAGAGTAGACACTCAGTAAATGTTAAGTGAATGATTGATCGAGTGAATGAGTGGATGAAGGAACTTTGTCTCTTTCTCAACTACTTGCCCTCCTCCCAGGTAAATTTACTATCTATTGTCTATGGCTTTCAGACTGGTCAAGCCCAACATTCCAGCAGCTCTCAGGAATAACACAGACCTGTGCCACCAAGTCCCTGGGAATGGTATGGAAAACAAGAGGGGGTACCTGGAAGGGAGTAGGGCTCTGATCCATCTGAAGATTTATCAGGCCAACAGCCACCCCCGCCAGGGAAATTCAGAGTTGGGTGTAGCCCTCCTGTGGCGGCTCTGCAGGGATGCTAGTCCCAGGGTCCTTTTGCTGCTTTGGGGGGAATGGGAGCAGCTTCTAACTGGGTGTCCCTTTGCCTAAGCCTTTTACTTCCTACCTGGGTGATAGTTTTTCTTTCCCCCTATGAAGGTGACCTTATTGGCCATGGAGAATAAATCTCAGGTGAGGCCTTGCCTACCCCATGACACTGAGTATAAAATGACGCTCCTCTTTTTAGGACAAGGTGGCCTACTTCTCCTATCCATTCTCATTTGAGGCCTCCTTCCTCCATGAGGACGAATCAGCTGGTGAGTAGCTCAGCAGCTGATCCTGGGCCTCGGGCCTCCTCAGTGGTGCCCCTTCTGGGGGAGGGCCTCCCAGGACCCAGCTGTTTCTCTCCCTTGCTTGCAGAGGCTCTCCCGGAGTGGCCAGTGCTCTACTGCGAGGTCCTGTCACTGGACTTCTGGCAGAGGTACCGTGTGGAAGGCTACGGGGCTGTGGTGCTGCCCGCCACCCCAGGTGACCTCTTGTCCCTGCCCTTCCTGTGGCCCCCATGCCCTAGCTCGTAGGAACAAGACTAGCTCTCCCAAAAGATCCATCCGCTCCCAGGGAGAAGTAGGGATAATTAGGAATTAGAAGCATTTAACTTGCAAGATTCCTTGCTCCTGTTGAGGAATTTCCTCCCTTCAACTGAGTGGAGTCGACAACTAACTGTGAAGTCGAGCAGCCTGAGTGTCTGGAATCTGCTCTGTGCTCCTCTGATTTGACCTGCAGCCTTGAGGGAGAAGTTGCATGGCAAAGTGGCTCAGCATTCACTTTAAGATAATAGCCACTGTCCCTTATTGTGTGCCAGGCATTATGCTGAATGCTTCCATTTAGTTCTTCCAGCTGTTCTGTGAGGTGCAGGCGGTGGTGGTATTTTCATTTTACTAGGTGAGAATGAGGCTCAGAAAGGTTAAGAAACTTAACCTGGGTACAGGGGTAATAATGGGAGGAGCTGAGATTTCCATTTCGGATTAATTTCCAAATGCTGCCCTAAACTACTGCTATGATAATCTTCACCAGACATCAGACTGTCACCAGAACAGGTGTTGTAGTGGTGACTAGGCCAGTGTCACTGTTGGGGAGTCAGCAAAGGATGACGTGCCCCTTCTGGCCCTGGCCTCATTGCCCTCTCCCTGCGCAGGCTCACACACCCTGACAGTCTCCACGTGGAGACCCATGGAGCTTGGCACAGTGGCTGAGCTGAGGAGGTTTTTCATTGGTGGTTCCCTGGAACTGGAGGACCTCTCCTATGTGCGGATCCCAGGAACCTTCAAGGTGATTTTTGTCTCTGCAGAAACTTCATGCTGGGAACTTATGTTCCCGTCTCACCTACAGCAGGTGGGATCTGGGTTAGGCCCCTTAATTGTTCATTGCTTCATTATTACTTAGCCCCTTCCTTCCTGTTTCTTAAGCCATGTTTTGAGCCAGGTACAAATATCTCCACTGCTGTCCTAGGAGGTCTCTGGGAAATAGCATACTCGAGGTTCCCCTTGGTCCCTGTCAGAATAACCAGCCCCTCCTTCCAGCCCATCACCGAGGCCTTGATAACCAGAGGTGGGGAGGGTGAGCAGGAAGCTTGCAAGACTTATTCTCAGTGACGTTGGAGTGGCCCCTGCTTTACAGTTAGGAGCCAGTGTTTGCCTTGAGGTGATGGAGTCTGGGTGATGGAATGAGGTTTCCACAACGGCTGTTTTCCCCAAGAACGGGAATGGGAGAGGGGGCGAGGCCAGCATGGTGCCTGGGGTCTGGAGACTGCAGAACCCATGCTGTCTAACTGCCACAGGGGGAGCGTCTGAGCCGCTTTGGGCTCCGCACAGAGACCACTGGTAGTGTCACCTTCCGCTTACACTGTCTGCAGCAGTCCAGGTGAGTGACCCTGGCCCTCTGCCTTGGGGCTCTTCATCCCTGGGGTCTGGAGAGAGCCTTGGCCATGTGGCACGCTCCCCTGCAGGGCCTTCATGGAGTCCAGTTCTCTCCGGAAAAGGGTGCGGAGCGTGTTGGACCGTCTGGGAGGATTTAGCCAGCAGAGTTCCATTCACAATGTACTGGGTAGGTGCCCCGTCCCGCCCGCTGGCCACCCGGGGTCAGCATGGGCCATGGCAGCTGACTACTGTGTTTGCTTCCAACCCAGAGGCCTTCCGCCGCGCCCGGCGCCGCATGCAGGAGGCCCGAGAAAGCCTTCCCCAGGACCTCCTGAGCCCCTCGGGAACCTCGGTCTCCTAGCCTGTGGTAGCTCTGTCCCTCCGTGCAAGAGGACAAGAAAAGTGACAGCTAAGGCTGCGTTTCTCCCTCCTCCTCTTCTTTCCTATTGGAGACCTCCCGAGAACCGGAAGAACTGAGAAAATGCCCAGGCCCGCCCCTCTGCCTAGTCTTCTGCAGGGCTTTCTCCCTGCCTTGTGTCAGTGAAGCCCAAGACCCTGTGGCCCCCATATTCATATTTCAGCTACTGCAAGTGGGCATCGCAACAAGGCATGTTTTTCGGTTTGAGACTAGTTTGGGAAAACCCCATAGTAAGTTCTGTCCTCGACACAACCCCTTCTCTGGCTTGTCCGTGGTCTCAGTAGCCGTGGGCTGCAGGGTGCTGCCTTCTCCACAACCTCTTCACAGATGGTGGCTCAAGAAGGCAGGAAAGCGAGACCTTAAATTCCCAGCCAGGAGTCAGCCTCTCCTCTCCAGGGTAGCCGCGTCTGCGTGAGGCTTGTTTTTTTTGTGATACAACTATTTCTGGAGAAAATGAAGGCTGAAGACACTGCCCAGTCTTTTCTGCTGACTGGGTGATATCTTTTATTGTGTTTTTTATACATAAAAGCTTTTTATACTGACTGACATTCTGTTGGCTGTTTCTCTGCTCAGGTGGCTGGTGTGGTTGAGGTATTCTAATGTTGGGGCCCCTGTGCTGCCGCCCTTCCCTTTGCTGCTCTTTTCTACTCCAGAGTGTTTCTTTTGATTCTCTTAGTCCCCAGGAGAGGCTTAGAGGCGAGTGCAGCTGGGCCTTAGCAGCAGTCCCCTTAACAAGCACAGCAAAGCATGGGATGAGGCCACACCCTCCGTAGCCCAAAGCAGAGACTGGCTCCTGCCCTCAGCAGTGTTTTATTGGCAGAAGCAGAGCAGGCCACCCAGCCTGCAGGCTCTGAGGAGGACTGTGGGGTCTCCCAGTCATGGGCAGAAGTCAGGGATGGGCTGGGAACAGTAAGAAAGTGGCTGGAAACCCTCCAGTTAACATCTTGCATAGGCTCCAAAACCTCGTTGTTTGGCTCCCAAGGCAGGTTCATTGCTGCTGGGCACCCTAGCTATCCCTCCTAGCCAGAGAACCAGCTCAGAGCTGCAGCCAGCAAAAGCATCAGGATATGGTTTGTTCCAGGGGAAAAAGTAAACTCGTGGTCTTCCCCAGCTTCCCTCTCTCCAAGGTCAGGGGCTTGGGACAGAGTCCTGCGGAAGCAGCAGAAGTGGACATGTGAGGAACTTGCTGGACATCCAGAGATGAGCTGTTTCAGGGTGTTGATGACTAAGCCAAGGCTAGCTGGGTCCTTCCTAAACATCCCCCCCAAAGTTCTAGGCCCTGGATGGGATTAACTGTCAGCCCAGAAGCTAGCATACTGGGAGGCCACTAGGAAAGAGTACCCTGCCCCCAGTGACAAGTTCTGTTGTCCCTGCTTAGAGGCCTAAGAGGACTCAGCCGTCCCATCTGGAGAAGGAAGTGAGGGCCTGATCCCACCCAGGGCTCTTGGGGAAAGCCTCCCCTTACCTGCAGAGGCCTCATTTGCCTTTCCAGGCTGACAGGTTCAACCTGGGGACTTGGCTGCAATGCACAAAGCCCCGGGGGTAGGTGTTGGCCCTGAAGATTTCCTTTGGAACCACGGTGATACCGGTATTGTCACACACAATTCGAGACAAGGAAATCTGTCTCAGGGCTCTGCGCTGACTCTTGGTGAAAACACCTCGTTTCTCCCACCAGAACCTGCCAAGACAGTTGAGAGATGTGGGTGAAGGTTGGGGAGGAATTAGCATATAGTGAGCACCTGTTGTGTGCTAGGTACATTGTCATTCAGTTCTCAAAAATGTCCTGCAGAATAGGTATTATTCCCATTTTACAAATGAAGAGACCAGTGCAGTGGTCAAGTACATTGCCCAGTATTAAGTACACAGTAACTTAAGTGGCCAGGGCTGGATTTGAACCTAGGAAAAGGCCAAATCCAAATAAGTCAGGTCTTAAACCACAAACTTATTGGAGGGAAACCAGGTGTAGCCCTTCCTGCCCATGTTTTCCAGGACTGTTTAGTGAGGCTGTGGGAATGGAACAGCAAGGCCGAGAAGCCGCCTGGGTTAGAGGTGCTTACAGCTCAGGCAGTATCAGCCTCCCTGGGTCAGTGGTCTCTCTCCCTCTGACCAAGCTCTCCAGGAGCCTACTGGTCTCAGATTTTGTGATCTTGGAAGAAATGAAGCTAAAAAGAGCACTTTCCCTCATTGTTGGGTCTGTGAGTGCTAGTGCTTTTCCTCCCTGCCCTAGGGCTGGTTTTAGGGTCGGGTCACTTACCTGTCTCCACTTCGGGCTCTTGTGAACTGGTTCTCGAAAAGACAAGCCAAAAGCGGCCCCACGCGGGCCCCCGGCAAAAGAGGCTCAGCAATGGCCCCCATCCAGATGTCAATGTTGTTAGGAGTCCCGTACAGCTGCAGGAACTTCCTTGCTAAACCCTGGTTTTTCAGCACTCGACTAAGCTGTGCCAGATTCCTGGGCTGGGAGAGCCCACAGAAGCGCCGCCAAGCATTGTACCCTGAGGGGAAGGGGGCAGAAGCAGTTTCAATTTTACCCCTGCTGTCCTCCCATTAGCTCCTGCTTCTCTCCACATTTCTCCTGAGAGCTCTGTGGTCAGGCAACATGAGGCAGAACAGGAGCCCTGTTGGCAGAAGAGGCCCCTACCCAAAGACCAAATGCCAGCGGACAACCATACTTTGTGTGCATCAAACTGAGGGCTGCGTAGCACTTAAGACAGTACCTAGAACACAAGAGACGCAATCCGGTTTGTAGAATGAGTGAATCAGTGAAGAAATAAGTGAGTGAACAAGACAAGGAATGAAAAGCATGGATAAACTTTACTCGGAAAAGAACCACCTGCTATATAATCCCATTATAGGAAAGGTTCAGAACAGGCAAATATGTAGAGACAGAAAGATTAGTGGTTGTCAGGGGCCGGGGTGGGAGTGGGGACTGATTGTTATGAGGTTTCTTTTGTGAGTGATAAAAATGTTCCGATATTAGATATGGTAACCGATGCACAACTCTATACTAAAGTCATTGAACTGTATACTTTCTGTGGGTGAATTTTAGATGTTAATTACATATCAATAAAGCTGTTTTTAAATTTTTTCACCTACTCAGAAACTGCCAAAGACTAGCCATGCTGATTTCTCAGCTATCAGGATCTCATACCAGAATCAGGTCACCTGATGTGGTGGGACCATCAATAGGAGATGGCTTGGCCATAACCTGAAGGAACACTAGCCCAACATCATTCATTGAACTACAACTCACAAGCACCATCCCCCAGCTGAACAAAGGAAAGCCATGTCATGTTTTACCAGTGCTAAGCTCTGTTGCGTGGATATCAGGATCCTCCCAACCTCTCTGTGTAATCCCCATTTTATCAATGGATACTTGTTGAGCTTCAATACCCATGACTTTTCCAAGGTCACTCACTCTACTGTTAAGTGGAGTTCAAACTAGGTCTTCCAGTTCCACATTTGGTGTTGGACCTTGGAAGGATTAGAATAGACTGCAAGAGGTGATACCAGAAAAATATTTCTGGGACAGCTTGCAGGGAACAGGCTTTGAGGGAACAGAATCTCTCTGTGGCATCTTGGGTGGTGAGCAATATCAGTTCTCCAGCAGGGGGTGCCAAAGCTCTTCGGCTGTCAGGAGCACCCAAGTGCCATGAAGGAAAGAAACTGGTTCTGGAGTGCCTGCTGTGGGCCTGCCAGGTGCTCACAAGTGCAGCAGAAATTCCCCCCACTCTGTTATAACACAAAGATTAGTTTAGGCAGATGGAGTTTCGGGTTGTATGTGGACAGGAAAGTAGAAGGTGGGGAGGAGAGAGGAGCAAGGTGGTGGCCAAAGCCCTCCCCCAACATTGTGGATTGAACAGGAGGAAGAAAGGAGAAATTTTGAATTTGATTCAGATTTTACTGAAGGAGTCTTAGTTTTGTGACATTGGGCAAATTACTGGGTGTCTCTGAGCTTATTTCCTTTTCTATAAAAGTGACTGTGGTCACTGGGAAGACTAAATGAGTTAATATCCATGGAAGCTCCTAGCAAAATGCCTAATTTGTCTTCTTAACCTGGAATAAAGCTTTCTGTGTCCTCACCAAACAGCCAGGGCAGCCTTAACTTCACTCCATCCTGCCTCAGGCTCTGCCTTTCTCCACTTAGAGCCAGAAGCCAGTTTCTCTGTCCCTGAAACTTTAGCCTTTCCCCTTGGAACTTGCCAGGGTGCTGGGGAATGCAGCGGTTCTCTCTGCCTTTTATATCTGTTTCTCTCTACTTGGAAAATCCTTATCGCCTTTGCTCATCCCCCGTGCCCAGGTCCTGGTACTGCTGTGAACCTAAAGCTAAGACCCTGAAACAGATGGAGAAGTGGCAGGACAGCAAAAGTGGTCCCAGGAAGGCTCTACGGCATCAGCCTTGGCCTTGCGTGCCTCTGAGCCACAGCACCTTCTGTAGACAGTCCCAGGCACCAAGAGTCTTCTCTGAAACCTGCCCCCACCACACCACCAGCAGAAGCCCTGGTGCAAGCGAAGCCTGGGAGAAGGGGTGGGCAGCCGCTCACCTGGGAGACCGTGGTCCCGGCTGCGTTGCATGTTGAGAGCCGCCAGATCCAGCCCGATCCTTCTCACTTGCCGAAACAGCTGATCCCGGAGCTCATCCACTAACATGGAATCCTGCCGGTTCAGCTTGGCTGGGGTGGCCATGAGGCCCCGGAGGAGGGGGTCGATGCCACCTGGGGGCGGGGAATGTGAGAGCACACATTGGACCAGCCTCTGGGAAGCCCAAGTAGCTCAGAGCTGGATAAGCCAGTCGCTCATGTTCTGTAATGATTATTTCAGAAAATAGAGGCCTGGGTGGACATGAAGAGAGCCAAGGCTGTCAGGGAAATGGTCACACCTACTTAAAGGGAGGGAGGGCAAGCTTCTTTCAGGCCCACAAGCCACCAGTCTGACATTAGTCTCCTCTTTAGAAACCCCTAATCCCAGAGGGGATGGGAGGCCCATGACAGGGTCTTGGTGGGACCTGCCTTGTTTTCACTGTCCTGGGGAGATGATTAGCGGTGGCCTGAGCACCAGCTGGCCTCCTGGCAGTAGGCTTGGCCCAACTGGGGGAGGGTGTGCTCCCCAACCCCACTCCCTTCTGCCTCTGGAAAACCTGGTCACCTTCATGCACAACTCGCCAGCTGGCAAAGAAGGTAGAGCTGAGCAGGACACGGGAGTTGGGTGCTGAGGCCTGGTATCGGCTGTCCAAGCGGAACAAGAAGGGCTGGAGCATGGTGTGCCCAAAGCGGAAGGCCAGGGTGAAGACATTGGCCACACGAGGGTCCACATTGGAGCAATACCCCCTGTAGGACCCCAGGGTTCTCCTGGCCCGCTCCTTGCCCAGAACCAGGGGCAGATAGTCTCGGTAGGTGATGATCTGGAAGAGAAGACGTAGGAGGAAATTACCTTAGCAGCTGCTTACCCCACACCCTTACCTTTGGACAGAACTTTGGCTTTTCAAAGGGATGCTCAGGCGTGTTAATTCTTGAATGTCATCATGTCAAATGTAGCAATATTAGTTTCCCATTGGCTGATGGAGATGCTGAAGCCCAGAGAGGCTGAATGACATGCAGAAGGTCACACCGTGAGTTAGTGGCAGAATTGGGGGTATAGGCCAGCTCTCAGGTATACACACAATCACTCAGACCTGACTTACTTGAGACACATCCCCAAGGATGTGGTAAAGAGGGCGGGAGCCACTTTTTCAGACTGCTTCTCATGCCAGATTTCCTTCTAGGGGATGCTAGGACCCAGGGCTTCTTACCTGGACCATGGCCCCCACAATCTTCCGAGCCTCATGGTAGAGCTTGTCTCCAGTCCATTGGGGATTCTGGCGTCTCAGCTCAGTAGCCAGCCGGTTGTGCTCTCTCATAAAGAGGGTGTGCATAGCTGCCAGGAAGGGGGTTTCGCTTGATCGAGAGTCACCTTGAAAACCACAAGTTCAGAATCACTATAGCTCTTCCCAGAGAAATGTCCTTCTGCTACAGCAGACAGAGTTTGGGGGACTAGAGAAAGGTGGTGGGACTTCCCGACCTGGGCCAAGCTCCTGGCCCTCATGGCCCTCCATCTCCTCACTGTCCTGTGGGGCAGCTCACCGACCGCCACCCTCTTCCCCAACACAACGGGTCGGGAGGGGAGGACAGCAGGGTCTCGGATCCCTAAGTGACTGCAACAGGTTCGGGTGAGGTAGGAAAAAAAGCACAGGGCAGCTGCCCGTCTCAGACAGGAAAGTCTTTGCCTAATGATTCTGTTCCACAAGATGACCAGATCCACAGCTGGTGGGGGGACCTGGATGACTCTAGGAACCTTGACTTGGGACCATGAGCTTTTCTGTCCCATGAACTGCATCCATGTGCATGTTCTCTACTGAGGACAGGACCTTCCCCCAGCTTTGGACTTGCTCTTACGCAGGAGGGAGGGTTGGGCAGAGCCTCTTCCTGTAGCCAGGCCTTCTCCTTGAGGCCAGGAAGCAAAGTAGATTCCTGAAGGTGGACCTTACTCACAGGCATTTGCTGGCTTTGAACTAAGCCTTTTTGTACAAGGCCTTATTTAATCCACTCTTCAGTAGACCTCTCATGAAGGTGCAAAGAAAAAAACCCCACAATCCTTTAAAAAGGGGCTGGAGCTAACTCCCCACGAAAAAGGTGGTGGAATAGAGTGGAAAGAGCACAGGCCTGGACGCTACCCTGACTTGAGTGCCCACTGTGGACTCTGCCATCTGAACTCTGTGCTCTGGATACATTAGTCATCTCCCCTGAGCCCCAGTTTCTCATCTATAAAACGAGGGTGATTATAGTGGCCTCCTGTCAGGGATGCCATAAGGATGAGAGATGGCAATTTAAATATCTTAAATAACCAGAAAGGACGCCAGTTATCATAACCATCACATGGGGGCAAAGAGCCCTGGGAGGGTTCAAATTGTGCATCCGGAAGAAGGTATCAGGTACCAGTGTCTAGCAACAGTGGGGGCGAGGGGGGAAAAACCTAAGGGAATTCAGCCCAGCGAAGAAAACAACGCAGGCGGAAGTAAAGCTGCTTTCAAGTAAAGAGGCTATTAGTGAGTGAACTTCTCTGAAGTTCCAGAAACACAATGAACAGCAATAGGTGGGTGTTGGATCAAAATGGGGGTACCTTTCTACCAGCCAGCACTGCTGGAGATAAACAGGTGTTTGCAAAGGGACCCTTGACAACCTACGGATCCTGTGACAACTACAGATGTGCTATGATGTGCCTACTATTGAGGTCTGTAGACATGTACCCCACCGCATCCCAAGCCCAGAACCCAGGGCCTGGCCATATCTAGGGAGACACCACCTTGCCCCCGTCTGACCTGCCAGGAAGCAGGGGATGCGCGCCGAGCGGTTGGTGAGGAGGCAGGGGTCGTCGTGCAGATTGTCGAAGGGCAGCAGGGCCCGGCCGTTGTCCCTGAAACGTTGGTTGATGGCCAGTAGCCCATGGTAGTTGGTCCGATTGCGGAGGCGCAGGGCGAGGGAGACCTCGCTGCCATATACCATGCTGGCGTCCAAGAAGGAGGTGAGTGAATTGATCTGGTTCCGAATGATGTTCCTGTTTTGGGGGCAGGAGGCCGCCGAACGGGTGAAGGGGATGCAGTCTCGCTGGTTCTTGATTCGGGGGTCATTGGCCGGAATCTGAGGTAGAAGAGGAACCAGTGACACTGCAGCCCCTTAAGAGCAAGCTTACTCTTCTTGGTTCTCCCACACCTGCTTCAAAACTTTGCTCCAAACTCTCCTCCTTCAGGAAGCCCTCCTTGACTCATCCAGACTCACACTGCTCACCAGGTCAGTTTGAATGTCCGTAGCACTTTGGATCAGAGTCATGAGAGATTAGAAATGAATGAAGCCTTAGATCCTCCTTATCCCAGTGGGGAAACTGAGGCTCAGAGACGGGAAGTGACAACGGTTAGCAGGAGAGAGAGGAATTGAAACCTAGTTCTCCTGACATTTAGGCCTCTGCTTCTTTCATTCCGTTCAACTCAACAGATATTTCCTAAGCACCTTTCTGTGCTGGATGGTTTGGAAACATGAAGATCAACAAAGCTCAGCACACACTGCAGGAAACTGGCAATTCAGTTGAAAACAGACACACACATAGGAATGTAACTCTAAATTGACGTGCTGTTTGCTATGCTTGATCTAAAAGCCAAAAGTGAAAGGTGAGACAGGAAGATATGGGAAGGCTCCTCGGAGGAGGTGCCCTGAACCTGAGCTTGAAGGATGGGGAAAGTTGCTACAGGGAGGAGCCAGCAGGGGCCCTCAGAAGTCATGCCTCACCCATACCACGCCCCATGGATATCGCCTTACCTATTAGGGTGAGGGTGTGGGTATATGAGTGCGTACACGTGTGTCCCCCCATCTCCCCAGCAGAGGCTCTGCCCCCTGGAGTGCATCTTTTCTTCCCTGGTGTTCCACACCACCCTTGCCTCTCAGCCTGAAGGATAGCCCCCTGCTCACAACCCAATCCCAGGAACTGGTAAGAGCTGCAGGGCCCTCGGACCCCCCAGGAAGGAGAGAAGGGTGAGAGCTAAGAGGCCCTAAAGGCTTCCAAAAGCAGCAGGCCAGAGGCTTCCACTGTTCCGTGAAGGCTGCACTGAACCTCCTGGCAGGCTGCCCCATCCCCACCCCTCAAACCCGCACAGAACTGGAGCTTATGCCAGGCTCTGCTTCTTGTCTCTGTCTGACCCTCCAGCATCACAAACAGCTCCCTAAGGATGGCACTTGAGTCTTCCAGATCCCCACCCCCAGCTCTTGGCCCAGGATGGAGGCCAGGGGTCTGGGAGACTGGCTGAGGGTACCTTGATGGGGAAGCAGGGGGGTTGCTGGGCACAGGTCTTCTCACAGTCAACGCCTGCACTGAAGGCCACTCTGGCTGGGGTCTCAGGGGTGAAGTCCAGGTCATGGTCGATGAACTGGCCCCACTGCATGAACATGAGGGCCCGGCCCTGGTCGGAGGCCAACCTTTCTCTTGGGAAGCGCACGATCTGGTTAGACACTGCCCGGACCTAGTGGGGAAATAGGTCAGCATGTGGGGGGGGGGGACTTCTAAACCCCAAAAAGTGTTGGAGCCAGCGGGGGACTCAGGGGGCAGCAGGTCGCCCCTACTGGAGTTAACACAGAGTCTCTCCTCCTCTCCTGCCCTCCCCTCCCCCCTCCCCTTTCCTACTTTGTCCCACCTCCTCTGTGGCTGTCATTCCTAGAAGGAGGGTTTCTGGCCTGGCTCCTGAGGAGTCCAGGAGGACGAGAAGGGGAGAGGCCAGGTTGGCTGGCTCAGACCCCGCCAGCATTTCCAGAGAGGTTATTACATCAAATCGATAGGTCAATTTATAACCTAATGGATAACTGGATGATAGACATGATTGATAGATGCATGGACTAGTTGCTAGGTAATGGATAACAAATATAGAGAGAATGGATAGATCGATGAAAGAAAAATTAATAAATAGTTTTGATAGATGGGTAGATGATTGTTATATTGACATGGATAGAAAATTGGTGACTTGATAAGTGTAAAATAGTATACAAAGATCAATAGATATAGCTAGATGAAGGTGCATAGCCCTTTATAAAAGGGTAAGCAAAAGTAAGTCTACAGTTGTAATGCAAATAAATAATGCAATAATTAATAATACAACAACAAACTCTGTGTTTTGCATACTCAGAACTGTAAACCTACTTTTGCTCATTCCTGTAGTTAGCAAGATACTTTGACACTAATTCAGAAAAAAATACTGTAATGATTAGCCTTAATAGATTATATCCCATATGGATGTTTATTTAATATTTATTTCATATTCATACCAGCAACATGAGGCAGGTTTTACTGCTGTTTTACAGATGAGGAAACCGAGACTCAGCTGTATTACTTGCCCAAAGTCACCCAGCCAGCCAGGGGGAGAGCCTGGATCCCAGTCTGGCTGGCTGACTCTGGGCTGTACTTTCACACACACACACACACACACACACACACACACACACCCTGAGATCAAGCATCTTCCAGGTCCTCAGCCCCAACTCACAAGAGGGAGGAGGAAGCCACTGCGCCTCTTGCCAGGGTTCCAGCCGTAGGGGAGCGACCGCCCGTCCTCATACTCGGCCGGCAGCCAGCGAGCCAGGGGGGTGTTGGAGGCCCCCAACCAGGGTCTCTTCCTGCAGCAGGGGGTGGGCCGGGTCAGCACTTGGCTGACCCAAGCGGGCCTGGACACCACTTGGTGTGTAGGGATGGGTGGGGAGGGAAGGGAGTCCCCCAGCTGAGTCAGGTGCAGCCCCTGGCACCCACCTGTTGTTGCATCTCCCGGTGATGGTGCGATACTTGCTACCGCACGCCTCCTCCTGGCCCTGGACGGCACAGCCACTGGCCTTGGACAGCAGCCACAGCTGGGGTTCCGTTAGCACATCTGGGGGTGGGGCAGGGGCCAGGGGCCTGGATCCAGGATCCTAGCTCCTTCCCGAGCTCATCTGTTCTGTACCTCCCATCCCTTTACCCTCCCCCCTCCCAACACCCCACGTCTGCGCACCCTGCCTCCCCCCTCCCGGCTCCCTTCCACTCCCAGGCCAGCGCAGCCCTGGGGGCTCAGTGGGGAGCACAGTACCAGTGACATTGAAGGACTCCTGGAGTTGCAACTTCTCTTCCAGCAGCCCCAAGGCCACGTGCATATAATCGGCAGCCTGAACGACTGTCCTAGTGGCCGCTACCGGTTGTTTGAAGTAGAACAGGAGGTCCGCGGGGCTGGCAGAGCCGCTGCGAAGGCGCTGCTTGATGCTGCCCAGAAGGAGGGGGGAGGGCCGATCAAAGGAGGCAGGGCCCCTGCGGAGCCCCATCCCAGGCGGTGGGCAGCGGGAGAGTGCTGGCAGATATACGGATGGGAGGGAGGCTCTGCCAGCATGGCACTGCCCCATGGGCCCGGGGCAGGGTGATGGGTGAAATGACCTTGAATGGAGCCCGTCCTCCCTCATCGACCCTTCCGGGCCCACACAGACCCCAGACCCAGGCCCACCTCCTCTGAGTCTGATTGTAGGCGGCATCCACCAGCAACTTGGCCTCTGTTATGCAGCTCTGAAGGACCGAGGTCTCCACTGCCCTGAGGGAAGCTGCTCAGAGGGAAGGAGACTCAGGATCCAGGGGAGCCACAGCCCCCCAGACCCAAGCCCTTCCCCCTCCATTGACCTTCTCCTTGGCCGTCCAAGGGGCATTACCTGGGGCAGTGCCCACACAAGGCTGGGCTAGGACAAGAGTGACGACGACCCCTGCCAGGGCCAAGAGCAGCTTCGTCTTCACAAGGAGACCCCCAGCCACAGCGGGGCAACGAGTGACATGAGCGACACCCATGTCTTGCGTACTGGTGGACTCCCCTACTCCCCTGTCACCTGGAGGACCCCAAGCTGACCTCTCCCTCCTCCTGTTGTTCTTTGGAAGCAGCTGGGAAGGGACTTTTATATCCAGTCCTAGGGTGTGGGAGGGGAGCTCTGGGCCCCAGAAGCCCAGCCTCTTGAGGTGGAGCTCTAGAACTTCCCTCTTATTTTGGGGGGAGTCATGACACTGAAACACCCCTCCTCGCCACTCACCATCCTGGGGACCTAGCCACTCACCCCATCCCACCCTCTTTGCACTGAGTTCACTGATATGTATCTCTCAGAGCCCGGGTTGCTCAGGGAATATTTGCTGGTGACTGAGGCACAGCATCCCTCAGCAGAGGACTGGGCCTGGGCCTGCCACCCACTAGTATGTATGGTCACGTCCCATCCCCAGGCCTCAGTTTCCACACCCCTAAAATGGCCCCTGGGCCAGATGATTGGAAATGGTCTTCTCCTTCCCCACTAAGGCAGAAACTGGGTCTGCCTTACTGTAGTATCTCCCCATACACCATCCTCCTTCACCCCCTGCCCAGAACAAGGGCTGGCATTCAGTAGGTGCTCAATAAATGTTTGTTGGGTGAATTCATGATGTAGGATTAATGATTCAGCCACTCTCCCTTACTCCATATCCTACTAGCTCTCTAAGATGCCAGTAGAAGGTGAGGCAATAATTGAGTCAGGGCTTGAAAATTAAAGGGGCTACCTCATGGGGCCATCTGGGGGACACAGTGAGATGTCACAGTAAACACCCAGCAGAGCAATGGTAGCAGGCCTCCATGAGAGCTGAAGGCCTGTCTTGGGCTTGGTGCTCCTCCACGAATTTAAGTGCTTAGCAGTGTAGGTGTGCGCTGAGCAGTAGGTGTAGGTTCTGACTCCCTGTCGGGGCGATGGGCGGTAGCTTCCTTAGAGGTGGCTTACTGCAGGGGCTCAGAGCCACCTGGGTGGGACCTGGGTCTCTTACTACCTGCGCAACCTTGGCCAAGCCTTCATTTCCACATCTTCAGGACAGAGCACCCCAGGCAGTCTTTCCCTAAGGGACAGGCCCTCACACCCTCTTGTCTTTCCTCCTGCAGTTCCCTCCACTGCATGAGCCAGGCTCACCCTTTGCTTTGGCCCCTCCCTGGTCTGCCTGGAGGACCTGTGCTCGTCTCTCCATACTCAGCTCCAGAACCACCCCGGCTGAGCTCTGCAGCCTTCCTGTCCTCGCCCCTTCTTCAGGTGTCCATCCCTGTACCTGCCCCGGACTCCCAGCAGGGCTGTTCTGAGTGTCCTTGTCTCATGCCCTTTATCCCCCATGTCTTACCTACACCCAGCTCCACACCTTCCACAGACCCCTCCTCCCACACCAACGCCCCTGGCCTGACGGTTGCTCTTGAAACAGGCCCTTCAGCAATCCCTTTCACAAGCCCCAGTCCCAGGCCTGGGCCCTGATCTTATCTCCGTATCTTCAGCAGGCGAGAGAGAGGATGGGGGGTGTCCTCGGGGATCAGGGCCTGACCAGCCAGCCCTTCAACTGCTCTCCCTCCATCCCTCCTGGCCATAGGACTATGAGGCCCTGGGGGCCTGGGCACCACTGGTCTCATGCCCATGCTATCCCCTCTGCCTCCTTTCTTGGCCCTCGGTGCAGCTTCTCCTAAAGAAAGAAGCCTCCAGGCTCACATAGTCTGGCCCCTGCCACCTCCCCTCTCCAGAGCCCCATGTCCTCTCTCTGTTCCTCTGCCCTCTAAACCCACTGGCTTTCAGCTCCTGAAACAGACCTACCCTACCTACTATGGGTCTCAACCATGAAGACCCTTCCCCTTTTGTGGCTGATGACTCCTACTGACCCTCCAGGCCCCATCCACATGGAGCCTTTCCTGTCCCAGCCCGTCTGGATCCAACTCAAATGTCTGGGTCTTCCTGGTCCTTACTCTTATAGCCCCTTTCATAGAACTTAACATCACTCTAATTATACATGTATTTCTGTGGTTGGAACTGATGAAGCTACAGCTCCCTACAGGTCTGTGAGTGCCATACAGAAAGGGCGTATGTGCCTGTTCTGCTGCTCACTGTAGCCTCAGTGCCTAATACAGAGCCTGGCAGGGCCCCGATATGTACTTGTAGAATGGCTGCGTCTACTGTGACCTTGCCCTTCACAGCTCTTGGGTCAGGGATTGGGTTTGTGCCTGTACATCTATTAGGACCTAGTGCCTCTGGTCAGGGCATTGCTCGCCCTGTGTCAGCCCAGCCCTGGGTCAGTGGACGCCTTTGCAGAGACTGGCACTGCCAGGCTGAGGCCCAGACCCAAGACCATGAGGGAGCTTTCTCTCCTTGGCATCTTTCAGCTACAATACCTAAGAACCTTCTTTCCCCACCCTCCCCTGGCCATCTCAAAACCTCAACATTCTGCAACCACTTTCACAAGAACTGTCTGCCAGCCACAGTGGAGTTGCTGGCCACAGGCCTGATTGGATCTCTTTATCTGCTCAGCTCCAACGGCCCCCATGGAGACAGCTACAGTGGAGCAGGGCTCAGGGCCTGGTGGGCCTGCTCCTGTTCCCAGGGGTCCTTGAACCTATCCTCATGACAAGAACACCAAGGTCTGCAGGGAGAAGAGGCTTAACTCATACTGTGGAGGCTCCACACTGTGTCCGAGTCTGGGGCAGGCCAGGAGCATGTGCACGTGTGTGCATGTGCATGTGTACATGTTCTAGTGCTGAGGACTCTCCTGAGAGAGGCAGCTCTGAGTGTTCTATTTTTAGCAAGACCAGAAAAAGCTCACTGTGGGGCCTGGAGAGCTGGCCTGGGAGCCCATACCACCCTAGATGTGTGACCTTGATCAAGGGTTTGACCTCTGTAATCTGCTAGTAAAGTCAGCAATGGGCAGAAATGTTCTGGAAGCAGGAGGGGTCTCTGGTGAGCACTTGAGAGATGCACAGGTCCGGCTGAGGGTCATCTGAAGGCAAGGACCCATGCTTTCTCCTCCCTCCTGCCTTGGCCTTCTGTGAGAGCTGTACCTCACCTCCTCCATCAGACTGGGACCTCCCAGGGGCTGGGACTAGGGGCAGGGGGAGGAGGAGTATGGCCTTGCAGATAAGGCAGACCCTGCTTTGAATAATAATGGGTGAGGGGGCTCAGAGGTGGATATGACCCACTGGGCACTGCCATTTGTGGGGTAACCACTCAATAAATATTAGTTTAATGAATGAATAAAAACATGAATATCTAGACATAACTAATGTTAAGTTCCTTGGGTGTTGTTTAAGGGGTGCTCTGATTGTTCCTTTCATGACAGACATAGTTGGGGGGAAGTCTGTCCACCAGCATGCTCCTTCTCTGGGAACAACCCTCAACCACAATCTGTGCTGAAGGGGTGGGCTTGGATGGCCACGCTTATGTCACACTACCTGCATATCCCTTAGCCACATGGGACACATAGCCCAACCTCAGTCAATCAAATTATTCTTATGAATTTGGAATTTGAACAATGAGAGACTGAGCTAGTCAACTGTGGAAGGCAGAATGGAAAAGTCAGGTTTGGGGGCTGAGGTTCCCATCTGGGCAGTATACAGGTGGCTGCGTAGACAGGGAGGGATGAAGGGAGGGGGGAGGAGAGACGAGCTGTGTCAGCCCTGACAGCTTCGTGTTTTCACAGTACCCAACTCCACCTTATATCCATAAAATAAAGCCCCTCTTTGTTTCAACTTGTTGGGGTCATAGCCCCTTGCAACTCTAATGATAACCTGTTTCTTCTCTTCGCTCTGCCTAAGAACCTGACCGCAAAGCCTCAGTTTTATATGGGGGAAAGATGTGATGGGTGTGTGGCATGGGAGTCCAGGCAGAGAGGAAACTAGACGCACCGGTGAGGCGGCAGGGGGAGGGGAAGAACCCAGGTGGATGTAAAGACTAAACTTGCAGAAATCAATGTAGGGAGGGAGAAAGGGAAAAGGGAAGGGGGAGATAGAGAGGATATCTATCAACATAGGGGGAAGGAAGAGATAAAGAGCCCACAAACTGCTATAGAGCACTTCCTATAAAGTACTGCATCAGGCCCCAAATGCACATTTACAAATATGAATGAATGAATGGATGAATGGACCTTCTCATTCCCGTTTGCAAGAAGTGTTGAGTCTGAAAATGGGGGTTGGTAGGGAAATAGCAGTAAGTAGTCAAGAGTCTTGCAGACATGGCCTGAATTTATGTTACTATCTCTTCTCTGTCTCACCCTCGGGGAAGTTGCATGGCCCCTGAGAGTTCAGCCTCCATCCTCTCCACGCCTCCCTCACTGCACTTAGGAATGTCTGCCTTACTTCCAAAACACTGCTCAACTGATGAAAGAATAAATGACAGGCATAATAGTAACAATAATAATAATCCTTACATAGGTTCAATGATTTATATAATATTCTTATGCATTTTTTACTTGAATCTTATAACAAATCTGTGAGATTATAGGGACAGATACTGTTTTATTCCAGTTTGGTGAGAAAGAATCCATGAGTCCAAGAGAGTCCAGGTGGCTCATCCAAGGTTACAAGTTTGGTAGGTAGTGGAACATGGGCTCCCAATTTAGGACTAAGTCTCCAAGCTCTGCACTTGCTCTATCACTCTGGACAAAGGCCAAAAGGGGTATTGGGAAAAGGGGTCAAAATACAGAAAATAGAACTGCTTTTATGGGGAAATGCTGTCATCAGAGGAGGAAACTATCCATCAAGAAGGTAGAAAGGAGGAAGTGACTTTCCAGAATGATTCCATGAGAATATACTCTATTATCATAGGACTATTCAAATCATACATCACAATAAAAAACAAAGATATTTTCTTTTTCTTAAAATCTGAGTAAGTTGCTTAGTTTCAAAACTCACTTCTACATTGACCCTCACAATATATCCATAAGTTGTGAAGAGAACAGACACAGTAGCTCTGTCCACTCTACAAATGGAAAACAAAGCCAAAGAGAAGTGACCTACCCACTGTCACTCCCTTTTACAAACCAGTCTATGTCTCCCTAATCTCTTCACGGCTGCCTGCATCTCCTGGTTCCTCAGGGTGTAGATCATGGGGTTGAGCATGGGGGTCATGACTGTGTGGCTGATAGACACAGCCTTGTCCATGGAGAAGGTGGTGAAGGGCCGGGCATAGAGGTAGATGCTTGGAATGAAGACCATAGATACCACGATGATGTGGGTGGTGCAGGTGGAAGCTGCTTTCCTCCTTGCCTGCTCTGAATGGCACCTCAGCATCACCAGGATGACTGAGTAGGAGGCCAGGAGGAGAAGGAACCAGATGATATCCAGTAACCCACTGTTGCAAATCATGAGGAACTCTAGGATGGATGTGTCCGTGCAGGCAAGTCTCAGCACCTGTGGGACATCACAGTAGAAGTTATCCAGGACATTGGGGCCACAAAAAGGCAGTGGGAGCATCTGAGCCAGTTGGGTAATGGAATGGACGAAACCTACCATCCACGCTGTCACAATCAGCCCCACACAGAGCTGAGTGTTCATGATGGTGACATAGTGGAGGGGCCGGGAGATGGCAATAAGGCGGTCATAGGCCATCACTGAGAGAAAGAAGACCATGGTACCTCCCAGAAAGTGGAAGAAGAAGACCTGGACCATGCAGCCCTGATAGGAGATCGTCTTCTTCTCAGAGAGCAAGTCCACCAGCATCTTTGGGGCAGTGACTGAGGAGAAACAGAGGTCTATGACAGCCAGATTTCGAAGCAGAAAGTACATGGGGGTGTGAAGCCGGGAGTCTGAGGTCACTGTGACCATGATGAGGAGGTTTCCCAAAACAGTGGTGGTATAGACAAACAGAAACACCAGAAACAGGAAAAGCTGGAGCTCCCGAGTCTGTGCAAGCCCCAGGAAGACAAATTCTGATATCCAGGTGAGGTTCCCTGATTCCATGGTGTATTTTCCATGCACCTAAGGAAAATGAACCACATATGTAGATACATGAAGTCACTTTCTGTGCTCAGGTGCTAAGTCAAATTGTCCAGGTCCATATGTTGGTCATCCTCATGTGCAGATCATATAACCAGGTGCTGATTAAATGACCTTATCTCTGGAGAGTTGACAGGTTGGTGCTGGAATATATATTTATGAGATCTTAAAGTCATCCAGAGATGCATGCAACCTGCCTTTCAAGATTCAGTGTAATAATGTGGTGGGAACGCACTTGGAGTCCACCAGACCTGCAGTCAGATTTCAGGGCTTCTATTTCCTTGAGATTTGGCCTTCAGTAAATTACTTAATCTCTCTGGGTCTCAGTTTCCACATCTGCAAGGTGAGAATTAAAATGTTTTCTTTATAGACTAGTCTAGGGAATTAAATAAAATAACACATAAAGTTCCTAGAACAGTGCCTGGAGTAATAAATGATAATCACTTTCCTTTATGTAGTCTCTTACTCCAAGGACACCCTCTCTTCCTCCCGTCTCTAACACATTTTTCCTCCCATCATTTTTCATGAAACATTTTACACAGTAAAATGTTAATAAACTTTTCACGTTTCTATGTTTTTCCTCCATAATTCAACTGTAAGCTCCCAGAGGCATAAATGTGGATCTGATCCTTTATTTGTGCTCAATCTTGCTGATAGTTAATACTCAAAACGCTTGTGATATTGACTGCTGGGTGGGTGAATAGCTATAGGGTGCACTCCCCCCGCCCCACCTCACCCATGGCCCCTTGCTGAGTGAAGACAGGACGTCCACAGTGTGTATGCTGGGACAAGAGAGAGAAGCGGGAGAGATTCTCTGGGCTAAAAAATAGATGATGAAATTGTGTGAAGGGGACTCAGAGAGCGCTTCTGAAAGCAATAAGGATTTTAGATGTTACTGAATACAGGGGTAGAAAACCAAGGATGAGCCTGGCCGGCATGGCCTGTGGGTCACAGTGCGACTCCCAGTCAGGGCACAGGCCCGGGTTGCGGGCTTGATCCCCAGTCGGGGGCGTGCAGGAGGCAGCCGATCAGTGACTCTCTCATCACTGATATTTCTCTCTCTCTCCCTCTCCTTCCCTCTCTCTGAAATCAATAAAAACGTATTTACAAAAAAATAAAAATAAAACAAAGGATGATACTGAAATAAGAGGAATGGACTAGACAAAGGAATAAAGGAGGGAGATTAAGAGGAAGTGAGATGAAGAAATAGAGCAAGTGAGGGAAAGGTGGGGAAAGGCGCTAGGGCGGTGGAGGGAACGGGACCAACGGTGGAGAAGGGGATGGAGGGCGAGAGATAGAGGGTGACAAGTGAGGGGCAAGTGGCCTCCCACTCCCGCCACCTTGTCTCAGCCTCCCATCCTCCCTCACCTGCCTACTGCAATCCGTTACCTATTGGAGGTCCTTTCAGTCTCGTCCTTCCGCTTCCATCTGCTTCCCCTCTAGTCCATTTTCGAGAGAGCTGTCTAAGGGACCTTTCTAAACATATCTGATCACGTTTCTCCCTCATTATAATCTTTTAATGACTGTGTAGTGCCCTCAGCTTAAAACTCAAACTCTTAGAAATCTTCTAACATGTTTTGTAGATCAATTTCAGGCAGAAAACTTCCTTACATATGTGCCTGCAACTCTCTCTCAGCATGTCACACAAAGCAACAAAGTGCAGCCTCTGTCTACCTTTCTAATCAGCATCCCTGACACCCGGGAACTGGCTTTTCTTCAACAAATTCACATGCTTAGCACGCTCTCCCCGTCTGGAGCTTGCCGGTGCCTTTCCCTTCCCCTTCTTCCCCCTCAGCTGTGCTACCTTCGTCTTTCTCTCTCCTAAGCTCCAAGGGCGCGTCTTTTGCCTCTAACTTATTTCCTGAGCCCACACAGCCCAGCTGGCTCACCTTTTCTACCTCTGAGACTTTCTAAATAAATTTTCTCTTATAACTGGGGGGAAAAAAGGAATTTATATGCTTGGTTATTTCCATAGTTTTGGTAATGAATTCTGTTTCCTGAAATACCTTCTACTATCTTCTCAACCTAAATACTCAGATATCACCTTCTGTGTACTCCTTTCCCTATGTCTCCCAAATCAGAAGTAATTTCTCATTTCTCTGGGTTCCAACACATTTTATAAATACCTCAGTCATCACTTTATCTTTTTTTCTGTTGTATCTCTTAATTAGATGGTAAATTCAATAACTTAGTAGCCCCAGCACCTATAACAGCAACTCTAATTTAGCAGTTGCTCAAAAAAATATATATTCTAACTTAATGTTAATTAGTAGCCAATTATGTTATCTTGTTTTAAGTGACTCTATGAAGAATTATGTGGTGTATTTCCTTATTTTTTGCTTTCAGCATCCTCCCTTTAAATCACAGAGCCAATTCCTCATTTGGTCCTTAAAAGCCTGGGTTTTCGCATGCAACCTGAGGCATCTGTTTTCAACATTACATTTCCCTGCATTACTGTCTGAGGCTCTCCTCACATGTGACACTTACTCCCATCAAACCTATGTCACTTGTTTATTCTCCCCACCCTCCAGCAGGTGTTTCTAGATCCTTCTTACAGCTGATCTATTTACAGCTGAGGAAACCCTGGTCTCTCTCTGTCCTTCAGCCCTTCAGCCCGTCAGAAGGAGAGAGAAGCTTCAGGTCTTACATTTCCTTGGAGATCCTTTTCCTGCAGCTTCAGTTTCCTAGCCATTGCCCATACATCATGTACACAAACAACAACGGGAGTGACCCTAGGGGGAGAGGCAATATCTTCAGGGAAAAGCTTTTGGACTGGGCTCAGGAAGCAGGACTGGGCTGATTACCACTGGGGCCAAAGGAGCAATGGGAGTTGTTAAAAAGTTTCTAAATGTCTCAAAAACACATACTCTTTGAGAGGTCCTCCTTGGGGGCCAAAAGTACCAAGGACAATGAACATTTTAGAGATTTATAGCATATAGGATTCTCAGGCCAAGATCCAAAGGGTCTCTTCAAAAGGAAATAGAGTCTCTGGGAGTTTTAGAAGAACCCATTTCTTAGGCCAGTGATTCTTATCTTTGAATCACCTGCAAAGCTTGTTGAAAATCAAATTAGTTTAGCCCAGCCCCAGGCTTTTTCATTCAGTTGGTCAACGGTGAGGCCAAGGACGTGCCTTTGTAACAAGTTCTCAGATGTTGCGGATGCTCCTATTCCTGGGACCACATTCCGAGAACCACTGACCTGCTCCTGGGCACAGCGACTATTCGCTCTCACGGAATCGTCAAGATGAACCGGTTTGATTTCTCTCTTTCTCCCCGCTTCCTCCGCTTCTTTCTCGTTTCCTTCCACTTTTAAACTTAATTGATCTTTACTTAGGGAGAGTCAAAGGTGGGAAAATGTTTGTATACGACAATGGAAACGTATTACCTTGTAAACCTTGTCCTTTATTTTGCCAACCAGACCTCCACCTATGTCCAAGTCGACTCCGATCATCTATAAAATGCGAGCATTCATGCTCTGGCCAAGTAGCTCAGTTGGTTAGAGCGTCACCCTGATATGCCAAGGTTGCGGGCTCCATCCCCAGTCAGGGCACATACAAGAAACAATCAACGACACATCAGCATAAAGCTAATGAATATTCTATTGATCATCCCCTAAGACCTCCCCTAAATGCCCAGCCTTTAAAACCCCTGAAAGTTAAGGCCCCAGTGCACTCTCCTTCCCCCGCAGGGACAGATCTCCAAAACTCCAAAGGGCCCCAGGAGACTTGCAACCAGGGGAGCAATGGGCAGCCGCAGCCCATCCCAGGCTAACCCCCTGAACCTGTCTCCAGGGCCCCCTTTTCCCTGACTTCCCAGTGAGCCAAAGCAGCCCTGCCTAGGCTCTCCTGTTCCTTCTTTTATGCCCTTCCTTGTTGCACTGTCCTAAGTGTGTTTTTGCTGCAGTCAATAAATTTTTGCTTGCTTTTCTACAAAAATGCATAAAGAAGTGAAACAACAAATCGATGTTTCTCTCTCTCCCTTTCTGTCTCACTAAAATCAATCAATAATTTTTTTAAAAAAAAAAATAGATTTTTTTTTTTAGCCATAGCCAGTTTGGCTCAGTGCTTAGAGCATCGGCCTAAGGACTGAAGGGTCCTGGGTTCGATTCCAGCCATGGGCATGTACCTTAGTTGCAGGCTCCATCCCCAGCCCCAGTTGAGACACATGAGGGAGGCAACCAATCGATGTGTCGCTCTCACATCAATGTTTCTCTCTCTCTCTCCCCCTTCCACTCACTCTCTGAAAAGTGATGGAAAAAATATCCTCAGGTGAGGAATTAAAAAAAAAAAATTGTTTTTAGTCAGGCCAATCATGTCTCTCCCTGCTTCTAGGGCCTTATATCTATATGGCAAACACTATTGACTGCCACTCCCAACCCCCTTCCTCCTGGCTGAAAAAGCCAGACATTCACCTTTTCATTACTCTTTGCAGACTGGGGTGACCAAATAACCCAGTGCTGTCACCAAGTCATAGGAGAATTCTGCTGGAGTGGTTCTAGAAAAACTTTTCTCCCCTGGCAAAAATGAAACATTACATGGATGCCTCTTCTAGTCCTTCTTCTAGATTATTGGAATATAAAGATATGATGCCCGGAGGTCTGGCAGCCATACTGCCATCATGAGGGGAAAGGCAGGGAATTTCAGAGCAGCCAACCCAGAGCCCTAAAGTGTTTAAGCTGCTGAATTAACCAACTTTGGAATTTCCTATCTTCTAGTCTTTTTTTAAGGTGAGATAACTTCCTCATTATTTTTGGTTTTTGTGCTATTTGCAGTCCAAAACATCCTTATAATATATATATTTAAAGGGGGGTGATCATTGTTTCCGAAGGAGTTCACACCCCCAGTGCAGCAGCGTGTCATTTGGGGAGCATCACATCGCAGGGAGGATGTTGTCATATGAGAGAAAATGCAGAAGGATGGTGGGGTCGGAAAGCTTGTCCCAGTGGGAACAATAGAAAGTGTGCCGACATTACACGGGGGAAAGCCAAGTCAGAGGATGAGATACGTGTCATCAGCCACTTAAAGGAATTTAATATAAAAGGAGGGAAAGCTGTTCTGAGGGACCACACAGGTCAAACATGACACGAAGCCCGTGTTGTCTCCCCTCAGCCCCATAGGTCCCCTGTGAAGAGGGAGAAATGTGTGGAAAGGGGACAGGAAAGCAGAGGTGGGAGAGGCTGGAGTCAGAGTTGCCATGATGGCTTAGAGAGAACCCCAAAAGACCTTTCTTTCTCGGGTGGGATGGTTGCTAGGAGGGAAGTAGAAACAAAAAAAATCTACATTATCTTCTGAACTTGGAACCAGCCTCATACGTGGCCAGGGACTTTGACAAAGGAGATGGAAGGAATTAATGTAAATATAAGATGTGGAGACAAATAGACTCTGAAATCGACGGGAATAGCAAGAGGCAGGAAAAGCTGAACGCCTCCCGTGCCCGGTGCTGCTCAAGGTGCTGGGAGGATTTAAAGATGAGCATGGCTCGGCCTCTGCCCTCCAGGAGCTCTCTTCCAGTGCAGGGAGTCAAAGGGAAAGCCCCCGAGGTGTGAGCCCCGGGACTGAACCCACACCCCAAATCTGGAACACAAACAGACACGGCCTTGCCTTCTCTGACCTTGGTTCCCCGGCCATACTACATACTCCTCAGCCACGCTGCCCAAAGACTGTGTTGGCAAAGTAGAGTCTTTCGCAGATTATTGGAGGAGTATTTGGTAGGAAACAAAATGCAAAGGGCAAATGTCCTTATGGGAAATATTTATACAATGTTAAAAGTGAGGCCACTTCCTGAACACCACAGTGGGTAACGAGGCAGCGAGCAGAAAAGAACATGACTATTCCAGAGTTAAGATGAAACTGTTGACCGTGACTCGCAGATATTGATCCACAGATGAGGAGCCCCCTAGGTTTTCCCTTGTGGTTGTGGAAGACCCTGAGTTTCAAGTCCCATCCCTATCTTCTGCCTCTAACCTTGGAGTCAGAGGAACCACGTGCCTGGCCAACCGCTGCCCCTCGTTGGCTGCCCATTATTGAGACAGACATTTCTCTATGAGTGTCCTTATTTGTCAAACAGTTTAATGTAAAAATAATATGTTCATCATCAGTTTTATGAGAATGAGATAAAAGTGTGAAAGTGCCTAACAGTATCTGACACAGGAGTAGGTCTGTAGAAATATTATTAATTTAATGTTAACTGTCACACTCTATAAAGACTTTCCTCCACTTTCACATGGGGAAACAAAAGTTCAGAGAGAAGTTTTTCATTTAAAGTTCACTCCCTGTTGCAAATGACTAGGCGCTTGCCTAACCTCTTCACGGCTGCCTGCATCTCCTGGTTCCTCAGGGTGTAGATCATGGGGTTGAGCATGGGGGTCATGACTGTGTAACTGACGGAAACAGCCTTGTCCATGGGGAAGGGGGTGAAGGGCCGGGAGTAGATGTAGATGCAGGGAATGAAGATCATAGACACCACGATGATGTGGGTGGTGCAGGTAGAGGCTACCTTCCTCCTTGCCTGTCCTGAGTGGGACCTCAGCATCACCAGGATGACCGTGTAAGAGATCAGAAGGAAGACGAACCAGATAAGAACGAGCATCCCACTGTTGGAGATCATTAGCAACTCCAGGAGGGAGGTGTCCGTGCAGGCAAGCCTCAGCACTTGTGGAACATCACAGTAGAAGTTATCCAAGACATTGGGCCCACAGAAAGGCAATGGGAGCATCAGAGCCACCTGGACAATGGAGTGGACAAAGCCCCCTATCCAGGCAGCCACCACCAGCCCCACACACAATCGAGTATTCATGATGGTGACATAGCGGAGGGGCCGGGAAATGGCTATGTAGCGATCATAGGCCATCACTGAGAGAAAGAAAACTGTTCCACCGCCCAAGAGATGGAAAAAGAAGATCTGGGCCATGCAGCCCTGGTAGGAGATAGTCTTGGTCTCATGAAAGAAGTCCACCAGCATCTTTGGAGAAGTGACTGTGGAATAGCAGAGGTCTATGACAGCCAGATTGCGGAGCAGAAAATACATGGGCAGGTGAAGCCGTGAGTCAAAAGTCACTGTGACCATGATGAGGAGGTTTCCCAAGACAGTGGAGACATAGACAAGTAGAAACACCAGAAACAGGAATTTCTGGAGTTCCTGAGTCTGTGAGAACCCTAAGAGGACAAACTCGGACACCCACGTGATGTTCTGTGGTTCCATGGGATCTTCCCCACATACCTAGAGAGAAAGCTGCAAACAAAAATTATGAAAATTCAATCATTTTCCCATGCAGTGTCAGGATGGAGTTGATCAAAGTCATCACTCCGTATCTTGCATGCCAAGATGAAGCTTAGGAGAGCCTTCCATGGGGCTAAATACATTTTCAAGGCTCTCACGGACTTATCTCCCTAACCACACCCTACATTGTGTTACAGGCACCTTTGAGCCATGCTGCCCTCATCCATGGGTTTCATGTCTGATTCATACCTGTTGTACCCAATATGTGCCTTGCGAACCTCAGGCTCCACAAATACAGTTGAATGAATGAATGAATGAATGAATGAATGAATGAATGAATGAATGAATGAATTAGCAAACATGTCAGCAAGTACCCATGACCACACAAATGTCATCCATCAATCTAGGTGCAAAGATCTTGAATATGAAAAGTAGATACTAATATTTTAATAAATAGATGCTCCTTCATGGCAGAGGTTTGAGGAGCTTCATGTGGTTCGTTGTTGAAGGAAGAGAGATGTGCATTAGACAAAATCTTTATGGGAAAATTCAGAGACAAATGTGAAGAAAAACCAGCAGATGATCTGGGCTATGGTAAAGCTGGGCTGATTAGTGCTTATCAAACTTTTCCACAGAAATACTTTTCTAATGGCATTTGTCATCATGGGCCATCTGCAGGGGGAACTCAATGCAGAACAGGGCAAATGCAAAATTTCCTTGAAGTCTCATGTTTTATATTTTAAAATGTATGTGAGTCTTCTATTATATCTCTAGAAAATCTTCAAGAGGGTTTTTAAAATTCAAGTATTATAGCTTGTAAAACCCTGGAAAGTCCAAAGTGTTATATAAAATATAGGACAGGAAAGAAACATTTTCTTTAGTTCAGCAAGCGAAGGCTCTAGAAAACATTTACTTGAAAAATAAACTGAGTTCTTTGGTGTTAAAACCCACTCCCTAGTGTTACACTTTTCCAGAATTGTTTAATTATTCAGGAAGCTTTGCTGAGTCCCTGTCCCAGGAAGATAATAGAACATAGAAAGGCCTCTCCTCCTCGACTCTGATACATGGGAGAGACAGCAGGGTTGCACTGATGTTCTTTTCACAGGGGAACTGAATAAAATATATGCCAAAAATTTCTATCAACTTCTGTAGACAAATATAAAACAATTATCTCTAAAATTATCTGTGAGATATTACAGCACTCAAAATATTGCCATGTTTGTCTCATCTAAAACTCACATTTATCCTAAATATTTGTGTAAAAGTGATGTTCCAGGAAGAGGCACTCTGTTTCTTCTGTGGCTTCATGACTCCAGCATAGGACTATTTGAAAAATGTCTCCATGGGCAGCTGAGAGCCCCTGGAAGCCTTGTGAAGGAAAATGACTGATGATACAGGGTTACAATAGGCTTGTCCCAGCCCACTAGGGAGGAAGCCCCGAGACAGGCAAGAGTGGACAAGACACTTCCTGGGCCATTGTCAGAGCGACCCCAACAGAGGGTAATACACTTTTGTCTCTGGCTTTGTGTCCTTGCGGAGGTGAGACTGGGTGGGCAGCAGCTTCAATGGCTTGGTTTGGCCTCTCTGGGAAAGCCCCTGACCCCTAACCCTTCACCCCCAACCTCAACTCCTCCATCTGGTCATTGATTCCTAAAATGCCAATAGCATAGCTTTATTAGCTCTATTTTTGTCTTTGTCCATATTAAGATTACAAATAACATACCCTTTTATATGCTTTTATCAGTCAAAGACGCACACTGTGCAACATCATACATAAGTCAACTTCCTAAAAAATATTTTCCCCTTGATCAATTTCCCCCCCAAAAAAACTTTCCATGGTTTTTACAGGCAGCTCAATGACCATGGTCATCTCCTGGGCTACCTGGTGGCCTTCGTGCCCAGGCAGGTATTTCTGGGTTGGAAAGTGGTGGTCATATGCTATGAGGGCATCAACATTTCTGGCAATTTCTACAGAAACGAGTTGAAGTACCTGGCCTTCCACGGCAAGGGGATGGACACCAACCAATCCCACAGCCCCTACCACTTCTGAGCTCCCAGCTGCATCTTTTGGCAGACCATGCAAAGCCCGAGACCGAGTGAGGCCTGGCCTCCCCGGGCCACCTCAAGGTGTTCGATGGAATCCAGCAGCCCTAAGACAAGAAAAAGCGAATGGTGGTTCCTGCCGCCCTCCAAGCTGTGCTTCTAAAACCTACCTGAAAGTTCACCTACCTCGGGCGCCGGCTCGTGAGGTTGGCTGGAAATACCAGGCAGTCACAGCCACTCTGAAGAAGGACAGGAGAAGGCCAAGATTTATTACTGGAAGGAAAAACAGCTCTTGAGGCTACGAAAGAGTCCCAAAGAATGTAGAGGGGGGGAAAAACCTGACAAACATAGAGGTCCTCAACACCCATGGACCCCTGTTCTGAACCCAGTAAAACTGACCGTTAATTCCTCAAAAATATTTTTTCCCATGGTTCTTTATTGTCTACAGGAAAGAAGTCACACTTAGGTTTTCAGTAGCTTCTGCACAACCTGGCTCCTGCCTTTCTTTGCAGACTCATCTGCCACTCAGCAGTAGTAAAAGCAGTAAAACATTTATCGTTAGTGGTAGTAATTATTGTCATTGTAGTAGTAAACATTTATTGAATGTTTACTATGTGCTAGGCCCTATGCTAAGCTTTTCGCAAGCAATATCCTGTTTCATTCTCATGTATTGTTCTCATGCTTATAAAATATAGTAAGTACTGTTGATTATCCCCACTTTATAGATAAGTAAACTGAGGGTTGAAGAGGTCACATAATCTGCCCCAGGTCATACAGAGAATGAATAGCAGAGCTCAGACTCTGAACCAGGTCTGATTAGTCCCAGAACTGCACTCTTAACTGTAATCCTCTTTTTACTTGCTTCCCTCTAAGAATCCTTGGCTTCAACCAAACTGAGCTCCTCAATTTCTCAGGTCTCAGTGCCTTTTACCAGGCTAGTGCCCAATCTGATTGCCTACCCATCCTGTTCACTTATCTGAATTCTACCCCTCTTACAAGGCCCAAGAGTAATTAGCTCTTCCATGCATTGCCATATATCGGTGTTTTTTCATAAGGATGGCTCTGTCACTTCACATGTGTTTGCAATTCAGTGTAAGTCTGATGTGTTTAGTGCTACATAGTTCCTGGTGCCCACATAACCTTTCTCATAGATGTTTTCCAAAAGAATGCTTGATATTTTCATAGTGGGTGGAGCGCCAGCATGGGTCAGACCTTTGAGAGAGGTGAGAAGAGATAGAGTAGCCACTGCATGAAAGGGTTCCGTTTAAGGGACCTTGAAGGGCACCCAGGCATCCTAATTCCCATCATCGCCAGATTTACGAACCTAGGAGCATCATCTTAGCACGGCCAGCATTCTTTCTACACACTCATAAGAATCTTTGGAAATGATTCTTCCACCTACCTGCATGGAGAATAGATTTAGAGGGATTCTAGGTGGGAAAGAAAACAAAGAGACATAAAAGAGGGGCCTGATATGAATAGGGGAAGGGAAGGACTCCAGGCCCCTTTCTGTTGTTACTCAACCTCGTCTCCCATCTGTCCTGCTCTCAGGAAATCTGTCCACACGGGACTAAGAGGAGGGGAGGAGAGATAAGTGGTTCCAAAAGTGGGGGTGAATCTAGCGGGTGGTCATCTTGGGAGCATTAACAGGTTTTATTAAACACAAGACTTAAGGAAGGGTAGGATGGACGTACAGCAATAGAGAAGGAAGGAAAACCTAAGTGAGTGGAAAGGGCAGCAGGCAGGGGGAGGGGAAAGGTAGGGGAATAAGTGATGATGAAAAGGGAAACGTTAGAGGGTGGGAAGTGTGAGAAAGGCCTGGTTTGCTTTCTCCTAGGCGTGGGAAGAAGCTGTAGGTTGTTTGTGGGACGTGGGAGAGAAACCAGTTGCATCTATATTCTTCTCTCCCTCCCACCCTCTGTCCTAAATTCCACCCAAGTACAGACAAAAAGTCTTAATTCCAGAGAAAATCAATCGACCCCTAACTCCTGTCCCCCTGCATTCCTGCCCAGTGACTTCCCCCTACCTTCCCTCCACCCCATGCTTACCTTACAATAAGCTTTGGCCGGAGCCTTCTCAGTGCTGACTTGGCCATGGGAAGGACATTGGGGCCATCACCCTACCTCCAGCCCAAAGTGGGCAAGTGGACCTAGAGCCTCCCATCTTCCAGGCCACGCTTCTCCGGCAGCTCCATTTTTCTGGCCTCTCTAAGGCCAGAAACACATATAGAATTGGCCTTAAGGGAAGGGACAGGCCTCAGAGGACAAAACGTGGGCTTAACTTGTGAATTGAACGGGGCTCAGGCTGCTGAGGGGAAGAGCAATGGGAGTTATTAAAAAGTATGTGAGCCTTTGCATCAGATGCACCATTATAAACTCTTCAGGGGTGCTGACCAAGATGAAGAAAGATAAGAGCCCTTGAGGAAAATAAATTCTCAGGAAGATTTACAAGAGCTAAATCCCCGAGGTCCGCACCATGGACAGTACAAGACTCCACCCTGTGCTACCCCACTGCAGGTGAAAAAGTGAGCTACGTCCCAGGACATGGTCTAGGTCAGACCCTTTGAAGGCTTTTTCACATGTACAGTTGTTAAGACATCTCTCACCCCACCCTCTGACCTGTTCTTACAATCGTAGTGACCTTCCCAATATAAGTGGGTGTCGTTTACCCCCAAAATAGAATTCACATACCGTAAAGTTCACCCTTTTAAAGTGCACAGTTCAGTGGGTTTTAGTATAATCACAAGCTTGTGTAACCATTCCCACTATGCGACTCCAGAACACGTCATCACCCCAAAAAGAAGCCTTGTCATTTTTAGCAGTTGCTACCCAATCTGTTCTCTCGCTAGTCCCCACTAATGACTAAACTAGTTTTAGTTCTTGTGAATTGGCTTATTCTGGACATTTCATATACATGGAATCATATAATATGTGGTATTTTGTGTCTTGCTTTCTCTCTCTTAGCATAACATTTTCAAGGTTCATCCATGTTGTAGCATGTATCAGCTTCATTTTATGATTAATATTCCATTGCATGGATAGAGCACTTTTGTTTATCTATCAATCAGTTCTTGAGCATTGAGATTGTTTCTACTTTTTGACTATTATAAATAATGCTGCTGTAATATTTGTACACAAGTTTTTGTGTGAACACATATTTCAAATTATCTTGGGTATACACCTAGCAGTGGAAGTAGTGGGTCATATGATAGCTTTATGTTCAACTATTGAAGGACCTGCCAGTGTGTTTTCCAATCGCTGCACCATTTTATATCCCCAATAGCAGTGTATGAGCAGTGATGATTTCTCCACATCATCACCAACACCTCTTATTAGCTGTCTTTTTATTTAAACTGTCTTAGTGGGAGTGAAGTGGTATCTCGTTGTGGTTTTGATTTGCATTTCCTTAATGGTCAATGGTATTGAACATATTTTGATGTGTTTGTTGGCCATTTGTATACTTTCTCTGGAGGAATGTCTGTTCAAGTTCTTTGCCCACTTTTCAATTGGGTTGTGTGTGGTTTTGTTGTTGAGTTATAAGAGTTCTTTCTATATTCTGGATATTAGCCCCTTATAAGATGTGTGATTTACAAATATTTTCTCCCATTCTGTAGGTTATCTTTTCATATTTTGAGAATGTGCTTTGATGTACAAAAGTTTTTATGAAGCCTAATACATCTATTTTTTTTCTTTGGTTGCTCATGCTTTTGGTGTTAAATTTTAAAATCCACTGAAAATTCAAGGTCATGAAAATTTACTTCTTTAAGAGTTTTATATTTTTAGTTCTTATGTTTAGGTAGTAATTCATGTCAAGTTAATTTTTATATGTGGGATGAAGTAATGATCCAACTTTATTGTTTTACATGTGGTTAACCATTTGTCCCCATTTTTTTAAGAGATTGCTTTTTCTCCATTGAATGGCCTTGGCACAATTATAAATAAAATCAATTGGCCATAGATGTTTTGGGTTATTTCTGGACACTCAATTCTATTATATTGGTGTATATATTTTTATCTGTAGACTGATACCACACTGTTTCAATTACTGTTGCTTTAATAAGTTTTGAAATTAGGAAATGTGAGTTCCCCTATCTGTACAATGGGCAGAGTAAGGATTTTAGATGAGAACAAATGACCTAATGCTGCTAAAGGAATATGGAAAATAGAAAATCATATTCAAATGAGAGGTTATTAACTTTATTGACAATCCCCGCTGGACACTGATTCTCTGTTGTGCCCCCATGGAAGGTCAGATCCCAAGAGAGATCTCAGCTGGGGCCTCATGCACCTCTCCCGGGGCCTGTAAACTTTTAAGGGCAACACTGGGCAGAGAGCCATGGCCACTGCAGCTAATAAGGCCCACTGGAACCACTTTAAAAGTTGCGTTGTTTGAAAGTATCTGCAGTAAATACCCAGATCTCAACAATGAATGTGTTACGGGATGTGGGGTTATGAATGGTTGGTCCCCTTCCTTTCCTATTTACCACTGATTGTGATGTAATTTATTGTTTTGGCATATTATACCTGATCTATTGCAGGCTTGCAGCAACTTTCGTTAAATATGAAATTAATCACTTGAGATGAAATTTATTGAAAAGACTTAAAGAGCAGCAAGAGGCATGCCTAGGCATTCATGTGTAAGAAGCTCTAAGAATTGAAAAGCGGAAGGATGCTCACTCTCACAGTCCTATTTAACATCATCCTGGAAGTCCCAGCATTAAAGTAATAAAAAGAAATAGATAAAAAGTATACTGCTTATCCATACTGTCAGAAAACATGATTGCCTATACAGAAATTCCTCAGGCATCTACAAAAAGATCCCTAAAATTACCAAGTTTAGCAAGATGGCAGTAGACTAGCAATGAACAATGGAAAACCAAAATGTAAAGAAAAGCATTGAAAATAGCTCTAAAAATGAAGAGCTTAAGCAGAAGTCTAACAAAATGTGTACAGGACTTGTCTGCTGAAAATAGCATAACGACCATCCAAGAAATGAAAGAAGATCTAAGAAATGGAAAGACATACTATGCTCATGATCTGGAAGACACACTGCTGTTAGAATGTCAGTTCTCCCCCAACTGATAGATTCAATCCCAGCAGCTTTTTGGCAGAGGTTGACAAGATGATTCCCAGGTGCACGTGCAAAGGCAATGGAACTAGAACAGTCCAAACAATTTTGACAAGGCTAAGGCTGGAGGAATCACACAACTTGTTTTTATGAGTTGCTGTACAGCCACGGTAATCAAGACAGTGTGGTGCTGGTGAAGGGAAAGACACACAGGTCAATGAAATAGAATAGAATCCATAGACCCACATAATATGGCCAATTGACTCTTGACAAAATGCAAAGGCAATTCAAAGGAAAGAAATGATATTCTCTTCAACAAATGGTGGTGTGACTATTGGACACCCACGTACAGAAAAATGAACTTTGCCCTAAACCTCACACCTTCTACAAAATGTTCAGTTCTGGTGGAAATTTTCAGAATGAATTAATATATAGAAACCTAAGTATACAAAAAGAGGTAATTATTAACACCAGAAAATACAAAAGTTGAACTGCAACTGTAGTACAATATATGGCTCACCTATCAATATTAATTGTATTATCTTGATAATGTCAACACTGAACCCGTGGCAGGATGGTGAGAGCAGTCTGCCCTGAGCATAAGCAGTAAGGGATGCATTCTCTGCAGGTAACTTAGAAGTGAGAATAAAATTGACTAAAAGCCAGTCTGGTTTCCATTGTCACTGTGCACTAGTAATTCTCGATAATGTCAGTGATAAAAGTACTCCTCTCCCAAAATCTTTTGTTTGTTCTAATTTATAATTAATATTTGAAGTTACTCTTGAGCTTTAAAAATATATTCACAAGCTTCAAATGAACACATCTTTTATTATTTATTCTTTTATGACTATTTTGTTTTACATGAAAGTTAATTTGAGGAGCTCCCAGTTGTAAGTTGGTGTCCAGTGCATGTGGATTCCACCACAAGCAGTTGTTTTGAGATTCAATTTCTAATGGTTCAGAGTCATTGTTCAAGTTCATTTCGGATCCAGTTCATGTCTCCAACCCCATGGCACCACATAGCTCTGCTTTTAGAGTGAACGTTAAAAGTAAACATGGCCAGCAGTGATTGTAAAGGCAGATAAACAACTCAATTACTTTAAACCCACCATTCCATGCGACCACTGGGAGTTTTTATTAGTTTAAAATATAAAACAGTGAAACACAGTGCAAACTGCAAGGCACAATTACTTGGTTGGTAAACACAAATTTCAGTTTATACATGACGTTTTACTTTGAATAATTCAAAATGTATTCGTCCTTTCTAATTATTAAGTTTTTAAAACCAAAGAATGAATCCAGAAAATGAAATGTGTCATTAGTCGTGTTAGTAATAATATCCTAAATGTATCTTTTGGAGACATATCAGTTTTACAAAAACTGCACACCGATACAAAAAACAACAGAACACCACTTAATAGCTTATGGTAGAACTATTTACCTAAAATATTATTTTATCAGACTTTAACCAAAGGACAAAAAGTTTATTAAGGACCTATAAAACTTGTTAGATAAATAGTACTTTTTGTCCTGCAGGAACTTGGACAAACTTGTCAACATTTGTAATATGGTTGTGAAACCAGCAACTGATTCGGCCCATAATTAACCTGAATTTCATAAAGAAACTTGAAGTTCGGTACCCATACTAACACGACGCAGTATTCACCCAGTTCAATAAGAAAAGTGTAAGAAAGCAATGCATGGGCCTATTTTGAAACATAGAATACGTTCAACATTACATAAAGCTAATGAAAAATCTTAAGGAATTCAAGTTGGGTCACCCAGAGCGCCTATGCTAGAGACAATACAAGATCCGAGTGATTACTTTTCCCTTTTTGTGCTGGGGTTATATATATGAAGTTTGATAAAAGAGCATTTTTACTCTGTATTTCTTTTCTCGCCGTTATTATTATTTGTTTTATTTTGTGATTATTACTGAAAACAAGGTTGTCATGTAGAGGAGGTGATGTCAAAACAATGATCCTGGCCCAGCCGGCTCGGGGTGCGGGATGCGGGTTCAGGGAAGGCGGTTGTTGTATTTGGAGGGCGAGAGGAGGTGTGTGCGTCAGGGAGAGGGCCCAGCGAATATCTAGAGCCTCCGCTGCCCCAGCGGGAAGTCAGTGCTTTGGGGGTGGGGGTGATAGCAAAGGGGGTCGCTGTAGGAGGGGGGCTGCCCCCCCAGGGCAGTGAGGTCTGGATGGGCCAGGACATGGAGCGAAGAAACGCTCTCTTTCATTTAGAGCCAAGTGGTGAAACTTGCCTTTTGAAACTATGTTCATATATTACTTTAAAAGGAAATAATTACAAAATCAAAAGAACCTAAGAACAGAGAAGCCAGTGTAAAAACACGGGGGCAGTCAGCTTGAGACACATTTAACTATATAATCTGGAAATTATGATTACAGAACAGAATATATATAATATAAACCCAATGAAAGGCAAGTCAACAGAAGTAACAAAATTGGGCGATTGATACGGGAGGAGGAGTATAACTGTGCTAATCACTTCATCTTTTTAAATCCTCACCTGGGGATATTTTTTTCATTCTCAGAGAGAATGGAAAGGAGAGAGAGAGAGAAACATCGATGGGTTGGCTCTCCCTCGAGCACCGACCTGGGCCGGGGACCGAGCCTGCAACGAGGCACGTGCCCTTAGTCGGAATCGGACACGGGACCCTTCAGTCCTCGGCCGATGCTCTAACCACGGAGCCAAACCGGCCAGGGTCCCCCTCACCTATTGTAGCAGGGAATTCATCAATACTGTCTAAAACTGAACCATGAGATTTGAAAAATCAGCGACTCTAACCTCTTTATGGTTTTCATGGTTTTTTCATCATCATTTTTCCTTAATCTTGAGGGGAGGATTTTTTAGTAATTAATATATCTTGTGATGAAAAAAATATTCAAAGTACAGCATTTCCTTCAGCTCTACCTAAATTTCTTTTTCGACCATTGAATTTAATGAAAATTAATCTGACACTTTGATAAAATATAGAGTAGGGATCAACTTTTACAAAATTACTTGTCTAAACTTATTTAAAACTTTCACTTATCCATTCATTATAATTTTGTATGTAAGCATAGAGAGATATTGGAAATAATGTTTACCAGAGTGTCTGTTCCCATTCATTCTAAAATGCAGATTTGTTTTTTACACATAAGCAACTTTGAAATCCAGTGAGCTCATGGGAAGGCTGCGGGCTGGACGCAGTGGTGAAGTCGTCGTCCCTGCTGCCACCTTCTGGTGAGGTCACGTGCCAGCATCAAAATTTACCGCTGGGCGTCAGCACTTTGGAATAGAAGTCCCAGCGCTCTTTTAACAAATGCTGCATCCCCCAAACTCTTGAAGCACAAAGGATTATGTTGTACACACACACACACACGACTCTGGGTCAAAAAGTGATTCAGCAGAGTTGAACTCTAAATGTAAAGATGGTTTAGAAATACAATGCCCAATTTATTTCACTTGTATTTTCCTTTTTATGTTTGCACAAGAATATTATAAAATGTGTATTTAAGTAAATCTAAGAGTCCTTTCAATAAGAATTCTAAATGATGAAAAGCACCATTTAATGGCTTAATTGGCAGCATTTATTTAGCGATACAAGAAATTATTTGTTTTAGAATCAAAACCTAGATTTTATGAAATATGGTATTTCCAAGCGGCAGAACAGGATGGTTCATTGCTTTCTTCTTTAAAGTTTTCCACATGGCTTAATTTGTAGTGAATATATAATAATAATATTATAGATATTACATATAATATATATTATAATTATATTATGCATAATATATTTTTATATATTATGATATATTATGTATAATGTACTTTACAGTATATCATACATATTACATATATTATACCTAATATATGTATATTTTACATTATAGATTACAGATATTATACATATAATACATAAAACATTTATAACCTGGCTTGTGTGGCTCAGCAGTTGAGCATCAACCTGTGATCCAAGAGATCTCAGTTCGATTCCTGGTCAGGGCACATGTCCAGGTTTCGGGCTTGATCCCCAGCAGGGGGCATGCAGGAGGCAGCCGATCAATGAATCTCTCATCATTGATGTTTCTCTCCCTCTCTCCCTCTCCCTTCCTCTCTCTGAAATCAAGAAAGACATATTAAAAAAAAAAGGAATCATATTTTCTAGGTTAAAAAACACATTTATAATATGTGTTGTATTATAAATATACATATTACAGAACTAGTATGTAAATTTTTCACATGATATAATTTTATAATAAATATCTAATGAGAAGCAAATATTATGGGCTCTTTAGTATGACTGATATCATTTCACTTGAACCATCCTGATATTGCTTTCCCAATCTTATCTATACTCACCCACAGTTACTTAGTTTAGTGCCCAGATTTCTCCATAACCTGCAGCTTTACAGTATTTGGGCCATAGTCTAGGTCTAGGGTGGTTTCTCTCATGGTGAGACAAATATTTTAAAACCAAAGGGCCTTTGGCCTTTCTAACAGCATCTTTCCTCCCTCTCTCCCTCCCCCCCTGTCTCCCTGCATTTCCTCCTCCCTTGTATCCTTCCATTTTCCTTCACCACTTTATTCCTTACCTATTTCAAGATCTCTGAGGCATGTTCTACAGGAGCACTAATGTCCCTGGGTTAGAAGAAACAGTCATATCCTAAGAAACAATGACCATTCAGGACCACGGACAGTAACCCTGAAAGCTAAACACGCTCCCAACCCTCACCCTGCAGGTTCCTCCAAGATCTGAGCAGCAAAGCACACCCTCTAATCCCTAAATAGTACCGTGTCCTCTTGATTGCCTCTGCTCCCTGAGGTTTCCACCACTATAGATCATCTTTGTGCCTAAGGCTTCCAAGATCCCAATAAATACCATTACCCAGGAAAGCTAAGACACCACACATTCTTCCTGTCTTAACCAGGATTCTCTTGATTTCCACTAACAGGAACTCATCTAAGTGACCTCGAGCAGAAAAGGGAAAGTGACTGTGAGGACACAGGTGTATCCCACAGAACTGGACAGCAGGGCCTCCTGAGGAGCAGAGTAGGGAGGTGTGCCTCTCAGCCCATCCTTCTCTGGGGCACCTCACTGAACACCAGCTGGGCACCAGGCAGCACAGCAGGCTCTGTGATCGGTCAAACACAAATGAGCCGGGTCTGCTTCCTCAGGAAGTTGCGGCCTGAACGGAATGATTAGACCTGACATGAAAACTGGAGCAAAGGTGGGAGGAGCTGCGCGGGAGCAGGGGATAGACACAAGCAATCCAGAGGCTGGCCCAGAGGGGGCAAAGCCTGGTGCCCTTGGCTAAATGATGGAGACAGTGAACATGGGTAGTGAGAATTAGGATGGGAAAGTAGGTTAGGATGAGATCATGAAGAGCTTGGATGCCAGGAAATTAAATTTAGCTTCTATCTAGCAAAAAAATAAATTAAATAAATTAAAAAATCAGGAGCCCCTGAAGGACTGAGGGAGTAGAGTGGTGCGACCCAACACGGGTCTCTCAAGGGCCAGTCTGTCTTCAACCCGAGGGAGAAATGCAAACAAGAAAGGCCATGGAGATGGGGAGGCTTTCAGAGCAGCACGGAGAGGAAGGGACTGATCACCCAAATGACAAACAAACTGGGTTCAGAGAAAGGTCACCAGTGCCTGTGGCCCCCTGCACGTGAACCCTGACACACAGGTGTCTCCAGCTAAGCACTCATCAGCCCCTCAAGGCCTGAGAGGAGGGGCCCCAGGCCAGGGCCTCCGTTTGGGGGAAGGGTGGTGGCAGAGTGTCAGGAAAGATCCAGAGAATGGACAGTTCCGTGAGGCCAGTAGGGACCAGAGTGGGGAATGAACAGTTGATGGTGCTGAATACAGATGGATCTGATCGGAATCACACATACACCTGCACACACACCAGGCCTGGATCAAGTCCTGGCTCTGCCTTTTAATAGCTGTGAGATCTTATGTAGCCTTCTCAACCTCCCTGAGCCTCAGTGTTTTCATCTGGGAAAGGTCAATAAGATCTACCTCCTGGTTTGTTGTGGGGACTGAAATGAAATAATAGCTCTGGTAGACTGGTCCTTAAAAATGACTGCACCTTCTTGCCCTCCTATACTCAGTGTGACCTTGTACTTCCTCTCATCAAGAGGTGGGGTCTACTTATCAACCCTGGAATCTGAGTTCATGACTTGCTTTGGTCAAAGGGACAATAGCAAAAGTGATGCTAGAATAGACTTTAATATTGTTCATCTTGGGGCCTGTTCCCTTGCAATCTTAGGACTCAGCCACCATGTGAACAAGGCGAGGCTAGCCTGCTGGATGAGAGGCACATGGCCCAGCTGCCCCCTCTCTCCAGTCAACGGCCAGGAAAGTCCTGAATGAAGAGTCAGGAGTTCTAGTTCCAGCCCTGGCGCTGCCACTACCTTGTGGGGCGACTTTGAGCCAGTCTTCACCTCTCTGAGCCTGATTCAACCCTCTGCAGTGTGCGGGGAAGGGGGTGATTCCCATCAGATTTTCTCAAAGCAACCCTCTTATTTCAGAGGCCAGGATGCCTCAACCATCCTCGGGCTAAAATTCTGAGAATGGAGGATGGCAAAGTTGGAGAAACAAAGTGGTATCCACCACAGTGCCCGCGTGCCCCCCCCCATCCCCCAGGGAGCCTCTTGTTGAGCTCTCGCCACAGGTTTCAGGCACCTAAGAGAGCGCCTCTCTCCCGCCCCAGTGCAGCATTACCCACTTTGGCCAGAAGATGGTGCTACTTCTCCGTGTGAGTTCAACTACATTTATTCTGAGCACCAAACGTAGGCATAGAATGAATTCAAAAGCAATTAGTGTGGCCCTTCCTTTGTAGGAACTTACAGTTGAGTCACAAGCAACCAAAGATAATAATTAGAGCCCTTCAACTAGGGGATGGATACACTTCAGTAGTATATCCATATTTGAAGTAACTACCTAACAATAAAAAAGAATAAACTAAGATGCACAGAACAACATAAATGAATCTCACAATAAATATGCTGAGTGAAAGAAACCAGACCCAGAAAGAGTACATATTGTATGATCCCATTTTTATAAAATTCTGGAAAATGCAAACTAACTTATAGTGACAAAATGTAGATCAGTTGTTGGCTGGGGCTAGGGTGGCTGGGAGGGAGACAAGGAAGGGAAAGAGAGGGGTTATAGAGAGGGTCATGAAGAGACTTTGGGTATGATGAGAATGTTGGATATCTTGATTGTGGTGATAATCTTAGTGGTATAGACATACATCAAAACTTATCAAATTATACACTTTAAATATGTGCAATTGATTGCATGTCAATTATACTTCAACATAGCTGGTTTAAAAAATGATGCACCTCTTTGAACATGTTTGGATTCCGCAATGAGCAGTGATAACTTTCTCAGTTGACAAACCATAATGGTCAGTTTTATGTGTCAACTTGGCTAGATTATGATACCCACTTGTCCAATCACATACTAATCTAGGTGTTGCTGTGAAGGTATTTTGTAGATATCTACAATCAGTTGATTTCATGGAAAGGAGGTTATTCTGGATAATATGGGTGGGCGTGGTCCAATCTGTTGAAAGGCATTAAGACCAGAACTGAGGTTTCCCTAAGGAAGAAGAAATTTGCCTGTGGACTGCAGCTTCATCTTCTGCCAGAGTCCCAACCTGCAGGTTTACAGATTTCAAACCCCAAAAATCACATAGGCCAAGTGCTTGCAATAGTCTCTCTCTCTCATGTGACTTCTGCATTGGAGGATTTTAATAATCCAGTGGATAGGATGACCTGTTCTGTGGGTGCCAGTCAGCCTTTCCCCAGCCACCCATCATTGCTCACTGGCTTATGAACAAGGTAGCGAGATGGCAGGGATGGAGGTTGCTGCATGGGCTCAGTGGCATGGACTTCCACTCACCAAAGCCAAGCTGGCTAAGCCACTGCTGAGAACCCGACACCACTCCCTGGGGTGATCAACCAGCTGCCGCTTGGCAGGTGGATGACATCGGACTACTTCCACCATGGAGGGACAGTGCCTTGCTCTTACAGAACAGACACTTACTTGGGATGTGGATTTGCTTTCCTTGCATGTAACGCTTCTGCCCAAACTACCATCTGTGGACTTCCAGAATGCTTTCCCCACCATCATGGTTCTTCACACAGCATAGCTCCTAACGAAGGAACTCACTTCACAGCAAATTAGTGCAGCAAAGGACCCATGTTCACAGAATTTACTGGTCTTACCATGTTCCCATTAGCTGGCTTGATAGAAAGGTTGAAAATAGCCTTTTGAAGATCCAGTTACAGCACTGGCTAGGTGGCAACACCTTGCAGGGCTGGGGCAATATCCTTCAGGGGACTGGATATGCTCTAAATCAGCATTCCACGTATGGTTTCTCTCACAGCTAATCTCATGGTTCCAGTAGCCGAGGAGTGGAAATGAAATGGCACTACTCACTAGTACCCCTAATGATCCACTAACAAAATGTTTGCTTCCCATCCTTGCAACCTGCGCTCTGCCAGTCTAGAGGTCTTCATTCCAAGAGGAGGAATGCTCTCACCAGGAGACACAATTTCCATTGAATTGGAAGTGAAGACTGCCACCTGGTCATTTGGGGCTCCTCACACATCTGAATCAACAGGCAAAGAAGGGAGCTATTGTACCGGCTGGGGTGATTGATTCTGACTACGAAGGGGAGATTGGGTTGCTACTATGGAGGTAAAAAAAAAAAAAGTATGCTTAGCCCTGGCTGGTTTTCTCAGTGGTTAGCGCGTCGGGCCGCAGACTAAAGGGTCTCAGGTTTGATTCTGGTCAAGGGCACGTACCTCAGTTGCAGGTACAATTGCAGCCCTGGTCAGGGTGCATGCGGAAGGCAACCAATTCATGTACCTCTCGCATTGATGTTTCTCTCTCTCCCCTACTCTCTGAAAAGCAATGGAAGGATTAAAAAAAAACAAAAAAGTATGCCTGAAATATAGGAGATTCTTTGGGCATCTCTTAGTACTACTGTGTCCTATGATTAAACCCAATGGAAAACACTAACAACACAATTCAGACAAGACTTCTAATGGCACAGACCCTTTAAGAATGAAGGTTTGGGAGCATCCCATCAGGAAAAGAACCACAACCAGTGCCTGTCTACGTGCTTGCCAAGGGCAAAGGAAATATGGAATGCGTAATGGTCATACTGGCTATGACCACCCTAATTACAGAAATTAGGACTGTAATTATTATGAGTATTTATTCTTCATTTTATTATGTGTCAATCTTTTCTCCCCTCTCTTATCTCTGTGTCATCTAATATAAAATGTATTAATGATACCTAACTTTATATTATTGAAGCTACAGGATTGTCAGAAGAGTGAACATCCCCCAAAAACTTCACATCCTCTTCTGGGGAAAGGGATAGTACATTTTCAATTGTAATTCAGGATAACTGTATCATGTTAAGTGGAAGTGTGACTTGATTATTGGTTTTATTTGGAGACTAAGTATGGTTTAAGGAGATGTATGTGGGTGCCAGGTTGACCAGATGTGAACTGTGATCAGTTTGGTGTTAATTTGACTAGGCTCCAATACCTATTCAATCAAACACTAATCTAGATGTTGCTGTGAAGCTATTTTGTAGATGTGATTAACATTTACAATCAGTTAACTTTATGTAAAGGAGATTTTCCTGGATAATGTGGGTGGACCTGATCCTAACAACTGAAAGGCCTGAGGCTTCCCTGAAGACAGTGGACTGCAGTGTTGGCTCCCGCCTGTTTCCAGCCTTACCTTCTTTACAGCCTGCAGTAGTCTAGACCTGCCTACCTAGTCCCACAATCACATAAGCCAATTTCTCACCATAAATCCAGATAGGTGGATGGATAGAGATGACAGATAGGATAGATTAGAGAGATGACAGATGGATAGATGATAGAGAGATGATAGAAAAAATATCCTGATTGTGTTTCTCTAGTGGAACTCTAGTACAAAAACCACCTGAGAAAATCTTGTGTCTCTTGAGACTCAGAGCTTCTTTTTGATCCAAAAGGGATCAATCGACATATTCATCAGACAAATTCCTGAGTAAATCCCACGAGTTCAAAAGATTATTCTAACAGAAGAACCAATTGGGTAGGTCAGGGCAACTCTCCTAGATAGCATTCTTTCAGGGCATGCCTGCAAATATGTTAGTCCTTTCACGTTTATTAAACCATCTGCAACACATTGGAACATTACACAGCCACTTAATGCTTTTTATCGACTCTCCCTGAAAGGAGACACAAAATTTCATAACATGAATTGCTTCTAAGGGTGGAGAGTAGACTCAGTGGCTGGGGGACAGGAGTGGGAGAATTTTCACTTTTTGGATCTGTGGAATATTGAATCATATGAATGTTATTCTCTAGATCAGGGGTTGACAAACTAGAGTCCACAGGCCAAATTTGGCCCCCTGGCTGTTTTAAAGTTTTACTAGAATACATCTACCCTCACTTGTTTACATTATGTCTATGGCTTCTTTCATGTTACAATGGCAATTCAGTAGTTGCTATGTCATATGGCCCACAAAGCCTAAAATACTATTTGACTCTTTACAGAAAAAAATTGCCCATTTCAATCCAGATTTTAAAAAATAGAAAATTGACTTGTTGGGGACTTGCAGGAACAGCCAATTGATGTTTTCTCTCTCTCCCTTTCCCTTCCTCTAAAAATCCATAAAACATATTTAAAAAAAACAAAGCTTATCAATGTACATGTCTGCTCTATCCATTAGAATATGCATGCCATGGAAGCACATAACTTGCCTATCCTGTTCTCCTGGGTTAACAGCATCTTACTCCCAGGTACACAAGAACTCAGTGAAATGTTTTTGAATGAATAACTGACAACAGAAATGAGTACAAAGCATCTCTGCTCTCTCACATCTGCACAAAGATGTAGCCATAAGCCCAAGACACCAACAGCTTAGGGTGAGGGATGGGCAGACACTCTTAGAAGTGTCTCAGTACTACTGACTTCTTCAGGTATGTTGGGGCAGGAGCCCCCAAGTGGGACAACCAGGATAACCCAGGAGTCAGAGAACCACTCAGGTTCTACCAGAAGTTTCCATCTTTTTTGAAGACCCCAGCTTTTTCATTTCTGAATGGCTAGAGCAGGACTTAGCTAGTAGATAGTCTCCAGGTCTCAGGGAAGCCTAGAATTAGGAGTATGAGGGTTATGAGCTTTGGTCAAAGGTTCTAAGTCAAGCTCCTCTAGGTCCAGCACAGCAGCTACAAACTGCCATCCTAGACCTGGAAACTGGGCCTGGAGCTGGAAATTGGGAAGGCAACATCTATTACATTGAAGACCCAAAATGTGGCTCACCTGGCCATCTCTACCAAGGGACCCAAGAAACCCTGTGGGTGAGTGCTGCTGGTTAGTTTTCTGCCACTTAAGGGGCCCAAACCTAGACCCTATGACTAAAACCTGATTCAGGCCAATCACTATCTCTCTGCCTGGTCTTCTCTCTTCAGCCCCCATTCTACTCAACCCTAGATACCCTCCACCCCACCCATGTGTAGCACCACTGCCACCTGTCCAGCCCCTTTAGCCCCAAAGAAACCCAAACAACTCAGAAGTGCATCAATCAACCTTTAATGTCCAAAAGAGGCATGGATGCAGAGCATAGGAAATGTGGCGGGGTCTTAGCCCCAGCTCCAGAAATGAGGGAGATGAACACAAACCAGACAGTTCCAACTGGCCACACAAGTCTGGGAGGGCAGGGGAAAACACAGATTTGGACATTCATAGAAGGGTTTAATACAGGGAACTCGCTTATCATCCCAGTCCCCACCCTCCCGTCAGCATCAGAAAGAAAGCTCGGCACACTAAAGGCTTGGGGAGGGGACATTCTCCTGCCTCCCCACCAGCCCCAAGGATGGAGTTGGAAAAAAAAAAAGAATGAGCTAGATCCCAAACTGCCCCCCCCCACAGTGTCAACCGTATACATGAGAGTTTTAAATGTAATTTACAAGAATCAGCAGCTCAATCAGCAATGACTTCCCCACCCCTACCCCACCCCATCCCTATTTGATCAACAGACAAGATTTTCCCAGCACTCTCTTGGAATCTCCTCCCACTAGTGGCCCTGCTCCATCTCTTAATACTTGGCTTCATCATCACAAGACTTCCTCCCAAGCTCCTCGCAGCCCTCTGTCACTTCCATCCCTACCTCCCCCAAGAGGCTGCAAACATCCACAAAGTCACTTTCCCTCTCCAATGAGAGCCAACTCCAGGTCAGATGGCAACATGGCCAACTCACTGTGGGTTACCCTCCTAAAACCTTCCTGGGAGCAGCCAGCCATAGGGCAAGCAGAGTGTCTGGGCAAGATGGCTAAAGGGGGGTGAAATCTGTCCTCACCCCCAAAGGTTTTTAACATAAAGGCCCATTTAAAACTAACTGTGCACCCTATCTACCCATATACCCTAGAGATTCCATACCGTCCTGCCCCTCCCTCCCCTCTACCCCAAACCAAGACACACACATACACATATACACACACATATACACAGAGGAGAATCAAGGGAGACATTGATTTGGTTTGATTGCTAAGACCTAACTAAGGAACTACAGTCACCAGAAATTCCCTTGCCAGCCAACAAAGAGGGGCTGCTCTAAGAGAACTCCAGAGGAATGAGAAAACCGAGGGCTAAGCAGGGAGCAGACAAAAGTAGAGAAGAAAGAATAGAGAAAAACCAAGCTAATCCTACCTCCAACACCTTCCTAGCGTGAGCTCTGGCAGGAATAAAAGGTAATCCACGAAGACACAGCCCTTACTAGAAACTCTTCTGACAAAGACAGCAAGACAAATCTGCTCCCCACTCCCACACACCACAGACAAACACGTCTCAGGGCCCCTTGAAGAATCCGCCCCCCCAACCCCACACTCTGCCCCAAGCCGTGGAATCACAGTTCAGTGGAATAGTCTCCCTGGTACTAGATCAATCCCCCTACCCTCCTTCCTATTTCTCTCTCCTTACTGACTCTAACACTGTCCTCCAGCAGCCTCCCTGGCCCTCCCAAAGCAGCATCCATCACCAGGAAGAGGCAGCTGCCATTTTAGTTCCACCTCCAGAAACCAACTTCTTTTCCCCAGCCCTCCCAGTCTTACAGGCTTTTTTGAGGGCCTAGTTTATATAGAGAGAAAGAGAAAAAGGAGGGGTGGGAGAGATTTCCTAGTGCAATACAACAAAAAATTTTTTTAAATCTTGAAAATAAATGTAAAGCAGCCTTCTTCCCCAGGCAACTAAACAGAAAGAAGTTTGGTTTTGTTTACTGCGACATACACATGAAATCGAGTATACAGTCCATGCAGTAGCACAGCCATTGGAGAGGACATCCTGATGCTGGCCCCAGTGCAAAATAGTCCCAGCAACGCCGTCTGCTTGCCATCGCTGCCGCCGCCACTGACACCTTCTCTGCAGCCACCTAGCCTGACTTGAAGAGGAGGATTGCAACTTGACCCAAGTAAAAATAGATGAAGTGCTTTGTCTCGTGTGTAACGTAGCTGCCAAAATTTCGGCCCACAATACAATGCCAGGTAGGGTTGTATTTCTTGTCAAATTCCTAAAAGAAAAATAAAAGGTAGAGAAGAAAGGTGATTAGGACAGCTGGAGGATGAGAAATCAGAATGGGAGTCGGTCAGTTTAGTTATCACCCCCAGCCCATGGCCTCAGCTCCCCAAACCTCAAGAGCTCAGGTTCTAAGGCTGGCTAGGACACTCCTTCCCTCATTAATAGTGTAACACCTCAAAGGCTCCACTATTTCTCTCTAGCACTTTACACCCTGATCATCTCTCCTCCCTCTAGCTACCCTATTCAATAGCCCACTCTGAGACTCTTGAGCAAGGGAATCAGAGAAGCCAGTGACACAACGGACCACTCCAGGGTCACACAGCATGAATAAAACAGAGGGGCAAGCCTCACAGACTTCCCACCCATAGCCTCCCACATTACTAAACCAGTATCTCCAAATACCAAAAACCAAAACACTAGAGCAAAATGGGGAATCAAACGTCAGGAGTACCAGGAAGCAGTTCTGTGTAAGTCAACATTAAAGGCATTCCTCTGTGCCTGGCAGTGTGGGGGCTGTAAACAGCAGAACAAGGACCTCAGCCACGAGATCAAGGCAATTCTCTCATTTCTCTAGGGGGCACAAGTTCAGCATCAAAGCCACCTAGGAAATCCTTGTGACCTAATCAAAGGTAGCTCCCTGTCACCCTGTGGGTGCAGTAGGAAACCTATGGCTCAGTTCTAGATGCCATCCTGCCACAGCTGTGAAAAGGCAATAGCCTTCCACCATTGGCCCAGCAATGCTGCCAACCCTGGGGCTCAACATACAAGTTGTTTGGCCTCCTCACAACTCCCATACCACATGACTCCAAGAGGTATTATGGAACAGTGGAAAGGGCATGCACCACCAAACCCAGCTATAATCCTGACTCAAGACTCTGTAAGATAGGAGAAACATAGTCACTTCCCTAGGTCTCATTTTCCCCATCAGCAAAACAAGAAAGCTGGACCAGATATAATCTAAGGATTCTTCTAGCTCTGATAGTCCATGATTCTGGATTCTCTCCTTAGATAGGACAGCAAAGCCGTACTTCAGCAAGGAGCTGGCAGGCCCAGGAGCCTTGCTGGCTCTACACACAGAAAATCTTGTAGGACTCCAGAGTTTCCTCTTCTCACCCCACCCATCTGGGTAGGAAAGCAGAGTTCTGTAAAACTCAAGGATATCCTACCACCTCTATAGACCAGAATGCCACTACTGTTAGGCATCCTTCTTTGGATACCAGAGCTGAGACTATCAAAGACTAAGGCTATGCCACCAATGGACGAAGATCCTGACTGCGAATCAGGGGCCTGTGTACCACTTCTCACTTCTAGCTCAGTTGATTCCTCACTATGTTAACCATATCCATTCACCCATTCACTCAGGAACTTTTCAGGGACTAAACCCACTGTCCCAATATTGCTCATCCATTTTTTAAAAATTATATATTCAAGCCCACCCTTTTCTTAAGAAGGTAGTGGAGAAGGGCATGATGCAGTACCTGAGTCCTTGTTATTGTATGTGTGTTGTTTTTCCCCCCTGAATCCTTTTTAAGAGAAAGGAAACCTTCTACATGATGAGATTATAGGAATATACCACTTTAAATGAGAAAGTTCCCTGAAAATGTGTATATGATCTTATCCGTTCAAATAGCCTTGATGTTCATTTTTAATTGGGCCAGTTCTATTTAATCCTGAAGCTTCTCTCCCTGATCCCTTGCAGTGACATAATTATCTGTAAATACACACACACACATACACACAAACCAGCAGAATTCCTGTTAAGAATGCCTAAGGTAAATTCTTTGGCAATTAATAATCATTCCCTAATCTGTCTGCTTCCAAGTTCCTAGGGTTTTATATGCACAGGGTATAGCTGCTTTCCTATGTCCCCAGCTCCAGCCCTCCCTAGGGTACAGCTCAGCTTGCCTATCCCCACCCCTAGCCACCAACCATAGCTCTCCCAGTGCACCTTCTTGATATAGGCAGCAATGTCCTTCTCTATATTGTACTTCTCCATAGCCTGTGTGGCGCAGTCAACGGCATCCTGTTGCATGTCCTCAGACATGTCTGCGTTCTTGATCACTGCCTTCCGGTCAGACATCGTGACACTGCAGAAGAAGCAAAGAGGTAAGGCTGACAACCCCATGACTCTGGACAATACACATTAGCAACTGGGTACGGGGCCTCACTGGGAGAGGGGAGTACAGAAGGTGAGGACAACAGAAAACACAGACAAGAGGCAACAGAAGGAGCTCCTAAGCATTTAACCAAGACACGGTCCCTAGGCCTGGGAAATACAAGATAAATAGTAACAAAGATGTAATAAGCCATCAGTTTTTATCATATATAGTGAGGATTTTCCAACTCTAAATTTATCTATTTCTGATATTTTGAACAGCACCAACAGCCAAGATACTACAATATGTCACCTGCTAGCTGTGTCCCTGGGCAAATCACTTAACTTTTGTATTTTCATGCCATTACCTTAAAATGGGGACTGTGGGGTTACCCTGAGAGTAAACCAGGTGGTATAACACCTGAAGACAATTAAGTCCTTGATTTAATGATCATTATTACATCATTAGTATCATAGTAAAAAGAAGACAGACTAGCAATCAGCATGCCTATGAACCCTTATGTTGTGGACAAGTCACTTAGCTTTTCTGCACTTGACACTTCCATTTTAGCAATGAGGGTAGCTCTCTATCAGGGGTTGTTATAAGGATTAATTAAAATTATACGAGAACTTCTGCTAACAAAAGTCTATACAGGGGTCTGTCCCATTGGCTGGATTCAGCCCACCACCTGTTTTTGTAAATGAAGTTTTAGCCGAACATGCTACAATAGCAGAGTTGAGTAGCTGCAAGAGACTGTATGGTCTATAAAGCCTACAATAGTTACTATCTGGACCTTCACAGAAAATGTTGCCAACACCTAGGCTACCAATGTCTAGTGGTGACAGAGACTACAAAAGATGAAGAATTATTAAACACCCCTTTTTTCATAGCTCTGCTATCTAAACCAGATATTTATTCTATAGCAACTTAAAGAGTTCTGGGGTAGACCTTGCATGGTCTCTTCCTAGGATGACAGGAATCCCAGGAGGGTTTGGCCAGAACCTGCCTGGCAGTCTGTAGCAAGTGAGGGTGCTTTGCAGGAATAGAGATGAGCTGCAAAATCCTATCCTCTCTCCTTGGCCACAGTTCTGTCACAAAGAGCAGTAACAACCCACCTCCCCCATGTCCCACCCCTCAAAATACCTCTGCAGCCCAGCCTAGTGGATAAAGAATGCTGTCATTCCAGCCCTAATACAAGGCTACAAGAATTCTGCATGCTCAAGGAGAGATCCCCAGGTATCGTTCCAGGCCACCCTGATCTCTGAATCCACACTAGCCTATGGACTGGGTAGGCTGAAAAGGAAACAGAACTCATAATTACTCCTCTAGCCTGCACCAGATGCAAAAAAATGCAAGCAAACCAGCTGCCAGTTAGGCAGCCCTTGACTGAATCCAAAGCACCTTTGTCTGGTTCTATCAACCTAAGCAGGGCTGGTTCTACTTCAGCAGAGCCTGGTAGAGCTAAGCGTTAGTGGATCAGTACCCTCTGTCCCCACACTCTGGGAGGAAAAGTCAGAGCCTCAAGAGGAGTCTGTGAGCACTTCCTGGTGCTGAGGAAAAGTGAGGAGAATCCTGTTCAAGGCCTGACTGCCTATATGACCTTGGGCAAATCAACATCATCTTTTTAAAGACCAATGATTTTTAAATAAGATAAATGAGGCAACTTCATGAGCTTGAGTAAGGGTACAAGAGCAGCACAGGGAGAAGGTGCTGACATTGTAAGGCTCTTTATACATGAAGAAAACTAGTGTCACCTGGTGTCTTGTTCCAGCTTACCACTTAGAAAGGGACACTGTTTATAAACCCCGGGTGGGGGTGGAGGCCAGATTACAAACAGAGAAGTTCAAGTATGAAATTAGCAGCATTTCCCAGCAAGCTTGCCTTGCTCCACTGCCTCATCCCCAAAGTGCAAAGGAACAACTTTATCAAAGTAATTAAAGCCACCTTTCTCCAGGAGGGAGCCTGCAGTTACATAACGTTGGTCTTGTGACTACAATGCCACGATTCTTCACCCCTGGCCCCCCAGGCGTCTGAGGTGAGGCCAAGCCCCAATCTCCCCTGTCCAAGGTGCCAGTGAGAAAAGGATAGGGAGGCGCCCAGCCTACCCCCTCCTTCCTGGGAAAAAGGCAAGGTACCTGGGCCTCCGGACAGGAGGGTGACCAGAGGGCCCCAGCCCAGCTGCCTCAGTCACGAGCCAGCAGCGCCTTTGAAAGAGAAGAGGGCACTCCAGCACAGCTCCCCATCCTCTAACCTCGGTTTTGCGACAAAAAAGGCTAAGCCTCAGAAAGACCTGAAATGCGCTCCCCAACACTCACAAACGCTAGTGTCTCCTCCCTTCAGGCCTCCCTCAGGGGCCCTATCCCTCCACCATCCCGTCCCCAAGGCCAGCACCTGGGGAATGAGAAGACGCCCTCCTCCCCACCTCCGCCGCGGCGGGTCGGCCGCCCTCCCCCGCCCGGCCTGGAGCAGCGCTGGAGTGACTGGGCGTCCTCACCGCAGGAAGGACGCCCCAGAGAGTGGCGGTGGCGGTAGCGGTGGCGGCGACGGCGGGAGGAGCCGCGTCACGCCCGAGCCCTCTCCACACCACCCCCTCGGCCCCAAACACCAGAAGCCTCCACGCAGCACCGGGAGACTCCCGGCGAGGACGAGAGCCGCACCTCCGCAGCCCGGGGCCTCCAGCCGCGCCCCGAGGGTCGCGAGGGCAGAGGGTGGCGCAGCTCCGGAAAGGAGGGACGTTCGGGGCGTCAGGCCGAAGCCAGGCCAGCTCCGGGCCCCGCGTGCGGAGAGGAGGCCATAGGGGCACCGCGCGAAAGCCACTGCCCCGGGGACGCCCCCACCCACCCCTCACCTTCACGCAGGCGACTTCACGCGTGGCCCCGGGGGAGCAGCGATGGCCTGAGGCAGGGCGCGGGCAGGGGCGGTGTCCCCTGGGCTCCTCCTGCAGCAGCCGCCGCGCCGCCGCCGGCTCCGGCTCCCGCAGCCCCGGTCCGGGTGCTCGCCGCCGCCGCCCGCCCTTCGAGCCTCCCCGACCGCCCTCACTCCTCCTCGCGCCCGCGGGCCCGCCTGCCTGCCTGCTCCGCGCTGGCACCTCGCAGCTCCGCTCTCCTCTGCTGCTGAGAGCGCCCAGCGCGCGGCCCCCACTGAAATAGCGCCCCGCCCCCGCCGCCCCCCCCACCGCGCTCGCCGGCGTCCGCGCTCCCCATTGGCTGTGCCGGGTCGGCCCCGCACTGCGGGCTTCTCCCCGCGCCGCTCTCGCCCCACATCTTGTTTCCTCCCACAATGCCTCGGGGCAGCGGAGGGAGGTGCGGAGGGGGAGCTGGAAAGGGTGGGGGAGGGCGATGTGGCCTTAAGAGAAAAAAGAATGCAGACCCTTCAACCCAGGGCTGAAGAGGCGAGGCCTAAAGGGAATAAAGAGGCGAGGCTCAGAGAGAGCGCGAGGCAGGAGGGGGGACGGCTAGAGACCCCAATCCCACGAGGAATAAAGGGAGGGAGGGCGAAGGAGATTTCAGACCCAGGGACTAGATGGGGAAGAGGTGGAGATCCTAACCTTAGGCAGAGGAAGGGCCCTGGAGTGAAGTCGTCGACTTCAGAGGAAAAGGCAGGACCCCTTCCCTCCCCCAAACCTGTGGGAAGCAGAAGAGCCAGCCCTACGCAGAGGTAAAGTCACCAACAGCCCGGGGCTCCCTTCCCCTCACCTTCAGGGAAGGTCCCTTCCGTCCAGCCCAGCCTTTGTTCCTGAGTCTCTAGGCCGCCACCTCAACTGCCAGCCGGCCCGGCTGCTGTTTCTCTTCAAGAGCAATGGAGGCCGACCCTAAGCCCGAGCGTGAGAAGGGAGGTTGGTGTTTGGTACACAGCGCCCTGTGAGAGTCAGCCTTTCTGGTCAGTCGGTCCCCTACCAGGCTGGTTACACAGGACCGGAGGGGGACTGAGCAGAACCCCCAAGAGGAGGAGCCTTCGACTTCAGCTCCTGCATATGCCTCACCTTAGGGAGAACCGGGGTACAGAGAGGGGTCACGTGACCCCCTGCCCGCTCGCCACAGGTGAGCCTGGACGGGAATTCTCGGCTCAAAAGTGTTGCTTCTAGACAGGAGCCCCCGGGGTAGCTGAGGAGGCTGTTTGTACAACGGAGTGTCCATTGGGAGAGTGCCTGCCCTCCACTCCACCCCGCTCACCTCTAGGGAACGGGAAGCTTCTCTTTTCTTCCCGGTTCATACGCGAAGTGTCTACCTAAAAAAGTGGTGAGAGTCTCTATAGGGAGCCAAGCATTTAGGCCACATGGTGAAGATTAAGAAGCTCCCATTCCCATCATTTTCCCTTCACTGCCCCAAACCATCGTCAGGAAGTCAGACTTGCTCTGGCCCTGGCCTGCTAGGGTTTGGAACACCCTTAGGTAGTGTCCATTATGTGTCAGGGGAAACGTGGAAAATCATCCCCTCCCACCTCTGCTTTCCACAGCTCTGTCATCTGCCAAACTCAATCAGGATTTCAGAGAAATAGGCAAGGCCTGAGGTATCCCCTCACACCAAGGGTATTCTGATGTCAGCCTCTGTGTGAGTGATGGGGCATTTGTGGGGAGGGAGGGGGGAGGGAGGAGGCTTTTTCCACTTAGGGTTTGTGGAGAGTTAATCTCATGGACTACTGGGAGGAGAACTGGTCATACCCTCTTCCTCCAGTGATCATTAGCTTCCAGCCTATTCTAGGGCCTGAAGGTCAGAAAGGCCATGTATGGCTGTGTAGGTTGTTCACTGCACATGGCATCTAGCCTAAGAAGTAAATGGAGGCTAAAATACAGCCTGCGCTCCACTTGCTAAGCTGTGTGCCCTGCTGCAGACAGGCCAGCATCCACCCAAAAGATGCCCTTTTTTAAGCAGGCATAAAGGTGACTATGAACTAGTGGTGGCCCTTGCGAGGCCATGCAGCAGGGTATAAATCGTCCCCCTCTTTGGCCCCCTTCCCTAGATTAGAGTAGGGCAAGAGTTTGGTCATTTCCAGTCTGGGCCTGTGGTGGGGTGGAGGTAGGGACACAGAGAACTTCAACTAACGGGTCAGACTTTTAAGAAATAAGGTGTCACCTCCTGGATATTTCTCTAGTCCATGCCCCCTTTCATTTTAAGTGCCTCGTCCTCATTATGAATACCCTGCATCAGTGTGCGTGACAGGACTAAGCTCTAGAGTATCAGGAAGATTTGTTAATAATAGTGCGGTTTACAGATAAGAGTTAATATTTGTAGAGCCCTCACTCTGTGCCAGACTCTAGTCTAAATGTTTTAAATGCGTATATTATTACATTTAATCTCTGGAACAATCATGGTGAGTATATTACTATTCCCCTGTACAGAGGAAACTGCCACTTAGAGAAGTTCAGTAAATTGCCCAAGATTACCCAGCTTGTCAGCGGCAGGATTCAACCCCAGGCTGTCTCTCTTGCCTCCTAACAGAGAAAAAAAGTGTAAACCAGGGGTTCCATGCTCTATCTAAATCATACCAGTATATCCTAAACTTATCTGACTCCAAAGCCCTTTTTTATCCAAACGTTTATTAACATCTCCAGGAACTACTATTATTCCACAGGACACAGTTTGGGAAACTTGTGCTATACTAATTACTGCCACTTATGTAAAGTGCTTACTGTTTAGGATAATTACTATGCAACATAGAAACTGTTACAATTAATGTCAGCTTAACTTGGTGCATGTTTTTATTTGATGCTACTACACGTTGGTGATTGCCCAGTTTTCTGTTGCCTAGATAGCAGTGCCATGTGTTCAGATTTTAAAATCAGAGGGGATTTTTGTTTTTGTCTCATCTGTGGGTCCTTTACCCTCTGGCTACTTCTTTAACTTAGGGGTTTCCCAGGGCACTGTACTTCAGTCACTGTTCAACTTGAGTCGTTTCACCCACATGTGTAGTTTTTACCATGGTCTGGGCCTTGATAGCCCACCTAAATCCCAGACCTCTCCATGGTGGGTATCCCACAAGCTCTTCAGACCCTTCACATGCACACACATAAATACTGGTCGTTAGAAGCATTGGCCCTGGATTCTCACTGCTTTACACCACTCTTCCAGCTATGCAGATCTGGCCAAGCTATTCAACTATTCCCCTGTACAGAGGAAACTGCCACTTTCAAAGTTTCATTTCCTCATTTATAAATTGAGAATAATAATATCTACCCCATAGAATTATGAGAAAATGCATGAAAAACTCTTGGCACAATGCTGGTCCATCTAAATGACTAATAAATGTTAGCCATCATCAACACCTCTCTTCCAGACTTGTTTTCCTTCACTGTATTTCTTATCTCAGTTCATGGCCCCATTATCCACCCAGGCACTGAGTCAGAAACCTGCGAGCCCCCCTAGACTTGTGTCTCTCTCTTGCCCAGCACATCTCCATCAGTACTCACCTCCTGGATATTTCTCCAGTTCATGCCTCCTTTCATTATAAGTGCCTCATTGTCATTGTGAATACCTTGCATCAGGCACTCATCATCTCTTCCAGTTGGTTCCCTGCCCCCATTCTTGGTACCTCCTTCCCAAATCCACACTGCAGTGATCTATCTAAAATGCAGATCTCACCCAGCCAGGCATGGCTCAGCAGTTGAGCATCGACCTAGGATGCAGGAGATTGAGGTTCGATTCCTGGTCAGGGCACATGCCCAGGTTGCAGGCTCAATCCCCAGCAAGGGGGATGCAGGAGGCAGCCGGTCAATGACTCTCTCATCATTGATGTTTCTCTCTCTCTCCCTCTCCCTTCCTCTCTCTGAAATCAATAAAGATATGTTTTTTAAATAATAAAATTAATTAATTAATTAAAATAAAATGCAAAACTCCCAAGCACCTCCCAGCTAGAAAACAAAAAACATGCTTTACCTACACACACACACGCACGCATGCACGCCTCTCTCTTTCTTTCTGCCTTATCTCCCCACACTTCCCATCTCCCTCTTCAACCTCTAGTAACACCATCAACTGCCTGTGGTTTCCCCACACCCAGATTCCACACCTTTGTCCATGTGGTTCCCGTGCCTGTGAGGCTGTGGCTTTCTTTCCTGACTAATTCCTTTGAGCGTCCTCTACAAAGCCTAGAACATGAAAAGTTCCCTGTAAGTATTGGTTAAACTGATCATGCTCATTAATAGCTGAAAAACACAGCTTGGAAGGACACTCTGTCTCTTCCTCCACTCAAAGAACCATGGCCAGGCTCTTCTGTCTCTGGAGGACCAGCAATGAATGCTATTTACATTGGGCCCTTCCTGCCTAGAGCCAAGCTGCTAGCTGAGGTAAATCACTGTTAGCTCTGGGGAAAGTCTAGGCCTGATTTCTACCTAAGCCTCTATTGGGTATTTGGCTGATATCCTGACACCTGACAGATAAAGACAGTCAAGGGCTCTCCCACCCCAGCTGACAGTCACCCAGAAGAAAGAGGCCATCCAATGACAGAGGTCACTCCACCAAGCCCTTTGGCCCTTGACTTGCTTCAAGGGCTCCAGCAGGATGGAGAAGGTGGGAGCACATGCACTGGGGCTCCCACTGCAGTGTAGCCCTGGTGCCAGTCCCCGGTGGGAAAGCCTAGGGAAGAGAGCAGCATGGCTAGAACTATAGGAATCTGCCCTATTTCCTTGCTGATTTCCTGGGTGACCTTGAAAGACATACTTCCCTAGGCAACCATTTACCAAGCGCCAAATATTGCCCCTTATCCCCAAGTTCCCTGAAACCTGGAGGAGCCAGCCTAGGGTGTGACTGGGAGCTAGTGAGATGAGCACTGGACTGGGAGTCAGAGAAGTCCTAAGCCCAGTGTAGCTCTAGTCAAGTCATTTCACCTCTCATGATCTGGATTTCTTCATCTAGAAAATGTAGGATAATCTATAATGTCCCTGTCAGCCCCAAAGTCTATGATTCCTTGATTTTAATACCCTGTCACAAAGGGTACCTTACCTGTGGGTCAGAGAAACTTCTCTACCTCTAGCCAAGCTTAAATGCCTTCTTTTTCCTGATTCTTCTCTCTGATACACTCAGAAGTCAGAGAACATTTCTCTACACTCTCACACCACCCTCCAACACTGGGAGATCATTTTGTTCATTTTTGTATTCCCTCAACTAACAAAGTACCTTGACATAGTTAAGATTCAATGAATGTTTAGAGCTTTAACTAAAATATTAAAGCAAATGGTCTCCAAGAAGGAACCAAAGAGAAGATGCTCCACTGAAAGTATGGTAGTGGTTTCTAGGTCATGACTTCATAATTTAGGAGTCGTCCTCCTTCATTGTTTGGACAATCCTGAGAACCCTACCCCTGCCTTGAGAGAACCATGACAATGAAATGGAATTTTTCAGCCCTTGAACACCCAAAAGATCAAGTTAGGGTTCTTGGGTACAAGAAATATCCGAAGGAAAAAATAGGGTCAGAATAGTGTCCCCTGACTCCATGGGACAGTTTCCTCAGGGCATTCCGGTGGGGCAAATCATTGGCACTTTTCCTTGAGTCACCCCACTCTTAAGTCAAATTCTCAAAGAGGGCCATCTGATTGGACAAATTAAATTACAATTCCACCTTTTGGCCATGGAAGTGAAGGGCAGCCTGACTGACACACCTTCTTGAGTTTGAGGGGCGAAAAACTGATAGAAGGAAAATCCACATGCAGTTACAAGAAGCAAGAGAATGGACATTGGGCAGGCAGAAACCATCAATTGCTCTTTGAGAGTCTCAGGAGTGGGAGGCAAGATTATCTTTGTGGGAGAGCTTGTCTCCATTGTCATAAAAACATACATTATGTTCTCTCACTCTCGGTCTCTTAAGAGTGAGGTGGGAGTGGTGAGGGGAATTCTAAAAAATGAGGTCTGCACACTTTGCCTTCCTTTTTGAGGACAATTTTGGAGGGAAACTTTGCCTTGTCAGGCATGTTGCAGTATATTTCAGTTGTCAAAAACCTTTTTAAAAACCTTCTCACTGGGAAATGGAGGCCCATCTTACATTTCACATAATAAGGTAATGCTATTTATTCATATAGAACAGCTTCGTTGAGATATAGTTCACATGCCATAAAATTCACCTTTTTAAAGTACACAATTCAGTGATTTTTAGTATACTTACATAGCTGGGCAACCAGCACCACTATCTAATTTTAGAACATTTTCACCACCCCCAAAAAAACACCATACTCATTGGCAGTCACTCCCTTATTTCTCCCCGATCTCCCCTAATTTACTTTCTGTCTCCATGGATTTGCCTGTGCTGGACATTTGTGTAAATGGAATCATAAAATATATGGTCTTTTGTGCCTGTCTTATTTCACTTAGCGTAATGTTTTCTGGGTTCATCTGTGTTATCCATGAATCTGCACTTCCTTCTTTTTACGGCCTGTTAATGTTCTATTGTGTGAGCTTAGCACGTTTTATTTATCCATTAATCATTTGGGTTGTTTCCACTTTTTAGTTGTTATGAATAATGCCTCTATAAACATCTATGTACCAGTTTTTGTGTGGCTATGTGCTTTCAGTCCTCTTGGATATATAGTGTATACCTAGGTGTGGAATTAATGGGTTTTATGGTAACTCTATGTTTGGCCTTTTGCGGAAGGGTCAGCCTGTTTTCCAAAGCAGCTGTACCTTTCTACCTTCCTACCTTTTTGGTTATAGCCATCCTTGCAGGTGTGAAATGGTGGCTAATGATGTTGAGCGGCTTTTCACGTGTTTATTGGCAACTTGTATATTTTCTTTAGAGAAAGATTTATTCAGATCCTTTGTTCATTTTTTAAAAAACTTTATCTTTATTGATTTCAGAGAGAGGGAGGGAGAGAGAGAGAGAGATAGAAACATCAATGAGAAGGTCATTGATCAGCTGCCTTCTGCACGCCCCCTACTGGGGATGGAGCCAACAACCCAGGCATGTACCCTGACCGGGAATCAAACCACAACCTCCTGGATCCTAGGTCGATGCTCAACTGCTGAGCCACGCCTGGATAGGCCCTTTGTTCATTTTAAAATTAGGTTATTTGTCTTTTTATTATTGAGTTGTAAGACTTTTAAAATATTCTGGATACTAGACCCTCATTAGAGATACAGTTTATAAGTACTTTCTTCCATTCTGCAGAGTGTATTTTCACTTTCTTAATGGTGAAACTTTGAAGTGTAAAAGTTTTTAATTTTCCTTTTAAGGGGAGAGTGTGAACACAGTCCCCCACTACCACAAATTATGCAGTCGAGTTTCCCACATTTGGGGAAATTGCAGGGGTCAGGATGCCTGGAGTGCAATGAGAGAGCCTCACCCTGGTGAGACCACCTTCGTGATCATGATATCTCCCCTTCCAGGTAAGTACACAAAAGTTTTTAATTTTGATAAAGACCAATTTGTCTATTTTTCTTTTTGTTCCTTGTGTTTTTGATGTCATGCCCAAGAAATCACTGTGTAACCCAAGATCATGAAGATTTACTTCTATGTTTTCTTCTGAGAGTTCCATTTTGAGGTAATTATTATGTATGGTGTAAAGTGGAACCTGACTTCATTGTTTTGCTTGTGGATATCCAATTATCCCACATCTTTAGCTGAAAAGACTATTCTTTCACTACTAAATTGTCTTGGCATCCTTATCAAAGATCAATTGACAATAAATATAGGAGTTTATTTCTGGACTCCTAATTCTATTCCATTGATCTATATATTCTTATGCCAGTACCACACTCTTTTCATAGCTTAGTTGTAAGTTGTGCAACCTGGAAGTGTGAAGCCTCCAACTTTGCTCTTCTTTTTCAGGATTCTTTGTTTAATCTCAGTGCCTTGCATTTCCATGTGACTTTAAGGACCAGCTTACCAAATTCTATAAAAAAGCCAGCTGGTATTTTGGTGGAGATTATGTTGAATTATAGACCAATTTGAGGAGTATTGCTATCTTAACAATATTAAGTTTTCTAATCTATGAACATGGGATTTCTTCCCTTTTATTTAGGTCTTCTTTAATTTCTTTCAATTAATGTGTTACCATTTTCAGTGTACATGTCTTACACTTTTTTGGATAATTATATTCCTAAATAATTCATTCTTTTTGATGTTATAAATTGAATTATTTTCTTAATTTCATCTTCAGATTGTTCATTGCTAGTGTATAGAAATACAATTGATTTTTGCATATTGTAGTTTGTATTCTACAACCTTGCTGATCTCATTAATTAATGCCTAATAGTGTGTGTTCTTTAGAATTTTCTATACATAAGACTGTATCATATATGAATAGAAATTGTTTTACTTCTTCCTGTCTGATCTGGGTTCCTTTTATTTCTTTTTCTTGCTTAATTGTCCTGAATAGAATTGGTGGGAGCAGACTTCCTTATCTTGTTCCTGATCTTAGGGAGAAAGCTTTTCAGTCTTTCACCACTAAGTCTAATGTTAGATGTGGGGGTTTTGTAGATGTTCTTTATCAAGTTGAGGAAGTTCGCTTCTATTCACAATTTTTTGAGTGTTTTTATAATGAAAGGATATTGAATCTTTTTTCCAAAATTTGTTCTGCATTTATTGAGGTGATCATGTGGTTTTGGTCCATTATTTTATTAATGTGGTGTATTATATTGGTTGTCAAATATTAAACCACTCTTGCATTCCTGGGATAATTCCAAGTTGATCATGATGTAGAATTCTTCTTATCTGTTGCTGGGTTCATTTTGCTAGTATTCTGTTGGGGATTTTTGCATCTATATTCATAAGCGATATTGGTACATATTTTTCTTGTGATGCCTGCCTGGTTTTGGTATTTGGGTAATACTGGACTCACGGAATGAGTTTGAAAGTGTTTCTTCCTATTGTATTTTTTGGAAGAATGTGAAATATTGGTGTTAATTCTTTAAAGATTTGGTAGAATTCAGCAATGAAGCCATCTGGGCCTGGAATTTTCTTTGCAGGAAGTTTTTAAAATACTAACACAATCTCTTTATTTCTTTTAGATCTATTCAGATTACCTATTTCTTGAAGTAGTGTCAGTAGTTGGTGTCTCTAACAAATTGTCTGTGTTAACTAGGTTACCTAATTTGGTAGCATTAAATAGTGTACTTGTTCATAGTATTCCTTTATAATCCTTTTCATTTCTCTAAGGTCTGTAGTAATGTCCCTTCTTTCATTCCTTATTTTAATAACCTCCGTCTTCCCTTTTTTCTTGGTCCATCTAGCTGAAGATTTGTCAATTTTGTTCATCTCTTCAAAGAACCAACTTTTAATTTTATTAAATTTTTAATTGCTTTTCTATTAATAGGGTGGTTTGGGGGCACTCAAATGATATAAGCTGCTTGGGTCAGAGGAAGCTCAGACTGGGACTATTTCTTTGAACATCTGGATTCAAACCCAACTCCTTGTTATATTTCGCTCTAAACAAGGATTTATTTTAGTCTCCCCCTCATCTCCATGACTCCTGGAGTGATATGACAAAGAAGATAGAAACCACACTATTACTTGGGGGCTACAAGGAACTATTATTCCATTAAATCCATAATCACTTCTTTAACATTAACAAGCTGTGAGGAAGACACCAAGGGGGACAAGGATGAGTAGCCAGAATCAGCCTCAGACTTTTCCAAGCTCACAGTCTAGTTGGGGAGACACACATGTACACAACCAACTTTAACACAGGTCAGACTACAATGAGGGCTGTGATTGTGAGCAAAATGCTCATAGAGGCATGGGGTTGGGGGGCAATTAATCTGTCTGGAAGAATTAAGGAACAGGAGAGTTGGCATTTGAGGTAAGTCTCAAAGCATGGTAGGATCTGAAGGAAAAAGGAAATGGAGGAAGGGGAGGTTCTTCAGTCAGAGAGAAACACACAAGCCAAGGCAGGGAATGGTAGGAAGCCAGGCCTGGCAGGGACAGAGTGTACTGGGGAAGGGAACAGGCTGGACAGAAAAGCAAGGGCCAGACTTTGGATGGGCCTAAAGGATGTGTTAAGGAGCTAGAACGTTATCCTTAAGAAATTTGGGGCCCACTGAAGGGCACTGAGCAGGAGGATGGCATGACCAGCTTCTGTAGGAATGTGGGGCTGAAACCTACGTTGGTTTATTCAGGTTTTATGGTGCCTCCCACACCCATAGAAATAGCGGAGACAGCTACCTTTACCGCTGTTGATCACCCCTCCTTGGGACTGTCTCCTCCCTAAGCTTCCATGGCACACACTTCCCTGATTTCCTTCCTACCTCTCAGCTGCCTTAGCAGGCCCCTCTTCCTCTGCCCATCCTAAGTGTTGGTGTTCCTCAGAGTTTTCTCCTAGGTCCTTTTCTCTCCCCACTAGATGATTCTCCCTCAGAGATCTCACATTTGCCATGGCTTCAATGACTAGCCACAGATTGGGAACTCCCAAATTTATAGGTAGCGTTCTCAGACTTCTCTCCTCACATGGACCCATCAGATCTAACTGTCCATTAGACACCTCCATTTAGGTGCTATATTCATTAAAATTAGGTCTAGCTGTGAGTAGAAGGAAAATCCCAAGTTAAATGGCCCAAACAAGATAAGAGTTTATTTCTCTTTTATATAAAAGGAGTTCAGAGGTATCAGTCCAGGCCTGGGATGACAACCTGGGAGTCATATTTCTGTCCCTTTGGTTCTATCCCCAAGCCAGCATCCTCCTCCAGGTCAACTGCAATAGCTTTGTCAATCTTGCTCCTCTCAAATGAATTCTACACATCTACACTGTCCAACATGGGAGCCACTAAACACATGTGGCTACTGAGCACTCAAAAGGTGCTGGTTCAAGGTGAGATGTGCTGTAAATGTAAAGTACACACTGGATTTTGAAGGCTTAATATGAAAAAGTAAAATATCTCATTAAGATTTCTCTATTGATTATATGTTAAAAGGTAATATTTTTGATATATTGAATTCAATAAAATATATATTTAAAATTGAGTTCACCTGCTTCTTTTTATATTTTTAATGTGGCTACTAGAAATATTCAAATTATACATGTGGCTCACATTTGTGGCTCTCGTTATATTTCTCTTGAATAGCACAGCTCCCCACAGAAGCAGAAAGGATCTTTCTAAAGCTCATATTTGAACATATCACACCTCTTCTTAAAACCTTCAGTGGCCTATCATTGTCTTTAGGATGAAGTTCATTGTAATCCATATGGTTTTCAAGCCCAGGCCCAGCCTCGCCCTCCAGCCTTATCTTTCACAACCTCCTCCCTTCACCAGCCCCTTGCACACCATGCTCCAGCCCTACACACTTCTTTCAGTTTCTTACATGTACCAGGTGCTCTCTAGCCTCTGGGCCATAACGCATGCTATTCCCTGTGCCTGGAACACTCTCCTCTCTTGGGTGGCTTAATGCTCCACTCATCTTTCCAGCCTCAGCTTAGGTGTCTCTTCCTTGGGAGGTCTTCCCAGCTACCCTGCTTTTCTGGGCTCCCATTACTTCTCTATCCCGATCTCACCCCACTCTGCCCCCAAATAACAGTGTGGTAACTAACCGTGTCCTTCTCCAGACTCTTCTGAATCTTGCCTTCGTGTTCACTGAGCAAAGGCTGGTATGTGGTCAGTAGTCAACAAGTGTTTGCAGAATCAATGAATAACTCACCCTAAGCAGCTAAACAAAGTTTCAGAGGGAGGGCAAAGCTAGACTAGATGATTCTAAATCTCAAAAAATGGCCACCCGGTGACATTTCAGTTCCCAGTTTGGGAGGTGAGACAAAGGGAAACTGGCAACACGAAGTCCAGTCTTCAGTCCTGCTCCAGGCCTCCCAGGCCCGTTTATGGAGACTCAGGCCATCACTGTCTCTGCCTCCTCCCCAGGAAGCACACAGGGCACTGACTGTCCTCCCAGGAAAGCTCCCTGAATGGGCAGGAAGGGAGGAAGGAGGTGAGGAGGCTGCCTGTTTTAAGTTGCTGTTTACTCAGCACCAGGAGAATTGATGTACATGTTGCTAATGGAGTGTGAGCCTCTCTATGGAGATTTCCTTTCAGGAGACAGGAGGTGAAGGAGATGAGGGAATGGGGACCCAGAGCTGAAACAGAAAAGAACTCAGAGTCAGGAGGCCAGAGGGAGTTCCCTGGGGCTCCCTTGCTAACTTGCTGTGTCACCCAAGTCACATAGCCTCTCTGGGCCTCAATTCCTCATCTGTAATCAAAAGAATCAGCTGTCTGCCCCTCTGGAGGGGCTGTTGTAAGAATGGAAGGCAACAGTGGATGTAAATGGGTTTTGAAAATACCAGTAGCAGAGTAAAATTACCATGCGAAGGCAAGGTTTTTAGGCTGTTGTTTTGTGTATGCAGGAGATGAACAAAATAGTTGTGGGAATGAGCCTGGGAGTGGTGGGTGGGAGCTCACCTTCTAGCAACAAAAGAAGAGCTGAGAACCATTCTCCCAGCCATGGCCCAGTAGCCTGATCTTCCTGTTCTAAACTCGGACCAGAAAAGCTGAGTCTTGAACAGAAACTTGGAGACAATGGGCCCAGCTGGGAACCTCAAGGTCCTGAAAGAAGCCCAGTCCCATTTTGGGCCCCCTCATTGCTCCTGACACACTCGGGTGAGCATGAACACACACACACACACACACACACACACACACACACACACCCTATGTAGTTGATGCCCACACACTAGGTCCTTGCACCTGAGAGCCTCCTGTGACCCTTTCTCAGCTTGGAAGGACTCCCAGTGAATCGACTCTGCTCTTAACCCAGCTAGAGACCACCCTGCCATGAGCTGCTGAATGTGGAGTTCCTAATCCCCAAAGAGTCCAGCACGGAAAGGGGGGCTAGATTTCCCTCTGCCCTACTACCCAAGTGGGTCCTGAAGGTGGATGCACGCTGGCGGCCTTCCATCTTGGGGCAGACCCCACACCTGGCAAAACCATTGCTCACAGCTCTTATACCCTCCTCTCTCTTTCCCTTTCACAGCCAGGTCAGATCTCACAAAGTAATCGGTATAGTACCTGCAGTTCCCAAACTGGAGAATTGAAAACACATTCCCCAGCGTGCTGCCAGCAGCAGCCAGCTCCAAGAGGCTCTGTAATTACAGACAGGCAGGGCTTGTTCTTACTCATCTATGAAACACTTCCATTCCCTTCATGTCCCATAGTGCTTAAAAGAACGAAATGTGAACCTGGGCCCTTCAGAAAAGCGAGTTCCGACCCCCTACTCCACCATGGGCAGACAGTAGAGCTCGCCTCGATGCAAATCCATTCAGTCATGTATTTATTCCTTCATCCACAACACACTTAATGGCCCCCTGCCATGTGCTAGCACCGGGACTGGGGTTGGGGACACACCAAATGCGACCCATGGCCTACTTTTGAAGAGCACTCAGTCTAGTAAGGAAGTTAAGGTATATAAGTACTTACAGGCAAAAATCAAAAACTGATGTGCAACAAAGAAAGTGAAGATAAAATCCTAGATAAGAGAAAGATAATTTTGGAAAAGGTGGCTGTTTCTTGAGAGATAATATAGGATAGTGGCTGAGAATATAGATTCTGGAGATGTGGGCCTGGGTTCAGATTCTGACTTTGCCACTTAATAACTGTGTAACTATGTAACTGTGGAGAAATGGGGAGAATTTTGAGGTTATGAAGAAAAGTATAGTGTCCAGCATATAGTAGAGTTCAACGGATGTCAACTGGTACATTCAGGGGACGTGATGTAGAACATGGGTTTTCCGCACGTGTGGAGCAGGAGGGTAGAGCATTCTAGAAGGATAGGGGCACAGAAGAAAATGTGGTGTTTTTATGGAATTCCTATTGGGTACAGCAGAGCCTGTTAGAAAGGGAGAAAGGAAAGGCCAGTAAATTGGGTTGGGGTGAAACTTTGGAATACCAAATGCCAAGACGGACTTAAAGAGAAGTACAATGACATTGACAACCTTGAGAGGGCAGGTTGTCCACCTAGCCCTAAGCAATGGTCGTCATCTTCAGAGCCACATTCTGTTGAACTAAACTTTAGGGTCTCCAAAGACAAGGAGCCAGCCTTTGGGGCTTGGTGCAGTGTGCTGGCCTGTGTCCTGGATCCTGCCCACCTGGAAAGGCTTATCCCTGCCTCTCTAGCAGCTCAAGCACTAGAACCGGGACTGAGGGGGACAAGCCATTTTCTTTCACAAGGATGAGTAGATGTGGGCATCTCTCCCCACCAGAAGGCTGGTGTTGGGGCACCAAAGCTGAGAGGGGCCTCAGGAAAGGTGGCAGATGGGAAGGGAGGTGGCCCAGGCCAGGTGAGGCTGATCAGCCTCATAGTTTGTCACTAGTCTGTTTTCCTCTAGGGTTCCACAGAACCTCTTCAATCCTATTGTGGAATGGGGCTGACTGAGAGCAAAGATTTCATCAGGTGCAAAATGAACTAAGGAGAGGCTCTGCTGGGAGACTGCAAAAGGGGAGGAGGATCCCAGAGAGTGATTCCTAGCTCAGGGGCACCCCAACCCTGGGCTGAGGGACCAGACTAGAAAGCAAGGTCGTAGGTATAGCACACAGGGTCCTCCTGCCTGGAGGAATAAAGAGGCCTCCATTCTTGTGCAGGTTGTGTCTTTCCTTGTGGACTTTGGGAAAAGCTCTTCTTCTTGGCCTCTGTTCTGTCTCAGTAAATCAAAAGGATTTTGCCAGATGCTCTCAGATGCTTTTACAGATCTGTACCCCAGTTAAGCAATGCAGTGCTATTAGGATTTGGGTGCTGGAGTGTATCCTAAATATTGGAAGGAACCCAGAACAGCCAGACCTGAGAAAAGAGGAAACTAGAGGGGCTGTCCTGAGCCCCAGTCATCAGGATGCACAGGGATGAGGGCTGTAGAAGAGGTGGGGAGAGGAGGAAGGACGAGGGGAGGCAGGGGGACAGTGCCTGACATCTCCAGGACAAAGGAAGCTCACTGGTAAAAGGTATCTTCTCCCAAGTCCAGCTACCTCAGGATCCTGTGGAAAAGCTGCATTATAATCGATAGCCCCATAAATAAATAAAGAGTCAACGCATCCTGTCTCCAGCTCAGGTCTTCTTTAGGAAAACTGAACCTCGACCCACTTCTGCTCACCCATTCTGGGTTTCTACAGAGGCCTCCAGAGGGAAGGAACTCTCACAGGTCCCCTTAGGCATCCCCCTGCCTCTGGGCTGGCCTGCCGTGCACCCCATGCAAGAGGGTCAAGGTCTAGAGAGTGTGCCCTCTACCTGTCCCCTCACCCCCCAGGAAGGCCCTCCCTCTCCTGCAGTCTCCCTTCCCCCAGTGCCCTGGGGCTCTCTCACCGGGAGTGCTCACTCTTACCTTCATCTTCTTACCCCTGGTAAACTCTCTCTGTCCTTTCAGCTCTGGCTCCTTCTCACTTCTCCTGATTTCCTGCGTTTCTTCTGACCACTGCTCGGCACCAAACATAATCAGCAGCAGGAGGAAGGAAGCTGTTCTCCAACCTTTGCAGTCTTCCTCTGTACCCAACCCTCAGAGTCCTTGTCATTGGTCATCAATGAGCCCCTCAGGGTCTGACAGAGTAAATGCATTTCTAGAAGCAATGGACAAAGACCCTTGTAGCTTCACAGAGCAGATGTGTGCCAGCTAGTTGACTTCCTCTCTCTGACTTCTATTACAACCCCAGAGATGTTTTTCTCATAGGAAAAAGCAATCTTTGATCAAGCAAGTTCAGTATTTTGGACCCCAAAGACCAAGAGTTGGTCAGCCCTGTGAGATGATGGGCAGCTGCCTTCTGGGTGGGCCCTGAAACACACCAAGGCCTTTCCTCTGCTTGGATGCCTCCCTCTCCTCCAGCTCCCCAATCCAGACAGAGCACACTCCCTTGCCTCAGGGCAATCAGGCCTGCCTGGGCAGTGAGCAGGAGAAAGGAGTTGCTGCGATGAGACAGCCCCCTTTGTTCATAATTAGTGACCATTACACTCCAGCTGATTCCTGGGGGCTGAACATTCCTTTAATTACAGGTTTCTCACTAGAAGGTACCTTATCCCTGCTTTCTCTGTTCTCCAAGTATAAAATTTAGAATATTCTATTTCCTTCTGCATTATCAGTGGCAGAGCTTCCCCCCCAGCTTCCCAAGCCCACCTAATCTCCTCCTGTCATTGGTGGTTACTTAAAGGAACAACTAGGAGGGTGAGCCTGTAGCCAACATAACCATAGTGCTTCCCAGCACACGTGAACGGAAAGTGTTGTTCTGAGATGTCTATGCAGTGTACCTTCCCCCAGGGAACTGATCACTGGGGTCTCTTCCTCCCAGGGAGGGACTCAGGCCTAGGAAGCAGTCAGTAATCCGGGCTCCAGGCTCTGGTTTGGCTATCTCCCAGCCAACAGGAGGTAGCTCTGGCTGGCAGCCCAGAAAGTGGCCAAGGTACCTCCTAAGAGGCTAGGGTGGCCCATAGCAGGGCTCAGTGGACTTGTAAAGCTGGTTACTAATTTGCAAAGTTGCATTAATGAACTGCCCCCAACATATGGGAAATATGTATCTACTGGGCTTCCTACCCTAGGAGGAGGTTGTGAATGCAGCGCATCAACCTTCAGTTATAACTCTTAGAGCCGAAAAGGTCTTCAAGAAATCATTTGGCCCAGACCTCTCCCTTTGAGTGGCTGCCAGGGCCCAGCTTTGATGTGACTGGCCCAGGGTCTCATGCAGGACTCTGGGGTCCAGCCCTAGGCTCCCAGCTCTACCTACAGCACAGGCTGGGGATGGCGCTGAGCAAATGGGTTGTGGCTGTCACCAGAGAGGAATTGGCAGCAGGCACAGCAGACTATGTTTTCTTTGCAGGCTGAGGGTAACTAGAGGAAGCTGAGAATTCCTCTGCTCTGCCTCAGACAGGAGAAGGGGGAGAGGGGAGGAGGACAGGAATGGGGAAGGCCAGGGGCTCTCAAAGGAGGAACTGTTCCAGCTCCTAGGATAAGTGAGGTAGTGGGGACCAGGGATGGCAGGGAAGACAACCTTAGGGCCCCACGGAGTCCCTGAGGAAGATGTCAGGAGCCTGGGTCCCCTGTTTGGAACTATTCTGGGGGAGTCATGGTGAGAGCTCTGTGACCTTGGGTAAGTTACTTAACCACTCTGTGCCTCAGTTGCTTCATTAATAGAATGGGAATAATAATAGTGCCCACCTGATAGTCATGTGAAGATTAAGTGCATTTGTGTACATAAGGCTCTTAGAACAGTGTCTGCCATGTAGTAAGCTGTAGGTAAGTTTTTGCTGTCACTACTTTGTTGAATCCTCACACAAAGCTCTGAAGTAGATTATTAATCTCTGAGGCTCAATGAGGTCAAATGATTGATGTAATGGGTGCCCTCTTAAGGTCCTCTTTGAGGGGAGGCAGCCTCAGACTCACCAGCTCCACACCCCAGGCCCATTTCTGACTGGAAACTCCACAGCTGCTTCATCAATAGCCGGAACAAAGGTGGATCTCTGTCCTGCCTCGGAGGCCTGGCATGCCTCTAGGGCCAGGCTGGCTGGTGGCTTTGGGCCCAGCCAGAGGTCCCTCCCACCAACTCTTACAGCACCCAGATCCCGGAGCCTCCTAGACGCCTTGCCCTGCACCACCGCCCCTGGCCTTCCCTGGAGACATCACCTTCCCACATTTTCTCCCCTCCTTATTCACGATGCTGGCTGCCCAGACTGGAGGGACACTTTGGATCTCAGATCTTAGGACAAACAAACTGCCACTCTGGCCCAGCTCTCTGCTGGCTTGCTGCTCCCTGCCCCCCTCAATCCGCAGTGCACAGTCGCTCTGTTGTTCTCTGTTCTCCTGCCAACTTGGCAGCTCATCTCTGCTGTTACTATCAACACCTCCGAGGGAGAAGGGAGAGGAGTCAGCTCTGATTGCCTGGCGCACTGAGCAGCGAATTCATGTCAGAGCCAGCCCTGGGATGTCTCTCAAGCTCCAGAGGCTCCTGGTGGGAAAAGAAAGGTGGGCCTGCTCACAGCAGCCTTGACCGCAGACCAGCTTCCCAGCAGAGCCGCTGGGCCTCGCCAAAGCTACAGGTCTCCCAGGAGCAGACAGCTCTGATAGGAAGGGCTCCAGGAGACTCCTTTGAAACCAGGCAGGCGCACAGGAGAGGGCTGCAGGGTCTGCCTCATCCCAGCTCTTGCCATGGTCGAGGGCAGGGTTGGTGGCTTCAATTCCTGAGATGGTTGGGAGGGGTGGGGCAGCCTGTGGCCAGGGTTGAAGAAACAGGTCTTTCTCTCTCCAGACTGTGAGCCCTGGAATGCATGGACTGTGCCTTCTGTCTTCCATCTTTCCTGGACTCATGTGCAGAGCTCTTGCCTGCTTTGTCAGATTGGATTGGGAGCCCCTATGTGACCGCACTTTCCCCCCAAATGGAAACTTCCCACAGACAGAAACTACCTTTTCCTTTCCCCAGACCTCTCAGGCCCTGCCCATTTGCTCCATAAAGCAGCTGATGTTCTTCTCTGGCTCCTGCCAGGACTCCTGGGGTCCAGTTTGGAAGAAGAGAGAATCCATATCTTCAGGGACCCAGTGCCCGCCCTTGAGCAAGGCCTGCCCATTGCACAGGGTCTGTGGTCAATCATTTACCCCTTGACAGAACTGAGAGTGGTCACTGTGCACCTCTCCCAGGGGGAACTGCCTTCCCAACTTTCTCACTGCTTGTCAAGGGGTGGCCTTTGGGCCCTGCTTGAGGCCTTTGGCGTCAACAAAAGTGGTGGTGGGTTCAGGGGAAGTTTCCTAATCCTCACACCACCGAGCTACCTGGTCTACCCAAAGACGTGGTTGTAAGCTCCCACTCTGGGTGCAGCCAGCCTGTTTCTCTCTCTGCAACACAGAAATTACCTTTTAGAACATCGGTTACAGTGATAGTGATAAAGACATGAAGATGATGCCTATATGCGTCTAGGGTTGTGCCTTGCACTTATGAGTCCATGTTTTCTTTTCTCTCTCTCTCCCTCCCATCCTCCCTCCCTTCCTTCCTTCCCTCCTTCCCTCTTTCCTTTCTCGACTCCCTGCAGAAGCCCTCCTCCCAGATGTGAAACTGATCCTAAGCCCTCCCTCTACTGCCTGCTTCAGAAGTCTGAAAACCACCACCAAGAGACATAGCCACCTTCCCGGTAAGAACCCCCCAGGTCCCTGGAAGGCTGGCTGACTTTCCATGGGCCAGGATACAGAAGAAGAGAATTCATTCAGTGGGCCAGGATGTAAATAAGCCACAGGAGGCCGCACCATTCCGAGCTGCACCTGTGAGCATCCCTCAACTGAAGCCCTGTCAGCGTTTCCATGACAAACTCATTTCTGGAGGCCTCTCTCCCAGCTTCAAGAGCATGCCGTGTGGCGAGACTTGACACTAAAATGCTTTCATAATTTTTTTACCTAAAAAAGGTTAGAGGCTCTAAAAATACACCTGCTCATTACATGTGTTTGTTTTTCATTCTGATAGCTTGGTGGACATTCTATTTGTATGGTGTGCATGCAAGCATGTGAGGTCCACATGGGAGTTCTGTGGTGGAGAGCTGTCATGGCAAATGCACAGCCACTGCACAGTGCTCTAAGACGTCGCCCCTCCCTGAAACATCTCCCACGTCCATTTGCCTGTCCCAAAGCCTGAAATTATACCATTAGAGACTTAATACTTTTGAGCTTGAGTAAGCATTCATCCCTGTATGCACTTTCTTTCTTTTTTAAAAATATATCTTTATTGATTTCAGAGAGAGGAAAGGAGAGGGAGAGAGAGATAGAAACATCAATGATGAGAGAGTCATTGATCGGCTGCCTCCTGCAGGCTCCCGACTGGGCATGTGCCCTGACTGGGAATCGAACCCCAATCGCCTGGATCCTAGGTCGAAGCTCCACCGCTGAGCCATGCCCGGCTGGGCTGTATGCACTTTCACTCCCTCTCAGGAGAAAGAACCTGAGCTGTCTTTATGATAGTTCCCATGGAAGAAAGTGGACACCTCTTTCCAGAACCTGACATATATATGATCTTTATTTTAGAAATTGACTCACATGGTTATAAAGCCAAGAAGTCCCATAATCTGCCACCTGCAAGTTGGGGACCCAGGAAAGCCAGTGTTGTACTTCAGACCAAGTCCAAAAGCCTGAGAACCCAGGGATCCCATGGTATAAGTCATGGAGTCCAAAGGCTCCAGAACTGGGAGTTTCTATGGCTGAGGGCAGGAGAAGATGTACATCCTAGCTCCAGAAGAGAGAGGGAAAATTCGCCCTTCCTCCACCTCTTTGCTCTATTGGGCGGGCACTCAACGTGTTGGATGATTGATGCCACTGGCTCTTGGTGAGGGCAATCTTCTTTACTCGGTCTACTTATTCAAAAATGCTAATCTCTTCCAGAAACATCCTCAGGGACGCACCAGAAATAATGTTTTACCAGCTATCTGGGCATTCCTTAGCCCAGTCAAGTTGACTCATAAACTTAACCATCACTTACCCCATTAGCTTTAGTTGTTTTTGCTAATGGGGATAGGGGTCATGACCCATCCACCTTGAGAACATTGCCTTCTAATAGCTCCGACTCCTGAAGTTGTTACTCAGAACAAGTCTGCAGGATATTCTCCATTGGGTCCCCCAGCTCTACTTTCCAGCCTCCTCCACCCTGCTCTGAGATCCAGGAGGCTGAGCTCTATGGTCTGTATACCAAGGGGTTCCCTTGCCCCCTCGTTTCTGGTTGGGTTTGGCCAATTGAAGGCATTGACAAGAGAAGGGAAGGAGGAGGAGGTCAGGATGTTTATTCTGCCAACTTCCACCCTGCTGGGCTGATGGTTGATTAAGGCTCTGGTCCCAAACCCTCTCCTAGCTGCAGCTGCCCCTGGGATCTGGTCACTACTCTCCCCATTTGCCCCTTGAGTCTAGAGGCGGTAACGGGTCCCTGTTGTTGCTGGTCCCTGGAACTTGTTACTACCTCCCCTTGCTCCCTCACCCTTGTTGCTTACCTGAAGCCTGTAAGCAGCCCCTTCATCCAACTCTCTCACTACCTGGAGTGACAGGACCCAGACTGGTTCAGTGCCCCTGACTTCCACAAAGTTGTCACCTCATTGAGTCTCATCGTTGTAAAGTAGAGAGGGGAGGGAAGTAAAATTACATTCTTATTTATGGAGGTTCTGACATTTGAAACTTCTGAAAATGGTTCAGTCACATGTCAAGGTCTAACTTGCGTCTTTAGACTGAAATATCCACCATTTGGGCCAAATAAAGGGTTTAGTCAGTGGCTGAAGAATAGTGTATCTAAAAAGCTAAGTGAAAATGGACAGCTTGTCACTACCATGACCTAGTTATGGGACTACCACAACAAGGCAGGAACCACTAAAATTCAGGCTGGTCCTCTGCTGATCTTCACCACAACAAGACCAAAAAAGATAAACACCAAGCACATTCTACAGCAAGACTGAGAAAGTGGTCAATATCTGAGGGATTCTGGAAAGGCCTCTCACCCTCAAAATTCCACACACTTCCCAGGCTTAATTAGAATGAAATCCTATCTGCCCATATCTGAAATTTCATCAGTAGGGAGGCATAACTTTACCTTTAGGCGAAATGTAAATATTGTTCCCTGAAAGGAATAATTTAGTTACATTTGATTAACATTTCCATTATGTTCAAGGCACTGTGCTGAGCACTAGCTAATGTTTTAATCCTATCAGTTACCCTTGAGTATGAAAAATCTTGAGTATGAAAAATCAGACAACTACAAATTTGAGGGTTCCTACAACCCCCTCAGGTTCAGTAATTTGCTAGAATGACTCACAGAACTCAGGATAACGCTTTACTTACATTTATGGGTTCATTATAAAGACTATGAATGAACAGCCAGATGAAGAGGAGGTACATAGGATGGGGATACAGGAGCCTCTGTCCTGGTGGAGTTCTGGTGCAGCACCCTTCCTGCACATGGATGCATTCACCAATCAAGAAGCTCTTCTGGGTCTTGCTGTTCAAGAGTTTTTATCTTGAACAATCTCCAGCCCTTTCCTGCTCTCGGGAAACCAAGGGATGGATGAGGCTGATTTAATCTTACCTCTAATCTTACCTGTTTGATCTTTTTGGTGGCCAGCCTCTATCATGAGTGGTGTAGGGCCCCACCCTGAGTCATCTCATTAGCATAAAGTCAGATGTGATCCAAAAGGGTTCATACTAGAGTATTACTCAGGAAATTTCATGGGTTTTAGGAGCTTTGTGCTAGAACCAGGAACAAAGTCCAAATACCTATTTATTTTATTTTATTTTTAAAATACAGTTTACATTCAATATTATTTTGTATTAGTTTCAGGTTTATAGCATAGTGGTTAGACAATTGCACACTTTACAAAGTGTTCCCCCCAAATATATTTGTATTGTACCACAGCCTGCCACGTAGTAAGTGCTGCATACATTATTTACAATCTCTTGTTACAGATGAAGCCACCAAGGTACATAGAGGTTAAATAACTTCCTTATGGGCACACAGCTAGTAAGCACCAAAGTTAAGGACTCAAACTTAGAATTCTGTTAAGTGAAAGAGCCCATCTAGCCCTGGCTGGGTAGCTCAGTTGGTTAGAGCATCATCCTGATACGCCAAGGTTGTAGGTTCAATCCTGGTTAGGGCACATACAAGAATCAACCAATGAATGCATAACTAAGTGGAAGGACAAATCAGTGTTTCTCTCTCTCCCCTCCTTCCTCTCTCTTTAGGCAAACCCTCCCTGCTGTCATTCTTTTTTTTCTTTGTCTTCTTGAGATAGTCTGAGTTGCTTTCTTTTATGTGCAACCAAAAATGCTTTGACCAGAGTAACAACACGAAAGGACTGAGCAGGTAATGTGGGTGGTGCAAGCTGGAAAAAATATTTTTAAGGGGCAGTGTCAAAATTCCTCTTTGAGAGAAAATTGAGTGTAAAATACAGGCTTTCGGGCATAAATAAACTGGAAGTTGAGGGCAGAACAAAAGGAGAGTTGAATTGCTTCGCTTAAAAATCAAGAGGAATTTGTTTTTTCCATTTGGCCTCCTAAGAGGAAAATTTCAGTTGCCTCCAACTTGACTTTATTATGAAGCCATCATGAACAAATAAGCATCCTTGTAGCCAAAACCTTGATCATATTTCTATTTCTTTAAAACCAGATTCTAAGAAATGAAATGATTTGATCAAAGAGCATGGATATCTTTTTAAAATTTTTTTATTTATTGATTTGAGAGAGGGAGGAAGGGGGGGAAAAGAGAGAGAGAGAGACAGAAACACCCATTTGTTGTTCTACTTACTTATGCATTCATTGGTTGGGTCTTGATGTGCCCTGACCAAGGATCAAACCCACAACCTTGGCATATTGGGATGATGCTCTAAGCAGCTGAGCTACCCAGCCAGGACAGGGAATGGATATCTTAAAGACATTTTTTTACCTGGTACCAAATTGCCCTCCAGAAAGATCAAATAGTTTATATCTCCGCCAGCAGTGAAAGAAAGTGCTGGTTTCCCAGGCTGTTCATATATGTTTAAATCTTTGACAAATAGGCAAAAATTGAATTAGTGTGTATTTTGATATTACCAGTAAGTTTGGACTTTTTAAATGTTTATTGGCACTATCTATTTCTTCTTTTAAGAATTGCCTTCCCACCAGCCTCTGTCTGGTGCTTCCCATCTTTCTGGTGAACAAAATTCAACCAACTCCTCTCACCTGCCTGCCTACTCTGCCCACATTGGTTTATCACAGCCCCTCGTAGGGTGACCAACTTGTCTGGTTTTAAAACTGAAGTCCCATGCCCTAGAAATCCCCTCAGTCCCAGGTAAACCAGGACAGTTCATCACCCTATCTCTGGGCCTTAGACCCTTACCTGGAAAACGAGGACCGGAGCCCTCTCACGTCCCTCCCAGCTCTTCCCTCATTCATCCTGCAGATATTCTACTGCTCTGAGCAGGCATCCTGCTAGGGCAGCTTCAGAGAGTCCTCCATGAACAGGACCCAGGTGTCCCTAAGACCCATGATGGTTCCCCAAAGGGATAGTATCTTTGATGAACTTTCAACTAAGACCTTAATGCAACTGATTGATAGCAGATAAAGAAGCCATAATATTGGAGCAGGAAGAATGGTTCCCAAGGTACACCTGAGGGGAGGTAGATGCCGGGAAGGGTAAGCAAGGGATGAAGGGATAAAAGATAAACTGGATGTGCTTTGGAGTTTGGCCAAGGATCAGCCTGTCCACGGTTCAGTTCAGGAACAGTTAACAGTGTCCCCTTCCCGAGGACCAGACAGATGTCCCACCATCTGAGGCTACTGATTCCTCAAGCCCTTGCCAAAGTCCTGAGCCCTCAAAATAGGCACTTGGGAAACTCTTTCTCTGGGTTCCAAGGCCTATAATGACTTTATATGTGTCTATTTTATTCGCCCAGGTTTACATTTCCCAAGATTGTGAGAGTCTCTCCCTGTGACATCCTGTAGAAATGAGCAGCACTAGAGATCATCTATACAGAGCAAGCACTTTTGTGGTCCACGTTATTGAATGGCAGAAAGTAAGTTTTCACAGCGCCCAAGAAAGGACCTCAGTGAGAAGCAACCAAGGACACAAAGCTGTCCAAAACCTCTCTCATCACTACCAGGCTCAAAGGCTCCTGGCTTTTTTAAACTACTCAAGAGGCTGCTGGGAGGATAGGGAGCTCACTGAAGGCAAGAGCAAAGTTCTGCTTCCCACACCGCCCTGCAGTGCTGAGCACAGAGCACACATGGCTGCCTGCAGCTGTAGGAGCTAAGTAAGCAGTGACTGAACCAGGTGGGCCAGGCTTGGAGAGGGAGCAGGAAGGGGAGGAGGGAGCTGGAGCCCAGAGCTCCCTGTGCCTTCAGGGGGCAGGGAAGTTCTAATGAAAAGCCTGCCAGACCTCTAACCAGAGCTAAACCGCCAGTGCGGCTGTGATTGCTCATTGTTTGGTTATAATTAGCAGCATGTTCTGTGATGGCAAAGCCGCAGCCTGCAGTAAGCGGGAGCAGGGCTGAGGGAGGGCTGCCACCCTCGCAGCCACCAGCCCCAGGCCCTGGGCTCCAAACCCTAGGTTCCTTCACTTCCTGGCCCTGCCTGCCCTGCGCTCCCAGGTAGGGTCCTTGGCTGGCCAACCTCCATCACTGATCCGAAGAGGAGCTGCTTACTGTGTTTGCATGAGAGCATGTGCTGGAAAATCCAGGCACACCTGGGTGTGAGAGCGAGTTCTGTCTGCAACGTACAAGCGGTGTGACCTCAGGTGGGTGATTTAACCTTCTGAGCCTCGGTTCCTCATCTATAAAATAGAGACAGTAATAATAGTGCTCATCTTCCTTATGGGCGTGGTGAGACTTGAAAGGGATAGCTAGCTCATTGAAGGCACTTGGCAGAGTGCCTGGGGAGCTGCTAGCACTCAGTACATACTGGCTGCTGCTGTGGAGGCGATGGGAGGTGGGCTTCTCCTCGGCCCTTTCCGGCCTCCTGCACTGTTTGTCCTCCCCCATGGTGCTCAGCAGCCTGCTGCTCTTTTCCTTCCCGCCTCCCTGTGCAACCAGCCCCAGGGGGGGCCTCTGCCTTAGGAGTTTCAGCCTCAGTGTGAACATATGCAACTGTGTGACTTCTCCTAGGATAGCAGTCTTGAACTTTTTTATTGTGACCACAGGCAAAAAATACATTTTACATCGTGGCCCAAGATACACAGGCATATAGGTAGATGAAACAGAAACAAAAGTTTCACGAAACAGTACTCATCCAAATCAAGTGTGATGAATTCTCATATGCTCTGTCTTCCCTTTTCTCATCTATATTTATATCCATATCTATTTACATCGTTATGAAGTTTATAAAAAATTTTTATTGATTGAGTTGAAAGAGAGAGGGAGAGCGACTTGTTGTTCCACTCATTTATGGATTCATTGGTTGATTCTTGTATGTGTCCTGACCTGGGATCAAACCCGCAACCTTGGCGTCTTAGGACAATGCTCCAACCAACTTAGCTACCTGACCAGGGCTATTGTTTCAAAGTTTTGCCAGAGGTCAGGACCCATTAAATTGATTTCATGACCCGACAGTGGGTTGAGACCGTTAGTGTAAAAAACAGTGCCCCAGGGGAATAGGCCAATTAACTCTCCTCTCTCATTATAGAGGAAAAGTCTTTACTCCCTGTTAAAGGGACTTTTATCAGGGAGCTGATGGGAGAGAGAATTTTCAAAGGATGAAGCCATATAGCCACGTCTGAGGCTGAAAGATGAAAACAAGTTGGAATTTCTGTCCCTCAGGAAGGTGGATTTTTGCCTGTTTCCAGGGCTTCAGAATCAAGCCTCAAAAAACAGGTCACCTATCTTTTGCCCCTACACCAACCTGGCAAGCTGACTTTTCCTCAGCTGGGATTCCAGCAAACCTTCCAACTGCTGCTGTGCCTAGGTGCCAGGGAAGGGCAAGATTTATGTAGACTCAGCTGGACAGGAAATACTCTGAGCTAGAATTGTACTTATGGTTCTTTCCATAACAAAATCAGGACATGTGGCCTGACAAGTACTTATGAGGACAATAGGGTAAGGTATTTAAAACTGGAATTGTCCTGGAAAGCCCCCAATTTGGGATCACAAGGTTAGCATGAGAAGTGGAGAGCTTGATGCCAAGAGAGTCAGAAGAAGGGAGAAGTCCTCATTCCCAAGCACCCAGGTCTTGCATTCTGATTTGAGGAAAGGAGTGTTGGGTTTCTAGAACCTTCTGGAATACCAAAAACTTCGCCTAACACCCTTGAGGGTATTCAGTTATCAAATACATTAGTGAGTTGGTAGGACTGAATCCTTATTGGTAAGAGAAGTAAAGAGAGTAAAGAGACATGGGAGGCTTCCAAAGTATCTCATAATTTTGCTTACAGCTGCTCAGGCTCCCAACTTCTTCCTCACCCTGCCTCACTTCAACTGCTCCCTCCCTTTACTCCCCACCACACCCCCACAGCACTCTCAGGCAACTCTGCTTTACCAACTTGACTTTGGCCAAAGGTGGCTCTGATGTTATTGAAGAATGAAATGAAGAGGGACTAGACTGGGCTGGGCTGGGCTTTCACATTTGGTTCTTTTCTTCGTGGATCAGTTCTGTGTAGGAGTGGGATGTCTAATAGTTTCCTTGTCATTTGAGGGCTCAAGTGCTGGGGTTCCTCTCTTCTACACAGCAACCCAGGTTTCTGAAGCCTGAGTAGGACAACAGTCCTGTGGAAGGGTCTGAGGACATCCTCCTAGACTGTCCTCTACCTCACCATGTCTTCTCCTTCCAGCCCTAGTTCTATGTGCTGCTTACTTCCACACTTCTCAGTAGGACACATAGCCAACGGGAATGGTCATCTCCAGGCCTGAGCCTTCTGTGAGCCCTCAGAAACGAGGTCAGTTCCAACATAGGTATAGTCATGGGCTTGCTTTGGGCCCTACGGGAGAAAGCCAAGTGAGACAAAGAAAAACCTCCCAGAGACCTTCCTCCCACATATTCCAAGGAGAGAAGGTGAAGGGGACATGGGGTCACCTCTCAAGACCTCCTTCCATCCGTATTGCTATTAAACAAGCTCAGCTCAGTTTCAGCCCATGAGGTCAATATTCAGCAGACCCCAACCTCAATGCCAGAAAGTAAACCCCAAGGCCCCTTTAATCATTTCGCCAGTTACCTCATTCTAAGCTCTGACATCACCCTTCCTTGGCCCTATCCCTTCTGAAAACAGTGCCTTTGATTAAAACCCCCAACTGCTGTAGCCTTGTGCCATCTGCTTCCTTTGCCTACTTGTTTCCTATGTCTGTGTTTCTGGGAGTCTAATTGTGATTAAATTATAGGGTGTACTAATAGAGGGGTGAGAACCCAGCTAATGGCTCACTGTCCCACTAGGCAACAATTGTAGTAATCACCAAGCTAAAGGCTCCCGTGCATTAGCTGGAGCTTGCTGGGGTTTCCTGGCCTATGCTTCCTCCACACCCCTGTCTGAGGGACTAACTATAGTTCACAGGGCACATTAAAAACCCAGAGGCAAGAGATGAAAACGACGTTATTGAAAGAATTAGGAGCAAGGAATAAGAATTTGAGTCACAGCAAAAGTAGAAACAAAGAGAGCTGAGTTCACTATTTCAAAAAATATCTTGGAAAATGAAACTAAGTAATTACATAATGTATTAAAGAGGCTCTAACTTGGGTTGTCTGGGATGTGATAAAGTTGGGGTAATACTGGTCCTTCACTCGCTTTCTCCAGATTGGGCCTGATAAAGAGCACATTTGAAATAAACATGAGGCTCTGCAAACAGAGCAAATCCACACCACAAACATCCCAAACAGACACAGGCCAACAGCACCACAATTCCATCCAAAAAATTGTACTCACGTTGGGATAGAAGAAGAACAACGTTGGCCTTGACCTCAAGGTCCACACAGTTCAAGATGGGAGATTAAAATAAAGTCTATCTATAAGTACCTATACCTGCCACTCATGACCCACTTCTCAATTTAGAAAGCACAGGATATTGGCTGTGAGGAACATAGGAATTATTATTATTATCATTCTACAGATGTGGAAAGCAAGTCTCAGAGAAGTAACTTGCTCTAGGTCACGTACAGCCCAAGTTCCTGAATTCCTTTGGCTCTTACCTCTTCCTGCAGGAAGTCCCCACAATGTGTCAGTCTGCTCTTGAAGAAGTCTGCCCTCTGCCACTGCTCCACCACCTCACACCACACCCTGGAGATGCTAGAAAGCAGGGAGGGACAGCAACTCTCTCCTGGAGTTCACCACACAGGGATGCCTCAAAGCCTTACAGAATTTGATTGAAATACTGCCTCTCTCTTTTAAAAATTAGACACCCCCCCACACTAGATTTAGATCTAGAAGATATGGAGCCTGGAAAATAAATCCAGTATCTTATGCTTGAAAACTAGAAGTAAATGTCATATTAATGCTCAGGATTCAAATAGGAGCATTTTGGTTCACGAGGTGTCCTAAATGAAATGAAATCAAATGTTAAAATAGAAGTTTCAGCTGAATCACCATAAAGACCAAATTTCAAAGTGAAGTGCCAGACCTTACAAAGTAGGTGGCAAAGAATATTTAATGTACAGAAGAGTTGAAGGTAAGATTCTAGATGAGAAATCTTTGGAGAACACTCTGCTAGGAGTTCCTCTCCACCCCTACCTAAGAGGCATCAAGCCTGAGAAACCAAAATGGGAGAAGCAAGGCAGGGTAGAGGGTTACACTTGGGGAGTACCTATACTCAGAGTTGTTGGGGCAAAGCTGAGAGCCATTAAGTGAGAGGCCTGGCCTAGGATAGTCAAAGATCCTATCCAAGAGGGCAGCCTAGAGGGGCAAAAAGGTCTGAGCCAAGAGAAGCTGGAGGTATGAGCCAGAGGAAAGTGCAACACCTACATGGAGAAAAATGCAGGTCCCAGCAATGGAGGTGTTGAGGACTGTTTGTGTCCTCCAAAATTCCTATGTTGAAATCCTACACCCCCCCCCCCCAATGTGATGGTATTAGCACGTGGGGCCTCTGGGAGGTGATTAGGTCATGAGGGTGGAGCCCTCATGAATGGGGTTAGTGTCCTCATAAGAACAGACTGGAGAGCTTGCTGGCTATCTTTCTGCCTGGTGAAGATACAATGAGACTGGTCGGCACTCTGTGACCAGAAGAGAGCTCTCACCAAAACCCGCCCATGCTGGCACCCTGATCTCAGAACTGTGAGAAACAAATTCCTGCTGACTATAAACCACCCAGTCTGTGTTGCTTTGTTATAACTGCCCGAACTGATTAGGATGGGGTTGGCGTATAAAGTACCCATGAAAGTGTCAGCTTTAAAAACCTGTCAAGTCTAGAGGACATCAATGTCAGATCCCCATGCCAGGACCAGCTAAGTCCTGCTCTTCCCTACTCCCAAACCAGAAGCAACAGCAACCACGGTTAGAAAGATGGGAGAGGAGGGACAGAGATGTTGCTGACTAAGTGTTCAGCCTGAGTGAAAGGAGGGGGGAAAGCCTTAATTTTACATCACATTTGGAATTTTAATAATAACAAACATTTTAATCACCGAGTTGTGTCTGTATTCAGACTCAGGATGTAAACAGACTGAGAAAGACCAAGGAAGCCATGGGGCCTGCCTGAATTTTTATCCAGGGGTAGCAGACACACCAGCCCCACTGAATTTAAAGGGTTAATGGGAAAACTTAAGTTTCTTTATAATTACATCCCATGTGTTGTGCTGCTTAATGTAATAGTTCAAAAACTGGACTGATTTGCAGCATTAGGAAGTAAAACAGAAAAATCCAGGACTTCTGGCACACGCCTTCCCCAATAGTGTCCTCACTGGCTCCCTGCCTTAAAATATCCCTCCTCCAACACAGTTGGCACACCACCACCAGGCTAACATCCCTCAGCCCCTGTTCTCACCTCACCCCTTCCTCAAGCATGAATCTCCTGGACTCCCTGTTGTTACCTCTGGGCTCTATCTAACCTCCTGCAGTGCCTTTCTTCCAACAGCCCTTTTCTTGTTTGGTAGCTAGCTGCTCTGTTTCCTGGCCCTCCCAGAACAGGCTTTGCACTTTCCTCCCCACCTGTTTACAAGCTCCAGCCAGGTGGGGCAGAGCTGCGAGCAGTGGCCTGAAACTCTTCAGACCAGTGACCTTCAGGAAGCTGCCTCACTCTCTAGGCCTCTTTCCTTGTGTCATAAAATATTAGACTGGATGACTTTGAAATATTTTTTCTAATTCAAAGTTCAGTGATTCTCCCATTAACCCTGCTTTTTTTTTTTTTTTTAAATTATATCTTTATTGCTTTCAGAGAGAGGAAAGAAGGCAGAGAGAGAGAGAGAAAAACATCAATGATGAGAGAGTCATTGATTGAGCCCGCAGCTCGGGCATGTGCCCTGACCAGGAGTCGAACCCCAATCGCCTGGATCCTAGGTCGACGCTCAACTGCTGAGCCACGCCAGGCTGGGCTGCTTTTTTTTTTTTTAATCTTCACCCGAGGATATTTTTTCCATTGCTTTTCAGAGAGAGCGGAAGGGGGGAGGGAGGGAGGGAGGGAGGGAGGGAGGGAGGGAGGGAGGGGGCGAGAGAGAGAGAGAAACATCAATGTGAGAGAGACACACATCAGTTGGTTGCCTCCCGCATGTATCCCAACCGAGGTACGTGCCCTTGACCAGAATCAAACCAGAGATCCTTCAGTCCCAGGCTGACGCTCTAACACTGAGCCAAACCAGCGTGGGCCCATCAATCCCGCTTTTAAGCAAACCTCTGTCTCTCTGGTAATTCCCAGGGCCAAGTGACCTACTTTTGATGACATATCACTGCATCTCTTCTGTTACCCTTTACATACATTTTCTCTGCTTTGGCCCTAGACAGAGGTGGGGTTGCTGGGTTTCTATGAGCATCTCTACCAGCAAAAAAACTTTATCCCTTTTTTTCTTAGTATGTTCCGAGTCCCAGAATGTGTTTTTTTATGGCAACAACTTGACTTGAGGCCCTGCTTCAAATGGTTCAAGTATTTTAAAGGTGCCGCTGTCCAAGCTTTAACTGGATACAGAAGGCTCTGGGTTCATCTGGGGCCACAGGAACAAGTTTCTAAAGGACAGTAAGGGCGAAGGGCTAGTGGCAATGATATTTTCAAAACCCAAACCAGACTGAAATTTCATCACTCAAGAAAGGCTGCAGACTCCTGCATTCCAAGAACTTGGCCAGGAGATGTTAGGATTACCTGCTTATCTGCTACTGGGTGGCTGTTTTAGTCCCACTCTGGTATTGAGGGCCACAGTGTCCATTCTCCTTCCCAGTCCTAAGCCCCATTCAGATGAACGTAGGATCCTCAGAGTGGACAGTAACCCTCAGAAATGCAAACGTTTGCATTAAGGACTGGGCGTCTCTAGGTGCCAACCCTAAATAGCTGTTTTACTAACTGGTTGACCTTGAGCAAGACTCTTAGCCTCTCTGTGCCTCAGTTTATTATTTATAAAGTGGGAAGTAACAATAGGATTGTCATGAGGATTAAATAAAATTATGCCTGTGAAACTCTGAGCACTATGCTTGGCCTTAGCAGTTCATGTTATGACGCGGTGAATAACTATCCTAAAGGTTCACGGTCCTCTGGCTTTATCCCCTGGAGAGGGCGGTTGGGTAATGAGAGGGCACAGAGAGAACAGAGAGGCACGGGTTCTAATCCCTGCTCTCATCTCCTCACTTTCAACATGAGTTCCAAAGCACCTGCCTCCAGCACCACTGGAAGGTTATGATAGGCAATCAGGACCAGTGCATCAAAATTACTGTTTACAAAAACACAATACCGTGAGAAAGATTTCATCATTACAATTTAAAAAATTTTTTTTTTAATCCTCACCGGAGGATATTTTTTCCATTGCCTTTTCAGAGAGAAAGACACATCGATTGGATGCCTCCTGCACATGCCCCGACTGGTGCTGGGGATCGAACCCAGAACCTTTTGGTGTACAGGACTACGCTCCAACCAACTGAGCCACCTGGCCAGGGTGCTATATATTTTCAAAGCGAATGTCTTATATACACAATATAACAATCTAGAAGTCATGTCCCTTTTAAAAATGTGCATATGTGAGGGGTTTGTGCTCAAATGTTTTATTAATGGTATGAGTGGTCAGGAAAGTTTGCAGGCTACTGTGGTAGACCAAAAGCAAATTGTCCTGGGCAGGTGTAATGTTTCTTTAACTCTGTACCCCTGATGTCCAGCCTAGAGCCCGCATAGTGGGAGTGCTCGATAAATGTCCTGAATGAGGACGAATACAGAAACAGATGAACTGATGAAGAAAAGGGCATTAATTCAGACGTCCACCATAACATAACTAGTAAGTGGAACTGTCAGGGTTCAAATTAAGATCTGCTTAACTCCAAAGTCTGTACTTTGCCAAGAATAGTTTGCTGCTAGGCACACCAAACAGATTAGCAAGGGGAACCTGAGATGTTTTCCCAACTAGTTGATTGTTAAAACACACACACAGATAAGCCCCAATCAACAGAGAAAAGCATTACATTAATTAGGAGGTTTTTATCATCCTGTCAGCTTTTCTACACGGGAAACATTCTTCAGAAACATAGAAAGACAAAAAAGCTAACACATTTCCTCCAGTTACACATTTGGGTAGCACTAAAGGCTGTGTGGCCAGGGACACTTTTGTTTCCCACCTCTTTTTCAGCACAGGCCCTATCTCCCCCCTCAAAAAACCCCCAAAAAACTTAATTTAGGCAAGAACTTCAACATTCTTTCCCGCTAAGCTATCTACCCACGATATCAAGTTAGTCACAAGACACACTAACTTGAGTTTCACTTTAAAAAAAAATATATATCTGTATTGATTTCAGAGTGAGGAAGGGAGAGGGAGAGAGAGAAACACCAATGATGAGAGAGCCATTGATCGGCTGCCTCCTGCACGCCCCATACTGGGGATCAAGCCCGCAACCCGGGCATGCGCCCTGACCAGGAATCGAACCTCGGTCTCCTGGATCCTAGGTCGATGCTCAACCGCTGAGCCACGCCGGCCTGGCTTGAGTTTCACTTCTTATTCCTACCTCCAAAGAGTAAAGTGGACCAACACTGGAACCTTAAATGTTGAAAACCCAAGGGCACAGGTGATCAGACCCTGAATAAGAACCACCGTTAATTAAGAACCTCCATGTGCAGGCCCCTCTACTACCCAGTTGATTTGCATGTTATTTCATTTAATCTCCACAACTCAAAAAGTACTCTTATTATCCCCATTTTAAGGATGAAGAAAGAGAGGCTTATCCAGGTTAAGGGAGTTGTGCAAGATCACACAGCTAGTAAAGGGTATCGGGGATTAAAACCAAAATTCATTTTGTTCAAAGCCCATCTTTCTATCTTTCCACTGCAGCCGAGTTCCCGGTTCCAGAATAAGACATGCAGAGTAGTGTTGCTAACATGTAATGTAAACAAGTAAACCTTGGTTTCTTTGTTAAGCCGCTGAGATTTGGAGGGCTGTTTATTATTACAGCCTTACCTAAGAAAAGTTGGTTAGTATAGGTATTTTTAACTATTTACTGTTTATAGTGGTGTAAACTTCGGAAACTGCTTTAATAACTTGGTATGGTGCAAACCATACTTAGTCAGAGCCTCTATTACTTTATACCATCCCCAAACAAGTACTTACTTTAAGGCAAGGCTCAAAAAGGATTGAAACACTGCAGGGAAGACTGTCAATCTGTTGGGGCATGGCTTTTGCATTCAAATAGTTGAGTACAAATTGTTGCATAAACATCTAGACATTTCTTAAGTGCAATTAGAGACTTTTAAAAGTACATTGTTAGATGGGAAATGAAACTAGAGCCCCAAGTATTCTAATGCATACTTGCAAACAAAGAATTTATAAGGAACTCTAGAAATGTGACTTGATAAAGCATTATTAACAGAAATGTCTATGTATTTTTTCAAAACCTGAATTTAGGTGAAGCTAGGAAAACACATTTTAAGGTGATAAGCAGTTACTGCATCTGTTAAGGTAGAAGATCTGAATAATCCTTTAGACTGTTTTTGTGTTAGGGGCTCTCTAGTTGCACAAATTTAAAGCAACACCCATTTACTCATCCTGGGAAAAATTATTTTCAAAGCTTTTTTTCTGAATGCAGATATTTTTGACTGAGAAGCTGAATATATTACTTGGGCATATAAAATATTGTTTTTGAGAAGACATGCTCTGCCACTGCAAAATTATGGGGGATTATAATATACAGATAGAAATATTTGTGCACAGATGTAGGTATTTTGCGGGAATGTGTGTGTTCTTATTTAAGCTGTGGCTTGCACTGTATCAGAAACTGAGATCCAGGAGACCACATAAAGGATATTCAGACTTGTTTTTCATCCCTTACTAGAGGAACTGGAACTGGAAAAGGAAAAATATACTGGACCATGTTTGGCTGGCAAGATTCAACCTTGTCTATGTTCTAAGAATGTCCTATATGTGGTGTTAATAATGAAGAATCCAAACTTTGGAAAATGTATCGATGTTGGCCCATGTTGACCTGAGGCAGAGGGAGAGGTTATATTCCTGCATAAAAGAAAGGAAGTTCACAATCACCTTATTTGAAGATAGATCCCAAGGAGCCAAGGGAAAGAATTTTCTCTGCCCTGGAGTCTGGATTCTACGAAGAGTAGATTATTAACTTAGAAGGAATTGCAGTCAGGCAAGGAAGTACACCATGGACATGGATCTAGATTCTAGACTACACTGCTCGTCACATCTGGTAGCCCTCTGGGGCGAGCACGGTGGAACCAGCACCAGCCTGGTTCCCAGAACTGTAGAACACAATCTGCAAATTTTGGAACTGTTATCTGCAAATTCCACAGTGAGTAGACATTAATAGGTATTTACTTAGAACAAAACCTGTATGGATTCTTTGCATGCAACATCACTTTGATGCAAGAATGGTTACATAAACCCACACCCTTGCACTGAGCATTTTGAGGCAGCTAGGCTACCAAAAAAGAAAAAAGCAACCAATTAGAGAGAGCAGAGCACCAGTTTCTGTCCTAGGTTGGTTAGATCATCAGGGGAGTTGGTTTTTACCAGCTCTTGATACCTTATCGCTAAACTGTAGTAATGGCTGATGAAGCATGTGGAAGCAATATATCACTTGAAAATGTGTATTACTTATGTTTACAACTACTTAACAATGTAAGATCTTACCCATGACAAAAACACCTAGAGAGAGAGAGAACATGACAAAACTGAATTTTTAATTTAGGTTTAAGCAAAAATTACAAAAGCAGGTTCTTTTCCTCTCAATCAGACTGGCATACTTTTTCTATAAGGGCCAGATAGTAAATACGGGGTGGGGCGAACAGGTTTACAGCTGTGAATACACAAAACACAGAGTTTATTCTTGTATTGTTTTTTAATTATTGTATTATTTTCCATAAGAACAACTATAAACCTTACTTTTGTCCCCATCCTATATTTTAGGCTTGTGGGCATGTAGTCTATGTTGCAATTACTCAGCTCAGCAAGCAAATTTAGAAAAGTAATTCTGAGAGTTTTCAGCTAATCTGGGTATCTTCTAAAACAATAAAGAGAAAAAAATAATCACACTCTCAAAATTTCAAAAATTTTTATTGAAATTATTTCTAACACACTTGGCAGCAGCATTAACATATAACTACTAGTAATAACAAAATAGCTAACATTTATATAGGACTCAGACTATAAGATTAATTGCCAAAACAGGTAGCATTTTTAGCAAATAAAGCATATCTGTCACATTTTTAATATAATTCCTTAAAGAGCCGTTGCTCCAATTAGGAAATGTACAATATGAAGTGGGGTTTTAATTTTTAAGAGAAAAAACTGAGCAGCAAGAGGGAGGGAGAGAGGGAGTAACGATTAGGAAGACGAGACATGGTGAAAGGATATCTCTTTGTAATAGAAGATTTTAAGAGCTGTTTTCTGGCAAAATCATCCCACAATAAAGATGGAAAGAATTAGCTAAAAACAGAACAAGGAGAATCAGAGTGGGGGAGGCCAGTCCTAAAATAAGATTACCAAGAATATATTATTAGATGACATCTTTGGGCTTGAAAAGTGGCCATCCTGATTATACTGTAAAACGAAAAACAGTCCTTGTACCCATTGTGTCTATCCACTGACAGCAACATGAAGTTTCCATAGAAACAACATTCTGCTCATCTAACATCCCACCTTTTTAAAAGAGCAGTCAGTAAACCATCAATAATATTTGCTTGAACAGAGAATTTACTGGTAATAAAGGGAGTTACAGCAGAAATCTGCCCTCAACACAGTTTACTAGGGAAGATGAGACAAGTATACATTAAATTAAAAGATATATATTATTTCTTCCTTTTTCAGAGAATATCTACAACTAAAACAAGTAGAACAGTGGAACAGAGCAGTGACTTTCAACCTTTTTCATCTCATGGCACACATAAGCTACTAAAATTCTGCAGCACACCAAAAAAATGTATTATAATTTTGCCAATCTGACCAAAAAAATAGGTATAGTTTTGATTCATTCACACCAGATGATATTGTTTGTGTTGGTTGTTACTTTTTTATTTTACAATCTAAAGGAAAAGAGGTCAGTGCCCCTGACTAAATAGTTAGGTATTACACGTTTTAAAAATTCTGCGGCACACTGGTTGAAAATCACTGGAATAGAGAATTATGCAAGCGAACTGTTTCTGGAGATAACTCCTGTACGCAGTACAATCAAATATTCCTAATTTCTGTTAGTGTCTCTTTACCTAGTAAATATAAGTTATCTCTAGGGAAGACAATAGGCATTGACACACAAATATTAAAAATAGTATTTTCAGATTAGGGAAGCCATATTTCAGAGCAAATTACTCTAGAACACCTCCACCCCCAGTAATGCCTTTAGAGGAATGGTACTAGAGAGTGATTTTGCTGATTGCAGAGATATTTTTCCCCCTAGTCATTTTAAATAAGTTTTGAGTATAATTTACATACTATACAACTCACTCACTATAAGTGTACATAATTCAACAAGTTGTATTATTTACAGAGTTGTATAACTATCATCACAGGTATAGATTTTTAAGTGTTCAGCAAATCACTGAAAAACTGTGTCTTCTAATTTCAATCCTAACAGTAATTAACATTTTGAATTTCTTTCTTTTTTTTCCCCCCAAATAAATAATTTTCAGGGTAAAATATAGTGCTGACACTGGTATATATTCAACGAATTGAATCAAAAGCATTTAAAGTTTCTTTTTGAGAAAGCAACTTTTCATAAACATGGACAGTGTTGAAAATAAAGAAGCTTCTGAGAATTAAGTTGGTAAAATCCATACTTAATAAATTTGATAATTGTGGCAGCAATCCATAAAACTGCCTGTGAATGTTGATAAGTTTAAAAACACTTTAAACCCCTAATTAAGATATGGATGTAATCTCAGGAGGCGAAACTGCAAGTGGCTGTAATTCAGTCAGCAGAAATCTAATCAATTGTCTAGCAGGCTGTTTAGAGAAAGTTTGTGTGAAGATTAGCCTACAGAAAGAAAGTTGCCAGTCTCTACCCAGCTTTGTCCAGGAACAGAGACACAAAATCCAGGGAGTATGAATTTTCCTGTCATTGAAGTGGTATACTGTGTGTGTGTGTGTATCAGGTCTCACCTTGATCTGAATGAAATATCTCTCAAAATGACTCACCTTGTTTTGTTTTAATTCATTTACTAAGCAAATGCCTGATGTGTGTTCCAGACTGGCCAGGACAGTTATCTTGGCAAGTACAATCTGAGCATCCTGGTTATAAAAAGTGTATCTGCCCTACTGCTCAACGAATGAACAAATAGTTTGGTTTATTTGCTTTCTTGTGGACTAAAATCTGTTAATCAACTCTGGTACACTGATGGTATTAAGATCACACCCTTAACTGTAATAATCACCAAGCCAACCTCATCCTGGGAGATCTTGATAAACAGCCATCCAGACTTTTTCTGCTACATCCTGATCTCATCATGGACCCCGGAACATAGGTTCTATTCAAATACAATAAAGGGAGCCAACAGAGAAACAAGAATGTCCTATTCACTTTATAGTAAAGTCTATGTTGTATTCCTCTGAACTGAACAAAATCAGAAATGATCATATCAGTTCAAACGGACAAGAATCAATCAAAGCAAATTCAGTTTTCTTATTTTTCTGGAATGAAAATGTCCTGAAATTAAAACCACCCATGTTTAAGTCACTTCAGTTGTCATTGACTTAACATTAATCAACATGAACCTGAATAAATCTAAATTGATGGATGAAAGTTTGAACAGAAAGAAAATGTACTAAATAATCAACACCTTAAGTGAAATGCCTGCAGTTTAAAAAAAAATTATCATCTCTTCTGCTACTAACTGAATAAATCTGTTAAAATAGTGTCCTTTTTGGTCAGCTTCTCATTTTAAAAATTACCAGGTTCTTGTCCTTTTAATTAAAAGCTCAGTGTCAAAAAATATCATTGAAGGATAGTCAAAGGATAGACAATCTGTCCTTCCCTCTAAAAGTTTCAGAGGTTCTTTTCCCTTTGGGGATCTATAGGCCCCTTTAAGAATCTGATTAAAATTTCAAATCCTCTTTGTAGAAGTACATGCACATATACACATAATTTTGGAAACCATCACAGAGAGTTTAAGGACAACCAAACATTTGTAAAATACATTCGACCAACTTTTAGAGCTAAGAAATAATGCTCTTCTCCTAAATGATTTATTTCTTTCATCTCAAAGGCACTTTGGATTTTGAATATACTTGTGTTCCCTTCTTTACTGTGACTTCTGGGAGGACCAGAATCAAATTTGCAGTCCATCTTCAGAAACTCACCAGGCTATTACTGCAGATGTTTTGTGTACTAACCTTATCCATGACTTCATCTTAATCTTCTCTCCTTATTTTCCCATTACCCCTGATTTCCTCATTCAGTTTTAATAATGCTTTATGGTATCTCTGCAAACTGCCTTACACCCTGGGATTGTTATAAATAAATTTATAATATGAAAATCATCCTTAAAGTCAAGGTGCAGATCTGTTTTAGCATATTTATGACTGCAGGGTTTCTTCAAAATTTAAATTCATGACTCATACTTTAAAAATCCCAACATTTCACATAAAAATTCAGATTTTAAATATCTCTGGGGAAAAATGTAAAAACTTCTTTTATCCCTGGGACAGCACGCAAGCAGGATCAGTCCTGAGCAGCAACCGTGGTCTCCAGTGGTCGCAATGCTCACATATCCACGCCGCTCACTTCTAGTACCTGAAAGGCCCGGTAAGGAGTTCAAAAAAGGAACGCACTTCAGGATTCTATAAACACACACACTCTTTTTTTCTCATTCTTTGAAAGGGATTGGAGAAATAACAGGAACAAGTCATTCTGTAAACCTTCACTGGACCTCGGCTGTAGGCTGGGCCTAATGATAGGCGATTAGAGACCGAGAGAAGCAGAGGTCTGGGTCCCGGCCGGGAGGTACCGCCCGCGGCCCATCAGGGCGCCAATCACCGCCAGTGAGCACGGGCACCGCTGAACTGAGCTACACACAGTTAAACTCTGAACCGACGGCTGAACGATATTTAGTGTACAATATTTACTAAGGAACCTAAACTAGGTTCCCCTAAATCAAGTACTTGTCTAAGCAGCCCACCGCTAGTCAGCGGGAGGCGTAGGAAGGCAGTCGCGCCTGGGCTCTGGGTTGAACCAAGCGCCTCGCAGTTCCTGCACTAGGTGCATTCTCCAAGGATGCCCGTTTCCGGAACGACCGACGCGTCCCTCCCCCCTCTGACTCCGCCCCTCGCAGTCTTTCCCGCCAAAGGACGTTAACGCCGCTAAGCATCGTGGGACAGGCTCTAGGGTAGGCTTCACCAATTCCTTCTAAGTCGCCTAGTTGCTTTAAAAGACTTATTCCTGAGGAAACTCTCTCTTTAGACTCGACAGATTAATAACCCCTTTAACGAAGACACTGTGTTTTTTTACCACACAGCCAGTGACTCCATTAGCAAACCACTAGCAAATCGGGAACGCAGGGAACTTTTTTTTTTCCTTCGCGCGGAGGGTGACGTCGCGCGTACGTGAGCGTATTTTCGCTGACCCGTTACGCTCTTGCGCGTGCGCACTGAAATCGAATAGCTGCTTCCTCCCGCTTCTCTTCTTCCCTCCCCCCCATATCCGTGCGCCGAGCTGATAAAGGCGCCATTTTGGAGGGGCCGCGGGAGACGTGGTGTCGCTGCGGGCTCGCTCTCCCGTGCGCTAGGCTTGGTGGGAAGGCCTGTTCTCGAGTCCGCGCTTTTCGTCGTCGCCATGTCGGGAGGTGGTGTGATTCGTGGCCCGGCGGGGAACAACGATTGCCGCATCTACGTGGGTAACTTACCTCCAGACATCCGAACCAAGGACATAGAGGACGTGTTCTACAAATACGGTGCTATCCGCGACATCGATCTCAAGAATCGCCGCGGAGGACCGCCCTTCGCCTTCGTTGAGTTCGAGGACCCGCGGTGAGGCGACCTGGGCCTTGCGGCCTTGAGGAAATCGGTTGTAGTAGTTGGGGAAAGCTCCAAGGCCTTAATGTTAGAGAATGGGGAGATTGGCTCTTAGGTAGGGGGCAAGACGCTATCGCCCAAGCTGGAGTAGAGGAAGGAGCTGAGTCGGTTTGGCCTTTGTGGTGGATGGGCCCCCGTGGACATTCCCAGAGCCGACCCAGGCTCGGAGCGGGAAACAGGCGTTGAGGGCTTGTGTAGTGTAGTGGTCGGGAGCCTGGCGTGCTTCTGAGTGGGGGAGGGGCCATCCCTATTATGCAGCGCATGTGAGCTCGTCCACACCGGGTGCGCATGTGCGGGGGGCCGCTGGGTCCCGGCAGAGTTAGCTGCCCCTCGGGGTCCTTTTTCTTAGTCCTCTTGCTTTCTGTGATCACGCAGAGACGCGGAAGACGCGGTGTATGGTCGCGACGGCTATGATTATGATGGATACCGTCTGCGGGTGGAGTTTCCGCGGAGCGGCCGTGGTACAGGCCGAGGCGGCGGCGGGGGTGGAGGTGGCGGAGCTCCCCGAGGCCGCTATGGCCCCCCATCCAGGCGGTCTGAAAACAGAGTGGTTGTCTCTGGTGAGTTTACTGTTAATGTGGATTGGTGAGAAGGGACAGGAAGCCAATTAAAATTTTCCTTTCATGACTAGTTTAATAAATGCATCCTTTTATGCCAGATCTTAAATTACTTTAGTTTCTTGGGTGACTTTAGTAAACAAGGATTATTGCGGGGGAGATTTATTAAACTAGGTTTCGGTACCTAGAATATGAAGGTCGTTACTTTACGAATAATTTTGGACTCCGGATTCCAGAATCTTAGCTCTTTATCTAGGATCTTAAATGTAATCATTAATTATAAAGTAGGTCTTCATTCTAATGTAAATTTTAAATTTAACGTGAAATTTAGGATAATTGGTTTTGAAAAAAATCGCTTTTCCAGGACTGCCTCCAAGTGGAAGCTGGCAGGATTTGAAGGATCACATGCGTGAAGCAGGTGATGTATGTTATGCTGATGTTTACCGAGATGGCACTGGTGTCGTGGAGTTTGTACGGAAAGAAGATATGACCTATGCAGTTCGAAAACTGGATAACACTAAGTTTAGATCTCATGAGGTAGGTTATACACTTATTCTTTTCTTTGGCCAGAATTGGATACAGTGGTCTTAACAGTGGAATTTGCAGGTAAGATTCAGGCAAGGGTGTCCAAGTAAAGTGCCAGATTTCTGGTTTTAGCTACATTGTACTCATTCAGCATGCCTGAACACAGGTAAAAGCTTAGATTTTTCAATCGAAAGTTCTGTCTATTCAATAGGGAGAAACTGCCTACATCCGGGTTAAAGTTGATGGGCCCAGAAGTCCAAGTTATGGAAGATCTCGATCTCGAAGCCGTAGTCGTAGCAGAAGCCGTAGCAGAAGCAACAGCAGGAGTCGCAGTTACTCCCCAAGGAGAAGCAGAGGATCACCACGCTATTCTCCCCGTCATAGCAGATCTCGCTCTCGTACATAAGATAATTGGTGACACTTTTTGTAGAACCCATGTTGTATACAGTTTTCCTTTACTCAGTACAATCTTTTCATTTTTTTAATTCAAACTGTTTTGTTCAGAATGGGCTAAAGTGTTGAATTGCATTCTTGTGTAATATCCCCTTGCTCCTAACATCTACATTCCCCTCATGTCTGGTAAATTGTATTTTAAGTGATGTCATAGACAGGAGTGTTTGAATTTAGTTAACTCCATTCTCTTCAGACTGTGATATTGTGTAAATGTCTATTCTGCTCTGGTTTGTGTGAACTGGGATGTTGGGGGTGTTTGTGGTTATCTTACTTGGGGAAGTTCTTATGTTTATCTTGCTTTTCATGTGTCTTTCTGTAGACATATCTGAAGAGATGGATTAAGAATGCTTTGGATTAAGGATTGTGGAGCACATTTCAATCATTTTAGGATTGTCAAAAGGAGGATTGAGGAGGATCAGATCAATAATGGAGGCAATGGTATGACTCCAAGTGCTATTGTCACAGATGAAATTGGCAGTATTGACCTTATACTAAAAGACAAGGGTTAAAAGTGATATATATGCATCTACGTTAAAACACTTGCAAACATCTTATGCAGTTATCTTTACCTACAATTGCTTTGCTCTTTAAACCTTGGCAATTGTGGAAAAATTATATTGCCCATTTTGCTCCCTTCCCCCCTTTTTTGTTTTAATAGGGACTAATGTGGGAAGAACTGGCTAATTTGTCACAGTGCTTAGTTACAACTGTTAATGTGTGACCTGCTGTTGGTGTACATGTGGGTACAGGGTGTCTTTAATTCCAACCAGATAGAGTATAATATCAATACTGCTAAATCTGCATGTCCTCTGTGTGACTGATATAGCGTTGCTATTTCATTTTTTTTTAAGACAAAATGAAAGCAAATTATAGAATTCAAACGTATTGGTGTAGATAATCTAGTTGGGAATTTCTAAGTCTCACCTTTCCCTTTAAACTAATATTAATAATTGACTCATGTTTAAAACACTTTAATTTACAAATTAAATTACAGATGGGAGCATTAGATTTAGTTTAGACTTAGGTGGGTAACAATACCAGTAAACTTTCAAACTACATAACTTTTTGCAACCACAAAACCTGTAATACGCTGTACAGTAACAAGTGTTGGCATTATCAGTTGAACTGTAAATATAAAATGCTTCTTCCAATTAGTCTCTATGATGATTAAGTTTCTAAAATTTATCTGAACACCATTCAGAAACTTGTTTTGGGGAATTTGATAGTTATTGATGTACATCTGTTAAACTGATGACAGACATAACTCATCATTCCCCAGAAACCATTTTTGATTACAGTATCTAACATTTTGCCTCCTCTTTTTTGGTTTTGCTGGTTATAAAGGTTTGGATTGGAGAGGGCTCACTGGATCCCAATCCTTGGAGCTGGATCATTGGATTCAAATCATAATGTGGATAGGATAGGGAGGATGAATTACAAGGATTCATGGAGCGGGATCAGATTACCAGGAACATAGGAGTGGATTCCTGCCCCAACCAAACCGCATTCGTGTGGATTTTTTTTATTTTTATTCAACTTAATTGGCTATTCCAAAGATTTTTTTTTTTTCCTATTTTTGACGATTGGAGCCCTTAAGATGCACGATGGAATTGTGTTTTGCATTTTTTGGTAAAAGGAGCAAAGCGAGGACCTGGAGATAAACGCTGGAGCAATCTCCTTGGAAGGATTCAGCACGAGTAGATGGTAAACATTTAAAGGGGAAAGGGGGGGTTTGTTTAAAATAGTAAATCAGTAAGTCATTTCTAAATTTAAAACAAAATTGGAGTTGAAGAATAAGTAGGTTTCCAATTGGCTGTTGCCGTTTTTCTTTGAAAAATAAACGTTTTTTAAAAAACTGCATGGTTGTCCTTTTTCCTCTTGTAAGATTTTAATGGGGTGATTATCAGTTAATACTTGAAATTGATAAGATTCTGACTTTTGAATTTATGTGTTAGTTAATTAAAGGTTCTTGAAAGGTGATTTTATGGTATTAAGTAATTCTTGTTATTTGTAAAAATACTCAGGGCAAGATAAAAGGTGAGAAAGGCAATTGTGTATGTAACACGGTAAATGAGGGGTGGTCTAGTCGTTGAAAGATAAGCTTCCCATACTTTGATAATAAAAAGTTATTAAAATTTATAGATGCTGCTTATTTTTGGTGATCATCTAAATAGATAATATAGGCTTTTAAACAAAATTGAGTGATGACTGGTAAATGTTAACTTGGAGGTAGCCTTTGAGATTCTCAATGAAACTCATCTCAAAAATTGGTAAGTATTAAATGTTTAAATTAAGCACAGATTAGAATTCTCAACACAATTTACTTTTTTTTTTAAAATGTGAATGGTACACTAGAGGAATAACTGCTTATTTCAGTGAATTGTTGCTGGTAAAAAGCTGGACATTCTTTTTTGCTTTGTAAACTCTTCTCAACCATAAGATTATTTTTCTGTATCCAAAACATACCAAAGTAGTGATTATACCCTGAAGTCTACCAATTTTTGTATCTTTTTACTTGACAGTCCCTTTGTTTTAAATTTTTAATTCGCTTGAATTGGAGGGGATTTTTACCTAAAATACCTAATCATCTGATTTCCTGATAGCTAGTCACAGCCATCAAAACATTCTTTTTCTGCACCCAACTAAATCTTAACGATTCCCATGGGTGCTAATGAATTTGGAACCAGAATTTAAGACAGCTACTCAGGTGACATGATTTCAAACTATGAAAAACTAAAAGTAATCTTGGTAGAGGAAGTGGGCCCCAAGATTTGGTCACCTAACCAATACATGCAAATGAATCTTGTGGAATGTCAGGAGGAAGAAAAAGGGTATTGAATTGAAAGCTAGGATTCCACTTTAAATATTTAAGAAAAGTAGTTGAGGATAGATTCATTGAAGTCATTGTAAATCAAAGTAGGTTCAAGAAGCCGAAAGATTTATTAAAATGAATAAAGTTTTTGTCATTGGGGTATTAACCAGGCCTGACTGCTTACGAGATCAGGCATTTTCTGGGTGGCATGGCTATAGGCAAGTTCTGGCTCGAATATTTTTTAAGTCTTTTTAAATGATGATTTTGGAAAGATAAATGCAGGGTAGATTTAAGTAAGCTTGAGTTCATTTGTGTTCACCTAATGTTTTGGTAACGGCACCAAAATGAAAGTTCCCTTCAGTCGAGGTTGAGTACATTTAAGTGAAGTTGAAAGATGTGCTCTACAAAAAGTTTTAGTTGTTTCAACCCCAGGTTGAAAATAAGAAAGCTTTTTGTGTCTGGTGTATCAATTCTTTGAAGATTAGAGAAGACTTAATGTGTGTTAATGAATGGTAGAGGGGGGCAGATTTTGCAGGTGAAACCAAGGCAGCTTAAAAGCTGAGGGGAGATGGCAGACTTTTTTTCAGTCTTAGAATGGCCCTTAAAACTACCCATATTGGCAGCTATTAGAAAAAAGCCATCTTTTGGGAACTAAAAAGGCTGGCATGAATTTTCCACCTTTTCTCCCTATTTGTCTCCCCTTAGAATGTTGTAGGGAGCCTATAATTAGTTTGTCATTTTCTGACCAAGGACTTAAGTCTAAGAAGCACCTATTTTTCATAACATCAGATTGAATAACCCATCTTGCTGTTCATCCCACATCCTGGAAACAAAAGGTAAGAAACCCATTTTCTGATTCCTATTGTTTGGGATCTGAATTTTATTTTTAAAATTGTTTAAATTTCTTAATGTTTGAAACGTGAGCAGATTTTCCTCATCTAAAATGCTTTCCTAAGTTTTATACTTTAGTGATAAGTTTTGAGTACAAATATCCACTTGTGCTTATGTGCAGTATGATTCTAGACTTTCAACTTTCAGTTTTGTCTTTGAAACATCTTGCTCAATAGGGTGTTTTTTTAAGTTTCTTGAAGATGAATTGACGTGCTTTTTTGCTTTGTGTGTAAAATTACACATGAAATACATTATATGTATGTATGTACCAGAAATAGTTATTAAAAGGAGAGAAACTATTAGACTGAGGTTCTATTGTAACTTAACCATCCTTTGGTTTAACTTAATTCTATTATGCAGAAAATTGGTTCACAATTTCTTATCCAAAAAACTTTTGAAAACAAAAAGATTTTGTTGAAATAATTGCATGTAAAACCTGACAAGAATTGATGCCTTCATTTTGTACTTACTGTGAATAACTTGTCTTCCTGCAGAAATAAGTGGTGCGTTTCATTAAACAGTTGCTACAGGGTTTGCTGAGGGTGTTAAATTTTATATAGGGTCTGTATACCATACCTTTGTAAAGTGTAAACAGTTCTGAATTTCAGATACATCTGTCCCCAAGAATTTGGAAAAGGGATTGTAGAACTCTAGTAGAACATGCAGGGCTAAAGCTTGTGTTACTTTGGATGTGAGTAAAATGTGGATCCTTTATTAATTGAGGTATACATTCCTCATATTAGGCTGAAGCAGCCACAAGGGGGAAAAAAAGGTACGACAACATTTCTTTATATTCTGTTGCTATAGTGGATTCAAAGCATTTGTATTACACTAAAGGAAATATTTTGCCATCCTAGTGTATACAGTGGATTACATTCTTTTAGGGTACTTTTTCTCAGTAATTTCTGGAACATTGATTATCCTGGCTCTATAGGAAAAGCTGGGATTATCATGAAGTAAAAAGATAAGGGAACATCTGTTTGTCTATTGAGCAAAGTAATTTTAATTACAAAAATCACTTGGTGCTTCTGTAGTCACATGAAATAAATTTGTCATATAGAAATTAATTTAGGCGGAAATAACCTCATAATAGCTTATCAGGGAGAGAGAAGTCTTTCATGCTTTGCGTAGGAGGTTCATTTAGGTAAGTATGGGACACAGATGAAACATTTAAAAAAGTTCAGCAGGTCCTGAGTGTTTCGTCTTCATTTCTTAAAAAGTAAGGAGTTAAGCCTTCAAACTACCAGGTTAAAAAGTGTCTTAACTCCTTGCCACCATAAAACTTAGAGGTATCATCTATCAATTATTGATAGAACTATCAATGGGAAGATAGTGGAAACTGAGAGCCTTGGAACAAAACATCAAATTGTAGGGATAGCCTAATGTCTAGGTGACTAGAAAAAACAACTTTCACTTTCCTAAATGAGTAAATGCTAGGGGAAATCACTTAGCCACTAGAGGGCACTGTGATGCAGAATCAACCAGGAAATTATCCCTACTGTAAAGGGTCATAAACAGCAAGGTTTCAGAAACCAACTACCTAAATTGTGTAACAACTCCAAAGTTAGGGGTTGGGTTTTCTGGGATAAGTTTTCTTTCTGTCTTCTCATCTGTTGGGCAAAATCCTTTCCCTTTTCAAAGCTTCTGGATCCATTTAGGTTTTGAATAGAGCTTAATTTCATGAATACCAAACTTACATAAACCAAAGAAGTATTTCTAGATCTTAATTAAGGGAAAAATGCTGAAGATACGACTCTGCTTGTTTTCTGCCAAACTTGTACATCGTAAGGTATGAAATAGTAAGGTTGCGAGTGTAAGAATTGGGTGCAGGAGTAGATGTGCTGCAAAAAAAGTCTTGGCATAAAATTGGTCATATACCAAAAAAATGGATATGCTTTCAGAAACCGTATGGTATGGAACAGTTTCTGGAGTGATCTTACTTCTCAGCATTACTAAGATTTTTAATTGTTAATGTGTCTTTAAGAACTTGCTAGTCATGTTGGCTGTTTATATTTTTCTCTTTCCTAGGCCTGCTTATTTAAGTAGGCAATAGAGTATCTTGAGATAAAGTGTACATTTCTCTTGATGTATTAATGCCATTTTATTTTAAGACAGCTGAAAATTATTGGGGATTAGTACTTTAGCATTTGTCATTCATATCTCTCTTCCCCTACTTCACATTGCAAAAATGTAGAGGAAACAAACTTCAGCTTTGCCTCCTGTTTAAATTGTCATTTAGAATATTTATTAAAGTTTCTTAGGCCCACTTAAATCATTAATGTTAGAAACTTGTCTGCTTTGAAGAGTAAGACACTAGGAGACAAAGGTATTTTTCCAGGAGAGAAATAAGGTTATACAAGAGAGATTACCCTGCTTGCTAAACATTTTACATAGCAAGCGAGACTGCAGAAGGTTGCTGGCTAGCAGCCTTGCTACAAATTGGATTGAAAATACTGAAAGTGCACTAGATTAGTTATGCCTGTCCTTAATCCTAATAGTGTTAGCTCTGACGCCTCCTTAATTTAACTTTAAAGAAAATACAGAATTCCTTTATAAAAGAAAAGGGCTAAACTTGGATGTTGTTAAAGGGCCAATGGCATGGCTGAATGGTACCCTATGGTGCTGGGTATTAGGGGAGCCTTTATTACTGGGATAAACTTTCAGGTTATGGCAGTTACTAAGATTTAATATTTAGGAATGGACTGCTGCATCAGTCAACCTACAGCTTTAAGTAGGACTTCAAAGTCCTGGGCTAAATCTCTCCCACCCTTAAAGTGGCATGCCGAGAAATTTGGGTTAAAACATCACAAGTCATTGAGTGCCGAACTTGACAGTCCATTGGTGTCCTCACCCCAAGTCCAACTCAGCACCAGCCATTATTGGTAGAATGATCTTTGTAAAGTGAAAAATTTATCACCACCACTAGAATTACTTGAAACCTATTGTCTGCAGGACGCACACCTTAGAAAGGCAGATACAGCCCTTAATAACCTTTCTCCCAGGACTTGACATTTTCCAGCATTTCTCGCATTTGGTCCTGTTCTTCCTGCAGTGTCTACCGCCTCTTCATTTAGAGGAGTGTAACTTACCTTGGGTAGTACTTCAAAAATGAACTCTGAAAACCGACACACCCACCAGACAGAATCACTCCCTTGTGTGTTGGCACAGACTTTGTACATGTACCTCTAGTGTAGTATGTATGTTACCTGGCTTGCTCGTTCCATCCATCTACTTCAGCTTTCTTAGTTCATGAACTTTTACTTTCTAAGGAACCAAAACTGCCTGGCACATGATAAATACTGAAAAAGCACCATTGATCCTTCAGTGTTCCCATATGTCTGTCTTTTCTAACAGGTTATAACCTCTCTCCCCCTTTCCTCCCAGGTATATAGCACAATGCTGTTGCACTGAGTAGACACTCAAAAGATGGACTATTCAATTGCTTTGGAAGAGGAACCTAGAAAATTGAATTCCTTCCCTTTCTGAATATCTTAAATAACCAGTAAATATAGGTCTCAATTTCTTCTAAGTTGGGACTAAATCCCTGTTCAGTTTATACTTACTGTGCAGTAGGAGCTATTTGTATATAACATTAAAACATTTTACATTTTGTGACCTGGAGTGTTTCTAATTCTTTTTGGAGACATTAAAAAAAATTTAGTTATAAAATAAACCAAGAGGGACACCCACATCTTAAGACTAGAAATGCAAGGTGTTGGTTAGTGGCACAGCAAGCACTACAACAAAGGAAACAATGGCTGCTTTGTTCTAAAACTAGAGGAGGTAGTTAAGGTCTGTGAATTAATGTAACTAGTTCCTAGCCACAGTGCCACTGTATTTGACTTGAGCTAGGCTGTAAAAGATGTGTTTTCTTGTCAAAGAGTTATCTAAAATCCTGTTTGCATTTCTCATCTCCGTCTGCCATATCAGCATCCCTGTCTGAACCCAAGTTTACTACTAAAATTTCAGCTTGTTTCACTGACTCCAGTCTCCATCCTGGCCATCATGTCTGATCTTAAAACATGTCACTTCACCTGGTACGAGTCAATAGTAGGTTATAGTCTGCCTTTTTAATTTATCACTCTTCTCATATTTTCCCCTGCTCTGGTTGACCTGATAAATACTTGACTGACCATGCTTATTTTTGTTCTGTATATTTGCTTGTTTTCAGACTTCTTCCCCCCACTTAGTCACTCTGCAGCTTTAAATCCTGGTTATTCTCAAGGTAAACTTCATCCTCAAGTTAAACTTCATTTCTGCAACTATAGAAAACAAGCTGCTAAGCCCAAATAATAACTGTCTTCTCTGATGCATTTAGTCTCACAGTTTATTACATTAGAATGTTTTGTGTTAAATTTTCATGCCCTATGGAATTTTTGTAATATTTGTATTTCCCAATGAGCCAAATGCAATGCTAACAGTTTAATAAATGTTGATTGAACAAGATGGAAAGAACTTAGTACTTTTTAAAAGCAAAGCACTATATAGAAGCCTATTTCACAAACTGTTGGTTAACTGGATGGATTATTGGAGAAAGTAATTTTAATTCTAACATTGCATTAAATAATTTCTCCTTAGTAAGGAAATGCAAGTTAATTTAAATGCTAGCCTAAGCCAAGTATAATTAGAAAAGTAAGTGCTTCCCAAAAATGAGTCTTGGAAAGTCAAAAAGAAAGTTATTTTGTTGCAAGTGATACACACTTTGAGTATAGATCAAGAATTGATGCCATTGTTTCCTAAGAGCAATTCCCTCTTGCTGCTTCCTCCTGGTTCTCCTTTTTCAATCACTCTTAAGCTTATTTATTACAGAAAAGTCTCAAATCACTTCTGAATTTAGTGGTCCTGTCTCTGAGTGTTCCTGCACATTTCTCAGTGGGTTTATATCATTTTGGTTATTTTTTATTAGTTATTCCATGAAGAGATTCAGATATATAAAGACTTACGTAGAGTGAAGAAACCAGATGGTGTATTATTTCCTTGGTTTGGGCGAGTCAACATTATTTCAGGCCAGGGATCCTGATCTTCAGGCTTATAGAGGGTGAACTAGGTCAAGCAGTTTTCTCAGAGCCAAGAGACTCGGCAAACATTTACACATGACACCCAAATTCTACAAACATCCCCATTTGGCCATTAAAAGCTCTTCCACCCCTTTATGATCAGCTAAAGACTTGAACATCCTTGGACTAGTTGTACTCTATTTGTTTTGCTTTGGCATGTTTATATAGTGACATAGTTCATGCACTTAATGTTGCCTCTAAGCTGTCTAGTTTCATATATGTGGTAAATGTTCAGAGCAAGGACTATTAATAACTTTTTGACACTTCTCTGAAGATGAGCAGTATGCTTCTACACACCTTAATGAATGTTTATGAGTAAGTAGGTTCATGAACTAGGCAGGTGGACCCCATAGCTTAGACCTGATATGTAGTGTGGTCCTTCATTCAGATTGGGCTTACTCCCAAAGCAGTGATTTTGCTACCTTTTTTTTTTTTTTAATGGAAAATTTCCAGGGGAAAATGCAAGGACATAGGGTAAAAATACCTTGTTCTTACTGAAAGCAGGTAATCATTTTATGAAGTACTTCATTTTATTCCTTGAATAGTATTAGCCTCATTTTGCAGTTTGAGAAAATAAGCTCAGAGATGTTAAAGTGACTGGTCCAGAACTTGAATCCATGTCTCCTGGTGACAAGTTTCTGTTTGTGTTACTGCATTGCTTTAAGCCAGTGCGCCCTTTCCAGTGGGAGGTTAGGGGGATTAGTCTTTGAACATGGCTTGCAATATCCACCTAATGCCACCAGGGTGTCCCATGGTGCCGTCTTTGATTCACATTCTTACCCTGGTTGCTGGGGGCAGTTCCAAAGCAGGAGTTAATTTCACAGTGGCCATGGCCCAGAGCCTGGCAGCAAGAAAGTGAGGTGTTTAGCTCCTTGGCTTCCCAGTGTGCATCGCACAACCAGCATCAGTGAAGCCCTTACCCTTTTTTGACCCCTACTCATCAGGATGGCCTCACAGGGACAGCAGGTCATGCAGTGGCCAGGGCCTGGCCAGCCACTCTCAGCATCAGCCCCTACAAAGAAATGCAGCATAGAAAAGCTTTTAAATGGGTAAATGTCTACAAACCTCTGCATTTGTTTTGGTAACTGAGTATACACTTGCACAAATTTGTATTAGTAAAATAGATCCACAACACAAAACGAGATTGAATTGCTTTACCATTCTAGGTTAGATGGGTTTTAAGTCAGTGTGTGGTAACTTCCCACTTTACAGTTTGCAGTAAAGTCTGCATTGTACTTAGCCCAGAGTATACAGCTTTATAGGCATCAGTTTTGATATCTGCAACCCTAGGTGACAATTCTGTGTCAGAGCTAACACTTATATGAAAAACAATGAAGTGAAGTCTCAGACTTAGTATTAAATAGACAAGTAGCCCCTTTAAAAATTTGCTTTCTTCCCAGTGCTCTTTAAGCACTTCGTGCAAATGTCTAACTGGTCTATATTACTCTTCAAGTTTTGATTACTGGAGGAGATTATTGAAAGTAGTTCCAGTGACTAGTACAGTTCCTGGCATTTAATAGGTGCTCAGTAAATATGTGTTTACTGAAATAGCAAGGCCTCCATAATAGTTACAGTACAGTTCTACACATGAGCTGTTTTTCTAAGGAGGAGTCCACATTAAGGAGGTCTTTGTTTTTTCTTTTTAAAATGTCTTTATTGACTTCAGAGCGAGGAAGGGAGAGGGAGAGAGAAACGATGAGAGTCCTTGATCGGCTGCCTCCTTCACTTCCCCTACTGGGTGTTGAGATTCAATCTGGGCATGTGCCCTGACTGGGAATCGAACCTCGATCTTTTGGATCATAGGTCGATGCTCAACTGCTGAGCCGTGCCGGCTGGGCAAGGTCTTTGTTTTAACTTCAAGCTGATTAGAATCCATTATAAACTGGGAAGTTAGTCTCCGAGGTGTCCTGGCTGAATCTTGTCATTCTAGGTTGTAATTAGCACAGCCTGAATTGGGGGCTTTATCTGAGCTGATTCTCTTTATATATCGCCCATACTATATCTCTAGGACCAGGTGTTTACTAGGTGGCACTTAGAACCACCAGGAGAGACTTAACTAAATTAGAGTAAACATTGATTGGAAATGTTGGACTTGTGCCCTTTGCCTCCCTACCTGCTCCCTGTTTTCCCAGGGGAGTTTCCATCCCAAAATTCTGGTTTTCAGGTCACTATGGAATAAATCCCAAATCTACCTCTAGTAGTCAAGCTTCCCTTTCAATTTTCTCAGCTCTGGTGAAGAGGGCTGATCACAGATTAATAGTACCAACCTGGATCCTTCCACATGCCTTGATCAGAGTAACTGCCTCAGCATAACCCTGTGTATGGATGGTGTATGGGGACTTCCTCAGGCAAAAGGCAGAGATAGTATGTATCCCAACTCCTAGTATACCTGGTTCTGGGCTTGCTTTATACCTGATGCTCAGGAAGCGTTTTCACTGGCTTGGATTCACAACTTGCCATCTGCTTTCTAAGCATTCACTGCTGAATGAAAGGAAAGTAAAAGGAGATGGGGGAAGGAGGGGGGGAAGCTAGAGAAAACAGGAGGAAACAGCTGAGGAGCTGGGGGGGAGGGTGCTTATGTAAGGTCAGTAAAACAAAGTTATCGGAGGGACAGGGTCAGGCCTCAGGGGTAGAGGGCTAATTCTGTCAACTAGTTGAGTAAAGCCTTGCATGCTTTGCTAGAGACTGAAGTTACTTCAAAGGAAAATCCAGATGTTCTGAATCTGACCGTCTTCCCTGTTTACCATCATAAATTGTCTATTGAGTCAAAAATCTATCCTGCCCTCTAGGAATTCTGGTCCTCCTTCAGGCCTAGCAAAGAGCTTGTGCCACGGCTCTGGCCACCAAGGGTGAAGTGTTCTGAGTAGTATTTGTGGATGAGCTTGGTGCTTTATCCCCAGCCTGAGGGGGAAATGCTAAGTACAGCTGCCTCTACCTAGAGCTTTAACCAGTTTACCAGGTCCCTGTAGCTGCTTTTACACTACAATGACTGTAGAACTTCAGGCAGCTTCTAGTTCACTGACCTCTCAGGGTCAAGAAACATCTTCAAAGGAGTTAATTCCCTATCCTGGAGTCCTAGCCAGCTCTTCTGCTGTCTTGGCCTTGTGTCGCCATCCCTTGGCATTGCTTTCTAGAATGAAGCAGCCTTCCTAAAGCTTAGTCCAGCAAGTCTTGTGATACCACATCAGTGTCTTAGGTCACCACGGCTCCCTTCACTACCAGGAACGGAGGGATCCTTAGCTGAAAATCAGATTGACCCAAAGAGGCTTTTTAAAAATCTAGGCCAAGTGGAAGGGAGAGGAAGGAGTACTCAGAAAGACAGAGCCTTAAAAGCTGCATGTATTGGAGACTTCTGAGAAGCGAAATCCTTCCCGAACTGAACTATCCCCAAATTTGGTATGAAGAAGAGAATAGGTGTTTCCATTGGAGTTTGAGTAAAGAGCATTCACTTGATACATCTATATTTTTGTTCTGCCCCTACTCATCACAAGAATATTTACAAGTAATTAAATTTTTATTTTTTTTTTGCAAATGAATAGCATTTTTCTGGCAATGTAGATGGATAGCACAGTGCTGGTTAGTGTCATTACATCCCTCTTAACCAGTGGAATGTACTTGGGTTGGAGGCTATAGCCACTGTTAAGAGCTTTATTTCTACCAGAATAACTTTATATGAGGTTTTTAATTGTTTCTGACAGCATGATGTCTTAACTAAGCTAAGCTTTGTAGTTTGGTTCAGACCCACGCACCAAGTTTGAGTGACGTTTTAAGTGTCAACTTTTTTTTCAAGTTCAGCCTTTACCCTGGGCTTGGGGCATCTGAGGGCAGGAAGGGAACAGGTGTCCAAAGGAGAAATGTGGTCCTGAGAGTATGTTTTCCAGTTGTATTGAATTTCTTACTCGGTGTATTTTTGACCTTAGTTTCTTTCCTTCTTGTGTCCTATACTATTTTGCTTGCTATTTATTGGATGTCCTCTGTCAGCCATTCAGGAGTTGTAAAATGGAAGTCAGTATTTCTAATCAAATGCTTTGTGGATGAAACTGATAGGCTTAACATTGATTTCTGGCAAAAGTGCTAAGGTGATAAATGTGTTTCTGTGGCTTTGGACTTGTTTTTGGTATATTGGGCGTGTGACCCTTCTTACCTTCTTAGAAACAGTGGAGTATTTAAGAACCCTCAACTACCAGTTGAACTAAATGTCTACTAGGAAAATGGGTAGATTTGTTCCTCCTCGCTTTGTTCTCTATTTCCCAGCTCTCAAGGAACTTAATAGGTATTAAAAAAAATAAAATTCTTTATTGTTTCCCCTTCCTCACCTTCCCAGTTAAAACAAAAATAACTGGTAGTGACACTTTAGGTGGTAGAATTGAAACAAAAACCCAATTTCTGACCACATGGGCCACAGGCAGTTGGCTTAAGCCCTTAGTGTGTTTATGGAGTTTGGGTGAAGTGGAGGCGGTGGGGAGATGACTTCTGCTTTCCTCCCAGAGACATTTGGTTGTTTTTGTTTTTGTTGGGGGAGGGGAGGGGGATAGTTCCCTTTGGTCTGGTGTAGGGTGTGCTTCCTTTTCTCCTCGATTGCACTGAGGTTGGTAATGAAAGGTAACATTTCTGTCTGGCCACTACTTTTTGGTATTTCTAAATATTGCAGTCTTGGTTTTTACTAGTAGATTTGTGAATTGTCAGTTCTAGCCTTTTTGCATAGGTTAGTCCAATAACTTGTGAATTCGAAGATTTTTCTAACTAGATACCCTCTACTGAAAGTTTGGATTCTATTTGTCTGGTTTGTTGAGCGGTCTTCCTCAACAAATGCTTTCTCTTCCTAGCATTCTAATCTCATCCTAATCCTTATTGTACTCACAGGATTTAAAAATCCTGTCTAACATAGGAAGGAAATATCCTGTTGCTTTTTAATGTTTGCTAAAAATTGTCTTTAGAAAAGCTAATCTTAATAGGCATCTTCCTTTGTCATGTGTCATTAGCCTTCTGGCCACTTACCTTAGGGCTCTTTGAAGGAGAGAGGGATAGGGCATGAGGAAAAACTTGTCACTTTGTAAGAGGAATAATTAATTGGCTCTTATGCAGCTGTTATGCAGAGTTTCCATCCCCAAAGTTAATGGAGAACCACTCAGTAACACCAATAAAAGTATTTACTGAACCCCTGTTACATTCCAGGAAATACTCTAAACATTTTACATATATCTCTCATTTAATCCACAAGTCACCCCTATGACACAGGCTATTTACTTTGTCCTCATTTTCCAGATGAGGAAACTGAGACCTTGAAAGGTTGACAAGTTACACAAGCTGGGTCGGGTGGGTGGGAAAGACCATAGGGGGGGAATCTGAGTTTTATTTGGGCCCAGTATATTTTTTTGCTTAGACACCAAACATTTCGGTTATCATATCTGAGGGTAATACCATTTATCCACTCACTGAAACTTGTTTATGATAACATAAATTTACTATCTTTAGACATCCCTAGTCTTTTTTTTTCCCACCCCTAGTTTTTTTGATGGACCCTAGTACGGTCTGTGGAGGGGCTCATTTTGTTTGTTGTTAAGGATATTGTCTGTCCTAAGGGTAGGTAGAAATGCCCCTTCTAAAAATGGAGTCTTTGATCTTACTGGTTTCATTATATTCCTCAAAACAGTTGGAGCTGATTGTTCTTGAATAATTGTTCTTAGGTTTAAAACTTCATCTGAATTTAAAAGGTTGTTAGGTTTCCTTGTTTGGGGAGCAATCAGGAATTCTGGTTTCACCTATGGATAGAGATAAAATTAGTAGCCTTTTTCCTCAAGAAAAGTGGTATTTCTGAATCCCATTTCTTCAATAATGAGAACTGGACTGTTTTCACTTGACCTCTACTTCCTGTTAGGGGGAAAACCCCTCTCCAGAGGTGCTGTGAAAACCATTGCTGGAGAAAGGTTTCTAGATCCCGGGATAAGAAATTCAAGAACATCCAGCAATATTGTCACTAGAATAATGGTCTAATTTTCACTTATTCTGAAGCTCATTTTCACCACAGTCTGAAAGGCAACAAAGTAGGAGAGGCTATACAGGGGAGGAAGAAACTGAAGAAATGAATTACAGAGACCTTGAAGTGAGTGTTAAGGCAGGAAAGAAGCAGAGACTTGAATTCACTGAATGAAAATGAACGTGCAATGTCCAACAAAAAGGTCTTAGTTAATTCCTTAGGTTTACGTCTTCGTTCCCTCCCTATCTTGCATGTGTACATAAACTTAGTCTTCCTGATTCATTTTCTTTTTCTTTCCAAAGGCGACTAATGACATTCATGGGAGACAAGGGCCATGGTAGCAGTTAAGCTGAGGGAACATACCAGAAACTGTTCATTTTCTTTCCCCTCATGTCTTAGGCTGACTGGTTCTTTGATGTGTTTACCTGCTGCTACTAACCCAAACTGCAGAACTTATTCCTCCCCAAGGCCTGCAGGCAGTATCCGACTGTGTATATATGGGAAACGTTGGAGATAGTGACCTTGATTACAGTGTGTCTGGGGAGGAACACGTGGAGGGGATGAGATAAGAGACAGTTGGTTAGGAAAGATGTTGAAGGCTTGAAAAACGTAGCCATCTGAGAAATTTTTGTAAACCAGAGTTTATAGAAATATCACTGATACAACCTGCCCCCTCAGTTCCTGCCACAGGAGACTTCTTGGCCTGGAGACACTTGTTTAGTAATAGCTTGCCTCTGATATTCCAGTAGCTACCTCTATGGGAGGAAAGGATAGAAAACGTTCAGACATCATCATACAAAATACCAGTAGCAGTGACGCCTACACGGAAGCCTCGGAACTGCAAACAGATGCTGGGGTCACCTCAGTGACATCTGACGCTGTCCAACCAGAAGTTGGATTTTTGTTTTGGGGGGTGAGGAAGCTGACTGTACTAAAGGACTAAAATAATTTCTTGACTATAGTTTCTCACTTTTTATTATTTTTGGCGGGAGAGGAGGTGGAGGGGTAGAATTTCACATCCTATCTGGAGTTAAGGGGAGTTGGGGAAGCTCAGCCCTTCACCCAAGAATAACCCAGTTATGACATCTCTTCGCGTGGGAAGTGTTTCCCTCGGCACTGGGAGGACTTGAGGCTGCACCCCAATGGGATTCCCTGGAGTTGGAAGGCCGCTCAGTTAGATGCATATCACAGCGACAGCGCAGAGGATTTAGCTAGCTGAGAATGAAACGCCAGAGGGGGGAGACTCAGTGGAAGGGGCTCCCCCCAGTTTGGAGGCGGGGGCCGTGGTGCGCACAAGGGACTGGAGAGCCGGGTGACCGCAGAGGCCTGTGTCTTCCACTGAGGGTCTGACAGGGACGCGACACTGCTGGGCAAGGTGTCTAAGTCAAGGGCGACGGCCCAGCGGTGCCCAGCGAGCCAGCCCCAGACCCTGGCGTCCTCCATCTTCTCTCCTGAGCTCCCCCTGCTCCAGCTGCCTGAGCCACGGACCGCAGCACCACACACCCCCGCGGGGGGGGACGCCGCGCCCCATCCCCGCCCCCGGCCCCACCCCAGCCCCCCCGCGGGGGCCCTGACCCCACCGCCCGCAGGCACTGGCTGAGCTCCGAGGCGGCGAGCCGGCAGCAGGGACGCCCAGGAGGGGTCCGGGCAACTGGGGGCGGCGGCGGCCGGGTCGGGGCTCCCCCCCCGCCCGCGCTCGCCGCGGCGGTGGTGCGTCCCGGAGGTTACCGGAAGTGGCCGCGCTCGGCGCTGCCATGTTGAGGAGCCGCCGCTGCCGCTGCCGCCGCCGCCGCCGCCGCTTTGTTGTCGCCTCCTCGGGCTGAGGAGGCTCCCCGAGCGGGGGGAGTGGGGAGGAGGGGGGTCGGCCGCCGCAGCCATGGAGGCCAACTGGACCACGTTCCTGTTCCAGGTAGTGGGCCCCCCCCGGGGGGGCACGGGGGGGACAGGGGGGCCGGGCCCCGGGCTGGCGGGCGGGCGGGCGGGCGCTCCTCCTCCCCTCCCTCCCGGCTCCGCTCTCCGGCCCGGCCTTAATCCCCCTTTGTTTTTCCGCCCGCCCGCCCCGGCGGAGCGGGGCTGCCGAGGTGAAAGGAGGCGGCCTCACGGGGTGCGGGGGAGAGAGCAGGCCTCGGGGTGAACCCCGGCCCCCCCAGCACACTCACGCACACGCACACACCCTTCCCTCCCGCCCTGAAGGGGAAGGGAGGAGGCCGGTCGCTGTCACCACCCGCGGCCCAGAGAAAGGAGGGCGCCCGGCCGCTGGATAGCGCGGGCCGCTCGGCCACTGCGCGCCGGGCCCGGGCCCGCACGGTGGGATGAAGGAGGTCCCCACGTCCTACTCTAAGTCGTGCCCCCTCCCCAAGACACACACCCTTCATCTTTCGCTCGCTCTCTTCCTTTTTCACCTCCCTCTCTTTTTGTGTATGGTGACTTTCTGACCCCCCCCATCCCGCGAATAGCGGGTATCCCTGGGTTCCCCGACACTCCCCTTTCCCGCCGCCCCACCTCGTGTTTACCCACTTCGGGGGTGTTGTGTGTATTCCCTCCCCAAACTTTTTCACCGGATTTACACTTTTCCTTTCCCAAGCCTCTGCCGAGTCCTGGCAGTTGACACCCTCTCCCTCTGTCCAGCTCTCCCGCCGTCCCATTCAGCCGGGGGAATCCCCCAGCCGGGCCGGGCGGGGGAGCGGCGAGGGCCGGGACTCCAGGAGGCCCGACCTCCTCCCGGAGCGCTTTTCTCCCGTCCCACCTTGAACGTTTCCTCCAGCCAAGTGGGAGAGACAGAAAGTGGAGAGAGCAAACAAAGTCCGTGTACAAAGCCCCCAGATGAGTCATTCTTTGGGGTGTTGGTCTTCACTTTTTGCAAGAAACTTCAAAGCGACTGTCGCCAATACGCTGGCAATCCTCTTGCCAGCCCACTTTAGGTGGGGGACCCCTAATTGTAAGACTTGGGCTGGCACTTGTATTTATTTTTCCTGCTTCGTTTCTGTTTGCAAACGAAACACTTAGTGGGCAGTGGTGATGAGCTCCCGGGGAAACTTCGGAACCGGAGGAGGGTAGGAAGCTCGTCACTTTGAACTCTTCCCGCTTCTGGGAGTTATTTTCCTACTTTGAATAACTTAGTGAAATCCCAGACGCTCTTGAAGCCTTTTGGAACTAACCAGGAACGGATGCAAATTTTTCAGGAACTTCTCCCAGCCGCTGCACCCATCTCAGTGGAGTTAATATAGGAAATTGGAGAATTCAAGCACTGCCTATTGTGTAGAGCTGGTTGATTATTTTAAGACATACAGTCTTTCAGATGTGAATAATTTGATTTTTAACTAGTTGTTGAAAGATATTCAGGCTTTTAAAATCGAAGGTACTCAAAATTGTGGAACTCACAAACTTTTCCACTTTCTCATTCTTATCTAGTATTGTTTTATCTGTCTTTGATGAGCTTGATAATTGTGTTAAGTGAACTTAAACATGCATTGGAAAGTAAGTGATAATATAATTAGCTGGCATCCAGGTTAGTGTAAACGTGACAAATGCCCTCTGTAGGAAAAGCTTTCAAATGGTCACTTTAAAATATGGAATTAATAGGCTGTTGAAGTGATTTTCATGTGAGGAATGAATTAGCTTTACACTATTAAACCTGCTGTCTATAAACTTAATTGAGGTTGAAAAACCAGGAGTACTTTATGTAAAGAAAAACCCATAACTAATTTTTGGAAAGCTAGTTGAAGCATCTTTTGGAATGTTTTTATTATTCTTTTCCTGGATAAAGCAAATGCCAAGCATTTATCGATCAACTGTTTAATTAGATTTTATATTATTTAATTTTTTTCAGCTATTAAAATCATTTTTTCTACCTGATGGAGAAGTGTGAAAGCTCATATTTGATCCTGGGCTTGGCAATGTGTGCAGTGAAAATTGTTGGAAAACTTATAATTTAGAGCTGAGGACAGTTGAATGGGTAAAGAGAAATTTCAGTCTTTTCTATGGAAAGGTATGAATAGACTTAGTTCCAGTTTTAAGTAATTTTCACTGGGGAAATGGAGACTTAAATTCTCACTTTGTTTCCTGGAGCATCCTATTGAATTTATATTTTAAAGCAATTGAATACATGCTTGCTTTCCAGATAACTTGGTGGAAAGGGAAAGCCATAGTTGTTAAAATGTTTGATGGATGATTCTCCTAACAGGACATTCAAGATATGACTCACTGATGCTAATTTGTTTCAGTACAAAATCTTTTACCCTCTGGCACTGGAGATTTCATGGTGCCGTATCCTACCATCCTGGGTGATGAAATAACATTTCTGTTTTGTTTTTTGCCAGCCCCAGTAAAAGGAAAGCTTGGGAGGGTTTGTAAATCCTTGCAATTGAAAGAGATAGGAGATAAAATTAAAACTTTGGTTTGATGATGCTAGTCAAATAAAAGTCCACCCAGAAGTTATGTATATATTTTAAATCACTTAACTGAAGGGAGACTGTGGTTGTTACTTTACCCGGTCTCTCCCCCAGAGAACAAGTTGGGGAAATCCACTTCCCCTCTTAGAAGTCTTCATGTAGAAGTGTGGGGATCCTAGGAATCCTCAGAGAGAGATTTCCATAGTGGTCAAGGCATTCTACAGAATTTCACCCAAGAAGCAGGGACCTGTTGTGACCCTCCTGTGAAAGTGAGCTTCAGTAGTGCTGTAAAAATACTTTATGTTGCCACAGACATCTGAATTGGTAAAATGGCAGTAAGTGCTTTTAGTACTCCATCAAACTAATGGTTGTTTAGAATTGAAAAATGCCTCTAAACCCTGTAAGTCTGAACTTTGTCCAGAAAATTTGCATTCCCTATTATCTGATCTGTTGCCTTTGAAATTGTATATCTTGAGCTATCTTCAGCTATTAACTGTTTGTATACTGTATGGAAACTTGGGTATCCTACAGCCAGGTTGGAAAGGGGGTAAGATTAGAGTCCACATTCTGTTGTTTCTTCTAATGTCATCAGGGTAGACACTGACATTTACAAGAGGTCTGTAAATTAAAAGTGGACTGTAATTCACTATGATCACTAAGTCCAGAAAGATACTCATAAGTAAGCGCAGAATTTCTATGAGTACTTCTAGGACTCAAAGGGAGATTCGTTCAAAATTATTAAATTGAAACTGGTAACTCTTGATACCATACCTCCTAATGATTTAAGGGAGCCTGGTTCCAGGCCTAGCTGTTGTGCTGCCGTCAAGTAAGTAAACATGGAGCAGTGATAGATGTTCTTCTCCATCGGGGAGGAGCTCTGTGTGAGCGTGTGTGTCTTTCTCCTTGTTTTTTCCTCCTTAATCAAATTAACTGTTGGACTAGTGGTTATAGAGTGAGAAGGGTAAGTGTCTAGAGAATCTAAGATGATGGGATATGCTCCTCCTAGGACATTATATGCTTAAAGTATTTGGAACTCTTAACCTCTGAGTGCATGTACCTTTTTAGGATTACAAAACTCAAGCATAGGGGCTTAGACTCACAGTCAAGAGTTTCAAAAATAATGTTGGTTAAAGTACAACATATTAGGAAGAACTATTTCAGGAATTTTCTCCCATCATTTCCTAAATGTTTATCAGTATGGAGGTATGGAGAATTTTGAACGAATCAAAACCAAGAGAATAATTAGTCATAAATACCAAGAACCTGATCTATGATGAAATTTAGGTTTCAGTACAGCTAAAGTAAATTTCCAGTGTCCGCCCCCCCAGTTTTGGAGTGCAGAAGTACATTATAACAGCAAATATCTAATACTTTAACAAAACCTACAACCGTTGGAAGAAAATGAAAATGAAAGGAATTTTAATTATTTGTAGTTTGTTTGTTTTCTCTTAGTCTTTTAGAGTTTAGGGTTTGATAACTAGTGTTGCTAAACGCGCAAACTTACGTGAACCGAGAGACAACTGACAGGTGTTTGCTGTGTTAGCTTCACAGATGCCTTCCAGCTTGATTAATAGCAGGTTTCATTTCAACCAAATCTTTTAGTAGAGTTCAGTGAAAATTTTAAAAGTAAACTTAAATAGCATATGTATTCAGAGAATTAGATTTCTTTTATCACCTAGCAACAGCCTCCTTCCTTAATCACTAAGAGTTTTCTGATGGAAAAGGAGAGACATAATGCCTTTCCTTTTCTAGGTAATAGACAAGTAGATGAGTGTGTGTGTGTGGTGCATTACTGCGGTAAGGTACTGTTAAATATGTCTGGAGTGTAATTTTTTTGACAAGTTATTTAAACTTGGTTTCAGCACTGACAGACTAATGCACACTGATTTCGTCAGCTGGTGTCCCTTATGAACCAGGGTGGTGTGTAGTTTAGTCAGCTGTTTGAAAGCAAGATCACTGTCAGCAACTTAGTGGCGAAAGTTTGGGTCCGCACAGCGATTTTAATGCTTTGTATTGGGAGCTCTTGAGAGTAACTAGGTGATTGCTGGATCTCTGCTGTAGAGAGTTGCTTACAGGCTCTTTGATTGTTTCTTCTGGTCTCTGTTGTTTGGAGCATGTTGAATTTTGAAGGTCATTGTGAGAGGCTGAGTTTCTGAAGTGTAAATGTTTGGTTTTAGACCCATGAAGGCTCTCATCACCAACAGCAGGCAGCACAAAACAGCTTGCTGCCCCTCCTGAGCTCTGCTGTGGAGCCCCCTGATCAGAAACCATTACTTCCAATACCAATAACTCAGAAACCTCAGGCTGCACCAGAAACATTAAAGGATGCCATTGGAATTAAAAAAGAAAAACCCAAAACTTCATTTGTGTGCACTTACTGCAGTAAAGCTTTCAGGGACAGCTATCACCTGAGGCGCCACGAGTCCTGCCATACAGGAATCAAGTTGGTGTCCCGGGCAAAGAAAACCCCCACTACAGTGGTTCCTCTTATCTCCACCATCGCTGGGGACAGCAGCCGAACTTCGCTGGTCTCAACCATTGCAGGCATCTTGTCAACAGTCACTACATCTTCCTCGGGCACCAACCCCAGCAGCAGTGCCAGCACCACAGCTATGCCTGTGACCCAGTCTGTCAAGAAACCCAGTAAGCCTGTCAAGAAAAACCATGCTTGTGAGATGTGTGGGAAGGCCTTCCGAGATGTGTACCACCTCAATCGGCACAAGCTCTCCCACTCAGATGAAAAGCCCTTCGAGTGTCCTATTTGTAATCAGCGCTTCAAGAGGAAGGACCGGATGACTTACCATGTGAGGTCTCATGAAGGAGGCATCACCAAACCCTATACTTGCAGTGTTTGTGGGAAAGGCTTCTCGAGGTACTGCATTTTGCTTTGCTTTTTTTCATTATGGTATTCGGTGAACTTCAGTTTTGTTTCTGTGTGCTCTAGATGGTTTATGTGAGAATAGATATGGGTAGGCCTGTGCTATTAAAGGAGATTGGTGATAGATAAAGTATTATACCTCCAGGTCTAATTTCAGTTTGGTGTGGTTGACAAGTGGTGACATAGTGATTAACTTACTATTTCATTTAAGAAGTACCTTGATGGACTCAAGCCTTCATTTGGCACATGGATACTTCTTATCACTGCAAAACCACCAGATTCCAATTCAGTTGGGTGACTAGACATGAGGTTCACTGTCTGTGTAAATCAAAGAAATTTATTTTCTGGAAGTTGGGATGACTTTGGATACTCTTAATAAAACTTTGAGGAGAATGATTTTTCATTTTTCTGTGGTTACTAACATTTCACTGATTTTCATTTTTAAAGGCTTTTAAAATATAAAGTATACATAGTAGTAGCTGTTTTTGGCAAGTATTAGGACTAAACCTTTGAGTATTCTGTAATTGTAAAGAATCAAGATCTAATATGATTTGATGTTGACTAGGAAAGAAAACTGGTAAAACTTTTGTTTATGGTAAGAGGTAAGGAGGGTTGCACGGGGGGCGGGGGAGTTGTTAATTCTGCTAGCTTTCTTTAAAATGTTCCCCACCCAAATCTGCCAAGCATGTAAACATCACAGTAAGTAGCATTTCTCTATGTGTGTTCCATTATATCTTCTGTTCAAACTCTTTCTTTCACAGGCCTGACCATTTAAGCTGTCACGTAAAACATGTCCATTCAACAGAAAGACCCTTCAAATGCCAAGTAAGAGTTAAAATGACTTATCCTTAGTGTAGCACTTAATGCACATTTTCCAGAAGGTCTGAGCCAATCAAATCTCACCATTCTTGAATAGTCTTAAAAATCACTGACTTGAGTAAATGTGATCCATTTGAATTCTGGTTTTATAAAATATAAATGACAGCTTCTATTTCTGTGGGGCAAGATCATTTGAAAATGTAAATGTGTTGTTTTTGTTAAGCTACGTTTCTCTTTCCTTGGGCAGCAGCATTTATTGTTATAAGAAAATAAAATTATAGTCTTGTAAAGGTTGTGTATTTCAATGAATAAATGAAGAACTGCTTTAAATCAATTTCTGGGTTGATGGTTGAGGTTGTTTTAACTGTAATAGAAGAAATAGATTTTTCTTCCAAAAGTTATATCACTTATTGGATTTGTGTTGGCTATTGCCAAATTGGAGCATTTTTTAGTTGTTTGAAAATCTATTCATGTTAACAATTTTATTCAACATGAATTGTGATAATGAAAAGTTTAATAATCTTGCTAAATGGAATTACTGTTTTAGGTATCAGTAATTCTAAATTTGTTGCTGGAAGTTTTTTGTGTTCCTTTCCATTAAATTTATTAATGGCTGATTTTATTAAGTAAATGATTTGAATTCTAAAAAAAATCCAATTGGAGAAAGGAAACTAGTGTCATTTTGCATGAATGCCTTCTATGTGCAAGGCCTTGGGTCAGGCTCTTAATCCACCAGTACTTTTGTGAGGTAGGTATTATTATCGTTTTACAGATAAAGAAACAAATTCAGATAGGTTCACTGACTTGTTCAATGTTACACTGTTTAGTGAATCGGGGAGCTGGATTTTAATCCAGATTTAACTGACTAATGCTCACATATTCTCATTACTCTGTGTTGATATTTTTTCTTCCCTTAAAATGTAAGGGTCTAAAATTCAGTAAGTGTTTTATTATGATTATAATACTGGGTAACACATACAATAAAATTCAACTAACTCAGTGAGTTCGCTGATATGGGTAGGGTAATGCCTAGAATATAACGTACTTTAAAACGAGTAGAACAGGATAGTCTATATTTAAAAAAAGTTTTCCTCCCTCATGCAGACGTGCACTGCTGCCTTTGCCACCAAAGACAGACTGCGGACACACATGGTGCGCCACGAAGGCAAGGTATCGTGTAACATCTGTGGGAAGCTCCTGAGCGCAGCATACATCACCAGCCACTTAAAGACACATGGGCAGAGCCAAAGTATCAACTGTAATACATGTAAACAAGGCATCAGTAAAAGTAAGGGACGCTTCAAAGTGTATTTCTTTTGCATTTCAGATTAATGAAATCTAGATGTTTTTATAATGTGTCAAAGGAATTTTTTCTGTGCTCTCAAGACTGTATTATTGTTCATCTTGCATGTTTCCTGCTGTTAAAGTGTGCAAACATGCAATAATGGAGAGTGTATATTAGTATTGGAATTATACTTCATATGCATGTGTACAAACAGCACGAATTTGGCTTTCAATCCTGTGCTTGTCTAATAACACCTATGTTAGAAGAGCATCATTTCCCCACAGCTATTTTTCAATGCGTCCCTTCTTCTTTGGGGTTTGAATAAAAAGCTCTAGTGTGTTAGAATTGTGGTAGCAAAATCCACACTAGGAAGTTACATCATATCCAGGCAATTTTAAGTGTTTTTATTTAATGTTAGGAAGATTCTCAAGCATCAATGTCTCCTAACTCTTGATTGTATTAAGAACCTTTCCTTAATAACCTTAAAGATGAAAGCAGTATTAATTAGTTTGCTTTTCCAACCCAAATCTGTAGAGAAATGGGATATCAAATCCATTGTAAGGTTTAAGTGCTTTATTTACTTTAAATTCAGAGTTGAAGATACAATATTCCAGGGACTTGTGGATAAAATTCAATGTTTTCATTTACCCAGGCTTTTTTTTTTTTTAAGATCTCTCTAACCACAAGAAAAAAGTATTTTCCTAATGCTAATGTTATATATTCTACTACTATTATATATGTACTTATGTAGCAGAAACATCAAATTCTCAAAGTAGGTGGACAAAAGTGAATAGGAAAGAACACGTAATGTGTTTTAATCTCATCCATTTTTGCTTCTTTGTAAGTACGTGTAAGTATCTAGCATGTCATTCTTTGTTAACTTTATAAAAATTTACTTTTAGTGTACATCACTGTAGTCAAATAAACCAGGTATTTTAGATATTGTGATGAGCATTAATTAGTCCACGCTAATATTACCCAAGTTCCATTCTAAAACTTGCTTTTTAATATAGCATTCTTTTCTCTTTTACATTGGTTTTCTCTAGCTCTCTAGTGTTTTTATTAATTATCTGTTTCGACCAACATAGACACAAGCAGCAGAAAAGATGCACTGTGGTAAAAACTATCAAGTCAAATGACAAATATCACAGAGGCACAAACAGTCAAAGTATCTAAGTTTTGGATTTTGAAAAAATAGCCACACTTTTTCAAGGTAAATGTAGTGTTTCTGATTTGTCTTTGGAATAGCATGCATGAATGAAGAGACCAGCAACCAGAAGCAGCAGCAGCAGCAGCAGCAACAACAACATGTGACAAGCTGGCCAGGGAAGCAGGTAGAGACACTGAGACTGTGGGAAGAAGCTGTCAAGGCAAGAAAGAAAGGTAAGAAGGATGAGGCATCTAGTGCTCAGAGTACGACTAGAGAAGTATTCTCATCCAGTATGCCAAGTGACCACAGTAAAGAAGCCACAGCTTAGGAAGTTCAGCTTTATGGAAATACTGTATGCTGGGAAGTATAAGTTACTGGCAACAAAGCTTTCAAGCTTCCAGATAAGTTTTTTTTGTTTTTTTTTTGCTAGGAAATAAAAATTCCCAGTCTTTCTTAAGTTCGTTCTTTTGATTTACTTTTTGTTAGAAATTTAGAACCAAATTTGGTCCTTTGCTATCTGTGTATCCTCAGAGTACATTTTTATGTCAACCTCCATGCATTAGGGGCTCCTTCTGTTCTGTCTAAAAGATTCCCACTTTTAGAGGTGGATGAAATATCCTTATGTGTATATAAATTCATATCCTTATGTGTATATAAATTCAGTAACAACTATGCTATTACATGTTTCAGACTCTATAATACTGATGTCTTTTCTCTTGGTCTCACCCTTAATGTCATTCAGTCTTAACATGTATGTACTTAAGTTGTTAGAGACATTGCTGTAATTGAGAATGGTCTGCCTTTCTCTCATCTATGTCTAAGAATCAGTTGGAATATAGTTTTCAACACAGCTTTTTAACTTACTAGTTGTACGTTTTGTTTCTGGACTATTGTGCAGTCATTTCAAGTAAATCATTTTGTCAATATACCATCAGCCACAGGACAGATTCCTAAATTCCCACCCCCATCATGTCTTACTGTTTTATTTTAAATTGCAGAGGAATCTTCTGCATATAGGCTCCTCTGTAATTCCTGTGCTGTATAGTTTCTTCCATCCTTTGCTTTCATGTGGTGTGCCTGTTCCCTTCCTCAGATCCCCTCTAAACACACTGTACTTGGATAAAGATAAAAGGAATAGCATCGTTTTTCATACAGCTGCCATTGGAGGAAAAGAATGCAACAGTCCAGATAGGCTTTCCACCCTTCCTCAGGTGCTGCTTGTTCTGTCTCCCAAATGAAGATTTGTCATTACTTTGATAAAATGTTTTGTGGTGGGAGAAGGGGCAGAAAATGTATATATGTGTATGTGCTACGATAATAGCATAGGAGATTGAAAGCATATTATGAAGAATATTTTACTTAGAGAAGGAGTGAGAGTGAAAGCATTTAAGTCATAGAAAAGGGCATTATTTAATTAAAAAGAAAACAAGGGGAGGAGGTGGGGAGATGGCAGATGGAAGAGTGAAGACAGGAGAATATCCTTAGCAATGGTACCATCACCTCAAAAGGGAGTTGGTTTTCTCTGTCATTCTCTTACTTTCTGCACTCTTCTATTTGGTATTGTATTTCAGTTTGCTTGCACAATAAGACTCAGTTGTTTAGCTCGTCTTCTGACCTCCAGGAAACACAATGTTATTGTATTCCCCTTCACACCAGAATCTCTCTGGAAACGACCACTAACATTGGAAACTTCTGTATTTGTGTCAGTAAAGTCACATTTTGGGAAGAGACTCCTGACCTGAAACCTTAAACTTGAATCAGCATATCCCTTTTAAATACTGGGCTTCAATAACGTGACCTAAGTTCCCAAACTTGGAAGATAATCAGGTTATCATCTTTGCAGATTTCCCAGGTTCCACCTAAATCTCACTATTGGATTTCCTGGGAATTCATTTTTTGAAAAGCTCCATAAGGGATTTTGATCGTTAGCCAGATTTGGGAGTCTGTGATGTGGAGCACGGAAGTGTGCCAGAGTTACATCATGCTTGTCAAGGAAGGGCTGCTTATTGACTCGGGTCTGCCTGGCCCCTGAGGAACGTGTACAGACCTCCATCTTTAGTCTCAAATACATTTTTTCATTTTGACAGCCAAGTTACGGCCAGCCCACCCATCTGCCTTCTTACTGTGTTTTGTGACACACCAGGGGTGGTTCTGAATTTTGTTGAGGGATGGGGGTGTCATCTCTGAAGGAAGTTTTCTTTAAGAAGGCTTTGCTAGATAACAAGGACCAGGGTCCCCCCAACTCACTGCAAGGTCGTCTGGCTGGTTAGTGCTCCCTAGTATGGTTGGTGTGTGTAATATGTGTAGTTAAAGGACTCTAGGCATAAAGTAGATGACTGTGTCAGCATCAGAAAGAGAATAAGAAATGGTAGTGAGGGGAGAGCATAAACCTATTGAGGGATATTTTTTCTTTCTTAAAATAGTTAAACACATAACCAGAAATTCACCGGATTGTTTAACGAAAACAATTTTCCTAAGACTGTTTATCAATCTCTACTTCTGGATTTTTAAAACTTTAACAGAATGTGACTTCACCTCTGAGAAGGGTTAAGAGTCAATACAGCATTGAGGACACATACCTCCCTCTGCTAGGTACAGTGTGCCTTATGAGAAGATTTTTCTGATTATCTGTTATTGTGTAACCACTGGCTCAGCTCTTTGTAAACAAGCTCTTGTTGCCTGGCCTGCTGGTGGATGGCTCTTCCCAGGAATGTCTTTAGAACTCAGAGGAACGGCATGAAGTGGTAATGAGAATACTTTGGCCCTCCTTGATCTCTCTGCCCCCTCTTTCCCCCAGTGCCTTGCAGAAATTAACTCACCTTCCCAGTATCACTGTGAGGTAGGTAAGTAAATCTGAACTTGAAACCAAAACTGCCAGGGCTAAACAAGTTGCCTAAGTCCTTGAGGGAGGTACAGCATCAGAAAACAGATTTGCACATGTTGGGATTCCTGGTCCCCAGTCTCATGCTCAGAAGGATCCCCCCTTCCTGTCGACTACTTAATAGAAATCTAATTTAATTTAGTACATGTTTGTTCTTTTTAATTAAAAGAAGTTGATTCAGAAGCTATTTGTGAATTTTGTTCACTGTTTTGAGAATCTAAAGGCCTTTTTGTCTTCTTATTTTAGAAGCTGCTAACCTGTGCCAAACTTCCACGGCTGCTACGACACCTGTGACTCTCACTACTCCATTCAATATAACGTCCTCTGTGTCGTCTGGGACTATGTCAAACCCAGTCACAGTGGCAGCTGCAATGAGCATGAGAAGTCCAGTAAATGTTTCAAGTGCAGTTAACATAACCAGCCCAATGAACATAGGGCACCCTGTAACTATAACCAGTCCATTATCCATGACCTCTCCTTTAACACTCACTACCCCAGTCAACCTCCCCACTCCGGTCACTGCTCCAGTGAATATAGCACACCCTGTCACAATCACGTCTCCAATGAACCTGCCCACACCTATGACGTTAGCCGCCCCTCTCAATATAGCAATGAGGCCTGTAGAAAGCATGCCTTTCTTACCCCAAGCTTTGCCTACATCACCACCTTGGTAAACAGTATTATAAAATCAAAATATGGGTTAAAGTAAATATTTACCAGCAACGTTTAGTAAAGCAAAAAGTAAACCATGAAATTGGGAGAATTTTATTACATTAGTTAGTAATAGTGTAGTAGCATTTTTCTCCAATTTGGCTGGGAGTGTTCACAGTAGGGTATGTGTGTAACTTATCACTGGACCACTTTAGTTCAATCAGAAATTCCTTTTAGCTGACAGCATTGCTTAAACAGGATAGTAGTTGACAAGATGAAATGCCAGAATTAAAACCAGTCATAAAAAAGCAAAACCCATTTCAAAATTAAAAAACAGCGTTAGTTTCTAATCCCAATAAATCATTTTATTCTAAACACTAGCAGAACTCCTCTCTCAATATAAGGTGGATGGCTTATTTTAACCTGAAGTTCTGAATCCACGGATTGAGAGCTAGTGTAGACTTGTCTGTGTTTATTGTTTTTATGAGTAAATACATGCATTGTCATAATAAAATGCATTTCAGAGAATATGCATTTTACCTTTGGGAATATGTTAATTTCAGGCAGCATTCCCTATGGGAAAGGTGATACCAGCTCTGATATGCAAAGCATATGATAATTTATCATTCTAACTTCAACATATAATAGGGATTGTGACCTGATATTTGGAGATGTAAATATTGCTCAGCATATTAATCCTGATGGAATATAGCACTGTAGTTGACTTTTTAAAAAAAATTTAAAAAAATACAAAAAAATAACCAAAATATACAAATTGTGTTTTGGTAAGAAAAGGCCGCAACTGACAGAGAAGTCAAGTGTGCGGACAGGCATACTCCTAACAAATGGAGGCCAATGGGACTCCTATTCAGGAGCCAAGGAATACTTTGGAACATTTAAAATTACTGCTTTAAATTGGAAGACGCTGGAGGCACTGGGATGTGATATACCCCTCTCTCTCCCAATCAGAGCCTGTTGATGTTACAACAGGGAAAGATATGTTAGTTGCTCACTAGAGTTTATGTCTTATATTAAATTGTATACAGTTTTTATTCTAACCACTAAACTAGGTAGTATGCCCCTTCAGAACAAGCAGAGTGTTTTGTTTTTTTTCATTTCTCCTTTCATTTCTTAATCAAGTATTGTGCAGATTTGTTCAACTTTGTAAATATGGACATCACTTTTTTTCTTTGAGAAAACACTTGTATCCGCTTTGTGGTGTTTTCAGGGAGACAGCTAGCTGTCTGCACTCCCTGTAGAAACCAGCAATGATTGTGCACATTAAGACATGTATGTGCTTTTTATTAGCAGGATATTTTATCTCTGTACATAAAGTAGAAACCAAAAGTGAGGGAAACAGATACTCTTTACATCATCATGCCACACATTAATGTTTTTAAAGCATTGTGTTTTAAAAAATAGTTACTAAAACCAAGATGCTGTGATTTTTATTTTAAGTTGCAATATGTTTTTGGGCTTTTTTCTTTTCTTAATCTTGCAGTTAAGAGAAATGGAAATTAGTGTGGTAATCTTGCAGAATGTTATCAGGACTATCAAACTGGATGACTTCCATTTATACCCCACTGTGTCAGTTCAAGCATCAAAATACCTTGTATCTGAGGTCGACTTCCTACATCAGGGATAGGTATCTGTGTGTCATTATACAAACAGTTCTAGGGGGTTGAACTACATAGTAAAAAATAAAATAAATAGTACTTAGTGTAAAATAATTTTATAAATGATCTTTTGTACTTTAGGACATTAAATTGTACAACTTTTGTATATATAAAAGCTTAGGAACTTTCTGTTTAGCAGGAAGGCAACACATTCCTACACTTTTAATGTATATGTTTGTTATAATGTCCATGTAAACATGCCCTATGTTTGTGCCTTTTAATTAGTTTGTCTCAATAAACAATGTAGAGAAAAATATGTAGCTATGACTTTGTTACAACTGTTCCTATCCACAGTACAAAGATGGTTTGTTTTTAATATGTAGAGCATTATGTGTGGACTACTGGAAGGACTCATGTAGGGAAGGCCTGGGCATGGCCCTACTGAGGCTTGGACTGGGCAGGTGGTGGCCATATTTGGAGGAAGCCCATATTTCCTGGCATGCAGCTCCAGGACTGGGTTCTGGCTCTGCGTGCTGGGGCCTGTCATCTCTGACTAGGCTGGTGATCACTATCCTTCATGATTCAAACAGCCCAGGCTTCCTCCACAGTGGCCCAAGGAGCAGTACTCAGTGGGGGCAGGTGTGAACCCTACCCCCAGGCTAGAGTGTGGTTGTCAGAACCCTGAAAGTATTAGTTCTTTTTAAGAAATAAAAAAAGATATATACTAGAAATGATTGTTTTATCAATTCATTGTATAATAAACAGGAGTGAGACTTCATTGTATGACTTCAGTTAAAATGCTATTTTGTATGCATTCTTTATTCACTTAAGAAGCTTGTCTGCAATAATAAAGCCACGTTGTGTCTTCTTTTGGGAGGGAGAGAGTTGGCAGGATGGGGGTGGCAGCGGGCTGCTGAAAGGGGGTCCTCGTAGGTTGTATGGTGAGATTCTCCTGTGTCTTGGACTGGAATTGAGTTTTGATGCTGATGAACCGATTCAACCAAGTGTTGAAGGCACAACGGCCACCGCTCTACGAAAAAGCAGAGATTTTGTTTTTCCCTTCTGGTTGTAACCTGGTTGAAAGCTTCCCTTTTATCAGATTAGCAGCTAAACAGTTGTATTAGATAATCCTCAAATCTGACATCAGCCTGTTACGCTCTATGGCTCGCTGTTTGGCCTGCATTTGCCTTTTATTGTGTATTCATTTCCCTCCTAGGGTGTGCTCCTGAATGAAGGTTTCTTTGTAAGCAGATGATGATTTTTCCTGTCAATACCAGCACTGTATTACTAACATGCAAAATACTGCAGATTTATTTTGACAAATTAAAGTTAACCGGTCACAAATGTTATGATGGATTGCTTAATACCTCAGAAGCTTCAATTCACTATGATAGAGAAATTTTTCAAGCACTGCTTCTCCAGGTGTACACATGTCAGTGTTGGGCTGGAGAGAGAGGGAGGGACTGTCAGGCTGGTTGGTGTTGAGATACCATGGGAGGGTGGAAATGCACCCGACTGGCTGCAGGAGAAGTACCCCTGCCTGTCAGCTTGAGTAAAAGCTCAGGGAGCCAGGCCTAGGGCCGTGGCCACAGGCTTAGGCCCCTGTTCTACCCGAGAGAGAAGATGGGCTTATAACATTTCTTCTCATGCTCTCGAACCCAGTTTCTTTACTCAAAAGGGGCTTGAGGCTGGGTCGCCAACCCATTTGTGTTCAACTAGATTCATCATTTGTCTACCGAGTACCAACAATCTGTTAAGTACAAAAGGGCATGCAAAGGTGATGAAGACAAGGAGGCTCTTGAGAGAGAGATAAGTACCCAAGTGAGAAATCACCAGACAGCAAATCAAGATGGATGTGACACTTCATTTAGTGAAACAGTTTTGGATACCTCATCTGTTTTATACAGGATTGAGGCTTCCCAAACTTCCTCTTGATAATTGCTTTAGTGTCTTTTTTGACTCAGTGAAAACATCTGGAGGAAGGTGTTCCTTGTGTTGCTTTTGTCTGGCAACAGGAAGTGTTATTTCACTGAGTTGCTAGTTAATCTTGGCTGTCCAGGTGTCCCTGCTCTTCTCAAGGGGCCCTGCAGTTTGGTCCTCTCTGGAGAGACCTGGGTTTGGGATGTAGATGGGACAGTGGAGTTTTTTTCTGAGTATCCTCAAGGATCATTGGACTAAAACGCAGTCCAATGTGTTCATGGGATGGTAATCACTTTCCCCTCCCTGCCCTAATAAATCTGGACCTCAGTACTGCACTCTTTCCATTTCCTTCTTGAACAGTCTTGTAGCCTGAAAGAATACCATTTGACCCCATTTGGGCCTATAAATATCCCCCCCCAGTTGGTCTGACCCTGGCAGGTTATTGGGTAAGGGCCCCCTGTCCTGTAAAAGTAGGAGGGCCAGACAGGTTCAGGATTGAACACAGGTTGTACATCGATCTGGACTCCAGTTTTTCTTGGCCACCCACTTTTGGGAAATCTAAGGCCCATTTGGTTCCTAAGAAAGGAATGGAGGGAGGGTCAAGGGCTTTGCTTTGAATCTGTGTAATTTAGCCTTCTCCTTGGACCAACCCATCACGGGCTGGCTAGTTAGCTTTCCCCTTCCCAAGACAGGCACTTGACCCAGATCTTGGCCTTGAACCACGAGGGTCAAGCATTCTTCACATTACAAAAACTGCCCTGTCGTGGTAAAGGGACAGATTTCACTTCAGATTCTGTATCACCACTGACTTGAATCATAATTTCAGAAATTTGTTCATCGCTGATTACCTTCTTTAAACTGACATCCCACTTCCCTCCCAACACCTAAATATCTCTTTGAAGAGTGCATAAAATAAGAACTTAAAATCACTATCCTTATTGGAGTAAATTCTTTCTGATGTATGTAACTGCCAACCATGCGGGAAGAATTCTCTGGGGTGTTTTGGTAAATTCACATTGTTTATGGAGTTTTCTCAAAGTGAGGTCCACCTGCCTTTAGCTGAATCAGCTGTTAACCTGAATGTCACTTTTTCCTAAAGACATCTATAAAGAGCCTGGAAGAACTGTTAGGCTAAAGGTGGGCATTCAAGGACTACATTCTGTTCTGCAGGTGAGCTATCCCTTTGTCATGGCACCTGAAAGTGCAAGGAGACCAAGGGAATGGTTCAGCAGCTCCCAGGTCCAACGCTGGGAGCAGATGTATCAACTCTAGAGGCTGCTCACGGAGAGGAGAGGCAGCCTCGGAGACTGGGACAGGAAGCTAGATCTTTTGTCAGTCTTAGGGGCAACTGGGGGCCACCAAAGCCACAGTCCCTTCAAGGTCTGCCTAAATCTACTCAGAGATCTGGCTTGAAGAAGCCTGGATCCCCAAGGTTCCTGCTCCTGAGCCAAGAAATTCCTAGTTTTATAAATGGTGGGTAAAGAGCCAGAGAGAAAAAACACCTTGGGGGGGGGGGGGGGCGACGACTTGGGAATAGGCCCAGGAAAGGAAGAGATTGTGGAGAAAATGTCCTTGTGCTTATACCTGTGGTATAACCCCCACGCTGACGCCCTTCCCTCTCCATGCATCCGCCCTGGGCTGGATTTGCTTACCCGGAGGACTCCAGGCTGCTCGTCCAAGCCAGCTGTCATCGTTTCAGCTTCAGTCAATGGGCAAGAGAAAATACGTGTTTTTAGCCAGAAAAAGACCAAAATCAGCAGCTGAAGAAAGAGGTAAGATTCATGTGATTAGTAAGGAATCGCGCCTGCAGTGGGGATCCGTGAACCCCACCTACCCAGGCGGGATGGACTACTTCTACTTTGTATTCTGCTAACTCCTGTTACACCAAGGAGTCAACCAGCTGCCTGCAGGGAAAGTTTCAGAGGGATCGACATTTAAATTGAACTCTGCAGGCTCTCTAGGGGTTCACAATGGCGAGAGCGTGTTGGCGGGCTGTGGACATCCGTGTCGGACCCGCTGGTTCTGCAGTGGGCCCTCGCCAGCCCCGCCTGCTCCCCCCGCCGCGCCCTGGACTCCCCGCGCCCGAAGACGCGCCCCGCAGAGCGCGCGGCAAACGTCGTTGCGCCAGGGCCGGGTCCTCTGTGGTGCCCCAGCATCACCCCTGACGGGTCACTACGGCCAGGCCTCCGCCCTTCGGCCGAATCGGCTTCGCCCGCCTCCTCTCCGCGCTTTCGCCCCGGGCAGACCGGAGTTAGAGCCCTGCTGGCGCGGCGCCCGGGCGAACGGAAAGCTCGGGGCGTGTCGGCCCCGCCCCGACTAGCGCAGTGCCGAGCTGTGATTGGTTGATACCTCCTGTTTCTGATTGGTCGGGTGAGCGCGGCTACCCTCCTGCTGAAGTTTCCATCTCCAGGGCGGCTTCACTTTCTAAACTCTGCATAACGTTTGTATGCAATTCTAGGCCAATAGATAAAATTCGGTTCTGTGGGTTCCTCAGATGACGTGCTCCCGAGTACAGTGTTGGTCCGCTGAAGGATGGCCGAATCTGTCCAAATCGCAAATGTGTGGGTGCATGGGAAGAGGCTTGTGGGAAGCCATTGGGGGCTGGGCTTTGCATCCCCCCCAGGGATACCACAGTTTATCCTGGGTTGCCTTTCAGAAGGCCCACTTTTGCTAGAACCTGCCCTTTCTAGCTTCTACACTTATATTTCACATTTCCTTGCCTTCGGTCATGCTGTTCCATATGCTAGGAATGCTTTTCCTTCCCGTTCACCTACTTTTAAAAAACATATGGTTTAATACTCCTGCTCGGTAGGATCCTCTGGATAAAAAGCTGGTTGCAGGGTTTGGGCAGGAAAAACACAAAGTGAGCCTGGAATATTTTTGAAAAACTTTTTATTTGGAAATAATTGCAGAGTTACAAAAAGTTGCAAAAATGAACATTGTACAAGAAACACCTCTATACTTTTACCCAGATTCAGCTATTGTTAACATCTTATCCCTTGCTTAATCACATACAAGCTTTCCCTCTCTATCTTTGTAAGTTTTTTTTTCCCTGAACCATTTCAAGGTTTTATACATCATGAGCCTTGTCTCTAAATACTTTTGTGTGTATTTCCTAAAAATAGAGATATGTTCTTACACCATAACCCAGATTATTAATTTTATTTTTTAAAATTTTAATAATATATTATATTTACCACAATATATCCAAAATATTTTCAGCATATAATCAATAGAAAATAATTGAGATATTTTACTGTTTTATTGTTTTTCTTTTTTTAAATTTATCTTTATTGTTGAAAGTATTACAGATGTCCCCACTTTTTCTCCCATTGATCCCCTCCACCCCACATCTGCCCCCCCACCTGGCCTTCCCCACACTATTACCTGTGTCCATGGGTTATGCATATAAGTTCTTTGATTAACCTCTCCCCACCCACCAGTTATTAACTTTATACATTTACATTTGTACCATACTTTTATTTAATCTACCATCCATATTCTAATTTTGTGAGTTGATCTAATTATGTTCTTGATAGCATTTTCTCCCCTCCAGTACATGGTCTAGTATTGCATTTAGTTGATGTGTCTCTTTAGACTCCTAGGACATTCATATGGCTGGCTTTTTAAAAATTAAAATTACAGACCCCTGTCTTTTTAAAAAATAGAATATTTTTCATTTTGTGTTTGTCTGATTTTCCCCATGATTAAATTGAGATTATGCATTCTCAGCTGGAAAACTGCTGAGGCAATGTGTCTGCAGGATATCATATCTGGAAGCACAGGATGTCCTCCTATCCCTCATAAATGATGCTAATTTAGATCACCCAGTCTCGGTGTTGCCCCGTTTCTCTATTGTATCATTTCTCCCCCCCCCACACACACCCCTGCAACTAATAAGAAGTCTGTGGAGAAATACTTTAAGACCATTCATATATCCTACTCCTCATCAAAACTACCCCTTAGATTTAGCATCCATTGGTGGTCTGATGCAGTCTTTGTTTGTTGTTGTTGTTCTTTAAATATATCTTTATTGATTTCAGAGAGAGGAAGAGGGGAGAGAGAGAAACATCAATGATGAGAGAGTCATTGATGAGCTGCCTCCTGCACCCCCCCTACTAAGGATCAAGCCCGAAACCCCGGCATGTGCCCTGACCAGGAATCGAACTGCCATCTCCTAGATCAAAGGTCGATGCTCAACCTCTGAGCCAGGCCTGGTTGGGCCTTGGGCAAGATTTTCCACCTTTCTGTGTCTCAGTTTCCACATCTGTGAACCAGGAATGGTAATGCTGCTTGTCTCTTCAGGCTTTTCTGAAGCTTACAGGACGGTAAGTGGGCGAAAGTACTTAAAACAGGGACAGACATATTGTAAGTGTTCAAGAAACTTTATCATTTATTATCATTTTTTATCTAGTGAGGAGAAAGGTAATATTCTTATCATTTTAGAGATGAGGAAACGGAAACTCAGAGAGGCTCAGTAATTCACCCAAAGCTCCCCGGTTTGGAAGCCGGTACAGCAGGGATTTAGTTGTCCCCTGGCCTGACTGACACTTAAGCCACTTGACTATACCTACCGGGCTGAGGGGGAGCTCAGGAGGAACTCAGCTCTGCCGCTGCAAGCTGGGGCTGAACCGCTAAGCCTCTGGGAACTTTGTAACAAACGCTTACCTCCAGGCTGGCTTGCCCCGGGAGCTGGTCAGGTGCGGCAGCCAGAGACCTTACTGCCTCACCTCTTGGTGTTGATAGGAAAGTCAAAGTCAGTGTTAATATTCTATTTTGAAATTCAGCCTGTAACACACTCCTTCTCTGCAGATTCTTTAGTTTGGTGTTCCAGGCCATTCACTGCCACGGCCCCCTCACCTTTCCAGCCTCACCTTGCTGTCTGATCCCCTCACCCCCACCCCCGCCCCAACCCCACTGTTGCCATCTACAGTGGATATTCACCCACATTCGAAAATGCCTTAGCTTTTGCTGTGCCCCAGACGGGAATGCCCTTCTCCCCAGTTAACAGGGTTCATCTCTCAAGGCACAGCTCAAAAGCCAGCCGTTCAAAGGTGCCCTCTGACCTTTCCCCATGAGTATTAACCACTTCCTCCCCGTGTAGCCCCGGAGACCTCCCTTACACCTTGATTTCAGTAACTGTCACACTCTGCCTTGTATGACCTGCTAGCTGCTCCACAGCTCCCTTCCCCTTAGACTTGGGGATGAAGAGGACATGCTGTTCCTCTTTGGGGATGGTCATGGAACGGGATTGAAATAGCCTAAGTTAAGCATAATTATGGAGGAAAGTGAGTTATGTTTAACTTCCTTCCAATCATAAAGATCTTGAAGGCTAAATATAGGTGCATATATATATATATGTATGTATGTGTGTATGTACATATATATATATATATACACACACATACACCATTTAAAAGAATGTATGCTCAAGGGAGGAAATTTGGAAAATCTGGAAAAATATTAATAACAGTAAAAGTTATCTATAAAACCCTCATCTAACAAATGTTAGCATGTTGGCATATTTTCTTCTATGTTTATAATGAAATAAAAAATAAATTGGCTCATATCACATAGACTGGTTTGTAGCCTCCCTTTCTCATAACATTTTTATAGGCATTAAATATTCTTTAAAAGCAATTTTAATGGTTACATGGAATTCCATTGATCTATGCCTACTCTCCACCTCACCACCTTGCACAGGACAAGCTGACAGCCTCTGTACTGAGGGCAGGACCCCTGGAGCCTCACAAGCTATCACCAGTGCAGGAAAGACACGTGGTTTCTGAGGGCAAACCAGTCATATCTCGCCCACCTGTCAGAAGTCAGCCCTTTGGCAAATATTGACTCACTCATGGGCCTGCCGGGCCTTGGGCTGCGAGGTTCTGAGACAGAAGACGGCCCCCTGCCTCCCTGGAACACACACAGAGACCAGCTGCAATACCACGTGCTGTAGATAGGCTGGCGGGATGGACGAAGGGCTTGCAAGGGAGCAGTTTATTATGCAAGAGAAGAAAGTGCCGCAGGTGTCACATTGGCACTGGCACTCTGGGAAAGGGTGAGGGTTCCGGAAGGCCTTCTCTAAAATGGGATTGAGATTGGCAATCCTACAGGCATTCATCTAGTTTTTGTCCCATAAGGGGGTTGCTTACTCATTTTTTGTGGGGGTCACTGCTTCTACCTTTCACCTATGTTTTCTTTCAAAACCCCCAAGGGATAGCACCAATTCTTTCCAAGTTTCCTCTGAATTTCCTGGTCAAATTGGTGACGATGGAGAAAGGAATGGTATCACTCAAATTATCTGGATGTTTACACCACTTTCTTTCCCACTCTGGGTCTTGTTAAACTGCCCGTTGTAGTTGGAGGAGCGGTCACCTCAGGGCTGGAACGATGTTTTTGGTTCCTAAGCCGCAGGCACATGCTCTTGTGCACCATTTGTTAACAACTGGGAAGGGAAGGGAAGGGAAGGGAAGGGAAGGGAAGGGAAGGGAAGGGAAGGGAAGGGAAGGGAAGGGAAGGGAAGGGAAGGGAAGGGAAGGGAAGGGAAGGGAAGGGAAGGGAAGGGAAGGGAAGGGAAGGGAAGGGAAGGGAAGGGAAGGGAAGGGAAGGGAAGGGAAGGGAAGGGAAGGGAAGGGAAGGGAAGGGAAGGGAAGGGAAGGGAAGGGAAGGGAAGGGAAGGGAAGGGAAGGGAAGGGAAGGGAAGGGAAGGGAAGGGAAGGGAAGGGAAGGGAAGGGAAGGGAAGGGAAGGGAAGGGAAGGGAAGGGAAGGGAAGGGAAGGGAAGGGAAGGGAAGGGAAGGGAAGGGAAGGGAAGGGAAGGGAAGGGAAGGGAAGGGAAGGGGCAATGAATAGAATCTGGTAACCAAGAGAATTCAGGGGAAGGGAACTGAGGACTAGAGTTTCCAGCAGCTAAGCCAGAGGATGAGGAGGAGACTTGGGGAGGAAAGAGCTCTGGGTTCGAGGTTGCTTTTAGTCCCTTTGGGGTGAGGTGTTTGAGGGACCTGCAGGTGGAGAGCCTCCATGTGCAAGTGTGTGTGAGAGGCTGGAGGGCAGGAGGGAGGTCTGGCCTGGGACCCTGGAGAACTTTCAGCTCAGAGGCACTGGTGGGAGTTAGGGAGGTTACCTGGGGATCTGAAAGGCAGGGATCTGAGAAAAGCTTCCAGGAAGACAGCCCTGAAAGGAAAAGTTCTTCAAGGAAGAAAGTCCATTACAGTGACTGGTTGCATTTGATAACTATATTAATAATATATTAAATGCTTTTATGAGCACTCAGAATGGAGTACAAACAGGGACATCTCCATGTTCGCAGATGCCTTTTCCTGGCCCCGGAAATGCCAAGGTGACAGGGAAGATCATGCAAGCAAGCAGAAAAGTGGCAGAACTGCACTGTGGGCAAGTGTAAGGTAACACATGTGATAACATAACCTACACAACAAGCAGGGTAGACAAATACTGAGCTCTCAGTCACAATTTCAGGACAGGAGCCAGGAGTCACCAAGGAGGCATGTTGTTTAAATCTTTAACCTGGGGTTAATGGCATCACCTCCTGGGGTTTCAATCCCCTCTACCCTCCCATCCCCCCCCCCCATTGAATGTACCAAAAAGTGAAGGAGCACGGGAAGAGGGGTTCCAAGAGAGGAGATGGGGGGGTCTGGGACCCAGTCCTGGAATGCCACTCAACATGCTAACCTAATTGGGGCGTCTCCCCTAGGAGGGTGCAGTTCTGAGGTTTCTCCCCCTCCCGGGTCCCCAATTTGCTGAAGAAACTTACTCTTGACATGCAAGTAATGGAAACACACTGGTATCTGGGCGCTATGGTTTGTGGTTTTTACCATCAGATATCTCTGTGGCTGAGCATGTCGATTTGTCTCAGCAGAGCTAGGGGACTGCAAGCCCTCAGAGGTGGAGAGGAGAGGGGCTCCTCCTTGGGATCTGGGCCCAGATGGGCAAGTGGGTCTCTAAGGCAGGCTTGTCCAGGAGGAGGGCACAGGCCCTTTGCAAGAGGTCTGAGGGCAGAGATGGAACTGCTTTCTGGCCTTCACCCTCCTGAGATCCCTAGGTAGCTCGTCTTCCAAGCAGGTGCTCTGTGATCACCACTTACCCCACCTACCCACCCCAAAGTAGAGTTTGAAACCAAACCACATGGAAAAAGAATAGTCAAAGTTGATTTCCCATTTATTGAACAAGTTCTCTGGAAAATCTTCTGCGGACTCAGAAGCCCCGGAAATGGCCAGGGCTGTTGGGAAGGAGATGGGGACATGGCAGGTAGGAGCTGATGGTGTGAATGATTAACAGTCTTTGATTTCCTGACCTCCTTCCCACCATCTCCTCGGACCTCGGCATTTTTTTTTTGGTTTCCTTTCCTGAGCCCTAAGTCCCAGGGGCCGCCCCGCCCCCACACCTCCGCCGTCCCAGGCCCCAGATGTGGACCCACATGCCGACCCTTCCCGGGGCAACCCTGCTCTTGGGTTCCCCTCCCCACCCTCTCCGGGACGCGCCTTCCCGGCGCCGCTCCCCGAGCCCGGAGGGGCGGGACGCCCGGCCCCAGCTCGTCCGGTGACCGAGGCCCCGAGCTCAGGCCCTCCCGCCCGCCGGCCGCGGCCGGGGCGGGGGCGGGGGGCACGCGCGGATTTCCTGATCTTCACCCGGCGACCCCCCGCCCCGCCCCCCCCCCCGCGTGGCTCCCCCGCTGCACCTCCAGTCCTGCGGCCCTCCTCTCCAGAGAAGGGTCGGGCGTCCAGGCGGGTCTGGGGGCGCCGCCGCCGGCCCCCGCCCGCCGCAGCCCCGCTCCCCCCCGCGCGGCCCCACTTGTGGCCCCGCCGGCAGGCGCGCAGGGACAGCTGCATTTCTCGCCGCCCGCCGCTAGGAAGCTGGCCTCGCCTCGCTTTCTCCGCCTCCCGCGCCCCAGCAGCGCCGCCGAGCCGGGCCCGCCGCCGCCAGCGCCGCCGCGGGATCGCCGCCCCTCCCCCAGCCGCCGGCCCCACCGGCCCGCGGGGCGCGGACGCGCGTGGCGGCTGCTCGGTAAGACCTCCCTTTCGCGCCCCGCCGGCCGCCCCGTGCGCCATCCCGGCCCCCGCCCCGGCCCCGGCCCCGGCCCCACCTTCCCGGGCACCGATCGCCGAGGCACCGCCGGGAGGGCCGGGCCGGCGCGAGTTTGATTCCCGGTGCTGCCTCCGGGGCTCCCCGGGAGCCCTCGCCGCCCGGCCGCGTGCGCCAGGCCCCGGCCTCGCGTCCCTCTCGAGCCCCCACCTCATTCCCCGCCGTGGGCGCGCGGGGCGTGCGGGCATCTGGGGACCCGGAGCGGGGCGCGCGATTTAGGGGTGGGCGCGGGCGCGCGGGCGGCCCCGGGCGAGGCTGCGAGGCCTCCCCCAGCGGGCGCCGCCCGGAGTCCCTTATGCGGCCGCTCCCCCTTTTGTGTGGGCGCCCCTCCCCGCCTTGCTCCGGTCTGGGGGCGCTGGCTGGTTGGCGACGGCTGGCGGGGGCGCCTGCTGGGGGCAGAGCTCCTCTTAGGAAGATGGGAGGTTCCCTTCCTGCCCCCGCCGATATCACAGGTCGACTCGGCCGGTTCTGGTCCCACCCGGTCCCCTGGGAGCTGCATCCCCGGGCTTTGGGGCCAGGGAAAGTTCAGAAAGCACTGTCCCCGCCCCTGCTCCCCCCGCCCCCCCACTCTCGGTGCCCCCGGCTCTAAGCTCTGGGGGGTTGGTGTTTACCTTAATTCATTCTTTCCTCTTCATTTTCTCCTCGCATTGTTGTCTTACACCTAGGAATGGCTTGCCCATTTCTTTTCCCCTTAAAAGAAGTTTTGGCTCCAAGACATTTATACTGAAATTAAAATTCCTGGAGAGGTGTTTGTTTTAAGGGGAGAGAGGTTTTAGATTTTTTTTTTTTTTTTTTTTGGTGAGAGTGGAGTGTGAAGGGAATGACTGGGAGTTTAGAAATAAGATGTACTAGAGGTGATACAGGATACAGGAAGACCATCTCACCTTCCACCTGACCCACAGGCAGGAGCATCACCAAAGATGCTGGGTGATGGGGTACCGGGAGCAAGCTGCCTTGTTGGTTATCCTGCCACACCTCACCCTGAACCACCTGGCCTGAGAGAAAGGACCCATGAAGATTCTCTGGCCTTTCATTTTTTTTCTTTGCCAAGCATGCTCATCTTTACAGCCTGGGTGGAGTTAGCTAGATGTGCCCAAAGAAGGTGAGGGGCACCAGGAACTCTCTCATGGAGGAAGTCATCTTACCATGAGATTTGGCCCCTATGGGATTAAAGTGTGAAATCCAGCCCTCTCTGCTGTTGGGGGTCGATGCTGTTGGGACCTCAGTTTGAGTGGAGGCTGGCGATGGAGAGAGAAACCTGGTTCAGGTCACCCAGAAGCTGGAGGCTGTGGGCAGGAGGGTTGGATTTGAAACCCCTTGTCCATTTTCTGCAGCTGGAAGGAGCAGGAGACAAGGGCACAGGAATGGTGCCGCAGGCCTGGGCAGGTCCTTGAATAGGAGAGTGACCTTGGATAGCTAGGATGGCCTAGGGATAAGATGTATAGGGGAAAACTTGGGGCCAGAGGTTGGGGTCCTGGGCCCCTTTGAGAATCAGATAAAAACTCTTAATTCCTTCCTTCCTCCCAAAACATGCACATGTGCAGGGACATGTTCTATATGCAGTATCGGGGGTTACTATACCCCTTGGAACTGGGATCCTATGAAGACCCCTGATCTAGAGCTTGTGGTCCAGCTTAGGCCATTCAGAATAGTTCCCTTAGTGAATAATCGGTCAGTGAATAATCCTAGGGTATGAAGAGTAGACCTCTCAGGTCTTTTCTCATGACCTTCTGATACCACTTTGGGCTGTGGAGACCTGTAACCTCTGGACCAGATTCCAGCTCCCTACAGCTAGCCAGAGGATGGGACAGATGGTGGTATTTCTCCAGCGGCTGATTTTGCTTTCTACGTGGTGGGAAGGCTCTGGGCACTGGGCCGGGGCCACAAGGCCTTTGAATTAGAGGTAAATACGGGATAAAGTGAGGGATGGTTATCCTGATGCTTCAGCTGTGTATAGGAGTCAGGTGCTTGAAGAGCCCCAGCTCATTCTTGGGGAGAAAAGGGTTGAGGTGGGAGAAGGTGCTTCGGTGGAGAGTTTCAATATGAAAGACTCTCCTCCTCTTGAGGAGGCTTTGGGTAGAGTTGTCTAAGACCAGGGTCTAGGTATTGTAGGTTCCTTAGATCCCTTTGGACTTTAAAAGGCACGTGGGGGTTGGAGAAGATCTTGGCTGTCACCATCCCCAGTGCATCCCTAAGGATGCCTGGCCTGCCTTTTGCTTCTCAGCCCATGCTAACTGTGCTCTGGCTGCTGCTCAGGAGTTTTTGACACCTACACTTACTGGGGATCTGGAAGAGCCTTTGGTAGAGTCTGCCATCTGCAACATCTTTGCCTTGGTATTGAGAAGCCCTTCTTAGGCTCAAGTGCCCCCAGACAGTGGTAGCTCATGGGGACTTTTCTTTGTTTACATAGCAAGCACAGTGTTCGGCATATAGTAGCACTCACGTATGTTTCTTCCTTCAGAGCTTTCTACATTCACTCTGATGGATTATTTCCATCCTGGCAATAAGCAGCATAGGAGTATTCTAGAGCGTTGGAGGCAGGAAGCTGGGAGTCACACCGGGATCACCTCCGACTATATGAGGTGGCCTGGAGGAGGTGATGCCTCTATTTTGTTGGCTCTTACGCTTATGGGAAGTGACAGTCATAGAGGACCCTGGAGATGCTTTGATCCAGCGGTCGCTGCCTTGTAACTTGGAAGTTGTCTTGGTGGGATATTAGGGCCCTGTGGCAGTGACTAAAGATTCACATTCTTCAGTGGACAGGACTTGTCTGTCTGCTGCCCTGGCTGCCACAGTTTGGTGAGTTCAGGATGCTGGTTTGTGTCGGCTGACTCAGCACTTCTCTGATTCCCCTCCGCTTCCAGCCTCCCAGTAAGTTCCCCTGCTGTGTCAGAGCAATACAGGGACTCCTCACGATGCAACCATTGCTCTTATCTTTAAAGCGGGTCATAATGGTAAATATGGTAACAGGGCCTTTTCATAAAATGTGGCCATTTCATTTTTGTTACGGTGGCACCAAGTGTCTTTGAGGAATGATTGGTAGGATAAAAAAGTTCTAGTTCCATCGGTCCAGCCTCCACCCCTAGGAGGCAATCCGGCCGCTTTGTGCCCATTTCCACATAGCTTAGTGGTTTAGAGTCTAGGATCTGAAGTTACACATCCCCAGTCAGGATCCCAACTCTCCATCCTACTCTATGACTTTGTAAGTGCCTCAGTTTCTCAGCTCTAAAAAGAGTTAAAGGAGATCTAACATGTGTTCCAGACAAAGAGTAAGCATTCCTTTAAAAAAATTGTATCTGTTTTTCATTACAGTTGACATATAATATTATATTAATTTCAGGTACAACATAGTGATTAAACATCTGTATAACTTACAAAGTTAGTGGTCCTCCAGTAAGTCTTGCACCCACCTGACACTATATATAGTTATCAAAATATTATTGACTAGCCCTAGCCGGTTTGGTTCAGTGGTTAAGAGTGTTGGCCTGCAGATCGAAGGTTCCCGGGTTTGATTTTGACCAAGGGCACATACCTCAGTTACAGGTTCTCTCCAGCCCCAGGCAGAGCGGGAGGCAACCAACTGATGTGTCTCTCTCTTACCCAAGGATATTTTTTCCATTGCTTTTCAGAGAGAGAGTGGAAGGGAGAGAGAGAGAGAAAGAAACATTGATGTGAGAGAGACACATTGATTGGTTGCCTCCCGAATGTGCCACGACCAGGGCCGGGATCGAGCCTGCAACCGAGGTACATGCCCTTGGCGGGAATAGAACCTGGGACCCTTTAGTTCGCGACCCGACGCTCTAACCACTGAACCAAACCGGCCAGGGCAAGAGTAAACATTTTTAGAGTAGACATCATTATTATTATTTCTGCACATGGTGCTAATGTTCTGGGGCTCCTTATTGTCGAGGAAAATCTTTGGTAAAAACTGTAGAGGCTGAGGCTGGCTTTTGGGGGGGTGGGATGGGTGGGGTGAGGCTCTTAAATTATGAGCAGAGAGCAGAGGGCACGGCACAGTAGGGAGCTGGGGAGCTGAAATGTCAAGGGCGATGCATAGAGAAGCGTAGTTGGGTTCAGGATGACTCAGCATTTGTAGCCCTGCTGTGGAACCAGCTCTTCTTTCTCCCTTCTCTTTGGAGAATTTGCCTTATAAGCTAGTGGAGGTGGGTTGGGGGAGGGTCATAATCAGTGAGGAGGAGGGAATGACTTTTTATGCTAATGCTGACATTGGTCTTGGAGGAAGAGACTCCAGTGGGGGGGCAATATATAGGCAAGAGTGGCAGCCGCAGGGGGTGACTGGCTGGGTTTTGTGAAGTAAGAGGCTTGGGAAATAATAACTCCAATACTCACTGAGCACTTGCTATGGGTCAGACCCTGTTCCAAATGCTTCTCATGGATCAGCTCATTTAATCCTCACAAGACCGTATGAGATATTATCTCTATTCATCAAAGAAACTGAGACATAAGAGGCTAAATAACTTGCCCAAGATCACATGGCTAGAAAGTGTCAGAGCCAGAATTTGAACCTAAGAGGCCCAGGCTACAGAGTTTACATCCTTAGAGAAATTCTCAGAGAGACTCCTACTGAGCTGGGGGCAGGTGAAGGGAGGTGGGGGGGGGCGAATTGGAGGGGTTTTGTGCTCCGCTTGACAGGCTGCCAATGTTCAAGCATCATTGGAACATGTCTGGAAGGTTCAGGCTAGCACAGTCTACTGAGAATCCCTGGCCAAGTGCCAGACACCCTACTGGAGTCTGTCCCTGAGTACAAGGTCACTAAGACATGGCCCCTGCCTGCAGGATGCTTACAGTCTAGTAGGGAAGACAGATACCTTAGCCTAGAACTCCAGTTGCCATGGTGACTGCTGCGGCGAGGCAGAGCACTGAGGAAAGGCACGCTTTGTCATCCAGAAGAAGAGTTGGGGCAGAGAAGGCTTCCTGGAAGAGGGACCCTTGAGCTGAGTGAGGGTCAAGGTAGCTGCTATTTCGGGGTTTTGATCTGGCCATGGAGCTGTGACATTATTATTCCCCTACTCTGTGAACTCGGAGTGAACTGAGGGTCACATTTTCTGGATCCTGCAATACCTTTGCCAGGATAAGGCAGGAACTGGGAAGTGTGGTTGGCTTCCTTGATGTCTTTGTGGTTTTTAATAGTCACCGCCTGGAACGCCTGCAGTGAACATGCTGAAGAAGAAATAAAAATCTCGTAAGAGTTACTGCTCAGAACAGTGATTCACTCTTGTTTGCGTACTTAGAAGCAGAACCAGGCAAGTGAATCCAAGCTGCGGAGGAAGGACTCAGTGAGGTACGAGGACAGCGTTCCAGATAGGATGTGAGAACCAGTGACTCATAGGAGCGGAGGGGAATGGCCTCCCCCAAGGTCTTTAGAAATGGGAACCAGTCTTTGTGGTTTAAGAAGTTTGATCTGGAGACAGGAAGATGAAATAGAGGCCCCGAGAGGTCTGTGTCAGCTCAGTGATAGGAGGGTCAAAGGAGATGGAATTTTTGAGCTAGAAGGTTGCTGATATCCGGCCTAACGACTCATTGTACCATTGAAGTGACTGAAGAAGGCCCAGTAGCACTGAGCGGCTCACCCATTAATTAGTGAGCCAGGACACAAACCATAACTGCCCAACAAGGGTGCGGGGTTGCCCTGCATTGATCCAGGTGGGAGGGCATGCTTCCTTGGAGTGGCCCGCAGCCCTGGAGCCCAACCAAGCCTTGTGAAGACGGCTGCAGAAAACCTGTAGGCACTGACCGTTTGCCTCGCTGTTGAAACTAGAGAAAGCGTCAGCTCCTACTCAGATGCTCCTGAGAATGGTGAGCCCAGCTGGAGCTAGCAGGTCACCTTTTTCATCCTGCTGTCCCAGCACCTAGAAGAGCTTCTGGCGCACATATGGGGCCCTCAGTAACCTTTGTTAAAGGAAAAATAGCAGACAACCCAAAAGCTATTACTCTTTTGGCCTCCACTTGTTGGGCCAGTACATTTACCCTTCCAGTTCCATTTTGCTTAAGCCAAAGGCGTTCTCATTATATAATATGCCCCCCAGGAACAGAGAAAGGCCCCCCAAATTGTGCTGGGGGTGAGGTAATCAACAAAACACAGCTTAGGATCTTTCCCCAAATGTACAGTTCTTTGAAAGATCCTCACGGGCTGCTCTCCTGTTCACTCATATTGACTTGCTTTCTTTGTTTTAGTTTTCTGCTGCTCCTGTTCCTGGCGTTGTTCAAATTTAGGAAAAGCATGTGGTATAGCTGCCTTCAGCAAGGTGGCTAGAGATCTCGAGAGGGAACGAGACTTGCTCTCAGAAGAGACTCTTATTAAGAATGAGCCAAATATGAACTGATGCTGGACAATGCGTTTAATGTATAGGGCGGTGAACTGCAGTTCCCAGGGTGAATTTAAATCGACTTGTGCAAATTGAAGAGAAGCAGCAGCAGAAAACACTGTGGCACGACCTCTTGCTTCCTCCTGTAACCCTGTCACCCCCCCATTCACTGAGGAAGCGTTAGGTTGGGTGGGGGACACCTACAGAGCTCTGTTCCTTCGGGTGACCAGCAAACTGGATCTGGAGCTCTTTTGAGGAAAAGATTCTCTGTGGTCATGTAGGATGATCGGGCGTAGGAAATGATTTCACTTTGTTCAGATCTGAGATTAGTTTCGGTTTCAGGCTGTACCAGGAGCTGAGAGTGAGCTGGGGAGGGTGCGAGGAGGGTGAGCCGGGGGAGACGTTCACCATTGGCTGTGTCAGCCAGTGGCGAGGTGGGTGGGCAGGGAACTCCTGTGCTGAGCAGCGAGAGGAAGAAGATAAATCAGAGATGGAGCTGGGGAAGAAGCGCACTGAGTGTGTCTGGAGACTGGGCTGGGTGGCGAGGGAGGGAGCGCAGGAAGGTGTCAGCTGGTGTGCGTGTGACAAAGCCCTGTGCGGTTACAGGACTACTGAGCCATGGGCTAGGAGGACAGAGGGAAGCTGTAGAACACAGATGACCTGGGTGAGGTGGATTTTCTGTGAGCAGGTGTAGACCCCAGAGGCAAGCAAAGTGTTAAGTATGCCACGAGGCCTACACTCCCGCACTGTGCAGAATTTTTCTTGCAATTGACTTTCCTTAAAGAACAAAAAAAAGGTCAAATTAAGGCTTGAGCGCTCATGATAGTTGAGAACTTGCAGACCTTTGCAAGTCGGTGCATCCTCTAAGAACTTCAAGCCGTCATTTTTCACGAGATGGTTTGGGGCCAGTCTGTTTCACAGGGCATCATTATCTTAGAAAATCAGCACTTTGCCTCCCCTGACTGCATCTGGGTGAGGCGTACACAGCTGTTTCATTCCACCTTAGCAGTGGGAGAGGACCTCTCCATTTTATTCCTCACAGTCGTAATCCAGTTTATTTCTAAAAGAGAGAATCATTGAATTTTAAAGCCGGAAAGGATTTCGAAGATGATCCAGACGGCTCCTAGAGGGATTTGTGGTCCTGGGTCCTGAGTTTAGCACCTTGAAAAGACCTATGGTATGTGGTTAAGAGCACCAAGTCAGGTCTCTTGTGTCTGAATCTGGCTCTGCTAGTTACTGCTGTGTTCTTGGGGCAGGTACTCAATCTCTCTGATTCTGAGTTTCCTGATCCATGCAATGGGAGTAATAATAGTCCCTAATGGTTGCTAATGAGGATTCAATATTTATAAAACCCTGAGCACAATGTTTGGCATATTATAAGTCCTCAATAAATGTTAAGTGCTGCTGCTATTATTGTTACTGTTTTATTACTATTTCGTGAAATCACGTGGCTAGTGAGTGCTAGAGCCAGGGCTACAACGCTAGACTCTTTATTCCTCGTTCTCTCCAGCATGGCCATGAAGTGATTTCATCACAGTCTTGAAATATATGAAGAGCATTTATGAAAGTGCTTGTGTAGAAATCTTTTAAAAAATTTTTTTATTGATTGATTTTTAGAGAGAGAAACACCGATTTGCAGTTCCACTTGTTTATGCACTCACTGGTTAATCCTTGTATGTGCCCAGACCGGGGATCGAACCTGCAACCTTGGCCTATCAGGGTGACACTCCAACCAACTGAGCTACCCAGACAGGGCCGAAATCGTCTAATGAATGTTCATAATAGAGCTAGAAGATGGGCTTAATCCATTTATTAGATATAATTAAACTTTGGGCATGAGGTCGTATGTGTACCAAATCATTTGCTTCCACAAATATCATTTACTAGTGTTTGGAACTTTCCTAAATGCCAGATTGGCTACCTCTGCTGGAAAGGTTGGGGTGTCTTTAGATGTTTTTATTGAGGAGTTCTTTTCAAATTGGTAATGTCCGCTTCAGTGGTGGCATGCAGGCTTTTGGGTGTAATGGAAATATTTCTGTAGCCTGGCTGCTATTTGTCAAGGGTGAAGACAGTGCATGTTTTAAAAAAAATATGGGCTTGGCAGAAGTCCACGAGTCTCAGGCCATGCCTGCACTATGTGCTTCCAAATGATCTGCACTGACCTTTCTCGCAAACCGCTGACAGCCTAGGAGCCTCCCCAGGGAGCCCTTTTAGTCTGAAACATTGTTGAAGTCGGTGTGATCCTCAGCCCTGTGGGGTCTTTTGACACCTTGGATGCTGTGGCACCCTCTCCTGTAAGGCCACGTTGGTCTATTTTCTTGGAACCTGAAAACAAATGGAAATTAATTTTGTTTGGCAAATCCTGCAGCACTCCCTTGAGAGACTGCCACTCTCTGGAGGTTACAGAATTGAAATCTGTTTTTTAAGCTGATCCATGGGACTGCTCAAATTTCCATGTCAGAGGGGGTGGAGCGTTTTCAAGTGTGAAATTTGTGTGTTGCGATGTGGAAGTTCAAGACCAGAGGTCTGGTCTCAGCTCAGACACGTATGGACTGTGTCATTCTGAACGGATTACTTAACTTCCTAATTTGTACTTTTCTTGAGGTTAATCTATTATTATACACACAATAAGAAGTGGCTGTTGGCCCGACCGGGCGTGGCTCAGTGGTTAAGCATTGACCTAGGATCCAGGCGATCAGGGTTCGATTCCCAGTCAGGGCACATGCCCGGGTTGCGGGCTGCAGCCGATCAGTGACTCTCTCATCATTGATGTTTCTATCTCTCTCTCCCTCTCCCTTCCTCTCTCTGAAATCAATAAAGATATATTAAAAAAAAAAAATTAAAAAAAAAAAAAAGTGGCTGTTGAACACATCAGTTAAATAAAGCTGATAACAATCACCCCCCATGCACAGGATTGTCCTGATAGTCTAATAATAATAGATAACATCTATTCTGTGTTTACTGCATGCCGGGAACCTTTCTAAGCATTTTAAGAGTATTAATTTATTTATTCAACCCTCTGACTATGGTATTATCACCACTTTACATTTTCAGGAGTCTGAGATGCAGAGGGTTAAGTCAACTCGCCCAAGGCCACACAACTAGTGAGTTGAGGAGCTGGGATCCAAACTCAGATGGCCAGGCTGCTGAGTCCGTACAGGGAGTTGATGAGAGGGCTTTGTAACATCGTAGTGTTGGACTTACTCTAGGACTGTTCCTCTTCTTACATGAGCTGAGGGAGGGATAAGCTGAGCCTGGAGGTAGATTAAGTGTACAGATCACAGTGTTGGAAGGAATGAAGAGATGGAGCATATGAGAGCTTTTTTTGGAGTTATAGGGAAACAGCTGTTTCTAAGTTTGGGACAGAGCTGAAGAGAGCCAGCAGGGACAGAGAAGGGCATTTTCTGGGTGAGTTTTTACTGTCTGCTTTGAGGGATTGCGCCGTCTGCGGATTGAAGGGCCACGTGTCTCTTTCCTCTCCTGTCGCATTTTGTTTGGAAGCCTGTCTTTAAATCCCAAAGCAGCCCTCAGCTGTGGCAGCTTTAGAAACTTAGAAAACTGCCAAGCACGGTGCATTCTTAAGGCATGAATGGAAAGGTGAAGGGTGGGCCTTTTTAGTGGAATTTCTGTTATTGCCTTTCTATGAAGTGAGGATGGCGATGGGCCACGGAGAGGGGATTGGGAACTTGGGTGACTTCCCTCGTTCTTTTGAGTCGGCTCAAAAAGAGAATGAATCATCCTGGAAAAGAAAAAAGAAAGGAGAGAGTGAGCGAGTGAGGTGGCATTTGACTGATACCAGAAGCCTTCTGTGTCGGTCTCCCGGGGCAGAGGCCAGGCGGACACGCAGGGCCTTGGTGGTTCGAGCCAAGGGTGAGGTCCCTCCAGGGGCTTTGGGAATGGTTCCCAGCTCCCTGTCACTGCCAGCCTCAGCCCTCTCCATCCTTGTCAGGCTCGGGGCATGAACCTTAAAGGGGAAATGAATAGGGGGTACAAGTGTCATTTTCTAATAACAAACCACTGGGGAAATTCACACACAGCAGTGATAATTTTGAAGACATTCACATAAAAATTTATTACGTAAAAGTAGGCAATTCAAAAATAGCTATTGACCTTAAGGGGTGTGAATGGCTACTCATATTCTGACCAGTGAAGTCGGTAGGGGCCCTCCCTGTGCTAATGCTTGACCCCTGGGACATTTTGGGGACCTCTGGTTCACTGCTAGGACTCGGAAAGGAGCCTTCCAGGAGGGTGTGCCTCCTGCCTGCCGGGCCCCACCCACCAGTTGTCTTGTTCTCTGAGTTTGCCTGGAGGCTGGGGAGCACATCCTTTTCTGAGCCACTCTTTGTGACCTTTCTGTGGACCTTAATTTGGATTCTGAGCTGAGACTGGGGTCCCCAGAGGAATGTAAAGTCAGCCTCGGAGGGAGGGATTGCAAGAAAACTCCTTCCATCCGCCCAGCCCCGTGGAAGCCCGATGCAGGCACATTAATAGGGTGGTTGTGTTTTCAGACTCTCACTGGCTTCTTGGCATACATTTCCCAGAGTGTTTGCTTTTCTCAGCAATGCCCCTGTGCCCCCTATTTTGCCTCGATTTCCTTCCTGCCCCCAGTCAGCAGCAGCAGCTACGGTTAATAGCTCCCATTTGTAAGAGGACTTACTCTGTGTCAAGCATTTCACTTACTTGAATTGAGTCTTTATGCCAACCTTGTGAGCCAGGGATGATTGGCTTTTGAGCTGTGGGAACTGAGACTGAGGGCTACGGGGAAAAGTACAATAAGTCCTCACTTAACGTCGTCGATAAGTTCTTGGAACTGTGACAAAACAGCATATAACGAGACCAATTCTCCCATAGGCTAATTGATATAAACAAGGTTATGTTCCTCCAGCATCTCATCAACATTATAACAAAATGACAGTGTTATTAGAGGGCCACCTGTAACTTATCCAAGTAACACAGCCACTTACAGGGTGAGATTTAAAAATTTTTTTAATTTAACCTTTTATTGTGAAACATTTCAAACATACACAGAAGTAGAGAGGCTAGTATAATAAATGCCGGTGCACACATCCCCAAACTTCACTTCCTATGGGGAAGCCCCAGCTCCAGTGCTTCTGTGGCAACGGCCTACAGCAGACATCTGTGTTGGAATGAGAAGAAGGGACCCTTTCTCCTGGGTACACAGCTTGGTAAGCAGAGCATAGGCTGGATTCCAGCCCCATTCACCCCTTCAGATGGGCACCTTGTGCAGTGAGCAGACCACACAACTGTATATGGCAACCCTGCCTGCTTAAGTTCTCATCTGGCTTTTGGCCTAAAGGAGGTGTAGCCAGACACCAGCGCCTGACAGACTGATACTTTTTCTGGTTGGTCTTTAACTATGTGGGGTAAGGGAAGTGAAGCTCAGTTGTTGGGGACTTTGGGGGCTAAAATAAATTGAGCAGGGTGGTGATTCCTGGGGGGATACTTCTGCAGAGGAGGGTGAGGCAGCTGAGCTGTGCCTTTTCCTGCTTTGTTTTCTACCAGTTACCTGCTCTCTTGATGACTCCTCCTCGATGCCTTCTCTCCTCTGTTCTGTGCCCAGGGCAAGGGAAACACTTGTGTGTGGCCATGAGGCTGGCAGGAGGGGAGCTGGTAGAGCCCAGGGTGTGAAAGCCCGGTATGAATTCACTCTTGGCTGCCACCCTCCTGGATTCACTGAGACAAGCTGTCTTTGCCTCCTGGCAGCTTACCTTTTCTCTGGCCTTAATTTAGCCAGTGGTGGGGTGGGAGGTCCTTCTTTCACGCCTGTACAACTGTTCCTTTTAGGCCGAAAGTCATGCCTGGGTGTCATCAGATAGGGAGCTTCGTAAGGGAAGGGACTGGGTATTTTTTACTCTTGTGCTCTTGGCTGTACCCATTACAGCATCTGGCATTGGTGCTCTAGAAATATTTGTTAAATAATTGAATGTTAAACAAACAAATGTAGCATCCTGTGGACCAGGGCAATGTGCTGGAGGGCCCAGGTTGAGTAATCGGCCCGCTGCAGTCAGGAGGGGTGGACTATGCTGTGTTCATAGTCAGATCCCGACATCCCAGTGGCTTGACACATCCTGGATTATATTTACGCTCATGGAAAGTCTGATGTGGGTGAGGCCGTCCTCCTCTACCTGTAGCCACACCATCTGGAATATGGGGCCTTCGAGGTTACCACGGGAGGGGAAGGGAGAGATGGAAGCAGCCCTGGCTTTTGACGGCCTTGGCCAGGAACTGACACCTGTTACTTCCATTTTCATTTCATTGGCCAGCACTAATCACAGGGCTCCAGCTTAACTGCAGGGAGACTGGGACATGTAGAGAGGCAATGGGCCGTCTTCATGGTTTCGAGGAGAGGGTTTTGTTTTTCTGTCTCTGCCTTTAGTCCTTTGGAGCACCTCTGGCCTAATCCCTTATCCTCGGTTACCACGTTTTCACACTTACAAGAAGGGAACAGCTGCCACTGTTCCAGGGAAGCAGGCCTGAGATGGCACTGAAGGAAAGCCACACGGCAGGGATTTAAGCTCTCCATGGTGGCGTGTCGGTCATGTGGCATTCATTTAATCACTTCACCTCTGTGGGCCTCTTTCATCATCTATAAAAGGCGGGTAATAATCCAACCCATCTTTTAGTTCAGATTCTACTCATTGCAAGTGACAAAAACCGGCTTGAGCTGTTTGAAGCCACAGGGGAATGGAGGAATCAAGGGCAGGAAATATGGGTTGCCCCCTGAATGCCTAGAGCCGCAGGGTGCCACTGCTTCTGTAGGTGTGTGCCAGATGTCATGGAGTCAGTTCCCAACTACACCCACCTCATTCCAGACAGAATGTATCTCAGAACCTTGATTCAGATTCCTGGGGAAAGAACCTGATTGGCCCATTTGTGTCAGCTGTCCCCTGCTGGCCCAGTCAGCTGTAGCCTGGAGGACACAGTACCACCATGGCTTGGGGGGGCCTTCCCCTGTGGATGGGGCTGGAGGCAGTCAGGAAATAGATGCCAGGCTTACCTCCAGTTGATTGGATAACACCTGTAAGAAAGCTTTGAGAACCGTAAAGTGCTGCATAGATGTGAGCTGGCATGGTGGTGAAGGATTTCTCTTTAGGAGTCTTGGAGGTTGCACAGCCCTAAAAAGGGGATGGCAGAGATTATAACGCTGTGTGAGAGAAATTAAAAATCTTGGTGGAGGCAGGGGAGCCGCTTGTTGGAAGGTCATGGAGCAGGGACCTGAGAGAGTGGGCAGGACTAGCATGGGGACATTACCAATGGTCAAGCTAGGTTTAGAGGCCATTAGACCATTACATTGTAAAAGAGAACCTTGAGTCTGCTCTCACTTGGGTGAATGTGGGTGCTTCTGTAGTTGGAACTGTGTGATGCGGAAAGGATTCTAGCCCTGATTATGGCATTTTGATCCTTGCCCAACTGACTGCCCCGGCTGGCTGTGTGAATATGGGCAAGTCACTTTACCTCTCTGGGCTTAGTTAGTTCTGCTCTTTGAAGATTCTGTGAGTGCGGCATATGCCTGTATCTGTGTAATGTGGGGATTAAGGCCCAAGTCTGGAATTAGACAGCTGGGTCTGAATCCTTGTTCTTTACTTGCTAATGACCTGGGGGAATTCCTTAACTTCCTTCAGCCTCGGTTTCCTCACTTGTGAAATGAGGATATTTGTAGTACCTACCTCATATGGTTATTGTGAGGATTACATGAAACGAGTGCTCAATAAAATATCAGCTAGTTAGTAATCAGATTATTAATAAAAGGCAAAGCCGGCCAGTTCCAGGGCCCTACAGCTGTGCAGTCATGGCGTGTGCCCGGGCTCTGGAAGAGTTAGAATGAATAGGAAGGCTGCATAGGGCTGGGTGGGGGTGCAAGAAGAGGCCTGAGAGAGGCTAGGGAGCTGGAGGCGGGGCAGACTGCTCACAGAGAGGTAAGTCTAGCAGGCTGCCCTGGGGGCTTTCTATTCATTCAGTTCAGCCAGTAATGTGGTGCAGACACGGTCCCTGGCGTGACTGAGGCTCCGCTCCCACTGCCTCATGTGTTTCCCAGCCATCGTGGGTGGGGCCTAGCAATTTGTTGAAACTGGATGACTGTGGAAACCTAGAAGTTTAGTGGCTCCTTCACCTCAGCCCTGGGCTAGGAGCTTGGGAGGCTCAGGGTCTAAGACCAGGTCCAGGTTTGGGATTCAAGTACTTCCCATTGTGAAACTGCAGAGCCTGGAGAGTTAAAAAAGAAATGAAGGAACCCGCCTGACCACAGAACAATTTGAGGGCTGAATTATTTAGAGGCTCAGGTCCCTCTGACTTCTCCTGGGGGAAGGGACAAGGGAGGAATGTGGGGCCAGCAGGGGAGACGCTGTCAGGCCTGGTGCTCCCCCTTTGTCCTTGGACTGCTGGTGGTGGTTGGGGAGGGCTCCTCCAGTCCTCCCTCCCCTGCTGAGGTCTCGCCTGGCCTGCTTGGCTCCGGGACACGGCGATAATGAATTACATAAATAAGTCATCGCGATTAGCAGCCGGAAGGGTCGGGCGAGGAGGCAGGGCCTCGAGGGAGGCGGGTGTAGCCGGCCAGCCACTTCTCTCCAGGCTCAGGGGCAGCAGCCGGGCCAAGTCGCTGGCCTTTTTCTGGGGAGCCGAGTGGACTGCCCTGGAAGGAGCTTTTGTCTTCTTTCGTTCCCTTCAGGATTCTGTTTGCAGCCGAGGACTTGATGAAAACCAGCGTTTCTAACAATACAGCATATAGATGATGGATGATAGAACTGTGCACCTGAAACCTATGTAATCTTATTAACCAGTATCACCCCAATGGATACATTTTAAAAATAAAATAAGGGACATAATAAAAAAGAAAAAGTATCAGCATTTCCAGCAGCAGCGGGGTTCAGGAAAGGGGTTTGGGGGGGGCAGTAGGGTCCCCTAGAAGGAGGTCAGGGCAGGTTTCTGGCCCAAGGCCTGCTCTGGGCTGCCAAAGTGGCCGGTGGCCATGGCAACCCCTGGCCTGGGCTGGGGTAAACACAGCTTTCAAACGGGGCCTTGTTCCCTGTGGGAGCCCTTCAGTGCCAGCCTGCTGCAGCTTTCAGACCTGGGGAGGAAAGGGAGGGCAGCAGGGAGGGGGAGGGCCCGTGGTGAGGAAATGTCACTCTGGGTTCTCCTTCTCTCCCCTGCCTCAGGCACATTTCCTGGAGGCGGGTTTCCAAAGTGCCGGCTCCTACAGAATGAAAAGAAGAGTAAGCTTCAGGAATGTGTTCAGTCTCTAGGCAACGGGGTGTGTGTATGTGTGTAACAGAGGGAGGGAGGGAGGGAGGGAGGGAAGGAAGCTTGAAAAAAATCTCTATCCCGCTGGCCACCTCAGCATGGAAGGCCTCCGTGCCCTAGGCTGATCTCAGCAAGCTGGCCAGGCCACCTGAAGCAGCTCTTTCGGGCTTCCTCAGCCTGTTGGCAGTGAAGATCAAACAAGTATAATCTCAGAAAAAAACTCTAAATCAGTCATTAAATGTAATGTAACCGCAGTGGCCATTTGCATTCTTATGTGTTAGCCGGTGAGTTTTAGTGAGAAAGCTGACTTGGGAGCTTGAATAGCCTTTGCTGCGTCTGGGGAAGCGTGGTCCCTGGAGTCCCCTCCCACCAGTTTGTCTTTAAGCATCAATCCTAAGCAGCAGGAAGGAGGGCACGTCCGCTCTCTAAGCGCTTAGGTCACTTATCAGGTGTTGTCTATTTGTTACTGAATGAGTGAGCGCTGAATGCGTTTCCGCTTCTTAGGGGAGATAGGGGTTAGCAACCAGATCTTCTCCCTGGACACTGCATTCCTCGAAGAGGTGGCCGGTGGGGGCAGCCTCGGGTGTGGGGAGGAGCGGTGGCAGGATACAGGCCTGGCTACATCTGTAAAGGTTGGCCAGGCCTCTCTCAGTCAGCCTCCTGCGGATTCTTAAGGGCGGCGTGGGAAAAGATCCTAGACCCTCGGCTCGGAAAGGAGCTGATTCCGGGCAGCCTGCGTGTACTCGCAAATCGCTGCCACCCTGCGGAAACCGGCAGCGGCCAGTTCGGTGGGCTGGAGTTTCTACCACTGCTACTGACCCCCAGCCTCACGCCTTCCATTCTGGTCAGGAGGGGTGGGGCCCCATAAACTTGAGTACTCGTGGCTGCTACCCTGGCTACTGGGCAGTTTCCTCCCACCCAAGGGAGAGCCTGAAGGGAGTCTCATTCAGAGGTTGGACGCCAGGACCAAAATTGGGTGGCTAGGTTCTCATGGCCCCCCATCTCTTCTGTCCCCCTCTCCTTTGGAAGTTTGCAAGCTTGCAAATTATTCCTTGTCATATGCTGTGAATTTGGGCTATTTAAAGTGGCTTCTTCATCAGAAGTAGGGGCGAGGGAGGCTCAGTAACTTTCCAGACTTTTCTGATTATCATAAAATAAGAGGAGCCTCATGGAGCTCTGTCTGGAACTTTATGGGGAGAGGAAAAATAGAAGATATAGTTCATGCTTCTGGAGAGATTCTGGATGACCCAGTCAACGCGTTAAAAGAACATTAGAGATTTTTTAAGTGACAGACATTTTTGTTTGCTTGTTAGATCAGAATCAGAATGTGTGTGGGGTGTTGCCCAGGCATGGGTGAGTTTTATAAGCTCCCCAGGTATTTCTCGTGTGCAGCCAGGGTTGTGGGCCATCCCTCTAGTGCAGTGTTCCCAAATGGGGACAGTTTTGTTCCCCTGGAGACATTGGCACTGTCTGGAGACATTTTTGGTTGTCGCAACTGGGAGAGTGTCTCTACTGGCAGTTGGGAGTAGATACCAGGGATGATGCTAAACATCTTCCAATAGACAGGACAACCCCCAAGACAGGAATTACCTGGCCTCAAATGTCAATCGTGCCCAAGGTTGAGGAACCCCGTTTCAGTACCTGGAGAATTGCCTTAAGCACAATTCCAGAAAAGGGAAGGACATGGTTGGGCAGAGAGGAGCAGGGTGGGGTCATCATATAGGGAAATAGCACATGGCAGGGTTTGGAGGTAGGAGGCTGTGATTTGGTTTTTGCAAAAGGAGAAAGAGGTTCATAGTTTCACGAGAGTCAGCCGAGACCCAGAGGAGGCTCTTAGCCTGATACTCCCTGGAGTTGGGCAGGCATCTTGTCCAGACACTTTTGGTTGGGATGTCAAGCCCCTCTGACTGTGTTTGCTGCATATGTCAGTAACCCTCAGAACTTTCTTCACTTTGTGTGAGTCTAGTGAAGGAGCCCGTCAAGTACCATCAACTTCAAACGCCCAGTCCGCCCACCCTGGGGCCAACCTACCCTAAGTCAGTGCAAGTGTGAACTCACTTTCCCTTTGGCTCCAGGTACAGGCAGTTGTCCCTTCTGTCATGCATTCCCTGCTCCTGAGAGAAGGGGGAGGAAGGGCCCTCGGCCTCTGAGTCCATGCTGTATGCCCACCTCCTGATGGTGCCTGGCGCTTGCTTCAGAAATGAATGGATGAGTGAACTCCCTGAATGAGCAGGAGATCCAGGGCTTTTACTAGTGATTGCCTCTTTAATAAGTATATAGTCTTTCAGTCCTTGTGCCAGTAAGTTGAATTAGGAAAGACCAAGCTTGGTAATAAGGAGGAAGATCTCTACTGTCAAGAATTTTCAGAGAACAGGACAGGTAACCTGAGGGTTCCCTGAGGGAAGTGGGAACTGTCCCCTTTGGGAGGCAAGTTGCTTATGGCCCTTTCTGGCTGCAGGAGTGGCCACCAAGGGGCGATTTCTGCCTCCCTGGAGTGACCCACATTATGCCCTTTCCTCAGAGGCTTCTAGCTCTTAGTTAGATTTCTTAGCAGTCACTTTTTTTAAGAATTGAAAAGTGCTCTGCCAGCATGTGCGTAGTAATCCTCCCAGGGCATCACTGTCCGAGATCCCTCTGCAGTCTGGCGTGAGCAGTCAAGGCGGATGCACAGAACATCTCTTCTCGGGTATGGCTATAGGTAGATTCCTCTGAATGTTTGCAGATGTTTCTGAGCTGCTTTTCTCTGCCTTCTGTCAAGCCCTTGGGACAGAAAGGGCTCCTGTTTCTTCACTCAGGAAAAAAGGGCCCTTGGATCTCCCAGGCTCAGGCTGGAGTGGGGAAAGGTGTGTTGGTAGGGCTGCCAGTGAGCTGAGCCCAATCCCACGCAAGGCCTTCTGCCCTCCTTGCAGCCAGTCCTGAGTGGTGAGCCTGCTCTTGGGCCCTTTTGCTGGGCTCTGGCTGGCTTTGTCAGGCAGACTTTCTGGCACTGGCCTCATCTGGCCTCATTTGCCCCAGTGCGTTTGTCTAGTTAGAGCCTTGCTCCTCCAAGTCTGGTCCCAGACCAGCCATGCCAACCTCATTGGGTTAGAAATGGAAAGTCTCAGGCCCGCGGCAGTCTGCATTTTAACAAGATCTCAGGCCCACAAGGCAGTTTGGGTATACATTTTAGTCTGAGAAGCACTGGGCTAGAAAACTGCATGCTGGAGGCCTCATCTAAGTGTCAAAAGTGCCTGTCTTTGCAGAGTCCTTTAGAACAGTGCTTCTCAAACTACCTAAAGTGAAGGACAGGTGGCTTTTTTCATTCATTCGGGGACAAATTTTCATGTATGTTCCCAGTGAGCATGAGCAGTCTGCACAAGAGAGACAATGACTTAACTGGTCTATCATACTCTGTTCAAAGAGAAAGTCAGTCCATGGTCACGTGCTCAGATGCTATAGCAATGTCAAATTGCTAGAAACATCTCTAAATCCTTACTTTCTTTTTCTGCACTTGAAGGACCCATAACTAACGGTGTGTGGATGGTCTGTAGGCTCGCTGTTGGTGATCCTGTTCTAGAGCCCCATTGTTTGGGGTCAGGTAGACAGGGGCTTGAATCCTGGTTCTGTCACTTACTTGCTGTGTGTTCTTGGGCAGCTGTTTAACTTCTCTGAGCTTTAATTTTGTCATCTGGAAGTTGGAGATAATAATGACCCTGCCTCCTAGGGGTGAGGTGAAGATTAAATGAGATAAATGTGGATAAAGCACGGAGCCCAGTGCACAGAACGTGCTCTTGATAATGCCAGCTGTCAAATGTGGGCAGCAGCACCACCGCTGTTGTTTCCTGTCTTGGAGCATCTGAAAATGAGGACAGTGGTCCCAGTTAAGGGATACCTTTGTTTTAAGACAGACAGTAGTTTTTAAAACTGTTAGAAGTTAATTTGGAAGATAACTTTCTCCCACCCTGTTAATTTCTGATTGTTTGGGCTGCTGGTAATGAATTTTTCTCTATGTGGAGCCCAGCAAAATCCAGGATCAGAATTGGGACAATGTTGGAACTTGTTTTTAAGTGATGCAAAGAAGTAATAAACACTGTGTAGGAAATCCCTTTTATCCTGTAGGGCCCAGCTGTTAACCCTTTCCCTCTTCTCCCCAGCAGTGGATCTCCTAGTACCCTTTTCCAAGCAGGTTGGGTGGGTTTTTAGTGCCAAGTTGCCGAATTCTAAACTGCCAGCATGTCCTCCCTTTCTGGAGAAATTCAGGCTGCTCTCTTGGCTGTTTCTTCAAAGCAAGGAGGTGAAGTGAAACAGCAGAGGACTCATATCAGAAAGTCTGTGTTCTAGAGTCAACTTGGCAAACCTTATTGGGTCATGGTTCTTAACCTCTTTTTGGGTCCCAGACCTCTTTGATAATCGAAAGAGAACTGTGACATCTTCCTTGCACCTTGAAACATGCATGCACACACAAACACATTAAATTGTACATTTGATCTTGGGGGAGGAGAGTCCATGGATCTCATCAAAACCTCAAGGACCCTTGGCTGAGAACCTTCTATCAGGTTGTAAGCTCCAAATGGCTGTTTCTGGGTTACTGGAATATCTGAGTGACCCTCAGCATGGTAGAGGTTCAATGCACAGGCTTTGGAGTCTGGGTGCCAGGGGTCTGAATCAGTTCTCTGCTACTGGCTAGCTTGCTGACCTTGGGTAAGTACTTATCTCATCTAAGCTTCAGTCTCCCCATCTGTAAAGTGGAGATAAGAACAGTACCTTCCTCACAGGGTAGTTGTGAGATTAGATGAGGTCATATTTGTCAGATGCTTACATTGAATTATTGTTTAGCCTACAGAACATACCATTGCCCTCTGAGAATGTGAGGCTTTCCTTTGGATGGGTAGGGAGTGGACCCCTTAAGTGTACCTCTGGGAAATTTGGAGGGTTGGAGAGCTGTGGAGCAAGGCTCCTAGGAGCCCTCTAGTTCCAGCTGCTCCTGTTCAGTAATTTCCTTGTGCTGTTGTTGGTTTTGGCTCCCGGCTTGGAGATCCCTGCCTCCGGAGCTTCCCTGAAACTAGACGCCCAACCCATCGCGTGTGGGGAGGAGGGAAATGAAAAACTGAGAAGCAGACTTTTTTTTTCTCGCTCCTTAATTAACTCTGGCTCTTGCTCCTCAGGCTTTCTGGTTCTCTGCAACCCCAGCAATTAGTGGGCGTGTTAACTGGGGTCAAGGCAGTGGCAGGGCTTCAGGGAACGCCTGGGGACAGTGCCCAGGAGGAAGTGCCTCTCCCTCGCAGGCCTGGAATGAGGGCTTTGCCTCCCGCTGCCCCGGCCTCCTGCCCCTTGCTGCCCCCTCTTAGCCGAGCTGCCGGAGACCCAGGGCCGCTCCCAGTTACAGCCCCGGCTCAGCTGTTGTGCGAGAATGGCAGGGAGTTAAAGGATCCCAAACATTGGCCCCCACCGGACCCTTAATTACATTAAGGCACAAAGCGGCAGTGCTGGCGGCTGCTGCGTGCAGTGCCCGTCGGTCCCGGGAACAATTGCCCTTCTGTTCTCACGGCCTGTTTCCCCGGCGGCGCCTCCCTTTCATCTCGGCCTCTTTCTCAGGGATGCCGGCTCATTCCCAGGAGGGTGGAATCGCAGTTCTAACCCTCTTCCTTCTCCCCTGGTTTCCTTGGTTTTGTTTACTCCTATTTCCCCCCCTTTCCCTCCCGAGCTGCTCCTCTCTCTCCAGCTCTGCAGGCCCCGTGTGGCCCGCAGCCTCTGAGCCCCATTTCATACGTCCCTGAGGCAGCCTCAGCGAACCCTGTTTTAGAGTGGCCGAGTGAATGGTTTGGGAAAAAAAAAAGAGTGTGCTCGTCTGCTTCTGCTTCTCATTTGCATGTTGTCATGAAAGGGAAGCAAAGTGCTCCCACTTTATAATGACACCCCACTAATCATAATGACACCCCACTAATCATAGTGACACCTTCCATTTGTTTAGAATTGGATCGTTTGTAGAAGGGCTGTCCCATGCATTTCTCTGCAGACGTTTTTCGTGCAGTAGCTGGGATGGATGCCATTTCACCTCACTCAGAGGAGCGGGGGACTGGCCCCAGCCCCTCAGCCAGGAAGCCGCAGAACGGCGAACAGACTCTGTCCGTCTCCCAGGCCCTTCCTGCCTCCTTGGCTTCATGAGTGTGGGCCTTTTTCAGGTCTCCCCAGTGTCACAGCAGAAATGCTGGCAGCAGGAGGGCATCCAAGAGGGACCCCATCAGTGTTGGTGAACTTGAGCTCCTTGTCCTGAGCTCTGAGTGAGGGACCCCTGAGAACTTGCATTTTCAATCTCTCTGTGCCCCTTCCCCGGCTTCCAGGGACAAGGACATCATTTTTTTTTTTCTTTTCATTTTAGTGTTGAACTATTCCAGATGCTTAGGTCTTTAGAGTTTCCAGAGAAGGAAATTTCTAGTCCTGTCCACATTCCAGTGTCTCCCAGCCTGGCACAGGATACAGGCCTCCTGACTGTATGCTGCAGACTTCTCAGTAAGCAGGACTGTGGAAGCTGCTTTGTGGACCCAGGCTTCCCTGCCCAGCTCGGGGAGGCGACAGGCCTGCAGCCCCAACCAGATTCCTGCTCGCGCCTCTGGGCCAGCCACAGGCAGCCACGCACAGGCACAGGCACAGGCACAGGCACAGGCACTGGCACAGGCACAGGCACAGGCACTGGCACAGGCACAGGCACAGGCACTGGCAGCCACGCACAGGCACAGGCACAGGCACAGGCAACCATGCACAGGCACAGGCAGCCACGCACAGGCACAGGCACAGGCACAGGCACAGGCACAGGCACTGGCACAGGCACAGGCACAGGCACAGGCACAGGCACAGGCACAGGCACAGGCACAGGCACTGGCAGCCACGCACAGGCACAGGCACAGGCACTGGCACAGGCACAGGCACAGGCACAGGCACAGGCACTGGCAGCCACGCACAGGCACTGGCACAGGCACAGGCACTGGCACAGGCACAGGCACAGGCACAGGCACAGGCACTGGCAGCCACGCACAGGCACAGGCACAGGCACAGGCACAGGCACAGGCACTGGCACAGGCACAGGCACAGGCACAGGCACAGGCACTGGCACAGGCACAGGCACAGGCATAGGCACAGGCACTGGCAGCCACGCACAGGCACAGGCACAGGCACAGGCACAGGCACTGGCACAGGCACAGGCACAGGCACAGGCACTGGCACAGGCACAGGCACTGGCACTGGCACAGGCACAGGCACAGGCACAGGCCGCTGGGTGGCTGCGGGACCCCGGGAGGGTCTCTGCCTGCAGCACCAGCCTTGTTCAGCCTCTGTAATTAGTTTTCTTTTAGAGACAGCTGGCACAGTTCCTTCCCTTGAAATCTTCACATTTGCACATGGCTTAGGGACCTGCCATTCTCCCTCCCACTGACATTCCCAAGAGGTCCCTGAGCCCCATATGGCGAAGCCAGTCTCCTTTCTACCCTTGTGCTGGACGTGGGGGTGTCGTGGGCAGGAATCCTCATCTGCTTGGAGTCTCTGAGGGACACTGAACCCCGCCGTGGCAGCTGTCTTCTGCCTCTGCCTGGGGCAGGGCACCTGACTGGGCTGTGTTTCACTTTGGTGTCTTCCCCCCAAATCCTGTAGAGCACTTTCAGGGCTGATGGGCTTTTTGCTGTGTTCCCTGGAGCATTTCGGCCCCTTGGGAAGGGTACCCCGCTGGCTTGCTTGTCCAGAGGCCTCTGGATTTGCAGCTGTGTCTGTTCCGTCTCACTGCTGTGGGAGGCCGGGGGGGGGAGGGTAGGGTGTTTGCCATCACAGCAGGTCTTCACCCCGACTTCTCAGACATGCTGAGTTCAGTCAGAATGTGCTCTTCTTGCCCCTGTGTACTTTACATGTTCATGAAAGAAAAAATGGAAACTGCTTAACTTCTAACACAAAATGACCATTTTGATCATTTAAAAACTGCCACTCATAACATTTGATTGTATTTCCTTCTGTTCTTTTTTTATGTGCATAGATTTTTTAAAAATAGTTGTGATCTTACTGATTATGCCCTTTTGTATATAGCTTTTTCATGTAATGCTGCGCAATTAGCATTTATAATGAAACTGTCTGGTTTTAAAACATCATTTGAAATGGCCGTATACTATTTCATCCGATGAAATATTGGCTATACGATTGCTTATCTGAACACTTCCCTATTGTTTGCCACCCCCTCCCCAACTCCTCTTTAAGCCTGAGAACTTTGTGGAGCATGACAGTCAGGAGCCATTTGTTTGGGTTCTGTTGGCATAAAATTAATCTGGAGTGGGGCTTCTGCCAAGGCCAGTGCCTTGACAGGAAGGAGCTGGCTCTGGCATAGGTCGGGGGCTCTTAGCGTGGCATCTTTATTCCTCAGATCTGTAGTCCTGATAGTCCTCTCATTCGGAGAGGCCTTTGGTTGCTTCAAGAAGTTTCTTGTGGCTTATGCAAGGGTGAGGCGATGGGATGCCGGTTCAGGTTCGCTCTCAGGGCCTATGATGCATTGGTTGAATCTCATTTTCAGCCTCGGACCTAGCACAGTGACCAGGTGCCAGGAACATGCTGCTGTGACCCAGCTTGGTCTCCTTTCTTGAGCTGTTGCATTTTTAGAGTCGCTCTATGCCACAGACAGAGCCTTCCCTCAAAGGCTTTGGGTATCCACCCTGCAGTCATCAGGTGCTGTTCACCCTTTCTCAGCGGGACTGGGCTGCAGTGACCTGGACTGCTAGAAGCTGCCTGGGGCCAGTGCCTTGCTTAGCCACCTTAAATGTCAGGAGAGACACCAGTCTTCTCTCCCAGTGGCTCTTAATTACACGTCTAGTGATGCTAATGATTAATAATCAATATAATGATAATAAGCATTTTCCTTTGTTCTTGGAGACACAAAGCCATTTCAGTTCTGTTGATTTATACCCTTTTTCCTTTCTTCCCTGCCCTAGTGAAAGGGTAAATTGAGGCATCGAGAGATTTAAGAGTTTTGAGCAGCAATGTAAAGAAGTGGGAAGGATTGGCCAAGCTTGAGTCCCAGTCCTGGCTCTGTCCTCTGTAAGTTCCATTGTCACTTATCCACGGAGCCTCAGTTTCCTCATCTAGCCAATGAAAACAATGCTGCCTGACTGGCAAAGTTGATGTGAGGAACAAATGAGAGTGTTTCTGTAAAATTCCCTGGGTGCACACAGTAGGCACCCAGTCAGTGTTGTTTTGTGATGTTGTGCAGGGTCACAAAATGCACCAGCCTCAAAGCCAGAAGGGACTTGCCCGTCCAACCCCCTCTCTGCTCACGTTTCCTGGAGTCCCTTCAACCATGCACTTACCTAGCCAGCTCCAGGCAGGAAGCTTTCCTGCTTGGCTGATCAGAGGAGTCTGGCTGACGAAAGTTGCTATTGTTTTCGGCTCCTTCTGGCTGGGACATCCTGCCAAGTCCGCCCATGTTCTCCTATACCCCACTCATCCAAGTGAAAGTAACTAGGGCCCTTTCCTTCTGGCTTTTCCCTTGGACAGTGCTGAGAAGGCAGCTCCATGTGAATGCAGGGTGTGGTGTCATGATTAATTTGCTAGCGAGTCTTTGTGGCCACACTTGTCTGCAGGCTCTTGCTAGAACGCAAAAGGCCAACGGGTAGCCAAGGAGAGAGTCATCTGGGGACAAGCTTCGGTTCTGGGTCCTTGTGCCCCAGTCTGAGGTCATCTAGATGACTGTCTGCTTCCAGGAGGCAGTGGATTCTAGCCTGGCTAGACAGAGCTGGCCTCTGAGACTGTCTTTATAAGAATCTTAGACATTTTCCAGCCACTTGCCTAAGACCTTGAGTTCTGGGTGCTCTTCGTCCCGAGGCCGTGGACCAAGCTGCATTAGCCTCCCCTCGGAACTAGATGGAAATGCAGAATCTTAGGCCTCACACCAAACCTACTGAGTCAGTACTTGGATTTTAGCCAGATCCTAAGGAGACTTGTATGCACAGTAAAGGTTGAGAAGCACTGATTTAGAGCATAGTTCTCAGCCAGAGGCCCACGTTAGAGTCACCTAGAGAGCTATTAAAAGTACACCTGACACCACAGCCAGGCAGGGACAGTGTCAGGAAAGCAAGATGCAGCCAGAATGCAGGTGCAAGAGCAGGGTCTTTGTTTTGTCCACTCAGGTTCCTGAGGCCTGAACATTGACACACCACAGGCACCTTATGCGTTGGTACAGTGAAGGTAGATGCAAACAATCTGAAATAAAATATTTTAAAAATAAAATACAACTGTGTATAAAATAGAACCTCACCCTGGTCTAGTAGCTCAGTTAGCTAGAGCATAGTGCCAATACACCAAGGTTTCGGATTCAATCCCTGGTCCGGGCACATACAGGAATCAGCCAGTGAGTACATGAATGAGTGGAACAACAAATTGATGTTTCTCTCTCTCTCCCTAAAAATTAATAAGTAAAAACATTAAAAAAAAAAAAAAAAAAAGAACTTCATAGCTGAACCGTGTTTACTCAGTAGTGCAAGAATCTGTCAATGTAATTCCTATCTCTACAGGTTAAAAGAGAGCAATAAGAATGTCAATAGACAAAGAAAGATAAAACACTGACATCATGATAAAAACATCTTACACTAAGAATTGATAGGATTTAAAAAAATAAACCGCCACAAGGTGGGTGATAGCTAATAGGTGTGGGTTTCTTTTTTTGAGGGGATGAAAATATTCTAAAATTGACTGTGATGATGGTGGCACATACCTGTGAATATACTAAAAACCATTGAATTATACTCTTTAAATGACTAAATTATATGGTATGTGAATTGTATCTCAATAAAACAGTTATTTTAAAAAGAAAAAAAAAAAGTACTGATTCTCTAGGTCCCACCCCAGACCACAGAATCAGAATCGTAGAGGATAAGATCTGGGCATTAGTATTAAAAAATCCTAGGTGATTCTAAAGTGCCCCTGGATCTTTGGGATAATCGTGACGGTGATAGTTGCTGTTTGAGCCCCTACTTTGCATGAAGGGCTTTATTCTTTTCTAGAATCTTCCAAACCTGAAGCGTGGTAGGGCTCTCACTGTCTTGCACGTCAGCAGTGGGGCTGGCACTGTCTGCCGTGCGGCGTCTTTTGCCATTACTTGACTGTAACTGAAGCTCACAGTGGTTTAGAAGGGCCTCTTCTCCTTGGAAAATCTGGCAGGGGATTCTTTTCTGGCTCTGTTTCAAGGATACTTTCAGATTGTGTGGTTTTAAGATTGTTTAGTGTGACGAAAATCACAGTGGCTTTTATTTTATTTTTTATTCTCGCCCAAGGATACGTTTATTGATTTTCAGAGAGAGAGGAAAGGAGAGAGAGAGAGAGCGTGAGACACATCAGTGTGAGAGAGAAACATCCATCAGTTACCTCCCATACCTGCCCTGACCGAGAATCGAACCCGAAACCTTTTCAGTATATGGGATGACACTGCAACCGAGTCACCTGGCCAGGGCCACAGCAGCTTTTAGTCCTTGGGTTCCTATGTGTCCTAGAATGAAAAGAGAGGGGCGAGGTCAGGGACAGGCAAGTTGCAAATGAATGGTAGAGATATCTACCATATTTCCAAAGGTCATATTTCCAAAGGTCACAGAGACCTGACCCCGCTCTATTTGTTTGGAACTAGCTATGTGAGTTCGAGCAAGTCACTTTATCTCTCTGTACCCAAGCTCCACACTCCCCAGAGGAGCGAGGGGTGACTCTCACTGCTCTCTTTCCAGTTCCGCAAATCTGAACTGTAAGATAAAAGCTGGGAAACGAAGGCATTGGCTGGAAGCGAGCCAAACAGTGAACCCCAAGTGTCTTGTGCTAAGAGCAGCCGCAGAGTCATAGAAAGCACAGCAGAGCAGCGCGGGGCCCAGACAGGAAGCCCACAGAACCCGAACCAGAACCTCCTGGGAGCTGGGAGCCCGCAGAGAAAGCCGGTGACAAGCGCGGAGAAAATGGGCCAGACAGAGAAATAGCCCTTTCTTTTCCTGTTTTGAACCACGTCCAAACCTAACTTTTAAGTTCGAATAAGGATTTGAAAATCAGCCTGAGGCGCACAGAATCTAAATCCAGGTTGCTCTGTATATCTTCCTTATAAAGTCATGGACTATCTGTGTTTAGGGAATGGAATGAGAGAGGGTAAGTATTTCACTGCTTTTTTCCATCGCTTTTCTTTTTAAGAAAGCACTTGGCCCCTTGCGGTTCATAGGGGCCTTGAATGCATTTCACTGTATGGTTAGGCCCTGCACCAACGCTATAGGGCTGGAAGGGTGTGTTGGGTGACCCCCATTTTACAGCAGAGGAAACACAGGCCCACACATGCTAACTGAGAGCCTTGAAGGTCCCTCAGAAAATTAGGCGCAGAGCCTGGACTTGAATCTGGTCTTCTTACTCCAAGCACAGCACTTTTTATTCCATCAGCCCTTCCCTGCTGACTCCCTCTCTTGACCTTGCAGGGCCTGGAATTGAGAGCTGTCAGTAGCCTTGGATGGATGTAGCTCATAAAGCATAATCAATTTCCAGTGACCTGTATGTGTATTTTAAAACATGCTTTCCTTTTTAATTATATAACCAACAAACAACCACATTATTTTTATTAAAGATTTCAAATAATACAAATAGAAAACCCTTTTAACTACTTCCTCTCCCAATCCCACCCCCTACTCTTCAGAGGCAATTACTGGTGACAGTTTGATGTGAATCTTCCTGGCCCTTTTAACAAAATGTGTTTTGTGTGTGTGACTGATAGATTATTTAACCCCCAACCACCTTGCTTGGTTTAATTGCCAGCTGTGTATGTGCGTGGAGAAAGCAAACACTCTAATAGTACCTTCAGCAAGACAGAAGCAGGATGGTAAATCAGCCAGACTGGTGGTTTAGAGCAATGACTCTCCAACTTGGATGTGCATAAGAGTCACCCATGGATGTTGCTAAAATGCAGATTCTATGATTCAATAGGTTTGGAGTGGGTCCTAGGACACTGCATTTCGTTTTATTGATTGATTGATTTGAGAGAGAGAAATATCAATTTGTTGTTCCACTTAGTTATGCATTCATTGGTTGATTCTTGCATGTGCCCTGACCAGGGATCAAGCCCTCAACCTTGGTGTATCGGGACAATGCTCTAACCAACTGAGCTACCCGGCCAGGGCCATGACCCTGCATTTCTAATAAGGTCCCAGTTGGTGCAGATGCTGCTGGTTGCAGACCACACTCTGAGTAGGGAGGGTTTAGAGCACAGGCTCTGGGTTTTTTGTTGCCAGCTGACTGAGCTGGGCTAGCGTGTAAGTTTTCTATCCTTATAAATCAAGGATAAGTGATACCTTACCCATAGGGTTATTGTGAAAACAAATGAGCTGGGGCCTGTGAAGCACTTACACCTGTGCCTGGCACATGGTAAGCGCTCAATAAATATCAGTTATTAGCATCATCTAGAAAAAAAATACCGTAAAGTGGCCCAAGCCCAACAGAAAATGCTTGCTGGTTAGCTACTGTTGGGGGCTGTTTATGCTGATGCACCTCTCCATTGCTCATTTGATATCATCAGCAGGATTTTTAGTATGCCTTCCTATTTATTTGTGGGGAAACTGAGGCTCGGGGAGTTTGGGTGACTTAACCAGATCCACACAGCTAAGAAGGAGCAGAAACAAGCTTACCCCAGGTTCCATGTCTAGTGCTTGTCATATGCACCGAGGATGCCTTCTCCTGAGAACTTACTATGTGTGTGGCTCCGTGGTCTGTCCGTGATGTGGAAGCCACAGCCTCTGAGCATGGCTCCAGGGAAGGGAATCAACAGATTTCAAACATTTTTTGCTCCCACACCTGTCAAAATAATTTTGAATAACTGTATCCTCTTACATGTTTTAAAATTCACATTTAAAAATGTTTATCATAAGTTTAAGTAGAATGTATTTCCAGACTTACTGTATGTCATATACTTGCTTAAAATATATTTTTGTCACAGCCTTAGAATGGCAAACGCAGCCCATACAGTTATGGAAAATGCCTGCCCTAATTCCTAATTGGCTAAACTGGGCCTCGTTGTTAGAGCCATCAGCCAAATCATATTTTGTGTCAGAAAAAGTCAAACTCCCTTTTTTGATTCCAACAAATGTGTAATACAGGTGTGCATGTGGCAGCTTCCTTGCTTCCTAATTCTAATTCTAAAATAAACAGATGAGTAGATAAGATAGATAAGGCCGCCTTCTCCCACAAGTGCTGAGTTCTCCAGTTGTCTCTTTGTTTGGTGGCTTTTACACCCCAGGGCAGAGCACGAGGGTACATTTGGGATGGCTAGGGGTGGGTCTTTCCTTTGGGAAGGACCTAGGAGGGACCTTGTGAAAGGGGAACTGGTAGACCAGATGGTTCCCAGCACCTCAATTTAAGGAAAGACTCCATGTGGAAGTGGAGGTTTTGGAAATTGATTCCCTGAGAGCCAACCCTGTCAGACACCCCCAAATATACCCTGGTAGGGAGACCTTTGAACCAGATGCCTCCTGGAGATGCCACCCAGGGATTGGCTCACTCCCTCCAGAGCTTGTGGATCTTTGGGACTCTTGCTATAGAACTAGGACTGAGCCTGTTCCTCCCATGGGCTCCCTGGTGACACCTTGGATGCATGCCTATGTTTCTTCCCAGCTCCTCTTCTCTCAGTGAGATGGTGGGGCTCACACTATGATAATGCCTCCTTGTTACAGGAAAACTGGAGCCCAGAACAAGAGAGTGACTTTGTGGCCACAGAGCAATCCATGTATCCCACCAAGAAAGCCTGCTCACCTTCCCCAGGGAGGCATCACACGGCAAAAAAGTCTTGAGTGGGTCAGGAGAGCAGATCTTCAGAGTCTGGCCTCAGCCTCAGTGCAAGTTGCCTGCATTCTGTCATCCTCAGCATCTCTCTTCGTTAAGTGGGCTGAGGTGGTAGGCATTTAGCCTAGGCTTTGGAGCTGGGCAGACCTGTGTTTGAATACTAGCTGAATGACTTGGGGCAAATGCCTTATCTCTCTCTGCCTGTCCCCCTATCGGTAAGTGGCAATAAGAATCGTATCTCCCTCCTGGGGTGGTTGAGAGGGTAAATGAGACAGTGGCTATTTCGTGTCTGGCCCGTGCAACATGCTCAGTAGACGTTATTGTTGTTACGCTTGGTTTTTGTTCACCATAGGAATTATAGTCGGGAAAAGACTGAGTGAAGGCCTGGTTGAGACTTGGAAGGGCAGGGCTGTGCGGGCGTGTGGCGTCGTTCCCAGGATGACAACATGTGCAGAGTCGCTTAATACATGTCACCTGATGAATGGTGAGAGCAACCCAGGAGGCTCCTATTACTGCTCCTGAGCCCCTGCCGGCTGCTGAGCCTGCTGGTGGCATTTCTCTCAGGCCCTCCTCGCCCAGGAGCATTTCAAGCCTCTGGCCTTCTTGATGCCCTGGGGGAACCAGGGCTGCCATCTTCTGCTCCCCACATTTGCTCTTAGCCTATTGTTTTTTCTGAGTGCCATGCTTTGGGGAGCCAAACCCCCTCCTGGGGACCTGCGGAAAACTGGTGCTGCCCAGCTTGCTCCACATAATCTGGGTTCCTGTGCCCTCTGCGTGACTGGACACAGGCACTCAGCTCACTCCCCTTGCTGTTTCAAAGCTGCCCTTCTCCATTTCTTGTGGGCCACTCCCAACAGATGTCTTATAAACAGATGTCTTGTCCCTACCTCTCCTCCTTTTCTCTTAGGAATTTTGTCATCTTTTCTTACAAACTTTCAATTGGAAGTCACTCCCCTGTCCTCAGCCTCAGAGGAGCAAGTAATGAAAGAAAACAAACGCTCCAGTGCACCACGGGGTTTTGGTGTTTCAAGGAATCCCTTTGTCAAGCCAAGAATCCTTTTGTAAAGTGAATGATCCCTCACTTTGGATTTCTCATTGGGATTTCTTTTGTTTTGTTCAAGATCTTTCTCAAGAGTGGGGGCCACCCTCTCTGCTAACTGAAAGGGCTCCTGGTACGGCTTCTAGATCTTCTGATTACCTTTAATCTTCCCGCTGTCTTCCTGTCAGGGCTCTGGCCCGCCAACATCCATCACTCTGGCCCGGAAGGTGGTGACAGGCTTGTGTTTCTCCCTCTGTTCCTTTGCTTAGCCAATCGTGTCTCCATGGAAACAGGTGCAGCCTTTGTGTTGCCTTTGCTTTGGGCAAATTGATGCCCAGTGAAGGTTTTTCTTTGCTCTCCAGCCCCCTTCCTTTTTGGGGATCAAAGGGGGAGGTGGGGACAGTGCAGGGATTGACAGGATGCCTCGTGGTGGCCTGGAATGCCCTGGGTGCAGGAGCTATGGTCAGATCCAGCCAGGGGCCCGGTGTTGTGGCGCATGGCCTGTCCTGGCCTGCCCTGTGTGGTCACGCCTAGTGCATCATGAGGCCATCTGATGGAGTGAAGTGTGCAGTGGTCCATAGACACTCTCAGTTCCCCCACTGCATTCTCAGGGCAGCTGCTGGCCACCTGGGGTCGGATGCTGGGTGGGAGAGCTGGGCACTAGCTCTTATTCTTTGGTGGGACCTTGAGGGTGAGGCCTTTAACCTTTCTGGGCATTGGTTTCTCCTACAGGAGTGAGGTTTTGAACCTCATTGGTAATGTGACTTCTTTTACCTTAAGGAAACCCCACATCTGGGTAAACTCTGTGAAGTTATTGTCCCATAACCGTTCTATGATGAATAGTAAATCCTGTGTTTGAGTCAAACCAGTGAAGCCTGGCTTGAAATGAAGCATTCAGAAACAGGAACTTCTCTTTAGACCGAGCATCTTGCTAATGATCTACCGCCCCCCCCCCCCCAGGTTCCTCTCCCTCTGCTCAGGGTGTTCTGCCTTCCAGGCAGATCGCAGACTATTCGGGGAGCCTTCTGTTCCAGGCCAAAGCACAAGTGTTGGCCTGAGTAGCCCCAGGCAGCCCAGATCTGCCCTGTGTCCTCACGGGCCTCCCAGGATTTTAGCAGTGAGTGGGCAAGGGCAGCCCACGCAGGACAGGGCTTCCGGAGGCCAAACAGCAGTTTTCTGCCTGAGCTGTTTGCCTGCCACACTTCCCGTAGTCATCTCCGTTTCTGCTGGTTTGACAAACTTATCCAACAGGGAAACAGTAGACTTTTAGCACTTGTGCTAACTTTAATGCAGTCACATTAATCTCACTGAGTAAATCCACAAACTCCACACTTCGTTTTAATATCTGAACTCTCTAGGCCCATCTGCTTGTTAAATTTAGCGAAGGGTGTGTTTAGCCTCAGAATTTGCATTGTTTAAAAGCCTCCCTTGAGACTGGAGCTGGAGCCAAGCTGCCCGAGGAGACCTCTGAGCGTGTAAGCTAATGCTCTCACGGTGGTCAAGGTCAAGTTGTCCAGTCTCCTGCCTGCAGAATGAGCACTGATGGAGCTGCCATTTTGGGGGATCTATCCTAGGAACCCCTCTTTACAGTCAAGAAGTTTCTTCTGGAATCTAACCTAAATCTCATTTTATTTTGTCTCTCTTTAAGAAAGATAGAAGACAAAGAACAATTATCTTTCATGCTTGACTCAGAGACCCTTGACTCTCTGCTCAGCCTTGGCCAAACACTTCCTTCCAATCTTTGCGGGTTGCCTCCTTGCTTTCTCTCCTTCCAGCAGAACAATGCCCAACTATCCTGTTGGTAAGACGAGGAGAAAAGTAGCTGTTCATTGGGTTGGTGTGAAAATTAAATAAAGACTGCGGGGATGTACCTTGCCAAGTGCCTGGCATATGGTTCGTTTCAGTTGCTCTAGTTGACTAAGAATACATTTCATTTCCTGCCTACTTTTGTGCCATGCAGGGTTCCTGCTATTCCTCACAGCCTCTTCCGAGTAAAGCCCTCTGGCCTAGTGGGACATCCTTCTCGCTGGGCTGTTCTTGGGCCTCTCAAGCCTGTTCCTGGGCCCAGAGAGGCCAGGTGGGGCAGGTGCGAGCCATACCCCTCTGCTGCTCCCTAACCAGCCGACCAGGAGGCTTGGGCTCGGGAGAGAAATGTCTTTTCACGCCAAGGCCCTGGAGGGCATTATCTTTGTCTGTTTCTACATTGACCTCCCAAGAGCTCCCAGCTGGGACTACTGACTCCTGGGCTCTTCCAGGTAGATGAAGCAATGTCCTTGTACCTCACTAAGAGGGACCTGCAGCAGAGACAAATTGCTCTTGCTCCTGTGGACAGCCACCTGGATCATTGCTTTGTCTAGAGAGTAAAGTATGGAGTCATTATGACCCCCAAAGCCACAGAGAGCAAGGACTTCTGCGGTAGCTATTTTTTTCCAGATTAAAAAAAAAAATCTTTCTCCCTTTGAACCACAGATACCAGAGCAGAGTGGCTGAGCACAAGGATTGTGGAGCCGAACTGCCTAACTCTTGCCTAACTCTGCCACTGCGGGCACCCTCCCCTCCCCGTGTCTCCCTCTTCTCTATGGCACATAGGAAGTGTTTTTAAAAAATACTTGCTGTAATTTCCCTAGAGTTCTGAAGAAGTTGCCTAGTGGAGCTGTTTGATTTAAAATTTCCTCCCCTCCCTTTCTCCTGATCAGCATATATGCATATTGCTTGCCTGCTGTATGCTGGGTTCTGAGCTGGGTATTGGGGACAGAGAGTTGAATGAGACCAAAACGTAAAATAAAATCCCTGTCCTCCAGGTGGCCGCTGTCTGTTGGGGCCACCAACTGGCACACTAGTAATTGTGGTATCATGTGACTAGTGCTGCCTCGTTGATTGTGCAGGAGCAGTAAGAATCTAACAGGCTGAGGCTGTGTGGGGGTGAGCCAAGGAGTGTATCTGGCAAGACTTCCTGGAGGAAGGGGTCTGAAGTCTGAATCCTGAAATAGAGAGTCACAGTTGGTCAGGGAGCAACTGCTGGGGCCAAGGCATTAGGGTGCAGGAGCAGGGAACTGTGCTGGGGAGTGGCAGCCACAGGGAGGAGCAGCCCAGGATGAAGCAGTTAGTGCTGAAGTTCTCCCCAGTTGGTCTCTGGGCACCCTGGGCACTTTACAGCACCTGTGGCCACTGCCTCACCCTCCTCTCCTCTTAGATGACTTGCTACCCACCTCTGGAGTAGTGTCTCTTAAGTAGGAGTGAGCAGGAATACTCGAACCTCTTTGACTTGCTTGGGTGTGGAGGATGGGGATTGTATGTACCAGCAGGTGCTGATTCAGTAGGAGGCCCTGGACCTTTGTCTTTCAGACGCCCCCCAGAGATCCTGCTGTACCTTCCAGCTGAGGTCACTACTGCTGGGAGCCTGTGTACATTTTGGGCTTCTGCACCAGGGGTTGATGGGTCTTCCCTGCCTGACTCCTTGCAGTTTCTTGCTTTTACTTTTACAGAGTGACATTGTTTTTCCGAGAGAGTGAAAGGGAGAGAGAGAGAGAAACATCTATGTGAGAGAGATACATCGATTTATTGTTTCCTCTACGTGCCCTGACCGGGACCAGGGGTCAAGCCTACAACCCAGGTATGTGCCCTTGGCTGGACTCGAACCCGAGACCCGTCAGTCCGCAGGCCGATGCTCTGACCATGGAGCAAAACTGGCCAGGGTGCTCTTTGTTTTTTATTGACATTATTTTTTATTGGCATTAGTGTTCTTCATTCTTGCCTTCTGTTCCTCCAGAGGGAATCTCTGTGATCTCATTCTTTGGCTAATTTACTACTTTTAAAAAAGATATTAGATAGTGAAACTGGGGCACAAAGAAGTAAAAGTTGCCCGAGGCCCTGGAGAAGCCATCTCAGCTTGCTCAAAACGTCTTGCAGAGGCCTGAGTGTCCAGAGCCCCAGATGTTTGAGGAAAGGAGGCAGGGTCTGCTCCTCAGACTTTCCTCCTTGTCATCAGGAGGCCGTGTCCTATTGGCTTCCTCCGGGGGGTCCAGCCTGCACAGTCACAACCATTTTCCTGCTGCTCTGCTTTCTTGCCTGGATATCTGTTGTCCTAACAACATCTGCCTATAAATCCTGTCCCCGAGTGCAGGGTGGCTTCGCTGGGGAACATCGAAGCCTGAGACTAGCAGCCAAACCTTTACCATGGCTACATGAGGGTGTGATCACAACTGTGTGTGCTTGCTGGCGGGCATCCACACCTGCATCTGTGTCAAGGTTGTGTGCATGAGGTGGTCTCTGGGGTGGGAGGAGGGGTGACATTTGGCTGCTTTGGAAAGGTTTGTCCCAGAGCCCCTTCTGTAGGCTTCTGTTATAGCTCATTCTTAGTCTCTGGGAAGAAAAGAGATTGTTGTCTTGTCCATTCTGACATATAGGAGGTGCTCACTGAGTGTTTTGTGACTGACAGTGAGTGAATAATTACAAGGCTGTGTGGGTGTCACTGGGGTGCCACCTGGGACATGCAGAACACCTCTCGGGTAATACGGGGTCATTGACGTGTGCCTCTGCCTGTAAGAGCTGATATGATGGAGGGAGACAGCCAATGATGAGGTGCCACATTGACCGTCGTCATGGCCACAAAGTGCTCTCCCTCCTCTTTCAGACCACCAGACCACTTTAAGTGCTCGAGGTGGTCTGGAAGAGCAGAGCGAGATCAATACTGGCTGAAGTTTCCAGAGACTGCCTGGTGGAAAGGGGGAACTTGAGCTCGGTGTTGCCAGCTGGACAGGGCTTGTTTAGGAAGACAGAGGAGCGGTGCACATCAGTGTTCTAGGACAGTCCCTGGCCCCGTGGCATCAGCATCAGCTGAGAACTTGTTAGCTATGAAAAATTTGGGGCTGCACCCCAGACCTAGGAAACCAGGAGCTTTGGCGATGGAGCCCAGCAGTGTGTGTCTAACAAGCCCTACAGGTCACCCTGATGCTCATTGAGTGTGGTGGCTGCTGATGCAGAAGAAAGGGGTCTGATCTTCATATCAAAGACTAGGGGGCTGGGAAGCGACCTGGCTTGTTTTAAATTTCTGTCGGCACAGATGGAAGACAGGAGGGAGACGAGAAGACAAGCTAGGAGGCATCAAAGGAAGCAGGCCTGGGATGCTGAGGATCTCAGCTGGACTGGTGGTGGCCGTGGGAACAGAGAGTAGAGCCAGGTGGTCCTGTGCAGGGAGAGTGGACACACTTGGTGACACATTTGATCTTGTGCCACACTAAGAGCACTGTTTTCTTGAAAATGTTTAAAAATGACCTGTCCCCTGTCTCATTGTTATATGCTAATTGTGGGAAAATATAAGAGGGAAAACAAGGGAGCACGCAGAATTCCACCATCAGTATGACTATTGATATATTGGCCCCTTTTCTTCCTGTCCTTTTTCCTATGCATTTTTTTCTTTATGCAGCTGAAAGCATACCATATGTATCAGCTTGCACCCTGCATTCTTTGCTTAACATAATAAATGTTTCCTGATGAGCTTTCAGGCTGTCTCTTTTATTGTCACAGGAGCCCCATAAATTGGGCAGGACAGTGCTGCTCAAGAAAGAAAAGGAAACTTGCTCCATGAACTTCAGACAGTTGAGAAGTCTCTAGTTAAATGACCTGGGTTCTTCAACTCATAAATTATACGGGAAAAAAGAAAAGAAAGGGGGAATCTGTAGATTAAAAATAGACTTAAAACACAAACACCACCCAAGACTATAGTGTCCAGGGTTGTACATTTGAGTGACAAAGAAATGCAAGGGAGTGATTACTGCAAAAATCAGCTGGTGGCATGGGGAGAGGGTTTTGCAGTGGCTGGCCCAGTTTCCTTTCTTGACGTGAGTGGTTACAAGGTGTTCGCCGTGTTCATTAAATTCATTCATTAAACTTACACTTGTTTTGTGCAGTTTTCTGTATCCGTTTTATTTTATTATTATTATTTTAAAAAGGTTAAAAGGAAAAAGGAACTTGCTCAAGGATCCATGGGGCAGAGCCAGGACCAGAACCCAGGTTCCCAGCTTCTTCCTTCAGGTTTTCATTTCCTGTTGTTCCCACACTTTGTGGGTTGTTGACTCACTCCCCTCCCAGCCCCCAGCTCTGAATCTGGGGTTTGCCGGAAACACTGAAGATGTTCAGCTCATTTTGGTTGACTTTCAGGGCCAAGCTGACACAACTTGAGGCAGGGAGTGGTGATGCCCCTTTGACTCAAATGGGGAAATTCTTTAGAGGATTGGTTAAATCAGGAGTGAAGGTGGTGTAGCCATTTCATATCATTGTATGTGATAGGTGTTGCAGGGGTGGGAGGTGCCTTGACAATTTTTCTCTCTGGTTAGTTCGGTGATACAGATCCAAACACCCAGTCATCATTTGCATTCTCAGAACCCCTTTCCATTCATTTCCTTAGCCGGTCATCAGGTTCCTCGAAATGAGGGTATTTTTACTTTAATAACCACCCCCCCTATACACACACACATACCCCTGCCTCAGCTGCCCTTTTCCCCTGACTCATTCCAATTGCTCTGGAGAAGCCCAAGGAAGCAGTGCCAGGCCCATCATGGGGCACACTCTGGAATGGGGACAGCAGATGAACCCTGACTGCTAAGCACCCCCTTCCTCCAGGCAAAGCAAATTGGAGGGCCTTGGAACCTGTGCATGTTGAAACCAGAACCTGGGCTCCTGACTAGACTGTTTCTCTCCCCCTGGGGAACCAGACCAAAGCTTTGATTTTGGATGAACAGGGCCTAGTGCTCACCCTAGCTGCATGCCCAGGAGAAGGGGACTTTGCACTTACCCACCCTTTCCAGAAGATGTGGAAGGGCTCCTTTGTTGGGGATCAGTTGTCCACAGTCCTTGGTCACCCACGAATAACTGCAATGAACCCCTCCAGTCTTCATACTGCTAAGGAGGAGGGCCCCCCTTTGAGTTCTAGAATAGTACTTTGATAGAATTCCCTGCAATGCAGGAAATGTACTGTTCAGTGATGCCCACTAGCCTAGGTGGCTCTTGAGCAGTTGAAATATGGTGATGCATCTGAGGATTGGAATTTAAAATTTTATTTTAATTAACATTTAAATTTATCATCCTAGCAGGTTTGGCTCAGTGGTTAGAGCATCAACCCACGGACTGAAGGGTCCCGGGTTCAATTCCAGCCAAGGGCACCTGTACCTCCGTTGCAGGCTTGATCCCTGAAGCCCCTGGGGCGAGTACAGGAGGCAACCAATCGATGTGTCTCTCTCACATCGAAGTCTCTCTCTCTTCCTTCCACTCTCTCTGAAAAGCATTGGAAAAAATATCCTCCGGTGAGGATTGAAAAAATAATAAAATAAACTTATTTTGCCACATGTGACTAGTGGCTACCATATTGGACAGTCCAGTTCTAAGAGTGGGTCCCTGCGAGGGCTGTAAGTGGCCAAGTCGAGATGTTGCAGAGCTGCCTGCCTCCTTTGCACATACACACCCGTTACACATTCCAGGATGGCCCTGGATACCAGGTCCTTTTGCAACCAAGTCCACTGTTTACATTTTCTTATCTCGAGGGAGGCAGAGTGCTTCTGACTACAGATATGCCCTGTGCGCAGCTCCCCTGTCCTCACACAGTTGGAGACGAGCAGGGAAAGACCTCAGGAAACCATGGGCCTGAGAATCTGAATCCATCAGTCACAGCCTCCCAACCTGCTGGCCCACCCTGGCCCACCCTCGCTGCTTTTTGCTTTTCCCCTTTGGGAAGAAGTGATCTGGTCTCAATCGATGCCTGGTAACTGGTTGACAGGCTCGCCTGTATGAATAGGCCCAGTCACCAGGGAGGCCGGCCCATGCTGCAGGCTTGATCTTGTTTCCTATTCTGGGTGGAAATGCTTGGCCTTGAGTAAGAGGGGTTTTCGCCTTCTGCGTGAGGCGGAGGCGGGGCAGCTCTTGGTTTCTTTTTATATATGTATTTCTTTTTGAGTAAGGTGGGTGGTGGGACTGAAAGCACACTATTTATTGAGTGGGTCCTATTTCCCCCACCCCCACTTTCCCACTGCCTAGCACCTGGGAGTGCTCTGCGATGTTTGCTGAATGAAGGAGATGTCTGCCTGCCAGAGCACCCTCTAGGACAGACGGCTTATTCTCTCTCTCCTCCACCCTGACCTCCCCTTTTTTTCCCCCTGATATAGGCACACCATCTCCCCTCTCCCCTCCCCTTCTATCCAAGGCTTTCCAGTGCATGCCTTATTTGCTGGCACACTAACCTTTTCTAATGTATCATAGCCCAGCTATTCCAAATGCCTCAGAAAATATCCCTGCACCGCCATCTCCCCCAAGCCTCGTGGCATGTGTGACTCTGCAGGCCATGTGAACAGTCCTCATCAACAGGGGTGTCATTGTCCCCTGGCCCACTCCACGCAGATGGGGACAGAGCTCCTCTGTGCAGGCAGGATTTCCTGTGTGCTGGCTGCCGTCTCTGAATAGTCCAAGTAGTGCCCCCTTCTGCCCGGGGATTCAGTCTCTTCTACAACTCAGTGCCTCGTCCTGCCTGATTTCTCTTTATATATTTTTATTGTGGTAAAATATACATAACGAAAAATTTACCATTTTAACCCAGTGGCAATTTCATGGCACTGTATATTCACAATGTGGCGCAATCGTCACCACTATCCGTTTCCAGCACTTGTTCATAATCCCAAACAGAAAGTCTGTGCCCATTAAACAATAACCCTCTATTCCTCCATCCCCTCAGCCCCTGGTCACCTCTATTCTGATTTCTGTATCTAGGAATTTGCCTATTTTGAGTACATGATAAAAGTGGAATCATACAGTATTTTTCCTTTTGTGCCTGGCTCACATCACTTCGCATGATTTCAGGGTTCTTCCATTCTGTAGCATAGACCAGAATGTCATCCCTTGTTCTGGCGGAATAATATTGTGTTGCGTGTATACACCACATTTGTGGTTTATCCATTCACCTGTGACTGACGCTGGGGCCTCTGTGATAATGCTGCTGTGAGCATGGGTGTGTAAATATCCATCTGAATCTCTGCGTTCAGTTTTTTGGGGTATATACTTAGGAGTAGAATTGCTGGGTCATCGAGCAGTTCTAGGTTTAACTTTTTGAGGAACCACCCAACTGTTTTCCACAGCAGCTGTACCATTTTACATTCCCACCAGCGGTGTACTTTTTTGAGCTGCAGAAATAATGCATGTTTGTCGTAAAAACTTCAAAGGACCCAGGGGTGCGTGAAGTAAACAGCACGCGACCCTACTCCTTAGACAACTGCCCCCCAGCATGTGGTGTGTCTTCCTGTGCATATCCAAATATACAAGGACGCTGGAACAAAACTGTCGTGTAAACGTGGCTCTGCGACCTGGTTTTTCATTTCATTCCAGGTTGGCACTGCATGCCAAGGTCTTGGCTGCATGTCTTTCCATGGAGTGGACGTACCTGGTGTTCCTTATTGGTTACTGGGTTTTGAGAGACAAGAAGGAGCGTTCCCTTTTTTGCTCTCACAAACCACCGTACACTCATGGCTTTGCACACCTGGGCCACCGCTTCCCCAGCCCCTTTGGGGAATGTGAGCTGAGCTTGGCATTGGGGAAGCCACGCAGCCCAGAACCTCCTTCCCTGCCAGACTCAACTTTTCCCAAGTTGCTCTCCGCTCCCAAGGCAGCTAAACTAAGCTGAGCTGTGAGCGTCTGTGTAAAGGTGGGCCACCCACCTGGCCTGAACTAGCTGGCAGCCTGGCCTGGCATGCCCTCCCCTCTGGGAGGCAGCCTTCTCGGAAGTAATTTGGAGCTGGGTGGAGAGGTGAGCAGGGGCTGGAGAGAGAGCGCGAGAGCGAGAGCGAGAGGGAGAGGGGTAGCTATTAGTAGCCTGGGCTCTGGGTATGGGGATTTCTCTTTTTCTTTTTGAGTCTACGAGAAGGTGCTGTGGAACCATCGATGCATGCGGTCCCCTCACATTTGCTCAGAAAGACCCAGCTCAGTCATGTCAAAAGGCCACCTTTCAAGCCTGTCTTTCACCAGCGCTTCTCTACAGAGCCTCAGGCAGCTGGTGGGAGAGTACAAAGAGGCCTGGAAAATCCATAAACTGCAAAATCAGCCCCTGCGTCTTGGCCACCTGACTCTGTTTATTGCTTCCTGTCCCCGAAAGCCCTTTACAAACAGAGACTTTAAGGGGGGTGAGTGGGACCTGTGGGTGGCCTGCCCCTACCAGGCAGAGGTGCCACAACACAGATGCAAAAGGCAGCTTCCCTAAACAGGCCGCCACCTACCGTGGAGCCTGGGGAAGGTGGGAAGGAGGGGTCTGAGAGCGAGAGAAGACCCCCCAAAGGAGGGCAGACCCCCAGAGAGCTGTTTACTTTGTAATTGACAAAGGACAAGAGTCCCATTTCTCCCAATTTCCTCAAGGGCCTGGAGGTTAAGCTCTAATGAGGTGCAGGAGGGGAGCAGAGTGAAACCTTACCCTTTGGCTGACCCCCGAGAGGTGGGGAGGGGAGCAGAGCCCATTCCCTGGGACCTAGGGACAGTCCTGGTTCCAAGGGCCTGTGGGGCTTGCTCAAAGCCTGTTTTATTCTTGTTGTTTGTGTTACTTTTTTTTTAAACATTATTCCTTGTAGACAGACTTTTTCCATACAAAACGTTGCCGTGGACACAGTGTTTCCGGGCCGCAGGGGGTGCCTGTGAGGACTGTTCGCTGTTCTCGCCTTGCATCTGGGAGGCACAGAGAATGGGAGACACCTGCATGATTTGAGAAGGGGGGAGGGGATGCAGGAAGGCAGTCTTCCCAGAGCTGGGGTTGCCCCTCCTAGCTTGATGTGGGGAGCATCTTTCATCTCTGGGACCTGGGGCTCCCACCATGGTTGTAGTACTTCAGAGTTCCCACACTCCGTCAGCTGCCTTTCTGCTTCCTTTCGTTGCTTGGCTTCCCTGATTTGGAGGACGACTGACCACAGAGCCCCCTTGTCCCCCCAGTGGAAGGCCTCCCTGCTCTGAAAAGCAGTGGAGCTAGGTTGGCCTGTACTCTCTCTGCGTGGACCCAGCGGGTGTGAGGGCTGTGGGTTTGCTGGTGCTTTCCCTCAGGGGACCTGTGTGTGTCTGAGCCTGTGCCTTTGGTTGTGCAATTCTGAGCCTGCCCCACCCTCCCAGCTCCTTCCTGAAAGTGAAAAGCTACAGTCCTTGCTCAAGAACAAAGGCCCCAAGCTCAGCCCTGCATGTTAATGATTTTCAAGTGAGGCCACTTCCTCCTGCCAGGCCTTGACTCACTCAGGCTGCTGTGGTTGTGGTCAGGATGGAAACACAACTTGACCAGAGCCCAGACTGGGACAGGGAGGCCCTGCTGGGGTGAGACTGGGAGCCCGGAGCGGTCCCGCTGTGGTGCTGAGGCATGTGGCGGGACTGGCCTGCCCGGCTGTGAGCTGGGTGCACCCACTTTTTCCCCATCTCCCTGCTGCTGGGCCTGCTCCACAAAGGCGCTTCTCTCCTGCTCCAGGCTGCCTGGATGTGGGACTATTGCCAGGCAGATTCTACGTTCCCACCCTTCTGGAGCCTCAGTTTTTCTCTTTGCCCCATGCAGAGGCTCACCACTGTGAGCGGGGTGACAGTGCGGTGAGTGGTTGAGAGTGTGGGCTCTGGGGTAGAATCCTGACTCCACCACTTCCTGGCTGTGACACCTCAGGCAAGTTGTTTAATTCCCCTGTGCCTCAATTTCCTCATTGCGAAATAGCACTCCCTACCTCGCAGTTCTGTTGTGAGGGTGCCGTGGAGGTCACGTGCCTTGCATGGTGCCACACTGCCCCAGCATTGCAAACTTAAGTGCCGTGCACATGTAAAGCACAGTCATTTAGGACAGTCAGTACACTCAGAGTGAGAGAAGAACCTATTCCAGGATTCTTAAATGACTAGGATCAGCAGACCCCGGGTATAGCTCACAGCTGTTCCCGCTGCCTGTCCTTCCCTTTTGGTAAGTTTGTGCACACACAGGTTCACCGTACACAAAGGTAGCGTGGATCAGAGTTCACCCCGTGTCCATGGGCTCTGAGTCTGATAACCCCCACATTCCACACTCAAGGATCCGTAGACCTGAAGGATGAGTGAGTCATTTATTTGTCACTGGCAAGCAATGCTTGAGCACTAGGGGAACACGGGTTTTAATGGTGCTTTCAAGGAGCCAAGGAAATGAGGAACGCGTAGCTGCTTTTGGAAGGTCCCAGCTACTGCTGGACGCTTCCCGTGCCGTCACCTCTTACCCCTTAAGTCTGGATAACCTTGTAACAAATGTAGGCTGGAGCCATTTTGGCTACCTCCTCTATCTAACCTACCCCTTGGGCCCATTCTGTGATGGGAGGGACAGGGTCCCCACATCCCAGGCTGCTGCTTCACCATGACAGACAGAGCTGGGCGAGTTCGGGCTTGTAGGGTGACTTGGCAGTGCCTTTGTCTGATGACTGTTGACTAAGACCAGGTGTGGGACCCAATGTTTACAGAATCTGGCGGGCTCAGTCTGGAATGAAGAAAGTAGATATTCATGGGGCCAGGGAGGTGTCGTGGATAATCCAAAAGGCATTTGTTTAGGGCCCGGAGCCAGAGACAAGGTATTTTTGCCGATCTCCCTAAATCAAGCAATTAGGAGCTTTTTTAATGTGAGCCTTCAGTGTATATTGGCTGCTACAGAGACTGAATAGTCCATGAAATTCAGTTCATACACTTGTGGACCATCTGGGGACTCAGGTCAGACCCAGAGGATGTCAGGGGTTAGAAAGGGTCTTGGAGATCATATCGTCCTCCTGGCCCATTTTTCAGGTGGGAACCTGAAGGTCCAGGAGATAAAATGACTTGCCTAAGATCACTTGGCTGGTTTGTGATGGAGCTAAAACCAGAATCCAGGGCTCTGAACTGCATCACCCTGCAAAGTCATGGTCCTCACACTTTACAGGGCATCAGACTAAACTTGGGAGCTTGTTAACATGCAGATACCAAGGCCACACCCCCAGAGATTCTGATTGAATAGTAGGATGGAGAATATGTGTTCTTAGCAGACACCTCAGGGGAGTCTGATGAAGTCTCACCACCCTCTGAGGTACAACGCTAGAGAGCATTTGCTTCTCAGACTGACAGAGAAGTACATTTTCATTTCTGGGAGGGCAGCTTGGCACCAGTGGGGGAAACACAGAGGGACAAACAGCTTGGGAGATGAGAGCACATGGGGTTAAACCCAGGCTTTAAAACACTTGCAAGTAACTGCTGTGTCAGTTGGGATGTGGCGCAGTCCTGGACAGCCTCTAGGTCACACACAACTCAGTGTCCCTATCTGTAGAATGGCTCTGATAAAGATAGAAGGTGATAATCTACAGCCCTGGGTTATCATGAGGATTAACTGACATCATGCCCCGGTAACACTGCGCAGCACTCAGGAAATGGCAGGCTTTCTGATTACACATAATTGCTGGATGGAGCGGGTGAGGGCAGACTTCTGCTTCATGTCTTTATAGAATGGGCTTCCGCTGAGAATTTCATTTCAAGGAAGGGGTCTGGTACTGTAGCTAAAGAAAGGGCACGGGGCCTTCCTGCCCTGGGGGACTGGGATGCAGCCACCTCCTGCAGAGGCGTCATCATGGTTTGTATCTTGTACAGTGGTGTCTTTCTCCTACCCTGATCCATTTTCCCACCCCACTCATGTCCCTGAATCCCTGGGAGGTTTCAGTGAGGGGAAAGGTCAGACTGAGTAGGGACGATTTCTCTCCATTTTCTAGAGGTGGAGACTGAGGCCCCCTGGAGGCAAAGAAAGCAGGTTGTGGGACCCCTAGGAGCTCCTGCCTCCTCCCGTTGATTGTCAGATTTGAGGGCTAGGCCTACCAGCCCCATCTGGCCTGAGATCCTTCCTTGCACTCCCTTCCAGGAGCTGGTCCTGCAGGCAAGCAGGAAGCTGGTACCTTGGCTAAGATGTCCCACTTCCCAGTTCTGGCCAGTTTTGCTGCAAGTCAGGTCACCCCCACCTTACTGTTGCTGTACCACGTGCTATGAAAACTATTTTGGGCAAAGATGGGGAAGAGACAGGGGTCCTGGGCCACATCTGGCCCTGCCTTCAGCATAGTGAAGGGAGCGGCTTGCAGGGTGGACTGTGGGAAGGGTGAGGGTGCTGTTAGTGCACATCAGTGTGGATTTAGGAGACTGGCTGTAATTTTAAAAACAGCTTCAGTGTTGGGTGGAGAGAGAAGTGGATTGAGTGGCAGGGCTGGATGGGATTGTTTAGAAAAAATCTAAAGCAGGTGTCTGTGTCCTGTAGCTGAGGGCCTGAAACCAGCACTGGGTGTGTGTGAATGGGTTTGAGTGAGCTGGTCCTCGGGCACACACAGGCACGTGAGCTGGTTTGGAGTGTGCGCCCGCACTGGCCCAGGAGTCTCGAAATTGGGGTTCAAATCCCAGCACTGTGGCTGAGTTCCCTGACCTTTTGCAACACACACCAGAGGAAGTGAGAGCATGAGGTTTCCTCCTGCCTTCCTAACCACGGTCTCTCCAGGGGGCATGTGTGGGTGGGTAAGTATGTGAAGGGGAGGCCATGTGGATGAGGGAGGGCTTCAGGAGGGGAGGGGAGGCCTGGCAGCTGGCCTCTGGGCAACTCCTTTGCGGCTGTGGAAGGGGAGCTGGGGCGGAGGCGAGGAGAAGGGAGTAGCCTGTGGTTGGAGGGAGAAGCTGGGCTGGTAAGTGACTCTGAACAATCTCATCTGCTGTCTGGGCTGGGCCCTTCTCACTGGGGTGGAATTTCTGATGGTGTCCTGGCTGCCCGATGTGAGCCATTGCTCCCCCCCCCCCCGCCCCGCCCCAGCCCCAGTTGCCTCCTGGACAGATGCGACGCTGCTGTGCCCCAGTGGGCCCTCCATCTGGAGCTGGGGCTCTGGCCATCACCTTGCCCACTGGGCCTTACTCTCCGTGGCAACCCCACCAGGGAGTGGACGGGTCCCTGACCATGAGTGATGGGGGTGTGCCAGGGGAGGAGTGGTGCCTGGTTGCCAGAGGCAGGACTGCAGAAGGCCTCAGAGAAGTCGAGGCAGGAGGGATTGAGTTGGGATTCTAAGGATTACAAAAGTTTTAAAGCCCTGGAGGCTCTATGGTTCACTTTCTCCTTAAGATTTTCTATCATCATTCAGTTTTTGTTTCTTTGGTTTTGTTTTTCTTTCTTTAAATTAGAGGCAGTATAAGGTAGAGATCATGGGGTATGGGGCAGACTGTTGGAATTCAGATTTTGGCTCTGTCACTGACTGTGTCACCCTACATGAGTTATTTAAACTCTCTGAGCCTTGGTTCCCCTTTCTGTAAAGTGGGTATAATAATTGCCTTACTGTGGGGTTTGATGAGATTATACATACCAAGTGCTGAGAAAGTACATGGACATAGTAAGTGCTCATAGGTATTTGCTATAATTATTACTAAATTCATGTCCATTCTAGATAGTACACATATGCAAAAAGAACATAAATAAAACATTGGCAAGGCTGTCATTTGGATATTCTTTATAGATTACTTGCTGATTTTATTTTAAAATTAATAAATGAACATGAAGCAAAATATACAGGGGTTTACAGAGGAAGTCACCCTGATCTGTCTCTAATGACCTCATACTCCCCAGTGGCAACCTGCATGATCAGTTTCTCATGAATTCTTTCAGAGAGCTCTTCCGCCCCGTACGTGCAGACATACACACACCACAGTGCACGACACAGACACATCTTGGTTTATCGCACTTCACTTTATTGCACTTCACAGATGTTGCGTTGTTCACAATTGAAGGAAGACCCTCTACCAGCAAAAAGATTACAACTTGCATAATTGTGATAGTCACTTTGTTACGGAGGTCTGGAACCAAACCTGCTGTATTTCCGCCATGCCTGTAGTGACTATACTTACGTTTTGTGTCTTGCATCACTCCCCTTAGCAGTAAGTCTTGGCATAAAGACATATAGAGATGCCTCTTTTTTGTTTACTGTTGTATAATATTCTATTATATATAGTATATGAACACCATAGGAGTGGAGTTAGGATCAGTGGGTGAGTGCAAAGAAGTGTGTGTTAGTGTGGGAGGAAGGGGGCAGGGGTTGGGACTTCTGGCCCCAGGACCCTCCACTGCTCACCCTGAGCACCCAGCCCTAATCTTGGTTCCTTGGGCTGGATTCCCAGGGCATTTTCAGATAGTAAATGGAATACTAAATGTGGTGGTATTGACCGACCACCTGTCCCAGGGGCACAGAGACATCTCCTGTGGCTGTCCAGACTTTGGGGCTCAGCCCCAGACCATGCAGGCCCCACCTGTGAAGGGGCCTTCACCCTGACTGCCTGAAAGAGAGGCCCAGGGAGGGGCAGGTGGCTCCCAAGGGGCTGGACCTGGGCCAGCATGAGCTCATGCCTGGAGCCAGCCCAGCTTCACTGCCATGCACCTGAGCTTCCAGTGGCTCCCTTCTCCCAGTTTGGGCCGTTGCACTCGGTCCCGGCCACGCACACATTCAGGCCAGCCCAGAGGGTGTGCTCAGCCCTAGGGCTTCCAGGTGGGGTGGTGAGGTTTGATCTCCTCCCATACGCCCCTGTTGAGTGTCTTGGCTGAGCTGGTGATGTCTGTTAATGGAGAGAGGGATTGTTGTGATAATAGTCCCAACCATCTCAGGTAGAGATGGAAGACAGTTGGCTGCCGGGGCAACTTGATAACCTTGGTGGGGTAGGGAAAAGGTTTTTGTAAGGAAACTGCCAGGGTTCTTTCCTTCCTGATGAGGCTTTGCCTGAAGGCCCCTCTCTCGCTCCCCCAGCCTCTGCGGTTCACACGCAGATACTGAGTTTTTGCTGAGTGCCCAGCCCTGTGCTCAGCTCCAGGGAAGACAGAAGGGTGGTCAAGCCCATGGATTAAGAGTGTCTACTCCGGAACCAGACCTCCTGGGCTCAAATGTCAGCTTGGCCATTTAGCTGTGTGACCTTAAACAAGTTACTCGACTCCTTCTATCTATAAAGTGGAAATAGTGGTGGTAGTAAGTACCTCGCAGGGCTGTAGAGAGGATGCAGAGTTAACATGTGTATTGCACTTGGAAGAGTGGTTGGCATGTCAGGAAGCAGGCATTGGTGCTATGTTATCATTATTACTATTATTGCCATTAGCTACCGAGGTCAGCCAAACAAATGACATGGTGCTCGGGCCCGAGGAGCTTCATCTTGGATCTTTTCAACTGGAAGGCAGAGTTGGCTTTTTGATTGTGCCTTTTATGGCAGCCAAGCCTGACATTTGGGCCTCAGGAGCAGACATAAATGATGGTGTCCTTAGGACTGAGGCTGCGGGGCCAATCCTTCCATAGGGGAAGGACCTTATTACCTTCATTTGACACCTCGTGCCTTAGCCCTTGCCCGACAGCCCCCAGTGGCTACAGACCTGGCTGCAGAAGTTGGGGCAAGAGAGAGAAAAATTAGGAGATAATATGTCTCTTTCCCTTCTACAGAGTTTTAAAATGTTTTTTTAGGGGCGGAAGATGTTTTTTCTGCCCCACCCTTAGATTAGACTAAATGATGGGGGATTGGTCCAGAGAGGAAAATGGCTCACCCAAGATCACACAGCAGGGCATGGCAGAGCTGTCTGTCTCTCCCTCCCTCCCTCCTCCTGCTCTCAGGTCCACCCAGGCCTCCTTTCCCCCGTGGCCGTGCCCAAGGGTCCTCTCTGCCCGTCCTGACTCCCACCCCACCCTGGAGGTGGGCACAGATGTGGCCGCCCAGGAGCTCCAGGCACCTAGGGAATGGGGCTGGCTTGTTGCTGCCCCAGCAGCTGTGGCCGTTTGAGTTTCCATTAAGCCATTTCCGAGCCTTGGGCAGGAGCTGGAGCCTCGGCATTTAAAGGTCACTCGGCTTTTGAAGCTGCAGCGACATTAATAGCTTGGGAAGAAAACAAGCCTGTGCAGGGGCAGGAGGACAAGACGCCTCTGTGAGGGCTGTGTCCTCTGCCCCCGCCCCCACTGGAAGCTCACACGCACACACACACTTACACGCGTGCGCGCACGCCACACACACACACACACACACACACACGACCCTGAGAGCCTCTCTGTCTCTTGTCCCCCGTCTCCCTTCATTTCTCCCCCTTTTGGGGCCTCTCCAGCTCAGAAGCCAAGAAGCTGGGCAGACTTCCCCGTGCCCCACCCCCGCCGCGTCTGAGGTGACAATTGGATCAAGGATGCAGCTGCCCCAGCCCAGCAGCCTCTCCATTAACGCTGCCATTACCCACTTGAGGTTTCCCCAGAACTGAGCCGTGGTTACACAAGCGTCCCAGGGGTCATATGACCTCATTCTGGCCAGGCCGGCTTTTGCAGCCTGGATTCCTGATGGGACAAAGTTAGCCTGGGCCTACTCTTGTACGGGAAACGAAAGGGCTGGCAAGCAGGTTGGGTCTCGCTTGCCAATTCTAATCACTTGGTAGTGGCTTGCCCAGAGTGCTTTGGTAAAAAAACAGTTCTGAGGACAGTAATACCTGGGTGGATTAGTGATGTCTGCCAGGTACACAGGAAATACATTGATGGCACGTGTGCCTCGTACTTCCTACCTCGGGAATAAGTTATTCTGACTCTCTCGAATCTTGGGTTCTAACTAAGGTCCCTGGGGTGGTTGGGTGGTTCCTTTCCCTTTTAGTCAGTCCAAGGGTGGGGGTGGGGCAGATTCTTGGGTTCTGAGAGAGAAGCTGCTGTTTGCCCTTTCCTTAGGCGCAGCCATGGCCTGAGCCCTGGGACACCACCTAGTGGCCTGGCATGGTGGCACCAGGCTGGGCCCAGATCTTAGACAAGACAGCGAGTCCCTCTCCAGGCTGTGATCAAAGCAATTACAGATGGATCACTAGATCCTATCTGTCCCTTGTCCCTGTCCCTTGGGGGTTTTCAGAGAGGGAAGCCAGGGGTGTGTAGGGACAGAGCTGGCCTGGGGCAGTCCCACCCACCTTCAGAAGAGTGAGGGGGTGGGCAGGGAAGTGCTGGCAATTGGGACCTCTGGCCTTCCACCCCCACCCCTTTTAGTCCCCACCTTTCAGAGGTGAGTCCTGGTCCTCATGGGGGGCAGTGGAAGGTCAAGTCAGATCTTGAAGGGGGTTGACCTCCTGCCCTCTGGAGCTGATGCTGGCTTGGAAAGAGGACCAGCCGTGTTCCAGCCTCAGGCCAGGCGATGAAGGCTCATGGGACCTTAAGCATGTCACTGGACTGCCTTGGCTCCAGTTGCTTTGTCTGTGAAGGGGGATGGATAGCCATGCATGCCCCTATGTCAGTGGCTTGTCATGAGGACTAAATGAGAACATTGAGGAGAAAGGGCTTTGGAAATGAAAAGGCCCCCACCCGCCATTGCTATGAGCCCCAGGAGGAAGGGAAGGGAAGACGACCCAGTTATTGTGCTCCTGCATCTCCCCTTCCCTTCTTTACTTACCCACCTAGCAAACACCTGTTGACAGAGCCAGGCGCTCTTTCAGGCACTGGGGGTGCCACAGTGAATAGAGTGAAGACCTTGCCCTCACGGAGCGTACACTCAAGTGAGGAAGATGGTCAGTGCCAATTAAATATAAAATTTCTCTGGTGATCTGTTTCATGAGGATAAAGGGTTAGGGAACGTGGCAGGTGGGGTAGGTAGTATTGCCTCCCTGATAGGGTGATGCTTAGCAGAAGGACTAGGAGGAAGGGAGGGAGGCAGCCATGTAGCTGTTTGTGAGAAGCACATAGCAGATGGTGGGACGGGGCAGTGAAGAGGCTCCCGGATGGGAGCCTGCAAGGCTCGTTGATGGTCTAGCAAGGGTCCAGTGTGGCCAGAGTGAGGGAGGGGAGGGACTGAGCATGTGTGTGTGCCTGTGTGTGCCTGTGTGTGCCTGTGTGTGTGTGTGGTTTGATGGCAAAGTTGGAGAGGTGGTGCAGGCAGGACCATGTGGGGCTTCATGGGCCACGATAAGGCGCCTCTGGGTAATGTTCTGAGAACATGAGGAGCCACTGGGGTTTGAGGCAGAGGAATGACATGAAGCAATGGGGATGGCAGGAAGACAGAGTAGGGGTGGCAGCAGTGGAGGTGGTGAGGAGGGGCCGGATTCTGGAATCATTTGGAAGACAAGGAAGACTGGATTTGCTGCAGTTGAGTGTGGGGTGTAAGACAATGTGAGCACTCAAGAATGACTCCCAAGTGTTTGGCCTGAGCCATGTGGAGTTTCCAATGACAGAGGAGGCGAGGAGGAGCAGGCTGGGGTTGGAAGAAATCACAGCCTGTAACATTGGAGCTGCTGTTGGACATCCAGAGGGATGCAGCATGTTGGATGGGCAAGTGTGGGGTTGAAGCGTGTGTTCCAGGAGACTTCAGGGCGAGAGAATTCGGGGGCCAGTATTCAGTGTGTAGATGGAATTTAAAGCCATGGGAGTGGATAAGATTGTTGAGGGCGTGTGTGTAGTCCAGGAAAAGGGCTAAGGCCTGTGGCTGAGGCCACACCATCCTGTCTCATAGGGTGCTTACTGTGCTCCAGGCACCCTTATAAGTTCTATCACAACACCCCCTGCCAGGTAGGTATTACCCCTGTTTTTGCAAACGAGGAAGCTGAGGTTCAGAGAAGTGAAATAATTTCTTCAAGTCACACAGTCTTTTTTTTTTTTTTTTTATCTGTATTGATTTCAGAGAGAGGAAGGGAGAGAGAGAGTGAGAGATAGAAACATCAATGATGAGAGAGTCATTGATCGGCTGCCTCCTGCAACCCCCTACTGGGGATCAGCCCGCAACCCGGGCATGTGCCCTGACCGGGAATCGAACCCTGATCGCCTGGATCCTAGGTCCATGCTTAACCACTGAGCCACGCCCGGCCGGACAAGTCACACAGTCTTATTAGGCCCATCAGAATGGGAGCCTAGGACTCTGGCTCCTAGGCTCTCACCTCCCCCTTTGTGGACCCTACCTGGCCCTTCAGGAGACTGGCTGGGGTGACTTTGGGCAAGGTCAAGAGAACAACACTGGGGCAGCTTGCCTACCTCTCTGGGCCAGGAGGGAGTGACTCAGGCCTTGGCTGTCTGCTCAGGCTTAGAGTGAAGGCTGGCCGTTTGCCACCCCCTGCCAGGCCTGGATTCCTTTACTGGGAAGGGAAAGGCCTGGCTCCCTGGGACCTGGGGGAGGACAGGTGTGTGATTTCTGCTTTCCACTCCCCAGGTCACTGAACAACAATGAGTTCAGGAGAGCCTCTGAGTCAGCCTTCAAGACATCTAACGGGCTTAGCGGGTTTGGTTCACTTTCTTCTTCAGAAGCCAGCCAGGGTTATCTGTTTCCCTGCCAGTGCCCAGCAGCAGAGGTTCAGAGAGGTGAAGTGGGTTCCCCAAGGTCACAGAGCCAGCTTTGGGCACAGCCAACACACAACCCTCCTGCCTTTCCTTCCTCAGTGCTTGTCTGGGTCACATTTCCTCTGCTGGAATGTTGGCCAGGCTGTGCCTGGCCTGTGAGCCTGGGGCACACATGGCTGCATTTCTGAGGTTCCTTGGCTCTTAGCCCTACAAGCCTGACTTGGCAGTTTTGGGTCTTAGGTAGTAGGTTCCTAATTCTGGCCTCTCTGTGTACTGGCTGTGTGACTTTGCCCAAGTTACCTAACTTCTCTGAACTGGCTTCCACAGCTATGAAACGAAGAGATGATAACATCTACCGCTGGAGTTGTTATAAAGATTAAATGTGAAAGTGCCTGGCATAGCTCATAAACCTAAATCCTGCCTTAATTCTTTCATGTGCTTTAAATTGCTTTTCATTTGAGCTGTGCTGCTTGCAAAAGGCAGCCTGGGACAGAGATGACTCTGATCCTGAGGACAGCCCTTCTCCCTCCTCCCAGTCTCGATAGCCACACCTCAGCCCTGGCCTCAGATTGCACTTGAGTTTAGTGAGAGGGGGAGGGGGATGGTCCTCTGAGAGGTGGGGGCCTCAAGCCAGGTCTGGTGCTAATTATAGGCAGCCTGGCTTGGGAATCTGTGAATCCTTGCAGAGTCCTGTGAAAATGGTATTTCTGTACATCAGATCCTTTGCCCTGCATTTCCCATTACTGTTTCTGAGCCACTTTCTCTTCATGTGCTGGCTTAGAGTTGTTAGCTTTTTACATGTCACGTAAAAAGTCAAAAAGACTTTTTGAGAAAGGACTAGGCACTGGGTGCCAAAGGGCGTTAGGACTAGGCACTGACCCCCATGTATGATGACACCAGGACAGCAGATGGCAGCCCAGGGCACTGGCTTCTGAGGCCTCCTGGCCCTGAGGTCATTGTTAGAGGCCTCAGGGCAGGCTTCAGAGCCCAGGACAGAGGCAACCTCCAGGGTGGAGTCCTGTCTTGGAGGACACTCTGGCAGTCAGAGCAGCATCCTCCAAACTTCCAATGTGTTGGGGTGTGTGTGGGGAGGGATTGGGGTGTCTAAAGCCAGCTGTGGGAGGCCATGTCATACTTGGCTTCCTTCCTATGTTCATTCTCATAACAGAATTCTTGGATGGATCATTTGAGGTCATTCCCTCTGTGTCTCCTTGTGAAATGGCTTGGCCTCTCTGGGCTGTGACGTGCTCATCTGGGAAGTGACAGGGAGGAGGAGGTTGAATGATAAATCATGTTTCACCCAGTCAACAGAATATTACTCAGGCATTAAAGATGATGAAGTAGATCTATATGTTCTGACATAGGAAGATGGCTATAATACATTATTAAGTGCAAAATACAAGTTGCAAAGTAGAATTTATCGTTTGATCACATTTCAGTAAAATAGATTTATGCATTTGGTCGTATATGCCTAGAAAAAGTATCTAGACATAGATACGCCAGAATGGTAACTGGTTTTCTCTGGAAGGGGGGGGGTTATAGTTCTGTGACACCAGTGCTGGGGGCTGGGGGGAGGGGCTTTATGGGGCCTATGTGCTTCTAGTTTCCGGTTCTTGAATACAGCTCACCTGGGACTAGGCAGACACCTACCCAGCAAGCCCTGGAACATAAGCCCTGGACAATTTCCACCTCCCTCCAAGGAGGTGGAGATTAGAATCTTAGCATGATGACTCCGGAAGGCATTGGGGGACAGTATGAGGGCCTATTTTACCTGTGAAGGGACTGACCTAATGGGACAGAGAGAGTCAGTGGTAGCGATGGGTGTTCTGACCCCGGGGTGAGGGAGGGTCACTGCACCTTCCTCACTCCTCTGGTCTTATCTTCCTTACATCATCAGTTATTTGACTCCTAACATTATGACAAAGAAGATCATCACATGGATTTGCTCACACAAACATTTCTGTATCAGCTGTTAAGATTATGACCCAAGTCCTAAAAAAGGGAAAACAGGTTTGCACCTATTTTATCAAACTTAAGAATATCCTTCGATAGAACAGTCCCTTAAAATAAAGCTGCCACATTTCTACAATTAGCAAAATTACTGTAAAACTTGGGATGAACGTGAGAAAGTCAGAACTTAATGATTTTAGACACATCCACTTCTCAGTTGACTGCACTAACAGAAAGTGACCTTGGCAGTGATTTACCTGCCTGGATATGAGGGGGCTGGATGGTTTTCGGTCACAGATTTAGAGGAACTCTGTACAGACTGGATGCCGAGGTGTGGGACCATGATGGTGGGACTCTGATGTGGGAAGATGAGGAAAGCGGGGACAGGATGGGGCCAGAGACCAGAGGCAGGGCATCACCTAATACAGAGTCCCTCCTGCCCCAGTCAGGTCCTCCAGGGTCTCTGACAATGTGTGTAGTGGTTGAGACCAGTAGCTGAGAGGCCATAGTCCTGGGTTCAAATTCCAGCTCCTCTACTTTCTCAGCGTCTCTGCCTCAGTTTTCCCATCACCAAAATGGGGATACTAGCAAATGTCTCATAGGGGCGTCTTGAGTTCACCCACACAAAACACTTAGGATGGTCCCTGGCACAGAGCAGGCCCTCCCAGCTGGCATAGCCCTCCTGCGTTAGTGAAGGGCGGTTTCATTACTGCAGCGGAGAAAGCAGAAGGAAGCAGTTGTCCCGTGGGCGTGGCAGGGGTCTCCCTAATCCCCTCGGCCACCACCCTGAGCTGCAGTTTGTTGCATTCAGCCTCTGACTGTCTCCCTCCGTTTCAGGTGGGACCGTTGTTCGTGAAGCCGGCCCCAGGATGCCCCAGGCAGGTGGATGACCAGCCGTCGAGCCCCCCACGGCCCAGGCCCGGATGCCGCCGCCCCAGGAGGATTGCTCCCCGAGGGCCGCCGGCGGTCCCGCGCCCTAGTGTCCTGACCCGGGGCCCCGCCCGTGCTGTCCCCACCTGGCCGCCCGGGGGCCGGGAAGGCGCGGGAGTAGCTTCCCGAGCCCGCGGAGCGCAAGGCGACGGCGCAGGGACCTGGGGAAAGGGGCTTGGCGCCGGCGGGCAGCGCCCTCGCCCAGCGGCTCGGCAAGATGACCAGCCTGTTCCGCCGGAGCAGCGGCGGCGGCGGCGGCGGCGGCGGCGGCTCCGCCGGGGCGCGCGGGGCCGGGGGCAGCGCCACGGCCGCGTCGCAGGAGCTCAACAACAGCCGGCCCGCCCGCCAGGTGCGCCGCCTCGAGTTCAACCAGGCCATGGACGACTTCAAGACCATGTTCCCCAACATGGATTACGATATCATCGAGTGCGTGCTGCGCGCCAACAGCGGCGCCGTGGACGCCACCATCGACCAGCTGCTGCAGATGAACCTGGAGGCGGGTGGCGGCAGCGTCTACGAGGACAGCTCGGACTCGGAGGACAGCATCCCCCCCGAGGTAGGGGCGGCCCTGGCAACGCACGGGGACTCCAGCGCTGTTTGAACCTTAGCGGATTTGGGTTGTCCCCCTGCCTGCCTTCTAACTCCCGAGCAGCCTCATTTCTCCTAGTGAAACGGTACCCCAGTCAGTTAGTGGCCTTATTTGTCGTGCAGAAATCATGCGGTTGTTCAGCAAGCACCGAGCACCCACTCAGTGGTCTGCCAGGCATGGTACTAGACCCCAGGTCAGAGGTCATCAGAAGCAAGGAGCTTCTTAAAAATGCAGACGCCTGGGCCCCATCCAGCACAGCGAATGGCCATCCAGGCTGGAGCCCTCCAGTCTGTATTTTTCAAGAAATGCTACTCTTGAACCTCTGGCTATCCGCCTTGGTCAAGTCAAAGTTTCTTTCCTCACAGAGTTCACAGAGAACAGGGACAAGAGTCAGGCAAGGACAGCCCGAGTGGTGAGTGCTATGGTGGGGGAAACGGAAGCAGGACAGGAGGGCATGGCTTCCCGGAGGAGGGGATGGCTAAGCTGAGACCCAAAGAATAAAGAATGAAGGCAAAGGTATGCAGGCAGAGGGAGCAGCTTGTGCAGAAGCTCAGACGTGAACTAGAGCGTGAGTCACTGGGGAACTGCCAGCAGGACCATCTGTCAGGATCCTAGAAGGAGTGGAGGCCGGGAGGTTGACGCTGGGCCCCTAGAGCATAGGGAGCCATGGAAGAGGAATGACCTCAGACTCCCTCTGACTGGGGCATGATGGAGGCCGTATGAGCGATAGATACCCACGTCCTTCTCTCCTCACTCCAGGGAGGTGGGCGGGGGAGATGAGACCACCCCACTGCATCAAGGCCCACCTGCGGGGCGTGGCCAGCCTCCCTGGCCCCATCCAAGAGTTCAGTAGACATTTGGCCTTCCAGTCTCCACCGGGCCTATCGTGTTGATGCTTTAGATGCCTCTTCTAGTCCTTACACACTTTGTGAGGTGGTGTAATTATTACCCTCGTTTACAGTGAGAAGACTTAGACCCAGATATGGCCTCAGAGTCCTATTCAACACAGCCCTGCAGGCAGCCACTGCGCATCAGTCAGAGCAGAGCCATCCTGCGGGGCGAAGCCCGCTTGCTCTTCCTCTGTAGTGGGTGCTGCCTGGGATTTCTCTCTCCAGCTAGAGGAGAAGCTCTGTGGGCAATGACATCTGGCTCATCCCAGTGTCACCTGCAGCATCCGGCACAGCCCTGGCACATAGCAGGCACTCAGAGAATATTATTGGATAAATAAATGTTGCTGCCGTCTTTACACAGTTTTCTTTAGTCTCTTTCCCCTGGAGACCCTCCTTTGACCTGCCTGGATTAGCAAGTGGAGGGAGCATTGGAAAATCGAGATTTTCTTTGTTAAAAAGAGGGGTGAGTGTATATATAAGTGTGTGTGTGTGTGTGTGTGTGTGCGCGCGCATGCACACACATGTGTGTTTGCAGATGTATCCTTTGTCCACGGCACCTACAGCTCCGTGGACTCTGCAAGCCTTCAGCATCCCCTAGATAGGCCTGTGCTGTGTATGCTTCTGTTTTCCTCAGAATCTTGCTTTCGAGATCGAGCGGCTTCTCAGCAACCCTCCTGGGCTATTTCCCCAACCCCCCACATTTGGAGCTCTGCCGGGGCCCATCGGCAGGCAGTTCCTGAGCCAGCGGAAAGGGCTTCGGAAAATTTATGAGCAGCAGCTGGAATGACAATAACTGCTGACTGGAAAAAGCCCCCTCTCTGGGGGCTGATGGATGGTGGGCTGGCCCGAGGGGTACCCTTGCCACAGAGAAACATCTTCTGTCAGATAAATGGCCAGACCCTGACCCTTAGAGCACCTGGCAGGCATCCATCACCCACACTGAATTAAGCCAGGAGGCCACAGAGCCGAAAACTTCAACACCTTTAGAGCCAGAAGAACAACCTCATTGTGGCTGGTGGGGCTGGGGGGAGAGAGGCAGGGGGAGGCAGAAACATGGCTGGGGTTACTCTCCCCGGAGGCTGGGGATCAGCCTTTCCGGAGCGTGCCTGGCCCACAGCCTGCCTCCTTGGCGTTTCCTAAATGTCTGATTCTCGCAGCCCCAGGAGGCCGCACTGAGGCGCAGGAACGGCTGAGAAATGAGGGGCCCTCCTAGTGCAGTTGTGGAGGCCTGATCCCCCTGAATGTGGGGGGCCAGCTGCTAGGCCAGTCATAGGAAACCCCAAGCAGTTTCCTTCTGGGAACGATTCCCACTGATCTCTCCCTTCCTCACCCATCTCACTCTGACCAACCTCTCTAGGGACAGACCAGATGGGCCATTGAGGGAGGAGAGGCTCAGCCTCCAGAAGTTGGCCTCAAGGCCTCAGCCTGGAACCCTGTCCCTCGGAACAGCAGGGGCTGGGGAGCCGGGAATGTGGGCTGGGGGACAGCAGCAGCATGATCTCTAGATGTGCCAGGTTAGTTGCTGAGCTGCTGTCCTGTGCCAGGCACTGGGGGTTCACCCATGAACAGGAATGGAGCTCACAGTGTTCTCTTTTTTTCTTCCTGTGGAAATTTGGAGTAGGCAGAGTAGCGGCCTGCAAAGCAGCTACGTTCTTCTTTTTCTGCAAAAGCATCTGTTTAAATACTTTCTGCCTCAAAGGAAAGAACGTTAGTGCATTCCAGGGCGGGAGGTCTCCTTGGGTCATGCTGGCTGTGTATGCACAGAGCGTGTGCGTGTGTGTGTGTGTGTGTGTGTTTATGTGTGCATGCTCACTCACCACCTGCCCATCTGCCAGGTGTCCCTGGGAGACTCTCGGTGCCTGGGCACGGCTGGGCTCAGAGCAGGGATGTGCCAGGGCAGCCCGGCCCAGCCCAGGCTTGCAGAGTCAATTTAGCAGTGACTTCTTCACACTCACTTGCGGTTAAAACGTGGGGCCTGGGGACTCTGGGGCTGATTGATAGCCTCTGAGCCCTTCCCATGTTCTTCGGTCTCAGAGGAGATGGGAACAGAGCTGGGGAGGAGAGGAGAGGGGAGCAGGAGGCTAAGGTATAGGCCAGTTGGAGTGGTGTGTCCTGGGGTCTCCTGGTTGGTGGCTGCTTCTTGTCCTAGACTCCTCTATGGGCCTTTGGGGAAGGGTCCAGGTTAGTCAATGTAGCAGGAACCCCGGCCTTTGCCCAGCCCTTGGCCTCTCCTTGCCCCTCTTTTTGGCTTCTGGATGAAGAGAGGAGTCTGGGAGGGAGAGGCACTCCCCTTGTCACTTTCCACCCTGAAAATCCACCCTGGGAATGAGGTATTGTGACTGAAGGAGGGACCCTTGCTGCAGAGCCCCTGTTCATGTTGAGATTTAGTTCTAAAAACAGTGTGGCTTTTGCCATGTCACTTAGTCAGCCTAGGTCTCAGTTTCCTTATCTGTAAAATGGGGCAACAATCCATACCCTATCTTGCCAAGTTGTTTGAGGTTAAGGCGAGATAAGCCATGTGGAAGTACTTTGAGAAAGGGTGTGGATGATGTTAGTTATCAATGATAAATGTGTATAGAAGAGTCCACAAACCCTAAGTGTGCAGCTCAGTGACGTTTCACCAACAGCCAGATCAAGAAACATCAAAGGAACCTGGAATCCCCCTCATGACCCTCCCTGCCTTCCTCAGCCTCCCAGAGGTCACGCTGCTCTGACTTCTATTACGGTGATTTGCTTTGCTTGTTTCTGAGCTGTACTTGGGCAGATAATGCTGCTCTGAACATTCTTTTGGGGACGTGTGTTTTCTTGTCTGTTGAGTATGTTGGAATTGTAGGGTCAGGGGCAGCTGTGAGTTTAGCTTCAGTATGTAAAGCCAGACTGTTTTTGCAAAGTTGTGGTTGTAACAATTTACATTTGCCCACACTGGATTTGTGTAAATGTTATTCAAGTTTGAGGAAGGGTTATTAATATTTCTTTCTTTATTCTCTCTGATACAGATCTTGGAAAGGACTTTGGAACCTGATAGCTCGGATGAAGAGCCCCCGCCTGTGTACTCCCCGCCAGCCTACCACATGCACATGTTCGACAGGCCTTACCCTCTGGCTCCCCCCACTCCACCCCCCCGGTGAGAATCCAGTTCCTCTCAGCGCGCAGGGCAGTGGGGACCGGACCAAGGTTGGGGTTGTGTACAAACACAGTGGGAATCTTGGCTAGATCCCCTCAGCAAGAACAGGCTTCTACTGCAGCAAGATATATTTTAGCTAGATACCAAGGAGAACTTTCAAGAACAAACATTCACTAAATTCCTACTCTAGGCTGGGTGCTATGCTGAACACCATATGGGACACAGAGTTAAGGCTCAGCCTCCACTTTCTGAGAGCCGATAGTCAAGGGAGATGCAGAGTGGGAATGACAAACACATGGAGTGTGTACTGACACTTCCTCTCCCGAGCCCATGGCAAATGTTACTAATGAATCACTGCTCTTTCCTGCTCATTTGAGACAGAACCTCAGAATCCTCCTCAACACAGTGCTCCCAGACAGTTATCAGTAATTGATGGGATGGATATGTATTTGCCATCCTTCTCTAGGGATGTTGTGGGGAATTTTAAAAGTAATGGGAGCAAGTAAGTCTCAGAAAATTCTCTGTGATTGAAACTCAGGGAGCTAGCTGATAGAGGCCTAGAAGATTATGGGGGGATGTAGAGGAGTAATATTATGAGTCAGGGACAGGAGCAAAGCTTGGGCTCCTTTTATCACAAGTGGTGTTAGGAGGCTATAATGGGGTGGGAGGCAGGGAGTAAGTAGGTGGTTCTGGGTGAGACCTTGGTAGGACTTTCAGCTGGCAATAGGGCTAAATAATTTCTCTTTGACTTTTTAAAAATTTTATCCCAAGGTATTTTTGCAAATGGTTCAGTTTCTATTAGGCAGAGTGGTTCTGTCCGTTTTTCAGAAGGGAAAACTGAGTCCATAAGAGACAGGATTCCAGTGTAAACCTGCATGGGTATCCTAGCCGCATCCTCCCTCCCCTGCTCTGGCTGGGTGTTCAGATGCTGTGGGCGGGGTTGGGCTAGGGGTAGTGATGGGAGCCCCAACTGGGGCAAGGTGACCTTAGCACTAGACCAAGGCTCAGGATGCCTCGTTCAGACCCTGTGACTTTGGACAAGTCTTTGACCCTGAAATGAAGGTTTTGCTAGGCTGGGGTGGATACAGAGAAGAGAACCTGAATCGTGGAATTAGCCGGAGCAGAGTGCTCTCTCTCCCCCTTTCCTTCAGCTGCCTAACTTCTGATCCTTTAGGTGCCTTTGCTGTGTGGGTCTTGGCTCACTATTTAATGTCCTGGAGCTTCCTTGCCTCATCTGTAAAATGGGAATGTTAATCCTACCTCAGCACTGTTGGATTGAGTGAGAGTTGTGGGTGTGCCAGGCATGGATCAGATCTATTATCATCAGTGGTTCACTGCTCCTCCCACCCCCTGCTGCATGGCTGGCCTCTGAGCTTTAATATTGAACAGCCTCTGAGCATGTGCCTCTTTGCTCTCTGCTAAGCCCAGATCCACCCCTAGGCCACTGCAAGTCTCTCCATCCAGGACATTCATGCCCAGCATTTATCGAGTCATCTGCAGTATGTAGGTGTTGAACCATGAGTGTGATGCAGCGATAAACACAGCATTGCCTTGACCTCCCCCCCGCCACGAGATTAGAACTGGAAGAGGCATAGACATTGGGGCAGGGGGGCAGCAAAGGCTGCCTTGAGCAGCTGATGCCCAAGCTGTGACCTGGTGAAGCAGAGGACAGTAGGGCATTCCAGGCAAAGGAAAGAGTATGTGCTAAGGCCTGAGGCAGGAAAGAGGGAACCATCTGGGGAACTCTAGGAAGTATGGAATGCCTGGGTGAGGCTAGAGAGGCCAGCAGATCATGGGGTCCCTGTGGGTCCTCCAAGGAGCTATACCTTGTCCTGCAGCCAGCACGTTTAAGCTGGAGAGTGCCCTGAGCGGGTTAGCGCTTTAAAATCTCCATCTGGCTGCTGGTGGAGATCAGATTGGAGTGGGAGGTTGGGGGAGGAATGGCCTGGCACCTTGCTGCCACCTCCAGTCACGGGGGTGCCTGTGAGACTGCAAACGGGGCCAGGTTTGGAGCTTGTCCGGCTGGGGCACAGAGAGGCAAGGTTATCCCAGGAGAGTGTGCCTGGAATGCAAGGATCCCTGGGCCCAGGTTTTGCCTGAATGATCTGGGTGCCCTAGGAGAGGGCCTGACCAATCTGGGCCTGTGTCCAGGCTTTACCAGAAATCCTGCCTAGAAGGTTTGGCTCTGAAATCCTTCTGGGTCTGACATTCCATGGGTAGACCTGGATGTCTGATTGGGGTCCCAGGGCAGGCTCAGGGCCAGGAGAGCATCCCCAGCCTTCTCTTTCTTTTCCCTCCCCTGGCCTTCCTTTCCTCTCTTCTGAATAAAAGACCAGCCCTAAAACCCAGAGGACCCCTCTGCACAGGCCACCTGCTGTTTTCCCCTTGAAATTACAACCTTGGAAGTTTTTTATTTGCCTCTGGGCTCATTTCTAACATTCCTTTCTGACCACAGTGGAGTTGCCTGGGCTGCCTGGGCTCAGGCCCCCCCCCACACACACACACACAGCTACGGGCTGACCTCATCTCTGCATGTGCCCGGGCAAGGGGACAGGAGGCGGCTGGACCTGCCCTTCCTCCAGGACCTGGGCCCAACAGCAAGGGAAGCTCAGCTGAGGACAGGGCTACAGCTCTTTGTCCCTCCCTCTTTTTGGGTTCTCAGTAAAATGTCTAGAGGAGTCCAAATGCGATTCCAGGGCTCTCCCTCCACAGTTTTCCTGGGTGGTTCTGGGTGTGGTTGAGTTGGGGTGGGCAGATAAAGACCCTGAGCCCAAGGAAGGGTGGTGACCCTGGAAAGGATTTCTCTTTGCTGGGATTGATCAAAGGTGGTCTTCAAGTCCTTGAGCTACGGGGCACTCTCTCCCCTGCTCCTCAGGCCCTTGGGAAAATTGAAGCCTCCAACAGTGACAGAAGGCAGAGTGATGTAGGGAGGAAGCTGCCTAGGAATTCTCCCGGGTTGTGATGCACACTCCTCGGCAGACCATCCCCTCATCTGTGCAGCTGGAGGGGGGAATGGAGGAGGCCTGCTGGGCTTCCCTTGGCTCCAATCTGCCTGTGCTGCTCCCACCGCGCACTTAGCAGCTTGTTATCCCGTCTGCTGCCGCCCCCGCCCCTCCCCCTGGCCCCTGCCAGGCCACCCGCCCAAAATAGAAAAGGAAAGGAAGTTATTTCCACAGGCAGTGGCAGCCCAGCCGGAAAAGCTCCCCTCCGGCAAGGGGGCCCCGGGATTCCTGGAGCTGGAGACCAAATCAAAGCCAGGCCCCAGAGCCAAAGTGGCCCCCACCGCCCCCAGCCCTCGGCTGCCTTCTGTGTGTGTCACTTCCCTGATTCAGCAGAACACATGTCCTGCGGTTGCCACGCTGTAGGCCACCGAGGAGCTGTGGGGAGCTCCTGGGGGGGCCCCAGGCCACCCTCAGGCCCTGGGCAGCAGGGTGGGAGCCAGGGGATCAGGGAGGGCACAGGCTACTGCCTTTCTTCCTTTCCTTCCTTCCCTCCTGGCTGTGGGCCTTTGCCCTGGCACAGACTCCTGCCAGGCACCTTGCCTATGATGGGTGGCCCCTGAGCGCCCCCTGGCACAAGAACCCTTCTGCTCCCCCATCTCAATATGCTTTTTCAGGACACACTGTTCACAACAGCCTGGTAAGGGGCTCCCACCCGCTTGGGCAGAAGGAGGGAGCAGTTTCTAGATGAGGAAAGCAAATCCCCGAGGGGAGCAAGTCTCACCTAAGACCACCCTGCTGGCTGTGGCTGTGCCAGAACTGGAGCCGGGATTTGCTCTGCTCTAGGGATCCTGGTGTCCCCATGTCCCCCACTGCTGCATAATGACATTCAGGTGGGCTGGGCTGTTCGTGGCACCTATTACTCAGCACCCACGAACTCGCACTGTGCTGGGTGCTGCTGTCTTTAGAGGACATCTAAATCCACAACACCCAGTGCAAGCGCCATGAACAGAGAGCTTTATAGGCTTAGAGACTTTGAGGGCACTATGGTTGGAGAGCAGTGAACGTCCAGTGCAGCAGGAACCCAGGCCCAGGCCACAGGATGGGTTGGCCCAGGCCTGCTTGAGACCAGCTAGAGCCCTGGGCTCTGCTGGAAACAGCAGAGGCCACGGGAAGCAGGATCCTGGTGTGATGGACCAGGACACCCGTGTTGGGGCCTTACTATTCCCTCCTCATTGTCACCTCTCCCCCTCCAGCATTGATGTGCTGTGCCCCGCACCCCCTTCCAGCCAGAGGTGCTATCGGAACTGGAACCCGCCACTGCTGGGCAACCTCCCCGATGACTTTCTCCGCATCCTGCCCCAGCAGCTGGACAATGTTCAGGTAACGAGGGATGCCCCACCTGCCCACGCGGCCTCTCTGCTTGCCCAGCCTCTCTGCTTGCCCACACACTTTGGGCCGGCCTGTGTCACTTTTTGATGTTTAAGCCGAGGCTGAGCTATTTCGGTTGCCCTGGGTTTGTAGGGAAAGGATGCTGAACCAAAAGCCCCATTTCCTGTCTGGGCCTGGAGGTTTCCTGTTATGCCAAGGGAAGGTGGCAGCCCTGAGGAGACTCTGGCTGCAGCCATCACCCCAGACTTGAGGGAGGTGGGCATGGGGACAGCCAATGGCAGAGGGCCAGAGCACCTTCCTTGCCTTTCCTGGGAAAGGGCCAGAGACAGCATCTCCCCAGAGGTTGGCATGTGCCAAGGGGCTCTTGTAGAGGTGGTGCCACCCTGAGACAGCTGGTGAGGGAGAGTTTTGAGTTCGGGAATTGTGTGGAGACTATTGAGCAGTTTGCAGATCACTTTTCAAGACTATTTGGGCTGTAGATCAGGGGTGGGGCACCCTTTTTCTGACAAGGGCCTTTTGGATATTTATAACATCATTCATGGGCCATACAAAATTATCAACTTAAAAATTAGCCTGCTATATTTGGTTAAACATTTAATTGAATTTATTGAATTTTGAGTCCCACCTGTGGTTGCCTTGGCAGGGCCAGATCAAATGATTTAGGCACTCAAGCTGGACATTCCTCGCCCATGCTATAAAGGGATGGGTCCAAGAGAGAGGAAAAATAGTTTTCAAGCCCTTGCTGCTTCAGCAGAGAGGACTGTGGCCCATGCAGTTGGATCTGGGCCTATGACTAGGTCCTGAAAGGAGGTGCAGGCCCCAGGGTGCAGCTGGAAGATCCTGGGAAGGGACATGTGTTCACCCAGATATGCACAGATGTTTATGCAGTCCCCTCCTCACTCCCCTCCTCAGGGCAACCCCGGGAGCTCCAAGCCCATGAGCAGAGAGGGAGGCCTGCTCCCCGTGGCTGGGCCTGGGACCCGGGACCAGGACAGCCGTTGGAAGCAGTACCTGGAGGACGAGAGGATCGCACTTTTCCTGCAGAATGAGGAGTTCATGAAGGAGCTGCAACGCAACAGAGACTTCCTCCTGGCCCTGGAGAGAGGTGGTGCACCAGATGGGGGCGCTGCTGCCCTTTCACTGTGGCTGAAGAAGTGGCTGATGTTGGCTGTAGCCTTGGGGCTCAGGAGAGGCAGGGAGCTGAAGGCCAAGGGTGGCATCTGAACTGTTGAGACATGTCCCTGTCCACCACATGATCCTTGTGGGAGCCCCAGAATCCTGCCAAACGGGGACCTGAGTCACCAGCTACCCCTTCTCCCTCCCTCATATTCAGAGGAAGAGAGTGTGCCCTCTTAGGCCCTCTTCTTCCCCCTGCACATCTGCTCTGTGCCAGGCGCTGGCCTTGGCATGATGTGTCTGGAGCTCCAGGAACAGAGTGACAGGTCCATGGGTCTGTGGGACCCTCCCTGAGTGGAGGAGGTTAGAGCAGAGGTTATTGAGTTTTGGGGTGTTTGGTTGTCTTTGGCTCAGGGACCCTGCTCTCCAGCCTGGCTGCTTTTCCCCTTCAGGGTGAGAGTGAGTTTGGGGTGGAGGACAGTGAGAGGGCTGTCTTGTGGGTCACAGTGGCAAGTGTGGATGTGTGTGACTGACAGCGTGTTGTAGGGGAGGAACAAGGTGTGCGGGAGAGGGTAGGCTGAGACCGAGGCCCAAGGCTGGCCCCAGCTCTGTAGCAAAAGTGCTGGGGGTCTGTGAGCATTTCCTTTTAAACCAGAGATGGGGAACGTTTTTCCTGCCAAGGGCCATTTGGATATTTATAACATCATTCGCAGGCCATACAAAATTATCAACTTAAAAACTAGCTATGAAAAAACTCCTAGATTTATTGGATTTTGAGCCCTGCCTGCAGTTGCCTTGGAAGGGCCAGTCCAAATGATTTTGCAGGCTGGATGTTCCCCACCCCTGTTTTAAACGAAGGGTTTAGACTCTGCCATCTCTCGGGGTCCTCCTGATTCTGACATTGTACCATTCCAATGCTCAGGGCAGTAGTTTCTGTGGTATCGCTGCTTCTTTGACAGCCAGCAGACGTGGTGTGTGCACACATTTTGTGTGTGTTGTGTGCGAGTCTGGGGGTTTGTCTCTAACCACCGTGTAGGGCTCAGCCCATGCGCTAACTTCCCTGACCTGAATGTGGTCCTTTTCCAGATCGATTGAAATACGAGTCCCAGAAATCCAAGTCCAGCAGCGTGGCTGTGGGAAACGACTTCGGCTTTCCCTCTCCTGCCACAGGTAACCTTTCTTCCTGGGAGAGAGGCCTGGAGATCACAGGGGCTCCCACCCCAGCTGTGCTTTGCATATTTGGAGTTGAGGGAAGGGTGAGGAAATGGGCTGGTGGGGAGGGTTCTCTCTCCCACGATACTCACTATGGAGTGAGCTGGCCCCTCCACTTAGCAGCCCTGAGTTCGTACAATCCAGTGGCTGCTGGACCCACAGGCTGGCTGAACTACTCAGCGGTCTCTGGAACATGGGCAAGAATGGGACATGCCACACCAAATAATGTCCCATGTGGGGTGGAGGAGCAAGAAGGACTCAGACTCATAAGGCTTTGTCTCTGCCCTGGGGGAGCTTATGGAGATGCATCCAAGAAATGGGTAGAGCAAACCAGCAAAGCTGAGGACACACTTGATTATAGCAAATGCATGGGGAGGAGAAGGGCAGGATCAGTTTGGGAAGAGTCACTAATTCGTTCATTCGGCAGTTGGGGAATATCTGCCATGGGCCAGGCTCTGCCCTCCTATTGGGGGAAGGGAATTTTGAGCTTCATGTATAAGATGGTGAAAAGCAAGAATGGCCCCAAGAGAGGGCCAGATCCCTCCAGGAGTCTTAAGTGGCTGAAGGGGGCCAGGGGAGGACAGCAGCCTGTTGGGATCAAGCTGGGAACATGGGGCAAAGAGGCCCAGAGACCCCTGTTCCACAGTTGCCATCTGGACTTTGCCTATATATGTGCATAGTGGCCCCTTATCATCAGAGCCCTCCACACACACATAGGTTGCCCACCTCAGCGACAGAATCCACAGACCTTACATGGTGCGATACAGGGGGTGCAGGGGAGCAGGAGGATGGGAGATGGCTGATCCCGGCTGGAAGGAGAAAATCCTGTGGAACTGATTCATAAGCAACGGGCTTGGAGCTCAGGCCCACGGATGTGCATCTGAGGGTTTTACCAGCAGCCTCTGTCCTTGATCCTGAATTAACTATAGACACCAGAGTTGCTGAGATGGATCAGAAGGACTCACAGGGGACTTAGCAAATGACGTGACTTGGATTAGCCGAGTTGCAGGGTGCAGAGCAGGGGCTTTAAAGGGTCAGTAAGAGGCCCAAGTGGGTGCTGAGTAAGGGGGGAAACTCGGGTGGCCAGCCAGGCCCTAACATTGGGACTAGCGCCATCATCATTCCTAGTCATTGCCTAATAGTCAGAAACTCCATGTCTGCGTGGAGTGATGGAGGGGGCTCACCCCGGAGGGAAGGAGACAGGAACCACCAGGGGGAATGCCTCTGTGCCCCACACCTTCTTTCCGTCACCTCATTAACTCCCCCCTGTGGGATGCAGGCAGACTCACCCAGGGCTGTGAATGTTTAGCAGTGGTTGGGGTGCAGGGAAAGGCCTGGTGTGCAGTGTCTGGTGACTTGTATGGTATAAACTCCCACCATGACTGATTTCAAGCTACCAGTGTGACTTCATGGACATGGAGTTGGAGTTGGTCAGAGAAGCAGCTGGTGGGACCCCATAGGGGCCATTTAGCAGACCATGGGACTGTCCCTCTGTGTTTTTTTTTTAAAGATTTTTAAATTGATTTTTACAGAGAGAGAAAGGGAGAGAGAGAGAAACATTGATGTGAGAGCGATATGTACATCCATTGGCTGCCTCCTGCATGCCCCCTACTGGGGACCAAGCCTGCAACCCAGGCAGGTGCCCTGACCGGGAATTAAACCGGCAGCCTTCTTGTGCACTGGATGACGCCCAACCAACTGAGCCACACCAGCCAGAGTGGACTGTCCCTCTTTTTACAGAGGAGGAAAGCAAAGCTCGGGTGGGGAAAGAAGTGCTCCTCAAACCCCAACTGTCCTTGCTTTAAGCTCCACCCTGGTTAAGGAAAAAGCCTGCTCTTTGCTTCCTTCCTCCTATAGCAGGGTGGGGCTGAACCCCTGTTCTATAGGGCAGCCCTGATCCACCTCCCTGGGCCTTGGGCAGCTACTCTTCCTCTCTAGCTGGCCCTCAGAGGTGTCTCCCCCTTCCAGGAACCAGTGACGCCAACCCTGCTGTGTCTGAAGATGCCTTATTCAGGGACAAGTTGAAACACATGGGCAAATGTGAGTGCAGCCCATGTCTCCCTCCCAGATCTCACACAGGCCCTGTGGCCTCCTGGGTGGGAGGGAGCCACCCGGAATTTTTAATGCAGCTGACTCTTGGTGAACTGAAGTGACATTTTAATCGCAGGCTGGTTCCCTCAGCCTTCTTGCCTCATTTCCCTCTGCAGCTGAGTCTGGATACAAATTAAGTTTTAAATCCTCTTGAGCCAGCTGTCTGCAGAAAAGTAATGTGCTGTACCCTCCACCCCCGCAAGTTTTAGTGTTCTCTGTGGCTTGAAGGGGCTTAGCTGGGCCTGAGTGGGGAGGTCTTCGCTAAACCCACTCTCTGCAGGTGGGAGGCTGCGGGGTCCATGACCTTTTCCCACAAAGTCCTGCCAGCCAGGACTCGCCTCCCTCTGCCCTGCCCCTCCCCACCGCACTCCTCAGACACACAACCATGTGTGAATGAGGCTGCCATCCTTTTGGGCTCTATTTCAAGGAAAATCTGGGATTAGTCACGGAAATCCCAGAACCAACTCTGGAGGTAGCGAGGGGAGGGGGTAGGAGGCGGGAAAGAAAGCCAAGATGCATTGCTGTTTGTCATGCTGAGAAGGAATACCTAGGTCTTGGGCTGCCAGCTGTCCCTAGTCCAGCTCCCCGTAGCCTGTGCTGCCCCTGCAGGCCAACCCAGGATGGCAGCCTTACTCCCCTGGGGCACCGGCCTGGCATCACCTGCCCAGCTCCCTGGGCTCCCAGGCCACCCTGCCCATCTGCCCCCAGCCCTGCTGGGGATGAGAGGGTCTGCCCCAGCCTCCCCCGAGCCCTGGTGGGCAGCCACCTGGTGCTCTGGTTGCTGGCTCACAGGTCTCTCTGCCCCCAGCCACTCGGAGGAAGCTGTTTGAACTGGCCAGGGCCTTCTCGGAGAAGACCAAGATGAGGAAGTCAAAGAGGAAACACTTGTTGAAGCATCAGTCGTATCCTTTCTGGCCTGGCACTGGAGCAGGGGTGGGGTGGGGCTCTAAGGGCACCGAGACCCTGGTCTGGGCTCCCTGAGGCTGCACGCTTGCCCAGCAGTGGGACCTGGCTCTGCGACCCTCCCCTCTCCCTGAGCCCGGCTGCCAGCCTGCTGCCCCATCTCTCTGCGCCAATCTCGAACACCATGACCAGGTATGGGGAGAGGGCCAGCGTCTCCCATCCCCCGTCTTCTTTCTGGAGGCTCAGAAGTTATCCTAGAGCTTTTGTACTTTTTTGTCTGGAGTAAACATCTTGGGAGAAAAGTTGATTCTTCCACTGAAATCAGCAAACCTTTCCCTGATTTCTACAGTTGAGCTGTCCTCAGCTCTATCTGCCCCATTTCAAGCATGTTGGCCCTGCCTTCTCACTTTCAATTCCTCCAGTGAAAATAAGGGTTTCCACCTTTTTACCCAGGCTCCCATCCATGGTTGTCAAACGGGGCCCAGGATATTAGAACCTGATCAGCCAAAGGGGAACAGGGAGTCACTTCTCTGTTCCCAGGATGGGAGCTGGGTGAGAGTCAGGGCCTAGCTGCTCAGCTGACCCCAAGGAAAGGAGCCTGCGGGGGATACTGGGGAGTGTTGGGGGGATAAGGCTGGTGTGGTGGAAGCTTCCTGAACTTGGAGCGGGTGGTGGAGGGCTAAGGGCAGGGAGTTGGAGTCCTGTGGCAGTGCCCACCCATCCCTCGGACAGTTTTCCTGAATGGCCGGGCAGGCTGGGGGCCGCGGCGTCAACAGCCAATCTCCTGGACGACGTGGAAGGCCACGCCTGTGGTGAGGCACGAAGGGAGGGGACATGTGATCTCAAAGTTGCCTGTGATCAGTGGTTCTCCAAGAAGAGGGCCTGGGTGTTTCATGGGTGACACATCAAGGATTGGGGGCAGGTTCCCCAAAGAAATGGGTCCTCCCACTTGGACCATATTGCTTCCCCCTTCCTTCCACCCCTGAAAGGGAGCCCCGGCCACACCTTCACTCAGATCTCTACCTGGAGCACAGAGTGCCCGGTGCTGTTCCTGGGGAATAGTCTCAGGAGTGTCAGGGCAGACAGGCTTCAACTTGAGAACCAAGCCCGGGCAGGTTCAGTCTCTGGGCCCAGAGGCCTTTCAGCATTCATCCAGTCACTCCCAAAGGCCGCATGGACAGAAGACGCTGCCTCAGACCCCACCAGGCCCACAGCCAAGCCCTGTTCCCTATGCTTGAGAGAGAGGAGCCTTCGGTGGTCAGGAGACATCCAGAAACAAGGGCTAGAAGAGCCTTGGAAGCCATCTGGATAGTCCAACTTCCCCATCCCACTTTATAGATGAGGGAACTGAGGGAAGATCTTGTCCAAGGTCTTGGGGCTCAGTGATGAAGCCAGGCTAGCAGACAAGTGTCCTAGTCCACACTGTGCCTGCTGCCTTCTCACCAGACCCACACAGCCCCGTCTTCCCCCAGGGATCAGCACGTGCCCCTGCAAACAAGGGGAGCATCCTTGCTCAGCCTGGGGACATGCCTGAGCAGGGACCTACAGGGTAGAGGGTGAGGCAGCTTCCCTCTGCTTTTCAGATGAAGAGTTCCGGGGAAGGCGACAGGAGGTGCCCAAGGTGGAGGAAGCCCTAAGGGAAGGACAGTAAGAGGTAAGGCCTGGAGTTGCCCAGGGACTGCCCGAGACCAGGGCTGCCACACCCCACATCCTAAGGGTCTTCGCAGGAGTCCGGAGGCGCCGGCTCAGGAAACTAGATAGTGCAGGCCCTGCATTTCTTCCCTCGTCATTGTGGCAGGGGACATGGGCTTCTGTTGGAAACTAGTTTTTTGCATTTCTTTTACTTCTTTATTCATTTGATGAAAGATAATCATACCAGCCGATGCCAGATGCCGGGGACAGGAAAACAAAATCAGCTTTGCTCTCGAATAGTTTACAGCTTAGTTGAGAAAACAGTCCAGGACACACTAGGACAATGTAAGAAAAACAGGAATGGCCTCGTCTCGGCTGTGCACACATACACAACTCTCCCATTGGCTGCCTGGGGTGGATGGTGTAGCATTTGCCAAAACTAGATGTGGAAACGCCCCTCTCAGGGCGGCTCTGTTTCTGGCTGGAGCCCTGGCACCCAAGCTGCTTTCCCTCCTCTCTTCCTGGGCATCCCCGGAGGAAAAAACAGGGAATGTCAGCACCTCCTCCAGGACTCAGGAGCACCTGTCACTCTTCCGGCCCCTCCCCCCATCGGGAAGCTGCCTGCCCGCCTTTCCCCCAGCTGCTGTCCTGGTCCCAGTGGTCAGCATCTACAAGGCTTTTTTGAGCTGATGATGTGGCAGGTATGGCCCTGTTTCAGACTGTGCAGAAATACTTGCTACCCTCAGGACAGTTGTCATGAAGGTGACGTAAACTGGCATACAGAGGACACAGCCAGGAACAATGACCAGTGGCCTGTCCCCACAGCCTGGGCTGGGCAGCTGGCCTTCATATCACCTCTAGTGACTCCCATCAGGCACCTCCAGATGGTTTTTTCCCTCAGGCTTTCCTCACCCACGAGGCTGCACCCACACTTCTCACCTCTCCAGGAGGCTCACACAGAGGCCCCCACTCCCACACAGTGCTGCTGTCTCCTTCCCTTGGGTCCTCAGGGAGAACGTGTCCTGTCCAAAGCCACTCCTGCATGAGGACCTTTTCCATCATTTCCTGAGTCTTCCAGCTTTTACTTTCCAGCTCCTTCCTCAAGTCTATGTCTTCCTCTCCCGTCTTAAAAATCACCCAACTTGCAAAAGAGTGGCAATCTACCTTCCCCCACTGCAGGCTGGCAGCCCCTCCCGCCACCCCAGATTGCCACCTGCCAGGTTCAGGGCCTTCTCCAGTGCTGTGTCCTCTGGTGCTCTCTGCACACTGCCCATCATCTTCAAACTGCCCTCCCTTGGCTCCCACGGCCCCATAATCTGGACCGTTTTCTTCTCAATTCTGTTCTCAGGGTCCTGTACTGTCTCCCGTTACCCCTCTGACTCCCTCAGTCCCAGTTCCCCAGGCATGGCCACTGCCTTCTGTTACAGTATCAGCAATATTTCTGTGCATTTGGCTCCAAAATCTGAATCTCCATCTCAGTCTGTGCCCCTAATCTGCTCCGTAACCCCAGCTATGCCCACGATTGCCTTTCTAGCTCTAGATGTCAACTCACTGAAGGCCAGTCTCTCCCCCTGACTTCCCCATTTCATTTCCCTTCCTTGTCTTTCTCGTCACCTGGTCTCTTCACTGCCCCCACGCCATTCACCCCATCACCAGAACACTTCAGCTTCATTTGTCCTTGCTCCCTGAGTGGGTCTTCTGAGTACTAAAGGCTTATGAACTTCTCAGGCTGGTGCGTGGCGTCCACCAGATTCTGAGCCCATTTACTTTTCTGCGGCCACAGGTGCCCTTAGTCTGGCTCATCTGGGCTACTGCTGTTTCACAGAAGGGCCAGGCATGTCCCACCTCTCAGCCCTTCCCATGCAGCGGTTTCCACCGGAACTCCAGTCCCCCACTACATCTCCAGCTGCGGAGTCCTTGGTATTCTGCAAGTATTCTAGGAGTTAGGACTGTGTGTGTGTGTGTCCAGGCAGAGTTCCCAGGCTGACACAGAGTCCCTGGAGGAAGGAGAGGGTTTCTGTCTTTGGTAGCTTCTACCCAAAACCATCTCTCCAGGAACCAGTGATGAAAGACCACTGGGCTTCACTGAAAAAGATTTCTCCCATCCCTTCTCCTTACCAGGTGACAGCAGTTCCTCCTCGCTGGAGATGATCTGACCTGGTGGAGGTAGCGGAGAGCAATACCGGCCCCAGCTGAAGAGCCTAGCTGCAGCCGGACAGGACAGACGGACAGATGGTGCTTGAGTACTGAGGCCCAGTGATTCTCTGGCCACAGTCCAGCCCAGCCACTGCCACTTTCAATGGGACTTAGAACTTCGGAGTTGCATGCTGTGATTGGAGGAAGGATCTGGAAAGGGAGGGGGGAGGGCACGATGGCCAACCAGGGCCCCTTTTTGTAGCCAGGCTGTTCTATGGGCAATGAATGGAAATGCAGGATCTAACCCCCTTCTTAAAAAAATAATCCAGAAATAGGCGAAGGTTGGAGTGCCACAAAGGGCAGGAAGACCCTGCCAGAGGCTCTTTGGCCTGAGGGTGGAGCCCTGCCTCCCACCCTTCCCCATCTCCCCCGCTGGGCCACAGACACTGCCTGATCCCCCACTCCATCCCCAGTCCCTTCTGGGCACCTTGAGCCCTTTATCCCCACTGTCCCCTGCATCTCGGCCTTTTCCCAGGGCTGCTGACCTTTGGCACAGCCCCTGCACCCAGCTCCAGGGGGGAGAGCCCTGGGCAGTCACTGAAGAGAGGTATCTGCTGACTGCCCTGCCTGGGCCCCTCAGGCTGCCCTGTTAGGGGCTGGCATGACCCCCAGCAGGGATGGGGAGGGTGGCCACCCCGGAGCTGGAGGACTTTGGTTAAACAGGAGTAGTCTGGGGCCAGGTGAAGGGGCTGTCAGCCTGGGTGGGAGCGCCTGGGGCAGAAGGGCTTGCTGGGTGCCCCTTGCCAAGAGCCAGAAGATGAGTGATCCGCGGAGGAAAACTCCGGTTCTACCTTACCCGGCGTCAACCACTGCCAATGGGCGGGAGGCTGCTCGGTCTCTCCGGCCCCGCCGTCGGGATGCGAGCGCGCTGACCTCTCGAGGACCCGGGAATCCTGGGCAGCCCGAGGTTTCAGCTCCCCCCACCCCCGAGCGTGGAAGCAGCCCAACGGCGCGGGACTGGGAGCCAAGCTTTTGCAGGGCCCGGGTGGCCTCAAGTCACCCCGAGATAATGAGGGCGTGGCGCGCGCTCAGCACCGCAGGCGGAGGCGACCCGGGGACCGCACCTCACTCCTCCGAGGCCGGCGGGGCGGGAGGGGCCGCACTCGCCACGGCCAGTGCGCGTGACCAAGTTTGGAAGCGCGCGGGCCCGGCGCTGCCCAGGAGGGGCCGCCCGCCCCCGCCGCCGGGGACGTGCCCCCAGCGAGGGCCCCGCTGGCCTGCAGCCCGAGCTCCGGCCGGTGTGACCCCGAGGGGCTGAGTGGGGGCCCCGGGCTGTGGGCCTGGCCGCTGCGCGCTAGAACCTGGCGCACCGCGGGGAGGCTGCAGCCCCCCGTTTGTGTGTGTTGCTTTGTTAGTGTTTTGGGGTTTTTTTTTCTTTTTTTCCTATGTGTGGGTTTTCTCTTGGGGCTGTTTCATAGGAATTCCTGTAATAAAGACTCGGTGTTCTCTTGGTGCTCTGATGTGGCCGGCGGCGTGGGCTGAACCCTCTCTCTTCTCCCCCGCCCCGCTCGGCTCTGCTCGGCTCGGCTCCGCGCGGGGTTTGGCCCTGGAGCCCCGAGGGCCACCTGCCTCGGGCCCCATTAACCCGCAGCGTCTGTCAGGCCCCACGGGCTCTGACCTCAGCAGTGCACTCACGAGGTGGCACCTGCTGCCACCTTGCCGACCGCTGGCCTTGCGCGCGAGGTGGCCTTCCTGTTTACCCTGGGAAAGCAAGCCGCTTGCTGATAGGCAAAGGAAACACCGACAGGAAAGCCAGCCTCTGGCAAAGCTGCAGCTTGTCACCTCCTTAAATAAACAGAAAGCTGGAGAAAAGGCCGGACTGGAGGCTGGAGGGATGTTCAGTCTCAGACTTCAAAGGGCCCACAGACATCTTGCAGTTCAAATATCTAGTTTCCCCCCACTCCCCAGCTCAGCTGGACTACCTCCCACGCCAGGGAACTCACTGCCAAGGAAGAAGCTGGTGCCCTTTCCAGACAGGGCAGTTCTCAACGTTAAAAAGTTCTTCCTGTGTTGAGCCCAAAGGCCTCCTTGTGGCTTCCACCTGCGCATCTTGTTTCTGGGCCCCAGGTCACCTAGGCCAAGGCCGCCATTCTTCGCCCTCATGCCATTTTGAGCTTAGTGGCCTGACCCTCTCCTTCAGGACAAACCCTGCAGGTTCCTCCTGCCCTTCCTACAAAGAGGCTCTCTCCACACCCTCAGGTAGCTTGAGGTGGGCTTGTAAATCGGTGTACCTGGGACAGCTGGTGATGCTCCAGACGTGCTGTTTGGACCTGGGCAACCCAAGATTATCCTCTAACCCCAGTTCTGTACATTCTTTACTGATAGCTGGGACCAGTGTAATCCTGGGACAAAGCACCAGTGCTGGGACCTTATTCGAAATGACAGTTCTCGGCCCCACCCCAGTCCTACTGAATCAGCAACTCTGGGAGTGGAGCCCGGCAACCTGTGGTCAGATGTACACAACATTTCGCAGGCCAGTACCTATAGTACTGGCTGCAAATAGAATTACCTGAGTAGCTTAAAAAAAAAAAATCCTTCTGCTCAGTACCCCAGACCAATAAAATCAACAACCATGGTTCTTTTAAAACTCCTGTAATTCAAGTTCACAATAGAGTTTGAGGACCAGCACAGGAAGCAGCCTGTTAGGTGTTTCATGGTAGCCCAATTAATCTTGCCCGATAAATGGCCGCTTTACAGATGATGTAATGACAGTTCAGAAAGGTTAAATCACTTAACCAGCATCCCAGAGCTAGCAAGGTGTGAAGCCAGAAAAAAGGGCCCAGGGCTGCCCATGCCCCGACCCCTAAACCTGTGTTCCACCCTCTAAACCCTCGCTGCTCCAAGTGTGCTCTGTGGACCAGCAGTACTGACGTCACCCGGAGCCTGTGAGAAATGCATGTAATCGGGCCCCACTCCAGAAAGAACTTCGCTTGCAGGAGGCAGAAGGTAGCCAAGGTGTGGGATGGTGAGGATAGCTGATTAGGAGTGCTTGCCGTGTGCTAGCCAATTTTCTGGGGTACTTTAAATGTTATTTTAACTAGTCTCCACAACTGTTACATAAAATCAGTATTATTACTCCCATCTCACAGATCAGGAAACTGAGCCACAGAAATGTTAAGGTCCTTACTCAACAAATCCAGGTAGCACCTGGGTTTGAACCATGGTAGCTGAACTCTAGAAGAGGTGCCTAAACACTGAACTCTGTTTAGGGCTGGAAGAACAGGTGGTAAGACCTAGAACCCGTGCATAGATGCAATTTGTAGTGCACAGAAAGGTCTTAAAAACATCTCCATAGTGATACATGATCCTACAGTATGCCTTGAACTCATCTATTAGCATTTTTTATGTGGTTTAAAAGCCAATCTCTTACCATTTCCATTAAATGGCAAATATGGTGCTGAGAGAGAAGCACATGAACTCCTTTTTCCCATTATCACAGCACAGATTAATTTGTAGGATTAGCTAGCTGGGCCAGCTGGAGGAAGATTTAGAAATTTCTGAGGAGTCCCCAGGGGAGGAGGGTTGAAGGGGACTGTGTAAGTCTACTGCCACCTGGTGGTGATCTCTCAGAAGTGGCAGTCGCTGACCATTGAGAAGCCAAACACGGTCTTCCCACAAGGAATACGTGAGTACCTGTTTGGCCTGAGGTCAAATGAAAGGAATTCACTCTGTTCACATGTGTTATATTTTGTAAAATTTGCAAAACAAATATGTTTTTGTCTTTTTTCCTCCCTAAAAAGGGTCACTAAGATTATACAAGCATCAGGCCCTACACAACTGACATTACCCCTGCTTGTGATTTTTAGAGAGTAGAGAGTTACTATTTCTTATCAGGTCAAAAGGATTATTGCAGGGATGCTGAAGTAAGGAGCTGTGAAGCTCAGTACGAACTCAGCACAAGCCTGCCTTGCTATAACCTTGCCGTTTAAAGTGTGGTCTTACCATTGACATCAACTTGGAAGCCCGTTAGAAATGCAGAGTTTCAGACCTTACTCCAGACCCACTGAGTCAGAATCTGCATTTCCCAAGAACCCCAGGAGGTTCAGGTGCACTTTGGAGACTGAGTTGCTTTGCCTTCAATAAGAAAAGAAGGGTCCACACCAGCCCCAAACTGTCTGCCTTCAAGAGTCTCTCCCAGGCTGGAAAAACTCCAACAGAGTGATTTCAATAATAAAAGGCCAGAGTGTTGCTCCGGGCCCAGCTGGCTCCTGTTTCCTTGGCTACAAAAAGAGCCACAATGATACAGACCTCCCAGGGCAGGTGTAGGCATAAAGTGCTTCTTTCTCCTCTGCCTGAACTTGTTTCTCCTTGGGGGCAGAGTTGCTGTTTGCAGAAGACATGAATGAGCAGCCATGTGAAAATGCCTGCAAATTGCTAGGTGTGATTTAATTGTAGGTGTAATTCAATAAATTATGATTTATTGCTCTTAAGCATGGAATGGTCAGAAATCGTTATTAACACTTATTTATTGAGCAGTTACCATGCAGCAGACACTGTTCTAAGCACTCTGCAGGTATTAACCCACTGACCCCTCACAACAAGGCTATATGGTGGGTGCTATGATTATGCCCATTTTACAGATGACAAAGCTGAGGCCCAGAGGTTTGTAAAAGAGAGATATCCATCACTGAGGCACAGAGGACGGCCAGAACTGGAAATGACCAGGTGCACGGTGGGGTGGAGGGTTATTTCCAATCAACCACTGCTTTCTCCCTATGCGTGTATCTGGGGGAGCCTCCAGGAAGGAGGGCTGGATGTGAGCAGGCAGCAAGGGGGAGCTGAGACCGCTGCATCCTCCTTTGTCCTAACTTGGCTTCATTCATCTGTGCTGTTCACTAGAAAACAATTTTGAAGAGCCAGCTCTGGGCCAAGCACCAGGCTGGGTGTGAGAGGCAGAGATAAGAGCCCGATTCCTGCCTTCAGAGAGGCCCAGTTAGATAGACTCAGGCAAGTAAACAGAGTTACAACACCAAATTGTGAGAGAGATAAGCTGAGGGAGGGAGGGAGCAGGTCCTGGGGACATAGTTACTCAGTCTGGCTGAGTGTCTACAGGAAACAGCCTGCAGGTGAGACAGCACCTCCTCCCTGAACACCTCCCTCCTTGCCCTTGTCCTCTGGCTCCTTGTATTGTGCATGGAATGTATACCATTGCTTTCCTCCTTTTTTAAACAACAGCTGAGTTCCCCTGATCCTGGCTTTCTGCCAAAGGTGAGTAGCAATATTAATGATTTCACCGATATGCTGGGATTTCCACTTACCAGAGCTGTTCTGCTGTTGGGGATGTTCTTCCTCTTTTTGTCTGACAAACTCCAGGGGTGCTATTTACAAAGGTGTGGACAGAAGAAACTGACCTGCCGACACCTTGATCTTGGCTTCTAGCCTCCAGGATTGTGAGAAAATAAATTTCTGTTGTTTAAGCCACCCAGTCTGTAGTATCTTGGCATTGCAGCCCCAGCAAACTATGCAGTCAACAAGCGATTCAGCATGTAAGTTATCAATGATGAAATGCTCTGTGTCTCACCCACTGGACAGTGAGCTTCTCCAGGACTCAGCACAGGGTCAGGTAGATGCTTAAATGTTTGTGGGATGAATGGATCATTTAACAAGAAAGTAAAACAACAAGGCAGTCTATGAAATATCATCAAAATGCTTCAGTCTTAGGTGGCAATCCGTGGTTTACAGGACACAACAGCAGTAGTGATACTATAACAGCCATCAGACCCGTTAATCATGAGGACTCACTCTGTGTGCTTTATAAGAACGATCACTTTTACTCTTGCACAAGCCACGCAGATAGTTGATACCACCATCCACATTTTAACATATAGGGAAACAGGCTTGAAAATTTATGGAACTTGCCCAAGGTGACACAATTAGTCTGAAGCAGAGGGACTAAAATGGGGCCGAGTGGCAGAGTGAAAGAAGTATGACCTTATGGAGAATTTATAAGCTCTCCTCCTCTGTAAGGTTGTCAGGACATTATCTATGGCATCAGGTGGTTGAACAATTGAATGAGATAGTCCAGGTTCCTGGTGCAGGGCATGGCATGAGTGTGTCAGCCCCTTGCAGCCTTGAGAGGCTGTGGTGAGAAGAAAGCAAGGCTCTAATGCCTGCCCCCGGCTGCCCCACAGCTTCCTCCTGTATTATGAATGAACATGCCCTGGGGTGCACACTTCCTGGTGTAGGCTCAGAGGGTTCCCAATCATCTTGCCCCACATCTTATGGTCCTCCTGCTCTACCCACCAACATTCTTCTGTCTTGGTCACAGAGAGATTAGATATGATGCTGGAGGGGAAACTTTCAAGGCTTAGAAGAGGAAGAGATTTCTCCAAGAACATCTAGAGAGAAAATTCTTGCCTTGAAATTCCTTCCCTATTGAGGGTTTGGGTCTTTGAGTTCCCTCCCTGAACTTGGAATAAACCCTTCTAATTCTTTAGCAGCCGGAACTGCAATGGCCTCTGGGGGCAGGACGGAGTAGGAGAAGGGAAGTGTGTCTGTGGTCTGGGCTGACAACTGGCTCTGACTTGGACAGAATTAGAAACTTGTTAGGAGGCCTGGGAAGACTATATTTAGCTGTGAGTGTGTTCACTCTCTCTCCAGCAAAGTCGTCTTAGACCTTCCTAGGACTGGAAGACCAGAACCTCCACACTTAGCCCAATGGCCAGAGCTGTGTTCTCTCTCCTCTGTTCCAAAGGGCCCTGAGGCAGCAGTGACACCCACCTCTCGGTTTAGCCCTGGGCCTCAAATCACCCTGTCCCCTGCCCCTGGGGCCAGTTTTGCCTGACCTCCTCCGTTAACCAGTCTCCAGCTTGAGTCATAGCTGAGGAGGCAGTGTGGAGTTCTGGAAAGGGCCCAGGCTGGGCTGGAAGCCTGGCTGTGTCGGTTACCTATCAGACAAGTTACCTAACTCCCTAAGGCCTCACTTTCTAATCTATAAATAAGATAATAATAGCCACCTTGTGGGCAGGTGTGTGGATTCAGTGAGATAACACAAACAAGCAGTAACTGCTCATCACACATTCCTCTCCTCCTCACCAGCCTCCCAGGCAGCAGGAGGACTCTGGGATAACTCAATGCCCTTTCTTGCTGACAAAGAGAATGAATGGGCTCCCGGGAGACATTTTGTGAGAATGTGATTCAAAACATTTCACTGGATTAAAAAGTTCAAATACAAACACAAACTCTTTACAGGTCAAACTCTAAAGGATAAATAAAAAAATTCTCCCTTCCCCTCCTGCAGTTTTACTGGAGAGAAGCAATGTTCACCGCCTTGTGTGACCTTCCACAAAGTTTCTGTCCTCATGTGAACACAAACACATATAAAGTGTTTTCTTTTTTCTTTTAATAGGTTAGGCTCCCCCTAAAGGCATCCCCCTAAAAAACTTCCTTTTTCATTTAACTATAAGACATGGGCATTCATCTGGCTAAATACATGTGGAACTAAGTCGGTTCATAGCTGCATAGGATTCCATAGAATATATGAACCACAATTTAATAGCCATTTTCCAGTAGCCAGATTTTTTTTTTTTTTTAAACCACCAGAAACAATGCTGCAACGATGATCCCTGCACAAATATCCCCATGAAATTGTGCTTTAATTGCTGGGGGGGAGGGGAGTACTTTACCCGGAGTATGATTATTGGGCCAAATGGTAACCCTGAGAGGTTACTTTCCCCAGATTTTTGAGTTTCCTTCTCAGAATTTGTTTGTTCCAGACACTCTTACTTTTTCAAGCTCCACGGAGGAGCTGGGGAGGAAACACTAGCTGCCGGCAGGGTCCCTAATAGAGCGGATGCGGGTGGCGCTCCAGGGCCCAGGGTTTAACGGGGAGCCCCAAAGAGCAGGGGCCCGAGGCCTGGGCTCCAAGGTGACCCCGAGCAAGTGACTGCCCCTCCCCGGGCCTCGGTTTCCTTCTGTGTAATCTGTGACTCCAGCCAATACAGGCACAGTTGGGGACTAGTGTTGGGGACCCCCTGGTTGGCTCCCCCAGGACGTGGGCTGCACCTCCCAACGCCCTCCTGTCACCTTCCCACCGCGCGGCCCCACCGAAGAGGAGCCGCCTTTTTGAAGCCAGAAATGGCAAAGCAACCCCCGGGCTGAATCCCTCCCCTAGACCGGTCATTTGTTGCTCCTGCCCGGCTGGGGCTCGCTCCCTAGCTCTCGGCTCGGCTATCGCGTGCTCCTGCCTGAGCCCGGAGAGCAGCGGCGGAGCGCGCGGGTTCGGCCGATCCTTTGCTTCTGCCTGGCCCCGCCCCTCCCCGCCCGGCTGCGGGGAAAGCCCGCGATCCTCCGCTCGGCTAGCAACTGAGCCTCCTTTGCCTGCCGCCGGCGCTTCCGGTTCCGGTAGCCACCAACCGCTCCGGGTCAGAGGCCCGAGCATGGCGGGGAGCCGGCTGGAAACTGTGGGCAGCATTTTCTCGAGGTGCGCGCTCGGAGCCGGGGTGGGGGCTCTCAGCGCGGGTGGGTGTGAGCAGGGCGCCGCGTTCCCCAGGGTGCGGTGTCTGAGCCGGGAGGCCCGTCTCTGCGCTCTCCTGCTTCTGAATGGTTGTGCTGGACCGTGGCACCCCCTGAATTTCTTGTCTTTCTCGCTCAGGACTGCACCTCTGCCTTCACCGAGTGGAGGCCTCTAGGAAGAGGGGAGGAAGAGGCCGGTGGGCCTGGCTGGACAGTCTTTGCACTTGACGTGACGGGAATGGGGCGAGGGTGGGACGCACATACGAAGATAGGACTTGAACCGCCTGAGCTTGGTCAGGTTGCTTTGGAAGATGGAAGTCTCTTAGCTGTAGCGGGGAACCCCCCTGCTCTGCCCTCCTCCCGGTTCTGCGCGGACTCCGTGGTCACGCTGATGTCCCAGACTGTGGTTAGACCGATTCAGGGGCTGAGACAGGCTGTTGTAACTGACCGACCGTCGTTCTTTTCCTTCCCTAAGGACTCGGGACCTCATTCGGGCCGGGGTGTTGAAGGAGAAGCCCCTCTGGTTTGACGTATATAACGCCTTCCCCCCGCTGAGGGAGCCGGTCTTCCGAAGGCCCCGCCTGCGATACGGCAAAGCCAAATCGCCCGTCCAGGACATCTTCTACCACGAGGACCTGATCAGAGCGTGAGTGCCGTAGGGTGCAGCAGAGCTGATATCTTAAATAGGAATTGAGTCGGGGCTTGCCCTGTGGAGAAGGGCTTGTAAAATTAGCAAAATTAGGGAACGAGTGCCCTCCCCCATGTGAGAGAAACAGAAATTATGAGGAGTATGGAGCCCAGCAGCGACTGATCGTTGCAATTATAGCTGCCTGTTTCTGCACATCTGTTTTGCAGTGGGCACCGGGCTCAGCACTTAACAAACATTATCTCATTTAGGCCTTACTCTAACCCTGCAAGCTAGGTGTCCTTTTCATTTTAGTCTTGTGGCCCCTGAGGCTTAAGGAGGTCAGCAAACTGGGAATTCACTGACAAGGCCCTTTCCCCTCAAATACTTATGTCAGGTCTAGTACCGGGGATTTGTATGGGTTCTTTTCTCTTAAATGTTAAGATCAGAGGTTGTGCCTAATAGAAGTTAATACGTATTCCTTATCCTTTCGCCTCTTCCTGGAAGTAAGACAACAGAACTTACAAGGTTATATTCTCTATTGAGGTCCAGGCACCTTTCATTTGAGGACCCCTCCCCCCCCTTTGAGGTGGGAGTACAGTATGTTCTTGTTCTAGTTGGAAATTTTCAGGATAGGACACAAGATCTTTGGGGCATTAAATTCTTTTTCAACACTTTTCTGCTCAGGGCCATTAGATGCACGTGGTCAGCATACTTTCCAGGTTCATTTATACATTAAAATCATTTGTGTGGCTAACAGTTGGAACTGGGTGATAGGTCATTGGACAATGTGGGATATTTTATAGCTCTCTCTTTTATTACTATTAATGCCAAAATAACACCTTGTATTTAAATAGTGTTTTGAACATTTATCTTTGTGGCTTTTTTTGGGGGGGTGTTTTATATTTTTAAGAACTTATAACAACAAAATAAATCCCAAATGTATCAAAACTTAAATGTAAAAAAGTGAAATCATAAAAGTACTAGAAGAAAGCATGGGAGAACTTAAAATAGTCTGAGTGATAAAGACCTTTGTGAGAGTGACATGAAACCCAGAGGCCATTCTGTATTAAAAAAGTACTGTAAGCAAAATCAAAACTCAGCCAATAAACTGGGGGAAAAAATTGCAGCATGTATGACAAAGGCTAATTTATCAGTTTTTACTGCTATATAGTTTGCTTGTAAGTCAGTAAGAAAAAGACCACCAATGGACAAATTGGCAAAGACATGGACAAGTTGCAGAAAAGGAAATTCAGTTTGCTTTTAAACATGATAAGATGCTCAGTCTGTTTCATAGAAAAAGTAAAGACTACCATGAGCTTTAATTTCACTTATCAAATTGACAGAGATCATAAAGTTGGAAATATATTTGGTCAAGGTATGGGGAAATAGGCACTGTCATACATTAATGGTGTGAGTATAAATTGGCACAACTTCTTTGGAAAGCATTTTGGCAATTTGGAAGGCCAAATTACAAGTGCGCATATCTTGACCCAATAATGCCATTTTTATGAATTTATTCCAAAGACTTACTTGCATGGTGCACTAAGAAATAGAGATAAAGGTAATCATTGCAACTGTTTAGGCTCAGGCTATGTAGGTAGGTTGTGTTATACTTAACTCCTTAGGGTCTAGCAGTTATTTCTTAGTGTGTTCTTGGACGTGATTACATCTTGTTTGTATTTCCCAGGAAATTTTATTCAGCCTATGGATCTGGTCAGAAAGCTTTTGATCTTTTCAATCCAAACTTCAAGTCTACCTGTCAACGGTAAGGCATTTTATAAACCCTGGGTGGCTTTATCTTTTTATTTTTAAGAATTTAGTTATCAGTTTGAATTGTTTTGCTGAATTGCACTAGAGAACAGTGTTCCTATGGGAACGTCTGTTAAGGGAGCGCTTTGAACTGTGTAGCACAGTTCACGTCTTAACAGCTCTCGGTATGCAGCCCTAAGGCTTGACTGCTTGGAATTCCAGGTTTGTGGAGAAGTACTTGGAGCTACAGAAGCTTGGAGAAACAGATGAAGAGAAATTATTTGTGGAAACAGGGAAGGCTTTATTGGCAGAAGGTGTCATTTTAAGAAGAGTAGGAGAAGCAAGAGCTGTGAGTATTTTATTACCAAAATTGTTATTAGGATTAGTGGTCTCTTTGCCACAGGTTAAAGGAAGACTTGGTTTTCTTTCCCCAACCTCAGCTCATGTTCCTAAACTCCAGGTCAAATACTCTTAGATGGAATATACTGGAATTTTGTGGTTATGACTGAGACTTGGAACAAGTGAGTTGTCACGAGTGCTTTTGGAATTGTGCTGCTGTAGAGATTTTTTATCATGTTTGTTGTTTGTTGTAGTAGAATTTGACCTGAAATATGAACGTTAAATTTTTGACTCAGTGATAGAATGTGCCTAAGTCATACAGCTTCAGCCAACTACTTGAGTGTGAAAATGGTAACATCTGTGTGACATACTTATGTCTGGTCTTCTAAGCAACAGGACAGTAGTCACATTTCCGGGAAATCTGAACCCATGGGTGTCAAACTCCAAACTGTGTTGGGAAAAAAAGAGCCTCTGAAAGAAGTTCCACAGCACCAGCACTCGGAGCCCCCTGAAGAGCAGTCAAAAGGCCTCTCACCTCCATGAAGAATTTGTATACCACATATACTGACATTTAAGCTGTATTCACTAGATGAATGTTGAACGATTTTTAACAGTTGAGCCGTGTAAATGTTTCTGGATCTCTAAGGCATTATGTTTGCCTTTTAGTTCCTGTTGCTAGGTGGTCATAAAGCTCAGTATCATGGTTTGAAAGAAGCAGTTATGTGAACTTTTATGTTAGATGGTATTAAATAAAGAATTCCCTAGCTGCTTATAATGTAAATTTACTTTAAAATTATAAATAGTATGAGGAAACCTTTATAAGTATTGTTTGAATGGGACTCATTCTGAGTAGGTTTGCTTGGATTTTGGTGTTAACATGTGGGCTAGTGCCCTGGCTTGTGTGGCTCAGTTGGTTGGGCGTTGTTGTCCTGTGCACCGGAAGGTTGCTGGTTTGATTCCTGGCTCCATCCCCGGGATCCCCAGTTGGGGCCGTGCAGGAGGCAACTAATCGATGTGTCACTTGCGCATCAGTGTTTCTCTCCCTCTCCCTTCCTCTCTCTCTCAAAAAAAAAAAAAAAAATCAATAAAAAAATCAAAAAACACAAAACAATGCATTGGCTGGCTACCTTTGATTCTCTGGTATGTTTCTCTTCTCTGGATCCACCAGACTTTCACTTACACATATAATGTGGTCCTTCGGTCATATGTTTCTGTGTGCAGGTAATCTTTATACTTGTTACTATAGAACTATTGACCTTCAATTTGAGAGGCCAAGCTGACTTGTGCTTTGCAGTAAGAGTGAGGACCTATTATTGAAAATAGCCAAAGGCTAAAACTATAACTTTAATCTCATGGATTGACTGTGCTGGAGACAATTAGCATAGGCCTGCACATAGTACACTTTGCTGAATGAACGAGTAATTACATCTAGCTCTGGGCTGAGTCTAAATGACATATCTTGGATTGCGAAGAGGGGGCCAGCCAATTCAGATGATGCTCTCCACCAGCATCCACCTGCCTCCCTGGTTTCAGGTGTGCTTACTAGTCCTAACCAACTGCCCTGCTTTCTTCATTTCCATATCTTTTGTTAAATAAGTGACATACTGCTCCAAGATTGTCACCTTTGTATTTGTGATCAAGCCAGTGGTTTTCAGCTACTAATAGAAACCTGTTTCAGAAATCTCTTATTTTAAAACTCGCGTAGCTTTTCTACCGTGTTCTTTGTGTACAGTTGCTTCTGTCTCCTGGTAGACTAAGGGTGGGGCATACATCTCAGCCTGTACACCTTGCACATCGCGCTTAGATAATGCAAGGTGAATGAGTACACGAGGCAAAAGCAATTCACAGGTGTGCTGCTTCTCTGCCCGCCCCCCCCCCAACCGTTATCTCTGCAATTCCTCTTGTTTTGGGAATGGGGAAGTGCATTTCACCCATTCAACAACATTAGACAACCACTGGGTTCCAAATACTGGGCCTGGCCTTGGGAGGGGTATTTAAGCAGGTGGAGGAGAGGCTCTGTTCTCAGAGGAACAGTCAGGGGTCACTCATTCTCTAACCTTTATGCTTCTGGTTTAAAGAACCGTTTCTTATTTTTAAAATTAACAGCAATACCATTTGTAACAACATCAATAGGAAATACATATGAATAAATCTGAGAAGAATGTATGGTGAAAAGTATAAAACATTACAAGAATATTAGAAATAAATGAATAAAGGGCAGTTTCTCAAATGATGAAGAGAAAAAGCTACTTGTTGCATTCTTTAAAAAATTATATATACACATGGTTCACAGTTTAAAGACGAGAAGCCAGCCTCCCTTCCACCCCTGTCCCCCAGCCACTCATTTATTTCTCCCCCAAGGCCACTGTTCTCACCATTTCCTTTCCAGAAATGTTTTGGGAATATACACAGGGACACTATGGGCACTGTTCTGTGCCTTGTTTTTCCTCTTACTGTGTCTCAGAGGTCTCTGTGTGGGTGCGGGAGCATAGTGATTTAATCAGTGCCCAGTTGACTGAAGTGTTCTTTCTGTATTTCCTCGTGCTGCAGATAGGCTGGGATAGCCGTGGCTGCGTTCTTAGTGGCGTTGCTGGGTGAAGGAATAGCGCATCTTCAATCCTGTTACTGTCCTCCATGGAATCTGTTCACTTACCCTCCCGCCAGCAGTGGACGAGATCGCCTGTCTCCCCACTCCCTGTACATTCTGATCGTGTTAAACCAGACTGGGACTCTCGTGGGGAAGGCCTAAGCCTGGTAGGAGGGAGAGACTATCCCTCAGAGCACACCTTTAGGCTGATTCTCCGGGACCAACGCCTAGTGAAAGGTGTGAGGTTTACTTGGGGAGCTCTGAACTCTTCCCACTGTCAGCTGGGCAAAAGCCGTCAGCTCCCGGACACTGTTGTTTGGAGACGATGGAAGTGGAACCTCATTCTTGCCTTTAAAGAGCTTAAAACCTAATTGGGAGGACCAGAGTGACTTTCAGAACAATAAGATGAACAGGAATCCTTTTACATCATGATATGAAAGTATGGTCGGGAGTCAGGGAGAGAGATCGGCCATGGGCTAGTCTAAGAACACTGCAGAGAGCCTTGAAGGGTGGGTGGGATTTGAAGCGGTGCATGCTGCTGCTTCTGCCAGGAGCACTCCCTGCCACCATTGTCTTTAGAAGCCTTACCTTCACTGTCCTTTTCAAATGGTATCTCTGCTCAGAAGTTTTACCTAATGTTCAAGTCTCAAGCCCCTTATGGAGCCCCTCCAGACTGCACTCACTTCACTGTAGTTGGCACAGCTGGTCCACTGTTTGTACTCCTGCCTGATTTACCTGGTCTTCCGTCCAGAGGTAACTCTCTCACTTCAGAGTGTAAACAAAGACAGAAGTTCTTATTTGTACCCACTGAAGCATGTGGGTTTGCTGAGCTGACGGGCACGTGTCCTGGTTACAGTGAAGTTTGCACAAGACGAGGCTGAAGATCTGGGTTCTAGTTCTGACCACTTTTTACTGGTGTGACCTCATGCCTGTCATGGTCTACTGGGCTTCTAGTTGGTATTGTGAGAATTCATGGACATAATGAATGCAAAGCTTACTTGTGGTATATGTGACAGGTGCTTTTATGACTCTTGAGGAGTAGAGGAAAGCAGGTTTGAACAGGTAGGATGGGATCTGATCCTGGTGACCTCAATGACTACACAGAGTTCACCTGGGTATAAAAAATGTGAGCAAGAAAGTACTGTGAAAGCAGTCTCAGGTCAAAGGAAGACTTGTCCAGCCCAGCCGGGCATGGCTCAGCAGTTGAGCATCAACCTAGGATCCAGGAGATCGCAGTTCCATTGCGGGTCAGGTTGCGGGGTTGCCGGCTCGATCCCTAGTCAGGGACGTGCAGGAGGCAGCCGATCAATGACAACACTCTCATCATTGATATCTCTATCCCTCTCCCTTTCTCTCTCTGAAATCAATAAAGATATATTAAAAAAAAACAAACTTGCCCAGATGTGATATAAAGAATGTGGTTGGGGGAGGGGGCAGCAAGAGCGGGAAGAGACTGTTCTCTGAGCAGCCATTCTAATTGGAGGCTGAGATTCCAAGGTCACAAGCCTGAGAGACCAGAACAATAGCATCGCTAACAAACAGGGAAGGGAGCTTCCATTCTTAATATACTGAGTTAGAGGTGATGGTGGCCGGTAGAGATGTGGGCTAGGTGTCGGGAGAAGGGGAGGAAGCATTGGAGCCAGGAGAATAAACGATCTGTCCAAGGGGAGTATAGAGAGAGAGATGTGGGCTGAGCCAGGCAAATGCTCTCAATGAAAGGACGGGAGGAACAAGAAAGCCAGCGAAGGAATCACGCCCCTCATCTTCCATCTCTACACAGCGAGGCCCACTGAAGTGGTCCTGGAGTCACCAGGTGTTACAGAGTTCTGGTTTTGCTTTTGTGGGATAGACCTCATCGCTGATTTGTGTGCCCTTAAAAGGCAAGCCCCATTCTTTTTGCAATTTTGTATAATACTTAGTGTGGTGTTCTCAGACAATGAAAATGTTATTACAGAAAAATCTGGGCCTCCAAGGGATTCCTGAGTTTGTTAAAATGGTACCTTTCTCTAAATAAATGATGGCCTGCCACTTAAAAATGTTCAGTGGATTCCTTTTGTAAACAAAGTCATTCCAGCGGGATATGATTTTCTCTGAGGCTAGTACCTATGCCGGCTTCTGCTCTTGGGAATCCAGATGGAGCACTCGAGAGTGTGGGGACTCATCCATCCTTTTGGGCTCTCAGCTGGGACCAAGAACCAGGCTGGCAGTTTTCCTGACTACACAGGAGCTAGGGGTATGTGACATGATGTGGCTCTGATAGTTAATGCAACCTGGCCTCAGCAAGAGGACTGTAGATGTAGGAACAAGAAAAGGTGAGTCGTGTAAGGAGGTGGGGGATGAGGTTATTACTTTGTTCCTGGTCTGCGTGCACCTGAGCTCTAGTCCCAAACAGCCAAAAGGTGGAGGACTGCCCGTCTAGTTAGTCATGCGTTTTGAGCCTTCGAGGCTGCTCAGCGAGATGGATGCCTGAGCAGGTTCAGTGAGCAACTTGGTCGAGGTCACCTTGGCTGGTGGAGGAAGGGCACCTGCTCTCCTGTGGAAAAGACGAGAAATGGCTTTCCTGTCAGTCCTAGGGAAGCGCTCAGTGTGGCAGGTGGGCCTCTGATTGGATGAGCCCAGCACTGGAGCAGCTTCTGTGGAGATGCTGAGCCAGACAAGTGCTTATTGCTGCGGCACGAAAATGAAAAGGTTGCTAGGGGAAGGCAGAGGAGGCAGGAAGTTAAGTGTTATGTCCCTTACAAAATGTAGCAGCCATTGTCCTCCTCCATCTGTGCAGATTACAGAGAGGGGATTTTGGTGGAATGCTAGCCGACAATGAAATTATGTTTTGGGTCTAGTTTTACCCTCGATGGATGCTTTTCCTGGACTGGAACTTAAATGTCAGTCGTCTGACCTTCCAGTGGCTCAGTTCCTTTAATTAAAAGATGGTTCTAAGCAGAACCCAGTAGTGGTCTCTTTATTATTTATCAAGCACTTTCCTCCCAGCAGTTAGTGAAAGGTCAGTGGCTTCAGCGGATGCTTTGTTTTTGGTGAGCAGCTCAGATGAAAAAGACAGTCAATCCCTGCTCCCTCCTGTTTGCTCACGGGCAGGACACTGTTTAATAGTCATTGTGGCATTTAGGATCGCAGGCTTCTGAAACATGCAGAAAAGTGCATGTGCATCCCTTGCTACCGAACATTTCTCCAAAAGTAAACACCAAGTCGTGATTATGGTTAATAATGAGATATTGATTGTTGGAAAATGTCAGGGCCTGGACCGTTGGCCCCAGCACCACTAGATGGCGCTGTACCATCATGCTGTTCAACCACAATAATTTTATTTCTTTGCCTCCGGGTACCTTGCCTTTCAAGGTTGGCGAGTGTCCTTGTAGAATAATGTTCTGGCTGAGATTTAGGAAGCTGAGGTCCTGGAGTGTGTGGGGTAGGGTAGATATGGGAGCGGTTTGGCCGAAGGGAAGATGACAAAGGCCTGGGGGGGAACCAGCACCGTTTGCACCACAATAGGAGTGGGAGAGGAAGGAGCTAACTGTGCTGAGCCCCTGGAGACTGCCCAGAGCAGTGTTTTCTTACCTTCTCCCGGCAGTGACACATCTGTGAATTTGCTGTGCAGGATGAAGGAGGGAGAGACCGGGCGGGCGGGCAGGGAGGCAGTGTGGAGTAGTGGAAAAAACCCAGGCCTTGGAGAGGAGCCCTGATCGATTGCTTTGTCTTGTGATATTAGGTGAGTTAGTGAATAGCCTGAGCCTCAATTTCCTTATCCGTAAAACCGGAACACTTAACATCTACCTCATCAAGTTGTTATATGGATTTAATGAGAACATGAACAAAATTCTTGGCACGAGTCAATCCTTGCTCTCAGTGCTTGGAAAGGGCTCAACAACTGTTGATTCCCACGCGGTGGAGACGAGTGTGCATGAGATTAAAATGGAGAAGAAAGGAAAAAATAGTATTGTGTATCCTTTCACCAGCCACTTGTTTAACCACTAATCCTTTCTCAACCCCTCCCCCCCAGTAGTTGCTGTCTCCTTTATCTTCCTCCAACCTTCTAGCACCAGATCAATCAATCAACCAATCAATTTTTTAAAAAGACGAAGGAGGAAACCAAAGAAGATCCTGAGAAGTTGTTCATGATTGGAACTTTCCAATACTGGTAGCTTTCACTGAAAAACTTCCTTTATTTAGTTATTTCTTAGGCAGATTGTGTGTGTGCGTGTGTGTGTAGAAATCTATGTCTTAATGACATTGCTTCTGTCTCTTCCCCACTGATGCTCCTCCTGCCCTCCTTGTGGTAAACTTTTCTCCTTTCTTTCTTCCACCCTGTACCCCAGATTGTGGAGAGAAGAGAGGGTCACTACCTAGAGACCCAACAAAGAAAATGGGTCCAACCTCAGAGACATTGTTCCTGGGGTCCGCTGAGCTGCTCAGCAACTGGGGCAGGAGTTTCTGGAACTCCCTCTGGTCCTCCTCCTGGTGAGGGGTGGGTGGGATGGGAGAGAGTTCTGGAAGCCTGGAAGGGTCTATTCATGTCTTCGCCCTGTCCTGGGCCGCTCTCACTCCATCTAACCCTGGTCGGTTGCAGGCAGGCTGTGGAGCCCCCTGCCTCTGGTTTCCTGGGAGGCTAGGCCAAAGGAGTATAGAGCTAAGACTGCCACCCAGGAATGTCACAGAGGAAGAGTTCTGGCCTCTTTCCTCTCTAGGTCTCAGGAAAGAACTGGGTTCTAATCCTGGCACTGCCACTCCCTGTGTGACCTGGGCTTAGGGCAACTCCCTTAACCTTTCTGAGCCACATTCAGTTCCAACACCGGGGTCTAGAGCCTAATGGATCTCTCTTTGAAAGTGTATTTGTTAAGTGAATGAATGAAAAAATGAATGGTTTCCTATCTAAGACATGGGGATAATAGTATCTGCAGCAAATAGGGTTTGGGTTACAGAACCCAAACAAGATGCTGGTTGTGGCAGAAGTTTGTCAGCTCTCAAACCTTCTACTGTTCCGCCCTGGCCCCTGTGGCTCAGTTGGCTGGGCATTGTTCTGTGCACCAAAAGGTTGTTGGTTCAATTCTGGGTCAGGGCACATGCCCAGGTTTCAGGCTTGATCCCAGTGGGGGGCGTGCCGGAGGCAGCTGATGGTTGTTCTGCTCTCACATCGATGTTTCTCTTTCTTCCTCTCCCTTTCTCTGTCTCTAAAAATCAATTAAAAAAATCTCAAAACAATAACAACAAACCTTCTACAGTTCCACAAAATAAAGGTGCAGGGATGAAGAAGATGCTGTGGAGCCGCAGGTGTTGGGCTCCCTGGAGAGCAGAGCTCGGACTCGGGAGGTGTAGCAGCCCTAGTGGCGGCAGGGATGACTAGTCTAGTCTCCACCTGCTACAGAGTTCTGCAGGAAATGCTGGATTGTTCTTCAAACCACTTCTGGGGTGCTCGGTTTAACCCCTAAGCATGCTCAGGATTACCTCTTGAATATTAAACACGGAGAGAGGACCATCCTCAACTTGACCCCCAGCTTCCCCTGACTCCTGCCAAGCGGTGTGAGGGCCCTGCTCCGTCTCAGCAGCGGGTCACGCCTCCCGCCCTTCTGGATGGAGCTCATCCCTTTCTCAGGCCTGGCCGCCCGCCAGGAACCATTCCCCTGCCCTGGCATCTATCTCACCAGTTCGTCAAGGCCGCTAGCCCCCGAAGGGTATAATTCAAGGGACAGTGGCTGTGTTTCCACTGCTTCTGGATTGTCATAGCAAGGGCAGGGTGCCCCTTTTCAGACTGGGGAAAGGGAGGGCTCTGCGCCCGGCGCCTGGCTCCCCTCAGTGAGTGTGCCTGAGCCTCATCTCCTGGTTTTCCTGGCCAGTCATACCCCGTCTCTTGTTAGAACAAGAGGCAGCTGCTTCATCACCGAAAATGCCGATTTAAATCCCAAGGCAAAGCCTGTCTTTGGCAACCCTCCCTCAGCCCTAACTTTCCCACCTTTGGATGTGAGAGAAGACAAAGGGGCCATGGGAGACAGGCTGGGTGGGTAGGAGGGGCCTGGTAATCTGAGCTGCAGGCAGGTAAAGGTCATCAGAATGTTCCACAGTCCCGCAGCAGTCTAGCTATGTCTCACCTGGCTTTCTGGGCAGCTAGTTAACCTCCAATGCAGCGTGTTCTCAAGAGTGCCACTGATTATTCCTTCCCTTTTGATGAACCAAGTGCCTAGACTGGCTTCTTAAAAGAAGCACTTTGAGTACCTGTAAAGTCAGGGAGTTCAAACTTAGGAAAATCTCATCTGTAGAACTCAGTTCCCCTGAGCTGTTGGCCACTTATAATGAATGTTAATGAAAGACAGACGCTAGATGCCATTGCTCAGCTGACGCATGCCCTGCTAAACCCCGAGGGGGTTAACTTCGGATCTGAAGGACTCAAGTATACTTTACTGGCACGTTGAAGAGAGTAAAACTTTCAGGGTATAATCAAGATTTCTTATGTATGAGAACTCAGTGATCCATAGGCAATGCCTGCATTAAAAAAAGAAGAAAAAGAACTGAATGTGCCACCATTGCTTACTGGCTTTTAAAAATAGCTCCTTTGGCCCCAAACTGAGGCATGAGAAGATGGAGCACTGGAGACGACGGCAAGCGCATTCCAAGACTCATTGCATATTTGCTTAAAATCTCTCCACTCTTTAAATTTTGATTATGGAACCACTCATGAAAGCAGAGAAGTTAGGGTGATCTTCCAGATGCCCTTCCTGTAGACTTGACCATTATTAATATTTTGCCATACTTGCTCATCTATATTGTTTCTGAAGGATTTTAAAAAGCAAGTCCAGACATGATTTCCCATGCAAGGTTTCAGCCTGCTTCTCTTACATCAACACAACATCATTAGAAAGCCTAACAAAATGGTAATGAACAGGAATTATGTGGTATCACCTAATAACCAGTCCATATGCAGATTTCCCCACAGTCCCCTAAACAGGCTCTCCACCCCCTCCTGCCGCCTCCTGTCCCTGGGGCAGACCACTGTTAACCGTTTCTGTTTTCAGTGCTCCCGCCGATTACCTTCACACAAATAATCGCCACTTATACACCCACTGCTTGTTTTACCACCTGCGGTCATTGTCTCTTGGCTTTCTGCTATGGTACATGAGGGTTTAGCTTAGATTCTCTCTTCCTTCCACTTTAATTCCTCTGTGTAGTAATACTTATTAAGGTTCTGTTTCGGTTTTCTTACACGATCTTGGCAAATCTGGTATCTTAGTTTCCCTCTTAGCTTTTGCCTGTGAGGACGTTCACAGTTAAATGTACAGTCACATGCAGCTCCGATACAGGAGGTTACGATGGCATTCGCTTTGATTATTATGAAATTTTTCAGGCATACAAAATTACAGAGAATATATAACAAATGTCTCTGTGCTCGCCACCCAGCTTCAGATGCAAAATTTAATACAAAGGAAGCCCTTTGTGTACCCATTCTCCCTCTTCTCCAGCCCTTTGGTAAATATCTGCCTGGATTTGGTGTTTTCCCTTCCCATTTAAAAAAACAGTAAATTTTCTTCAAATGTATGTATCTATAACAAACACACAGTATTGTTTTGCATGTTTCAAAACATTACATAAGTGATTTCATACTATACGTATCCCTCTGTAATTTGTTCTTTTTACTCAAGGATTTTACTTTGAAACTTACCTGTGTTGACACATGTAACTCTAGTTAATCCGTTTTCACTGCTGTATAATATTCTGTAAGACCAGACAAATAATTAGGCAGCGTTTAAGAGCATGGCCCTGGGGCCAGACTGCCAGGGTTCAAACTCTAGCTCTGCCACTAACTACTAGTTCTGTGATGGTGGGCAAATTACTTAACCTTTCTTTGCTTCTGTTTTCTCCTCTCCAAAATGGGGCTTAATGATAGCACCTACCTCATAGAGCTGATGTGAAGATTAAATAACTTAATAACTGTAAAGTATTTAAAAAATACTGCTGCATCATGTATGCTATTCAGGAGCTGGCTATTGTTGTTATATATTTATTTCCCTGTTGCTGGACATTTGTTTCCAGTTTTCTGCTGTCTCCAGGATATTGTGTGCAGGGGACATTATTCTACCTGTTTTTTTGTGCATGTGTGTAGAAAGAGTTCCTCCGAGCCAGGGCACGCACCTAGCAGAGGGACTGCGGGGCTGTCAGGTGTGCCCATCCTTAACTTCCTGGGCGATGCCAAGTTGCTCTCCAGGATGGTTGTGCACAAGTGTGCCCATGGCTCCCACCCTGGCCCATTCTTGGTGGTGGTTTTGTGCACAACTTTTTCTTACACTTTGTTTAATCTTCCTCTCCCTTTGCCCCAATGTCCCCCGCTACTTATTTTTATTCCAATATATATTTCTGTAGGCATCCTTTTGTCATTCCCCCCTCCTTTTTCTTTTGAATGAAATAGGCTATAAATACATAAAAAGTAGACAGGGCCCCGCAGAATGAAAGCACAAGGCACAGGGGCTGCCTGCTGCCCAGCCCTGGGCCTATAGCTTTCCTGGCTCTCAGCATTTGTTAAGCTTGTTGTCATTTGTGCCTGACATTTCCTGAGTGCTTCCTATGTGGTAAGTGCTGTACATACATGACCTTGTTTACTCTCACATCAAGCCCATGAAATAGGGTTATTCCCAGAACCTTGATTCAGATAGGCAGTCTGCTGCCAGAGATTATGCTGTTGACTGGGGTCTCCTACAGGGTTGCGTGGCTCAAGCTGCATGTTGCACAACTCTAGGGGGCACCATTTGCACAGACTACAATGTGATGGCCCCCCTTGGAGTTGTGCAGAGCAGTGGCCCTGGCCTTCTGAGAAGCAAGAGCTTTAAGGGAATGCTTTCTACCTATTTGACAGGCTTAGAGGGGTAGACTCCACTACCCACCGATGGCCTTTCTGCTCTGGATTTATAGGCCTTTTGTAAGGTCATGGTTCTTCATATTTTAAAAACCTATCGGCATGAGAGCCCTCCCACCTATATAAACATTTGTTTAGGGAGGGAGAGCCCAGCATGGGCCCTGCGGGCTGACACCAGCCATGTAAGGGCACCGACTCGGCCGCTGCTCGTGGCTTTCCCCGTGGCCGCCGCAGACTTATTGAGCAATATATTATGAGTGTGCCTCACTCTGATGATGTGTTATGGATAAATCATTAAGGAGGCAGCTCACTGCGGTGATGTATTGGTGTAATAGATCATCAGAGTGAAGTCTTCTGCCGACATACGGGCTGGCTCAAAGGGTGGTGTCATTCAGGGAAGAATTAGCCCAGCAGCAGATCTGGCTTAATTACAGGATAAAAGGTCTGTGAATGATAGGCTGAAGGCTGCGGCACCAGCGTTTTGATTCTTGATGCAAAAATATAATTGGGCTTCCTGAGAGAATTTTTAATTATTTTCAAACAGCACAACTTGCCACGTGGCTGCAGGGGGACCTTATATGAGGGGGATTTCCAGGCCTGAATTATTGTGGGCCTTTCAATTTGTAGGCCGCAGAGCGAGTGAAAGGAGATAAAATCCAGGAGGCCTGCCTTTAAGTTCTTCAGAATGATGTCCTTAGCAACTAGATCATCGGAATTGCATGATTCATCCAAGTCATCATTAACCGGGGCCGTGGTTCTCGACCACGTCCGCGTGCGCGTGTGGGCGGGAGGAGGCAGTCTGGTGAGCATGTGTGTGCGTGTGTCTGAGGCCATCGGCATCTTAGGGACGGTGATGAGCGTCATGTTTATCAGACGCTTAACATTGTGCTAAAGGCTCTGCATGGATTCTTTAGTCTCGTTTAATCCATACGACTGCATTGTGAGACAGGCATTATTATTATTATTATTATTGTTGTTGTTTTCCAGCTGAGAAAACCAGCCAAGCGCTAGCATTATTGGCCAGGGCTGTACAGCTGCTCAGTGGCAGAGCCAGTGAACCTGAGGCTGGGGTGACTCTCAGTCTTCCCACCTCCAGATCCCCCCTTCATTTGAGGACCCTAAACCAGCCTTCTGTGAACTACAGACCTCAGTGAGCACAGTTACAGATATGTCTGTTGAAAAATGGATCATTTTGTCTTAAGACACATAAATCAAACTTCAAGTATTATTAGGTTCCCAAATTTGGTCCAAGTTGATTATTTCTTGAGAAACTTGTAGGATGAAATTTCTTAGCAACGGCGGGCTAACTTTTTGGACCAATTCTCCCACTGGAGACAACTATAAAAGCTGCATAAAATACTTTTTGAAATCTCCTTAAGTAGTATTAAATTGCTGACAAGACACTAAGAAATGACTAGGTCAGCTGAGGCCAAAGAATAGGAACCAGAGTGGGGAACGAACACAGAGGCTGCTTTTTCCCTGAGGGCTACTTTTTCCCTGAGGGCTACTGACTCCGATGGTCTTCAGCCCACTGGGAAGAGAAGGCAGAATGGAAGCCCAAGGAGGGGAGGCCCTCTCCACAAGCTGGGACACCAGGGCTGCATCCTGGGATGACGGTGACCTGGAAGTGGAGCAGCCTCCAGGCAGAATTTCAACCCAGGTTCTGATGACCCAGATTGTCCTGGGGCAGGAGATCGCAGGCCTTGGAATTGGTTTAAGGTGGGCCCAGATTGGTATGGCTCCAATCCATTAGAGAAGCAGAGCTCTGGGCACAGGTACTTTTACATTAGGCCTCGTATTATTCCTATAAAAATCTTTTAGAAAATTTTTTCAGCAATAACCAGGCACACAAGGAAACCCACTCCATGAGTGAGAACCAGCAAAAGCAGCCAATAGAATGGGATCTAAAGAGACTTTAGATATTGAAACCATCAGATTACAAACAATAAATAACTTTTCTCTCTTATTATGTTTAAATAAATACAGAACAAGTTTGCAGATATCTTCAGAGAACAGGAAAATAATAAAAAAGAAGCTGTTGTAGGATAAATATGCAGCTATCTAGCCACCGTTTACCCCTCCCACTCCACCCTCCTGTCTCAAAAGAAGAGAGAAATTCCATGTGGAAATACCCCTTGTGGAAATACCCCTTGACTTGGTATTAAGCAAACTAGGAAAGACATTGTCCTATCTGCAATATGTTTACTTTCAACAAAGCATGTCAAAAATTATAATTTGAATTCTATTATTAATATGGAAGTAAGAAATACCTTTAGACAAATTGACGGAAAGATCTTAAAAATAGACAGCAGGCAATATACCACACCCCTATCCTGCAAAAAACGGGGGGTATACAACCTCACATTGTAAAATTGTCATAGAAGATATATTAAATTTGATACTTAAATCTTAAAATCTGAAATGTAAGTGGCTATGATGCTATGATGTATAGACATTCCTAAAAATCCTTAGGTCATCGGAGTATAACTTCATAGTTAAAAACATGGGCTGTCCCTCAGACAGACTGGGTTGGGGTTCGAGCTCCAATGCTTACAACATTTTGTAATCTCTGGCAAATCACGTAACTTCTCAGAGCCTCAATTTGCTCATCTGCAAAATGGGGATAAGAATAGCACCGCACCTGCTCCAAGGGATTGTCTGAGTCAACAGAGACCCTGGATGGAAAGAACTTTGCATTCGGCTGACACATGAAACTTGCCAATCTGATTTCAGCTTCTTGGAACAGCATTGCAACAGCCAGGTGAAGCATCATTTTGTATTTTGCTTGTATTTAAATACAGGAAGGCTTTATGTAAAGAGCTTGATTCCCTATGTGTGACTAGTCAGAAAAACTCTCTTCCCATGAAAAGTTTTTGAGACTTGGTTCGTGGCGACCGACCCCAGGCTGCTGGGGCTCGTCCATTTACGGTGAGCCTTTTGCTAGAGAAGCCCCTTATTCCGGCCTCCAAAATCAAGGCCATCTCCTTGTGAAGGGTAGAAATCCGGGTGAGAAAAGATTGATAATCCTGCGTTGCAGACTTTATTAAAGATGTCCAGATTACAAATTGGGCTGTCTGTCAATCAGTCAGCCTGTTTCCTACATTTTTTCTGTCATTTACTAAAAATATTCCTGTGTAACACTGAGCCCCCTGAAGACATCATAAATGCTAATCTTTCTTCCTTTCACTTTTGAAGGACAAGCTTGGTCATGCTGTGACCGGGACGCTGGGTGTAGACTGGGCACACATTTTATCTCCCCTGTGCCTGCTTCTGTGCTTTTCTCTGTTCCCTTCCCTTCTGTTTATTGACACAACTGTGTCATGCAGCCAGCAAGTGTGTAGGGAGACAAGCACGGTGGACACACAGAGGAAGGGGCTTTGAAGGCAGACAATCTGGGTTTGAATTGACTGTATTTTTAGTGGGTCCCTTATCTCTGAAGCTGGCTCCTCATTTCAGTTAGGGGTTGTGAAGAGAAGATGCCTGATGGATGAAGAATACCAAGCACATGCCTGGCATGAGGTAGGCCTTCAGCGCTCCTTGATCATGAAGTATGAGCTCAGGCTTCTCATTCAAGATTGTGCCCTGGGACGTGGGGACCTTGGACTTGCCACAGCACAGGCCATGTCACTGCAGAAGCCATCGACAAAGGCCTCCTCCCTCCCCTCCCCGGCTGGGCTGGGAGGAACAAGCACAGCCCATGGAGCGCTGTCTTCACAACAGGGGCTCCTCAACTCTTGCTTGTGACCTTGGAGTTCAGCCCCCAGGGCACCTCCACACAGGCCTGGTCTTTCCACTCCGACCCCTCTCCTCTCGCCACAGGCCTCTCCACAAACCCACTTGGATGTGCACTAATGCCATTATCTTCCCCAAATTAAAATCAAGCCTCAACCTATAATGTTTCATGGAGAGGGAATTGGGGTTATATATTCCTGCGTCGAGCTGCATTCTATTTCAGTCATAGCATTTAATTATGATTGGTATGTTAGTGCCCACCGGAGCATAACAAATTGTCATTATGTTATTCTGCTGAGTCTAATTTAATTGGCAAGTTGTCACAAAAGCAATTATCCGTCATTTATTTTGTTGCCATAACCACATCTAGGAGAGCACCTGCTGTCTGCGAGGAGAAATGCGCCCCAGTCTCTCGGCCCTGGATCCGAGCCACTTAGCTGACACAAAGACATCGCTTCCCCTTCTGATTTAAAAATATGTTCCTCATTTCCCGCTGCGGTCTCATGGAGCCTCCTGGGGGAGCCTCAGAGTGCCAAAGAAAATTCATGAGCTGGGGAGCCGCCTGGGACCCCACCAGGAGGCGGGAGGTCAGCTCTGCTCTGAAGGGCCTGGGTGGGAGGCAGCGGGAAGCAGGCCCCGTGGAGGGGCCGGGCCCTGCCTGGGTCAGGCTTTGCTCTGGCAGCTGTTTCGGCTGCCACCTCGGGGATGGATTGATAAGTATTTGTTGCTCTTTTCTCCCGGGGCATGCCGCGTGCTGGATCCCTGGGAAGCAGGACTGTTTGGCCATTTCACAGAGAGGGAACCTGAGGACCTGGGGACCGAAGGCCCATAGTCACGGGGGAAGTCTGGGAAGAAGCCAGGACTCCAGTGAAGATCTCCAAAGCTTTCCCCATGCCTGGAACAAGCATGCACAGGCAAAACTAAGGCCCCAGACTGGGTAGGACATTTCTCAGACCCTGTTTCACATGGACACATCTGTGACCAGGGCTGGGGGAGGGCAAAGGGCAGAGGGCAAAGAGAGAAAAGGGAGGGAGAGCCACCAGACAGGCTGCCTGCGCACATTAGGGAGGCTGAGACAGGAGTGGCCCGCTTTCCCAGGAGCCCGATTCCAAAGTCTTTGGGGGGCCCGAGAGCCCCCTCCTAGCCAGCCTCCTCCCCATGCTGGAACAATATTCCCCACGCTCAAGATCAACAAGACTTTTGTGAGAGAGGAAGCAGAGGCAAGCGAAGGTGCCGGTGATTATTTCTCTTCTCTGAAAGGAGAAGCTAGTCATTCCCAGGAAGATGGAGCCTGGGGGTCTGTCTCTGTCCTGCGGGCTGGCAGCAGGTGCAAAAGTGACTAATCTCGTTCCTGCTCCCACGATGCCCTTAGTAGCAGAGTCAACAAAAGCCTCGTTAAAAACAAGAACAAAACCCCAAACAGCAACCACTAGACTGCCAAAAGGAAGAAAGAACCGGGCCTTTAAATCAAGCAGCTTTTCCCTCTGGGTCAGTCAGCTCTAATTCCCAGGCTACCTATTTGGGGACATTGGAAAATTACCAGCTTCCTGAACACAGGCAGATCATTTCTTGTAACTCTTTAAAAAAAAAAAAAAATCTCTCATTGTAATTGCTGACTAAAAATAAACTAGGGATGTGTCAGGTTCCTTCCTCCGGGACCAGCACTATCCCTAAGGAATGTTCCTCATGACTGTGGAGAAGTCCTTCTTGCCACCATAGCAAAATGGTCGAGATCCCTGCTCATTGTGGGAGGCCCTGTTGAGTCTCAGGGGCCAGAATTTATATAGTTGATATCAGAGCAGGGTAAAGGTGACTGTGCAGGGAAGGGGCTGTGCACAAGGGCCCGCTGGGCTCAGTTGTGGGAGAGGGTGGTGCTTGATTACAAGCGAGTGTGTAAATTAGCTTCAACTCGCTGCAAAGTTAAGTTGGCAAAATGGGTCAAGAGCCATAAAAAAAATGTCCAACGCCTCTGACCCAGGAATTTTGCTGAGGATAAGCAAATTGCTTCAAAAACAGAAAGATGTTTGCTCTGGTGTTGTTTATCATAGAAAAAACAAAATCTGTACTGAGCGCAAAATGACTTGGAGCACTTGGCTCTAAGCCCAGGGATGTTGATAGAGTTTGCTTTGTGTTTTCTGGGAGGAATGTTGCATCGCGAGGAATTCTTTATGCACTTTTGCTAAGTAAGCATTTATTGAACACTGTAATAGATGGAGCTAGGTTATATGTGTATATAAATAGAGATGAGGCACAGTCCCTCCTATCTTAGTTTCCTATTGCTGCTGTATAACAAATTATCTCCAATTTAGTGGCTTAAACAATATACATTTATTATCTTACAATTCTGGAGGTCAGAAGTCTGGAACAGGTCTCACTGGGCTAAAACCAATATATCAGCAGAGCTCTGCTTCTTTCTGGAAGCTCTAGGGGAGAAACTGTTTCCTTGCCTTTTCCAGCATCTGGAGCCTGCCCGCATCCCTTGGCTTGTTGCCTCCTTCCTCCATCTCTTCAAAGCCGAATCCTTCTCACATTGCCTCTCTCTGACCTTCTTCTGTAGTCACAACTCTCTGCCTCTCCTCTCCTGCCTCCCTGTTCCATTGTCAGGGACCCCTGTGATGACACTGGGCCCTCTCCCTGTTTTAAGGTTGATCAGCAACCTTAACTCCCCTTTGTCACTTAATGCAACATATTCACAGGTTCGGGGGATTAGGACATGGACATCTTTTGGTGATTGCTGGTGGAGCATTATTCTACAAACCCCACTCCAAACCAGAAGCTTACCATATAGTGAGTCAGACGTGTGAACACATCTTTAGAGTATATGGCAGCGTACCATGACCAGCCAGCAAGATCCGGGGAGGCAACATAGGTATTCATAATAATCCAGAAATTCCCTGCTGGGAAGCTAGATGTTGTTTCGCTCGCTTTCCCTCCTCCTTCTAGCACCAGCTCTCTGCTGTGGTCAGTCTAGCCTCCCTGCTGTTTCATAATCGCCATCCGCTCTTTCTGGTCCCACACCTTTGCCCATCGCCACCCCTCCCTGGGTGCCCTTGTTTCTTCTAACTCCCTACCCAAATCCCACCCACCCATCAAAATCCAGATCAAGTCCCATGTTGTCCACAATTCTTCCCTCACCCCCCTCACCCAGGACTTCTGTCACACTTATATTCTCAATTACATAATAGTCTACTAAAGTGTACTAAGTAGTTGCTCTCATGTGCCGTTGTCTCAATTTTAGTGTGTTCTTATGTCTCAGCTAGTTTTTAATCACTCTGCTATCAGGGACCATGTGTTATAAATCTTCTGTCAGGCCCATAGCGCCTGGCACAGTGGTGGCAAAGTTGGCTAAATTGTTCCAGCCATTCTTTGAACAAGTGGAGCACTCACAGAGGTCCGAGACCCTGGGAATGGACATGTGCTCCAAAGCAAGTCCTGTTATAAAGGAACACGCATCTAGAGGGGGAGACTGACAGGCAAAGCAGTGGGTTAGGATAAGACGTGACAAGAGCTAGAATAGAATTATAATAGGAGGGCTTCTAGGCCAGCCTGTGGGTGGATCAAGGAAGGCTTTCAGAGGAGGTGATGTTTGAGCTGAGTTTTGAAGGATAAGTAGGAGTGAGCTAGATAAAAGGATGTGGGAGAAGGGTTCTATTCCAGGAGGAGGAGGAACATTTAAAGCAGAACAAAGAAATTGAATTCTGGAAAAGCTACTACCTCTCTCTCTATCAGATATGAGTATTATAGATGCTAAATGCTGTCCAACTTCATTTTCCTGGTCTCCCCAGCATGAACTTGCTGCTCTGGTCACTTGAATCTTCTCTCTGTTCTATAGTCACTGGGTGCTTTTTCCTAGTCCCACACCTTTGCCCATTAACTTGGAAAAAATGGTGCAAGCTGACATTCACAAGTGAAACTGATAGGGAAGGGATAAAAATGACCAAGCCCCATGAAGTCAAAAGACTAATGACAATACCTATGACAGACAATAAATAATATCCTTAATATATAACCTGATAAGGAAAAGACAAAACTTTAAAAAAATGGACAAAGTGCATGAACAAGCATTTTACAGATGAGAGAATACGAATGACCCATAAGCAGATGAAAAGACACTCAACTATACTTGTAGTCAGGGAAATGAAAAATCAGACAACAATTAATACCATCTTCACTCATCAGATTGGCAAAAATTAAAGATTGATAACATCCAGTGTTGTCAAGTGCATGGGTAAACAGGGCCTGTCATACATTGCTAATAGGTATGTGAATTGCTAAACCCTTTTGGGAAAGTAATTTCAAGGTGGCTGTTAGAAGTAAAAACAAACACATCCTTTGATTCCAATTTTGAGAATGTGTCCTATAGAAATAATAACATCAGTATAACACATATATAATATATGTACAGTGAGATATATAATATTACATATACCATAAGACATATGTATATATTCTTATAAGACTGACCCTATTTATATTAGCGAAAGCTGGATCCAATCAGAATTGTCCATCAATGGGGGAATGTTGAATAAATTATGCTAATAGAGAATGCTATAGAACAGAATATTACATAGAATATTATGGAGGTATTAAAGAACTCGATCTGTATATGTTGACCTGAAGGATTCCCCAGGACACCATAATATAATGTTAAGTAGCAAGAGCAATGCTACTGATGGGGAGAGGGAGACATAATAGGGAATAATTTCTACATTTAAGCCTGTGACGGGGAGGGGAGACATAATGGGGGCTAGTGTGTACACTTAAGTGATAAAAAAAAAAGGCATAGATGGCTATATATGCTTTAGGATGTTAACACTGATTACCTCAACTGACTGGAGTTGAAGGAAAGTCAGTAACTTAAAAATCCCTTATTGCTTGACTTGTTACAATGAGCGCGAATGATTTTCGTAATTGCAAATATTAATAACATTTTTTAAAAAGTACTGAAGGAAGAGTTCAGCCGGGTCTCGGTGTTAAGGGCTGAAGAATAATCGGTGTGGGCAGGTTCCTGAATTCAGGCCTATTTGTTCCTCCCGGCTTTTCTTCTATTCAAATGAACTAATTAAACAACCGTGAGGTAGTTTTCATTTCCTTCGTCAAGTGCATTTAGATCCTGGGATAAAACAGCATCATTTACATATGCAGTGACCCTCTCTTTATATCAGCGAACTCCAATAATAAGTTAATTAGAGCCATTCAGCCCCACCCGCCTCCCCAGGGGCGCCTCTCTGGGTGCAGGGCCCGGGAGCCGGGGGGCGAGGCGTGTTGTTAAGGCTCCCACTCCCAGGCAGCGGTGAGCCCAGTGGCAGCTCCCTGCGTGGGAAGTTGCTTGAGCACCTTCTGCATGTCTCCAAGGCTCAGCTAGTTAAACATCTGCCCGACTGACCAAAGGGAATGCCATTTGCATCTCAGCTCCCTGCTCCTTTTAGCCACGCTGGCAGAAACCCTTTCTTCTGAGCCTGAGTTACTTCAGAGGTCACCCTCCCACAGTCACCATGGCAACTCTCTTCAGGGTCTGACAGGGGGCTTAGGAAAAGAGTCAGAAACTTACCAGGGGACTCCAGGAGAAAGCCACTTTCACAGAGAGGGGTTTCAAAGTCTCGGACTATTGGGTTGCTATAAAGGGCACTGCTTTATATAGGATACGTTATTTCTGGAAAAGTTGCTCCAGGTCATTTTTTTGGTAAAATTTTGTAATTTTATTTTAAACGCACAGTGGAGTTCCCTATATTGAGAGCCCTGTTGTGAATCCTTTTGTAAGGTGAATAAAAACCACTATTATTCTTTTAGTGCAAGCATAGGTATTCAGATGGCCAGCTGTTCAAATCTGGGACACCAGTGTTTTGGGGCTTGGAAGATGGGAGGTAGCAGTGTGGGTGAGAGTTGGGGAGGAATCACCAAATGCTTTAAGTGGCATTTGGATGCTGTCCTTTTTTTTTTTTTTTTAAAAAATCCTTGCTCCAGGACATGCTCATTGACTTTTAGAGAGACGGGAAGAGAGAGAGAGAGAAACATGGATGAGTTGCCCTTGCAGGTGCCCCGACGGGAAATTGAACCTGAAACCTAGGTATGTGCCCTGACCAGAAATTGAATCTGCCACCTTTTTGTGCACAGGATGACGCTCCCACCAACTGAGCCACACTGGCCAGAGCTGGATGCTGTCTTATGGTTGAGTTCTACCAAAAGAAAAGCCTGGGCCAGGTATTCGTGTGCAAAGTGATTTATTTATACATATTGGGGAGATATGTTAGATTTATAAAGGAACAGCATTACTCAAAGTGATTCCTCCCCAGCTCCCACACTGCTATCTCCCACCTTCCAGGGTGTAGACCACAGGGCTCACTCTGGAACCTATACTATAAACCATTTATATCTACATCTTATAGGCAGATGGAGCTCATCTAAGTAAATCTTTCTCCCTAAACTGGGAGAAAAGATAGTAAAACAAAGGGAAAAAATTAAAAAGGAGAGTCCAATGAATGGATATCTATAGGATTAACATTAAAGAGATAAATGTAAATGTAATGTGAAGTTAATTTCATTATGGTTATCTAGATAACGGAATATTATATACCCACTAAAAATAATGCTGAATAATAATAATGACAGAAAAATGTTTGTGATTATTTACTTATAAAAAGAGGTTACAATATTCATGGGAAATGTCTTGAAAGATGTTCTAAAATGGTGCTGCTGCTTATATCTCTAGAGGTGGGATTATGCTTGATTTTTATTCTTTGTTTTTGCTCATCTCTATTACTATTTACTTAAAATGAGAATTTGTGAAAAAATGCAGTCATTGGTATTTTTGGTTATCATTTCCTTTTTTTTTTTTGCTTCAGCTGTATGGAGAAAACAACTTAAAAACAAAAGACATTAGCAATTCTAAATCTGAATGCATCTACTAACAGAGTTTCAAAATATGTAATAAAAAAAGGCAATTCACTATTTAAAAAGGTAAAAAAGAATGCTAAGAAATAATAAGGTAGTTATTGCAGGAAGCTGAGTTATTCGCTTTTCTCAGGGCTGAGGGAAAGCTGAATAAGGAAGCAGCTTATTTTTTTTAAAGTATGTTTTTATTGATTTCAGAGAGAGGAAGGGAGAGGGAGAGAGAGAGAAACATCAATGATGAGAGAGTCATTGATGGGCTGCCTCCTGCACGCCCCCTGCTGGGGGTCGAGCCTACAACCCAGGGACCAGGAATCCAACTGTGACCTCTTGGTCCATAGGTCAACGTTCAACCACTGAGCCATGCAGAAGAAGCTTAAGAGTTAGAAGGGATGCCCTGCGGGGCTGAGTTGCAGGTCTCTGAGGAAGGGGCATGGTTGCCACCGTCTGCCATAGCAGTGACAAAGGAAATGGCTGGAAAGTACTTACCACCCACTAAACAGCAAGGGCAGCCCACCTCTGTGGATACAGCCAGGGTCCTCGTACACAGCTCCATTTGCTGCTCCATGCAAAAATTGAACAACAGAAGGAAAAAAGTATCTCTTTCTCAGCCAGAATTGTAGTGAGCCTCCAGCGTCTTCCACTGACAAAGCATATTACCAAGCCAGCTGGCAAAGGAGAAATATTATTTTCAGAGTCACAAAGTTCCAGAATCACAAAGCAAAGCAGAGAGAGGTAGTAAATTTACAACTGGAACGGGGTGAAAAGGCAAACCACGGAGAGTGGAAGAGAATATTTGCCATGTATATCTGTCAAAGGACTTACACGCAGAATATATCAGGAATGCCTACAAATCAATAAAGAAAAAAGACAGACAGCCCAGTAGGAAAATGAGCAAAGGGCTTATACAGGCACATTACAAAGTAACATTTCTGAATAGCCAATAAATGCCCTAAAATATCATCCTGGAAATGCAGATTCAAACTGCAATGGATTGTATATCGACCTTGTATCCAGTGACTTTGGTAAATTACTTATTAATTCTAAAGCATCCTCAATATCTTTTAAAAAATTTTTCTATGTGCCCAATTACATTGGCTGTGAATATGGCATTATGCTTCATGCATTTCGAAGCTCTGTTGTTGGGTGTATAAATATTTATGATTATTATGTCCTCTTGATGAATTTACTCCTTTATTATTACAAAATGACCCTTCTCTTACCCCTGGTAATATTCCTGCTCTGAAATCGACTTCATCTGGTATTTTAGAGCAGCTCTTGCTTCCTTCTGCTTAGTGTTAGCACAATGTATCTCTTTCCGTCCTTTTACTTTTAACCTCCTTGCTCTTTATACTTAAAGAGGATTCCTTCTAAAAAGCCCAGAGTTGTGTCTTGTTTTCCTACCCAATCTGACAATCTCTGCCTTTTAATTGAGGGCGTTGATGGATGCAGTTAGGTTTAAATATACCATTTTGCTATTTTTTTTTCTATTTGTGCCATCTATTCTTTGTCCTTTATTTCTATGTTGATGCTTTCTTTTGTATTAAATATGTATTTTTTCTGTGATTTCATTTATCACCTTTATTGGCTTATTAGCTAAAACCCCTTTGCTGGGAGGGGACTTTTAAGTGATGTTAAGGTGTTAAGGTGTTAGGTGTTACATAGGGCCTAGCCTAGGATCCTCCCACTGTTTTCAACACACAGATCTCAGGCCATTTCTGCAGGTATGAAAGGAATGATTTCTCATTTCTCATTTCTCATACTCACACCCTCCTCCTTCCCCATTTCTGGGGTCCTCCCATATCTGGGGTCCTCCCATATCTGGGGTCCTCCCATATCTGGGGTCCTCCCACATCTGCATTCTACAGGCTGTCTCGGGATACAGAAGGTGGGTACTTCTGTAAGTTCTGACCAAGAGAAAGTGGTGTTTTAGGAAAATCAGGTCATCCAGTGGAAGATTCTATCTTCACCTCCTCTGGGTCTTCTTGTATCTACCATAATTGCTTCTGCCTCAACCAGTACCCTTCCTGCTTGGAGATGAAAGCTAAGGGAACATAGGCATTTTGAGGGAGCAAAGATGCATTAATGTGCTTGGAGTGGCAGAATGTTAATGCCAGGAGACTATACAATGGAATGAAAAAAAAATTCCGGAAAAATGGCTTCCATGTAAAACCTTTAAACCAGATGTTAAAGCAAACACTCTTGATGACTTTCCTAATTTGAAAACCAACAATTATTTTCCACTTTAAAAGTGAAGCACCCCGCCCGGCCAGGTGTGGCCCAGTAGTTGAGCATGGACCTAGGATCCAGGAGATCACGGTTGGATTCCCGGTCAGGGCACATGTCCGGGTTGCGGGCTCGATCCCCAGCAGGGGGCGTGCAGGAGGCAGCCGATCAATGACTCTCATCATTGCTGTTTCTATCCCTCTCTCTCCCTCTCCCTTCCTCTCTCTGAAATCAATAAAGATATTTAAAAAACAAACAAACAAAAAAAACCCTATTAAAAATAAATAATAAATAAATAAATAAATAAATAAAAGTGAGGTACCCCATTTAAAAATTCTTGGAAAATACAAAGACAAAGCAGGACAGAGAAAAGCAAAAAAAAAAAAAAAAAAAAAAAGCAAAAAACCCTAGCCACGGTCTCATCACCCAGACACAGGCGTAAATACATTTTTGTCTGTTTATTCCACTAGTTTTTTCCATGCACAGTCGGGTCACCTGCGCCGAGGGCCGAAGCACAGGGTACAGGTTTCTCTGTGCCCCCCTTTCGGGCCTGTTCCAGACGCCTGCCTGTCGTCACGTGCTCCTCGGAAGAGGCTGCTGCCAGGTGGTTCCCCGGAGAAGGACCCGATTTCTCTCTCCCTCTATAAACGGGCAGGATGTTTCCGTTTTTGTGGTTTTGTTTTGCTCTTATAAATAACACCACAGCAAACATCTTCCGTATTTGGAACCATTCCCTTAGGATCCAACTCCAGAAATGGGATTTCTGAGTCAAACGTGATGGATATTTTTATGACTCTTGACTCATCATTAGCCAGTTGGCTTTTTAAAGATTTTGCATGAATTTACACTCCCACGGGAGCCCTGGTTCGAGTCTTTACATTTTGAGTGACGTTGTCCCATGTACCACACCTTCTAGAGCAAATATTTTCCTGTTCAGATATAAACTTTAAAGCCTCTGACAACCTGAGACAATATCCCCTCCTTTTCCAAGCATCTGGTTCTTCCTGAAATACGTATAAAAGCGGTCTCGCCTGCAGTATGTGCCTGTAGCCGGCCCTTGTTCCCTTACCGATGGTCACTCGTGCCCTTTCCTCCTGGGGACAATTTCCTTAACCAAAGGTCCTGCGGCGATTCAGAAGCCATTGCCCATGCTGGGCGCTGTTCCAGCCCCACTTGAGCCTCGGCCCGCTGGTGGCTCCCCAGTTCGGGTTCCTTCTCACGCTTCGCAGAGCCCGGTGTCCTGGAAGGACTGGCACCGAGTCAGGGGTTAGGAGCTCGCCCTAGTTCCCTGTCAGCTGCATCACCATCGCTCTCCCCCAAGGAGCGAAAATGAACTTGTTTTCAGACTTTGCCAACTTCAACTCTCCCCAGAGAAGAAAAACATCCCTTTACCCACCCCCTGCTTCTTTTGATTCAAGAAAGAAGGGAAAAAAGATTAAAATATTTACAATATCTGATCTTCCCCTTTTGGAAGGCACATAACAGAGGAAAGCAGAGACACCCGCGCGCGTTTAGAGGCGGAAAAAGCAGCAGGTTTCAGCTGGGCCGGCCTCAGGTGGTTGGCAGCACCCGCCCTGGGATGGGGTTTCTGCCCTGACTGTATTGTTCCCTTCTGCCCAGGCAGGGGGAGATCGGCTGTGGATGCAGCAGGAGGGGGTGCTGCGGGGCTCAGGGAGGGATTCTCCAGTTTAATCCCACTTACTTCGAGAGTGAGTCCAAGTCTTGTGGAAAAAGTTCTTCCAGGGCAGAAATTTGGGGCTCTTGGAAATGCCAGAAAAATGAAGCTGGAAGAGATGGTAGACTGTGCACAGATCTTCAGAAGGCCCAGGAACACAGCGACGGCCCCTGGGGATGGAGAGGAGACAGTGGCTCAGTGCAGGAGGCTGGGGAGCAAATGATGTGATGATGACGATGATGCTAATGATGATGGCTGTGGTCACGCTGAGGATGACCAGAGCTAGCATTTCCTGAGTGCTTATTAGTCCCAGGCACTGTCCACAGCACTTTACGTAACTTTACTGTTTATTTTTCATGATAGATTTGTGTGAAAGTGACTATTATTGGCCTCATTTATGGCTGAGGAAACTGAGGCACGGAAAGGGTATGTGATGAGGTGGTAGGTTTGGTCTGTGAATAATCTGGGGACAGTTAGACCCACTGGAGCCTGAAGGTGTGGGAGAGAAAGGAGGTAGGGATGGTAAACAATATTTCTGGGTGCTCAGTTGTCTTAGGCCCCAAATCTGGGAGTCTCCCGGATCTTGCACCTCTCTTCAGTCTGGTCCATCCCACAGCACCAGCTCCACCACCTACCTACTGCTCTATCCATGACTCGCCTAGACTATTGCACTAACTTCCCAACTAATGAGCTGCCTTCAGCACTCCCCAACCCATCTTTTCTATCACACACCACTCCCTTCCCCCAGTAATCTTCCTCTAGGCTCCCTTGTACCTTGTAAATAGCTATATTTAGTATTTTGCACACTAATGGTAGTTGTGAGTTTATATAGTTGTCTATCTGGTCAAATGTTTGTTGAATGAATGAGGTCACAGCTGAGGAGAGGAATTTCCATTTGAAGCCAGAGAGGGTAAACCAGCTGACATTACCCTAAATGTTCATTTCTTTGAATGTATCATTGGAACAGTGAATGACAAAGACTGATGATGTGATGTAGTGGACAGAAAATGTAGAGTGGATTATTTTACAAGTTTGTCTCTGTTCTTATGATGGAAAAAAGAAAAGAAATTGAATTGGCCAGCCCAGAAATGGAAGAAGCCATATTATCTCAGAATTTTTGAGACTGAGAAGACAAAGCCCAGAGCCATGACGACATCTCTGAAATTAGTTCTGGGGTTAGCCAGTTGCATGGAGGGATAGCTGGTGTGGACCAATTCATTCCTGAAATCAACACACATTTACTGAGCAGCTACTATGTGCGTGCCAGGTACTGTACTTGAAAGTGGAGATATAGCAGTGAATAAAAGAAAGTCCTTGTTCCGTGGAGCTTAGGATCTAGTTGGAGAGACAGAAAATAACTATTAGATTTATACGTCAAATGGTGATAAATGCTATCAGTATATCACAATCAAGAGGAAGGGCTTGGGTGAGGTTTCTTTCTTATATAGAGTGGTCAGGGAAGGCCTCTCTGCTAAGATGAGAAGAGACTGAATGAAGTGAGGGAAGGAGCACCATAGTGGCTTGAGGTAAGAGCATTCCAGGAAGAGAGAACAGTAAGTGCAAAGGCCCTGAGGTGGAATCATGATCAGCACACTCCAGCAAGAGCAAGGAGGCCAGTGTGGCCTGAGTGAAGTGAACATGAAGATAGGGCAAGATCCTGTGTGTCTCTGTAGACCACTGTATTATATTCATAGTGAGAAGGGAAACCCTTGGAGAGTTGTCAGCAAAGAAGTGACATGACTTGACTTTTGTTATAAAGACTCTATCTGCTGCTATGTGGAAATATCAACGGGGGAACATGAGTAGACACTGGGAGACTAGTCAGGAGATGAGAGCGGCTAGACTGGAGGTAGCTGTGGAGAATTCAAGAAGCAGTCAGATTCTGGATACATCTTGAAGGCAGAACTGGCTTTGCTGATGGTCTGATGTAGGGTGTGAAGGAAAGAGAGGCAAGAAGGATGTTCACGGTGTTTGACTTGAGCAACTGAAGTACGAGGTTGCCATTTATTCAGGTGGGAAAGAGGGAGTCGAGGGAATCAAGAGCTCCATTTGGACATGTCCAGGTAGATGACTGTAGGACCTCCAAGTGGAGATGCTGAAAAGGCTGCTGGATGTGCAAGTCTGGATTTCAGGGAAAGGGGGAGCTGGAGACATAAACACGGGCATCTGTTATTGTAGTTAAAGCCTGGGCTGGTGGAAGTCATCTAGAGTAAGCACAAGTAGAGAGACCTGGACACTGAGCCCAGGACATTCCAACATTTAGAGACTGAGAAGATGAGCATCCAGTCAAAGGTGACTGAGGAGGACTGGCCACAGCGGTAGGAGAACCAGGAATGGGTGGAAGGAAGAAACTGTTCCAAGGGGGAAGGGAGTGGTCTCGGGTGCAGTGATGGGGCCTGAGAATGGACTATTGGATGAGCTGTGTGCGGGTCACTGGTGACTATGACAAGAGCATGGAAAGTGGAATAAGTGGGAGCACAAACACCAGACTGAGTGGGTTCAAGAGCCAAAGAGCTAACAGAGGAGAGGAAGTGGAGTTGCTGTGCATATTTCAAGAAGTTTGGATGTAGAGAGATGGAAAGAAATTTGAGGTGGGAGATGTGGAGTCTTTTTTTGTTTGTTTGTTGTTGTTTTAATGTGTGATGTTTTAGCATGTTTGTAGTTAATAGATATAATCCAGCAAACTGGGAAAAATTGATAATGCAGGCCAGTGCCTCTCCCTCAACATAAGTCTTCTCCCTTTATTGCACAGCTTGGAGCATTGATCAATGTGCTTAGTAATTGCTTGTGGTTGATGTTTCTGTGAACGTCTCTGGCATTTATTTCCCCTTTAGGCAAAGTTGTTTCTCTCAAATATGTCCATGGAACTGGATCAGATCCATTTAATGATGAAAATGCTTTGAAAAAAATAATCCCCAGACTTTTGTCCATGGGATCTTGTCAGTTACTCTCATCACATAGTTGTAGAGGTGTCAGCTGAATCAATAATAACAGTTATTATTATTGAAAGCTTGCTCTGTGCGTTACATGAATTATCTCCTCAAAGCATCTCCGTGATATACATACTATTGATGATCTCACTTTAATGAAGAAACCAAAGCTTGGCCCTGGCCGGTGTGGCTCAGCGGGTTGGAGCGGGGCACACACATAGGTTACCATTCGGGATCCTGGGCAACAGACCTCTCTCTCTTTCTCAAATCAATAAACATATCCTCAGCTGAGGATAAAAAAAGAAAGAAAGAAAGAAAAGAAACCCAAGCTTCCGAGGTTAAACCATATATGCCCAGGGTCTGGCAAGGCAGCGCGTGTGGAACCAGGTTCAGAACCAGATCCCGCACCCTTAGCCGCGCCGCCCTAGAGAACCGCCCTCCCCGGCCCCCGCCCTCCAGAGGGCGCCACACGCGCCGTGGATGACCCGCTCCGCGGGGACACAGCCCTTCTCCGCGGTTGCTCTCCGGGCGACCGCCTGCGCGACGCCGGCTGGGCTCGGGCAGCAGGGGGCGCTCTCCCGTCACGAGAGGCGGACGAACCCGCGGCAGCTCCCGGCCGCAGAGATGCGGGAAGAAAAAAGGACTCTCCCCGCACCGCCCGCAGCCGCGCGGCTCTCCCCCGCCGCGCCGTGCCCGTGCCCGTCCGAGCTCATCGCCGCTGCCCTGAGCAAAGCGGTGTCACCGCTCTATGGAGGTTCCCGAAAACCTCTGCCCTGGGGAAGGGCCCTGGGGAAGGGCCCTGGGGAAGGGGTGCGACAGGGGCGGGAGGTGCTGGCGCCTGGCTGGCGGGTGTTGATGTTACAATAGTGGGGCGCAGGGGAGGGGACCAGCCGGCCGCGGCCCTCCGCTCTGCCCTGGAGCCCAGCTCCTGGGTGCCCAGCCCCGCGCCCCGGATGGTGCACATCTGGTGCCTGGCAGGCGCTCGGCAAACACCGGTTTCTCACCGAGTTCCTTCTGAGCTCCCAGCCGCCAGAACCGCTGAAATACCGATTCCCAGGCGGGAAACAGAGTCCCGCGCCTGCCGGGCGGCAACAAAGGGAGGGAAGCACCTCCTGTGACTTTGAAGTGAATGTCACAGGAAGAAGGGCGACGAGGGAGCAGGTGCTGTTAACCCTTCCCCACCCTCCTCTGCGCCCTTCTCTGAAAACCCCACTGGCCATTTGCCGCTCGATGGCTGGGGACAAGCAGGCGGCCCAGGGGAGGCCGGAATCAAAAAGGAAGCCATGTGGTGGGCGCCCGGGTCCTGGCGCCACCACAGCTGTCAGCTGCGTGTGACCGCCCCTGCCCCGACCGGGGGCGCCCGGGCGCAGAGGGAGGGCGGGGACACAGCTGCTCCAGCTGGGAGCCTGCACTCCTTCGCCTTCTCGGGGATCCAGGAGCCCAGATCGGGGAGCAAAGATGAGAGGGAGGAGGAACCTGATATCCCGCTTCTTAAATGATTCCAGATTTGTCTTGGCTACGCGGCCCCTTCGCCGCGTGCTTACTGATTAAGTCTGGCTTCTCCAGGGCAACCTTTCCCCGGGACTCCCAGAAGCTGTGTGTGGCAGGGAGCAGCTAGTATCCTGGCATGGCCCTAGACCCAGATCTAGCCCTTGATTTGGCAGCACTGGCTTTGGCTCCTACTCCCTCCCCCAAACTGCTCAGAATCAGGGGAGCCGCACATTAGGGGCATGATAAGCCCTTCCCGCTGCAGGTTCTCTTCATTTCCCCTTTGGAAGTAGCCCATCCCAGAGCTGTTCTGATGGGTTTAGAGCTACAGATAGTCTACCTGGCACCAGCTAAGCATGGCTGTGCTTTCTGTGGGCTAGATCTGAAGAAACTCAGAAATCCAATGTGCAGCAAGTAAGTAGCAATCACCTACTAAGAGGGAAATAGAGCACGGAATGGGGGAAGCAGCCTCGCCCTCAAGGGGCTTGTAATCTAGTTGCAGAGATGAGATGCAAACACAAGGGAAGTGCAGCGCGGGATCGGTGTAAGTAAGGGTTTCAACCACAGGAGAAGAGATGTCACAGGTCCCTACATGATTAATTACCAGATGAATGGCTCTGACAGTAATTGCTCTCCTGGCTGCGGAGAGACGGAGTGCTGCAGACCCGTGTGGTCAGGAGGGGCCGCACTGGGGCAGGCGGGAGGAGGGAGGCGGGAAGGGGGCCTGGATTTCAGTTGCTTCTTGAAGGCTGAGTATATCAGCTATTATTAAGAGAAGTCGTGATTCTTTTTTGCTTTGGAGAAGATACAGGACTAGCCATCCTTTCCAGATTAGTGCGTGATTCCAGGGCACTGCTTCTCACATCTTCAGGATGCCCAGAAAATGTAATTTGATAAATAAGAATGACCTTCTATGGATACCTATTATGTGTCAATCATTGCATGGGGCACATTTAAAAAAAATTATTTCTGATATTTGCAACCACACTCATTGGAAGATCCTCTCCTACCCTAATATACAGAGCAAACAGGGCTCAGAAAGTGTAGGTATCTTGCCCAAGGTCTTGGAACTAAGTCAGAGGGAAGCCAGGATCTGAGGCCCTATTCTATCTGATTCCAAAGCTCAGGAGCTTCGATTTGCAGAAAGGAGCCAGCTGGTAGCTGTTTTCTTAGGCGTTTCCCATATTAGTGCCTACTTGCCTGCCTTCAAGAAGACCTGGACTTGGAAACCTAAAACACTGCATGGATTGAGGACCCAGCTGTGATATTATTTTCCTGTCTTTATTTAGGATAAGGGAAGAGGAGCCCAAACAGATATTGCTGCTGCTAAGAGAAAACAAAACAGTAGGGAGGTTTCAGAACTGGCAGAGGGTCTGAGCCAGAGGAAAACATTCAAAAGGCAGGGATCTCAGTGACTCAGAGGCCTCTAGAGGGAAAAATGAATGGACTCTTCCCCACGCTCCTGCCAGGCTTCCTGTCCATCCAGACACTCTTCCCTCCCTCTTGGCCCACACCACCGAGGTGATGCTGATGAGCTCCTGGAGGAAACTGAAACCTCAGTTCTTAGAGTGGGGGCGGCCAGCCCTTCAAGCCCCTGCCCACCGTGTTCTCAGCAGCAGGGGAGGGGGCAGGGGGAGATGGCACCTGGTCACACTGCCTGCACAGAGCATGCTTCGGACCTGTCAGTTGGGTAGAGTATAAAACTCTCCCCTCCCTCTGCTTTTGCTTTCCTGACTCCACGGAAATGAGGTGGTTAACTCCCAGCTCCTCTCTGCTCCTGTGGAATCTCTGGGCCACTTGGCTCATGATGAATCTTTCAGAAGCCCCTATAGTTTAATGATGATATGCATGTTTCCCATTATAAAATTAAAACCAACATGTTCTAGAAAAAATCATACATATGCATATAGAATAGAAATATGAATAACCCACTCCTCCAAAGATGACTGTGACATTCAGGTTTGTCCAGGTGGTAATGTTACATATTTTGTGTACGCAGCTTTGATGAAATTACACTCAACTTTGTGTACTATTCATTTTCCCCAAATTACTTATACATTTTTCGTGAACATCATTTTAATTACTATGTAATATTTTAGCATATGGGGGTACCATAATTTATTTAACTCCAATATGACTATCAAAACGGCTCTAGCTTTTTGCTATTCTCAGTCCTATCACAGTGGACATGTGCGCATAAGGATTTTTGACATCTTAGTTTACGGCCTTAGGATGAATTCCCAGAAGCAGAATTAGAGGCCAAGAGTACGAACATATTTAAGGCTCTTGATGTATTTTTCCAAATTGCTTTCCAAAAGGGTTATATCAATTCATACTTGATTAGGAGTCTATAAAAGTGTTAAACATGTCACACTCTTTCCAGCAATCAATATACTCCGTTAAAAATTAGTTTTTAACTATTCAAGTCTACTTGAATCTGTTACAAAAATGTAACAGATCAGGCTGACCTTGTCCTTGACCATACCCTCCCCATCTCCACCTAGATCCCCAGTGCCAGCTGTCGGCTCTCAGGTCTTCCCCGCCTTTTCTGTATCTTTACATACTCGGATTCAGTGTACTATTTGATTTTACACACCTGCTGGTATCTTCAAAAATATGCTCCTTTTGTCCCCCAGGAGTAAAGGTTGGCGAACTTTTTCCTTGCAGGGCCAGCCAGGAAGTAGCTCAGGGTTGGGGGCCACAGTGTGTTTGTTGCAAAGGCAGCCACAGACAATCTGTGAGTAAATGAGCGTGGCCATGTGCCAATAAGACTCTATTTACCAAACAGCCGTCGGGCTGCATTTGGCTTGCAGGCCTTCTCGTTTGCTGAGCCCTGTTCCAGATTGTAAATTCTGTGAGGAAGGGTCAGGCAGATGCCCCGAGTCCCTGGGACGGGGTTATGCACAATTAGGTGGGAGGGTTGGCCTTTTCAGTATTGAACTGGGGCTTGAGATGGGTGGAAGGGTTGGGGAGGCGTCATTCTGCACGACCTCCTCTGTATTCTCTGCACCTTGGCACTTCTTGTGGGAAGAGGGAGAGAAATATTCCAAAGGGACTTGAATGCCTTTGGCCCTGGGAGTGGGAAATTGAAGAGGCACTGCGACCTTTCTCTACTCTCCTACCCCTTAGCTGGCCCCACGCCCAATTCCTCTTCTGTGGTCAGATGGACAAGGCTCATACCAGGTGGGATAACAGTCCAGTAGGGTGTGAATAATGTAACTATGGGCAGAGGAATAACAATAACCAGCATTTTTGTTTTTTTAATCTTCACCTGAGGATATTTTTTCCATTGCTCTTCAGAGAGGCTGGAAGGGAAAGGGAGGGAGAAACATCGCTGTGAGAGAGACACACCGATTGGTTGCCTCCCGCACACACCCTGACTGGGGCCAGGGATTGAGCCTGTAACCAAGGTGCGTGCCCCTGTCCGGAATTGAACCCAAGACCCTTCAGTCCATGGGCTGACGCTCTAACCACGGAGCCTAACCAGCCAGGGCACAATAACCAGCATTTGGTGAGCACCTACCACGCATGCACCAGAGCACAGTAAATCCCCAGCAATTAAACAAGAATTGTATTGCCAACGATGAGGCCAGTACTATGGTTACTCCTGTTGTATAGATGAGGACAGGGAAGGACAGAGATTGGGTGGCTTGCCCACGCTCTCCCAGCTGGTGATTGGTGGAGCAAAGGATTTGAACATATGGCACCTGATTCCAGCGCCTCCTCTCCAGACCACTGCTCTGACTGCCTCTGTGGCAGACCCTCTCATCTGCCTGCTCAGTATCCATTCTACTTTTCTCCCTTAGTGTGAGGACCCTGGACAATACGTCCAGCTGACAAACTAGTTTCCAGTCTCCCTTGCGACTACATGTGGGTAATCAGATGTAAGTGGAAGCTCTTTGGCTATTTCTTTTTCCTGCTTCCTGGAATGCAAACATGATGGCTGGAGCTCCAGCAGCCATAGTGAAGCCACCTCATGGATGGAAACCACATGCTGAGGGTGGTAGAGCAGAAGCGTAGAAGGAACCTGGAAGCTATCAGATCAGCTCTGGGCCACCTTATTCTGGAGCCTTTCTTTCTTTCTTTCTTTCTTTCTTTCTTTCTTTCTTTCTTTCTTTCTTTCTTTCTTTCTTTCTTTCTTTCTTTCTTTCTTTCTTCCTTCCTTCCTTCCTTCCTTCCTTCCTTCCTTCCTTTCTTTCTTTCTTTCTTTCTTTCTTTCTTCTTTCTTTCTTTCTTTCTCTTTCTTTCTTTCTTTCTTTCTCTTTCTTTCTTTCTTTCTTTCTTTCTTTCTTTCTTTCTTTCTTTCTTTCTTTCTTTCTTTCTTTCTTTCTTTCTTCCTTCCTTCCTTCCTTCCTTCCTTCCTTCCTTCCTTCCTTCCTTCCTTCCTTCCTTCCTTCCTTTCTTTCTTCTCTTTCTTCTCTTTCTTTCTCTTCTTTCTTTCATCTTTTTAATAACATGAGAGAGGTATAAATCTCTATCTTGTTTAGGCCTCATTGATTAGGTTTCTCTTATAGACAGATAAATGCAATTCCTAAGTGTTAAAGCCGGGAGAAGGCCTGTAGTTTGCCGGTCCTATAAAACATGAGATTTGCTAGAAGGAGCCCATCTGGTGGGATCCAAACACGTGCCTCTTACCCCATTCTCCAATTCTAGAGTCATCAGATGTGATGGAACGAAATGATAAAAAGAAGTGCCAAGGATTGGACAGAAGTGGGACCCAGGACGGGGGGGAGGAAAAGTGCTAAAAGGAGAGAGGAAAGAGCCCCTAATGGGAGGGAAGGGTTTTCCTTGCCAACTTTGAGAGGGGTGGCCACACAAGCCAGGAGCTGGGGATGAAGGAGCAGGATTCCAAATGATCTGTGGATTCCAAACAGGTCAGGTGATACACCATGAGCCTGAAACAAAGGGCTGTTGGTTATTGTTCCAGATCCATTATGGACTGACTGACCATCAACAATACTGCGCCTCCCTTCCTCCCACTGTCTAGCCCACTACTAGTGAGGTTGCAGTTCTGTGGAAATTAAGCCCAATCTGACCCAGCCTGAGGCCCATTTGAGGAACATCCATGTACTTTCCCATTACCTGAGCAGCACACAAATCCATCTGTCACCAACCCTGCAGGGCTTAGGGTTACTCAGTAAGGCCTGCCACTCAGAGATTTGCTTCAGACCCACATTGTATCCTAAGTGGGAAACCTGAGGCTCAGGTACTCAGTGTCAAGGCCATCTGGGGCCAGCTGAGGGGGGTGAGGGGGTCAGTAAACCCATTCCACGCGTGGACACAGACACAGTAGAAGGCCTGTTTCCCAACTTAAACAAAGAGGAGAAACGTCCTGCACTATGCAGTTAACCTTGAAAGAAAGTCACTGACTGAGGTCACACACTTCACCCTTGTCCCCTGACAAATGCAGCACGTCCCAGTCCTCCCTCAGACGTCTCCCTATCAAGATAATCTAGAGATTTCCCTCCAGTTGGCATATTGGCTGCAAAGATAACGTAAGTATTTTCAGCCAGCCCGGAGCGGGACAGATAAGGGAGGAGAGCCGAGGAAACTTGATTGAGTGACCAAGATAAATGCACTGTACCGCAGGAAATCGAAATGCAAAAATAAGGATTGGGAGCATCTGAAATATTTAAAAAGAGAGAAAAGAACGGGCAGCCTAAGCCGTACCCCTTCATCGCCTGAGCTCCTGAATGTTGCAAAAGATAATAGGGCGGAGAAAGTCCCAGAATAGAAACCGGCCATTAGGGAGACAAAATGACAGGGTCCGCTTGCAGATGGGATTATAATTAAGAAAAGAGGAGAAAGAAGAGGGGTTTGGGCTTTGGTTTTTCACCTCTGGTCTCACTTAGGTTAAGTCTCAGAGGCAGCGCTTCCCCTGTTGTGGTTTCTGCCTCTGAGAGCCTCTGTCCTGCCCTTTCCCCTCTGAGGATCCGAGAAGGAGGCGAGAGCTGCAGCCTTCTTGGCTGATGGGCACGAGGGGTGTATTGGTTAGAACCAAGGCTTGGCTGTGGCCCCCAAGAGGCCCAGGCCCAGGGGTAATTGAGTACGTTGCATACGATCAGCGTTTACTTCTCTGTGATGTCACAGTTTGAGGTGAGCCTTCTACACGGTCAGAGGGACCCGAGTTCCTGCCATCAGGCCTCGGTTTTGTCTATAAGGTTGAGGCTCGGCTGCCTCGTCCCCGTGGCAGGGAAAGGGAAGGTAGAGAGGCACACCCATGGGCCCCAAGGCTCAGGCTTGGACGTGGCGCCCCTCGAGAGTGGCTGGGCGCTGGCGGGCAGCATTCGCTGCTGAGAAGTGCCATCAGTCTTGGGCCTGGACTTCTTCCTCCTGGACAAGCTGAGTTTATTCCTCCTCGGGTCAAGCAGGGTCTGGTGGCAGAAGCGCTTCTTGGTAAAGGTGTAGCGACATCTTTTCCCATCTCCTTGCAAGTGATCAGCCCCCACCCACCCCCATCCTTGCACCAACCTGGGCCGAAGGGGGCTGAAATGCTCCTTTCCACTTATTATGAATGAGAAGCATCATCTTTGCAGAAAGTCTCGCTTTTATTCTCCCAAACAGAGTAAAATCTGGGATGGGACTTGCAGGCTGCGGAGGGGAGTACAGAGCACAAACACAGGCCACCCTCCCACTCAGCAGCAAGGGGGGTGTCTCTCTCAGGGGCTGGGTACTGGAGACGGGGCGGGTGGGTTCCAGGCACCAGGCCCTCGTCCGCCAGCAGCCAGCCTGCTGTTCCTCAAGGCCCCCGGCGGGGGGTACACGGGTGCTGATTTTCAGCCATGGGCCACCTCTGAGAGCCAGTGGCTTTGGATCCGTCTTCACAAGATCTTTTCCCTGGTGCCGCTGCCTCCATGATCAATATGCAGACGTCGTCAGGAGCTCCCTGCTGGGCAAGCCAGATCTACCGGTTTCAGCCCCCTCAAACATAACCTAACGCCCCCTCTGTTTTTAAGGATAAAAATCTATGCATAAAACGCCTTAGAGATTCAGGGGGCACAGCCTCGCTTATCTATTTTTTCCTTCATATCATCTGCTTGGCATTTGTTGAAACAATGAGACTATTTTCTTTCTTTCGACATGAAACATGGCCTCAGAAACCTGGACGTGCAGTCGGAAGACCCAGGCTCTCCTGGGGTCTCTGTGGAGGGCTCACCCCGGCTGCAAATGTTTCTCTCCTCGAAGTCTCTCTCCACCGTAACCCGGGAGCAGGCTGAGCGTGCATTTCTCGGGAATTTGCAAGAAAAAAAATGTGTTTATGCTGGAAGAATACTCTCAATATTCTAAAAATGCCAGCTGCCTTGACTATGCACCTGGTTCAGGGTGGCTAATGTATTCTCAGAGCCTGTTACTTAACTTGTTTTTGCTGAAATCTGTAGTCTTATTTAGATACAAAACCTTGAAGGAAATGACTCCCCAAGTCCCAAGTTCACCTCATCTCCCTCCCCTGGTCAGCCCTGGCTCTTATCAGGACACTTTCTCATCAATCTTAGCACTTTAAGATTTAGAGGGCAGAGATCTTTTTTTTTTCTTTTCAAAAAAGAGTTTATTTTTTTACTCTCTATATAAGTCACACAAGTTCAATAAAAAGTGGGAAGTATGAAGTAACCAGGTGATTGGATGAGCTGGGCTTGGCAGGTGCAAGCAGAAAGCAGCTTCCTCCTTCCCCCCACTGGCCCTGACCTCTGGCTCTTGCTTTTTGGGTAGTCCCAGGTATTAATGAAATCTCATTTCTTCAGGTAATAAAATGTCAAGTTCTGCCTTATCTTAGACCCTCCAGCGATTTGTAACGTCTCCCATCCCTGACCTTGGCCTGTGGGCTCAGGGGTGTGGTCAATCCCCCCGCCCCGCCCCCCCCCCCCCCCCCCCCCCGTTTTCTTCTGTGCTCTTCTCCCCCACTTGGCAGGAGGGTGGAGGAGGAACATGGGTGACAGGGTCAAGGGGTCTGTTTCTGTCTTGGTTGACTGGAACAGTTGTCACCTGGTGTCCTTTGGGTGTTTCTATTTTGGGGTTTTGGGGACACCAGCTCCCCAGAGACCAGAGTCAAATGCCAACTCATGTCTAAGAAAGCACCCCAAGGGCCAGAGCTGGCAGTCTGTGTGCAGGCATGAGGCATGGTCATCCAAAACGGGGGTCTTAGGTAGGGACACAGGTGATTGGCAAGCCGCAGAAGCTGGAAACAGGCCAAGGAGAGGGGGTCTCAGTCCATGTGGGAGACTGTTTCTGTTGAGCCCAAGCTGGGGGTGGATTATATGGGCAGCTTCTGTTAAAGGGGCCAGGCTGGGATGCACAGCACGTTGCCTTTCTCATGGGCCCTAGACTCTAATGATAAATCTTGCTGATCTCATCAAGGCCATTGTCTTCATTGTGGCCATGATTGTCATTCTCACATCATCAATAGCATCTTCAAACAAGGGAACAATGAGTTTCTTTCTGCAATGAGGAGACTGCTGGGAGGACCACCTGGGTTACATTTGTCTATTCCTTACCCCCTTCCACTGGTCTCCTAGGGAAAGGAACCTTCTGGGCTCCAACTACTTTGCCAGGTTTCCTCCTCTGAGGACAGAGTGGCTGGACGCCTCGTTCCTGGTAGTGCTCCAGGTGGGAGTTACTTGCACCCCTTCTCCACCAGCTTCTCCCTGTAAACCAGGGAGGAAGTAACACATGAACCCAGTGCAGCATCCATTATAATGGGAGCAAAACTCACATTTTGCTCATTGTTAAAGATGCAGAAATGCCTCTCTCCTTGCATTGTCTTCCTTCCTAAAAATCTCAACTCGCTTGGTCAAGCCTATTGGGACTCCCAAAGCTTCGAGCTTTAGGTAGCAACAAAGCCCAAACTTTCCAGAGAGATGTTAGTGCTCTCAATTCAGAATTTTTTCTTTCTCTTTTTCACCCAAATGATCCAGGGGACAGAGTAGGGGTGGGTTAGGAAAGAGAGAGATCAATCTAAAATGTGGAGGCTGATGGCTAATGGCCTTTGGATTGCAAAGATTGGGTAAACAGATTTAGCACACTGATCCAACATATTAATTGTTTGTTAACCTTTGCATAACCTTTAGGAAGCCTCTGAATGCGTGGATTTAAAACCCAGAGTACACGGGAGGTATTCCCATGGCACAACCCACTTTTGCAAGGTGCTAAAACTCATTAATTTTCTGTTGAAGCTGGGCAGGAAAGGGGGGTCTGGGGGAACAAAGAATACCAAATAGAAAACTAATCAAGCAAATTAATGTATGCAGAAGGCTCTCTCCCAGGCTTGCAGAAATATCCATTTGTTACCTATATAAGCTATAATTACATAAAATGCAAGCGACCAAGAGATGGAGTGTGATTGAAGGGTTGAGAGAGCAAACATAATAACAATAGCGTAATACTAATAGCCATCATCACTCTAATAACGCTGGCCCTTGGCTAACGCCCTCATTTAGGGATCTCTGAGCATGTTGGCCACGTTAATTTACCCTCTGGATGTACGGGTGTGAGGATTGCTCAGAACCATTACCCCTTCACCCCCCAGGTGGAGAGGAGGCCATCAGAGCTGGGAAGAGGTTGTGGATTTCAACTCCCCGCCTCACTCCCTGCTCCCTGTGCCCCGGCAAGCTCCAAGCTGGAGGCTGCAGGCCGTGAGATAGATCTGAGAGCTTCTTAGGGTTTCTCTTAACCTGAGGAGTGTTTGTTGAATGGCTGAACGAGTCAGTTATTAGAAGACCATCAGTGATCCATTCCTCTCATCCAAGCATCACAGAACCAAGACCATGGCTTGCCACTGGGCTGGCAGGTCCCCTCCGGCTTGGAGCTTGCAGGGGACGGGGGCAACGGAGTGAGGTAGGGAGTAGATTCCCTTCATTATTTTTAATTAACTACGGAGTATTCCATCTTATGGATGTACCACCGATTTCCCTAATGATGGATATTTAAGGTTGACTCTCCTTTTTTGTTGTGGGCCCTGTTGCCATGAACACTGTGCCTATCGCCTCGCAGACACCTGTCCTACTGCCGTGGGGTCGATTGCAGGGGCCGCTGGGTCAAAGGGCGTGGACGTTAACATTTTGATCGATGCTCACACGTTGTCTTTGAAAAAGCCTTTACCCTCTCTCCCTCCCTCCATGTCAGGATGCGTTTCCCACATCTGCACCAGAACTTCTTCCTGCATTGTCGTTGTCTCTCTAATAGGCTCTTGCTAATATCCGCAAATCCTCCTGACCCATTTCCGTGCCCTGGAACCCTTAAACCATCACACCTTAAATTTCCTGTTCCCCAGCCCCGGTGACCATGCTGTAGTCCCAGAGTGAGGTGCATCCCCTGGGTGACAAGATGTCCCCTACGATGAAATCTGGAGACATCACCAGCATCAGCTGTTTAATATTCATTGGGAGCCTGCTGTGTGCTGGGCCCACACAGCAACCAAGACCTTTGGGAAGAAAACACGCCGCGATTTGAAAGGCAGAGATTACTTAATAAAAAGCGACAGCCCCATCAGAGGCCACCGAGGTGCCACTGTCTCCCTGGGCGTCTTCTGTTCCCAGTGCAGCAGCTGGGGGTGTGTCCCCCTCTGAGAAGCCGCATTAATACGGCAGCTGGTTTCCTGCAGGATGTCTGCGCAGTCCGATGGAGGAGCTCATCACTTTTCTGTCTCTGAGCAATGAAATTGCACCGGGAAGCCCTGTATCTTTCTATCATTCCCATAATGACTGGGGTGGGTGGGGGCTGGGTGAATACAAAGAACCCATATCCGTGGTTAATTGGCAAAGTTATCAGCTCTCTTCAGAGGCCAACCGCCCAGGGCATTTCCAATTCCTCTCCTTGCCAAGACCGGAAACCACTGGCTTTGTCCCTTGCACGCACCTCTGGAATTAAATGTCATTTGCAAAGCCCGTAATTGCTGAAGAGACAGTCGCTTCCTTTTGTCTTCCTCAGGCTCTGATACCTTTAGCCGGGCCCACTCCCACTCCTGCTTCCCGGCTCCACAGACTGTTGTTTCCTGAGTCCCATCCCAGGGCCTGTCAGATTACATTTTTTATTGCGTGGAGACAAAAAGCCATCTGGAGCTCCTGGTCTCTACTGTCAGTGGGCTGCCGTTCCCAGGATCTCCTGCCAGGCACCCGATTAAGAGTCACCCCCACCGGCCCTCTCTCCCCGCCCCCCTCAGCGCCTGTGCCTGGTCCCCATCACTGGGATCCGGCTACCTCGCCTTGGCAGAACAGTGTGGGCTGTCAGCTCGTATTAAGCGCGTGGGGGGAAGCGCCACAATTTCAGGAGGCTGAAGGCCTACAGATTCCTCATTTGGTTCTACGCGCCCGGACTTTCTCTCCTGGTTGCTAATATACTTATTTTAGGCCCCATCTATTCCTCTTTTCCTTTCCTCTTGGTCCCAGACCTAGTTAACATGTTAGGGAAGAGCCTTCGTAAGGACACAGAAGCCAAGGACACAGCACAGGAGCTGGTGGGAGGTAAACTCATCTCTTCTTGGCTCCAGCAGCCCAGCAGGGGGCAGATCTGTGCATGAGGGGCGTGGGGGCATGGGAGGGTGGGGGTCAGGGTTGGGGGTGGGGGGTGGGGAGGGTCTGGGGTTAGGTGAGGGTGAGAAGAGAGGCCACCACCCCTCCCCCATTTGTGCCCGAGCTGAGTGATCCCAGCACTTCACAAGGGTCCCCGTGAGTCACTCTGGCATACCTGTCCAGGGATAACCCTGCCTCGCCTTCCTGTGAGCAGAGGTTCTAATTTTCTGGGGAAAATAGTGGCACCGAAGGGAGCTCACAGCTTCTGAAAGCTTACATTTTTCTGTTTAATTCTCACAAAGTCCACGAAGTAGGTTTTATTACCTTCATTTCACACATGAATAACTGGGGACTCAGAGAGTTTAAGAAACTATCCCACAGCCTCAGAGAAAAGTGAGGAGTCAAGGTCTGTCCTCAGATCTATCTGGCACCACATTTGGGCCTTCCGTACCACCCCAGCCCTCCAGCAGTCTTTAATTAGTCACTAAATAAAGGCGAACATGATACTTGTCAGGTTTTGCCAAGAGTTAACATATTCGAGTGTTCGATTTTCACAAATGATCAACTGGCTGGACCATAACACTGCAGCGTCTTCCCCAAAACACCGAAATCACTGTGAGGCTCAGCCTCTCGCTAACGATCACACACTGCCTTGGGGAACAATCCTTTTAAAAAATGAAGCTGGTTGCAAACTTGCAGTGGACAAACTCGGCCCCCAGATGTCTCACAAATCTTTCCGTAATGAGCACGGGGGTGGAGACGCTATGCGGAGTTGACTATGCTGACGTTGATGAAATATTCGGGAGCCTAAAGGCTTGTATGGCTTTGCTTTAAGCCCATTTATAATGGAAACTTTTCTTATTTCCAGTGAGGTCACAGTAGAAAAGCAAAGTGGTTGGCACAGGCCTGTGGAAGTGAGAACCATAGGTAGGAATGCCTAGGTTTTCCCATGTCCTGCTGCAGAAAATAAATGCTTTGCCATTCATGCACTTCCATTTTCTCTCTCTAAAATTAGACAACCCAGCTAGCATGGTTTCTAAGGTCCTTCGCAGACTCTACATCCTATAATGTGTCTCAATACCAGGCACCATTGTGGATGAAATAAAATATGATTACATATTCTAACAACACTTTATGGAGCCCTTGCCATGTGGTAGACTCTGTTTTATGCTACTTTTAATCCTCACAGCACCTCCTGAGGTAGATGTTATTATCATTCCCATTTTTCAAATGAGGAAACTGAGGCCCAGAGAAGTTGAGTAATTTGCCTGAGGTCACACAGCTAGTAAGTGGCAGAACCAGGATTTGAACTGGGCAGTTTGGCTCCTGAGCCTCAGTTGTTTTGTTTTGTTTTGCTGTGGTGAAGTGGGTGATACACCCACACAGACTGCACAGCCCTCTCTGGCCTCCTGCCCCAGACCCTGACAGCACCCACGCAGATAATCCCTCAGAGATAGTTTGCCAGGTAGAAAAATTAAGTGAATGTAATATCAAAGATACGGCAACAGTCTAATTCAGTCCCTTCTCTGATTTCAAGGCGAAGTTGTGGATCTAGGCTCTTCTCTTAGATCTAATTCCTTTTATTGGCCTTGAGTGAATGTCCCTGCTAATGCATCATATACGTGCTCATGTATTCAGGTCTAAGGCAGAGCCCTGGTCTGGGAGTTTGAAGAACCAGGCTCTCGAACTGGCTCTGCCTCTAACCAGCTGTGTGACCTCAGCGGTCACCAGCCTCTCTGGGCCTCACAGTTCTCATTTGCACTGAGGCTGGTAGATTAGATCAGTTTTATAAATCCCAGGTGTGGGGGTCAAATACACACTGTGCTTTTCTTTTTATTTGGATAAATTGCCAACACTTAAAACAGGGAGTATTCACAAAAGCCCCTGGGTCTCCATGATCTCATGAAAAAACGAGAAGATCTGAGGAATTTGAGCTCCCCTTCCCACAGGGCAATGACGGGTAGGGGACAGGGCCTTGTCGCCCTGGGGGCAGGCCTGTGGACTTACACTCGGCCTGCTTCCCTGGTTCCCATTTCTTCTTGGCCCTTAGAGGCATCTGGGTGTGTAGCCCCTGGGATCCGCATCACCGAGACCCATCTGAAGGGGCCCCGGTGTTTCGTGTGCTCACCTGGTCCCTACACTTCCAAAGGGCTGGAAAGCGCCCCCTTCCCTCTGACCGCCTGCGGCAGCGACTGCGGGGGGGCCCAGTAGTTGTTGGGTGACTGGTATGTCACAGAATTGGGAGGAATGGGGAGCTGTGTGCTTCGTGCTGCTGTGCCCTGGTTATTGTTGTTGTTTTTTTAATTAACTTCTCTGGCAAATCATATTAATTTTTAAATTAAGTGTATTGGGGTGACATTGGTTAATGAAGTTATATAGGTTTGATTGTTTTGTTTTGTGTCACTGCTGTTGCTACTGGGAGGCAGAACTTCAGGAGACGACACTCTTTCATTTTTTTCCAGCATCAGGTCTTTGCTTGACCCACCTCCGGGAGGGGGACAGATGTCTAGGGCCCAGCTGGACCCGGAGTGAATCGCCAGGGTCACTTTGGGACACATCTCTGCCTGGTTCTTTTCACAAAGCCCCTGCTTTTCACAGATTAATTGTTGTCAAACTCAACTTATTTTCTAATCCTTTCAGGCTCCGTTTAAAACCTTCTGCTTTATTTTACCTTTTTTGATAAAGTTGCCGAGGGGTTTTTTTTGGATTTGCCGATGATTGTCCGGTTTGACAAATTGGATTCTCAGAGCTGATCCTTTGAAGAAAAGGGTGCAGTGTGACAGGACACGCAGCAGCTCATCCTCGCATCAGGAGGATGAATGAACAAATAAAAGCAACCCCGTTCTCCGGCTTCCCTGTGACTCAGAGGGTGCCTCGGTTGTCACTGATAATCTAATCTTCCTATGATAGGTGAGGAACAGGACAATGGCGACCCGGCCAGGCTGTGGGTGTGATAGGCCTCTGATTAATAGGACTGTCCAATAAGCCTCCAGCCCTCAGGAAGATGATTAATGACATTTGATGTGAACTCTGACCTCCCCCGGCGAGAACAGAGGAAGGAAAGGGAGCCGTTCAGACAGGATGGTGCATCCTGAGGAGCTGATTGATTCCTGAAGGCTTTGTTACTCACAGTTGGGGGCGGTGGGGGAGGGTGCAGGGGAGGCCCAGGCACCCTCGATGCTGTTCCTGGGCCCTGACAAGTGCCCTGGCCTAGCAGGGTTTCACAGTGAGCACTCACCCGTGGACCAGTCTTTTAATTGCCCCCAGAACTCTGTGTCTCGGAAGCAGTTCCCTCTGGAGCCTTGGCCAACCTCTGCCGACTTGTCATCCCCAACCCGTGAGAGCATGTTGCCCCTTCCCCAGCCCCAGTGCCCTGGATGGAACCAAGGAGGCTGCAAAAGCCAGGCTGTGAGCCATCCTTCCTGGATGGGCCCAGGGTGGCTTGGAGTTACCCGGCTTATGGCAGAAACGCGTTTCTGTGGCTGGCGGGGAGAGCCAGGAGGAAAGGGGGCGCTGAGTGAAGCGGGCATCTATGAGTTGTCAGTCCACACTCGGGGTGTGCGAGGAGACAGCATGCTTGGCTCCGATGGCCTGGCTGCAAGCACACCTCAAACTTGGCAGTTGTTGGGTCTCCTTTGCTCAGCTCTCCAGGCTCACTTTCCAAATAGTCTCTTCTTAATAGGATGGCCGTAAGATAGCCTTAGAGCTTTCCAATTATTGGCCTTTCCCGGCTTCACTGCTTACCCCAACTATCATGTCCTTAGCAGCAACCCCACGTCATTGTCCTACTGAGAGGGATTATTTGATGTCTAGGCCTCGGCTGTCAAAATGACCAAATGATTGTAGCCAAGAAAAAACTGTTAATCATGAGATCAGTCGAGGGAATGTGTAGGCCGATGACTGACTGAGAGATGGAAGTGCGTCTGCTCTCGGATGTGAGCAGGCCCTGTGCGAGCTGAGCCCAACATAAGACAGCAGGCATGGAAGCAAGAGACACAGGGGCCCTGACTAGAAAGAGGCAAGGCTGGACTTGGGCCCAGCCCTCACTTTCTGACAATACACTTCAAAACCCTTGAATGCCTTCCATATGCTGGAATTGGTTTCTAGACCCTCAGCCATCTCGAGGGTAGGGGTGGGGCTCTTTTTATTTAATTGCTCATCCTTAGCACAGCTGAATTTTTATCCTTAGGTTTGTTGCCTCATGATTGCAGAATGGCTGCCACAGTTCCAACTGTAATGTTCTTGCTCAACAACATCCAAGAGGCAGCTTTCTCTCTCTCTCTCTCTCTCTCTCTCTCTCTCTCTCTCTCTCTCTCATTCTCTTATATCATATGTAATACCTTTCCATAAATCATTGGTATAAAGTGAGTTATAGGCCCACCTTAAATAAAACAATAGCAACAGGGAATGGAATTACTGAATTCATTCATGTTCACCACCTCGGGCTGGGTGAAGGCTCACCCTCCCCGAGCATGTCACTGCCTGATCAAAATAGGAATCTATGACCCAAGCAAGGAAGGAATGTTATGCGGCAAAAACGAACAGTGCCTGCCCCAGCGAGGGTGACTTGTCACGGATTTCAGACACTGTCCTCATTATAAAACTGAAAGTCTCACATCCCAGGAACCCTCTTGGTTCAGGGCAAATCAAGAGGGTTGGTCCCCCTAACTCCAGTCTCCCAAGACCTTCTGAGTTAGAATCTCTTGAGGGTGAAATGCAGACCTTAGAAATGATTTTTAATGCCCTCCCAAGGTGATTATGATGCATGCCGAAGTCTGAGGGTCACTGGGTTTCAGTTTCCATGGAACCAAAATGGGGGACTCGAGGTTGACACCTTCCCAGTGAACCTCAGACGATGAGAAGACCCCAGATGAAGGGACGTGGGTGAGACTCCAGAGTTGAAGCTTAGCGGGGCCTGGGATCTTCAGATTCCACCCCCAGCCTGCTCCTTGTCTCCACCATGGGAAGGGACAGTCTAACTTGGAGTCCCCTGCTCTGGGTGGTCTTGAGCCCTGCAGCCACCTCTGCCAGGCCCCTTAGCACAGAGCCTGTGCTGCTGGACTTTCGAAGCTGTCACCACGGCAGATCCCAAATTCCCCTAGGACAGAAACTCCATCTTAGGTGTCCTCTATCCCGAGCGTGAAGCACCACGCTGACCCATCTTAATCATTTGATAAGTGTGTGTTGGATACATGAATGAATGACTGAACAGGGAGGCTGCACTCTTGAATAAAAAATGAACTCTGGCCACTAGACCCCAAACCAAGCCTATAGCAGCCAAGTGCCCAGAGCCTAGAAACCTCCAGGTGAGCGGCAGGATGCTGGGTGGGGCAGGGGAGGGGTCACACTCTTGGTCAGGGCACGAGATGGCTGTGCCCTGTCTCCCTGCCCGGCTGCCCAGGCTTCCTTGGGAAGCTGTGTGTGTCCCCACTGCGGCGCTGGGTAACTTTCCGATGGTTTGAGCTCATTACTCATCGTTAGGAGTCCTGGTGTCTGAAGTTTTCCAGGTGATCAAAGCTCCCCTGTCTGGAGCCGCCAGGCAGGCCCTGGTGTCTGTCACCAGTAATCCCTCGGCCTCTCCAGGCAGACAGTTAAGTAACCCAGGAAGGAGGGGATTTGGTTTTTAAGCTCACATAATTCAGCTTGACACCCCGACATGTAGGCAGTGGCTCTGGCTCTGTTCCTGGTTAGAGGGCTGTGGACCGGAGGGAGCAGCAGCTTGTCTTCTGCTGGGTGATTTCAGAGCTGGTGTGTGCCCTCCTCGCCCTGCTCTCCTCGGGAGGGCTGAGTGGGGGAGTTAGTCCCCTCACCCACCCACCACGGGCCACCCACCACCCTCTGCAGCTCTGTCTACTCTCCCCAGACACTTGCCTCCAGATACGGCCCCTGCCCCCTGCGTCCCCAGAACAGGGGCTCCCAATGGGGCTCTGACTGGTTCCGGTGTCTGGTAGGGCTCAGGGTTCAGTTTGCCTCCCCAAACCCCTCAACAGGGTGTCACTGCACAGAAAATGTGTCACGGGCCTGAACTCCAGAGCTCTGATGTTTCAGTAAAAATCACAAATTCCTTCAATGACGGGGGCGTGTGTGTGGGGGGGGTGCTTAAAACAATTGCCTTATCTGACTTTAAGAAAGGGTTGGAAGTACAAATTTTGGCCAATAATTTTTCTGATTTGGCCACCCCTGCCCTAAACAGTGTGGCGGCCTCCTGTCCACGTGGAAGGCAGTCTCAGGAAGCGTAACCGTGGGGAGCTCATCAGTCTTGGCCATAGAAACGGCTTTGCTAAAGAGCTGATATAAATGTCCAGGTACCAGCTTCATGATGGGTCATTTAAGAAAATTAGTGTTGAGAGTGGGATAGAATATTCCAGCTGGGGTGATGCCAGGCCCTTTATGGCTGGCTCTCGGGGTCACCGTGCCGGGCCGTGGACCTGGCAAGGCTCTTCCGTGCGGATGTTCTGCCCCAGCTGAGCTCTGTGCCTGGTGGAGCGGGTGGATGGTGCAGGGCAGACACCTCCCCCCACCCGTTCAGAGGCCCCTCCTGGCACAGTCCTCGGCCTTCGGGGCTGGAGAAGGGCCAGCCCACTGGTGGGGCCGCCTGTACTGCTCATGTCCAAGGACGGCTCCTGTGTCTTCTTCAGATCCACTCCCACCAGGATGTTTTACATATTTTAATTAAAGTGCCGCCCTGGGCTGGCAGGGCCTCTGATAGATGGCTCTCAGCCTAGTGGAGGGGTGGCAGTGGTGTGAAACGTGGCATCCAACGATGTGCCCCTGCTCTCCAGAATGCTTTGGCTCCCACCCTGGAGGCGGGTCCACTCAGGTTCCAGGAGGGGAGGCCAATTCGCAGGGGGTGGGCAGGGGGCAGGCACATCGAGGGGTGGCCAAGGCAGGGCTCAGGGGTGGGAAAAGAGTTCAGGTGGGAAGCACCACGGAGGATTTCCACAAACCAGCTGGCTGGTGGGCTGTGGATGAGTCCTATTCTTGCAGACACACAGCTCCGGGGACACTCCTTATCAGTGTCAAATTATGATAAATGGCGACGGGGAAAAGTTGCTGGGTGGCAGCTGCCGCATAGCCATAGCGGAGGGAAGCAGGTGTTTTTAGCACTGTGCCTTGGGGCCCTGGCTCTGGGCTAATTAATCATGGGAACAGCACCCAGTTGGGTTCTTGAACCCAGTCCCCACTCCCACCCAGCCTTGTCCCCATTCCCCGGACTGGAATACCGGGAAGTCATGCGCATTTAGAGTGGCCCTTGACAGGGCGCTGGGGATACACTGGGGATGCCATCCCCCAGCCCCCACAGCTCTGAACCTGACCTCCCCCTCCTCTCCTCTTCCTTCTGGGCCTGTCCCTGCCTCAAGGCCTCTCCACTTGCTGTTCCCTTTGGAACATTACCCCCAGGCATCTTCATCACTCCCGTCTCACCCCAAGTGCCCTCCCCTGGCACAGGCCTTCCCTGAGCGCCCCCCCCCCCCAGCATCTCCATCACCTTGTCCAGCTCATTCCCTCAGAGCACTGAGACCAGTCAAACCACCTTCTTTGCTGAATCGCTTTCCTTTACTGCCTGCCTCCTGCTGCTGAAATGCCAGCGACTTGAGGACAGGGGTCCTCTCAGTCTCGCTTGCTCTCTGAAACCCTTGTTGCCTGGCTCAGCGTGTAGGGGGCAGGTCCTCGGCGAGTGCCCTTGAATGGGACACTGGTTGGATGGATGAGTGGAAGGCTGGAGGGAGGCTCTCTGTGCTCCTGGATTTTAAGATGCAGTGTGACAAGATTGCTCTTGTTGGTAGGGACACATCTGGGGAGACACAGGCTGTGGAGCACCCTCCCCCAGGTCAGCAGCTGCCATGGGAGGCGCAGGCCCAGGGGATCCTGGGAAGACAGTATGCTGGGTAGGGCCCACCACTGCCGCCTCTCCTTTGGAAATAGCTAACCACACGCTCTTCGGTGTTGCTGGGAGGTTGCTCTGAATTTTTAGGGGTTTTTTTTCCTTAATTTTTTTTCTTGGCTATGGGGAGAGATAGACCCGTTTATTCCTCGAAGACTCTGCTTGAAAGCTGACACAAGTAGCTCATTTTTGAGAGTAAGCGTGGTCCTTTCACTGTTTCCTCTTACAATATAATTACTCTTTGTGGGAACCTCAGTTGGTTGCCTATCAACCCCTTTCTGTCTTGGGAACAGAACCCCAACTGGGAGGGCTGTGCTTCTGAGAGGCCCTGCCCATCCCCAGGAGGGGCCTGGTGGTTAATCGAAGCCAACTCTAGGAGCTCTGCCCCCCAGCCAGTACTTGGGTCAGAAATGGGACCGTGAATGTGATTCTAGAGGGGATGTGAGGAGCTTTGGAGGGTTCTCCTCACTTTTAAAGAGGTACATGAAGGAGCGTCCCTTTTCTTGATCCTAAAAAGGATTAAGGTTTATCTCACGTGCAGAGGCAGAGCCCTTGGGCAGGGGGCACACGACCAGCTGGGGAGGGGTGCTGATCCCTCCCCCAGTGGGCAGGAATGTCCCTAACCTCCTAAAGCATGCCCACTCCTAAAGCATGCCCACTTCTGAGACCCTTCCCACTCAGGCGGAATCTGATTCTCAGGGGTGGGGGCTGGGTCTCTGTGGGGTGGATATCCCCCCCTCACTCCCCCATTATCCTGAGACACGGGAGCCTGTGAACTGTGGGAATAGATCAGGGTCAGGGAAACCCTCCAGATGGGGCCCCAGAGGTGCCTGGCCAGGAGACGTCAGAGTCCCCTTCTCTTGACACCTTGAAGAGGGCAAGTAGACTTGCTGTCTTTCCTGGGATACAGGGGAGGAAATCTGGGAAGAAGGCACAGGCCTGCACTGTGACACTGCTGGGAGGTGGACATGCAGAGCAGGTGCCCAGCGGCGAGGTGCCCCTGCTGAGGTGGCCCGGGAAGCTGGGGAGCCACCGAGCCTGGGGTCCTCGGCTGAGAGTACTAGCTGCTCTCAGCCCCTGCTGAGGCTCAGGCGGAAACACAGTCCTCCCCTCCGGTTCTGAGGGGAAATGAACTGAAACCTCATTAAAAAGCACCAGAGAAATTGAGGAATTGCTATTCCTTTTTAACTTCTACTACTTTTCTTTCATGGCTCTGCTTTTGACTTCTAGCATTCCCTGTGGGAGAGAGAGACAAAGAGACCAAGAATCAATACCAGACGAGAGAGAGAGGGGGGCTCAGAGAATGACAGAAACCACAAGACAGAGACACATTTTTTTCCTTTGCGGATTCAAAAAATATTTATTGGGAACCTATTATGGGCTGGACCTGCACACACCCTAATTAATACACCAGAAGGCCTCAGGCTGTTCTCATCTCCCCAGTTCCCATAGGATCTTAGGTCTGGGAATAAAGAGGGTGCTGTTCCCACTCAGACCAGTAGGTGTCATCATGTCAGAGGGAAAGCCAGGGTAGCCACCGGATTTGAGAGCCACCTAGGGATATAACACTGATTTCATCTAGTTTTCTAAGTGCCCTATGGGCAGGGCACCAGGCAGGACACTGAGGGATTCATAGGATGAGAGATGTGCAGTCCTTGCCCTCATAGAATCTACATTAGGACCTGGAAGGACAAGTCCTAGGTCACAAAAAGACGGAGAAGGCCTTAAGTGCCTTGGGAGAGGTTTAAAGGAAGGACTGTGCTGATCTCAGAGAAGTTGTCTCCCACCTTCTCACATTACAGGAGAGAGAATAGACTCAGAGAAGGGAGGTGATTGACCTGTGGTCACACAGCAGTTCCAATTCCAGACACCAGATCTCCTGACTCCTAGAACAGTGCTCTTTCCACCAAACATTGTTTCAATATTTGAAGTTGCTAACCCATCTTGAGATTCAGAATTACTTACACCTTAGTTTAGCCATCAACTTTTCTGCAAAGTGCTCTCTCTGATGCCCACTGTAGGCACCCTAGGAAGGTTAATCTGCATCTCGGGGAAAGCAGCTGCCCTCATCACTGGCCCTGTGGTTGCTATCAGCTCCTACAGGTTCATGAGGCCTGATTGTGTGTTGGTTGCTTGAAATCAGACATGGTGGGAGCATTTACACTATGGAAATCGGCAACAGCTATAAACCAGAGCTATTTTTTTTTCCTCCCAGGGAGCTGCACACCACTGAATCAGTGTCCCGTCTGTATAGATAAGGAAACTGAGGCTCAGGGAGATGAAGTAATCTGCCAGAGAGACACAGTGTGTAGGTGGTGGAGCTGAGACCCCAACCCAGTTGATGCTAGCATGCTCAGAGATGGTGGTGTCTATAGGACTCAGAGCCACTTGAATGTGGAGGGGTCTGGGTTGATCCCATGTTTCTCATGTGGATGCTGGCATGGGTGCTGCCCCGACTGGTGTCATTAACCTATGGCAGCTTTGGAATAGAAATAAATTTGAATAAAACAATAACCAGTCCAGCTTTGGACGGATTGCATTTGAGGAACAGTGTTGGAGTGATGTTTAGATTTGGAGACCAGAAGAGAAATCTGGACAAGAGATTGAGATTTGCAAGATAGAAGTTTGTAGAAACATTTTCCTTTCTTAGAGGAATCAGATAGGAAGTGTGAGATTCACCCCTCTGTATGTCTTTTCTCATCTTTGTTAGCACTTGGGCCTGATCCAACAGGGCAGGGCATGGGGACTCATCACGCTTGCCCGCCCTTGGTCCCTGGTCCTGGTGCAGAGTGAGCACTCAGTGAGTGCTTGCGGAATAAATTAATGTGACCCGATTTTACCCCGCACGTCCTGAGTCAGCACTGCTGCAGACCATACATCAAAACCTCAGTGCATTTCTCACGGCTTCTAACATTATCTAGAATTCTGACATCACTGTAAGAGGATGGATTGGAATCAGAAGTTCCTTTTTTTATAGCATTTTAGAGCTGGAAATGGATGATCTCTTACAATATCCTTGTTTCACTGAAGAGCTACTGAAGCTCAGAGACCATTCTGAGACCCTCCAGGCCCCTCACCAGTGTGGGAGACCACCGAGCCTCGGTGCCCAGTGAGTCTGGCCTGGCCTGCTTGGTTCCGGCTGGTTTACTTCCCTGCTCTGGGCCCTCGTTTGTCTCTCAGGTTAAGGGAGAGATTAATCCCTGGTTCTGGAAGGGTCCACATCTCAGGAGGGACAACTGACAACTTCTTGGGCAGATGAGCAGACAAAGCTCTGGATAACCAACCAAGGGGACTACCGTATGCAAATGAATGGACTGTGGCTTTGCCTCCTGATTGGCTGAAGGGGCCCTGATGTCACAATGTGTGGGTTTCTCCATTCCAAATGATTGTGCATCTAGTCTCTAGTCCTCCCCCCCCCCAAAAAAAAAAACCCCACTGACTTGGCAGGTCCCTGAGCTCCCTCTCTTTGTCCAACCGGGAGGAGAGACTATGGAGCCTCCGTATCAGGCCGGCTCCATTCTCGTGCGGGTAAATACCTTACAAGGGAAGAAGATGGTGGAGAGCGGCCTCCAGTCCGGGGACTTTTCCATCCCCGAGTCGTGGCCCTCCTGCCTCCTGCCGCCCGCCGACCTGGAGGGCCTGCAGCAGAAGGTGGCGGCGGTGCAGCGGGAGCTGGAGGACTTCAAGGGCGAGGCCCTGAAGGCCATCCGTTACCTGGAGGACGCCTTCTGCGAGATGAACGGGGCCCTGGCGCAGCAGGAGGAGCAGGCGGCCCGCGTGAAGCAGCGGCTGAGGGAGGAGGAGGACCGGGGCGTCGTGCGAAACAAGGTCCTCACCTTCCTGCTGCCCCGCGAGAAGCAGCTCCGGGAGCACTGCCGGCGGCTGGAGGGCCTTCTGCTGGGCAGGAGCCACGAGGCGCTGGGGCTCCCCAGGAAGATCCAGGCGAACTGAGGCCTCCCCGGGCGGAGCCGCGCTCCTGGCAGAGCAGCCAAGTGGAAGATTTTTTTAAATGGAAGGACAAACCCTCAGTCCCTGTCCGTTTGCCCCCCTCCCCCGTTTCTATTGCTTTCCTTCTACCTAAATAACACCTTGCTGAGAGGCGAAAAGGCCCCAGTATGTTCTTTTTGTGAAGCTCCATATATCCAGAAGTGAAAGAAGGAGGCGCCCCAGTATGAGTCTTTCAGACACCTGCAACTTTCGCCTTTTAACTGTTTTCCTGTTTGCAATGGTAATGTTGCTCAAATGTATAACATTTTGTTTTTTTAAATCTTCTTAAACTGATTGTGTTGAACAGATTTACCTTTCTTTTAATGACTCAAGGCTCTCATGATTTGTTACTTAATGCACGGTCTCCCGAAGGGGTTCGCCCAGGCACTGAAGGCCTGCGATTGCTTCACTTTTGCAGTTCGTAGCCTCGCCCAGTGGCTTTTCCGCCTGTTTCCACTGCTAGGCTGTCATATCTCACTTTTCTTTGCTGCCTTTGCCCACCTCTACCTCCCCTCTAGTTAGTCTGCAGACTCCCTATCAGACCCACAGAGATTATTAGGGCTCCAAAGGCTGGAGTGAGATGGGCTCAGTGCACTGGTGATGCAATACCCGTAAGGTGGGGCTATAAAGAGTGAAACTGAATTTCATGATTGACCCAGGGAGCAGGCATGGTTTCGGTGCCTGGCTGTTTCTCAGGCGATGCACACGCACCTCCCACTTACTTCCACAGGCGCCTTTGGAAGCAAGTGTTTCCCCGTTGGGAAAAGCTGCCCGCCGGAGGGTCAGTCCTTTACCCAGGGTCTCCGTGTTAGCAAGTGGCTGGGCTGAGGTTCAAGTCCAGGTCGCCTGTGCTCACTTGCCATCCAGCTGTCCCTTTGGAGCCACATCAGGCTATTCATGGGTTTTCTGGAGGGTTGAGATTGTTACATAGGTGACTTGAGAGGGGAGGTTCCTCAGCTGTCACTGTGCCTTTATTTCCAGTGAGTCTTTCTGTTTCATTGAGTCACATATCCTGTCTTTGGTCTCCCTAGCCCTGGCAAACATTGCCATGCAGCAGGGAATTTCCCCTACACAATAGAAGGGAGGTGCCTGGAGGCCAAAGTCAGCATCCAAGCAGAGTCGGGCCCCTGTCCTTCAAGCTCAGGTCTCACAGCCTGTGCCATCCCCTCTGATAGTCTAGATCAGCCCCATTCCTACTTTCTTTCATAGAATCTCTCCAAACAAGATTCCGACATCTGGAACTCCCAGCTAAAATTCACAGAAGGACCCTGTGACCCATTGTTAATTGCAACATCTGTCCATCAACCGCCTCCCCTGAAGGGCTGCATTCCTAGTCTAACTTTAGGCCATTTCTACTTTGGAAGGGTTAGCTGAAGTGGTAATAATAATCTTAATACTAGTAATATTACTACTGCTGCTGCTGCTGCTACTACTAGGTTAGAGTTATCAAGAATATGATATATTCTAGGCACCTCTGAAGGTTGGTACTATTATAACCTTCACATTAGGATTCTGAGAAAACTAAAGCCCAGAGAGGCTAAGCAACTTTCCCAAGGTCACACAGCGATAAATGGTAGAGTTGAGGTTTGAACCCGGGAATATCTAACTTCAGGCGTTGAGCTTTTCACCACGATGTAGTATTTTTCGGAAGCCTTATGAATATCTGCTAAATATTTCTTGTGTAGATAAAATATGAGCATACTGAATTGGTGAGGTGAGCCCTGGGAGAAAAGACTGCTCTGTGTGTGTGTGTGTGTGTGGGGGGGGTGGGTGTGTGTGGGTGTGGGTGTGTGCGTGTGTGCTATTCCTATGCCCTTAAACCTTGTAGGGGATGCCTGTGTCTGCCTTTACAAATGGATCTGAGAAGGAGAACTTTATGGGCCAACTATAAGAAGAGTCAGCTGTCTGGTTTAGAGGAATCTGGATCTAATGCTAATTCATGGGGGAAGGATTTGTGTCTACTGAAGGTGCAGCGTGGAATGACTGCTCAGAGATGATAGTGTTCATGGGAATGCTAAGAAGCGACCGGGAGGTGCTGCCCTGTGATTGGTGCCCCCAGGCCACACCCGGACTGGTCTGTGCTTAGTTCTGGACCAAAGTTTTAGAGAGTCCTAGACAACCTTGAGTGTGCCCAGAGGACGGGGGCAAACCGGGGAATCCTGAGGAGGGGGCATGGTTGAAGGCCCCAGGGACCTCGGCAAAGATGTTTGAGGGGAGACCCGATCATGACCTTCCAAACACTGGAAGGCCCTATTGTGTTTGGGGTTAGAGGGGCTAATAAATGTCACCCTTCTTTTCCCTGCCACCGTTAGGAACCAATGGAAGGATATAAGAGCGAGGCAAACGGCAACAAAACATCACTTTCATTGCTGATAAAGCTGCCTGAAGGGGTTTAGAATCTGGGAGCCAGTGGGCTTGCTAAGACCTACTCCTTGAACCCGAGGCGGCCTCCGGGCACAGGCGCCGGCAGTGTGGACAGCCGTTTCTGTGAGCCGGACAGGGTGACCTCTCTACCGAGGGGCAGCCCAAGAGAGAGGAGAGGGTGAGCTGCGCAAGGGCTGATCTTTCTTCCAAATGCACCCATCAGAAAGTCGCTTCCCTTTCCTGGGAGCGGAGTAAGCGAGGGGAAGGAGAACCCATGATGCTGCTTGATGGAGGTCCCTCCACGATGAACGAGGAATGGGACAGAAGGGCCCCCCACCCAGCAATTAGGAGAAAGGGTTAGATGAAGCCATATAATTCTACGGGGTAGTACTAGCAGCAAAGGACGGATGCCAGTGGGAGGCAGATTTCAGCCCTATGTAGGAAACAAAAATAACACCGGGTGCTTCTAGTGTGTGAGCCCGAAAGGGTTGACTCAGCAAGCGTGGGATGCTCAAATCTTGCACATTTCAAAGAAAGGCCTGGCTCCTGACCAACTCCTGGGAGATAGCCTCTGAGCCCTTGCAAAGAGCTGCCCGATAAGAGTGTCTTAGTTCACCTGGGGCTTGGGGCCAAGTCAGATAGTTTATGCTAAAGATGTGATTTATGGTGGGGACCCTGGGCCAGCTGTATCAGGTGGACTGTATCTAGAGGGGCTGGAGACTGAGGAACTAAGGTCAGCCGCAGAGGCACTCTACACCCAGTTATAAACGCCAATAAAAATCCTGGACACCAAGACTCAGGTGGGCTTCCTTGGTTCACAGTACTTCATACCTGTGGTCACATGTAGTTGCTGGAAAAATTCATCATAATCCCCACAACTCCACTGGGACAACTGGCAGCTTGTGCCTGGTCTCTCCTGGACCCTGCCCTGAGCTCTTTTTACCTATTGCTGATCTTAATCATGTCATTGCTCGGCTGGGGACTCCCAAAGCAGAGAAGGAATGGCAGGCTTAAACCCTTTTCCAGAATTCCCTCAGTAGGTTTTCTTTGACATCTCCTTAGCCAGACCTGGCTCACTTGCCCACCCTAAACCAGTCATGAGCAAAGAGGGAAGCAATTGCTACAACTCAGCCCCTGGGCCCGGGCACCTCAGTTACTCAAGATCTGAACAAAATCAAGGTGCCATTAGTGAGGTTGGCTGTTGGGAGGTGACCAACCCCAGCTACCACAGGCTCAGTCTTAGCTTTTATACTTAATTGATACCAGGGGCCAGGTAGAAGGAGCTCTTAGGACAGCATGGCCGGACAGAGTTGCGCAGTGTGAGAGCTGTCACTTTGCCGTGGGAAGCATGGGTTCAGGTCTGGGAACTGGGGAGACGGGCTGGGAGGAGGTGTGGAGCGACTTCAGTGCTGTAGTGCAAACCTGTTGCCCTCACTTGCTCCACCCTCACCTGCCCCACACCCAGGCTTCACCCTGGAAGCCAGGGGCTTAAGATGACCCAAAGGGTGCCAGGGAGACTTTCAACCCCTCAGTCCTTAAAGTAGGCAGCCACTCTTACAGATGTAATTCCCATGTCACCATCTAGAGTGACTGACTCGTCCTGGCTTAACGAACTGTCTCTGTTTGAAACTGCAAGTCCTGTATGCCAGGAACCCTCTTACTGGGCAAACTGGGATGGTCAGTCGCCTTGTGTTAGACATAAACCGCCTCGCGATGATCCAGGTGAGGCTGTGGTGGGGCAGGTCACAGGAGGCCCGGGTAGGAACCGCAGACGGTGGTGGCCCTCTCTGCCAGGTTGGTGCACATGTTTTATTTTTAACCAGCGGCAGCTGGCCTGCCCATTCTGTGGCAGGGGTGGCTTATTGTTGATTTTATTTGTCCTCCCACCCTCAGGTCCTTGTCCACCACCTCCAATTGGCCAGGAGATTTGAGAGCGAGGCTTTTCTGGGCAACTTTTGAGATCTATGTGTGAACAGTTGGGGTTTCTGATTAGGCCACATCTCGCAGCTGAGACCCTGGTCCTGGAGGGCAGAGGACTCCATGGCCGATTAAAGAACCCAAGAAGGGACAGGTTTTTGTAGCTTTGGAAGACGGGGTTCCCATTCCAACTCTTCTCCCCCCAACTGTGAACAACAAAGTTGAGCAGCCCGACTGCTCACTTTCTTTGAAATTCTAAAGCAAACAGAAGGCAAAATAACAGATGGGGCTTTGTCCCCTGCCAATAGCCATAGTTCTCAAAGGTTTTCTCCGAGCTGTCATGCCCCGCTTGCTCTTCTGAGCAATCCCAGGAGTCAAAAGGATGCTGAGACAGAAGACAAGTGGCTTCATCTTAGGATAACCACAGTGGCGACAGGGGTGCTCCCTGGGACCCCAAGTCTTGGTCTGCTGTGAGGTGGGACACTTAGGTGAGCTGCAAGATTGCCAAACACATGGTACCTGGTTTGGGGAACACGGAACCTCAGCTGCCACAACTCAGTCTTACCTGACACCCAGGGCCAGGAAGAAGGCTCAGGGATGGAGTGGCGGGGCAGAGCTGGCGGTGTGCGTGGAAGCAAGGGTTTGGGTCTGGAATTGGCTTCTTTCCATGCAGCACTTTGCCTCCTGATCGGATCCAATCCATTTAGTAATTCCTGGAGTGCTGAGAGCTGCAAGCCTTGGGCATCTTTCCTGACACTCACCAGGTGTCGATCTTTCCTTGCTTTTCTCCGGGAAAACAGTTTGGCAGTGTCTCGACATGTTGAACACAGAGTGACTCAGCAATTCTGCTCCCAGGTGTATGCCCAAGAGAACTGAAAACATATGTCCACGTAAAACTCGTACGTGAATGTTCACAGCATTACTCATCATAGCCCCAAACAACCCAAATGTCCATCAACTGATAAAGGATGAATAAAACGTGGTATATCTATATGACAGGATGTTATTTGGCAATAAAAAAGGGAATGAAATACTAATCGTGCTACAATATGTTGTTAAGCGAAAGAAGCCAGTCACAAAAGGCCCCATGGTGTACGATATCACTTCTATGCAGTGTCCAGAATAGTCACAGCTATAGAGACAGAAAGCAGATCAGTGGGTGCCTGGGCTGTGCCTGGGGTTGGAGGAGCAGAGAGAGTGACTGCTAATGGGTATGAAGTTTCTTTCTGAAGTGACGAAAGTGTTCTAAAATGACTGTGCACTTTAAATAGGTAAATTGTACGGTATGTGAATTATGTCTCAATAAAGCTATTTAAAAATAAAGTGGAAGTTCAAATACACAATGGGGGGAAAAAGAAATGATGCTACAATTTATCATTGGAATCCCCTTTCATACTGAGAGCCACAATTCATGACTGGGTTTGTGTTAAATAGTTTTTAGTTTATGGTCATTCTAGAGACACATGGGCTCCAGTTTATTTGGGTCTGATATGTAAAAAGGGCTTGATTCAAAGACTGGCACGTAACGGGTGTATCATAAATGACCATTGAATCAAAACTGTAAGTGAGACACAAAAAGTTGTGATCAATGACCTTGACTGACCTCCACCATCTGTAAGAAGTATCCTGGGAGTGGCAGCTTGGGCAAGACATTCTTCTCTGCCCAACTATGTGCTCGACTCCCCTCTCTGGGGCCATAAGAGATGGAACCACTAGAGGGACATCAGGCCCTGGGCCTCCCTCCTGGCCAGCAGACACCTCTGATGGAGTAAGAAGACCACGTTGCCTGCCCAAGGTGCTCTAGACAGCTTGTCACATGACAAGGAGGCTGTTAAGATATCTGTGCTTTCAGGTGCCTTGTCTGGTGTGTCCTCCTAAAGGCTTCACTCTGGTGAGGTCTCTTGGTTGACCTCCTGCTCATCTCACCTCTTTCCTTTGGATTCCTTTCAACACAAGAGAGCGGTGGACAGGCGCTCAGGCTCTGCAGGTGGCCTGGCCTGGATTTAAGGCCCAGCTCTGCAGCTCAGTTTCCCTGCGGTGGAGGGATGTTATCTCCCCCCTCCCGGTGCTGTCCAACAAAACTGACTGTGATGGACGGAAATGTTTTATGATTCTGAGCCATCAATATTGTCGTACTAGCTACATGTGGCCATTGAGCACTTGAAACGTGGCTAGTCAGGGTTAGGAACTGAATTTTAAATTGTTTAATTTTAATTAGCCATAAGTGGCTGGTGGCTATGGCCTCAGAGTCTCAGTTTCCCTATATCCCCCAATGAGATGATGACACTACTTACCTAGGACCATTGGGGGAATTAACAGGGAAAATGCTGGTATGGCAGGATAAATGATAGATTTTAATTACAATTTGGTTCCCTAACCCACAGGTAGACTGTGTTCCCTGCTGCAGGGACTCTTGTTTGTGGGGCCCCAAACAGATGTTGCCAGAAGCCCAGAGGGAACCTTGGCATTTGTGGCTGGAAGTGTAAATTATGGAGGAAATTATGTTGGATAGACCCTGAGTGCAAGTGATAGGAGCAAGTGCAGAAGGTGGAGGAGGCCTGCTCCTGGGAGAGGCCAGATAGGACCTCTCGATCCACCCTGCTGTGGGGCTGGCTGCGGGGGAGATGGGCGCCTGTCCTCAGCTGTGGCAGGTAGAGTCTCCCCCCCCCCATTGGTGTCACACTAATAAGTACAAACTGAGGGTTCCTTTAGGGGACAGCCAGAGTGTTGTCATTCAGAAGACAAGCAGTTAAGCCAAAGTTCATCGGGCCTGAGGTTTAAAACCTCAAGTGGAAATGCGACCTTCCTGGGCCAGAATCGGGACTTGGGGGAGAGTTGCGGAGTCTAAAGGCCAGAGCTTGGTAGTGACAGTTCCAGCGTCGGAGCACATTAGGGGCAGCAGAAGAGGTTTCCGTGGTTCACGCTGTGGGCCTGCAGGGTTTGAGGCCCTGGGTGGGAGTCTAGCCAACACGGAGCAGACACCTTGACTTTCAGGCATCCATCCTCATAGGAAAGGTTCTCAAATACACTCTGACCATCTGGGGTGAAAGGGAGCCCAGGAAGGCAGGCCCTGTCCCCGAGACTCAGGGAAGGGAAAGAAGCTGGTTCCGGTGTCCTTGGCTTGTCTGCCACCACTCTGGATGGCAGCTGCATTGGGAGGGCCACGGCCCTATTTCTGGGTTTGACAGTTCTGGGAGTCAAATCTGTCTCTACTAAATAAATTAGATCTCTCCAGGGCAGATCAATATTTAATGTGGGGTTTAAAAAGACCGACTCAGGAAATGAGTTTAAAAGTGGAGAATTTGCCTTAGGTGGCAATTTCTGAAATACAGTGGTATCAGGGGACAGATTATTCAAACCCAAACCATGGATAATATAAAAACAGTCAAACAAGCCAAGTGCTGCTTCCTGGGCATCGGTGACTCTGAGTCCTTCAGGTTTCTGTGTGCTATTCATGGAGGTTTGTGTCAAGTCGGAAGAGACCATCTCCATGAAGGCATCTATTCCAGTGATGGCAAAGGTCCTATGGCTGCCTGCGCCCTCACCTGTGGCAGACATTACTAATCAATCCTGGCTTCTTCCATCCTGAGTTGGTTGCAGACTCATATTTTTTTCTAAATACCACACTCAAGGTAGCCACCATCTATTTGGCCAGAGTGCACTTGATGGGAAATTTATTTCCCTCATCTAGTCTAAATTCCTCATTTAACAGAGGAAAAGCTCAAGGTTATACAGTGAGTTAGTGGCTGATCTAGGACCAGGGCGCAAGTCTTCTTCCTCCTAAGACATACCCTCCTCCCCCCATGAATGCACTAGAGGTTGGGGTTCCATCAGGGATTCTTTTACTGACCCTTCTGTGAGCAACATGGAGCTTTCCTTGAGCGGCTTTGAATACTTTGTTCTAGAGATAAAATTATGGAATTTCAGAGCTAGAAAGCAGCTTAGAGATCATCTAATTCTACTTATTCCATCAAGGGGTAAACAAAATCAGAGAGGTTAAGTGACTTGCCTAAAGACACACAGCTGATTGCTCTCTCTCTTTTATTTTTAATTGTCACCCAAGGATATTTTTTTCCCATTGCTTTTCAGAGAGAGTGGAAGTGGAAGAGAGAGAGAGAGAGAGAGAAAGAAACATCGATGTGAGAGAGACACATCAATTGGTTGCCTCTTGCACTCGCCCTGACTGGGGCCAGGAGTCGAGCCTGCAACTGAGGTACTTGCCCTTGGCCGGAATCAAACCCAGGACCCTTCAGTCCACGGGCCGATGCTCTAACCACTGAGCGAACCAGCTAGGGCTGATTGCTCCCTTCTTGACATCAATGATATACATTGCTACCCTAGCGCTCTCATGTTTGACCTCCATTTTCCAGTTAGAGTCTCAGTACCTAAGAGTTGCGAAAGGTGTGTGTTTAAAAATGTACAGCATCTATTTTTGATATATTTTGATGTTTTCATATACACCCTTAGATTTACCTTTTTAATAATATTTTGTTTGTACAGGGTAGGGAATATAGTCAATAATATCGTAATAACTATGTATGGGGTCAGATGGATACTAGACTTACCAGGGTGGTCACCGGTAAGTAAGGTATATAAATGTCTACTCACTGTGTTGTACACTTGAAGCTAATATATGTAAACTATAACTAAAAAATAAATCTGAAAAAGGAATAGCTAGAAAAGTCCTGAACAAGAGGAACAATAAGGACAGAAGCAGCCTTAACAGGTATCAAACATTCTACACAATCTCTGTAATTAAAACAGTGTGGAGGGGCAATCCTAGATTTAACACGGCTTTTGCGGCCTCCACTTCCTCATCCGTAAAATGGGCATAATGATACCTGTTCCCCCAACTTCAGAGGATGGTAGAGGTCAAACGGAATAATGTCTGGAAAGGAGTTTTGAAAAGTGAGGGATTGTGGCGACAGGCGAAGGGGAGGGAGCTGGCAGCTGGTGGCGGGTCCTCAGGCGCGGGCGGGGTGGGGAGGCGGAGAGGGGACAGGACGCGGCCTTGGCATCGATGCCCCCGCGCCCGGAGAATTTCCATGCCCTCATTACACTGGGCGCTCCTGTCAGATTTAAAACCACCCTCTGCTTTACTGCTCGCGACGCTGTGATATTTTAGGAATGACAGCCCGAAGGAAGGCCACGCTTGGAAAAGGTCGCTTTCCTGAATTCGCCACCGGGTATTATTTTTATGACACTGTTCTGTTATCCAACTTCAAAATATACATCATATTTATATTGCCGCTGCTAAGCATATATTTTTATTTTATTGCTTACCATGTGGGTGACATTTGGTTATTGAACGTCTGGAGAATTGGAGCCGGTGGTGGTTGTTTTTTATTTCTTCGTAAGTGCTTGCTCTGATGTATTAATCTGTGCAAAAGGAGTGAGACAGGGGCACATAAGCATTCGCACTCACACACACACACACACACACACACACACACACTAATCACACCGCCGTTTTATCTCACTTTGCGGGTGTGTGGCTACATTTATAAGAGCCGACAGATCTGAAATAGGTGGTCTGAACCGATCCAGGCGGGGAGCGGGGAAGCCAGCCGCCTCCTGGGAGTCGGTTGCGGGAGGGAGGGAGAGGCCTTTTGTCTTCTGTTTGTGAAGGACACGCCAGGCAAGAGGCAAGGATGGAACCACTGTGAGTCTGAGCTGAAAGGGGCCCCAGGGATATATTTATATGTCTATAAAAATATAGACATGTGTTTTATAGATATTTTATATCTTACAGATCCTTATATCTATTCAGCACTTCACATAATTCCTGATCTTGGGCTCAATAAATGGTTATTGAATTAAGGAACAAAAAGAATAGTTATATAAACCATTTATTGAGATTGTACTCTGTGGAAGATACATTACATGCACTCTCTCAACCTCCCAGCATCCGAAAAGTAATTTCATTATCTCCACTGGAAAAATAAAGGAAATTGGGCTCCTCAGAAGGTTACACATAGAATCATCACATGACCCAGCATCTCTACTCCAAAGGCATTGAGAACAGGTGCTTACACAAATATTTGTACATGAATGTTATAGCAACACTATCACAATAACTCAAAGGTGGAGCATCTCACATGTCCAACAACTGATGGGTGGAGAAACAAGTGGTGGTCTATTTATACAACGGAATATTATTCAGCCACAAAAAGGAATGAAGTGCTCATACATGTTACAACATGGATGAACCTCAAAAACATTGTAAGTCAAAGAAGCCAGACAGAGATGCCCAGAATAGGGAAATCCATAGAAATAGAAAGGAGGTTAGTGGTTGTTTGGGACTGGAGGTGGGATGAATGGGGAATAATTCCTTAATGAATATGGGGGTTTATTTTGGGGTAATTAAAATGTTTTGGAACTGGATAGAGGTGATGACTGCACAACACTGTGAATGTACTAAATGCCACTGAATTGTTCACTTAAAATGGTTAATTTTGTGTTATGTGAATTTCGCCTCAGTTTTTTAAAAAAAGGAAACTCAGAGGTGTGGTAGATGGATTATATTGGTGGCCCGATCACTCTCCTCCCTGTGTCTACACCATCTGCCCTGTAACTTTATGGGCCTCTTCCACTGTGACTCTGGCCTCGGCCAAATGACTCTTCAGCCAATGGGACAGAAGCAAACTTAATGAAGAGGCTTGGAAAAGCCCATGTGTATTTCCACTCAGTTGGACTTAAATACCTTCATGAGAACAAGCCTGGACTAGCCTTCTGAGGGGATGAGAGACCATGTGGAGCAGAGCCAAGTTATCCCAGCCAAGACCATCCTACACCAGCCAGCCCCCAGCCGATCTGCCAGCTGCCTACAGATGCACGAGTGACCTCAGCCAAGATCAGCCAAGCCTGGCTCACATCGGCAGAACCACCCAGGCTACTCATCAATTCATGAGAAATAATAACTGATTGTTGTTTTAAGTCATTACGTTTTGAAGTGGCTTATTTTACAGTAATAGTTAATGGATACAGAGAGGTTGCATAACTTGCCTGAGGTCTCACATCTAGTCCAAAAAAGTAGCACTGATCCAAAGACTGGTCCTAAAGGCACTGTTCTACTCACTTGCCACCTTAATTTTACAAGTGAAGAAATGAGACTCAGAGAGGTTGAGGGTGGGAGCAAGGGCATCATCTGGGGGAAGGGGCCAGAGTCATCTTCCCCTGTCCTTGGCAATGAAGGAATGTCACATATAAACCCTCCTAGCCTGTACCCAACACCACACACACATCACTGCCCAAGCCCCAACCCAACATCACAGGAAGGTATCGAAATGCTGCTGTTGGTTTCCAATTTGTGCTTCAAGTGGTGGCTGTAGTTTTCCACCCGCTCTTGGCAAGGCTGCTGCCCTGTCCCGCACTGCAGTGGGCACTGCCTCGCTGGCAGCAAAGTAAGACAGATCACTTGACCCTGTGCCGCTCTCCTCTCTGAAAGCGTTGCTCCAGCGCGATCGCGGCCCTTTGGAAGATTTTAGTTTTGTGAAGCGGTGAGTTGCCAGGATGGTGGCCGCCTGGTCAGCTGTGGAATCAAGGTTATACTTACATCCAGGCATCCCTGGACCTGGGACCTGTAGACACTCAGTTAATTTGTGAAAAGCCACGTACCTTGGAATGGAAGATGGAGTTTGTGTTTTTTCCAAAGTGGTTCACTGCTCTCCACCCTGTGCTCGCACACTCTCCTGTGTGAGAGGGGCTCCGCTCCAGGGCTGTCTCTGCTGGGCCTCGTGGACAGCTGTGGGGACTGCATGTGTCTGGGCTGCTGGGTATTGTGGGCCTCTTGCCTTCTGTTCAAGAAGCAGCAGCAGCCCAGCTCCGTCTAGGCTTCCAACCCTGCGCCTGTGGATGTCCTGGAAAGCAACCTGGCATCTCAGTGAGTCTTTTCTTCCAGCTATGCACTGAGGATGGAAATCTACCCTAGGTGTGCTGCGTGTGAGCAGCCTGCTCTTCCATCCCAGCTGCCCTCTGCCTGCCCTCCCTCCTTTCCTTCCCTGCAGCGTCCCTCACCCCTGAAACGACAGTGGCTGGGTTTTAGGCATATGACAACCTGAAACCCAGGTTCGACGGGAGGTGGCTGAGAGGACCAACTCTCAGAGGCCTCAATCTCCCTGCAGAAGGCCAAGGTTCATCCAGCTGTTTGCCTTGGCAAGAGGGTGGCGTCCTGTTTCTCACTGTCTGGTGGTCAAGGACAGTGGCTGATACCACTTCCTCTTGCTACCTCCCCTAAGGGTCAAGAGGCGGGTTGGGTCTTGGCTCTGCCATTGTCATTGTGTGCCCTTGGGCAAGTTCCTTCTCCTCTGTCGACAAGGAGTTGGGACTCAGTGGTTTGAGATGCTGTGACTAGAGTTTGCTCCATTGCCACTTGGGGGTGTGAGGGTTCTGCTCAGAAATGGATAGAGCTGCCCCCTTTCCTTGCCTTTGACCCTGAGGGCAGAGCAGCCCTGGTCTGCAGCCCCTGGTGCCTTGGCTGAGAGTGGAATGCTCTGCTGGGTTTCTACCTCCTTCCCCAAGGCTGAAGGTTGCACAAATCAAGCCACATCACTACCTTAAGACCTCAGGCTCAGGAGACTCTGCTTTCCCACCATCTTGACCCCCCACCCAGCTCCTCCCAGCATCCCCTGGTGTTCCTTGGAGAGCTCTTGCTTTGAGGACAAAGAGCCTGCCGTTCCTTTGGTCGGGCCAAGCCAAGGATGGCTGAGACAGGTGGCAGCCCCCCTCCTGCTGCAAACAGATGTAATCAAGCCATCAGCCTGTCTTTTTATTTTTTCTTAATCAATTCCCATGACAAATGGGTCTATGAAGGAGGGCGGCCTGCCCCAGGCATTCTATACTTCAATCAGGACAACAGAAGGAGCTGGATTCATAAAACTATAATGCACCATTTGAGCATGTTCCCCAGTAACTGGACCCTGCAGAAAGAGGGCTGCCTGGGCCTTTCCTTCCATTAGGGGAGGCAGCTTAACCTTTCCCCCAAGTGCAGATGGAGTTGTTGCACTGCCTTCTCATGGGGCCAGGGGCCGGTCTGTGTGCTCAGCTTACCAGAGGGCATTTGAAGGAGACGGTGCAGCATGTGGCCGTTGGGGGGAACCTTTGGGCTTTGGCGCACTTTCGCCTCCAGCAGCTGTGTGACCTAACTTCTCTGGCCCTCAGTTTCCTTGTCTGTAAAATAGCATTTGTAACACTCGTCCTTCTGGCGATGAGTCATAAGCAAGCTGAAGAACATGAAACCTTGAGTGAAAACCTGGCTCAAAGAGGCGCTCAATGAAAGCCCAGAGTAAACGGGAGCCAACACGTCATACGAGGCCTTTCTGTGCACATGGACAGAGGAGGCGATCAGAAGCTGTCCCTTTCTCCTAACCAAGAGTGAAAAGCTGGACAAACCAGAAATCAACAACTCCTCTTAGGTCCATCACAGAATTGAGGTCACTGGGAAAACCGCTGCACCCCCAGATTGGGAAGACAGACAGGCAGATACAGAGACTCACAACTTACCTGAGCTGAAACTTCCACAGAAACCAGTGCTGGGTAGAAAAATTGGAAATGTAATTGACGAATTGCTAGAGGCTTAGGCTGGACAAGCCAGAAGGCTAGAAACTCCAAGGGGACCCAGACATAGGAGCCTTACACTTTCGTGAGTTTTACCTCCAGGAGGTCTTCCATCTATCCACTTATCCTGGGACAAGCCTGAGGAGGGAGCACGGGAGTTGGGCGTGCAGGCTCTGCCGCTGGGCTTTCTGGATTCAAGTCCTGGTTCCAGCTGTGTGGCCTTGAACGAGCTCTCTAGTCTGGAGATTTCCTTATGAAAAGTGAAGGTGATAATTGTAACCAACTCACAGGGGCTGCTGTGAAGAGGATTGGCCGGGTGGTTTATACAGAACCTCGAGTCCTGGCACCAGGAGGTGACTAAACAAACTCTTGCTATTATTACGGCCAGGAGCTTTCCTTTCTGGGACTTTCCAAATAGAAAGGAGTTCGTAATAAAGCAATGCTCATAGGTCTCCCAGTCCCACCAACCCTCCGCCGGGTGACCTCGAGCCAGTCACTTTGCCTTGCTGGGCTCACCGAGTTGCTCCATCTGTGAGTGGGGATGGCCCCTTTCGATGGCTGCCCCACCCTGTCACAGGGAGGAGCTCATTGGCCAGGCCTGGAGGGCGCAGGGAGCACACTGAGCCCTCGGGAGGCACTGCGCTGCCACAATTCAAGATATTATTGTTTGTGAGTTTGAAATTTCCTGACAGACAGAATGAGCCATCTGAAGCGAGAGTTTCATTTCCGTAGCTGTCCAGCTCGGCCATCTGGGGAAGGGCCCTGAGTGACAAGCTATAATTAAAGCCTCAGCATAAGTCTGAGTCGGGGAAGGACGGTCTTTCAGCCCAGCACACGGGGAGGACAGACCTTTCCATCTGCCTGTCTTTGGGGTCTCTCCCCGGTCACTCTGTCTGCTCGAGGAGGCAGCCCAGTCCTCGTGACCTTTACTGACCTGGCAGGAGTTCCCCACCCATCTTCCCGTTCCCTGAAAAACCTGTGCAGCTGGATCTGCTCTGGGACCCTGCAGAGGCCTCTATGCTGAGGTCCTAGGAGGCCACCTGCAGGGTGAGGGGGAGCACAGGGGCAGACTGCATCCCAGGAGCTCAGGTAATTTGCAGTTGGGGACAGTGAGGCCTGGATCTGGGGACAGGATTACTCTGTGAGTTTGTCTTCCTGTGGCTCTGGGGCATGTCTGCAAGAGGGTGGGGGTGCCACAAGACAGAAGGCCCTGCAAGCTGGCCCCGTCTACCCCCATGTGCATCCAGCAGTGTCTCTCTCTCTCTCTCTCTCTCTCTGGGGTCTTACTCTCTCATTTGTTCACCAAATATCTACCAGGGAACCTTCACTATGTCCTGGAAATACAGTGTGAACAAGACAGACATTTCCCTCAGCTTCCAGAGGGCGGGGCAGCTATGAGTGAGGGGAGAAGGGCAGCTCAAGGCCCACAGACGGCACGCCAAACCAGGCCTCCCCTAAGCCCGCTGGGTGGAGGGAACAGGGCAACCGCCTCCCCCAACTCAGCTGAACTGCTCTGTAGGCAGGGTCTCGGCCCCAGGGCCTACTCACAGAAGCCCCCACCTCCCACCCCAGAGAGAATTTTCTTCTGTCTCTCCAGCCTCGGCCAGGCTGTTTGAGGCCAATGCATCACGATCCCATCCATGCCCTCCTTCCCAGATCATCTTGACCGCTGGCCTGTTTCTGTAGCTACAATCTCTCCAGTCATTCCTTGGCAAGGAAGAAATATTCCTAGTTAATGCTGGGGCAGTGAGCTGTAGAGTGAGGCAGGGTGGGAAGGTGTCCCTGGCCACTCTGCCTCGGGCTAATCACAAGCGTATTCTTTTCCTGCACACTTATTTATTTGTTGCATGTATTAATACTCTTGTCCGTTTTCATGCGTTTGTGGCCACCTCATGAAACCAGAAGGTCCCCACAGAGCAGAAACTGTTCTTTAAGGTCCCTCCTGAACTAGTATGCGGGTGGGAGACAAGCACCGGACATGGGTTTGGGTCTGTGCCCGGTGGTCCCAGTTCCTCTTCACCGCAGCCTCCCACCTTCCCTCACACCCAGGGAGCTGACCGCTGCAAACAGCGTCGCCCTCACTCTCCTGCCTGCTGGCTACTCAGTACCTTCAGCTGTTGGGAGACTCTGGAGGAGACTTGAAGGGTAAGAAAAGGGAGGGGTCGGGGCACTCATTGGCCCACCTCCCTCCTTGAGGGGCAGTGAGGAGTAGTTGCTGGGTTACCACGTCTTTCAGGCAGCCTCTGTTTGGTGGATCCTGGACTCCTTTAACATGGGCCCCTAGAGGCCTTGGGGTGCCCACTCTTGTGACCTTAGTGTATTAGTTTCCTGTGGCTGCTGTAACAAAATACCCCAAACCAGGTGGCTTAAATCAATTGAAATGTATTCTCTCACAGTTCTGGAGGCTAGAAATCCAAAACAAAGTGATGGCTGGGCCGAGCTCCCTCTGAAACCTGGAAAGGAGAACCCACCCTTCCCTCTTCCAGCTTCCGGCACTGTGTTGGCGACCCGCCGTGTTCCTTGGCTTGCATCGAAGCTCTTCAGTCTCTGCTTGCTCGTCACAGGCTGTTCTCCCCTCCTGTCTGTGTCTCTTTTCTTTTTACAAAAACACCAATTGTATTGGATTAAAGGCCCGCCCTTCTCCAATATAACCTCACCTTTACTAATTAAATCTGCAATGACCTATTTCCAAATAAGGTCACAATCTGAGGGAATGGGGGTTAGGGCTTCAACATGTTATCTCTGGGGATACAGTTCAACCCATAACACTCTAGGTGGCTTCCTAGTCCATCGTGGGTTCCCCTAGCCCCGCCCCTAGCTCTTTAAAGAGTCCTTTCACCAAACGCTCTTCCATTACCCCTTTGAGTATGCTATTCATCCCTTACTCTGAAATAGATCCCTGCTTTGATCCTTTTAGCTGTGTGACCTTGGGCAAGATGTGGAGCCTTGGTTTCTTTGCCTCTAAAGTGGAAATAATTTTCATACCTGCGCTGCCCACTTCACTGGGTTGCTGAAAGCTCTTTGTAAACCAAAGGGGCCCTTAGCACCGACGGGGGTCATCACCATCCTTTGTATGTTGCAAGATACTGCTGGGGAAGGGCTGTGTCTAGATGGCTCTCTTTCATCTGAACTGAACCTGGCACCACGTGCCAGTACATGCTGAATAAATGCTTCTTGATGTTGTTGATGACATATCTTGCTCATCCTGGCCCAGCCTTGAGGGACTTAACTCTGAGCTGCTCCCCAAATGCAATTCATCCAGGGCCAGTTTCTTAGGGTCCTTTTGATTTGGACTTGGGCTGAACCCTGACATCACAGGCTCCTCCATCACCAGCCCTGGGAGAAGCCAGCATCCCCCTGAGTGGAGCCCTTACTTTTAGTGCGACAGCTATTTTATCTAGGCCGCAGGGAAACAGAGATATTTTAAGATGAGTGTGTCAGCTGGGGTCAGTTTCCACTCGGCTATCACTCGCCGCTGCCAGGGAGAGAGAGGTTTCAGCTGTCCCGCGGGAGCCCATCAATCACTTCCGACAGCACTTAATCAGACGAAGGAGCCCTCACCACGGTGTTTCGTGTTTCGGAGAGGGAGACTGTATTATTGTCCACACTCAACAAATAATTTTGGACAGGAGTTTTAAGCCTTGTATCTTTCAAGTGTTCAGATCCCTAAGGTAGCGGACGGCCTTCCTCTCAGGTTTGAGTGTCTCCCATTCTCTTCCTGCACAACTCTCCTCTTTCCCGAAGCTCTTTCCACTCGCTCATTCAGCATCATTCATTGAGCCCCTCCACGTGGCAGGCCTTGGCCAGGCGTTTGGGGACACCTGTAAGTCTTTGGACTTAGCACTTGAACACAGTGGATGCTCAGTACCTTGCTGCGGAATGAATGAATGAATCAGTGAGTGGAGGACTAGTTTAATGAGTGCACTCAGCCCCACGTGGCCCCCCTGCCTGGTTCCCGCCCTGCCCTGAGTGCCATTGTCACCTCTCAGGCCTGGGCACAGCATGGCCCGGTGACCTTTCAGCAAGATAGAGCTGAAGGGCAGGGCTGGACACCCCCCTTCACCCTGCCCCCATACACAGGGCCTAGACTTCATTCAGATGCGGTTGCTGACCGCAGGCTTGGGGGCCAGGGGGGCCCGTGTGGTGATGGGAGAGGCTGGGGTATCAGTCAGGACTCTTTGAGTTTCAATGAGAGAAACCCTATCAAAGAGCTCAGGAAACTAGGGGGCTTATCGGGGGCAAGTGGAGGGCAGACTCCAGCTCTGAAGAAATGCAGTAAAGAGGGCAGACCCAGGGACCAGAGTCGAGGAGTCCGTGGCTCCCTCTGCCCATTTCTCCCTCGCCTCTGCCCTCGAGTCTTCCCTTGACAGACAGGTTTGCTCCGTGTGGCAGGCAAGGCGGCTCCACCATCCACAGAGTGCCTCAAGTCACTGGCACCTGGTGGCAGCTGGCGGGTGAGGGGTGGAAGGGGGAACGGGTGCCAGGCTCTTCCTCACCCTGGTCAGGCCAGTTCAGTTTGTAAGCACAGTGCTCCAGGGAGATCTTGCCTGGGCCTGTAGAGGGGGTTCACTTGGCCTCATCACTCATCAGGATGCTTACGGGTAGGACATGACAGAAAACCCAGATAGAAGGGCCTCGAACAGTTAGGAAAACCAATGATTTCCCAAGGAGAAATCCTAAGATGGTGTGGCTTGGGTTAGGTCAGTGCCTCGACACAGTCATCTGTGACCTGTCCCCCGCAGCTGGCTGGTCTTCTAACGCCAGATTCCTCAAGGTGCCCTGATGGCTGCGAGAGTCCCAGACGTCACATGCTAACAGCTCTTAGAGGCAGAAGAGGGGCAGGGGCTTCTCTTTCTAGGGCTTCTTTTAAAGAACGGAGAAAACTTTACCAAAAGCCCCCCCCCCCCCCAGTGTACTTGCCCCCATGTCTCAACCAGAGCTGGAAGATGTCCCATTTTCAAAGCTATAACTGGTGACAGGAAAGGAATCACTGTGATTAGCTTGGATTAATGAAGATTTACCCCTGGGGCTGGGGAACGATAAAGCATTGGCCCTGGAGACAGGAAGGCCTGAATTCAAATTCTGTCTCCATCCCTTTGTACCTGAACCCCAGTAATTTAATATGAATTACTTAATAGCTTGAGATGAATCAATTAAACACTAATAACATTACCTATCCTCAGTTTCCTCATATGTAAAGTGGGCTCAGCGACAGTGCCTACCCCATAGAAATGGCGGGCTATCATTTAAAGCATCAGCACAGGTCCCGGTACACCAATAAATGCGACTTTCTTTTCTTCCTTCCTCCCCCTGATCTGACCACTAAGCCTGCCATGCTCCTACGAGCTCTTGTCTGCTTTTAAGCCCCGCGTCTCACGTCTGATGTTTATGAAACCTTTTTTAAAAACCCAAATGCAGGAATTTACATTTATCCCTTTACATGTTTTCAGCCCATTATTTCAACCTGTCAAGATATCTCTAAATCTCAGTGCTGCCATCGTTTCCATCGACAATCCCTCTGGCTTTGTGTCAACGGCAAGTTTGATAAGCGCATGGTCTATTTTGCTTCATCCAAGTCGCAGACACGAGCGTTGAGGCAGAGGCAAGGGCTGAGCCTTGGGGTGCTGTTGGGAAAGCCCGGGGGGGCCCTGGGGGCCCGTCGCGGCTTCCGCGGGGCCTGCGCCGCCAGGCGGGCCACACTCCGCCCGCTCGCTCAGGGCCTCAGAGGCTCTGCCGAATGTCTTGCTCGAATCACCACACCACGCCCTTTGTCAAACGCAGCCCCTTGTCCCTCCTGTCCTTGCTGTCCCTTCAGGGCAGGAATTCAGCCGGGCATGGCTCGTCCTCGGTGAACTCAGGCTGGCTCCGGGGACTGTTTCTTTCCCTTCTCTGAGTCCTTAGCACTCAGGGGCTTGCCAGGGATTGCTGTCAAACCTGCCAGCCTGTCGGAACTGGGATTTAAAGTTTTGTTTCGTTTGAAAAATCAGGACGTGGGCTGTCAGTAATCCAGCGTTTCTTCACTTTCTATAACCCCTCAAAGGTTCCTGCCAGGGGCTCTGCACTTGTCCTTGAGGTTCTTGCCCTCAGACCACTTGCCTGGACAGCTGAGCTCCTGAGGGACCAGAGTCACTCTGGCCTCGCCTGTGCTGAGTCCGGTTTCCTGTCCTGTCCTTTCTTTCCTTCCCTCCCCCCTTCCTTCCTTTCTCTTCTCTCTCTCTTTCACTTCCTCCCTTCCTCCTGCTCCCTCTCTTTATTTAATCAAATAAAATTTTTTAGATGTTTTCAGTATAGTATAATACATAGATATGCAAATATTTATTATATATACAGGATGTCCCCAAAAATGTATATACACACTTTAACAGCTGATAGCTCAATTGATTTTTTTTTTTTCAGGTTTAACCCATTTAAATTAATAGTGGGTTAAATGCGTGCATACATTTTTGGGGGGCACTCTGTATATTTGTGGAAAATTTAGAAAATATTAATCTCTGAGACATTACCTGATTTACAATTTAGCTTTCTCTCTTCCCATTTTTTAGGCATAGTGTATTTATTTTAGATAATTGTGAACACGATAATATAATATAAATATATAAACAAGTAGTCCATGCTTATAGTGGAAAGTGTGTGGCCTGTAAGCAAGTTTGGGTTCGTTATGTTTTTACTTAACATAACAGAGTACATTTTCCAGGCTCTTACAAACTCTGGAGGGGTTTTGATGAGTCTGTAAGAGTCCGCAGGTTAGATGCTCCCTAGCTGCTTAAACAGTCTTCTGTCCAGGGTCCTCCTTTATCTTGTTTCCAGTTTTGCGTTACCTCTGAAATGAGCATCTTTGTGCATACCCCCCCCCCCTTTTTTCTGTTTCTGATGACTTTCTCTGCACACAACTCCAGGAATGGGTCGATTCTCTTGTAACTGTGTTTGCTTCACCCCTTTGGGTCTGAGAACCCTCCTCTACGGCAGAGACATTGGTAACAAACTAGTTGAGATGTTCTGCTCTCTCTCCCTACCAACCAGTCCCGTCGCACTCTCCGCTCTGAGTGGCACATTCTCTGGCTCCCCGCGTAGCCAGGAAGCCCTTTGGGTTGCGGGCCCACGGTTTTTGCACGTTTTCAAGCCTCCCTGCCTCAAGTCTAGGTCCATCCTTGCCCTTCTGAGTCTATCCTCTGTGACACCTGTTTCAATAGGTCTCGTGAAGGCAGACTCCGTCACTTTCCTGTTTATCCCCAAGAGCCCCTCTGCCAAAGAAAACAAAAATTTCATGAAAGTTTTCCAGAAAAGTCTTGGGGAGATGAAAACTAATCGGAGGCCTCTAGCTCTGCCTTCTCTCACAATGATACATGCCTGCCTGTGACTCCAAACGCCTCACAGCTGACACCGCCAACACTTTTGCTAGACCCCCACCTTACTAGCTCCACCAAGAAGAGGCTGTATTTTTTTTTTTTAAATTTTTTAAAATTGACTTTTAGAGAGAGAGAGAGAGGAAGGGAGAGGGAGAGAGAGAGAAACATCGATGTGAGAGCAAAATATCGGTCAGCTGCCTCCTGCAGGCCCTCTACTGGGGACTGAGCCCACAACCTGGGCATGGGCCTAGCAGCTCCCTCTCCCATGGTCTCAGGGGACAGCCCCCCAACCTCACTCGGCCCACAGAGACAGCCTGGGGACCAGCGCCTCATTCCTAGATGTAACTACCCATTACACGGAGCCGCTCGCTACCAAGCTGGGGCTCTGGCAGCTTTATTATAAGTTTATTACATGCTAATTCAAGCAAATAAATTTGCCCCAGCTGTGAAGCAGAGGAGATTAATAACCTCAAAGATTACTTTGCTGCTTTGATGAGTTTCTTGAGCAGAGTATACTTAGGAAGAGCAACTAGATTAGTCAAAACCCCCTTTAATTATTAGTGACACTGTGCAAACGACTCTATACGACTGGAATACCAACTACTTAACTCCCTGACCTCCGTATTCAAATAAACACGTCTTATTATAGCAACATGCCTTCCGAGTCCACACACCATGGCAACTGCTGGCTGAGGACCTGGCAGTGGGACAGCTGGCATGTGGACTCCATTAAGAGGGGGGAATGCCAGCCTTAAAGGTATACACTCCCCCCCCCCCCTTCCCTGTCTACTTGAACTGGCTCAGGGCCACAGGGAATGCTCTGGGTGTCGTGGAGCTACAAGAATCAGTTCTCAAGCGAAGGAAAATGACTTGCCCATGTCATGCAGTGAATGAGCCACATGGTCTCTCCAGGTTTGCCACCTGGATCTGCCACTCCAAAATCTGATCTTCAACAAGAGGCCGAAATTGTGAAGGTGACCAAATCCAAGTCAGGGACACTCTTACCTACCTCACTCTACTCAGGTATCTGGGGCCTTTGGCCCCATCTTAGCACTCTTTCTCCATGAAGCTTAGGTTGCTTGGGTATCCCACCTCCCCAGCTTCAGAGAATGGAGGGTAGAGGAGTCATTTAACCAGGGATGCTGGCATCTCCTGCCAGGGAGGGGAAAGAGTGCCCTGTATTTTGACTCCCCTGTTGCACAACAAACCCAGCACAAGTCCCATCCCTGAATTCCAACAATGAGCCATGAAGAGGCACTATCTTTGTGTTTTCTAGAGGAAGAAATTCAGAAAGTTTCAGCAACTTGTCCTGAAATGCCCATCCCCCACTTGTCTACCTGGGAAATACTCCCTGGTCTTTCCTGATCCAACTCCTGTGACAGCTCCCTCCACACTGTCCCCAGCACTGATTGCACTTGATGGTGCTGATTTGCTTATGACTTGTGTGTTATCCAATTGCCCCTTAAAAGCAAGAACTGAGTCTTGTTATCTTTGCGTCCTGTGTGATCCTGGCAGAGAGCCTGGTCTGTTTTAGGCGCTCAACCAACTTTGACAAAGACTTGAAATTGTTCTGGAAAATCTAGATCATATGGACACTCTATGCAATGACACCTGTCCCACATCTGACCCTACTGATTGGCAATTTGGAAAAAATTAACCGTAGTTCTCTGATACTGTTCAACAAAATTGTATTCAACAAAAACTGTAGGCAGAAAATAAAAACCTAACATAGAAAAGAACTTCAGAAAAAAGATAATCGTCTCTCAATTCAAGGAGAAACAAAGGCAGAATTCATGAAAGATATATTTGACTACATAAACGTCTATATATGTTTTATAGACTAAGGTTCCTTTCCCATATTGTGTCTGCATGGATTCCTGGTCAGCCACTTGCTTTCCTCCCAAGCTTAAAAAAGTATCACCAGGGTGAAAAATTTGCTGGAGTAAATGCCTGGGGTATATGATGCTTTGGCTTATTATTTAAAGGATATAGCAGAGACAGACCCTCCCCCAATATTTTATTCTCTCCTTCCCCTAGTTAATGAAACCCCCCAAATTTAGCTGAGCACCTGCTTTCTAGAAAAACACTACATTTCCCAGTTTTCCATGCAGCTAACTGGTCAATGAGCTATAAATGGAAGTTGTGTGTGCAAATTCTGGGTCTTGCCCTTAATGACAATTGGCCCCTTCTTCTCCTGTCCCCTTCTTGCTGGCTGGCATGGGACAGGATCTGGGGCAGCCGTCTCGATCATAAGATGGAAGCCACATGTGGAGGGCAGTGGAGTAACAGGTGAAAGGAGTTCCATGAAGCCATCACATCAGCCCGAGAGAGCTTATGGAAGTATTCAGCGAGAAATCTGTATGACTGTTATTTTAAGGTCTTTGTTACAGCATCAACCCTATATTCTAATTATAGAACAACTTCATCTGAATGACTGGGAACTGGCCAGAGCGTTGATGTCATAGGACCTCAAGATCCTGGCGCCTACACTACTCTGGGCATGTTTAGGAGCTGCTCAAATTTTCATAGACTGGAATTCGAAAATTCTTTTAGGATAACTTGTTTTGTAGCTGTGACTTTGGAACCTCATAAATATTTTTTATAGTTGTAAAAATAATTTTTAAGAAATGAATCCATAAACATTGAAATAAAAACAATCTAAACTGTGAAAACAAAATGAAAGAAAAAACACCTATGTATTGATTGGTATGGTAGCGTAATTACACAAGAGGCACCATTTGACTGAAAAATGAATTGATCTGATTATCAAGCCAGGCTGAGGGTATACCCTGACAAAAGTAACTGAAAAAATTCTTAAACTGTTTATCAATATGCATATTGATGATAGTGCTGGTAATTGTCATCTGAGGCTGGTGCGTGTATCTTGTGAGATAAGGAAGCGAGTGATTATGATGCTTTTATTGGGAATTGGGACGTTCAGTGTGAAAGAGAGAATCACGCAGACCTAGGACAGATAAGGCTAAGTAAGGGCCCTGTCATCCTGGGTCTGAATGGGGATATTTGTATGAATTCAGAAGGTGTGTTTTTTTATCTTTGGGTTTTTTTTCTCCAGTTCTGTCCATTTTCTATCCACCACAAAGACCTGGGAACAGTTGTCAACTCAGTAACAGTGAACGCTACTACACACAAGATTATGGCCTCTAAATGATAATACCCCTCAAATGGGGATCCAGGCTTTTGGGAGAAATGACAAATTCTAGTTCTGGGACACAAAAGAATCAAGGTTTCCTGCCTTTCCTATATGAACCACGGGACGAACAAATGGCTGGTGAGAAATATCTCTTCATATGAAGAGTGAGACATAGAATTAGAATAATATCACTTCTTCACAACCCTTAATGAAATTATGGACAATCAGATACCACGTGCCACCTGATGGAGGAACACAGCACTATCTATGAAGTATTATCGTGAAAAAGCCGGAGCTGAATTTTATCCAACTTCCAGATCTAACTATCAGTTTTTTGAGAAAGAAAAAAGAAAAACCATGTTGAAGGACACTTTTCCCAAAGGGGAAAAAAAAGAGGAAACTGCATACACCTGATTAATCAAAATATAAATTCGAGTATAATCTTAATCCGGTGAGATTTGCTTGGGGAAAAAAATGAACCTTCTACCAAACTCTGTTAAAGTCAACACATATTTGTTGAGTGCCTACTAAAAATCCCTGGTTTTTTTAAAAAAAGTAAAAAGTAACCAGGCTCTGTGCTAGGAGCTTGAAATTCAGAAATAGGAGACATGGGCAACATGTGCCCCCGGGGAGCCCAGATGGTCAGCAGTGTGGCTACTGCAGGAGGGGGCACAGGGGCTAGCACCCAGGAGAGGGCCTTGTCTGGTCCTCCCAGAAGCCTTCTCGGAGGCCACGGCTAGAGCCGAAGGGAGAGGGCTGCGGAGGCGGTAACCAGGCGGAAGAGAACAGTGCGGGATGTTCCAGGCACAGGAAGCAACTGGAGCCACAGAACACAGACCAGGCACTGGCACCATGTGCTTGGGCAACTGCAAGGAGTTGGCAGGAGGGGTGGGCAGGTGGGCAGGCACCCAGGATGGAGGCCACTGTGTGCCAGGGGAAAGGGAGGCCTGGAGTGGGCAGAACCCACCTGTGCACCGGAGGGCAACAATAGAAGGTTGTTAGCAGCTTCCAGAATGCTCGTGGGAGCAGGGAATTAGGAGACAATTGACGGCGCCCCCTGGAGCAGAGGAGCAGGCCACAGTCCCCTAGCCTGTCTGTCTCTCCATGGGTTAACTGGTCCCTGCTGGTCTCCCAGGCCCCGAGGCTTCTCTGTCACTATAGATCACTCCACAGAATTGGTCTCACCAGCCTGGTTCCCTGGAGTCTGGCTGTCACTTGATTCCCCTGGAAGCCAGCTGCTGTGCGGTGGGAGGGGGAGGAGGGCAGGGGTGTGGGCACCGGGCTCCTTTGTGCAGAGCTCACAGCCCTCCCTGCTCCAGATGGAGGTGCCTGCCCCTCCCTGAACAGAAGACAGGCTCTGAAGCTGTCGGGCCAAGTCGGCTCACCTTGGAGGCTCCTGGGAGCGGGGAGGGGAAGAAGGGAGGCAAATAAAAGCCCTTTGATTTTTTGCAGGAGCGAGGCTCAATGCGTCTCATGTCAGGAGGAGGGTGGAAGCGAGGGTGCAGTGGGGCCCGAGAAGCTTGTATTTCGGGACCATTCAGTGGAAGATTCTGAAAAATATTTACCTTCCATGCCCTTTCTTCCTCACACAAAGCCTGTGGGGCTATAGAAAAACCTACCCCATCTGTGGTTTAGTTGGCGGCGTGATTCTTAATTAACAGAAGGAGCAGCTGAGGTGGTACAGAGAGGTTAAGTAACTTGCCTGAGGTCACAGAGCTGGCATTCGACCCAGGAGTGGCTGGTTCCGAAGCCTGCGTGGTGCAGGATATGGGAGAGAACAGACTCCAAGGTCCTCGCAACTCTGCAGAAACAAGAGCAGGCTCACGGGATTCTGAAAGCCACCTGCGGGCCCTGAAGGCATCAGGAGATGCTCCGGAGGGGCTGGGCCTGAGCTCCACTCCCAAGAGTGGCCGAAAGGCCAGATGGGCCATCCATCCATCCATTCACGCCATACGGTTTTACTTAGGGCCTACCCTGTGTCAGGAGCTGCTCCCAGCTGGCCTGCATACCCGCAGGGTTCTGGGTGCTGGGGACACAAACTCGAGTAAGTTGTATCTGCCTTGAGGCTGGGTGTGAAGCAGACGTGTAACCCCCAAATGCAGGGGTACAAGTGAGCACTGCACCCAATGAGAGGGCACGGGAGGTTGGAGGGTGGGGCTCCCCAAGGGGAGGTGGGCAGCCTCGCAGGCAGGCAGGCAGGCATTGCCCTGTGGAATTTACTCCCATCCGTTTGCAGGGCACACACCTGGTTTCATCAGGTGTGTGACCAAGAGTGGACCTTTCTCTGCTCTCACACTGAGCACACAACTGGAGGGACGATTCCAGAAGGCCAGCTCACTGACATCATCCAGGACTAGCTGGGAGGCCAGGCTGTAACCAGACAGTTGCTTGGCACGTTTTCAATCAGAACAAGGGGAGCTGGGTGGGGCAAATGTTCAGCTGCTCGGATAGAGGCTGAGGAACCCGTCTCTCGGTGGGGAAGGTGTGAGCGCAGGGCGCGAATGCTAGAAAGCGGGGGGCTCAGAGCCCTGCGCCCACCTCTACCTCACGGGTGCCCTGCTCCCCGGCTGCAACTCTCGAAGCTAATTGTTTAGGACTTGCTCTCCCCAGGAGAGCCACAGTCGCTCCGACTCTCCTTGGGTCTATGCTTTCATGGCTAAATGATGTATCTCCCTGCCTACCCTGCATTTTATAATTTAACTCCTCATGAGAGATCCCGATTCCCTCATTTGTCAGCTCTTCAGGAGAGCCTCACAATGACTCATCTTCATATCAACACGCCCCGTAACCAATTCATCAAAGACCCACTTCACCAAATTTCCCCAATTTGCCCATTGACACACGTCTCTTCGATTCGGTCTTTACTGCAATTCTCGGCGAAAGAAAACTGTTCCGCATTTAGTCTTCGACAGGACTGAGGACGGGTTTGCATGACATGATCTACAGCCCCGCGGAGAAGTTAGATCGATCCACTCAGCTTTCCCTGCCCTGACGGCACATTCCTTCATCCTACCTCCGTGACAATGCGGCTTAGATGTCCCCACCACAGATGCTCCCGGTGTCCCCCACTACAGAAGAGACCTCGGAACTGACTTTCATAGTAGCTCCTTTGCTGCAAGTTTGAAATAAAACTCTGACAAGTGGTTGCAGCTGACGCATCTGGGCAGTTGCTTTCTCTCCACAGGGTGCGGGAGCTGGGCTCCAGGGCTCGAGGGCCTTCACACTCCCCTCGCCAGCGTCTCCACCCTCTGCGCCTTCAGCCTCCCGGCCCACGCCCCAGTCTCCACTGGGTTTGCCTTTTAGTCTCAGTCAGGCTTGAGCACCAGGCTGAGCTGCGTGCTGACTCGAAACCGTCTTTCCCCAGGAGAGCCCCCCCCGCCCTCCTCACCCGTCCTCCCCAGCCACCGTCACCTATTGTTGTGACGAAGCTGAAATAAACAGACAGTGGGTAACTCTACTCCCCTGTGATCTTCAGCAGCTATTAAAGTGGTTTCACTTGGCATGGATTGCTGAAAACTTTCTAAACAGTTAAGAGAAGCAAGTTTCTAGTAAACGTGTTAAGCTCGGTGGACTGGACGATGGGTCACTGCTGAATTGGCCTGTTTCCACAGCAAGTTGACAAGCCCTGGATGGACACAGGGATGGAGGTGGGCCAGGGAGGACATTGGTGGCTACTGCAGTAGTCCAGGTGAGGGTTCATCAATGGGAGGCCAAGGCAGCGGGTCCCCAATCTGCCACAGAGTCTGGGACACACTGTGGGCTCCTCAAATCCTCAGACACATGGGCCATAGGCATTGTGACGGGGGGCAGGCAAGGGTGGAGCAGGGGTAGGATTTGGGTTTTGGTGAAAACCTAGCAAATTGCTTTGGCCTGCAATCACACAAACAATGGAGCCCTCAGTCATCACTGCCTTCTGTGTTACAGCCCCAGCCCCAGCTTGCCCTCCAGCCCCAGCTTGCGTGCACAGCTTCACTTTCCAGGCCCGGTTCCTGCGGAGGTAAACGCAGCTACCCCTATGACTCAGACTCGGAGCAATTCCTTCTTTAGCCCTCAGGGCTGCAGGAGCGGCCCGGTTGTCCTGCTCCCACCCCAGTGATCAAGCACCTCCGTTTTCTCCAGGGTCCAGGTTAGCAGTAGGTGAGGGCAGGGAGATGGCCTCGGGTGGTTCTCCAGCTGACTTCCCGGGCTGGCCCAGCACCATCTGCTGACCCTGCTGCTGGGTATCACTTCTGGGGGACTTAGAGTCTCTGGTCCTAAATAGCACTGTTATAAATCCATAAAAAGCCAGGCCTTCTTGCTCCTGACTTCTTGCCCCTGTTTCCACATAGGGGTGTATTCAAGGAAATATCTATGGCCCAAAATCATTGAAAGGCAATTTAAATCTTTCCTGAAGTGTTTCAAAAAAATTCCAGATGGGGGTTCTATTTAAATTTTTTTTTCACTAGACAGAAAGAGAGCATGGTGGGCTTCTTAGATCTTACAACCTGGCAAGGCCATGTCTTGGGCTCTTGGTCTTTTCCTGGGCAGGACAATTCCTCCCCTTGCTCCAAATCTGCACAACTAAGACACAAACCCGCAAAGACCAAATTCTCCTTGGGGGGTGTGGGGGCAGGAGGGGGCCAGGGAGAAAGGCTGGCTTTTCACAGGGTCATTCACTGAATGTAGTGACGTCAGCATTAGTCAGGTTAGACTTCCGGTCACACCACACAACCCCCGACACACGGAGCTCTCAAAGAAACACCCACGTGCCCTGCTTTCCATAATCTCCTTCACCTAATTCTTTTATGGGCACTTTTATACTTCTTCAATATCAAGTTCTGATATTCATAACCACGGCTCTGATTAGTGCAAGACTTCAAAGTGCCTTTTGAATCATTAAAGAAAGATTAAATTACTTTCAGGATGGTTTCAGCATTAAGTGTCGCCGGGCTAATTCAGTCTCGGAAAACTGGCAATATAATACATTGCAACTTTGCAGGAGCCAGAGTGTTCAGGTTAGACCCACCTAAAAGCTTAGCTGAGCTGGACCACTCCGGGCAGGCCATGAGCCACAGAAAGCCATGCACATCTGGCAGGCAGCAGAGCCCGTGTCCCGTCCAGATGTGCTCTGTAAATCTCCCAGAAATTCAAACAGCCGCTAACGTTTGCCAACGTCTTGAGTGATGCTCTCGTAATTGCTGCCATTTATCCGGGCTTGGCCCTGGACCGGGTCATTTGGTTAATGCAGGATTCCATCTTCATCTCTTTGTAACTAGTTTTTAATCAGTGATGATTGCTGAGCTGGGGTGCTGCGGGCCGGCTCGCCTGCTCCCTCCTCGGAGAGTGCCCATCGATCTGTCACAGTGATTAAGCAGAGGCCTGTGGGAGGGGTGGCAAGGCCAGCAGGAGAGCAGGGACAGCCCCAAGCTCCTTCCCCTCCCCCAGGGGGCTCCGGGTCCCCAGTCACCTTAGGAGGGTTGGCAGAGGGCACGTGCAGATGAGGGACACATGCTCTCGAAGAAGCATCTATTCCAACTGTTGCTTTCTTTCTGCCCATCAGTTTAATCTCCCAGGAGGGTGGAGGAGGTGACCAGTCTGGCCGCTCTGAAATCAATTCTGCTCTTCGGTGAAAAGCTGACTGGCTAACTGGCAGTGATAAGGATCTTAGAGAAAGGGTCTTTATGATATTCTAGGCCATGCTAGCTGAGGCAGAGAAGCCTGGCACATGGGCATAGTCCTTAGACTTGGGGGAGAGAGACTCAAAACATTCAGCAATAATATATAGTCTTTTTTTTTTTTCATATTACAAGACTCTGAAAGGGAGGATGGTGTGAGAACGTGGGAAAGCTCTTACAAACTCGCCTCTGATCGGGCAATCTCAAAGGAGCCTGGTGAGGAAGGGATGGGGAATGTCCCCCGGGGTTCCAGGGACGGCTGAACCAGCGTTCCCCAAACGGCCCAAACACCAGCGTTAGAGGCAATAGAGGAGCACCGCTTTCCTCATAGCAACAGGTGACACAGCTCTTTCTGCAGTCTGCGGACTGATGAGTGCTGCTTGAATTTTTATGTCCCGCTTTGTGAATTTGAGCATCCTTTCATATGCTTCAGATTTTGTGTCCTTTGGGCTGGCTCTTCCATAAATCACCCATTCCTATCCCTTACCTCTTTGTCTACGGGGTTGGTTGCCTTTGTCATGTCAGTTCATAAGAGCTCTGTATATATTCTTACCTTTGTCTTCTGCATTACAAATATTCCCCCCACCAAATATATCATCGGTCTTTCTTAAATTTAAGTTTCTTTGCCATATGAAAAGTTTATTTGTTTCTTAGTGTCATATGTTTTTATAATGTTAGATATATTCTTTTGTGGGTCGCCGGGTTTCTGATTTTAGCTACAAGCTCCGGTTACGCATGAGTAGTATGGATTTTTCTTGCAAGAATTTTTATTAAGTTTTACATTGAAATCCTTAATTTACCTGGAACTTATTTTTATGAATAACGTAGGTTGGAAATCAGCTTTTACTTTCCTCTAGTTGGAAAGCAATTCGCGCTTGTACCATATATAGAGTAATCCACCCTTTTTCAATGAGAAATGAAGCTACTCAACACATTTATCCTACAGTATTAAATTCTATTTTTCTCTTTCTAGATTATTCATTCTCTTCCACTGATCTGTTCAATGCATTGGACTTTTTCTATATCTCTGCCACACTGATGAGCAACGTGACTTAGGTAACTCTTGCTATCTCGTAATACCGATAAGCTTCAGTATCCTTTTTAGTATTTTTCTTGCTATTTTGAAGGCATTTATTCTTTTATATAACTTGAGCATTTATTTAAATAAACAAAACTTGTGAGGATTTTTATTGGGATTTCTGTGGGGCAGTAAGGACTGTACTCTCTTGTCCTCAAACAAGGTAACAAGACACTTAGTGGACACAAAGGACGTGGGCGTTGAACCCAATTCTCCTGTCTCCAGACTCAGATGAAGACACACACCTTCCAGTGTCTCCTCTCGGCCCTCTGTGTAGCCGAAGTGCCCATAAGATAAAGCTGGAATAAGCGGGGGACTGGAAATTGGAGGGGAGACCCAAGAAGGCCATGCCCCGGAGCCTAGGGCTTTACCCAAGGCCTTGAGGAAGCAGCTACATGGACACTCTCAGGCCCACACTTTGCCCCTACAGCCCTCTCAGCCCGGCGCATCATCTCCAGGGCTTAAAGCCCAAGGAATCCCTCTGGTTCAGAAAATGGCTTGACTGCTACCACCAGGTCTTGGGACTTGCCCTCAACAAACTGTATCTCAATTCTTTTCTCCTCTTACCTATTTGATAGCCAGAAGGTGGAAGTATCGCAGATGCTCTGTTTCTACACCTTTCATTTCATCATTCTGCAAAATTCTTTCCACTAGGCAAAACTTTAAACGCCTTGAGGGTAAAGGAATTTGGCTAGATGCCTTCACCCACAGGCTGTGGGTAACTAGCTAAGGCCAGCAACCCCGAGAGCTGCTTAGCTCCTTCGGCACACTTCCTGGCTCCTAGGATCACCCGGGGCCTTTGGTGTTTGCTCTGGCCTGCTCTCGTCACTTCACAAAAACAGTCCCCATAAGCACCCTGGCAGGTTTGGCTCAGTGGTTAGAACATTGGCCCTTGGATGGAAAGGTCTCGGGTTTGATTCCCAGTCAAGGGCATGTACCTGGGTTGCAGGTTCGATCCCCGGCCTCGGTTGGGGCGTTGCGGGAGGCAACCGATTGATGTTCTCTCTCTCTCTCACGGCCCCCCTCCCTCCCTTCCACTCTCACTAAAAATCAACAGAGAAAATATCCTTGGGTGGGGATTAACAACAACAAAAATAGTCCCATAAGCTCCCTCAACCGGCATGCTTGCTGGAGGGGAAGGGGAGGCGGTGTGATTGGTGATACCTCCCCCAAACCAAACAGCTCACCCCGGCTTTGCAAGCGAAAGAACACCAAACAACTCTGTTCAAAACAGTTTATTTTATTTTATTTTTTTTTTTGTCAGACAAACACATTGATTTCTGGACCACAGTAGAGGATGGAAACCTTTCACAAACTTATTTATTTGAAAATACAAATATAAAATTATACTTTCCACATCTGTGATGTGAGAGACTGCCATCCACATAGTAATTTTTTACAACAGGGCTTTAAGAAAAGCCACACACAGAGACCTGAAAGATGCTTGAGAGATATATATATATAGATACATATATATGTATATATATAAAAAAAATACTCACTACCAAAGTTGTCATCAGTTTCATACTAAAGTATAAAAGTAAGGGTGAGGTCAGCCACAGTGCTAGGGAAGGTTTTATTTAGATACATTTACGTCCACATGAAACGCTTAGACTCGCACCCTATTACATATGGAATTCCGAGTTTACAACACACCGTGAACGGCAGATTGGCTAGCCCACGCTACTCAAGAGGACACGCACAGATTCCACGCGGGATGGTTCAGTATGTACAGGTACAGTAGCAGAGCGCCTCCCAGGGAGGCTCCGGACCTCGTCTCAGGCCCCATCCCCCCTCGCTGTCCCCTGCCCCCCGGGAATGAAATCCTGTCTGAGACCATGCATTCTGATTATTTTTGATAGCCGAGTGGTTGGATTAAGGTTGCTTCCCCAGAGGGGTGGGTTTTATGCAGGTTCTTTGTATTTTAGTTTAACTTACTTTTTTTTTTTTTTTTTTTTTTGGTTAAAAAAAAAAAAAAAAAAGAAAAGGAAAACAAACATATTACAGTATTAAAGTATTGCTTAAACGTACGGCGTTTCCTTGCGTAGTGTCTGTGCCCAGGTCTGGGCTGAGCTGACTTCTGCTTCTTTCCTGCTCAGGGCGAGGCCGGGGGAGCCCGCCAGTGTCTGTCTTCAATGTGCTTGCCTGCGTCTGTCCCTCTGCTCCCCCCCCTTGCTTTCTTTGCCTTCCTTGGGAGGTAGCCTGGCCGATGAAGCACATTCAGAAAAAAAACTCCCCCCCTCAGACTCCCTCTGTCCCTGCGTGCCACTCCCAACCAATAAAGAGAACTATGAGTTAGTGTTTCTTTTGTAAACAATTTCATATGCAATATAATACAGAAAGCATGGCTGACCTTCAATAAAAAATGTAGTAAACTATATTGCTTTGTTTTCGATGATGCTGCAGTGAGTGAAATGCAGAATGAAGCAGTGTGGTGGTGGCTAAGTCCCCAGCCCTCGTTTGCACTAAAGATCAAAACAGGTTTTTGTTTTGCTATTTGGAACCCAAACAAATCTTTTTTTTTTCAAAATCCCCAAATGAGAAACAACCAAAAAAAGAAAAGAAAAGAAAAAAAAAAAGACACCCCCCTCCCCCCAAATAAAAACAAAACTGAAAACAAAAACTGAACACCTTTCAGGTCATTAGAACCAACAATTACCCAATGATTTTTATACTAGTCTAGCAAGATGTGTGTAACATTCACTGGCTGTGAATTGCTGTGCAGTGAAACATTAAGTTGACAGCAAAAGAGCCATGCTACCTTAAAGTCCAAGCTACGAGTTCAAATTAAGATGAAGGTTATGAAGGATAGAAACGCAAAGGCCTGTTGGGGCTTCGTTTGAATCAAGCCAATGAGCGACTGGGATATAGAGCGAGAGGCTGTTTGGTTTTCCCAATGGGTGCGAGGAAGGCCACAGACCAGATGTGCGAACGCTCCCGGAGAGGGGACCAAGAGCTTGGTCATCCCTGTCTGCTCCGGGTCCAGGTGGAACCAGGAATGGGTCCAGGAGCTAATGCCCCTCACTCTCCTCTGTTTGGGAGGAGAGGAGTTTGGGGGTCCCAGGCAGATGGCTCTGGAAGCCAGAAAGTCACCCGGTGGCTGTTTTATGATTCCGGGGAAAAGCCATCGGCCAAGAGGGTTTCTCCCCCAGGAAAGGCGAAAAAGGTGTTTTCCATGTTCGCCATTGAGCTTGATTGAAACAAAGACGAGGCTGAACATCAGTGCGAACAGAATTTACAAAAATCTTTCAAAATGGACTTCTAGATGAGTGGGGGGACTAACGTGAACCTTAACCTAGGTAGCCACATTAAAACATATCAGATTTCCACGAGATTTGTGCTATGGGCTACTGGGTCTCTTCAAAAGGTATTATAAACATCTAAAACATATTCACACAGATTATCAATTTCTTCTGAGCATTCTTAAAAAAATATTTTTTTTTCTCTTAGTAAAATCATTTTAATATACCATGCCTCCCTCTTTTTAAAAAATAAATTAAAAAAATCCAGTTTTGCATATCTAGCATTAGCATTTAAGGTAGTATGGCACACCCCGTCACAGTTGGGGGGGTGGGGTGGGTGGGAATCTACAAAACGCCGTCGAGTCTGCCGGCATTTGAACATCGTGAGACCTTGGGTTAGTTGAAACCACATCAGATCAGCAAAAAAAAAGAAAGAAAAAAAAGAAAAAAAAGAAAATGAAAACTTGAAATTGAAAAAAACAAATGAAAAGGAAAAAACTGCCCCAAAATTATTAGTTTTTTGTTTTCTTCATAAATAAGAGAAAGTTCTATCCTTACTGGTCCTAAATCTGAATAACTATGTCTAAATTTTTAAACCTTAATTACGTTATACCTATCAATATGTACTAGAAGAAAGAGAAGAAAAAAAGTCACTATACTAGTACCAGGACAGCACGCTTACAAGATAGCCATTTTATACACTATTAACAGACAGTGATCAGCGAAGTCTCCTACGAGGTGATGGGGGATGCAGAGAAGGCAGGGTAGCACAGTACATCACCAACATGGACAAAATAGTAATTAAATTCCCTAGTCTAGACACTGAATTTCTGGGAATTTATTGTCTCTCTCTTTTATTTTTTTTTTCTTAAATAAAATGTATATTTTGTTATTTTATTACTTGAACAAATTTGGATATTTAAAAAGCGCCCAGCTTTTTACTTAACCTGGTTGTTTGGAAATAGAAAGAAAAACCAAAAAAAAAAAAAAAAAAAAAAAGAAATCTCACCAAACAACCTAACATTTTATTGGAAAAACAAAGAACATGATTATTTTTTTAATGTTGCTGTTTAATTAGAATTGAAAAAGGCTTTTTTTCCTTTCTTTCCGAGTTAGCATTTTGGAGCCTTTTGTTTGAAGATGCATTTGCCCTACCGTGTCTGTGAATGTCTACATTATTAGTCTACTTTGTTAGTAAAATTTATAAAAATAGGAGTGCAGCAGCTCTTTATAATAAATGTCGCATTCAGTGTCTCATACTGGCTGTGCCTTAAGTACCAAATTTATAAACGTAACAATTTAAAAAATATTAATAAAACGGCAATATCACATTTTAAAAAAGAAAAAATATATATCCACACTACAATATGTTTTAATGCCATCTATTGAGTTGTACTTCTATAGTTGCTGTTGTCGACCTATTACCAATATTAAAAAAAAGTTAAATTAAAAAATATCCTTCATCATAAGTATCTTTCCCCAACCGAGGACCATATATTATAACAGCCAAATGTTAACATGTGCAAACAGGAAACTGTCAGTTTTTCCCACCAGTCACAGTGCAGCGATGTTTATACTTTTTATTTTTTAAAATTCTGTTTACATCTACAATAAATTAAAAAAAAATTCTTCCATAGCCTCTCTGGTGATACTTGCAGCACTGAGGTATTAAAAATAATATATAAACCAAAAGGTTGCTTTCCTAATTTGTAAATAGAAAGTGAATGGAGAAAAGGTTTCATTAATGCAGGCGTATCCACTCCGGGCCGCGGGGGGCCCCAGAGCTGGGAGCAGGGGAGGGACAAGGGGAGAAGAGAGGCAAAGTGTCCTTAGGGACCTTTGGAGGTGCTGAAATGATTGGACAATAGAAAATGATGAAATATTTAAAAATTAAGACTGAAAAAAGGATGTCTCCCCACCCCTTCCCACCCAAGCCAAACAGGTGTGCTTTGAAACTTTAAATATGTTAAATATTAAAATTGTAGCTTTGTTTTTAAAAAACGTCTTGGGAAAAGCGGTTTTTCATTATTTTAAATAAAAATCTAACTAGACGGTAACATTGGAAGCTGTGCACAGACGAGAGGTTAATATGCTGGTATGACACTAATAGAGTCTTAGGTCTATCACACAGACAGAAGGAGCTAAACAGTGTTCTAACGTCCCCCGGGGTCGTCCTGGCAGCTGGGTGTCCTTCCGTCTCGGCAACTGACTCGGTTCGGGTTCCTTTCCCTCCTCCCTCCACAGAGCATCGGACTGCCTGGGACCGACTCCCTCACAAAAATATTTTTTTTGATTCTCTCTTTCTTAATAGTTTCTATGTAGTTAATGGAATTGTATTTACAACATTTCTTTTTTTTTTTTTTTTTTTTTTAGAATTCACAATTTCAAAAAACCTTATAATATCACCTCTTTCAACAGAAAAAAAGCACTTATAGAAAAGGAGGACACTCGAAACATGGTCATCCTTACCTTATTGCCGAAAATAGATATACTTAGGTTAACAAAGAGACATCACAAAAAAGAACTGCCGTAGTCTGGGATTAGCCTACTACATCTCACTTCTCGGACAACGCAAAGCAGAAAGCTGACGCCCGCCTCCCCTCCGCACTTCACCACTGCGCTCCCTGTGCGCCCAAGTTGCACCTGAAAATTCATACAGTCTCAGAATTGGTACCAAAATATTGAGAGTAATATTACCATCTCAGCATCCTTTAAAAGTGAGAACAGAATCAAAACAAGCAAAAAAAAAAAAAAAAGTTTTTTTTTTTTAAAGAAAGAAATAATACCTTAATATAACAATTATACTATGGTTAGCTTTTAACTAGATATTAAAGCTATATGACTACTGGACTAAGTCAAAATCACTACTCAATGTGATTCAAAGAGATTTCAAAGGAGAAGGGGCGAGAGAGGAGGGGAAGGGAAACCATCAAGAAAAACAAAAAACAAAACAAAACCAAAATCATGGGTTATATACACATTGAAAAGCTGTTGTCTTATATTACAGCAGACTCGTGAGATGATGAGATGTAGTCAACCCTCGATCCGAAGTGAGCCATCTCTGGTTGGGGTGGGGAGTGAGGCTGGTGGGGGGTCCAGGTCTGATGACATCACCTAAACAAAGGGCCACTCAGAAACTTCGCCCAGTCTTGCCTGGACATCCAGGTATGCTCTGCAGGGTACGGAAGGTCGGGGTGCGCGGAAGAGAACATAAAAGTGGGGGGTAGGAGGAGAGAGAAGAAGTGTCAGGCAAGTGTCCAATTTATTCCAATGTTTTCACTCACGTTTTTAAAACAGGACCACGTGGGGCTACTGAGCGTGTGTGAAAATGGCCTGGCTAACGGCCTGCTGGAGGCCCAGCTTGGGAAATCTGGCATCTAAGCTGCCCCTGAGGCCGGGGGGAGGACGGCTCGACCACTCGCTTTTGCCGGTTTGATCCAGTGCTGGGGGGTCCCTAAGGTAGTGGCAAGGCAATGTGGCCGGCAAACGTGGCGGGCTGGTTGTTGCCCAGACTCGTGAGCTGCACGTTGACCAGCAATGCTTTCTCTGGTTAAGCGTCTGCGCTCAAGGCCACGGTGTTTAAAAAACCGTCTGCCTTTATTAGCTACCCATCAGTGACGGTCCATACCCGGAAAGGCAAACTTCCACTAAAAAGAATCATACTGCCTACCAAGGGGTCAAGGTCAGGACACTGATTGAAACACTGAAAAACCAGCTCTGGTTCTAGGAAATAAAACCAGGCCCAGGAGTCACGGACTTGATAACTGAGTCTCCCTGAACGGACCGTGGGCCTGGGCCCCTGGTGGGTAGATGGCACTAAAGGGTGTGTTTTGGTGCAGCCTCGTGACTCAGTTGGCTCACCTCATCTATTTTGGAGGGGGGGGGGTGTTGTTACCTCCACTCTCTTGGTTATTTCATTCTTCTGTGGAAACTGAGCCCCAGAGCTGGATGAAGGAGGGTGGCCCGGGAGCAGCCTTGCCCCCTCCCCCACCCCCTGGAAAGGCTGCAGTGGCCTTGGAGGGTACGGGGCTGTGGCCAGAAGGGGCTGCACCGCCCTCATTTTCCAGGGAAGGAGAGAGGGAGGGAGGGGGCGCTGGCAGCCCCAGCATCTGGCCTCCTAGGGATCTGCTGCACCTGGTGGCTGTGTCATCCCCGGTCATGTGGCTCCACAAAGGGCTGGAGCCACCTTCCACCCCCAGAGTTCCTGGATCTCTCAGTCTGCCTTGCTCTCAGAGGACCCTTACTCCCCCCGCCCCGGGCCCAACCCCAGCTTAATTAGTGGTGAGTAGCTCTCCTTCAAACTGTTAGTGGCCTCTGGCTCCAGCCAGCAATGGCTGGGTCAGTGCTCTAAGGGCGGTGGAGGCGAGGGCTGGGGAAAGTCCACACACGGGTTTATTTGGTTAAGAGAGGTAGTTGAGTTAGTTGAGGTGATTCCTTAGCAGCAATGTTAGAGAAATCCAAGAGAGATTTGTGGAGCTCAACTCAGCTTGGTCCCCTCTCTACGAGAGAGATACTAAGGACTAGAAACCATAGTGGCAAACCACCCCCAGCCTGGTGTCCCCTGACCCCACTCCCAGAGTGACAGGCGCTCATGCCCCAGCTGGGACTTTCTGAGTGGGACCCATTCCCAGACTTCGCTTTCACCCTCCCTCCTCCAAAGAGACAGACCCGTTTCAACGCCCCCAAACTAACGCACTAACGCAGGACGCACCCTAGCTTTCCCGAGAGGACCCTTCTCACTTGCTGGTGCTTTCCCCAGAGCGACACTCATTTTCCAGCGAGAAGGTGACGAGAGGCTCCCTCGCTGACTGCCCCAACCTCCCCCTCCTCCACTCCACCCCTTCCATAGCCCCGTCAAAGTGATTTAAAAAATGTTTAATTAACTTGAGCTCAGTTTAAAAGGTTAGGAAACTGGCAGGGATCCAAACCCACGTTACGCAGGTGATATCGTTAATTTAATTTGCTTTTCGAGCGGTAATCTGGATAATTACTCAGTAGTTACTGGCAAAAATGTTTTCTTTTCACTAGAAGATGCAGTCTGGCTGTTGGACGGCAGGAACCCCACTGGCTGAGGCCAGGGAGCTCTGGGGGAGCTGAAAGACCCAGCACCCCACAAGGTCAGCTCCCAGAACCCTGGGGAAAGGCTGGCAGAAGCCCAGCATGTCCCTGCCTGTGCCCCCCTGGGACAGGCACAATACAGGATCTCCTTCCAGTTTCCCACACTCTTGATTATATTTCAAGACAAAGGAAGATGAGGGGTGGGGAAGGTAAAGAAAAAGGAATCCAAAGAACCAAACTGAGAAAAAAAAGACAGTAAAAAAAAAAAAAAGTGTGTAGGGGGGTCATGATTAAAGCTGGAGAAAGGAATGAGAGATTAAGAGACTGAATTTTTTTTTTGCCCCCACCCCCCTGAGAAGGGGTCCAGAGAGAGGAGAGAGAGGCTGATGTGATGAGACCAGGGCCCGTGCGTACTGCATGCCCAGTGCACATACACGTACGGACATGCCCGGCAGGGTGAAGACATATGGCAGAGAAGGTAATACCTCAGAGTGAGATGGCAACGAAAGCACCTGCTCAATGGTATCCATTTGTAAAGGCCGTTGCAATCAAAGGTCCCTAAAATTGCACAATTGTTAAGGTCATCAGCACGCTATACATGGGAACAGATTGTCATATTCTGGGAGAGGAAATTATGTCTAGGACTAGACCGTGGTTGCCAGCATGAATATGTAATTCTGAGACACTGTGCCACGAGGGGCCAGGGGGACATCCTCCCCAGCTCCAGCCCCGCAAGCCCCCAGGTCTCATCTCAAACCTGTCTGTGTGCCCAGGGGGAAAATCAAGAGCCAGATTCAGAGGGGTGGGTGGTGATGGACAAGTGAGGCTCATGCCCAAAATAAGGGGCGCTGTTGCCCTGAACCCCCTGGAGGGCAAAGATAACAGTGTCTCTGTCCGCAGTCCTAACGGCTCTAACTGGGGAGAAAGCGAGTCCTGTGCAGGCGAAATGTGATGCTATGTTGGTTATTTCTGAAAACCATCATGGCACACAGGGCAAAAGACCCAGGTTTTCAAGAACAAACAGGGCTTGTGTTTCTGGGTGCTGAGAATGGAAATGAGTTGTGTTCTACGTGGTGACAGACGGTCTCCCAAATTGATGCAGCTCTCAGCTGAATAATAATAGTCTGGATTTGGTCCTACTGCTGATCTGAGGGGATTTGCCTTAAGTGATACTGGTTTGGGAGTGGAATTGAACTAGGACCCAGATCACAGAGGCCAGGGCTGGCAGGAGTGATGTGGGGTGAGGGTGAGTGTGTGTGTGTGTGTGTGTGTGTTTTCCAGTCCAGGGGGCAGGAATCCAGGGGCCGTGGTACCCTAGACCGTCTGTACTTGCTTTGTTCCCCCCAGCACAGGGCAGCCCCTGAGGCAGGGCTCTCCTGACAAGGACAGGAGCTGGGACAGCAGACACTCCAATCTTAGCTCAAAGTCAAACTGCCTCCAGAACGCTGAGGTTGGCGAGGGCAGAGGTTGGCTGATTTTGTTTCCCAAATGGCGGGGACAGCGAGCAAGTGGGCTCAGGCACATTCATGCTCACACACACCGGGAGGGGAAAGAACAATACAATCTGAAAACAGCATGCAAATCTGTTAAGCAAATTTCTATGGCCTGGATTAGTCAGATTATAGAACCACAGAGCATTACAAATATCAAATGCATCTGGCCTTGGGGGGGAGGGCACAGCTAAAGAATGCAAATGGGAACTTACTTGGAACCTGGAAACTGTAAGAAACATTAGCAAAGGAAACCTCCTTGGGAGGGGGCCTGCACCCCACACCACGTTCCAGGCACCAGCACCCGCCACTGGGCCTTAGGCTGGGGGACTCTACTCACTAAGGTTGCTACCTTAAGTGGGGGGGCTACAGAGCTCTGAGGTCCCAGCCCACAGGACAGTCTTCAGAAGGCAGAGATCAAGGATCAGGGGCTGATACTGAGGACCTACTAGTTGCCACCAGGCGACATATTCTATTTCCATTAATTCCCAGTCTTTTTGAGAGATGAATACTGATTTTCGTTTTGCAGCCAGGGAAATGATGGGTCATCTAAGTGGCTCAAGGTTGCATGGGCTGAAGGTGACGGAGTGCTGCTCTGAACCTGCCCTGCCCCCCGCTCCTTCCACCCCATCACGTGGCCTGGCCCACAGGTGCCCAGGGAACATCTAAACGGAGGAGCTTCAGCCCTAGGTGGCTAAAGTGACCTGGACGGGGACCCACCGCCCTCTCCTTGGCTCCCAACTCTGGGCTTTCCCGGCACACCCTCCCCATGGGCCACAGAAGATGGGCAAGGAGGCAGGAGGGCAGGAGAAGGCAGGTACTTACAGCTATGCCGTGGCCAAAGCCGGAGCCCGGCTGTGGGCTGGCTGCACTTATGTAATTCCCCACTCCGGAGTCCTGGCTGGCAGGGCCGTAGAGATCGGCGACAGGTCCTGGGCTGTTGGCCCCCGGGAAGCCTCCGGGCCGCGCCGGGTTGGAGCCTGCCGGGGAAGCGGGCGCGCCAAAATTCGGTTGAGCACTGTAGCTATTCAGGACTGGTGTGCAGAGAATAGAGCTGGGTATGAGGCCAGAAGCCAGGCATGCACCGGTCATTACAAGCCAAACACTCGAGAAAAACAGCTGAGGCCCAACTTCTAACACTCAACCAAGGCCATGCGAAAACATCAGCAGGGACTCAAGAATTCTCAGCCCAGGCTACTACTAAGAAGCTCGGAGCTCCAAAAATATACAGAAGAAAAAAACAATCATTCAACACACTACGGCAATCAACCGGAGGGTGCTTCACTGCCCACCAAGTTATCACAATAGAAATAGAAATATATATGGAAGAGAGAGAGAGAGAGAGAGAGATTCTTGTTCACATCTGATTTGGTGCTCATGCAGTCTTGTCTAGATCTGGGCATGTTGAGACAGCATTCACATCCCATGCAAACTACAAAGGAACTAGTTTTAGACTACACATTGTGTTAATATTGATATTAAAACGTGACAGGAAACAAAGCAATTTGTGTCTAGGGAAAAAAATCTTTGGTGAGGGGATTTTTAATATTTTGTTTTGTTTGTTTCACATTTTCTTTTTTTTTGTTTGTTTTTGGATCCATTAAATGACAAATTTGTGTTTTGTTTTTTTTAAAAAAAAGACAAAAAAAGATCTCCATTCTCCAGCCCTCCCAAACCACTTCCCCCCTCCCCACTGGCTGCTCCCTCCCTTCCCACCCCTCCCATTTATATCCCTGCATGAAAGTAGTCCACACTGAACGTGGTCGGAGGATGGGATATGTCATGGAGAATCTGGGCATCTCAACAGAACCGTAATGATGGTGGCAGAGGGTTCCCTTTTGGGGTGGAGAGCAGGGGATGGAGGGAGGGGATGGGGTGGGGATGGCAAATCTGGAGGCTGGGGCCGAAGCTGGGTGAATGCCAATGATATTCTATAGGACACCCACACACTCACCTCCTGCAGTAGAAGGAAAGGGGGGATTTAAACTTTTTTTTCCTTTTGTTTAAAAAAAAAAGACAAAGAAATATGAATGCAGAGCATACTGACTGAACCAGTTTATCGCTAAAGCATATCTGACCGAAATGCCTGTTTCCTGTTAAGTTATCTTCAGCTATAAACTCCAGACTGAGAAAAAGAGCTAGGAATGTCCCTTGGCTACAGCAGGTAGGGACTTCACACCCACCGATCCCCAGAGTGGTGGGGGAGGGGCAGAAAGAGGAGACACAGCCTGGGCCCCCCACCCTTAACCTCCCCAAATTCCATCATTCCCTCCCCAGTGAGAGCCACAGCTGTCAACCAGGTTCATTTAGTCTCATCTTCATTTCCCCTTAGTAGCTAAACTTTTCTTTGCCAGAATGGAAAAAAAAAAAAATTCTTTTTTTAAATTGCAAAGTAAGTTCTCATTGATTTTTAAAGCTCAAGGTGAGTCTGGGGCTGGCGACTTTTGACTATTGCTAACCTGTCTTGAAGAACCAGACCCATCTGGGCTCCATGCATTTCCACGGCTCCAAGGGGCAGCTCCTCCCAGCCATCTTCTCCCTTCTGCCCCCTCAGCATTTCTCTCTCTGCCCTGTGACCAGCTGCCCTCCGTGGCAGACGGAGGGAGATGTGCAACGCCCTCTTGGCCATGGCCTTGCCCTAGGGGCCTGTGATCGCAGCCTCCCACTGCTGGTGGGGCTTGAAGAGCCGGAAGGAGATTGATTTTTACCCGCTTGTCCCCAGGATGGGAAGAGACGGACCATGCACCCAAGCCGGGCTGGGGGGGAGACTGAGATGGGGACAAGAAGATACAAGAGAGGCCAAACCAAGGTGGGCTGGGCTCCTGACTCAGCAGAGAGAAGGGAAGCTGCTATGTGGGATGCCCTCTGGGGCAAGAGGCCCCAGAGTGAGGCCTCTTGGAAGCTGTAGCCGAGAAATGAATGAACCGGCTGGTGAAAAGAACAGGTTAAAGAAAAGAAAAAATCACAGAGGCTTAGAGCAAATAAGTGGCTGATTTGGGAATGCTCTGGCAGACAAAAGGGACGGGATTTTTGAATATAGAAGATTAAGCTTGCAGATAACATTTGGCCTTTCTCACTCAGGGAAGCAAATATCAAGCCAAGATGTTCAAAAGGCAGAATTATCTTGGTCTAACACACTTTTTTCCCTCCGGGTTAGGGAAAATGGAGAGAGCTCAGGCAGTGGACTCCTGGTCACCCAGGCAGCTGACCCCCGTCCTATGCAAAGTAACTAACAAGTAACTAGCCTGTTCTGTTTGGGGGGGGGGGGGCACAGTGCAAGATAGATAAGATTTTTTGGCTTCTTTCTCCTCTGGCCATATGAGGATCTAGGAAGCCAGTGGGCAGGCCCACCTGTCTAGAAGCTGGGCTGGGGAGAAGGGAGCTTTTGATCTTGGCTCCTTCCAGCAGGGGGAGAGCTACCCAGAGACGGATCCAGCCAGCAGAAGCAGCCTCGGGGACAGGAGGCAGCAAGCCCGCAGAAGGATGCTGTCCAGAAGCGCCCCTCTCCACCGGCTTAGAAGACAAGAGGGCCGATGGTATTCTGCCCATCCCTGGCTACCTCTCCCAGTCCTGTGTGGCCAGGCCTGTAGCTTAAGAGTTGGTCTGAAGGAAATTTCACAACAAGTAGCTCTTTTCAGGCTTGCATCACCCCTCCCCGCTCAGTCATCTTCTATCAAATGACACTAAAATCATCGTGGAAAAGGCACTGTATTAGAATGCGGCTTAAAACCCCAAGTGCCCTATTGTCATATACACTTGCTCCTTGCAGTGCCTGAGGCCCAGCTCAAAGTCACCTTGCAGATATCCCCCAGCCAGGGGCGGAAGACTGGGCTGCGGGTCCCCACCAGATGGCGCAGTCACAGGCAAGAAGCAGCCAGTTCTGGGCCCGGTCTCCTTTCTCCAGGCTTCTGGGCAGTGGAACCTGACCCATCACTGTCACCATCACCGGATGGGGGCATGGAGGAGACATGCTGTGTTCCAGTCAACAATTCCCTCTTTCTCCCCCTGTGGGCAGAAGACCCAGGCTCCTGCACATTAAAGTCCCCAAACTAGCCATCTGGAAGCCCAGGAGTCTCTGGAAAGGCTCATAACAAATGGCTCTGGCTGCTGGGGGGAGAGTGGAGACGGGCACTTCGCATGCACACTTCTCAGCAGCTGTTCTTTCTGTGTGGAGGTGGGCAGACCTGAGGGGCAAAATGTTTTTCTGCTTTGGGGAAGTTCATACTGAACACTGGAAGGCTCCAGGGGAAAGGGAGTTACTTGAGGACCCCCTTTCCAAGCTATGACCTGGGGAGGAGAGGCAGGAGGACAGAGCATGATGCCAAGTTCCTGACCCGAGGGTGCTTTCTGTGCCACTCACCCTGTTTTCTGTCTTGATGGAGGGCACCTTTCCCCAGCACCAAAACTCATTCTGAGGGGCCAGAAATGGTCTCACAACACCAGGATTGAGTCAGGAAAAGGGCATGGAACATCATTCTTAATGGGCAAGGGCACCTTGCTACTGCTGGCTAGAGTGTACGTGTGCATGTGCATGTGAGGAAGGGTCCTGTACATGTTGCTGAATAAATACAGTGCTGAGATTTAGATTTGGGACATTATGATGCCTGTCTCAGAAGGAAACAATGTCTTGGCATTTCTGTAGCAGAAGCTGTGAGTGTTAAGTGGCCTGGGCTGAGCCCTGCCCTAGGCTGGCAGTGTGGGGGCTCATCGTGGGTAAAAGGGTGGCTTGTCCATCAGCTGCTCTGGGCAGCACCCACAGTAGCGGTTTGATCCTGGGCAGGTTCCTCTTCACTCCTCACCCCTGTCCCCCAGCATCTCCTGTGCTTTATCCGTCCAGCTGGGATACTCAGAGATGCAGCTATGGTGCAGAGAGAGGAGGCACTGGACTTGGAGTCAGAAGACCTGAGTGTGATTCTGGCCCTGACCTTGGTGTCAGTCCCCCACCCACCAGAGTCCTGCCTGCCTTAATCAGCCTGACTCTCAGCAGGAAAGAGAGAAAGCGCTCTGTATGTTGTGAGAGCATATCCTGAGCAGAACAAGGGGGGATACACTCCAGCAGTCTGCCCGGCTACGATGTCCCAGCAATCCTAGCCTGAAGGTGGGAGACATAGATAGAGAGGGCCAGCAATTACATCCAACCTGGGAACCCTGAATGACACGCTGAATTAAAAGCAAATCAGCTCCAGGACCCAGATGGAGGGACAATCAATTTTGTATGCAGTAATTTTTTAAGCTCTGATGAAATTCAGTCTATTTCAGAAGGGAAAGAGAAATACTTTAAAACTGGGGGGGGGGGGGGGAGGGAAGGGAGTATGGCAATGATATTTCTTTTCCTTGTCTCCATATCCAAACAAATATATTACTGAGAGGTACACACTCGGCCTGGTACCAACAAGCCTCGACATATCCAGAGATGCCTGGCTTATCTCAAATACTGCACAGGACACATGGAGAGTGTTTGCTCATCCACCGGGCTGACAGGGAAGTCAGAGTCACATAAACACTCCAAATGTCAGTTACAATGGCGCTAGTCTCAGAAGATTGCAGTTTCTGTTTGTTCTCTCAAAACCTAACCTGCTTCAGACGGCTCTGGCTGGTGCCAGTGTCTGCCCGTTAATGCTGGCGTATCTCCAGCAGGGAATTGATGGACAGTAGACCCTAAGACTCGGGACTAACAATTTTGTAGAATGGTCCGAGCTTCTGGTCAAATCACATTCCCCTTAAGAGAGAACTTCACTCCCAGCTGACTCTAAACCCCTCCTGTCCTGTGTTAGGTGTGACCCGGAGGGTCACACCACCACTCGGACCTCTGCACGGAGAAGGCTCCAAACACCCGGAGGGGGCCCGTCTGAGGAGGGCTTTGTGGCCCAGGCTCTATGCTTTCTGTTGAGGTACAGTCTCAACAGAAAACAGCTCCTTCTCTTTCCACCTTGATGCTCTTTTATTACGGGCGCTGATCTGGGTCTGTGGGTGTGTCTCCTCCTCAGCAAGGCCCAGGCCCAGTTGGTTGGGAAGGTGCCTGAAGAGAGGAGGGGGGTCAGCGGTTGACTGCCACCTGCTCCTGGTGTAAATTCTGGAGACGGGCAGCCTTGAATGGGCCTGGGCCTGGTGGCCGAAGAGACCCGGCTTTTGTCATGAGGGCAAAGAAGGAACTTTCTGGAGCCACAGTGAGGTTCCCATTTCTCTCAGACCCCAAGGGTCCTGAGGGACAGAGCTTGTTTGCATGAGTCTAAGGAATGAGGGGACAGGGGCGCCAGGAAAGGCAAGGCCATGATGTGAGGCTGAGGCTGGCGTGACGCTTGCTCTCCGGTGTGAACTGCCTGCCGGCGGCCACAGCATCACCAACGAAGGGACCTCAGCAGGCTGTCCCCGCTCAGGCCTCCAGTCTCAGCTGCAAGGTGGGGTGCCTGATCCCATTCAGGGCGTTTCAACAGAGCCTCTGCCCTGAGCCTCGAAAGTGCTTGGAAGACGTGGGGAAACCAACCTGGGAGACAAATATTTATGGTTTGGCTGAAGCAGGTGGTGTTTTAACACACATCCTGCTGCCTCCTCTCTAAATGAACAGGTTTCAGATTCCAAACCCACGCAGGTTAGAACTTGCAGGAGGCAGCAGACGGGGAGACCCGCCAGAGGCCACCAGCGCCCATGACATGCTGTTCTGCCGCCCAGCAGCTGCGCGCACGGCCCCGGGGAGGGCGCTGCCTCCATCACCATTTATCTAGGCAAGGGGGCGTTGGGGTGGGCAAGGGCGCGGCCCCACGGGGCAAGCCAGGGCCTTTGCTTCTTCATCCCCAACCTGAGAATCAAAAGGAAATAAAGACGGGGTGTGTGGTGCCCACTAGTGACTCCCTTTCTCTCTCCTGAACAATGTGGTGGCTCCAAGTATCTCCTGGTTTAATCCTGAGGATGTTAGATGTCCCCGAGGCACATCTGTCTCTCCATCTTTTCAAAAAAGCAACCAGTATGGTTTTTTCCCACGCGTTCCCAGCCGCCCTCTGCGTTCCTACACGGTGTGCGCTCACTCACTCATTTCCACCCTGCCTGCCCCAGCCAGAGGGGTCAGGTCCTTGCTTGGGTCTTGTAAGCGACGTTGCCGGCCCAGCGCATGTTTTCCGTACTATGTGCTATTGTTAAAAGAAAACCCTGAAATCTGGCAAGAACTGCGTATCAGACTAGGGGCTTCCAGAGGTGGGGCTGTGCCTGCCACATGAGAGGGGGCTGTGCCTCTCCTGAGGACAAGACCACTTTCCTCTGTGCCACATCCTGGGGAATGAGGCCGAGCATGCAGTTTACGGCTGGGGTCAAGGTGAGGTGGAGACATGGCACTTCCCCGAGAGAATGGAAGCCCTCCCAAGCCTAAGCTCTCACAGGGACCCCTCTAGAAAGTGAGGTCTTTCTGCAACCAAAGACCACTCCATCCTGCTGAGGGCAGTCCTGTGGCGAACTGGAATGCCCTAGGACCCATCAGTATTTATTGCCCAATCCCACTGCATGGACACGCGCTGCCTGGGCCTCCAGCAGCCAGGGGTGGGGTGGGGAGGAAGCCCAAGGGGCAGCCCCTTGAGGACCTGTACAAAAGGCTTTCCACTCAAGCAGCCAGTCTTTAATGATTATAAAGGCACAGGAGTTTAATCCATTTTTGATGTAAGCACTAATAGCTCTGTGTCCTTGAAGTTCAAAGCGGGCGCATACATGTCACTAATTAGCTAAGCACCGAGCCATTCAGCTCCCTCTCATGTTTCTAATTAGGTCTTTAATAACAAACAAACTTCGACCTTACAAAAAGGCCCCCATTCGTCAGACAGTCAAGGAAGATGGCTGTTTCCCTCTTTATGGTGGATCCAGGGCCCCTGCTTCTCTGTGTACATGCTTTTAATTCCAGCCAGAACGGGCCTGTCCTCGAGGAAGGCAGGAGAATTTGTGGTGAGAACAAAGGCCCTTTCAGCCCACCTGGGAGGGGGGAACTTTCTGGCTTGGCTGGAAAAACCAATAGCTGGCAGGGGGGTCCTGGGCTCCCAGGCCTCTGGCTAAGGCTCCCAGACCAGCTGTCCTGCTGTTACGGATGTTGGGGCCCACTGCCTGGTTTGCCTCTGTTTACTGTTGCTAAGGTAGGGCTGCTGGTGATAAAGTCACAGAGATGGTGTGAGGCTCTACAACTGGCAAGAACTTGGTGGAACTTGAGTCCACAGCTACACACTAGACTTGCCTGGAGAGCTTTAACTATCACTGAGGCCTGGGGCCCACCGCGGTAGATTCTGATTGGATGGGTCTGCAGTATGGCCTGGACACTAGGATTTTTAAAATTCCCCAGGTGATTCTAACATGCACTGCCCTGGCTGGCGTGGCTGAGCTGTTGGAGTGTCGTCCTGTACAATGAAAGGTCATGGGTTCTAATACCAGTCAGGGCACATACCCAGACTGCGGGTTCAAGCCCTGGATGGGGTGGGTGAAAGAGCAACCAATCGATGTTTCTATTACATTGAAGTTTCTCTCTCTCTCCCTCTCCCTTCCTCTCTCTTTCAAATCAATAAAAACATATCCTCTGGTAAGGATTAAAAAAAATATATAAATGAAAAGCTTAGTTTATTTTTAAAAAAAGAACCAGTCTGTTGGCCCCCGCCCCAGAGCTGATTTGCTCAACAGCAGCTACTAGCAGGTCGACCTTCACTAAGGAACATCATCCAGAGCAGTTTAATCAACCACATCCAGGGATGGAAATCTGACTATATGGTTTTGTTTTCTGCTTTTTTTTTACTGAGACACAATTTTGGAATTATTTCTGTCCCACTTGTTGCCTTCATGCATTAAAAAAAAAAGCATGACTGTTTTCCAATGCACCCCCACCAACATGCCTCATCACTTGAAGTCTATGGCTTTCTCTCTAGTCATTCCTCTCAGATCTTAAGGCATGGACACTGTCCCCCCTCTCATCCCCAATGACAAGGGATTGAGACCTTTAGTAAAAGAAGCAATGCAGAGCCATAGAGCTGAAAGGTCCCCAAGAACCCTCCAGTCTGAAATCCTTTGCCCCCCAAATCACCCAGCCTGTCAGTGGCAGAAGCCCGACTGGAACCAAGTCTTCCAGTTCCCTATACTTCCTTCTAGGCTCTTAGTTTTTGTTTTTCCCCCCTGAAAGCTGCTTATCACCCTTATCTGATTAATCTCCAAGGCATCCCTCCCCCTAGGAAGGGTAAGGGATATAAGGGAAGCCTCTGAGCTGTTTCAGTCCCCAAAGCCAGGGCACAGGAAGACTTGGGGCCAATCCCTGGACAGTCGGTAACTTTCCAGCAGGCCATTTCCAAGCCTGGTTTGTTTCTCTTCAAGCCAGCTGAGGAGGGAGACATCAAAATCTCTGCAGCTACCTCAGCAGAAGGTTTAAAGACTATTTTGTCTTCTTGGAGCTGAACAAACTAGACCCAGAAAAGTCAAATAACATGGCCAAGAATATATAGCAAAACTGGAAGAGGGGTTTCTTCCAACACTGGCCCATGTTTTCTAGTGTTGCTGCTGTGTTTCTGCTCTTTTCTCTGGAGGCTGGGTTGACACTGCCAGACGCTTCCACCTGGGTCAGTGCCTAACCAACCCCCTGACTCGAGGGCACCCTGGGTCCCTGTGCCTGGTGAGGCTGAGCCGCTTTCCCCAAGGCCAGGAAAGCAGACCCTCTGCAGGTTACAGTCAGAAATAACTTCCAGAAAGAGGGGAAAGGGGGGCCGGGCAGCCTCTGCCTCCCACAGTGGGCTCTACCGCAGGCACACAGGTTTGCACTAATTGTTTACCACAGACCTGGACAGATCATTTTATTAATATTAATAAGTAACCAGGAACAAAGGGCCCCTTTATTTTTAGCTCTCTCTAATTGCGTAGTAATTACTCATCTACAAAACAAATGAGCGCCTGCTCCTGGTTGCCATGGTATCAGGAGCCCAGCCTCTCTCTGCAGGACGATTGGCCGAGGAGCCCACTGCTCCCGCCTCTGGCCGCGCCCTTCCCCAGCCATTGGCCCAAAGCAAAGCCCCAGCAACCGGGCAGCCAATCCCCTCCCAGGGCTGGGCTTCCCAGCGACCTTCCAGATCCAGCCCTCTCAGCTCACAGGAAGGGATGCTGACATCCCTACGGAGAAGGCCGGTCCTGCCCAAGGAGGCTCTCCCTTGCTCCATCACCTAATTTCTTCTGGGCAATAGCTAACTTCCTCCAGTCTTGGTTCAGCTAAAGGCTCCTTTCAAATAATTACCTTCAGGCTGGCTCCCTCTTACCCGACCACACCTCCTCTGGGCCTCCTTTGTCTGAAAAGATTCAGGGACCAGGAGTCAGATCAGAAATGTCAGCCAAAGCCAGACAGAACCATGACGTTAAGTCTGCAACAGCAGAAACAGGTGCAAAAAATACATATGCCTCCAGAGGCCTCTTGTAAGTGATTTTGGGTTCTCTCCTTCCCCAAGGATATGGAGAATTGAGTTGGTGGTTTTTTGTCAAGTGTATATTTTAAAGATGCAGAGCTTTGCTCAGGCTGGTATAAGGGAGCATCTGTGGGCAGTGGCCCAGAGCACAGATCTAATGAGAAAGACCTAGACTTAAATCCTGTCTCCGCCGCCTCGGATAAGCTATCAAAGCCACAGTTTTTAAATCTTTAAAATGGGAATGATGGTGCCCACGTCGTAGGGTTATGAGAATTAAATGGGATAAGGCGGGTGGGCATGGCACAGTACTTGGCTCACTCATAATACATGAGTTATTTTTATTAATATATTAGTATTATCATTATTTTATTAAAATTGGCTGGGAAGTGTCTCTAGCATTCTATCAACCACTTGCAAGATATCTGTCTCTTCAGGAATCTCGCAGGTAGGTGTGAATTTCGAGAGCTTCCAGGATGTCTGGTAATAAATCCCCTATCATATTAACCACACCAAGCTGGGTTTCTGATACAGCCCAAAGTACCCTGATCCAAAGCCTAGGTCAGTGCCTGCAGCATATAATAATTACTGTTGGTACACACGTAATAAACTGCTGAGTTAAACTCCATGGCAGAGGTGCCCTGGGCCCAGATCTGAAATCTACGTCTGAAAGTTGGGCTGTGAGGTCTTGGAGCCCGAGTCCTTGGCCAACACAGCGCTGGCAGCTGAGACACCCTGCATTCCTGCATGTGCCTGGGTCCAGGTGCAGGTGAGTCCTGTGCAAACAAACGCGGCTCCTCCACAGAGCTGCTTAAAGGAGGCCACAGACCGGGGGTTCAAGTCCAGGGTTCTTCCTCTTTGCCCAAAGCCTTGCTCCTCAGGTGACCAGCTGTGTGACTTTGGATAAGTCATGTAATCATAATCATCCTGCAGCCCAGCCTTCTCATTAAAGCAAACAAACATGTAAAACCAGGCCCCAAACTTCTGCCTTCCTGCCTGTGTCATGGGGTAGCTGCAGTAACAGACCCGAGAGTCTAAGCTCAGCAGAAACATAAGGAATCACTGTGTCCCCAGGCAAGTGCTCCTTCGATGATTCTTATTATGGGGGTTTCCCCAGCTTCGGGGCTCCCAGACTCTGCAGTGCTCACACCCAGCCCAGGGTGCAAGGAGGGGGTCCTTCTATCCCTCTCTGTTGTGCCCTACATGCTCTTATAGAGCTGCCAAAGGCACCGCCACACTTCCCACCCCTCCTCCTGAGCCCCCACGAGAGGAGGGGGCCAACCAGCTCAGGGGGCAGGCATGGAAAAGAATTCTACTGATTTAAAAGACCATTAACATTCCCCCACTCCACTCACTTTAGGATTAACTTATACTTAGGTCTGAGCTTCAAGGCTAGTCGCTAATTGTACTAGAGTTGATTTATCAAGTGCATGGTATTTCTATTACAAAATTATTGATTAGAGTTGATGTATTTTATCCTCAACAGGGTTGGTCCGAAAGCCCTTGGAAAATGAATGAAGCCAAGGTCAGTGGTGGGTGGCTCTGTGCATTATTATAAATTCACTGGAGTTACTGAAATCCAATGCTGGACTCTTTAAGGGGAAAACCCTGGCTCTTCCAGAAATGAAGATTTTAATGACAAACTGAAAAACAAGGTGCCCACCCCCAGCACACAAGGCAGTGGATTGGGAGATACGTGTTCAGAAAGGGTTTTTCAGGTAAGTCTGCTGGTTGCTTCAACTGGTCCCAACAGGCTACAGATTGGCTCTCCCTCTGGGCTGCTGTGCTGGCTCTCCTCTACGGCCACAGATGTGGGTCTATCCCAGAGAGAGGGTGCCCACAGATGGGCCATCTTGGGGTCACAGCCCCCAGAGAATGCTGGGTGGGAAAGCACAGATGGTCTCACAGCAGCACCCCCTTCCTGGAGATCCTGCTGATGGAGGTCCAGAAAAGCTATTTTCAGAAGTGAAGGCAGGGCACTGATCCGTTTTCCGGCTTTTAGTGGAGCTGACAGTGCCAGAAACAATGCTCCAGGAGAAAATAGGAGCTTTCCGGGGAAGGATCTGGATTCTCAGACCGCTGAGGGGAAGAAGTGTATCTGCCTATATATTCCTTGGTGCTTGGCACAGAGCAAATCTTCAGTGTGTGCTTGCTGAAAGCAACACCTGGGAACCCTAGAGCCCAATTGCAAACAATTCCTGGATCCCTCCAGCTGCCAGAGGAGTGAGTGTGGGAGCCCATCTTTCAGGCCCCTCGGCCCTTACCAGTATCAGGCAAAGGGCATCACTGGGGACATGGAAAACATCCTGAGCCAGAGGAGACAGGCATGCCTGCTTTGTGAGATCTGCTCTCTTCCCTAGAGCATTTTCTTTTATGGTTCAAGTGAAATTGGGAAAGAAACTCTTAGGATGTCCAGCCATAGGACAGCAAAGCTATTTTCTTAGCAGAGCCAAACCTGGGAGAATCCCTCCTCTTCTGCTCCCCAGCCAGGGGCCATCTGCAGCTTCAGCAGCCTGGACACCTCACAGTTCCAGACCTTCCCCCTGCCCATGCCTCCACACCCACGCCCACTCCCCAGAAGGCCGAGCCAGGAGGACAGCACACCCCAGATCTCCCTTTCTGGGCCTTGGGGCCCTCATTCTGTGGCCGACTGGCCTGCTCACGTCCAATCCCTGGTCACTCCAACTGCGCCACCGACGCCCACAGCCCCACTCCTCTCCGTGAAGCTACTGTTTTGCCCTGTCACTTCAGACTCTTGGGGACTTCACGGACTCTGTGACCTCCTGGGCTTCTGTCTCCCATCATAGACTAGGGACGTCTCCAAGAGCTCTAGGAGACCTCTGGAACTCCTTTATGACTTGTTGCCACAAGTCCAGGGAAGACAGTGTGTCCAAAGACGACTGACTGCACGTTTCCCTGAGCTGACGGCAAAGGCAGTGGGACTGGGAAGTCTTCCTGGGGAGACGGAGGAAAACTGTGGCCTCCTCTTTGACATTTACAGCCCCCCCCCCCCGCGCCGTGTCAATAACCTCCATGCTGGCACTGTCACCACTCTCATCCACTCGCCCCACCCCTTGGAAAGCTCATCTGAAGGCTCTCCTTGACCTTCACCCACTGTGAGAACCAATGCCGACCTTTTCTAGGACCAACCGCGTTCCCTGTCTGTAGACGGAGGATCTTAAGACCTTACTCCCTGTACCTACTACCTCCCCTGCACCCCAGGGAGGAGGCCACGCAGGCAGGGCTGCCCGCGGACCTGGCTCCTTGAGGGGCTGAACTGGCAACGGAGTAGGGGGCTTGGAGGAGCCTTGCTGGTAGCCCCTAAGAAATCAGAAAGGATCTGCTGTGTTCAAGAACCACGCGAGGAAGACAAGAGCAAGGAAGAGCTAGGAGACTCCTTCAGTCCTGGTTCCATTCCCTTTCACTATAGTTGGACACTGTGACAGAGGCCTCAGTCGGGAGGGTGGTGACCCAGTTCTGGACTGGGGGAGCAGGGAGTGTGAGGGGAGGTGGTGGTGGCTGATGGCGAGAACATGGATCCAAGCCCCTTGGTAACATTGAAAATATGGATCCCCTTCTCTTCCTGGCCCCCCACGCTACCCTTCAGACAGCCGTGCCATGCCGAGCTGCCGGGGACCCTGTAATATCAACTCAACAATGCATGTTCTACAACTACGGCTACAGCTACCAGTACATCGACTACAGTGCATGCATTTAGTTCAGTCCCACAGATACATACAATCTAAGAACAGGCAGGGAGGTGTGAAATGTTTTACTGGACAACAGGTGTTTTGGAGTTGTAACTAATAAAAATAAAAAAAAAATCGAAAACGAAAGTACAAAAGAAAAAAAAAAAAGACATTTTTCGAGAGTTGGATATGAGTTTGTTTCTTGAACTGTTTCATCTGAACAAGCAAAAACATGCAAACCAGCTGGTACTAACAGGAAGCTGGACACTGAGAGGATTAAGAGGTGTGGACAAACCTTCCCGCTGAGCGTGCTCAGAAGAGTGTTTGAGAGGAGGTGTGCAGATCCTAGCGTAAGAGAGGCGGGAAAGTATGCCTCAGAGACACTCTCACCGCAGCCCCAACCAAGCAAGAGAAAAGACAACAGAAACGTGACTCTCTCACTCACCACCGTCAGGAGCTCATGTTACTACATTGGAATAAAGCTGGCAAGTATAAAGTACAGTAAGGGGTCCTGGCTGGGGCCGGAGATGGGCTGGGGAGAGGAGGGGCTCAGAAGCTCTAAGACTGATACACGGCCCCACCCGTAATGCCACCCAGAAATGAAATCGCCTGAAAATCTGAACCGCTTCCCTCACCCGTGGGGGGAGTCGTTTGCCAAACAGGATTGAGGTCTGGGTGGGACATGATGGGGCCACTGGAACTAAATGGACACGATCAAAATAAACAAACAAACTCTCGACTGAGCACAAGAAAAGATGACATTTCAAACCACCGGGTGAAGGTAAAAGAAAAGTGACCACTGATAGTGAAGTTATCTAGGAGTCGGCAGGGACCTCTCCTGGTGGGGTCGCCTGAGCCCTGCTCACCTCAGGTCCTGGGGGAGTTAGGAAAAGGCAGGCAGGCTGGCCCAGAGGAGCTGGCTGAGGTGGACGCAGAGCTCAAGGCTCCCCTGGACCTCCTACCCTGGCACCGTAGCCCTGACCGATTCGAGTTGCCAACCTGAGCAAATGGAAGCTGCTTCCCACCCCCACAGCCCTCAGCAGGTGCTCCCGCCTCAGAAAGCTCCCCCAGTATGTCCTAATGAAAGAAAAAAATCCCAAACAAAACTGTGGGGCTAGACAAAAATGAAAGACAAAAAAAGGGCCTTCCATATGATGCCTAATCCCTAACCCACGCCCAAGAGCCTTGGGGAGCAGAGGCTGCCTTTCCCACTGCTTCGAGTCACCTGCCAGTCCATCAGGGCACCAAGGTCAAGGTTGGTGCTCCCCAGAATCTCCCCGAACCAGCTTCTCTCCGTAAGGGACTGCAGCTGAACTTGCTACTCCCTCCAATGGCCGAGGCTGCTGGCACTGGCTCGGGAGGCTGAAGGAGTGCCCCATCCCCTGGGAAGGAGCTGGGCTGGGGTGCAGGGGTGCAGGGTTGCAGGAATGGGGGAAGGTAGAACCTGACAATCAGTCTTCAGTGAGCCCGTGCTGGCCTGGGCCGATGCACAAACCCCAACAAGTCTGTGTGGCCCTCTTGTACCCATGCCAAAGTGCCACTGAGGGGACACCACAAACAAGTGAATCATGGGTCATCCTGCCCAATCTGGCTCGGAGTCCAGATTATTTTCTAAAAGAGGGAGGGATAGTCCCTACAGGCCAACAAGTCACTAAAAGAAAGAAAGGCAGAGATCTTCCTTCCCCAACCGTGTAACCCTGCTCCAGGTCCAAAGGAAGGTAGAGGGTGGGGCCACCCTGTCTACACACAGGCAAGTGTCTTCCACCCAGGTGGTGTCTGAGCTGAGAGGGCACAGTCTAGCCATTGCCCTTGGGCACACCCCAAGCCCCTGACCCCAGGCAGCACTGTGGGGTGCCTGCACTCTGTGGGGGAGGCGACACCTCGGAGTTGAGGATTTACTCCTTGCTAACCAGGCTGGTGTGGGCAGGTGGTCTGGGCACACACTCCTGAATAGAATTCACTAACAGTGCAGGGATGAACATGGCTGACCTAGGATGGCCTGTGGGAGACTTTGCTCCCGATGGAAATGGCTACAAATAAAACACCACTGATCCTGGAAAAAAAAAAAAAAAGTGTGGTGGGAGATGGCTCTGACCCTTGGGGTTAGGAGTTAGAGGGGGTGGGTGGGACTCCCGCCTGGCTCTGGGGGTCTGTGAGAGGTGAGGGTGGCGGAAGGGGGCACAGACCTCGGGGAGACCACTCTGACTCACGAAGAACCCCATGCTGCCCTTTAAACTTGCCATGAGGTCAGGGAGGATGGGGTAGGGAGAGAGGCAGGGTTAATTTCGGGTTAAAGTTTAGTTTCATAATCCAAGTTATAATGAGAAAGAAACTGAACGGAGAAAACAAAACCAACAACACTCAAAAATCTCAAGTTTTCGTTTGCTCGTCCCCCCACCAGGCACAGGTAGGACGGGGGCTGGTTCATAAAGCACTCAAGTTAAAAATCCAAACGGAACAGGGAGACACAGGCAGCTGTGCACCCCGCCCCAGGGCAGGGGCGCCCAGGGACACTGGTCAGAGGGCGGGGGAGGCCTTGGAGGCCGCTGGGCAGGCGGATGCTGGGGAAGGGCGCCCGGCTCTCCGGACCTGCCGGCCAGTCTGCCCAGCTCTCTGGTGAACTGCCCCTCCTCGGCCCCCTGAGAACGCCCTGGCCCCTCCAAATAAACCCCCAGTGGGTGATTCTCAGGAGCGGATCCTTTGTAGCTTGAGGCAGTGCCAGTTTGCATGGAACGGATTTTTACTGACATTTCTAACGGGCCTCACTGTGCCAGTTTCTTGTCACAGAGGGTTTGGGTTTTTGGCATTTGCCCTCCGGGCTTTTAATGCCCCACTTCCTGGTACCCTCCCCAGCACCTCCCTCCCCTGCCCTCCTTGGAGCCCTGTTAAATCAAACTAATCGCTTCCCTGGATGCTCTAGTGCGCCGTCCACCAGGGTATGGGGGGAGCTGCAAACCACAGCTCAGGAGGAGCAGGGCCTCTCGGTGGCCAAGGGGGAGCTGGGGGAGGCCCGGAGCTTCACTGGGAGCCCAGCGTTCAGCAGAAGCCCTGCCTGCTTAGGAAGGCCGTGAGCATCTGGGGAGTGGGACAAAAGGCCCGCCTGGGACTGGGGCCTGAGGCCTGGGCCCTGGACATGCCCCAGCTCCCGCCACATCCCACAGTGCCAATGGAAAAATGGCCCCACCTCACTTGAGGGGTTCCAGACCTCCTAAAAGGTTGGATTTGGAAACCGAAGAACTGGGGCAACTTCATGGGAGAGAAAACCCACTTCCCTAGGCAGCCGGAGTCCAGGAGCTCTCTTCTCTTGTCTCTGCTAAAAGTGTCTGGGAGGCAGCAGGGACTTTAGGTAACTGCAGCTCATTCACTGAGGTCAGGGCTGGCCCCACTTCTGGCCGTTGGGAGCTCTGGGGTTTAGCCGGATCAGCAGGCCCACCTGCCAGGGGCAGCAGGAGCCGAGCAGACTGGTTGCTCCAAGGCTGGGAACATGTGGACAGGCTCTGAGCTTCCCTCCTACAACCTAGACCTTCTCTGGCTGGGTCAGAGACCCGAGGAAAGGAGCCCCGCGAACTAGCAAAAGCCGCAGGAAAGGACCACAGGTGCCCTGTGAGGTGAAGGGGCCGTCCAAAGTCAGAGCAACTCATTTTTCTTTCTTGCAATGACAGAATAATAATCTACCTCTGGTTTGCAGTCCTGTGACTGACCCCGGCTGGGAGGTGCCCCGGGTGGCAGGGCCTGGCCCGAGCCTCCCTGTCCCCTCCCCCCAGGCTCTGGTGAAAGTAGGGGACAGATGCAGCCACGCAGATCCAAAGGGCTTTACCTTCCCCTGCACACTGGGGCATGCCTGGGAGCCGCCTGTCCCATACACCTTCCTACCTGATCCTCTCGCTGCTGCCACCGCTGCTGCCGCCACTGGTCCGTAAGCCGCTGCCGGGAAGCCTGGCGGAGAGAGAGGAGCTGGGGTCAGGGAGGGATCCTGGAAGGAGCTTGGACAGCCCTGCCTCCCAGGCCACACTCCCCTGACCCTCCACACAAAAGACGGAAGGCATCTCCACAGGTCAGCTTTTAGGAGGACACAGATCAGTGGCTCTCAGGCTTCTGGAAGGCACGGCATCTTTAGGTGTGTCTGATGCTCACACATCTGTCACCCTGGAAACTGGTTCTAAAAGGCACACCTACAAATTCCAGAGGATTGGAAGGAACTTCTCTTGAGGGCCGGGTGAACTCCTGGCCACCTTTGCACTGACACCTGGTAACTCCCCTGGACTTGTCCAGAGCAGGACCAGGCATGGTTGGGTTGCCTGCAGGGAGCGGTCAGCCTTGAGCCACAGGCAGGAGGCCCTTGGGACAGAATAGGCACAAGAATAGGCACCTTGGACAGGAGATGGCTTAACTCTAGCAGTTCTCCAAAGGCTCTGCAGGTTTGCTCTGCCATCCTAATGCCAGACTTGGTCATGCCAGCAACGTGGGCGCCCCAGGCCTAAGGCAAAGCATTCTGGGCATCCAGCTGACCGAGTGTGCATGAAGCCCACTGAAGGAGGGAGTGTGGGGATGTGGGTGAGCCCCGTGGCTTTATCTCTGTGTTTCAACCTCCGAGGCACAGAGGTAGGGATTTAGATGCAGCTCTTCTGCCCGCACTCCACCTTCCCTGATCAAGCCAGCACTGAAGGGTCTCCTGGGGTCTTGATCAAGTCCTCATACCATCTAAAAACTTCTTGATCAAGGCTTATGCTCTCTAATACTGCACCAGGCAGCAAGGCTGTCACAGCAATGGGACTGAAAGTCAGAAGGACAAGGTGACCCAGTGTGGTTGCAGAATGTCCAGGTAAAGGAAGAGGTGGGTGGGTGGGAGTCCCCTCCCTTGGGCTTCCCTCGGCCACTAGCCTGTGCACGCACAGCCAGGCACTGGGACACACACAGAAACACGCCCAGACCCATGAAACAAACAGCCTCTCCATCCAGGCTGACACTTGGAGGCCTGATCCCAAGACTCGTTTCCAGTGACTGTGGTTTTAAATGATGTGCCAGAGCCAGTAGCACGTAACAAACAGCCCCAGAGAGCTACCTGGCTTCAGCCACCGAGCTGTCCAAACAAGGCATTTGTACAGGACAGGGGGGAAGACATGCACCACGGAAGGCAGGGGCAGGGGAGGAAAGAGAGGAGAGAAGAGCCATCCCCAAAGAGAGGGAACTAGAAGCCCACTAAACTCTAAGACTATCGTCCTAGCTACACGGGACTACTAGGGGGAAAGAAGTTCAAAAGGGAACGAGCTACTCTAAGGAGGTCAGGCTAAGCTACTGAAAATGCCAATGAAAAGAGACATACTTGCATTTAAATATGGTAATAGGGCTGTTGAAGGGGGAAAAAAGAAAGATCCAGGTGAAATAAATGTATGCAGTGGACCCTGCTGCTGGAATGGGTCTCCCAGCTCCCACGAGGACCACAGGCACCCGCCCAGAGGCCGCTCCCTCCCAGTGCTGGGCACCAAGGAAGGGGCTCCCCCACCAAGGCCTCTCCCCACTTCTTCAGGGCAGGATCTAGATTTCTGAACATGTGGGTGCTGACGGATGAGCTGAAGGGAAATAAGGGAGAAGTCAAGTTATTTCTCCCTGTCCCAGTTCTCCGTCCCCCAGGCTCCCTGTGGGCAGAGAGCAGGAGGACCCTGCAGGAGGAGCGGGAGAGGGAAGAGGGGGGGCCGAGGTATCCTTTGCACTCTCTTACCAGGTACTTGAAGTAGGTTTCCTTGCAAGCATGGCAACGTGGTGGTGGAGGTGGTGGGAAGGGAGGGTGGCTGGGGGAAGGGAGCTTAGTCAATAAAACGACTTAACAAAAGGCCTATTTTCTGGAGTTGAGCGCATTTTGGACAAAAAGTCCAAGAGAAAGAGGAAGGGAAAAGAACACATCCAAGGAAACCCATTATCCATAATCTCAGATAAAGGCTGCTGGAGACCGAGCACCACACTGCTAAGGGCTGGCATTTAAGCTCCATCAAAATGGGCTAAACAAAGTGACAGGTGTGAGAGGAGGCGCTGGGGGAGGAGAGCCACCCCGGCTGCCCTTTACAATGAGGGAGCCCACAGCCCCCCACCACACAGCGTCCTTCTGGGCCACTCCCCAGCTCCCTGCCCACCCCAAATGTGGTCTCTAGATGACCTGACTGATAAGGCCCTGGTGCTATTTCCCAGGACAATGGGCTTGTGGGGATGGGCAAGCGCAGAACCAGGAAAGATGTGTGTGTGTGTGTGTGTGTGTGTGTGTGTGTGTGTGTTAGTGGGGGTCTGTCAGCGGCCAAAGCAGCATCGTGACCTTGGCCTAAAGCTGTCCTGATGGAGTACAGCCTGTCTTCAGGACAGTAGGAGGGACCTGAGGACTGGGAGGCCCAGCTGGTGGACCTGGTGGCAATGTGCTTTCCCCAACTGGGTCTGGAAGGGCTGGGAGTGAGGGAGGAGCAGCTTTGCAGACAGGCCTTGTGGTCCTCAGACCCACTGAGCTGGAAGCCAGGCCCCTTCCTGTGTCTGCAGTAGGGTCTTCTCATAGCTGAGCTAAGACCTGGGTGTGGCTGCTCCAAAGCCTGCAGCAATCAGGTCAGTCCTCAGGGATGGTGGAGCAGAGCAAGTGGCCATTCTGATTCTTTTCTCTAAGATCAAGGAGGCAGAAGGGAAGGAAAGCAGCTGTTCCCATGCTATGATCTTGAAAGTGTCCTCAGAGCTCTCACCACTAAAATTCAATTCAGTTTAAAAAATGACCAAGCTGGGCCTCAGCAGGTACACGTGACCAAGAAACAGGTCCCCCAACATGCATTTTAGTTACTACCCACTGACTTGGGGGCATAGACCCTAGAGAGCTCCAGCCTCATTCAGCCTTGGCCTGACCATCCAGGGCTTTGGGGATGAGGCGAGGCTCCTTTGTGGAGATGGCCAGGGCTCTGGCACTGGCTTTTGGCCTAATGAGGACAGTGTCCAGCATCTCTCTCTCTCTCTCCAGCAAGACCTCCAGGACAAGAAAGGCCACAGGGGGTTCATTGCAAAGTCAGCCCTTGTTGCCCTGTGATGGCAGTTGGTGACCCTGAATGACCCGGGGACACCCCTGTGCCCACAAAACGAACATCTGCCTGTCTCTCTGAGACTAAGGCCTTCAAAGCAAAGGGCTTCTGACTGCAGCTTCTAAGATCCACAAACTACTGTGAGAATTTCTCCTTCCATGCTGCACCGCCCCCCCGCCCCCCCACTCCTCATACAAACGGCAACTTCCGCTTTTGAAACCTCCTACCACCTGCCACCAACAGGTGTCAGGACAAACCACGGGTCTGATCATTGGTCCTTCTAGAGCTCACTGGCCAGATGGCTTTTTACGCTTCTCCAGGTTCCCAAAACTTCAGAGGCTGAACTGCCAGAGACAGTCAACATTCTGATTCCCCCCCAAAGAGTCTCTTGCTGAGCCATTTAGATATAAATGCTGGATTCCAGTCCTGTGGCGCCCACCTCGGTGGCCCGAGGACAGGAAACACTCAAGTCTTGAACACCCCAGACTTTTGGCTGAAAGACCCCAGCTTCCCACCTGGGCCCCATCACTAGCTCAGTGAGTAAGCAAACATCTGTGATCTCTAGTTCCCTCCCTGTAAAAAGCAGACCCCACCACTTCTCATCTCCTGAGATAGGGCGTTCTGGGTGCTGAGTGACAGGCCGCTGCTGTATTGGGCGTCGCTGGTGGACCTGCATGGTCAGGGAGCCTTGGGAAGGAGCCCGGAGTGGTGGGGGAGGTACTCTGAGTGCTCAGGACTGACACTATTGACAACCTGCATAGAAATATTTAAATTTTTAACAGCCAGTAGATCACACCCTTGTCCACCAGTCCTAGGTGACAGGGTGAGTGGTAGAACCTCTGTGCCTGTTCCCATAAAGTAAGATCATGAGAAAATGAATCATTACACTGATAAGAGCAGCTGCCACTGGAGCACTTCCCAGGGCCAAGGAGCTTGCCCGCATCATCTCAGCGAGCCCGCGCTGCTACGATGCAAGACACCATGCGACCCATTTCAGAGACGAAGGACTCGAGGTCCGGAGAGGTTAAAGGAAACCGTACACGACTGTGGCTAAAAGCAAGTGGGTAGAAATCCCATGTCCCACACTCACTGGTTGTGCCACTCAAGACAAGCCACATAACTTCCCTCTCGGCCTCATTCCGCTCCTCTGTAAACAGTTAACGAAACCTTCTTGTCGGGCTGCTGTGAGATTCAGGGAGAGGATGGCGCTGGGTGCTCAGCACGGTTATCTGGCACTCGGTAATCGCTTCGTAAGTGGAATGATAACTTTTATTTCTATTTTTATTATTATTGCTCAAGGTAATAACAGTAGTGGAGCTGAGAACTCCCTTTGGTGCCTTCCTATTCTAAAATCCTATTAATTTACATGACATTTCACATCCAAAGTGCTTTCATAGATAACATTTACAATTCGCTTGTGAGTGATAAGGGTATGTTTTATCTGCAGAGCAAGCTCTGAGTCTGGAAGGGGTAATGTGATGGCAGAAGGCACGAGGCTCCTGGGGGCTCAGGGAGGGCCTGGCTGGGGTGGCCACACCCTGGGACGTGGTGAGCACAGGTGTGGGCATGGATCCCAGATCCCTGGTGCTTGCGCTTGGCAGCTGGACCGGTGATCTCCGATGCCCTCTTGTCCTGACATGCTGCCCCTGGGCTCCTCCAGCTCCTGTAGGAAGGGCCCAGCCAGAAGAGCTGCTGTGGGTCTTCCCATCTGAGTGGGACCTGTTTGCTCCTCTGCCTGACAAGTGCCTGGTAAAGGCAGCCAGGCGTCTCTCTGGTTCACCACTGTTTTCAGCATCCAACAGGGCAGGTGCTTAACAACTAGGTGCTCAATGAGTAAAGGACGGATGGGTGGAAGTGGGAAGACAGATGTAAGGGGGTGGGGGAGAGGGCATCTCTTCCTACTCCTGGCCTTACCTGAATCCTAGTGCATTCAAGGCCAGTACCAGAAGTCAGCTGAAGAAAGCCTGGAGGGGCCCTAAGCAAATACCACTCAGGGCTGGCCTCAGTGGCTCCATCTCAGAGGAGAGAGATCCAGAGCCCACTGGGTTGGCTCAGGGACATTCATAAAGGCCCCAACAGGGACCAGCTTCCTATGGCAGGGTAGGGTCAGCACTCCTGGTCCACAGAGTGTTTGCCCAGGATTTTCTGGGTCTGGAAATGAGTGGCACCAGCTTCCCAATGCCAAAGTCTGTTGTCTAGCTGTCCCAGCCAAGGTTACGGGACAACATCTGCCCAGATGGGGGACAGAGAATCAACAGAAGCAGGAATGCAAGGGAGGGAAGACATGTAATGCTTTCCTGCCTTTAAGCCTGCTGGTCCCTTGACGTGGAATACCCTTCCCTAATCATCTGCCCGGCAAACTTCTATTTGTGCTTCAAAACCCCATTCAGATGTCACCCTTTCCGAAACGCTTTCCAGGCAGAGTCAGTGACTCCTCCCCGGTGGTGCTCATTCTGCACACCAGTCAGACCACACAGGGACACATCAAATCCCAGCCCGGGGCAGGACCTGCCGACCTTTCCTGCACTGCAGAGAATGCACTCTCAGCCCCTTACTCCACCCCCACTGAAGGCACACGGGACAGAGGCAGTGCCCCGTTGGGTGGGTTCTCTGGGGGCAGGGGATTCAAATTCACCTGGACTCAGGGGAAGGGTCTCTGGGCAGGAGCCCTCCCATCTTCTCAGCCTGGGGATGAGGAAGGAGTGGGGGCCACACCTCGGCCTTCTGGTCTGTCCGTAGCTGTCAGGCCTGGCACTGCCACCTGCCTATAATTTCACACTGAGCAATTTATGTTTTTGTTGTTTTTTTAAGCTGTGACCTTTCACTTGCTTTTGCTGATGGAAATTAAAACTGAAGGGTTGGAAGAAGTGATTATGCTCCTGCTGGCAGGCTTACAGGAGACTTTGTGAGCTGGTGGTACAGGCACCTAAAGGTGTGAAGGAAGTGAGGACGGCAGGGCCCGGGTACCAGCATCCGGTGAGACGTGCTCAGGGACAGAGCGTAGGAAGTCACGTCCACAGCCTCCCTCACTGCTCCCCGGGAGCTGGGCCCTCGGCTCCCGCATGGGTCTCCCTCCTTGGACACGACACCACCCTTTTCCAAAGCGCTAGATCATCCCTGGTCCCAGGGACCCTCTCAGTAACCTGCAAGTAAGGGGGCCAGACAAGGATCCATAGTCCCATTTGACAGGGGGAAACTGAGGCCCAGAGGTGGCCTTACTCTCCCAGCAAGCTAGGGGCAAGAACTCGGTCTCCGACTCCCACCTGAGAACACAGTGGTCCAGGCTTTAGCTGGGGAGCCGAGAGCTCTGTTAGTCACATTTCCCTTTATTTATGCAGAGGAGCTTCAAGAGGCACAGAAAGCTAATCGAAAGTGAAACCCGAAATTCCCGTCAATTCAGATTGCTCCAATTCATTTCCACAAACATTTATTAAGTGCCTATTAGGCACTGCGCTCTGCTCCCATCTGGGAAAGCAGCAGCTCCTGGCTGTGCACGGGACGGAGGGGCGAGGTGGGGGGCCGCCCACAGCCTGACTTTCCTCCCTCAGAAATCCTGCACTGGTCTTTCCCTGGTAAGCAGACCCGCCAGCAGGCAGCTCCGCTGCGGGGTGAGGGAGGGAAACACGCTGGAGAGCAACGTAATAGAAATATCAGTGCCACTTTCTAACATCTGCAGTTGTAGAGCATTTACCAATTTACAAGGTGTGTTCACCTGAACACATCATCCTGTTTAAGTTTAAACACCTAACTAACTAAGCACTGTCATTATCCCCAGGGCTTAGCTAGGTCATGTGCTCATGGGCACATGGCTACTATGTGCCTAAGTGGCACCTCGAATCAACATCTTCTAGCTTCATGCCCAGCACCACAGGTGCCTCGTGCACCGTGCACCGTGCAGGGGCCTTAGGAAAGCAGGCCACGTGCAAGCCACGTGCAGGCCAGTGTGCACAAGCACATGCATGAGCTCACACACACCTGGTGCACAGATGTGAAGGGCTCCAGATGTCCCACCGGCACTCCCACTCAGGGGCAGGAGTGACGGCAGAAGGGGCATGGGGCGAACGCGCAGCTGCGGCATGCAGATGCTTTGTCTCTGCTCAAGGACAGGGCCACCTTGAGCACGTGCGGGGGACATGAGGAGGCGGGGGGTGGGGACAAGCGGCAGCCAGGGGGAGTCTGCATGCTTTCAGAAGCTTCACTGGGCTGTCATTGGTACCAGTCATTCAGCGCAGTCACCTCCCCGGGAGCGAGAACAGGACACTGTCAGGCTAAGAGACAGCACACAGCATGTCCGTGGTAAACAATTTATTTTTCTACCTCAGTTGCTTACAGGGCAGGGAAAATAAAACGTCATTAGGGCGAAGCACAGACGAGCTATTTACAGACATGAAGAAAACTCACAGTGGCTAAAATGTCGGGGAGGCAAGCATACTAGGATAAGTTCACCAAAGCAAAGCAATCCACAGCAGGACAAAATTAAGAAGGAAAAAAAAGCCATACAGATTAAAAATAAAATTAGCACACATGAAAAAGCCTGCGGGAAAATAAACCTGACCAGTTATTACATCAAGCATCTTTAGTGGGGTGCGCAAAACCACACAGGCGGGACTCAAGGACACTGACATTCAAACACGGATTTGCTCACACTGAATGCACCCAGTGGGAGCGCACGGGCCGCTTCTCACAAACTCTGAGCGTGAACCAAGGGTCCAGCTGAGCTGTGCTTGATTCAGGCAAGAAAGTAGGGGGGTGGTTTCAAATGGAGAGTATGTGGGGGGGTGAGGACCATGGGGAAAGAGAGCCCTTCTGGGGGTGACCATGAGGGGTGCTGGCCCTCTGAGTTCTGTCCCTTCCTTCCCCGGCGGGCCAGGGATGCAGGACCAGCATGGGCGGGGGCGAGGGTGGGGCGCAGGGAAGGAGGGGCCCTGTGTGGATTGGTGCCCACAGTGCCTGAGGTGTGGCAGCCCCCAGGTGACTCCGCTGTCCCTTTGGGAAGACAGGTTTGCTTACTATGATGGCAGCAGCCACTGAGGGACTGGCCCCAAAGGCAAAGACAACCAGGTCATGTTGATACAGTTTTTCTTCCAGATTTTTTCACACTGCTCTTTATAGAACTGCACGTGTGTATGTGTGTGTGTGTCCACCACAGGACAGAGGAGCTCCAAGTCACCTACTGCCCACCCCTGTGGCCCACTAGCACCCCAGGAAATGCCCACTGGCTCTGTTTGGGCAATACTTAAAGTAACTGGATGCCTTCTACCTGGACTCCCCCGAGGAGGCTCCACACAGTTTGTGAGAAGTTCCCTCTGGCCCCGTTACATTCTGGGGGAGGCGGCAGGTGGGGCAGGTGGGGAGTGCGTACGGGAAGCAAAATGGGAAGGGACTGGGGAATAAAATTATTTTTAAAAAACTGTGTGAAGCAATGAGGACATGAGTCTTTTCCACGAATTAAAATTGAGCAAAAGAACATTCTTTCAATCAGGCAGCTAGGGCAGGTTCAGTGGGCACTGACAGCGGCCGGGACTGTGTCCTCTCTAGTATTGGTAGCAAACCCCAATTTGTTATGCCTCTCTTAAGAGCTAGTTGATAAAAATTAGGTCTTGTGAAATCGGCAAATAGTCTGCAAAGTGAAATAAGAACAGAAGTTAACAGATTAAACGGAGAGTCCAGAGGGGGGAAAAGAGAGGAAACAGGGAGCCACTGATTGGGATCATAATAATTCGAGCCCACATATTGATCCACGGGGGCTGGGGCGCGTGGGGCACACGTGGGGACACCTGGGCCGGGGAGGAAGGAGCCATTTCCACAGTGGCCGGTCGTCATCACTCAGTCTTCCCAGAAGAGAACTACTCCCCACTCCAATAACTCCCCAAAGGCATCGAGTCCTCTATTGGAGCATTTCACTTAATTTCATAGAATCTAAAGGTGGGCAGGGGCAGGTGCCGCTTAACACCTACCTGGGCGCCCAGCAAGGTCCCACAGGTAAAATGGGGCTGCACTGGGAGGGACACTGGATCCCCACAGAGATGAAGTGGGTGTTCACAGAAAGCGCCAATTCGGATTAAAAGGACCCCAGTCAAGGTTAGACTGCTTTCTGAAAGCGATCCGTGGTTTGTGAGTGAAAGCACACAGGGTGAAGAACCTGAGCTGCTCTCCAGGACCTGGGTGTCCTTCCGTTCCTGTCAGCTAGCTACCTCGAACTGTCCCACCTCTGATGGGGTCAGTGAGGGGCTGGGAGGGGTGCAGGATCCACACACATTGCAGGGGAGACTGGAGGTGGGTGAAGTGGGCACACAGTGAGGACGTGGAAAAGAAAGGCCACGAAGAAAACACGAGGACAGTCTGGTGGCGACGGGACAGCTGTGCTGATGTCTCTGATGCCCAGGACCCCAAGGCAAGGGGAGGGGTCAACAGTCAGCCTGACAGGGCGGGGAGAGGGCAGGGAGCTGGGCTGCCCTCCTCTGGGCCACCCCTCCGTCCCCCAGCCCTCTCAATCAGATCTACTAGAACTTTCCTTACTGGCATGAGGCAAGGGACAGATGTCAGGACATTGCAAAGCTTCCCTCTCTGGGGCCCTGCCCTGCAGCCCAGGCTCCAGGGGTCCAGTCTGGTTCTCAGGGAGACACTGCTCCTGAGGTCTCACTGGGAGCCCCAGGGACTCCCCAGGTGTGTGGTCTAGGACCCAGGCTTCTTGGGGAGGTATTGGGCACAGACAGACAGAGCCACCTCTCCACATGAGGCTCCTCTAGGGTCAGCAGGGGGTGGGCCCCGAAACCAGCCTGGCTCCCCCTGGAGGGCTGTGGACAGCGGGGTGTGGGCACTGGGCCATCCGCTTCCTGGCCCTCTGAGAGCTGGTGACCTCGCTCTTGGGGCCACTGATGGCCATCAGTGAGGACAAACGAGATGCTTTGAGGGTGTAAGTGGGATGGGAAAATGAAATTTGATGGCTGAGAAAGAACAAAACAGCCAATTCCCACAGGTCAGCCGGCCTCTGTCTGGATGCTTTAATTTCTGTTCCAGTCAAACCCATATGATTGTTAAACTGTGGGACCTGGTGACAATGATAAACAGATGGGCCCTGGGTGTAGTCACTCCAAGCCTATTCCATGCCCTTTACTATCCCTTTGCTCAATTCCCAAAGCCTGGCTTATAGGCGGGGCCACCGAGGGGAACCCCATCTCATTCTACCAGCCTCAGATGGTCCCTTTTTTCATCTCCGTCTGTTTAGGGCAGACTCAAGGATGCAGGTCCCCAAGACAGAGTTCTATCAGACATTTCCTGGGCCGGCTCTTAGATGAGACAGGGGACTTAGCATGGGGCCCACTCTGTCACCCCCAAATTATCCCATGTTAGGATCCCCCAACTCTGTCCTCCTGGGACTACTGCTGCACCAAGGGGACAATGGCAGCCTGGTTGTGGAGGGAGGTGGGCTGAGCCAGGTGTGTGAGCCTGTGTCTTCTTGTCCTCTGGGAAGGAAGCCGGGGGAGGGAAGGCTCCCCTGAACCTACCACCAGCTTTGGGCTGAGCAGGGTGGGAAAGGAATGGAGAACAGGGACGATGGCACCCCAGGTCTCCTTGGGGAGGACAGCGCACACGTGTGCGTGTGCATGCGTGCGTGTATGTGTGCACCGGGCACTCACACCATAACGTACTCTTCCTTTATGATCTGAATGGCGTGTCCAACAGAACTTTTGTTGTGAAGAAAATGTTTTATATTCTATACTGACAGTAGCCACGAGCCACATGTGGCTACTGAGTAACTGAAATGTTCATTTTACTTAATTTTAATTCATTTACATCTGAATTTTAGTAGCTACATGTGGCTGGTGTGGTCATACTGGACAGATGGACACTAGAGAAGACAGTGGAGGGTGGCATGTAAGACCCAGGCCATCTGGGCCCCAATCCTGGCCCTGCCTCTGGAACAAGATTCTCTACTTCCCTGGTCTGCCACTTGCAAACCAAGAAAACCTAATGGTGGCTAGGACTGAGTGAACTCCAGACCAGTGCCCGGCCCAGTGCTGGCTGCTCTGGGTGCGGTGCCTGTTGTCCCTTTGGAGACCTACAGCCACAACTGGCCGTCTGCTACAGAGAAGCGGTGGGGAAACTGCCCAGCTCCAGGGGAGGGGATAAACTAATGGGGGAGCCCCTCCGCTCACACTCCTCCATCTCGAACTTCTGCTACTGCACCTCCTCTGCCCCCACAATCAGTAAGGTGTACAGACCTCAGTGACCATTTCGCACAAACCCCTCGTTCACAGAAGACAGAGTGAGGTCCACAGACGTAGAGTGACCTGCCCATGGTGGCCGTGCACAGCTGGGACAAGAGCCCGGGCTCCAGAAGGCATGGGTCTAAGTGTCCCAAATGCCTTCTGACCTGTTCCCCCACACACCCTTCCTCACCCCAAAGCTCAGTCTGAGTCTGATGCCAGGCTGAGCCCTGCACACACCCTCCCACTGCCCTCCTAGTTGTCTTCAGAGCCCTGCACTCTTGGGGCCATGTCTCTGCTCCCTCTGCATCTCAGGTTGGAGGTTCCTAGGCCTCTGGTCTAGGCTGGATGACCATCCAGGAGCAAAACTCCGCCTGAAGCCTAGTTCTCTACGGAGCTTCCTAAGATTTGAATCTAAACACCCCCACCGGAGACGGACAGTAACCCCCAACCCCAACAGCACACCCAACATACACCAGAAGGGCATGGAAGGCGTCAGGACGGAGCTGGGGGGCGGGGGGAGTAGGAGACGTGAGACAGCAGGCAGGGCGAGAAAGAGGGAGAGAGAAAACTCTGGACTGAGAGCTCAGGCCCCAGTGAGAACCCCGACCCCCAAAAGGCACAGAAAAAGGAGGGTGAGCCTGCCTCAGTCCCTCTTCCCCCTAAAAAGCTGCCACTCAAACCAGCGAAACACTTTAATCAGACTGAGCTGCCTCTGCCCCTGGGGTGGAATGGATTTGAAATTAGCACCCACAGATTGTTTCTCAAATGGACGTATGCATGAGTAGTGTTTTCTTTAGGGGTCCTCCTCCCCCCAGTGCAGCCCCCAAGCACCCAGGTTTCCAAAGCCCCCGGAGACAGACACTCACCTGGGAACTGATAGCCATAGCTGGGCGCAAATCCGGGGTAGCCGCGGCCGTAGGTTGCCACAAAGTTGGGGTAGCCTTGAACACAGAGAGAAAGCAGCCCGTTAGCACAGCCACCGTGGTCTGGGGTGGGGGGAGTGCAGGGAGGGTCGAGGAGACACAGCCCGAGTCATTTTCCTTCACAAAATGATCGGTCTCCCCCAGGGTCTTTACCCGGGGCCTGGGTCACCTCTCTCCGTGGCTGGCACGTTGCTGTCAGCCTGCTAGTAATTAACCCATATTTGGGCAGAGACTCCCAAAGCCCACGCGCTTCCCTGACCTGCAGAGTAAATGCCACGCATTAGCACCAAACCCGGGGCCCGTGCCTGGCTCTGACATTTGGAGAGCTTACCCTGAGTGTATTTTACTTAAAGCTATTGACAGTGTGAGATTAAAGTCCTGCCAATGCCTCCTCCCAGGGCAGCGGCCAGCCCAGGCAGAGCCCGAGTCCCAGGGCTCCATTTAGTGGGGGAACTCAGGGCCGCCCCCACGCCTCTGGGAAAACGCTGGGCCTAATGAGCCCTGGCCCACAGGAGGTGGGTCCCGGGGCCCACGTCCAAGCACGGACGCTCCACAGGGTACCAGAATATTCCTGCGAGAAGAGTGAGGGACTGGTTGTGGTCACATGTACACCACAAAGTGTGGCCCACACCCAGAGAAGCCTGTGTCATGTGTTTCAATAGGCATTTCTCAGCACCCATGTATTTTCCAGACACCTGTCTCAGCAGGTAACCTAGGGGGTGATCGGTTAACCAAGGGGTGCAGGCTGGGCATGGGGTGCAGAGGAATACTCGGGTGGTGTGTGGCCTCCTCCGATCTGTTATGAGACTGCCATGGCATGTCACCTCAGCTCTCAGCCCGTCAACACGCCCCTCAGGACACTTCCCTCTACATCCCTGCCTCTCAATTCAGCCACAAAGAGGCTGGGGTAGCCTCTTGGACGGAACTTCCACTGTCTCTGGGAGGCCCATGGCGCCCCCCCTTCCCACCCCGCCCCCATTTCCACCCTGCCAGGCTCAGGTGGTCTCCTTCCACATGGGATCCTCAGCAGGCATCCTACCACCTACTCTGCCACCTCCACCAGCCTGGCTTTGGCTTTGACCTCTGAGGTGGTTGTCTGGCTGTGCTTTGGCCGCCCAGCACCTGCCGCCCCTTCTCTGGGAGCCTTGGAAAGAGACCTTCCTCCTGCTCTGAGCTCGGCAGGCTGGGGCCCTGGGCTCAGCCAGTGGACGCCTCCCCAGGACGCACCTCTGGGGCCAGTGGAGCAGAGGAGGAGGGGGCAGTTCAGATTTACTCTGGTGTCCATCGCACAGTCCAGCATCCAGCGGTGGCAACGGGAGCCCCTGACCAGGTTACTCTGGGTTGTCCCCTGGTTGTGGCTGTGGCTCTGACTGCTGAGCTCCTGCTCCTGCCTGTTCTCCAGCCTTCTTGGCTATTCTGTGTCCTGCCCAAGTCCCTCCAACAATCTCCTTGCTGCTCCCAGCAGCCAGAATCATTCCCGTTGCTGGGAGAAAGCTGCTCTGGGTTTATGACAGTCACTATACCCTCCAGCCACGAGGGCGACGGCAACAGCTTTCCACTGTGTCTCCGAAGCTCTAAACAACCCCTTAAACACCCTAAACACAGGCTCTGCAGCTCACTGTCCACCTTCCCGCTGGACTCTCACGTATTACAAGCTTTTTCTGACCCTGCAGGTGCAGGCGAAAGGAACAGGGTCGCTCACTAAATTCCATCCTGTGTGCACTCTGGCTCCACGAGTCAGAGTTTGCTGGTCCTCCAGCTGCTTGTTCAGAGCTTTCATGCCCCAGAGGTGCAGACATAGGACCCCTCTCTCCCCCTCCCAGTGCTTGCTGGTGTCATAGCTTCCACTTCGGCCAGTGGATCTGTCATCAGCCCCAGAACAGCTCCTCTCTGGACAGGATACCCAGAGATCTGGGTTCCAGTCCTACCTCTGGCCCAGGACTGTGCCCTTGGGGGGTGGGGGTCTTCCCTTTTCTCTGGGAGCTTGAGTAGCACTTTGTAGAAAGCTTTGCACTAATGACAGGCCCCCATTCTCAACTGACACCAGCTGCAACTCCTTCCCCATGTTCCAGCAGAGCCTCTCCAAACTTGCAGTCACAACTCACAAGCCTATTGACCCGTTTCTACTTCAGAAAGGTCTTGCCACCTGCTCCTTCCCTGAGTGTTTATTTCCCAGCTCTTGGTGTCCTGTTGGCAGAAGACTGCCCAGACGAGACAGGATGATCTGGCAGCTTTGCCCCGACTGCTGAGAGGCAGGACCCAAGCGAGACGGGGAAAGAAGAGACGAGGGACAGAGACCAGGGACAGAAACCAAGACTCGGATGCCTTAACTGGACACGTGCACACTGACTGTGTCCCTGGAATTTATTTCATGGCTGGCCAGCTCAATTCTCCTCCAAATTAATCACCTGCGATCAAATCAGATCTTTTGGCACTAGATTTCTTATACCATTATTTCAACAATATTGATAAACGGATTATATAAATGCAGCCAAGTCACTGCTGCCCGGGGCCTTTCCGCATGAAAAATGACTCCTTGCTTCTAACTTCAGTGCTGGGGGTCTTAAATATTTTAGTGTTAATCTGACAGCAGAAGTGCAAGCCCATGTGTCACCTTCGAGATGCCCTCGGGGTGGGTGGGGGTGGACCGCCCAGTCCCTCCCTGAGTCAGACCGCCAGAACGATTCCATTACATCTACTTTCTTCCTGGCGCACTTGAAAGTCTTCAGTGAGAAGTAAGAAAAGCATAGTCAAGTTCACCCCGGTTTGGGGTCCTATCCCCATCTTCCTGGAGATGTCAACGTTGTCTCCTGAACAACAAAGGTGAGAATTTGGCAGCCACCAGAGTGGGGGATCTGATCTCCGCCCCCACTGCCGAACATCCTCTGGGGCAGGCAGATGAAATCATAAATTTATAATACAACATTACTCCAATTTTCCTCTTCATTTACTGCTGTGCAGCCCAGCTCTGCTCGGCCAGCTCCCGGCCCCAGCCACGCGGGGAAATTGGCTGGCTGCATATCAATAGCACATTACGGCAGACCCAGGCGGAGGCTCCACCAGGCCGCATTATGGGGAGATGACCCAGCCACCACTTCCATTAGGAGCCGGGCCCCTCCCGCACTGGCTGCTGCACAATTTATTTGCTCCAGTACTCTGGACGCCTGATCAATCCCACAGTAATTATCTCTTGTCACTAAAGAAAAACCACGCCTTCTGCCTGGATGGCCACCTTTCTTACAGATAGGCTTTCCACGGTGGGAAAAAGAAAACCAGAATCTACAATCGAATTTGAATTTGCCAGTCAGCTCATTTTAGGGTTCCCTTTGGGGGGTGCTGGCAGAGTTCTCGGAAGTGTGGTTCTAGATCTTTGCTCCAGCTCTAGAAGGTGTTTGCATTCTTGATGGGCCCGTGATTGACCCTCTCCTGGGCTCCGTTACTCAGCTACCCAGAGGCATGGAAAACTGCGCCCACTAAGCCCTCGGCTTGGAAGAGACAAGGGGACTGTGGGAGTGTGATCCTGATCCCTGCCGTGGGTGTGCAGAGCACTGCCCGGGGTCCTACACTGGCCAGGAGGTCTGCACACAAACACAACCCCAAGTGCCAAGAACCAATCCTAGGCAAAGGGCTACAAAAATGCCCGGCCCCAGAATCATCCAGAATCATGGGGCTGCTCCAGACCCACACTGTCCAATTTAAATTTAATTTAAATGATATAAAACATAGACTTGAGTTCTTCAGACGCTCGAGTCACATTTTCGATGCTCAATGGCTACATGCAGCTCCTGGCTGTAGACCTGGGGGGCAGATACAGCGAGTTTCCACATTGCGGAAAGTTCCAGCACGCTGTATGGCTCTAGGAAGGAAAGTGAGGGCTGAATTCTGAGTTTCCTCTGTTTACCAGGAAACAGCTGAACAAATGGAGGGCTCCTTGGGAATGACCTCAACAGTTATTTTGGGGAAAGACAAATCCCAGTTGAAATTACAAATCCCAGTCTAGTCATGTGGTCATAAGTTCCAGCCCATCTTCCTTGGTCTGTGAGTGAACACCAGCAGGGTACAGCTCCTTGTCCCTTCTTGATGACGATTTTTTTCGGCTTTTATTTTAGAGGGGCTTCACAGTGGGAACGCTGGGTCAGGATTTCCCAGCACGGCATGACGGGAATGCCTCTGGTTTTCTTCAACTGGGCAAGTGTCTGTCCATTGCCAGGCCTGCAGGGTGAGGCTCTTCAAGGCCTCAGCAATGAGGAATTTCCCCGGCGCTGGTATTGAACCTGTTAGCATGTGCCCGGCGAGGTCAAGAGAGGGCAAGGCAGGATGGTGCGGCAGAGAAGGCCAAGAGGAATCACATACATCAGCAATAACTATGTTTGCTTTTATTAAGTCCATTTTCATTAAGAAAAACCAGAGAGTCTAGTGCATCGAGCTGGGTAACCGTGGGCAACTCTTTGCTGCTGAACAGAACAAAGTCTGAGGGCTGCACAGAGGCCTTTCCTAGGGGTCTCGGTGGGTCCGCGTTTTTGTCCAGCTCAAAGGCAGGGAGACTGGACCCCTCCTCTTCTCTCCTCCGTTCTTTTTAGGGAATTCCCATGGGGCCGATTATTCTATGATTCTGTCAAAGGCTGCGAAAGCTAAAACCAAAACAGCTGTAGGTCCTCCCCAAGGACGTCTGCAGCCATATCAAGAGAGATCGAGAAAAAATAACTGTGCAACTATACGCTCATCAGTCTCCTTTTGATGCGACCTCCCCAAGGATGGAGAAGCCTTAAGGGATATTTAAAAGTTAGTTCCGCAGGGTCCTGGTCATTGACAGACCAGTGTGTCCTCTGTCGCACTAGATGTTAGTTCCCTGGGATCAGAGGCTTTAGCTCTGGGCTGCCTTGGCGTTGAGAACAGGGTTTGGCACTTAGCAGGCCCTCAATACATATTTGTTGAATGAATAGATTTAAACATTTTAATGGTTCATAGTCTCACTTCTTAAAAAAAAAAAAGAGTCAGATAAAATAAGAGCCAAACAAGTGCCTTGTAGTCAAGCAGGACACAGTTCTCACTGATTTCTAAAAATAATCTTATAATTTATAATGACATTCTTATGTGGAAATGTATTTAGCTCTGGTTCTTTAACTTTTCCATTAACAAATGCATTCCTCTATACCACACTATTTTAATTGCTGTAGTTTTGAGCTATGTTTGGATACTTGGTCAAACTAGTCTTTTCTCATTTCTCCTTTTAAAACATTTTCTAACTTATTCTTAGAGTTTCTTCTTCCAGATAAGTTTTAGAATCATTTGCCCAGTTTTTAAAGATTTACAATAGGATTTTTCTTTGAAACTCTTAAATCTAAATCACTAATTTGAGAAAAATTAACATCTCATTTTCCATATTCTTATGGCATCTCTCTCCATTTTAAATTCCTCAAAAATAACTTCACCTGCCCTTGTTATTTCCTCAGAAAAATTCTTTTCAAGAATTTATAAAACCCAGGAAAGTTTTATAAATGCAAAACTAAGCCAGAAATGATGTGAACAGCAGCAAATCTGAAAATACATAAAGAGCTTATCAAACAATGTAGAAGAGAGGCTCTTGGCCAAACCAAATGAAAACCCATTAAAACTAGGCAGATCATGTGCCTGAATGGGATTTTGCCATTAACTACCATTTATCCCATTTAATTAGTATTTTCCCGACACACAATAACTTGCACTAAAATACCGTTCTCTTGCCTTGAAATTTCTAATTATTGTTGCGACCCACACTATTATGCTCCTCCACAGCTTTCCCCATCTTTCATGCCATTTAAGCAGCAAGATTTTCAATTATCTACGCAGGACGGACAGAGATACCTTTAAGGAAGGGGCATAATATGCAACTCAATTTCTCTAAAAGCCAGGGGAGACCATTTTTCGTCAGGACAAACACACTTGTCTTTCATCATTTTTTTTTTTTTTTGCAAATAAAGAATAAAACAGCCTATTTAAAACATCCATTAAAATGCAAATTTTGATATCCCAAGAGAAAAATGTTAATCATTTAAATAGACAGGATTGTCACCCACCCTCACCACTTGCCCTCCTCTCTCAAGTTCAGGAAGATGTAGCCTCGGCCACACAAGTTCAGCCAGCCAGGAGTCCTGAGGTCTTTCAAAAGTCCCAGTCAGGAGAGAGGGCTGGGGCAGGGAGGGAGTGACTTGTCCTTCTTTTGAATGAGGGAGTAGAAGGAAAGAAAATAATATCCAGTGCCTCCTATAAGCTAGGCTTGGGACAAGATGATTATCTCTCCCTCCCTCTCTCCATCTCTGCTCATTTAATGATCACAACTGCCTAGCAAGGGGGATCATCATTCTCGGCTACAGATGAGGAAACTGAGGCTCAGACGGGGAAAGCAGCTTGCCCAGCGGGTAGGTAACCCAGTTGGGTGTACAGGCTTCCACAGCCCCCAGCCCGCGGTGACTCTGCTGGGTCCCTAGGCCCCCCGAGACTCACCCAGCATCCCCATGCCAAGCATGAATGCGTCCATGGTGTAAGGCAGTCCCCGGGCCCGGCCTCTTGTCCCAGGTGGGAACATGACTTCTTTCGGCTGAGCTTTCTTACATTCTACCTGTTAAACAGAAAGGCGAACAAATGAGATGCAAATGAATTCCACGTAAATGTCAAATGCAGAACTGATCTGGTTATGAGCCGGGTTATTTTTAGCCTTGCTCCTTGCTCACTGTAAAAATAGCCGTGCCGAGTAAATGGTCTGCAAAATAAATATTTAAGAAAACATACCACTTGTGCAAATCCTGCTTCAGAAAAACCTACAAGGATGAAATTGGGTTTGGAAGGGCGGCAAGGACATAAGCCGAAGATACACACGCGTGGGTCGGGAGCTCAGGTTGTGTGGAAGGCATGAAAGCAAGGAGGCGACATGCGGTTTGTGGTGTCTGTGAGTAACAACAGCAACAGTAACAATCCCGCACGACTGGATGTCCCTTTACATGTTTACAGACTCCTCTTGGATTCCTTCAAGTCAGTGACTCTTCACACAGAGGCTATCTGATCCCACCTCTTATTAAACACAGAGGCCAGTTCATCTTAGCTCCATTTCACAGATGAGAAAACTGATCATCAGAAGACTTGTGCAATGGGATGTAAACCTTATCCTGGCAGGGGCAGGCCTGGAAGCCGGATTTTTAAAATTTCTAGGTCAGTGATGCCACCATCTCCATAAACCGTCCTCGGCACACCCCCGAGGGAAGAAATAAGATTAAACGCTGATTCTGTTCATCTGGATTACAGGTTTCTCTTTTTGTACCCACGCCTTCAACAGGTTGATAATAATTTCTTTCTGTTTCCCTTCTGCCTCCAAAATTTCATAATCCTATTTTGCTCACACACCTAGAAGTCACTTATTTAACAACATCTATCTATCTATCTATCTATCTATCTATCTATCTATCTATCTATCTATCTATCTATCATCTACCTACCTACCTACCTATCTCTATCATCTTTATATAAACAATATATAATGCAAACCCCAGGAAATAAGTAAAACTGTTGCCTGAAGTTCCTACAGTGTTTTTACTAAGGTTCCTTAGGCCCATGCTTAGCGTTACTTGCTTTTAGTTTACAGATAAACTTAACAAGCCCTGTTAGCCAGTTATCAGTCCCACTGCTGATGAAGATGGGATGTCGTAGGGGTGCTCATAGCAGCAGAAGTAACTGCACGACAGCCTGACACTGACGGGGCTAAGACAGGAATCGGGTATCTGGGGCCATCTGGTCCAGGAGCCAGAGCTCCATGCAGCTCGGCAGCTGCTGAGGGTGTCACTGTCACACGGAAATGACCATGGTTCAGAGCACGTCTGAGCTATGAAGGGGAAGTTCAACTGTGTTTCAAAAGGGAGCTACATGGGTTCCCATTCTGGAGATACTCTCCTCCCAAATACTTGATTTAAAACAATATTTCAGTGCTTAAGGCTAGGGGGAAACCTCACTGACCTCAACTATTAACTCTTCTTTCTTCAAAGGCAGCGGGGAACTGGCAAATGACTCCTGTTCTTTAAAGAATAATAACTGCACATCCTTATAAAAGACGGACAAAATGGTTCAACATTCATGACTGATATGCCTCCTAGAAAGAGTTGTTACAGATTAAAAGGAAAGAGATGGGCATCCCGAAAAGAGCAGGCAACGCGCAAGCGGCTAATAAAGAAGCCCGCGTCCCAAAATGAGACCCAGCTTCCGCCTAAGGGACTGGCCGTGGGGAAGGGTGACTCGGCCGAGCCCGGGGCAGGGGCAGGAGGGCTGGAAGCCGGCACGCGTTTTTCTGGAGGACAACCTGACAAAACATCAAAAGCCACACGCGCACACATTCTCCGACCTAATAAATCTGACTTGTAGGAATTTAACCTGCAAGGATATGGAGGAGGCTACCTGTATTCACTGCAAGGATTAATTATCATTAGAAAAAAAAGAAATACCATGAACGTCCAAGAACAGGGAGTTGGTTGGGCCAGGTTTTGTTCACCCGAGGTGACAGGAAGCGACACAGATATGGAAAAGCGTGCTGATAATGACAAGCCTGGCACTGGGGAACCCTCAGTCCCGGGCAAACCAGGACAGTTGGCTGTCCTAACTGCGAGCAAGGAAAAAAGCAAATTACAGTGATTACAGTGAAAATAAACAAGGGTATACATCCTATTGGGGAAAAATATGAAAAAGACATAGCAAAGTTGTCTCAGAGTGACTTTGTTCTGTAATTGCCGTCCTGCGTTTTGTGACTGCCCGTTTCCCCAGTTTGCTGCTTGGAGTATTACCGCTGAAAGTAGCAGGGGAAAGGTGATTAAGAAGGAATTAATTCACTTCATCCCCTAAGCGGCCTGAGGTGACCTCCGAATACGGTTCGCTGTTCACGTGACCCAGAAAACCCCACAACAGCATGCAAATCGAGAGGTTCAAACCTTCGTGTTCACTTTTAAGAACACCCGCGAAACTACCGGGGCCATCAAGGGTACGCGCATCTGAAAAGCCACCAAGCACCTGAAGGATGTCACTTGGCAGGAGCAGTGTGTGCCATTCCCTCATTACAATGGTGGAGTTGGTAGGTGTGCACAGCCCAAGAGTGGGGCTGGGCGCAGGGTCGGTGGCCTAAAAAGAGTGCTGGATTTTTGCTGCACATGCTTAAAAATGCAGAAAGCGATGCCGAGCTTAAGGGTTTAGACGTAGATTCTCTGGTCACTGAGCGCATCCGGGTGAACAAAGCTCCCCAGATGCGGTGCAGAACTTACAGAGCTCATGGGCGGATTAACCCACACGTGAGCTCTCCCTGCCACATGGAGATGATCCTACTGCAAAAGAGCAGATTGTTCCTAAAACAGAGAGGAGGCTGCACAGAAGAAAAAGATATCCCAGAGGACCTTCAAAATCAAAAACTTATGGCCCGGAAATAAATTCATCATAAAACAAGTGCTAATAAAAGAAAAAGAAAGAAAGAAATCCATCAGAATTGAGTGTATCAATTTCTCCTCTAAACCCAGGGGTGACAGTTTGCTCCTGGCCTCTGCATCCTACCCCCAGGACTCAGAAGGAGGCTGAGAAACCTCATTTGCAAGAGCCTGCCTGGGCCGGGAAGAAAGGTGTGCTCTGCGGAGGCAGATAGATAATTACCTAACGATAACACCAGGATCCGGAACAATGCTGCTAACCAGCTCAGTTCCTAATAGCCCTATCGGTGACAATCTATTGCATTGTCTTATGAAAACCCGCCGCCTGTTCCTAGGCAACCTGATCAACGAAAATTTCAGGTTTATACAATTTTCATTTAGGGAACATAAAGGTTAACTGACTGTAATGGGAATATTTTAAACAAACCCACCTACTCTTCATCTCACTGAGAAAGGCTGGCAGCTCCGTTTAATTCTGCTGTCTCCACTGGTGTTGTTTTGGGCAGCACCGGCTGCGTGGGTTCTGTCAACCACTGCTGTGCCAGCCATGCGTGCTCCCCGAGGCCAGGGGCCATGGCATGCGTACTCTCTGGGGGACCCTGGCACGTCCCAGGCACTTGAGTGACAGGGAGAGGTAGCAGCCGACCCAGGGAGCCTGGCCTGGCCTGCAGCGAAGGCTTCTGGGAAGATTTCTCAGGCCCAGGAAGCCTGCCCACCCAGCCCCTGCTCCTCTGATGATGTCGTATGAAGAAAACATACAAAGGGGGAAAGACGCACAGCTGTTCTCTGTATCTTAAGTCCTTGTAGGGGCTTGCTGAGGATGGAGCTATGTCCTTCACCCATCACACACTCATCACACAGAGGAAACCTCGTCTCCCCCATCAGTCTGCTAGTCCTTAGGGCAGGGATCAGGGTCAGCCCTATCTTCCCTGGTCCCTCGGTGAAGTTCCACACACAGCATGGATTGACTTATGTGCTTGTGATGGTCAAGGGGACCCAGTCTATCTGATTCAATGGTGCTGAGGAACTCCATGTGCCCAGCAAGTGCTAGGCTGCAGGGGATGTAACGATAAATAGGCAGGCCTCCACCTCTGAGAGCTCTCATTCCCTGGAAAGGACAGATTGTTCTCCTAACATTAAGGCAAGTACTCACACGTCAATCAGACTCGTCACTTCTGGGCCTGTCAGCCTCTGGAGCCTCTTGACTTAGACCACATTTGGGTCCACCCCCCCCCCTCCCCAGCCCTCCCTCCTCCCACCGGGCCCTGTGCAAACCAGAGAACTTGGCATTAACAACCCGAGTTACAGTCAGAACCCAAACAGGGAAAACTCAACCTATCTCTGCAGCTGGCCACATCCTTAGGTCATCTGGCCACACACTGTGTCCTAGTCAGCTATGCAACAAACACCCCCAAACTTAGTGACTTTGAGCAACAATTTATCATTCTTTCTGGTGGCTGTGAGTTGAGTGGGCTCAGCGGAGCACTGGCGTGCTGTCTCTTGTGTGTTTGTGGTCAGATGGTGGCTGGGGCTGGAACCAGAGAAAGCCTGGACTCGGATGTCTTCCTCACTCACAGGGCAGGCAGCCGACGTTAGTTCAGCTCGACTTTCCATGGTTGAGGGGAGGGGAAACTATTCATGGCTTCTCCATGGCACTCACTCATAATTCTCACAATTATGGCAACTGAGTCCCAAGCACAAGCATTCCAAGAGACAGGCGGAAGCTGTAAGGCCTTGTCTAGCCCAGCCCTGGGAGTCACACTGTTACTTCCATCACATTCTGCTGGTGACCTGGGGCCAGCCTAGATTCGGAGTTGGAGGGAACACACAAGGGTATGAATACTGGGAGGCGTGGATCACAGGGGCCACCTGTGGAGACTAACGACCACATGAGATAGGTGAAGGGCAGTGAGCAGGCAGGACAGTGGGAAATACTCCTCCCACCCTTGGTGTCCAGCTGGCTGGCTTCCCGGGGCAGTGGGCACTGAGGCTGCCTTCACCCGGGGGCACAGGCAGGGCTTGGGAGCTCCCCTCCCAGCGCAGCTACAGAGAGGCTTGTCCAGCACCCAGGTCAACGGAAGCACAATGGAAGCGGTTCTCCTGGGGATCAGGTCTCCTGCTCCAGCTGTTTTAGCAACACCCCTGACGCTCATGTGTAATCCGTGTTCCACCCGCACACCAGAGAGGGCTGTGTCTAGGGCAGAGTCTGAGGACGGAACATCTCCAAGCCTTGGTCCTCAAGTCTCCTCAGCCAGCACCTCAGACGCCACCTCTGCAGCCATTGCCACTGCTTCAAACGGCAGCACGCAGACAAACCAGGCCGGTGGAGGGGCCAGAGGTTGAGCAGGAGATGCCACTTGGAGCTGTGCTTGTAGGAAGCCTCAGAGGACACTGTAACCAGCTTCTCACAGCGGGAAGACCAGGTCTCCCATTTTCCAAGTTTTGGGGCTGGCAAAGCCAAGAAGCAGCCCCACACCTGGGGCCCAAGACCAGCTCCCCAAAGGTAGATGGGACTGGCTTTATAATTTCAATCTCTGTGTATGCCGCTCTGCTTGGCAAACTGGCCTTGGAGGAGGGGTGTGGCTTCCTGTAGCCCCACGGCCATGGGTTCAGAAGAATGGCCTAGCTGGACCCTCCTCTTTCAGGGTGTCCTTTAGGGGACCAGAGGCTGATGGGAGCCTGCACGTGTACACTCCAACTCTCTGTGCTGGCTGCTCCTGGGGGTGGGGGCTTTTCTCCATCAGGGTCCAAAGCAACTCAGCAAGGGTTGTTTCCAACTCTAGAAATAATTTCACTTATAGAAAAGTTGCAAGGACAGCACAAAGCACACCTGTAGGCCCTTTACCCAGAGCACCTGTTGTTACTCTGCTTTATCATCTGCACACTCTCTGTATGATTTCCCCCCGAACCATCTGAGTGAGCGGCATACCTGATGCCTTTTCCTAAACATGCGCAGTTATCAACCTCAGACATTTAACACTGATGCAATACTTTGATCTAATCTGCCTTCTGTTTTCCTATTTTGTCAGGGGACCCAATGCTATCCTTTATCACTATCTATCCACCCCACAGAACAGGAAGCTAAGGCCCAGGGAAGTCAGACACCTCGCCTATGGCTGCAGACCCAGTTCCTGTGTGGCAGGGCTGGGTCTGAGCCCAGGTCGCCTGATGCCATGGCCCGTGCCCGGGGAGCCGGTCCTCTGCCACACCCTAAGGGGGACTGCTTGGCACTGGCTTTCGGAGAAGGCCCTGGGACTTCTGTGCGGACTGCTCAGCAGCTGCTGAGTGGCTGCCCCACCCACCTGGCCCGGGGCCCTCCCGAGCCCAGCTCCCTGCTCGGCACCTTTTGGGAAAGGAAGAGGCTGGCGGTCTGAGGACTGTCTGAGGAGGACGCCAAGGTCTGGGACGTGAAAAGCCTTTTGTTTTTTCCTGGTTTCTACACAAACAGCCCCAGTCAGCAGGCCCCTGGAGCTGGGAGGGAAACCAGACCCCTCCAGGTCTGGCGAAACCCAAGCCCTGGGCCTGTGGCCTTGATTTTCAGCCCAGGACAAGGGAACTCTGTGTGGCCTGAAGGGGCCAGTGTTTGCAGCCTCACTTCTCACCCCAAACAGGACATGTTGGAAATGACTTACTCCTCCAGGGAGGGGGCCTATTTCAAAGAGTAAAATCTACCGCTGGCTGCTCAGGGATCAACCGGGACTGTCGGGCTGGAAGGAAGGGAGGGGAACGGGGGGGGGGGGGGCGTGCTGAGGGATGACTGTGGCTTCCACAGCGGGCACTGTCCTTCTGGGGAGCTCCTTGAAAGACACAGAGGTCTGGTCAGTACTACCAGCGCCTCTGATTTAGCAGGCAGCGGCTGGGTGTGGACAGAGGAATTCCTTAAGGTGGGCTCTCCCTCGGAGGTGCTGGAGAGGGGCAAGGTGTGGAGAGGAGTCGGTCCCCAGCACCACCTGAGACACATGCCCCAGTGACTGCAGCCTCCCACCTGTCCTGTCCTGAGGGCAGGGTCTTGCCCTGTCCACTGCAGTCCAGCCTGAAGGCTGAGGCTCCTAGTTCTAAATTGCTGCTCCTGACTGTTCTGTGCCTCGGTTTTCTCAACTGTAAAACAGAGTAGCAGAAGTACCCACCCCACAGGGTGAGCAAATAAAGTAAACGAGCTAGTGCAGGATACAGCTGGTGGGTCAGTCCTTACTCCCCTCCACACAGAGCCTCCTGCTTTGAAGGTGATAAAGCCATTTCACATCTGTGCTGCCGTAAACCCCAAAGACTGGGGAGCAGTGAGAGAGGAAGTGGCCACCCCCCCAGCTTTCCCCTAACCTCCCCCACCTGCCACCAGGTAGGGCCCCACCTTCCTGCTTTCATCAGCAAGGTGCGCACAGGGAACTGCAGAGGCTGCACTATTTGGGGAAAGAGCTGATGGTGGCAGCAACAGCTGTTCTCCTTCCCCATTCTGGGAGCCTGCAAGGACATTTCAAAGTGAAAAGAAACCTCAGCCTCCAGCAGGTGCCCAAATTCTGCCAGCAGGCCGAGTGCTTCCCCCAGGCCAGGGCGGGCGTTGCCACAGACCCTGCACTGAGAGGCCTAACTTAGTCTCTCTGTTTGAAAGCGAAGAAAAGAAAACGTGTGGCTTGAGCCTGAGCTTGCGCCTCCGGGGAGTCAGGCAAAAAGCAGCCCAGCAGAGTCAAAGGAAGAACAGGCCCCAGACAAGAGGTGCAGAGAGGGGAGCAGCCTCTTCTGGGGGTTCCCGTGCCTCCTCCTGTGGGTGATGTGTTGGGGATGCAGGAGGCAGCACACGTGGAAAAGCGCAGAGGCGAGGGGCACCTCGATACCGAGCAAGATGCTCCACTCTCCTCACTCCCCCTGGTGACCTCACCAGAGGACAGATGAAGGGCAAAGGAACCAGAACTCAGGGGACTGGGAAGCCACCTCCCCTCCGGCCGCATTACCTCCGCCTAAAGGCAACAAACATCTACCCCCCAGCCACAGGGCCTACTCCTCCCCCACTCTCCTCACCCCCCAACAGGCAAATCCCTCTGCCCCAATTAACGGAGCGGTACGCACACCGCGGGTGCGTGCCAGGCGTGAGGGGGGTGGGAGGAGAGACACGGGACCTCCCTCTCCGCGGAAACTCGAGATTCATTTATTAAGCGCCTCTCTGGCATTTCCTTTTTTTGCCTTCATCCTGCTTGTTTAATATTGCATTTGACATTCTCATTTTATAAATGGTAACAGAAGCAGAATGGATGGCTAAAATTAGCTTACGAGTGAGAATGGTGCTACAAATAGGATGGTGAACACAGAAGCCTAGTTAATTCCACCCACAGTACCCGCCCCCCTCCACTTTTGGGAAGGTTCCCGACCCAGCTCTCAGGCTTCCAGCTGAGGAGGAGCAGCCCGAGGGAGGGGATGTGTGTCTGCAGCGCCAGGTCCCAGAGGCCAACCCAGGACTCCCCTCCCCTCCTGCCCTCTCCCGGCCAAGGCCCGGCCAGGGTTAATTCCCCGGGGGCCCTGGGCTGAAGGCAGCAGGCTGAGGTCTCACTGGGCTCTGCTCTGAGAAGTGCGATGATTCAGCTGAAGGGCCTGAGTAGCCTCCCCGGGACCTCCCATCTGTGGGCCCCCTGCTCTGCTCTGCAGGATGTGCCCCTTCTCCTCACCTTGGGACCACCTCCTGCCACAGCATGGAGAGTGCCCACCTCACATCCCTGCCCTGCCCCGAAGACTCGGGTTCCAGTCCTGCCTGGGCCTGCACACCTGCTTTTACTGACCTATAATTAGCCCAAGAACACCTTAGCTGAGGATTCCTTCACTCCCCACCTTGCCCCCACCAACACGAAAGGCATCAATACTTTCCGCAGGCTGCTATCCGACACCCAGCGACACCCCAGCATCTGCTTGGGGCACCCCCATCCTCACACTCTGCCTCTGACTAGTAAAAGCTGACTCAACAGTGACCCTGGGTGACCTCTTGGCTAAAAGCCTTTCCATGGGCCCCTGGAGGTAAGCAGATCACGCCCGCTCTGAGCTACACTAGTTTGGTGGGAGTCAGAAATAACAGCCCATGGGCAAAATCCAGCGGCTGCTTATTTCTGTAAATAAGGTTTTATTTTAATGTAGCCATACACACCATCGGTGGCAGAGGTGTGGAGTTGTGACAGACATAAGGCCCTCAAAGCCTAAAATATTCACTATCTGGCCCTTTACAGAAAGCTTCCTGGTCCCTAGCTTTAGGCCAAATGGAGGAAACTTCCAGTTACCAAGGGGGTGTCCTGGAGGTGTGATTCCTTCAAGGATACTGGATTCTATACCTTACAACAGAGAGGGCCAGGACCCCCCGGGCCAGGACCCATACAGAGCTGTCTATAAGCTGCAAAGGGCAGTGGTCACTATCTTTCCCACTGTGCAGAGGGAATCAGATGGAGACAGGCGGGGACTTCCTGCTCACAGGATAACCACTGGCAGATCTGGGACTCATTCGCGTTCCTAAGTCCTGGGAGCCTCGCCTCTAAGTAGCCCAGCAGGTCCCAACTAGGAAACAAGGACATTCAGAGAGCACTCAGAGGACAGAGCCCTTTATCCCAGTGTTGTGTCCACACATCTACAATCAATGCTCCAAGACCCCCACTGGAGGGCAAGGGGGAGTCCTTCTCAGGGAGGAGACCTGGTTTCTGACCAAGGAGAGTGTGGGTGGTGCCGAGAGCACAGCCTGGCCTGGGGTCCCTGCTCTCAGGGTCTTAGTTCCCTCATCTCAATCCCTTCCTTCTGACACTCGATGATCTGTGTGACCTGTACTCCTGTGTCACCTCTCGTTAGCAGTGGTCCTTGCCCCGTGCTTCAGAGACTTTAACGTGCACACAGATCACTGAGGATTTGTCAAAACGCAGATTTTGATTCGGTAGATCTGGGTGGGGTGGGGCTGAGACTACATGTTTCTAGCAAGTTTGCCAACTTGTAGAACTGTGGGTGGTGGCCAGCTGCCCCCAGGCCCCTGCTTAGCAATTTTCATAAATCAGATCACCTTAAAGGAACAAGGAGAAGGCGCATTGAAAGGTATCCCATCGTAACCCATGCATAAAGCAAGTAAAAACGTACATCCACCAGTCAAATCAATCCCGATTTTTCAATGATGAGACTTGCCCAAGTCGGCAGCAGGGTGCAGTGAGAAGAACACAGGGTTGGAACCTGAATGACACAGGTTCAAATCCCAGCTCTGACACTGAGAACTGTGGGCTGTAGAAGTCCCTCCACTGCTCTGAGCTCGTGTCCCCATCTGTAAGACGGGACAATGACTCCTTCCTCAGGAGGAGCTATATATATGTAGCTCCATCACAGTGCCCGGTGAGTACCAATACCCTTCAGCTGAACCAGGTATGGGAGCAGGCTCTACCTGAGGTGCCCTCGCCCAGGCACCTTTAAAACTGTACCCCAAGCTCTCACCCAGTGAGGCTGAAGTTGCCTCCCCGACTCCACTCGAGGTGGGGGCTGAGCCAGGCCTCTGGGGAAGCCCAGAGCAGGTCTCTGTGGATCCCCGCCGCCTCCCTCCCCGCGGCGGCCTCGCTGCTCGCCAGGAGGCCGCTGGGAGGTGGCGCTGGCACTAATCAAGCAAGTGTCCCTGCTGCTCAGAGGCTGCTTCAATCAGGGCACGCGGCGGGAGGCGTTATTAGCTGCTCCCGCGCCTGGGCTTGCAGCGTGGCCCGAGGTGTCCCTCCCCGGAGGGCTGCCACATGGCTCTGCATGCGTGTGCATGTGCGTGTGTGTGTTTACTGAGAAAGGGCCACGTCTGTGCTTCACTCTGACCTGTGCCAAGATGGAAGAAGGGGCTGAGTCTTGGCCCTTGTGGGTTGGCCCTGAGCTAGGGTGGTGGCCCAGCTGCCCCCAGGCCCCTCACTCACCTGTCTGGAGACCCACTGTGGCTGACAGGGACCACTTACCCCCAAGCTTAGGCCTTCTCCCCAGCAGGAAACTGGCCCCGAGTGAGCCCATCTCCTTTGCCTTCTCTTAGGAGAACGCGGAGCCACATGGGCTACAACATGGCTGAATGGGCAGTCAGTGGCCTTGGAAGGTGCAGACCAGCTAGATGACCTTTAACGTCCCCTTCAGCCCGGAGAGGGGGGATAGCCTATTGGGTACAGATGTGAGCTCTGGGCTTAGCTCTCGGGGCTTGAAATCTGGTGCTGCCACTCGCTGCCCCCGTGGCCCTGGGCAAGTTGCTGAACTTCTCTCTCTGCCTCACCCTGCTCATCAGTAAAATGGGGATAATAATTAGAACCTACATCAGAGTGGGTGAGATAATCCGATGAGAAGAGGTGCAGAAAGCAAGCGCTCAGCACGGTATATAGTTAGCACTAAAAAACGTCAGCTAGTCTTGGGATCTGGGTGGGAGGGCACCATGCAGGGTCTTCTTGACTGTCCCCCTGCCACCACCTGGAAGTGACTTCCTTCAGGCAGGGCCTCTATGGGGTGGGAGACAGAGTTGTGTGATCCCAGCTTCTTGAGAGGCACTCATGCCTGCTGCCTGGCTCTCCAGCATGGGGGAGCAGGGCCCTCATTTTTTAAAATGCCCAGGAGACTCGCCAACCAGATTAGCCAGGAAATGGCTCTGAAAATTATGATGTTCCTCGCGGTCATGTGGTTCCTCCTCAAAGCCTTATCCTTTTGTAATCATTCATACAGGACTCAGTGAGTGGAGCACTGGGTTAAACGAAGATCTGGTTCAGGTCCTGTCTTTGTGCCTTACCAGCGGTGAGCCCTTCCTTTTCTGTGACCAGGAAAGGACGGGCTCCACGCACGACTGAGTACAGTTGGGTTCCCGCTGAGTTGACAGAGAGGTCACCAGGGCTCTAGGACATGGGTCTCTAAAGCTTCCCAGCACATCCCAGTTTACAAAACACTCCCCGGACAGTCTACAACAGCCCAGGTTTCTGCTTGGCAGTCTCCACGGTCTCCAAGTCTTTCCATCTCTCATTTGAATTCTGTCCGCTGCACAGTTTAAGTTCATTTCCTTTTCTTTGGGCCTAACAAGTAGAAACCAGTATCACAGAACTTGCTGCGATTCAGGATTCAGGCTCCTCTCCCAATGCCCTTCAGAGGAGGAGTCCTCTCAAGGCGCACCCTGCAAGGGCACCGTGCTCTGCTTTCCCAGGCCCAGCCATCCCACGAGGGGCCATCACAGGCCCTGTTAGTCTAGGGTTTGTCAAGGAGGTGACCTACCAATGCCCTCTCCCAGTAGCCCCAAATTCTCCCTTAGAGCTTGAAACTGGCAGGGCAGGGCAGGGCGCCTGCAGGGAGGCCTCCCAAGCCCGTCTGTGATCCCAACCACTCCACCCTGCCCCTTCCTCTGTCTACTTCCATGTTTGCTATTCTCTTAGAGAACAAGTACCAGCCCCAGATTCAAAAGGACACGGAAACCCTAACGCTATGGGCATAGCTCCCTGCACCTGCCACAGTCAGCCTCCACCTGGGTGGGAAAGAAGGGGACGCCTGCGAAATTAACGGGGGCCACGGCTACAACCTCTCTGGCTTCAAGCCAGCCCAGGGGATACCTTTCTGGGGCTGAAACTCTACCTTCTGATTGCCCCCAGTGTCATCTGGGGATTCACCCTCCCACCCCGAAGCTCAAACAATTGTCTGTCCAGTTCATCTGACAGCCAATAAACCAAGACCCACTTTCCTTTGCTACGTGTGTAGCCCTGGGGTGTATCCCTGGGTCCGAAGTTCCCCACTGGAACAGTGAAAAAAATAAAGCCCTTCCCCATTTGTGTCTCAGGTTCGTTTCAGAGCCAGTCAACGGTGAAAGGCCACGCATATGCGTCGGAGGCAGCGCACGGAGTGGTCTCTTGCCAGTTTACATCGGGCCTTCCCGATGAAGCGTTAAGTCCTGGCAGGATGAGGGTGGTGTCTGCCAGTGCGCTCTCTGTGTCTTCCCCTCCCCGCTGCCCAGTGGAGTCCATCACAGCACACCTGGCTGGGCAAACACGGCGTCTGGGCCCCGGAGGCAAGTTTCCTTTTAAGCCCCTGTCTCCCTATTTTTAAGAATTGCCCTACCGAGAGAGAGAAGTGCCAACTGGAAGGCACCAACTTCAGAAGGGCCGAGAAAGCCCATGAGGACACCTGCTATTCCCATGTATTTATCTCCCCTGTACCATGTTAATGCCTGAGCTGATGCCTCTAATCTGTAGCACGCAAAAAAACAGTATTTTCATTTCAGATGCATATGATGGTGTGGAACAATACCAACAATATTATTTTAGTGCCCTGGGAAAAAATTAGCAAGTCAAATATTGAGTCAGGCCTGTAGCACCACAGGCTAAGCAGATTGCTTTGATCTTATCCGCACTAAAAGCTCTATTATTGAATTTAAAGTCAGGGAACACGTATCAGACCATATACAATGACTGTCTGAATGCACGTCTCAGAAGCAACAAATGCTCTGACTAAATGAAGAAAATACCAAAGTTACGGCTGCGATTGAAACACAAATTTGCCCTCCTTCTCCTGGGGCTGGAGGCCCTGCTGGCGAACAAAAATGTTTTGGTGCTGAAGGACCTTCTGATGGCTCCAGAAAGAGCTGCTGAGCTCCCATTTTTCTGTAACCAACAAGGGAGGGGTTTCTCACCCACCTACTCAATTTGAGAACAGGAGTTCGAGAGGCAAGCCAGCCAGTGTGCATATTCTGCTCGTGGTGTGGCGCCCTCTGGTGGCCATTTCTCTGGGAGGCCTACCTGGCTCCCCAAACTCTCAACGATTCAATCTTCCTCTCCTTGCTGAGGGTGCACTCCAGGAAAGGGAGCGTCAGAGATCAAAAGGGAGGGACAGAAGCAGCTGATCATAAGGATAAAACTAGTTTATTGGAGGGAGAAAATGTTAATAATCCAGCAGGGCCCAAAGAGAGACGTAATTGGGTGGTAAGATATCTAAGATATCCTGCCCCCCCCCCCCCCCAAACGCCAAGCTAAACAGCAAACACTTATCCCTAAGGCAGGGGTTGGCAAACTACAATGTGCCGATCAGATCTGCCCCCTGACAGCTTTTACACAGCCAAGAGTTAAGGGCGGTTTTTACATTTGTAAAAACAAATATTTTTCAACACATGAGATTTCACTGTCAGTGTCCTGCTTGTTCATAGGCGAATGTTTTGTCTGTGGACACCTTTGTGCTACAACAGCAGAGCGGAGCAGCTGTGATAGCCGTTGTCTGGCCTGCAAAGCCAAAGAAACTGACTCCCGCCCTTTACTCCTGCCGTTCACAGGGCTGAACCTTAGAGTCTGGCCCCCAGGCCCACCCTGCCCGCCCTGCCACACGGCGACCCAGGGCTGAAGCGGTCTGCAAGACAAGGTGTGTAGACGGGGGAAGGAAGGCATCGCAGGTCAGCGCCACCCCCTACAAACTTACCATTTTATTATTGATTTCATGGAAATGAATCTCACAGACTTTCTCCACAACGTCTTCATTCTCAAAAGTGACAAAGCCAAACCCTAAAGGAAAGGAAAAACAAAAACAAAAGCAGAGAGGGAGGGTGAGTTCGGTTCTGGCTGCCCATGCGTTTTTCTTTGCTGTCTTACAGTGGCGAGAGGCTCCTGGGCTGGGGGCTGGAGGCTGGGTGGGTGGGTGGGTGGGGGGGACACAGATCCCCGGGAAGGGCCTCCAGGTTAAGGAAATTATTTCTAATTTGTACGGAGCACCCTTGCAACAGTGAGGAAAAGTTAATGATTTCACCCACATGCGGAGGGTGTTGTGTGGCTTCCATCTGCCCCCAAGCAAACAAGAAATTTCCTTGTCTGTTATTTGCAAGGGTTAGAGCCCCGCGGCGGCCGGCGGGCGGGCCGCCCACAGCAGCGGGGATCGCTGCGGGGCCACGCGTGCCCTTTCTGTGCTGGAATGGCCAGCCCTCCGGTCGGCCTCCAGACGGAGACCGCTATTTGTCCCTTTCTTCCTGAATTACTTCCTCTAATACCTCATCAGGACATCCTGAGGCCTGGAAGAAACTATTAAAAGTTTCAGGCCTCTGTTCTGCGCAGGCATTCTTTTCCTACTGCTGCTTCAAAAGCGCTACAGATTTGGGGCAGTTTAAGACTGTTTGATGCCTGCTGTCAGCCTGCCGGCTATCCACTGTATTTACTCGGCTGGAGACCGCCTTTGCTAGACAAGCCGTACTGGAGAGTTTTGGCAGGCGACCACCGCTCAGCATCCCGAGCTCCTCTCGCTGCCCTCCTGCCCGTCACTTTCTTTTCTTCCTGCCCCCGGCAGGGTCTCCAGCACGCAGCCCCATCTGTGACCCTGCTGGTGAGCGCGGCCTTAACACATGCACCTGCTTGCAGGATGGCACTTTGGATGAAACGCAGCTGCAACGTCAGTGCCAACACCGCGCGGGAAACACAGGCCGAGAGTACAGACAGACCCCAATGAGGGGCGGGCAGGAGGCCTGGGCTCCAGTCTGACTTGGCTTCCAACGTATGTGTCATCCTGGGGAGTCCCTTCCCCTCTCTGAGCCTGGAGTCTCACCTGCAAATTACACTGGGTCCCACACCTTGAGTCACATCCCAAGTAAGGATCTGCAAGGCTCTCTGCTATGCTCTGAATGTATGAGCCCCCCCTCCCCCCGATTCATAGGTTGAAATCGTAACCCCGATGTAAAGGTACTGAGGGTGGGGCCTTTAGGTCGTGGAAGGGAGAGCCCTCACGAATGGATTAGCGCTCAGAAAAGACACAGGGGAGCTGGCTTTTCCTCCCTGTGCTCTCTGCCGTGGGAGGATACGCCAAGGAGATGGCTGTTTGTAACCTGCTTTTTCACCAAAAATCTGACCACGGTGGCACCCTGGTCTCAGCGTTCCAGCCTCCAGAACTGTGGGAAACAAACTCCTGCTGTCCCTAAGCCTCCCCATCTGCGGTACTTTGTAACAGCAGCTCCAACGTATTAAGCCACTCTCCTCCCCAGAGACATGCACCTGCGCATGGAAGACGCAGAGATCAAGACGATGTCCCTCTTAAGCAATCTCCTCCCTAAAAGGCAGAAGCCGGAGGTCCCCACTCAGGGAGAGCATCTCCCCTGTACAGAACTCACCCTCCCTCACGACTCTCACTTCTAGCCTTGTGGGTCAGTCACTCTGGGTCTCATTTTTCTCTGAAGGACACCTCTCTAGCCTGGACCCAAACCCAGGCAACACGTGAACCCCTAAGCAAGCCAGGGCAGTTCTTGGGGCAAACCTCACTGCTAATTAGGATGAAGAGGGCAACGGGTTGAATAGTGCCTCGCCCCCACCCCCGCCATATCCGTGTCCTAACTCCTGGAGCCTATGAACGTGACCTTATTCGGAAAAAGGGTTTTAGCAAATATAATTAAGGGTCTTAAGAATTAGGGTGGGCTCCAAGTCCAGTGACGGGTGTTCTTATAAGAGAAAGGACAGCAGATTGGAGACGCAGAGGGCAGAGGGGGAGAAGTCCAAGTGATGACAGAGGCAGAGACTGGAGTGATGCAGCCGCAAGCCAAGGAGTGTCTGCAGCCACCAGAAGCTGGGAGAGGCAGGGAAGGAGTGTCCTCTAGAAACTTCGGGGGCAACGTGGCCCTGCTAACACCTTGATTTCAGACTTCTGGTCTCCAGAACTGTGAGAGAATAAATGTCTGTTGTTTTAAGCCGCAGAGTTTGTGGTATTTTGTTATGGCAGCCACTGGAGACCCAAACAGCCAGGTTACAGGCTTTGGCTGCCCCCATGTAGGCGAGTCACACATGATCTCCTCACGCCAGGCCATTTACTCCATCTGGGTAGAAGGCAGGGGGATGTGCATGAATGGACCAAACCCATCTGTGACATCAAAAAAGAGCATGAAGTCTGTGCCAGCCGAGGCACCCTTCTATGAGCCAGAGGACAGCCTGGGTGAAAGCCAGCTTGCTGCCGAGCACGTGGACTTGACCCTGGGTAAGTCAAGTCACCACGGGGGTCAGGGGTTGAACTCATTGCCATGGAAGCAGCTTTTCTGCTGTGACCCTTGCCTTCCTGGTCCACTGGGCGAATAAATCGCTGCCCGAACTCCAGGCCCAACACCATTCAGGACTCACATGGCCCCAAGTTCCCTCTCCTGCCAGGGCTTGGGGACAGGAAGAGGTGTGCCAGCAGACCAGGAGACAGGAATTAAAATGCAGACTGTGCGCCAGGAAGGGCGGGGGCAGGACTCGCTGCATCATTTCAGATTCTGACTCGGAAATTCTCCCTCCGGTTCCTTCCTTAACCCCACAGGACTCAAAATTCGAGTATCACAAAAATGATTTTCCTGATCAAAGGAGAGCGCCTGAACTTCCAGCCTATGCACCCTGGATGCATACCAATTCGGGCGTCAGGACTCATTTGCGGTATTTTAAAGATCTGTATCGTCTTAACATCCCTGTCTGTTTGGCCCAAACAGAGAAAGCAAACTTGATTATGTCTAAAGTATTTATTTATTCCATTTGGAGAAAGAAAAGAAACAATTATCAATAAATGTGATTCCTTAATGTATGATCATTTTTATCTCACCGGGGCCCTGTTGCTTACGATGAAATAGTAACCCAGTGGCAAACACCCGCAGAATAAATTAAACCGAGGCATGAAGGACAAAGCCATGAGGTCAGAAATTTGGGAGGGGCAGGGTGGTAGGTGGGGAAAAATCCTTTTTTGGCATCAAAGTCTTCTTTTTTGAAATGTTTCTATTGGGTGAAATATATATAACAAAATCTACCATTTTTACCATTTTAAGTGTACTGTTGAGTACAATATTGTGCAGCCACCATCACCACCCATTTCTAGAACTTTATCGCGATCCCACACTGAAACTCTGCACCCATTAAGCAATAGCTCCCCATCCGGCCTCCCTTGGTCCCTGGTAACCTCTGTTCTGCTTCCTATTTATATGAATTTGACTATTCTGGGTACCTCGTGTAAGTGGAATCCTACAGTATGTGTCTGTGCCTGGTTTATTTCACTCAGCATAATGTTTTCAAGGCATCTGGTCTTCTGAACAGTCTGCTGGGTGAGTCTTCCTGACAAGGGGCAGGAAGAACGGATTATTTCCCTCCCATTTCTCCAAAAGAGAGCCCCACAGAGAATCACAAATGGGGCTCAGGAAAGCCCATCAAACTGAGGCGTAGCAGCCAGGTAATAGAAATGCATAATTCTCATTCAAAAGAGGTAAGGACCAAATAATAAGCTGTGTGCCCCTGGAGAGTCCCTCTACCTCTCTGGGCCTCTAAGCCGGCAGAACCGGGCTGAGTGTGCATGGGGGGCCGGCAGTCCTGCTCTGGTAGCTCTCTGGTCCCTGCCACGACAAGGACTTGGATCCACGGTGCGTCTCCAAGAGCTCACACTCCACTCGGGGCCCCCGGAAGGCTCCCGTGAACATCCGTACCCCGTGCTCAGGGCAGCAGTGGACAGGGAGCCATTTAAAAATGAAATTCTACATCATTCTCCTGAATGAAGCTATTATTGGAAACCAACAGTAAGCTCCATTTAAGAGATAAGCATTTAACAGTCAAATCCTTTTTCCCTCTTTTATTCAAATGAACAAAACTGAATATTCATCTGAATAATACAAAGCTATAAAAAACACACACACACACCCCACGCATACAGAAGAGAATAGAAATCTGAAAACAAGATACCTCAAAATTAAAATGACCTGCTCCAAACACAGTCATGGAGAAATATCTGACAGTTAATTTACAAAGAATTCGTTTTTAGGTCCTCCTAGCCTCAAAAATAATTTTCTTCTCTTATCATCTAGGTCAATGAACACTAATAGGCAATCGAGTGGTGCCTAATGCATCTTCAGTGAAAATCGATGCACATCATGAGTTAACACACTTGGTTAATGGGGAAAGAAGTGAGGGGGAAAACACACCCAGATGGCTGGGTTTATTCTGACTTTACCCCATTAGGAATTTAAGGCATGTGGATGCTGGTTTATTTATAAGCCATGCAACTCCGTCTCCAGCTGATAACTCACTGTGGAGGGGTGTGGCAGTGTCTGTGGGCTGCTTCCACTATAAATACGAGAGACTCGGGTCTGGGCGTGGCGAGTGCTTCTGGTTCCCCAATGTTTCTCATACATCAATCACCCTACCTGGTCCCCAAGGCAACCCTGGGAGAGGCAGGGCAGGCTCTGCCATCATCATTTTGCTTAAGTGCTCAGCACGGTTAAGTGACTTGCTCCTAGTGACACGTGGCCACTGAGCCAGAGCAGGACATCAGAGACTTTCTTGGATCAGGAAGATGGAGTTGGTGGCCCTATGGCTCGGAGAGGGTGAGAACCTGGCCCATGAGGCATGGGGGTCTGTGTGCTTTGTCACAGAGTCGACCCCCACTCAGCTGTGAGTCTGTTAGTGACAGTTCATCCTCAACTCAGAGCGTTACCGAGCCATCTCTATGGGCTGCAGCAGGTTTGGCAAATCGGTTTCACCTGCCTGGAAGGGTTTTCCTGGAACCCTGGGTGTTGCATGTCTGAGACCTCACCCTGCAGGTCCCTCCGACAAGAAGGGGAGAGGTGAGCAGTAGGCACAGACGCACGGTGGGGTGGGTGGCTTCACATGCCCTGGATTTGCCCTAAAAATATAACTCAGAGGATCGATTGGTTCCATAAAAAAAAACACAAAAAAACACAACCCAGCTGCCTGGGATACTCGGTGCACGTTCCCTGTGATTAGTGGAGCCCAGCCTGAGCTGCCGGGCGAGCTTCCTGAGTATCTTCAGATGTTAGATATTGGGGAGAGGTGGGGCGACAGTCCCAGCTGTGTCTGCCTTCATGCCTAATGGTAGCGTGGACTTTGGTGGGTAAGAATCTCATTTCCCACCAAGCCAAAGGCAGGATTCCTTCAGTTATTTCTAATCCCTGGTACCCCAAAGACGGTTATTTATTTAATCAGTTCACACTCTAATAGTCATCTGAAAAGAGAAGCTTATCTCCATGTACTGAGCCTGATTCTTTAACTTAGTCTTCACGTCTCCCCTGTGCAGAATGACTGGCCCACTTCACAGGTGAAGAGCTGAGGCCGGGTGGGAGCCTGTGCTCTTCCCACCACAGTCCACTTTCTTCACATGGCGGCGGGTTCATTCTAAACCCGTATCTCCCAGATTCTATGCTTGTCCCACATCTGGCTTAGAACCCTGCCTGTCACATGGCCCTGCAAGAGCCTCTACACAATGGGGAACAGCCCCCCGTCCTAATGACCCGGCAGAAGGAGAGAGTGTGGGGAGATGCCCTCGTCTGTTCCAGGTGAGTGTGCTTCCCTGTGCCCAGGGCATCTGAGTCCTCCCACAGAGAGGCAGCCAAGGGGACACTGAGGTTTCTCAGAGGCACACAGCAGAAATGATTTTATACAGAAAACCAAGGACAGCACCTCCTACGCGTCTAACGGGGACAGGCACAGGGGTGAGTGGCTTCTCTAGACACTTCCAGACCCCAGCCACAGACATGCCGAAATGGGGCTGGTCACCAAGCACGACGCTAGAGGCAGCCTCGATGCAATGAGTCAGCCCGCTGGAGGGATAAACAGAGAAGCACTCAGGTCCTCGACCTGGTTAAGAACAAAGAACGGGGCAGGCACGCTGACCTGCAGCGCACACGGACTCAGCTAGGGGCTGGCCAGGCAGAGACACGTGGGCCAGGAGGCCACCCGAGGCAGGCGCTCGCTGCCACCCTCGCCCAGGCCCAGCAAACAAGCCCATGATGGATGCCAGGGGTCTGCAGATGCCCCGCAGCCCTCTCTCCTCCAACCTTGCTTCCTCCCTGACTCTGAGCCAACAAGCTGCCTCTTTCTGGACCCCTTTCTGGCCTGGCCTTTCCTCCCTGCCACGTCCCCTTCAGGGTGGCACTGCAGCCCTTCCGCGGCGGCATCATTCACGCACCTGCTTCCTCGTTTACACCAGTAGTTTGGCAGCTGGTTGCTGTAAACTATAATAAAATGCCTTTCCAAAAAATGAAGGAATGTGACCAGACACGCCAGACATCATGATATTAAAGCCGTGTCAATTAATTTCTCCCCCTGCTTGATAAACGAGCCCCATTCCATCTCTTAATAATGAGGAGAGAAACAAGAAAAGTTGACACTTAGTTTAATTTATTTTCTCAACTTGCCTGGTCATATTTCTTTCTGCCTTGCAGAGCTGGCTGGGGCTGTGGGAATTACAAGTGGCTGGCGCAGGCGAGGCACGGATCGGTGCGAATCGACGTGGGTCTCCTTTATTCCCACACACCACTTAATCGGGGGGGGGGGGGGACTTGGAGAGCCAGCTCGCACCTGCGCCTCTCCAGCCACCTTTGGGGGCTGGGGGGAGTCGGGGACAGGGAGGGGAGCGATCTCAGGTGCGTGGGGAATCAGATAACAGAAATGACACTATCAGATTTCCAATCTAGTGTGGAGGAACTGCTCAAGACTGAATTCCCTAAATTAATATTAAGCTACATTGGCAGCATGTGCCAGAGGGGAGCCAATTTCTCAACTGGAAAGGTGCTTCTCTTTCCTGTGCAGCCCAGGGATGCTCTGGCCAACATCACCTGACCTTGAAACATGAGCACCAACCTTCTAAAAAGTCAGATGCCCACCGTGAATCAGCAAGCGTTTCATTAAGGCTTTAGTTACACGTAATTTTTTCACGTGGCCATCATAACCTCAGGACCACTTATGGAGGTTAGACCATAAATCCAGTTGGGGTGAAAGTGGAGTGTGCACCTAAACCGGTGTTTCTCGGCATGGTCGGTCCCTCCCAATTCTCTGTTTAAAATGCAGTTCCCTAGGCCCTGCCTGCCTCCTAACGTGGGCTCTGTGGACGTGACCCAGGAATGTGCACTTTCACCAGCTCTCTGGTGATTCTGATGCCCACCGAGGTCTGGCTCTGCTCCATGTTTCCCAATTCAGGACAAGCAGAGTAGAGGTTATCAGGTACAAAAGGAATCCAGAACATTCCACAAGAAGGGGGAAACTAAAGCTGTTTTAAGAAGCCTCTAATGTCCCTTTATGGAAAGCTGGACCTCTCAGTCCCACAGGCCACCTTCACCCAAGGCAGGGGGAGATTGGGGGATGGGGTGGGCAAAGATGACGCTTCTCTCTTGCAGGCTCAGGGAAAGACTGGAAACCAGTTCATACTCAAGTGTAAACGACTGATTTTGTTTCTGCTCCCAGAGGTATTCGTGGTTTACCTGCATCAGATCCTTATGCAAAAGCAATTCAGTTTCACTGTAGAATTCTAAACAGTTATTCAGGAGGTCGGAGGGTTGGTTGTTTTTTTGTTTGTTTGTTTTTTTACTGATGGGAGGCACCTTCAGATCTGTGAAATCAGATGAGTGCAGAGAGAGCTCTACAACGGGGTGGGGGTTCTGAAAAACCCACCCAGGAAGGAAGAGAGGGAAGACAGAAAGGAAAAAAAGAGAGAAAGGAAGGGAGGGAAAGTGACTCAGAGAGGGGTGGGTGGATGGGGAGAGAGAAAGACCTCCAACCACCCTCAACTATTTTTCTAAGAGAGAAATCTGCTGTGAATACTGATCGTGTGATTTGAAAGCGCCGGTGGCTGCAAGGAAAAGGCTGTCTCATCCCAGACTCTTGTTAACTGAGGGGGAAAAAGCACCTGTGATCCAGGCCAGACAACCCCAACCTCATTTCATTCCGAGCCCGCTCCGTAGCAGTGATTCTGTGAATGACACTTGTCAGGGCAGCAGATTAGTTCACAAACCTATTTTTTTGTGCATGGTGTTCCATCTTGGTCGGGAAAATAGTCAGTTCTTGGCGAGAGAGACACATATTACTGCTGTTAAGTGCCAATATAAACTCTGGGACGCGGTGGTAAATTCACCAAATTAAATCGCTAGACAACTGGCTCGGATCAGGACCCCGGCAGAAGGTGCCAGGGCTGCGGCGCTCGCCCAGCGGGGCGGAGGAGGCTGAGGTCGTGCGTGCAGCTGGAGCAAGGGCACGAGGACGCGCTTCCTCCGTGTCGGCTCCGGAAACCAGAGCCCGGGCGGCTTCGGCAGGCTCGCTGGCAGGAGCGTGTCCTTTAAGGCTTCTGAATCCCGGGGCTTTCTGAGCTCAGGGGAGATAGGGCGCCAGCTGGTAGCTGTACTCTGCAGGGGTGGGCATTTGGGCTGGTACCCCCAGGCTCTCCTCCGGAGAGTGGGTTTCAAACCTGTCACCTTTTCTGACACTCGCCCTCCGGCCCCACCCACGAAGTGAGCATCCTGTAAGGTAAGAGCAAGTTTCCATCTACCTCAACGTCCCTGCTGAGGTGAGGTTTTAAAATCAGGCCTGGACTTGAGCCAGCAATGACTGGCTGTGTGACTCTGAGCAAGTTACTGAACCACTCTGACCTTCAGTATCCTCCTCTATGGGGCAGAAATAACAAAGTTGACCTCACCAGACAGGAAGATGGCTTGCAATCACTCGTGGGGGGTTAGCTACCCTCTCCCACCAATCAAGTGAGCCTCTATGGCTTCTCCCCTACCCCAACCTCCAGGTCTACGCACGCTTACCTTGCCCTCTGCCTGAGCCTCACTTAGGAAAACTGATTTGACATGTGTCAAAGCCACTCCATGGGGCTTTACCAGCTATCACAGGGGACAAGATTCAGGGCAGGAAGAGGTAAAATAAGTCCATGGTAAATTCCCAGGCAGTCTTATTACTTAAAAAGACCCTTCTGTGCTCTGTTTTGGTAAAAACAAAAATCATGTGCTGATCCTGAGTGCCAGGCCCTGCGCTGGCCAGGCAGGTGTGGCCACGTGGCCCTCACCCTCACCACTGACGCACGGCCGGTGCCTCGGCGTTTGCTGGGGGGCCCTGAACCCGTAGTCTGGTCGCTGACGGAAAAGCCACGGGCCCCTGTTCTTGAGGGGGTTCCCCGGGATCCTCTGAAGAGGGAAATGAAGGAGACAGAGGGAAACTGAGAGGGGAAGGTGGGGAAGACACAGACAAAACCTGCTCCGCAGAGCAGAGTGGGAAGCAGCCCTGCGCCCTACTCACCCCCGTATGGAGAGGGGACCCCTCAGAGAAACCACGGCTCGCCAGCCGTCAGCTCGAGACGCCCACCTGCCTTCCCTCTAACAAGTTCTCGGGGAACAGTTACGGCCTCAGATAAGGTTCCAAAACTCCATCAAAAAACCACTGCTTGGAAGCAGGCTTTCAACACTGCCACAAATTATATGACTTTTATTATGAGGTATGGTTTCAGAATAGTCCCAGCTGACAGGGCCCTGGCCGGACGCCCGCCGCGCCCGCCACCCCTCCTGCGCTCCCTGCAGAGGGTGGGCTCTGGCCGCACCTCCGTGACTCCAGCCCCGCTGAGCTGGGGGGGAAGGGGCAGAGGCGGGGGGGGGGGGGGGGGGCTGCCCATCACAGGGCCTCCGCAGGAGACACAGGCTTCTTCACCATGGGAGGGTGGCTGTTTTACTTTGTTCTTCTGGGCTGTTAAAGGAACTGCGCTTAACATCTGGAGGCCAGATCTCTCCGAGAGGCTGAGACCAGCAGCCCAGGCAGCCCGGTGGGGGCGGCGGCTCCCCAGACCATGTCCTGGGGGGGGGGGGGCAGGAAGAGGGTGGAGAAGCAGGGGCGGGCCGGGCAGCGCAGTCCACACGGGGTGTTTCAGCCACCTGTGAACTTACTGGAGATGCAGAGTCTCAGGCCCCACCCGGGACCTCCTGAACCTGAATAAAATTTTTAACAAATTCCCCAGGTGATTTTTATGCCAATTAAAATGTAAGCAGCATGGGTCTGAAACAGCGATTCTCAACAGCGATTCTTCCATCAGAGTCACTTAGGACAAAGTTTTAAAATACTGATGCCTACGCCCCACCCTCGGGATTGAGTGAGGTCTGAGGTAGCACCCCAGCACCTACATGTTTTAAAATCTCCCCAGGTGGTTCAGACGAACAGTTAGGGTTAAGGAACATTGGGAAAAGGAAAAGAGTTTCGCTTCTAATTTTTATTTTTCATCTACAATAATTTCAGCTTCACTAATATTTAATACAGGGACTGAAAGGTCCTAGTGCCCTCCCATGACCATATGTCAGACGGACCCTTGTCTTAGAGAGTATTTTATAGACCCCCGAAGGAAAAAAGGAAATGCTGCGATGGGGGTGCAGAGGGGCACCACCTTTATGCACCTGCTGCACGCATGGCTGGTATCTAGTGCTGTTTACCTGTGACCAGTAAGTCAGTGCACAGCTGATGTGACCCGGCTTTAATTACAGGAACCCGCACACACCGGGCGCTGCAAAGAAAGCCTCGACTGCAGGTGATACTCATATAAGCACATGCCACTATCAGAAAATGGTAAGGTGACCATTTGCTCTTAGGAAGCCTCCTCCAGCCAAACACGCCTCCAAAATGTGTTCTGATCAGATGGGGCAAATGGCAGTCACATAAGTGAGAAAGAACCCACTTTCCTGCAGGAACCTGTGCTGTAAAAGACACAAATGTTCCAACAATATTTCTTTTTTTGTTTGTTTTGTTTTGTTAACCCTCACTCAAGGGTATTTTTTCCGTTGACTTTTAGAGAAAGTGGAAGGGAGGAGGAGGGGGGGAGAGAGAGAAACATTGATGTGAGAGAGAGACTTCAATCGGTTGCCTCCTGCATGAGCCCCAACTGGAATGGGAGATGGACTCTGCAACCCAGATACATGCCCTTGACTTGCAATTGGACCCGAGCCCCTTGGGTGCACAGGCCAACTCTCTAACCACTGAGCAACACCAGCCAGGGCCTGAAAATATTTCTATTGTTCTGTGATTTTGTTGTTAAAACCGATATAACTGGGTTATCTACAAAAGCTCTCATATCTGCATATTTTTAAAACTTGGAAACAGAACTATGAAACTCAATTTTTAAAAATGAACATTTCAGTGGATTTTGAACCCATTTGTTAAACATATAAAAATGCAACACTTGATTAGTTTGCATGAAGAACTGATTGACATCAGGAAACATGGAAATTTAACAAGCCGAATATCAACAGAATCCTTTGCATAATTGGAGAGTGGGACTGAAAAATTGGTCTCCTGATTCAGCCAGCACAGTGACTGTGCCTCCTTCACTGAGCTCCCTGTATCCTGGAGGCATAGTTTTCACTAGACAGGCACTGAAGCCAAGGATCAAAATAAGCCAGACTGAAAATCCAAACTTTAGAGCTGGACCACAAAGGGTCAAATAAGGATTTTTTTTTTTTAAAGAAGCATATTCAATCACATTTCTCTCATTAAAAATATTAATTATTAACAAAATTCTAAACATGGCTTATTTTAAAAGTATCCTACCCAGCTGTATTTCTGTTTATCCAGGTTTTATAATAAACATGACATATTAGCATAGTGTATATGCAGAGAAACTGAAAATTAGACGAGGTACATTGGGGAGGTGCTCTTTTTCCCCCCTGCATAATTAGAAAGTTTTGGAGATTCTTGCCCCTGCACCCTACACATTAATGGCAGTGATACTTGAACTCTCCTCAACACATTTTTCATAGCATTGTATCATCATTAAAATTTTATTCTATTAGCATTCTGAATTCAACCCACTAAGTACATAATTGCTAAAACATGTGTTAAGCGACGACTTATGAAATGCTGGTTTTATAGTATTGTTAATTAACAGAAAAGTAGGATTAATACATTCACAGATCATTAGAAGCATTCGGTTCAATTTCACCAGCTCTTTGGCGACCACCCTGGTGGTCGGTGGGCAACCCTGAAAATTTCCAGCAAGGGCAGACGTGCTCTTGTGGCTCACCCTCTGCAGCAGGTCCCATGAGCACGTCTAAGAGGAACTCAAGGTCTGTTCTGCTCAAAGGGAATTATTCTAAGATCTGACGTCACTCGGGGCAGCCTATTTAGAAGGGCAGACGTGGAAGGGTTTGGGTGGAAGAGAAAGAGCAGAACGTTCTTTTAAGTCAGAGCAGTGGGACTCCATGGACCCCTGGGAAGGTTCGAGTCTTGACCGGAGGATGTGGCTGAAACCCCGGCTGTGTGATGCGGGGCAGGCCATTAACCTCCCTGACCCTGTGCCTGCACCTGAAAACATGAATAAAGATGCCCACCTCCCAGGGCTGGCAAGAGGATGAAATGAGAAAATGCACGCTTGTGTTATCACCCCTGCACAAGTCTGTAGTTTTTATATAAGGATTTTGTACCTAATATTGCTTGGAACAAGTGGGCTGCCAGCTGAGACTTGAAAATAATTTCAATATCAATAGTCTGGCTGTAGTGGGATGGGCTCCAGCGGGGTCTGTCCTGAGGTGTCAAAGCCAAGCAATTTGGAAGTGAACTTGGACTCACCTCGCTGTCATCTCCAAAGGAAATCAGGTCACACGATCCCTAGGCCAGAGGGGTTTATTCAAATCTCTGCCCACCCTGTCCTGGGAATTACAGAGGTATCCAGGCATGAAATGGACTAAATGTCTTCTCGTTTCTCAGCCATCCAATGCTTTAGCGGGCCCAATGGTGGTAGTCCCAATTCTTCATGCTTAATGATGAAACGGCCTGCCTGGCTGGGCGGCACGGGAGACCAGCTCTGGAAGCCAGGACTGAGGAGCCAGGGCAGACACGGGGGGTGTAGCAAGGGGGCAAGCAAGGATATGCTTGGGGTTTCCTGGAAGCTGGGGGTCAAGGCAAGTCCTGAAGTCAGAAGCCAGGGGTCAAGGTGAAGCCCCGGTCAGAAATACGAGAGCAGTCAGGAAAAGCCAACAGGGTCTGCCTCAGCCTTCATCAGTAGACTTCAGCTGGGGGAGCAGCTCTCCCAGAGGGAGATGAGGGCAGGACCGAGGCAAACTGCTAGGGTGGTGATGAATGAGTCACCTAACTGGAGTCAGGATACAAAAATCAAAGCTAAGGGAAAAGCAACAAAATCATAAATGCAGAACAGCCTCTGCCAGGCCCAAGTGGGAAGAGAGAGAAATCACCTAGTTGCATTTTTTTTTCTGGAACATTCTTTCAAGGACCTAGCTGCTTCATAAATGAAAGGTTTCCTGTGGTGAGGCCTTTGGACGTGTGGGTTATTATTTGTGGGTTGAGCGTCTGGGCTTTGGGTTCAGACATGGCCTATAATATAATTCCAATTCCACAATTGACCGGCCATGTGATGTCTCTCTGCACCTCAGTTTTCTCATCCATAAAATGGGGATAACATTTTAGGATTGTGGAGCATTTAAAACAAGACAATGCACATGAAGCTCAGCACAGTTCCTAGCCCCAACCTGACGCTGAATCATTTGAGCCCCTCTGGAGATCTGGTTTTCTTACTTAGTCTGAAGTGCTCTATTGAGGTAATTATTTGACCCTGTTGGACGCAGGCTCCAGAAAGAGGAGGCACAGGGTTCTCATGCTTTGAGCATCACCTTTCCCACTGACCAAATGGGGGCAAAGAGAGCTGAAAGTAGCTGGGACATGACGCCCTCTAGGGGAGAAGGGTCCTCAGGATGGCGAGGCCTGACACCTGCCCAGAACAGTGGACACACCACAGGGCACACCTCAGTCCAGGTAAGAAGGCCAGGCCTGGGTCTCTACTAGGCGCCACCACCCCCTCCTGCTGTCAGACTCAAAGCCCAGTGTCTCCCAGTTCCCCAGAGATGGTGAGCAGGAGACTGTGCAGCGTCTCCCCAACCTGGGAATCACTGCACACAGACAGCCGTGTTGTGACCATTCCGCCGCTTGGCTGCAGAGACCCGTAACTTCAATTTATTTGTGTCTGGGGCCTTCAAGGACCTCAGCTGTCATCCCTTCCTTGGTTTATTACCAAATTTCTAAAATATTACATTCTTTATTATATCCAAATTCACTTTATTGCACTTGACAATACAGATAATCACATACCATATGCTCTAATGTTTTGAAACCAATGCATGCTGACAGCGGTTTTTATTCATGATGCATAATTCTGTCCCGAGCTCACAACGAGCTCTCGGAGCACCCAGCCTCGTGTTAAGACTTTTGCCTAATAACAGATTAACAATGCAGCAAGTTTCCGAGATGCAATCCGTCCCCTGCCATTCTCTATTTACAACGGGCAAAATGTACCTGCGCTGAAAAGATGGATTTATCGAAGAGAAGGGGAAAAAAACCCCTGCCACCACCCACCCACCATTCCCAGAGGGTTTATAATGATGTGTTATTGTTCCACGCTTATGAAACTTGATATTGAAAAGAGGGATTGGTCTTGTGCCAAGAAGCAAGGCAACTAATCACACCAGCCCACACTGCTGGCCCCTGAGAGCTGGAAGCACAAAACGCCCAAAGCTCTCATTAGGAGTCTCTCTTGTTTTGACTCTTGTTTTGCTACAAGCAAATATTTGTCACTCACCTACCTTGGTGAGACCCTCCCTCTCTCTCTCGTCCCCTGTCCTTATCCCCTGGGCATCCCTTCTGTTCCCAATTAGCCTCAAGCTTTCCTGGCAAAATGAACACAGCTGGGAATGAGTGCCACCCCCAGCGTCCTGGCACCTCTCGGGCAGAATGGCCAGGCCCGCTGGAGCCGCCTGCGCAGCTCCTTGGGCAGAGCTCCGCGCCCCACGGTGGCTGAAGCAAAGGGTGGATAATTCGAGGATGATCCTCCGGCTTTGCCGAGGGGTCCGGAACAAACAATGCCATTTCACGCGTCCCCTAACTAAGAGCTTTCATTTGCTTCGGAGAGGCCCTCATACAACTGTAAACCCATTAGGTCCTGTCAGACGTTGTGGGGAAGAGCTTGGGCTGTCACCAGCAGAGAATCCACTCAGATTTATAGATCCTTAAAGCTTTAATATATAGATATCCGTCTTCCCCCTGCAGACAGACGGGGGGGGACCAGGGGAGCGGTGGAGGAGGGAGGAACAGCCCACAGCTCGGCAGCCGGCAGACTGGAGTTTTGCAATCATTTTCCCGGATAATGGGATTTCTCAGCCGGGGGAGGAAGGGGAGCGAGGAAGGAAAGCCAGGCCTGACTTTGCCGAACTCTTGGCTATTTTTCCAAAGCTTTGCTGGGGAGTAGCTGGGGGTGGGGGGAGAGGTTACATGGTCAGCAGTGCCTCTGGAGTACCCAGCGACCGAGAAAGGGGCTGGAGTCGGATGGGGCAGAAGCACAGCCACCCGCGTGAGGCCTCACACTCCCAGGAAGTGCTGTGCTCTCCGAGCAGCTCAAGTTACGACTCTTTCTCATAAACAAAACCGACGCTCCCTGTGGGCTGACATCACGACTCCAAGAACGGCTTTTTCTTTATTTCTCAATCATGGTTAGCAGGCCGGGCTCCTCCTCCCATCTCACAGGATTTAAGCTGCCTCTTGCTTACGCTTTGTTTTGTTTTCTACCCTTGCCTGTCTACCAGGCGTCAAGCATGGAAGCAACTAGCCAGTCATTAAATGCTGTCTACTCGCCAGGCCAGAGTTGAAGGGCACAACTTCGTAAGAAGCCTCCTGAGACACTACTAAGTGGTCCCTCTGGGTTTGGAAATGAGATGGTTTGGGCACTTCACAGTTTAGCAAGACCCGCTTGTGATGTGCATGGTGATCGGACACTGGTCCCCGGTCCCCTCACGCCCCATGGATTCTCTTCTGTGTTCGAATACGGTCTCCCATGAATGAGCTGCCTCGGAGGGGACAGCACAGGCCGGGCAGGGCAGGAACCTACTCCTGCTGGGATTCTTTTTTGAAACTAAATGCAGCGTTTCTGTGTCTTTGAAGGCTGGGAGGGAGGTCCACCCTGCTCATCTCTATGACTGTTAAGCCAAAAGCTCCGCTATACTTGGCAGAAGACAGAAGGCAGGAGCTCAGAGAGAGGCCCTTGTCCCATCCAGTGTCATCCATTACTGTAGTGCCTAGAACCCGGGGTCCTACACAATGTACCCAGTCTTTCCCTCCAGGATAGCCACCTCCCAGGACAGGCTGAGATGCCACTGGAGGCTCCGTAGGGGGCAAATGACCCAGAACGGCGTTCTTCACCTGGGACCTGGGGACTGGTCCAGCCCAGAGCCAGCCCTTCCTCACGCCCCATCCGTCTGAAGGAGGACATCCCTATCCCACGACCGTGCTGCAGACTCACGAGGGCCTTGCCTCCTGGTTCTTCATCCTGGTTTTCTGCCAGCCAGGAGGTATCATGGACCCACTTATTCTATTTCATTGGCTTGTAAAGGGACATAACAAAACCATGATGGGGAAAGAAGCTGGCAGTGGCGGAGGCTCAGCACAGGCTGGGGAGGTGCCAGGAGTTAAGTTATGGGCCACTCGCTCGTTCTATGGACCAGCGGCACTGCTGGGCCAGGAGGCCCGAGATGAGGGCTGGGGAAGCACCGGTGGGCAGCACAGAGCTACCTCCTGACTTATTTCCCTCCAGGATGAGCCATGACTCCCACCTGCCTGCTGCTTTTTGTTGGGTCCTTGTCATTCTCATCACAACCGCCATTTATCTGGTACACAGGTCTTACCGGACCCTTTCATGTACATTACCTCTAATCCTTCCAACCTGCCCTGGAGGCAGGCAATGTTATCCCAATTTGATAAATAAGGAATCTGGTACTCAGTGAAGTCACTTGCCATGGCCTCTCTTCACAAGAAGCTCAGCTGGGATACAAGCCCAGTTCCGTCCGTCCCTAAAGCCTGGCTTTGCTCTCCATCAGCCCCTGGAGGGGCAACCAGAATAAATGGCAGGTCTGGCGCTCACACAGCCCTGGATAAGCTACACACAGCAGAGGCCAAATGACTGCTCAGCTACCCTTGCTGACAAGTGCGGCGGCCTGGGGTGCTCTGAGGGTCTGCAGCCAGGGAGACTGACCCCTGGCCCCACCCTTACAGGCGGTATCACCTTGGGCAACTCCTGCGACCTCTACAGGCTCAGCTTCCTCACCGAGACCTGAGATTTCAGTCTGCATTGTTCACTGCCGAATTCCCTGTGCCTCAAACTTGCGCTTCATGAAATTTGTCAAATAAATGAATTTGAAAAATGAAAATCCAGGTAACATTCCCCTTACCTATCTTATTAATGAGATAATACAGAATACTTTGCACAGAGCATGGCACATACCCAGGGATCAATGAGCAGTTATTATGAACACTATCATTAGATACTTTTATTATAATAATACTACGATTGCCTCACAAGGTTATGACAAGGATCAATGCATCTGTGTACAAATGTAAGCAGTACTTTTACAATAACTAGTAACCACCTCTGAACAGTAAGGGCAGACACTGTCAGTGGCCAGGTTAGTACAGCTGAGGCCAGCCCGGAGGCGCCAGGAGGCTGCTGGCATCTCCACAGGGCGTGTGCATCCAGGGCCAAGGAGGGGCAGCTCCTGCCCAAGCTCTGTCCCGGGTCACTGTGCCCATCTGGGATGCTCGGGCTGAGCTGGGCATGTCCACACTGGCACGTTAATTCTGGTGAGAAGGCTCCTGCTCCCACTGCACAGGTCACCAAATGCCCATATATTACAGCCACCTCAGCCAGCTCTCTGCTCAGCTTAGTTAAAAATAGAGTTTACAACAGAAACCTAAATCCAGACGCCTCTAAATTGGGGTGGCAGGGGAGCAGGTGCTGCCCAGTGTGGCGCCGTGCTGACGTGCAAGGGGTGGCAGACTCAGGCAGAAACACCAGCTCTGGGGCAAGGAGGGCGCTCTGCTCAGAGGGCACTGCATCCCCGCCCAAGTGCCAGCCCCTCTGACTCAGGCAATATTGGATCAGCACCTGCCTAAGTACCAGGAGGGACCCGAGGCTGACTCAGCCGTGCTTCAAGGTGACAGAATGGGCCCAGACAGGCAGCAGGGAGAAACTCTAATTCAGGACAGACTTCCTTAAGGCAAAAGGTCAACAGATTGGTCTTTTAAAAAGCAGCTCCTCAGAAGCTAGAGTTTTGAGAGTGGGCCTCCCCGAAACTGGTAGCCAGCCTTGGGCCCTGGAGCTCTGCAAAGTCCTCCGATCCTGGAGGCTTCTATGGCAAGTCCTCACTCTTTTCCAGGTTGCCGGTGCCAAATACCATCTTGCTTAGTAAACCCAACATTTCCGGAACAGGGTGAAGCTCAAAATAATTCTCACAGCTAAGACTAGCTGGGACTTAAACAGTTTTGCTGATTAAACCTCTGGATCTTTATCCAAACCTGTGACATTCCTCCTCAGTGATGCCCAGTCCCTTCCTGCTTCCCGGCAAGCCCAGGCCTGAGGGCCCGGTTGTGCCGTGCACACCTACTACGGTCACCTGCCCTTCACTGGCTATAAGCCCCTGGCTTACTCTGTGGGATAGCCAGTCAGCTGTGCAGCTCCCCCGCCACACCCACCAAAGCAGAGCACCCGTTAGTTTTCCTGATTGCACAGCACCCTTCTTTGGGAGTCTGGAAAGCAGGGCAGTGGAGGAGGAGCTGAGGTGACACAGAAGAAAACGGACCCTTGCAGAGAGAGGACTTGGGACCCTCTCTTGGTTTTGAGGGCAAGAGGCACATGGTCAGCTGTAGAAGGTACTGACCTTTCTGCCTGGCTAGAAGCAGAAAGAAAAAGAACCCTGAGTGTCTGGGTTCACTCTTGATGTGCCATTATTATAATTACTGTTATTATCTTACCACTGTCTTATCAGAACCATTGCCATCGGTTATTTCACTTTATCCTCACACTCATCCAATGAAGGATCTCAAAAGGGATTATTATTCTCATGTGAACCCAAAAGGAAACTGAGGCACAGACAGGGTGAGCCCTGACATTGGCCACACTGTGAAGCAAATAAGGGCAAGAGGGGGCATCCCCGGTCTTGCTGGACAGATATCCATCGTCCAGGAGCATCTGAGGTAAAGGCAAGGTCAGAAACAGGCTGCCGGGCCCTGGATGGCAGGGGGCCACATGCCCTCAGCCCTGCATCCCCTCTGACAGTGTCGCTGTCAGGCCGCTCAGCCTGTGATTCCAGGGAGACGGCTTAACAAGCCACAAAAGCTGGTGGTGGATTGACTCTCCTATTCCCGGGGGCAGCCCGTCCCTCCTCCTTGCTGATGGTGACAGGCAGTGAGAGGTTAGTGGCAGGCTTCCTGCCGCTGGTTCCTCGGAGCTAAATGATAAAATGATGTCAGGACTGGGAGAAGGCTCGAGTCCTAGTTACAGCCGCCACCGTTCCAGGAATGAAATGCTGTTCAACATCCTGCCCGTCTGCTCGAACGCTGGGAGCTCAACCCAATACATCAAGGAGGCGGCCAATTACAGCTGACTGCGCACCCCGGACCCGGTTGCCACGAGCCAGAGAGGGCCGGCTGCCGGCCGCGGCAGGTGAAAGGTCCCGGACCCACCCTGTGGCTCGCACTTCACTCTGATCTGCAGGGGAGAGGCAATAATTGCTGCCCTGCCCGCCAGTCCCCTGCCGGTCCCAGAAGTCCCCAGGGAGGAGAGCTAAGCCAGACAAGTTTTACCCACCTGCCCATCAGGCTAGGCTGTGGGAGCCTCCACTATATGTAGAGTTTGCATCCCAGGCTGCCCAACTCTGGTAACCTGGACACACCCATGTGAGCAAAAGTACTGGGGACTATGCTTGGTTCCCCCTTAGAAATAGATTGTTTTTGGCTGTTTTCTTGATAATCATTCTGAACAAGCATTATGGCCTCATCACTAAGAGCATAAAAATCTATGCCCAACTCAACGGCATCTCCAGGACCCAAGACAGGGAGGAAGGGAAGGGGCTGCAAAGAGGCCTGACTTGGGTCCCCAGCACTGTCCACTTTACCAGGTGGCAGGGGTAGTGATGGCTCCCGTGCTGCCTGCAAAACCTTGGAGATTCCAGAAATAACTGAGGCACAGACTTAGAGCCCATCGTAACTACTCCCCCAGGGAGAACTGCTGGTCACAGTCTGGAGAATTTCTCTCCTTCCACAGATACTGCTTTGAGTCTCAGCCCAGGCCGCATATCCCAGTCACCCGGAGCTTTAAAAATCCCCAAGTGCGGGCCCCGCCCTCAGACACTGATTTACTGGGTCCAAGGCGGGGCCTGGAAATTGATATGCTCTGAGAGCTCACCAGCTGATTCTAATTCTAACGTGATTTACAGCGCATACACATTTTATAGCTTTTCTCATGCAATATTATGTCATCAGCATTTCCACATGTCACTTAAAAACTCCCTGTAAACATCACTTTAATGGATGTGTGATAATCCATCACACGAGCGTCCCGTAATTTCCTTTCAGTTTGCTCACACAGTTGGTGTTCCGAGTGCGTGTTGGCAAATGGCTGGGTCCAGACTGAAGCCTCCCCCCAATTCCCAAGGCAGGCCCACTGCACACCCCTCCCCACCTGGCTTTTCAGAGAGAACCAGACTCCCAGAGGCTGGCAAGTCAGCCTGGCTGATGGCACATCTGCTCAGGGCCTCGGGGCCTGGCCTCCTGCACTGCCATCGTGGGGTCCTGGACTGCACCCAGGATTCTTTACAAGCTGGGTAACCTGACTGTCTCTGTCAGGTCATCTTGGTTCCAGGGGAAGCTACACCAGGAGACCCTGAATGAAGGTGTGTGTGGCACGGAGCTCCCACAGGCTCATTGGTTTAGGACAGTCACCGCCTTGAAGCATTTTGAATCTTTTCATTTAAGACCAGAAATTTGGGCAGGATCTGATTGATTCAACACCTGTTTCTCTGGCTGCTTCTTCCTCCAAGCATCTTGAAAAACCCACATCTCTCCAGAAATAGGTGTCTTCTTGGCCCAGGTGTAGAAGAAGCCTTGTGTTGGTGCCTCAGGCTCAGTCCTGGGCAAGGAGAGGGCCACTTCAGAGCATACCATGGCTCCTCTCATAGCCAGAATGCCAGGTTTCCGAGGATCCACCAGCAAGATGGCAGACCCCCAGACTCCGGGCTGGGGCAGGGATGCTCTCCAGCCTCCCCCTCCAGATGTTCCAGTAAGGAGCAAACACCTGGCAAGCAACCTGGGGCCCACTTCCAATTCCAAGCTACTAGTTCCCCAGCAGGGAACTCTCAGGCTAGGCCCCGCCGCTTCCCTCTCTGGGAACATCTGGCCAGTAGGTGATTAGAAGCACATGCTAACAGTTACTAACACGCTTTCCAGTGAAATCTAAGCTTGGTCCCAGGAGCCCTATCTTCCCTCCTTCTCTCTAATCCGCCGTCCTACCCCACTCACCTCCCCATCCCAGCTTTGCTGAGCTTTACTGCAAAACAGATGTTGCACCTGACCCAAGATCTCCCAGGCACGTGGCCAAAATTTTTTTAAAAAAGAAGCTACAACATGAAATAGTTTTCCCAAGTCCAAGACAGCTCAGTAAATTCTGTACACGCCCCCCCGCGCCCCCTTCAGCCTCCATTACCAGCCGGGCCCAGGTGTGCTCACTGCTAGCTCCCAACCTTTTTCTCTCACCAATAAACACCATCACAGCTCTGCAGCCTCCTGGAGGCCAGCCGTGGTGTAAAGCTTGTCGTTCCCACTCAGCAGGCATTACAATAACCAGGCCCCAGCTACTCCCCTTGGGATGAGAGTCTAGGTCAAGTTTAATGTGAAGGAATGTACTGAAAAGGCCCCTCCAGGAGTTTAATATCACTCACTTCCAGCAAACCAGTTTTAGTTCAAAGGCGTCTATGAAGAAAAAGTATCAACGGGGAAGAAGGGAGGTTAGAGGCTGCAGCTAGACGCTAACTGTTAGGAGTTGAGCCATTAAAAGCCGCTAAGAAAGTTCTAGAACCAGAATGATTGAACCCCCTCCTGCATAAGGCCCTTGGGCGCCTGCCTCCTATGGGCTTCATATCTTAAAGGCAAGGGAAACTTCACTATTGACAGGGGCAAGGTTTGGGGGCCAGGAAAAGTCCTCCTGAACCTACACACCCATTGAATTATCCCAACCTTGGGTCACTGTCTTGTATCCTGTACCCACATTTATAGATCATCCTGACTTAACCTCTAAAGTCCAACAGAATAGAAACATGATTAAATAATGACGGGAGAAATCTGAAGCACGTATTGTCCCATCCAGTGACCCTCTGGAATAGGGCTCCTCCTCCTGGAATAGGGCTGGGGGTGGGGTAAGGGGATCATGGCAACAGAAACTCTTCTCTTACCCAGAGCAGGGCCCTCCATGGCTCTCTGCACCCAGCCCCCCATCCAGGTCCCCTGCCTTTATTTCAGTTTGTCTTCCCAGCACAGAAACATTGGAGGAACACAGGCTTTGGAGGCAGGTCTAACTGAGATCGCAATCTCAGAGCCAGACTCACAGGAGAGCTATCGCATCTCGTGGTGCCCGAGCACCCTTATCTGTAAAACCGGGATGGTAATACTTCTTCTAAAGGGTCACCGGGAAGACTCGGGAAAGGTATTTATCGTAACGCTGGGCATACAGCAGAGGGACGAGTTCATCCCACCCTTTCCTGGTCACGGGCGGCGGCTCGTCCCCAAGGCCCTGGCTTCATCCCCGGGAAAGGCGCTGGCTTCCCAGGGGCTCAGCAAGCTGCGCACGGAGCCCTGTGGCCCTGGCATCTCCGCGGCACAGCCCCGGCGCGCGAGGCGCGCACGGCCCGCTCGTGGGAGGGGACTGGCTGGCGGGCGCTGGTTAACCACCGGTTAAGGCAGCTGCGCTTTACAGTAACCCAGCATGGACAATATTATGAATGACACTCGCAAGCTGCCAGCCCAGGGACTCATTACAGTCAAGGTACAACACGGCAGCCTGCCAAGCCCCCGGCTTTCACACTCGCTATGCCAGAACATCCACACACAATTTAATTGCATTATAATTTCAAAAGTGCTTTTCAAACTGGAAAAAGGCATTCACTGATTAACCAGCGAAGAGCAAAATTGTTTATGAAATTGAATACAAAAAGCTACAGAAATGTAATTGGGTCGTTCTAGCACCTAATTTTCAAGCCATTTTCCCCACTTATTTAATCACGAGATACAAAAGGAGCGACTGAATTGACTTCATACTAATTAGATTACACCCCGCGATACTCCGGGCCTATATTCCGACTGGTTGATAGCAGTGTTTTAAGCGAGGACAAAAATGTCCCCGCAGCTTGGCAGGACGGGACGGATGGTTCTGAACAGGCCCTTCTGCCCGTCCGTTCATAATAAGCATTTGTTCCCCAGGCCTCGCAAGCTCCCTGCTACGTGTAAGTGTCTTGGAGAAACATCAGCCTCCGGGGCATCGACAGGAAGAATCCCTGGGCCCTTTTCCAAGGCCTCCTGGAAGAATGGGTTTGAGCATGCCCCTTCCATTAAATCCTGCCACCTCCCAGGGGGGCGCAGCTGCCTGGAGGCAGGCAGAGAGAGCCACGCGGCTCTCCTGATGGGCAGCTCGCAGCCCTGGCTGTGCAGCTGAACGCTTTTCCCTTCGTTGCTTCCTCAACTGAAGCCGGCCCCACCCGCCAGCTGCCAGCCTCGAGGACAGGCTGGCTCCCCTGAGGCCTTTCCTCGCTGCTGCCCTGAGCTTTGCGAGCAGAGCCACATCCTCACTCCCTTGGTACTGAGCGAGTCAAACCATTTCCTTTTGGAAAGCAGTGCGGGGCTGCATTTCCGACGTGTGCTGCCCTCGGAAAACCAGGCGCGGGAAAGGAGGGAAACCTGCACCGGTGAACACAGTGGCTGCCCTGCTGGTCGCCCCAGGCCCTGATGTCTGACTCCCCGTGTACAGCGCTCCCACACACCTCTCTGGAGACCTCCTTCTCTTGATAGATGGTACAGCCTTCTCATGGCTTTTTAAGCTCGTTTTAAATTTTATTAGGAGCAACATAATTTATTATATAATCAAATGTAAAACGTACATTATCAAGATATCTCAGCACTTCACAGACCATTTAATCAAGATATCTGGGGCCCTGCCAAGAGGAATTAACTTACGCAAAGCCTTGAGTACGTATTACTCTGCCGTCTTAGTTTCCACGTGGGAGGCAGGTCTTGCTCCCTGGGAAGGAGAGCTCTTCCCGAAAGGACCGAGCTATACACAGCTCTGGGTGTGAAGGTCTCTGTGCCACTTGTAACTTCTCCAAACAAGGAGAACACCCAGAAGGCCGCTCCACCGCGAACCCTATCTGCCAACGTTAGCTCTTCACACCATCCTCGATTTCTTTCGTCTGTGAGGACGTCTCCGGGGATCTGCCCGACTGCCCCAGCATACGCAGGCAGCCAAAAGCTGAAAACAGGTTTTCACTTCTATTCGCTCGTCCTAAATTGCTACGCTCCCTGGGAAAGTGTACGGATGTGATTGAGGAGGCAACAGAGATATTTCATGACGACAGCCAATTTTCACCAAACCCAGGGAGCCTGAGAGAGAGGAGAGTGGCAAGAAGGGGACGTCAGCCTGAGACGCCTTCCCCTCCTCCGCTTTTGAAACTGAGGTAGACGCAGCCTCAGCTGCTCCTCAGAGCTGCTCAGGCTAAGCCATTCCGTCAGCAACAGTCCGCGGAGCCTGCCCAAGCGCCAGGCATGGTGCCGGTCCTGAGGGAATAATAAAACAGGTCCCTGTCTTCAGAGAGACCCCTGCCCTCAGCAGGAGAAGGACAGGCAAACACTCCAACACAGAACCGCCAAGGCTGCAGCAGTGTTGGGACAAAAGGAAAGTCAACAGCCTGTGAGATCACAGGAGGACTTCCAGGCACCAAAGGGTCAGAAGAGCATTCTAGATGAAGATAACAGCAAGTGCAGGGTCAGGCATCTAAGGACCCAGGGTCAAAGGATGGAAGCCAAAGCCCACCCAACCAATGACAAGACCACAGGGGTCACGCCACCTGTCACAGGTGACCCTCTAGGCCATCCTGGCCAATGACCACAAACACGTTAGCTCCTGGGCAATTCTTACTTAATAACTGCCCCGCGCCACCCCAGGCAACAGTGCCCCGTTCCAGTAAGAGGCCCAGAAAAACACAGCACAGGCCCTGCACAGGCCAGGAGGCCGGGCAGCCAGGGACACGGGGGCTTTGAGTCCTAAGCACAAAGATGGGTTGTACAGTGAGAAATATGCACAAGGGTCCTGGCCATAAAGACGTCCTATTCTTCGAGCTGCACTTGGGCAACATGACACGTGTTGGGGGAGGCGCCCAGGCCGGTTGTGGCGCAGGTGGGCTGTTCAGCGGAGCATGTACCGAGCCAGACAATGGGATCTTTGCAAACTCCTTAACCGCAGCATCTCTGGGGAGGGCGGCAGGCCTGGGGGCTAGGAAGTGGGGGAGGAAAGGAAAATGCAAAACCTCCATTTTAGAGATGGGGCCATCTGCACACAAAGACCTGTGTGTGTGTGTGTGTGTGTGTGTGTGTGTGTGTGTGTGTGTGCATCCACTAACATGCAGCTGTTACTGATCTGCCAAATTCTGGAAGCCCACAGTCCACATGAGGAAAGATGGAGACTATCAGATGTGGTGGAGCTTCATTCAGTGCCACACTATTTATGAAAGTCGGTGGTGCAGGTGGAGGAAAAGGCTCAGGAGCCCTGAGCTCACGTCCCGGCTTTGCTGCTGCTGGGCCTGGGATCTCGGGCAAGTGGCCCAACTGCTCTCAGCTTTTCCCATCTGTAAAAGGGGTTCTTGCCTCACAGGGCTGTGTGGAAGCCCGACCAGTCAATGTCTGTGATGTGCCCAGCATAGTGTAATGGTCCCCAAGTGACCTCAGAACTCAGATGTCACTAGACCACACAGCTCCTAGGACAGGATCTGTTTTTCGTAGTGCTGGGATGTCAAGGCACTTGGCATACAACAGGGGCTCAATCCACTGTTCGATGGATGGAAAACAAGAGGTGACATTGGTTGGATTTCCCATATACCAGGCTCTTACTGTATGCTTCCTCACTTAATCTATAGCCATCACCAACTGAAGTATCTGTATCCCCATTTTACAGATGAGGAAACGGGCTCAGAGAGGTTAAGCAGCTCATACAGATAGTAAGTGGAAAGAACCACTTTGGATCTGCCTCTAGTCCTGTTCGACTCTAACGTTGCCAATTCAGACGATGAATGAACCTATCCTTTCTGGCCATTCAGCTTCCTTACCTACAAAATGAGGGCACTGCCACCAGCTGGGGCCTAGGAGGGGAGGGTACCTTCCAGGCCTCTGTAATTCCAGTTAAACCTGCAGGCTGCCCCCTCCCCCCCGTAATGGGCCCAGGTAGTGAAGACCACTCGAGGTGACACAGGCTTCCACCTCCTGAGGCCCAGGCTGGGCATTCCTTACCTTTCTGTGCCCCCCACAGCTTCCTGCCTCACAGCACAGCCTCCTACCCAGAGACGGGCCCAAGAAGAGCAGAGGAGCGCCGGAGCACACAGTTCTTACTGCTCCTCTTTTGCAGCTTGGATAAAGGCCTAGTGGGGCCACGCGGAGGTGGGAGAGCGTCCGCGACCCACTGGTTGAAGCAGTTCATGTGGGATCTCCCAGAATCACTGCACAGAGATGGATGTGCAGGGGACGGACACAGCAGGACTGGAGAGCGAGAACAGAGACGTGCCGTCTGGGGCCTGTCCAGGCGACAGGCCTCAAGGAGCTGAGCATGGGCAAAGCAGATATATTGTGTTTTTAAATAAGGCAGCTGGGCGAGAGCATCAAATGCTTCACCCAACGCCCTGGCAGAGCCTCCTCCACAGCACCCAGCCCCACCCCTACTGGCATCTGTGTTTTTTTCTGGATAGTGGGGTCTTTGCATCATCGCTCAAAAATGGACAGTGGAGCAACCAGTGGTTTCCATACTCGACTCACTAGACATGCAGATCAGCCTGGGTGGGCAGGTTCTCATCGGGGGCCATTTGTGCCATCAGTGACGTAGGCCCCACAATGTCACCATCCTCACCCAGCAGGGCAGCAGCTCCTGCATGGCCCAGAGAGCAGTGGTGGGTTCTCCATCCCCTCATATCTTGGCTCCCCCCACACCACACTTCTACTGCCTCCTTCCCTGGTGCTCACCAAAAAGAACCCCACAACCCGTCACCTGACAGAGATCAGGTGACCAAAAACCAGCTGCAAGGTGCACTTGGGCCAGTGACACTCACCTCCTTTACTCAGCTTGGCCCAGGCCTGCTAAGAACTGTATAGACATTGCCATTGTCTGAACAACGCCTCTCAGAACCCTAGGAGGCGGGTGTGACTGTTACCCCATTTTGCAGAGGAAGAGATTGAGGCTCAGAGAGGTTACGTAACTTGCCTAAGGCTGCTCAGCGAGCATGTGATTAGATGCTGGGATTTCTGAACCTGGGCAGCCTGATGTCAGAGTCCTTGCTCTCCAGTTGCTCTTCTCCCCAAACACATCATTTGGAAGGTGTGGGAGGAAGCAGAACACACAGAAGGGTTTTGGACCCCATCCATGAAGCCGACCGTGTAAATCCCTGTAAATCCCCATGTCGTCTGGCACCAGTCCTCTGCCGCCCCTTCCAGGGTTTGGTGGAGGGGAGCAGAACACAAAAAGTCTCCCCCCAACCCCCAAAAATATTTTTAAAAAGCAAAAATCTCCCCCCACAGACTATTGAGAGAAGCCAGCTGGCAGGGTGAGTTAGGAAGATGTCATTACGCAATGAACCGCTTCCATGTACTGTAATAGCTTTTCACGTTTGCTACTGTATCGGGAGATACCAAACAGCAATTCTAAACTGCCTCCTCCACAGCCCATCTCGTCTTCCAGAATCACATGTGTTTCTACTTTAAAACCTGTTAACATGGTATGTTCAGAGCTCAAATCCAGATGGCCGGGGGCCCTCAGAAAACCCGGTTGGCATTTTGCACAACTGCTTTTATGACCCCGCCTTCTCGCCTTCCCAAGGACGGATTGTGGCCAAGGAGTCACATTGAAAAGGCGGACTGGCCCAGATCAGAGTCCCTGCTGCTGCTTTATGGAGCCTCTGCGGGGATGTGGGACAGTCTGGGGAGACGCTGACCACCGGTCACTGCAGCCAAACTCTCTCCAGTCACCCAGCTGCCTTGGCGAGTGGGCGGACACCAGCTGGCACCAAGCAGAAGCTGGAGGGGTGTTGCCTGAGGCGCAGGAGCGGGGACAGGACTGAATACTCTGGGCTGTAAGCTGTCGCCAGTGCAGCTGGTCCCACATGGTCCCTTCAGCGTCCCTCAGCCCAGGGCCCGCCTCATCAGTGGCCCTTGGATCTTACATATTTACCACCAGGGGCTGTGTGGCTATGGCTATGGGCAGGGAAGCCTGTGTTGCAATGGGGCCACCACAGGTCTGGATACATGAGTTGAGGGGAGGCCCCCTCGCTCTCGAGGGAGGAAGGGGTGGGACAGGAGAGGGGGGAAAGGGAACCAGTGAAAGTACATTGGGGCTGTCATCTTTTCCCCACCGTTCTTCCCACTTCCTTAGCCTTAACTTGCCCAGTGCTGTCCTCACATGGCTGGCTGGGAGTTTAGCCCGAACTTTCCCCCCATGGTAGGTGGAGCAAATGTCCCAGTTCTTAGTCCTGTTGATGATGTTCGTGCCTGTTTTGGACAGTAAGTATGTTCCTTCTGTGGTGCCACTGTGGACTGGGGACGAATGAAAACGGCGTCTGAGAGCCTGTGTGTTCTTGAGACAGGTAGCCCAAACCAAGAAGAGCCTGGAAGGTTCTGCCTCAGGAACTCCACACAAAGACCGGCCTCCAGCAGGCTTGCCTGTGCTCTCAGCAGGGACAGTGGGCTAGGGCCGGTGGGAGGCCAGGCCTGGGGACAGGGCAGTGATTTAGAGGGGTGGCTTTCTATTACGCTGCCAGGAAAGACGTGTCTCCAAAAGTAAACAGTGAGGAGGCAGCTCAGGCCAGCCCCCCCATCACCGTGCAACAGGCTGGGTCTCCCTGGGATGCTGGGGGTCCCCAAGAATTCATAGTTTTGGGGGGGCACCAACATTCCTGCCCCAACCTTCCTCCAGGGCATTGGGCCCCAACAACGGAGCCCAAAGCAGGAACTATCTTTGGTATTTGTTGGAAAGACACTATTTATAGCTCCAGATCTTAAGTGCCTTTTTGAAAAGACTGTACTAGGGGCCATTTTTAGAGCCCGTCTTTCCTCGGCCGGCTGCGTGGTGACTAGAAATGGCAGGGCTGAATAGGTATAATTATAGAGGCTCTTAGTACGCTGAGGCCATAGCTGCGAGGAGTTTCTCTTCGTCATCTAGGCATGTTCTTTCCCCAGAGCCCTTATTTAAATATTTTGTCAGCTCCCCACGCCATCAGCAGGCAGGCTCCATCCCAGGCACTCTCGGAAAATGGGAGGGGGTGGTTATGAGAAATGCCACTCCTTTCCCCGCCTTCTTCTTAGTAAAATAAGTCATAAAATCAGAAGAGGGGTGTGTGGGAGGGCTGAGTTAGATGTGGTCCCGGGGCCAGGACAACACCCGGGGAGATGGCACTTTTTGGAATGCTGACCATCCGCTGACTTAGCAGCCTTGGTTATGGCCTTGGACATTTAGAAGAAATATTCAGCACCCAGGAAAACAGCTCTGCTGTTTCACCCCATTAACTCTGACCAACACTGGGGCTGCTTCTTTGTCTCATCAATGGCATTACGGAAATGAGGGGCTCTGCACTGCCAGGAGACACTCTGGGTCTCCCCACTCCCCTTTCTAGACAGGGAGTGGCTGCAGAGGGACTTATGTACAGCCAGCCTCAAACTGGGAGGGGCAGAGGGAGCACTCCTGCCCAGGGCTGTGGGGACCAGCCAGCACCAAGCTGAATCTGTCCTTAGTCCCACGCCCTCCCGGGCAGGGTTCTCCTTTGGTCAACCAGACCTCACAGAGTCTACAGGGACAGAAAGTGACTTAGAAGTGAGCTGGGTGGTGCCGGCATTACTGAATTCATTCTCAACACACTATGCATTAGAGTCTGGAGCTGGAGGGAAGCAGGGCTTGGGGCCAAGGGCAGAGCCTTAAAACTCCATCATGACACCGTGGGAGAAGCCTCCAGCTTTGGAGCGACTCCTTGTTTTTTTCAGGGACACTCTGGTCTCATCTTGTCTGGATAGAGGAGGCGTCACAGTTCACAGTAAATACGGAAAAATACACTGGGCAGGCCAGTCTTTCTCCCGCTCCAGAAGACGCCTCCCACAGAAGCATAGTTCCCTGTGCCCCCCGGGAGTTAAGTCAGCCCACCGCAACCCGCCAGCGCGGCCCACTCAGATGGAGATCTCCCGTGGCCGGGCGTGAGGCACACAAGGAAGATCCAAGTAAGGTGAAGCTCTGGTGCACCCCCTGCCATTCCTGTGGCTCACTTCTCAATGTGTCCACTCCTCAGACGGGGCCAGGGGATGCTGTTTATTTATGGGGCATCCTCACTATCTCAATTGTGGGGTCCAAACTCCACCCACTGAACTGTCTTGGACAAGTCTCTCCATCAGAGACAAAGGGAAATCAAACACTCCAAATGCCCACTCTAGAAGGTGCCCATGGCAATGATCATTACTGAACACCAACTAAGCATTAGACACTACACTTCTATTAACTTGGGAGGGTAAATGTAGAAGCTAATTTAATTTTTTTGTCATAATACAGTACTGTTGGGAGGAACTCAAGCTGTCAAAACTGGACAGGTGAAAGTAGTCTGTAGATGGTAAAACACCCTAGAGACACGAGCTAAACAAACCACGAAGCTCATAAGACAAAGGCATGAACCGCTCACAGTGACGCACACCTCTGAGTACCTTCTCTCCCAGTAGTGAGCCGATCAGTCCACTTGGGAGACTGATCAATCGTGTGACCTTTGGCCACAGAAGGCCACGTGGGTTCTGAGTCCAGCAACCAGGAGGCTGTGCTGGTCCAGGTCACCCTGACCTCCCTCCCGATGCTGGGACAGATGTGTTCTGCTTCGCTGCCCATAGCTCTCATCTGTCCACCTCAAGGAAGATGTATACTTGCATTTCTAACTGATGTCCCAGGGAAATAATTAGATGTCACTACTCCAACATTATGTCACAACTTCCCCGCATATCCGGGAGGAAGGGGAAATGAGTTACGGCGAACAAACCAAGCTAAATACAGCTGGTAATTGAAAAAGCGGCCAAGGAAATCAGGAGGGGAAAAGCAAGCCACTCAGACCTAAACAGATTATCAATCATTTCCTTTTAGGGCAAGCTCCACTGCAACTTAATCAATTGCTATTGCTTCCCAAATTCAATAAGAAAACTGATACTGTGGGGAAGGAGAAAAAAAAAGTTAAATGTTTACCATCACATTCTTGATGGGTACTGGACAACATCCCACATTCAATCCCAAGTTTATCAGCATAAAAGAAATTTACAAGTAACAAAACTCAGTAACATGCTACCATTATGACCAAGGGTGTAAGTGTCTAAGGCATGGTCTCCAGGCACCACCGGGAGGGACACTGGGTTTAACAGTCACAACAGGAAGGGTAGCTCTGAGGTTGGGCAGCCTGTCCAGCAGGGCAGGGGGATTTGAGGTGGGGTTTGAGGAGGGCAGCTATGTGACCTTGGGACCTCCAAGGTCCTAAGTCACTTGATCTCTAAGGGCTGTGGAGTCTGCTGCCACGGCAACCTGTTGAGGATAAACACTCTCACTCCTCTAGTTAATAAACACGCACCATGTACTAGTTGTGTCCCAGGTACTGGGGACAGCCAGAGGAACAGAACCTGATCTCCTCCTGGTAATGTCCCTACAGTAACTAAGGGGGTGAACAAAGGATGACAGGGGAATTCTCAGAAGGATCGGGAGGAAGGGGGCACTCACCTAGACTGAGGTGGGCCCAGGCAGAGTCCTGGAGGCCCTACGGTTTGTCAAAGAAAACGTGGGTGGGGATTAATATGTGCAAAAGCTGAGAGAGTCCATGGTGGTCGAGAAACTGCAGGGGCACAGGACATACTAAACAGATACCCAGGCAGATGGGGAATGGAGGGGTAGGCAAGGCTCAGTCAAGCAGTGCCCTGGAGGCCACATAAGGCGCTTGGCTGGGAAACTGCCAAACCTGGCACGATGTGAATCCCAGTCCAGAAAGAGCCCTCTGAATGGGCGAGAGGGGGGGCCTGAGGATGGGCGAGAGTTGCTGCAGGTGCTAGGGAGAGACGTGATCAGTGCGTGCAGTGGGCATGGCGGTGGGTATACAGGACAGGGTAATCCAGAGGTGGATTTAGAGACCGGCCAGATGTGGCGGGAGGCAGGGCCCAGGACTAAGCCTCGGGTTTGGCTTGAGCATCTGGGCACCGTTACCCCAGAGGGGGTGGTCAGCGGGGAAGCCTGGGCATCTCGACATAGCAACCCTTTCTCCCCACACTGCCCTGCTTCTCACTCACAGCCCCCGAAATGTGAAGCACACACGAGATGCGTAAGCTTCTCCATGGAGTTCAGCACAGTGCCAAATACCACGGAGGGAAGGAACATGAGAGCAAGTCCTAGGCCCCTGGGAAGTCTCGGCACGTCTGGGCAGGAGATCCCAGCGGGGCTGCAGGAGCTGCTCATGACTCAGGAATGAAAATTACAGCAGCAGGCAGATGGTTGTGAGTAGGGCTATAAAATATGGCCCAGGGGCCGGAAGCCCAGGCTCTACAGCTACTCCTTGGTTCATATCCCAGCTCTGCCCCTGGCTGGCTGTGTCCCCGTGGTTGATTCCCTTAATCCCTTTGTTTCTTCATCTGAAAACTGGGCACAATTAACAGCTACGCCTCCCAGGAAGGTGCAGCGAGATCCAGCAAGGAAAGTGCTCGGCCCAGCGCGCAGGCTGCTGAGCGTTAGCTGTGATTTATCATCGTGGTTAATAACAGGAATCCCATATCCAAGGCAGGTGGAGAACATTCCCTCATACCTGTCAATATCAAGGAGGCAGGAAACACAGCTTAACACTTCCCGAGCGAGGGGACACACAGTGACTCCCTGCTGAGAAGAAGACAGAGGGAAGGGGTCTCAGGACACCGGCCCAGCCTCACCAGGACACTCGGTGGCAGATGCTGGTGGCTCTTAGCAGTGCTGCCAGTACCCGATGGAGGTGACTCCGCAAGCAACAAGGCTCTAGCGACTCGCAGTAAAACTATAAATTTACTTGGAGAGCACCAAGTCTAATTACCTCGCCAAGGCTCTCTGCATTTTTAAGAACCCTTTTTTTCCCCTCCTTAAACTCTTGATCATAAGGACTCTTGTTAGCAATACTCAGCACCGGTCTTGTTTCGCCTGTTGCCGTGGCAACAAAGCAGTGTTTACCAGCCTTTCCAAGCTGGTACATCTTTATTAGCACCCGGATCCCGTGAGGAGCAGGAAGCAGTGCAAGGTTTAAAGAGCATTAATCCCCTTAAGCTTTGCAAACCTCTCTAGTTAGGGAGCCCATGGGGGGGGGGGAGGTTTGAGGTCTCTGCCATTTTCAGGGTCCTAAGAATTGTTAAGCCTCCATGAAGCACCACACTGAAAAACTTATCTCTCTGCAGCTTCACTTTACATTTCTTCTCCTCTTGAAAAAGAAACTTGTGGGCTGTCTGAGCTTCACAAGAAAAGTTTGTGCCCCATCCATCAGAGAAGGGCCGTGGGCTCTTTCCTCACCGCTGTCTCCTGATAAACACAGATTTTCAAACACGGTTATCTCTTGACCAGGAGGAGGGACAGCCACAAAGGCCCATTGGCCCGGCCACCCGTGCACCCTCCGCTCTGTCCCTCCGTGATGAGAAATGACAGATGATTCCGAGCCTTGATAGATTTCCAGCATATTAAAAAAAAAAAAAAAACCCACCTCAGAAAGCGGCTTGAGAAAGCGCCTGTATCTCAGCCTCTCTAGGAAGGTTTTTCAAAGTCAGCACCAGAGCAGAAGTGGGGAAGGAAGAAGAAAGGGTTTCTTTACACCATTTAAAAGCAGTTCAATGTCCCAGTCCCCCTCCTACCAAATAAATGTCTCTTTCATCTTTCATCCCAGCCCAGAAAATCAAACCCCGGCTAGGGCTCCAGGAAGACCTGTGGCTGAATTTTGAAAAATTGCACAAGTGAAAGATGATACCAACATTCATTTTGGCTTCCCAAACAGCTTTCAAATGGGCAATTTTGAGCTGGATAAGCCTTGGCATCCTCCACAGCCCCCTGTCCAGTGTTCTGTGCCCATCAGTCCGGTTCAATCAGGGCTGCTCAGCTGAAACACAGGAGTCATTAAGAGCCTGGCCTTGAGGGGAGAGTGCTGGCTGCGGGACAGACAACAAAGGCGACGTTTCCAACCCAGCAATTTCTGAGCCTACTTTCAATCTACTGGGCATCTCCCATTATTCCCAAGGGTGCTCAAGATTCTTAAAACAACACCAAAAAAATATTTAAGTCATTCAGGTCCTTTTCCTTTCTTTCTTTGTTTCTTGTTGTTGCTGGGATAAAGAGTTCATTCAAAGACCAGTATCAGCCTCTCAAAAGAGAAAACTGTATCAGCATGAAAAACGGGACAACTGGCTCCTCAACTCTACAAATTCTAGGGGGTCCAGCAGTCATGTGGTTACTCAGTTATTTATACTCGATGCCCCCTATGTTTTTAAAAAGTATTGAGGTGAGTTACAGTTCTAAAGCACGTACAATACTGGGCAATATAAATGTGAGCAGACGCTGTGAAAGATGAATTATAATGTAAGAAAATGATGGTCGCCCACGTCGGGGCTCAGAGCAGGCAGGCGAGGCTCAGGGCCAGACCACCCGGAGGCCTGTAACTGCTTCCGATTGTAGAAAAACTAGAAACACCAAGTTTCTGTATGAACCCAAGGAGACACGTGAGACTATCTCTAACCCAGAGCTGTCAGTTGGCAGCAGGGCTTAAATCAGACTTGCTGGGCTCAGGAGAGCCCATCGGCCAAGACCTCTGGAGACAGAGGCAGGATCAGACGGGCGACACCTAGTGTCTGGCCCGATTACTTCGGGCTTAGGCTTGAGAGCACCCTGGGGCAGACCCAGGGTCTGGAGGCAGCAGGGTATTGTATTAGGGGGCTAGGGTGGAGCCTCCATGCTCAGAGACAGAGAGCCAGGTTGGGCTTCTCAGGACCCTCTCAGCAAGGGAGTTAGGATTTAAAGGCCAGTGAGCATGACTCAGAACTTTAATTAAACTGCTGCAACTCCCCCACGGGTAACGCAGGTTACTCCTGAGCGTTAGCAATAAAAACCTCATGACCAGACAGTGTGATGAACAGTCCGAGGGTCCAATGAGAAAGTAGGGGGACAGAGCCATGTGTAGCCAGTTCCGGGGCAGGATGGGGACAGACATCCTGAAGGTCATGTGGCTTGGGCCCAGGGCACTCTCCATCAAAGCTCAGCTCCTGTGCAGCAAGCGGCGTGGAGGAGTCAATCCTTTTGGAAGCTGAAGGACTGAAGGAAAGTCAGCCAGGTTGGCCTAATGTGGGTGCTCCATCTAAATGGTGAGGGAAGGTTGGGGTGGCGGGGCGATGGGCAGGGCCCAACTCCTGCCTGAGCTGCCTTTTTTATAGGAGCCGTCAGTATACAAAACCATCTCCCAGCCCCCCCTTGCCCTCAGCAGTGGACACCACTGATTCCAGCTTTGTCATCTGTGGTCACTTTAAATCCTTTCCTTTCCTTCGGAGCCCAACAAAAGTCTCTCAAGCAAAGGGCCAACTGGGAAATGTCTTGCTATTAACCTCCACACCTGTATGTGAAAGCTGATTTCAGCAGCGGGTGGGGGAAGGGAGGGAGGTGGTTGTGGCAGTGCGGGAGGGGAGGATCTGAAACAAGCTGTGTGTACATGTGTGACCCATGGGTGCATTCAGGATCGACAGACTTAACGCAGCAACCAGTCTGCTTCAGGCACCTGATTTCTCCCCTTGGCTGAACAGCAATTTCCAATCCAATTGCCACCTCTTCCCAGCTGCAGACAATATACCTTCTCCGCAAATCTGGAACAACATCGGCTCCTGGCCCCCGCCCCGCCCCCAGCGCGCAGTGAGGCTCAGCCAGGTCAAGAGTCTGTGGCCAGTGGGATGCTGCAATGTGGCCTCTCCAAGGGCAGACAAATTAGCAGGAAGGATTCAGGATGTCGCCAGACTGGAGAAGGGGATGCTGTGTACTCAGGTGCAGCCTCAAAGAAGGTGGCTTTAGTCTGAGAGATGCTATTGCTCCTTTGCTCCCGGACCCATTATCTACAGGCACCCAAAGCAGACCACGATCCCTTAGCGGTCCTCGGCCTGCAGAAGGCCCTGGGGCTCCACAGACGTGAGGCACGTGTGAGCTCTTCACCACTTTGAATGAACCGACAGAAACTCTTTAAAAAACTCACTGAGAGAAGGTCATTCATGTGAATAATAACCATTCTTTCTCCTTAATCAGTTTAATAAAATTTTAATTACATCTTCCAAGAGCACCCCGCTTTCCCCATCAATTCCCACTCTTTGGTTTAATAGAAGAATGGCTCCTGAGAAATGCTGGGGCTGGGGCGGGGGCGGGCGACGTCTGCAGTGTGGACTTAATCAGGCGACAGGCAGAGGGCTTCGTGTGCGTACGTGTGTGTAGATTTCAGATGTGCCAACTTCCTAATCCTGAGTTTTCCTAGGAAAAGGAAGAAGGTCCCGAATCGCCTCTCTTCCCCAGGCTGAAAATCTCCAAATATCAGATGGAGAGATGAAAACAAGAGAAGAGAGGACTAAGAAGAAAGAACTGAGAATGAATGTGGATTTCTGCCTAACTTTTGCTTGTCCCCAAAATTCCTTTTGGAGGAATGAAAAGGTAAAAAGGAGACAAGAAACTTTTTTTTAAGAAGGGAGAGATAAAAACAGATATCGTGTTCTTTCCCCATGACCCCCAAAACTCTGAACTTTGCTATTTTAAACACTGAAAAGCATGCTGTGTGAGGAACAGCTCGGGTACAGCGGAAGCCAGCACGGTTTACCTCAAGTTTCCTGCACTAACTCAACTTTTACTCAAGCACTTTGCAACAAATAAGAGAGAGAGAAAAAAGCCTAAAAGGAGACCTGCGCCTGCCTCGTCCTGAAGGCCACCCGGGGTGCTCTCCTGCCCACGCTGGCCTCCAGGCCTTGCCAGCCAAAGGCACCAAATCCAGTTCTAAAATCCTTTCTGCAAGCCCCCTCCCCTGCACTGATCCCACTTACAAACTGGATTTGTCTGAAGCATTTATTCTTAAGTCCTGCTGAGATTTCTCCTAATTGGCTCAGAAAATACAGTGCTCACAGACAACTGAGGCTGGGCTGGGGTGGGAGAGAAGGTGACCACGGCCAGCCCCGTGCAAATGCCCAGAGGCCAGTCCCAGGTCTCAGGTGACCCACACTAAGGAACAGTCTCCAAGCCTCTAACTCCTTAGCTAAAATATCCTTTCCAGGAGCAGATGCCTTGCTCCTGAGCACTGATGCAGGAGTCTACCTGGGGGTCAAGGTGCTACTGTCAAACAGGATTCCTGGGTCCAAATTCCATTCTCTATCTCACACTGGCTGTGTGACCTCGGTCAAGTTACTTAACCTCTCTGAGTATCAATCACCCATTAGATAAATGGAGTGGCTGGGCAGTAAAAAAGAATTCGAGAACACAGGAAGAAAGTTCAGCAGTGCATATAATGACTGGTGCCATGATTCATTAATTTACTCAAAACAGTTCACCCAGTCCTTAATTTTAAAAGGCGAATGGTTTTACAACTGAAGATGGGCTGAAGGTGAGGTGGGAAGGAAGGCAAACAGCTGTCATGACAGGGGGCCACGGTGGTGAAACTATTAGAAATAAAGGGAAAAACACGACCCTTCTCCACGCACACAACCCAGACTCGATTTGCTGGATGGAAGCCCATGCCGGGCACTGTGCAGCTAAACACATTTGTTGCAAAAAGAGAGGTGAGCTTCTTTTCCCAGAGCTTTCTAAATCCCTCCAGGGTAGGGGCCAGGCCTGCATAACCGGCCAAGTCTTAGATGACAACACGCACAACTAGGCGCTTAATTCATGCTCTTTAACAACTGTCTTTGGAAAAGTCGAAAAAGCTTGGGGTCCATGCCTGGGCAGGCAACTTCCAGGGCTGCAGGGAATAATGACTGTTCGTTCCAAAGACAGTTTTGGTGGAAGGTGACTTTTTTTTTTAAAGGAACAGTGAGAAGTAAGAGGGGTGAGTTGGCAAACACACAGCACCTGCCGAGAGCCTGCATGCCGCTCATTAACTGCACTGCTTCCCTCAGGGTTACCTGGAGACTCCTCCAGGTGAAGTGAATGGCCAGGGACCCAGGAAGCTCCTGCTCTGGAGGCTCCAGGCCTTGCTGGGTGCAGAAGTGCAGTTTGAGAGCCATCCTCCCTCCCCACCCCGACACCAAACTTATTTGGCCCTACTGTTTACAGCTCACCACACCACAAATCTTTATTTCCTGTCACCCACTGGCCGGAGCTGTCCCCACTCCCTGTTTCTCCCAGACAAGTTAATAAGACGGAGGGCTCCCCAGAGGCCTGGAGCCGGCGAGCATTATCACTCGCAAGCAAGGCAGAAATCCTGACACATCGGAAATGACTTCAAGCCTATTAATTACCCTTTCTTCGTTGGCAGATCTTTTGAAAGAAAGCTCGACAAATCGAAAGGCACGCTAGCACTGCCCCTCCGCCCCACGGCAGTCCCACTCCCGCCCCAGTAACACAAGTATGAGCTCTGCCTTTTTTTAACAATTAATTTGTCAGGGCTGCACTCACCCCAGGGAGCCCCACCTATGATCTGCATGGGTAGGAACACAAACGGTAAGCCCGTCTTTATGGGCTAAATCTGAAATCTAAGAGATCCAGGGGGCCGGAAGTAGGGAGTGGCCAGGGCTGAGGGCCCCGGGGACATTCATGGGGAACCCAGGCCCCTCAAAACACACGTAGAGGAGAACAGTGCTGGGGTACCAGGGAGCGTCCACAGGGTCTCTCTCTGAACCAGATGCAATGATGCTTTGATTCCTGGGTGCAGCATCCTTTCTGAAACCCTCTGGATGAATCACCAACAGAGAAGCATGGGGGACCTTCAATGCTAGAAAAACTGGAATGTAAGGGACCAGCCACTTCATCTTCAAGCTTCACTGTCAACGGCACTGACAACAACATTTACGCGGGGTTCCCCTGACATGCTCCCTTCCTTAGTGAGGTTTATGCAGAAACAACTGGGTGAGCTATCTGATGCTCCAGAGGCCTGGTCTTTGGTGCATATTTTGTATATCCATCCACACAACATCACCAGGTGGATTCCAGAGGGAATTAGAAACTATTGACTGTCTCCCTGAAATGTGTTCCTTCCACCGAAGGAGTCCCCATATTATTGGACAAAACCAGCATCCATCTCGAGCTACCCAATCCAAGAACTCACAGTCAGTCCAAATTCCACCCCCCGCCCATAACCCACATCCAACCTCTCAGAACATCTTAAGTCTCATCATTTCCAAAAACACATGCTGAGAGCCACTGCCTCTCCCCACCCCCACTGCTGCCTGATCCAGGACACCATCGGCAGGCACCCGCCCTTCTGCAATGAGTCCTCACCGGCCTTCCTGCTCCGCCAAGCGCAGCCCTGCCATCCATCCTCAATTCAGGAGCCAGTGGGATCTTTCTAGAGCGTACATCACATGCCTCTGCCTTCCTACCTCCTTCCAGTGGCTCGCATACACCTTGCCCTGGCTCGCGTGATACACCCCCGCCTACCTTCTCACTCGCTGCCTGCCACTCTCCCGCTCAGCCACTGGCCTGCCACCTGTCCTTCCAATATACCACATCTTTTGTTTTCTTCAGAGCACTTGGCAGTATCTGAAATTACATGATCTAGGCTCCTTCTCCCATAAGATGGTGAGCGCAGGAGGGCTAGGATTGGGTCTGCCTGGTTGCCAGAGCAGCTCCTGGGACACACAGGGCACCCAGTACACACCGGCCATGAGACTAGAGCACAAGATCCTCAAGTGCAGGCCTCCGCTGGTGCGGTGGGGTTCACTCTGCCCTGGCCAACCGGAAACAACCCACAGCGAACACGTGGCCGGATCAGTGCAACCCAGCCTGCAGCTCTGTCTGGAAATGCCAGCTGGAACCTATCCCTCATCGCTGGACATCCTTGGCATGGGATGGACCACCTCACTCTTGTCTACGCAGGTCCCACCCAGGCTTCCTCAGGCATTCAGGATTTGAATCTCTGGGCCTGGGCTTGATAAAGGCAAGACCCTCCCCCCAACTAGGGCCTTATTTTTCTAGCACATTTCTACCATCTCTCATTTTAAACTCTAACAAAAATCTTTAAGCCATTACCCAGGAAATCATCATTAAATCATGTGTTCATTTTTATTAGTGTCGCTGTAATTAAAGAGAATCATATTTCCGAAATCTTCAGCTGCACTTATCAAAACCCACCCTCCAACCAATCAATTAGTATTACAATAGTCGCGTTCCCTTGTTGCCGCCGCTATTAGCATTTTGATTGAATGTGTGTTGAAAAGTGACTGGTAACAGAAGATTGTGTTCGGAAAGTAATGTTTCTTTATTCGTTACCACCGAACCTTGTCTGGTTGTCTCCAGTCTCGACTCAAAAAGAGACAAGACAGCTTCCAAAAGCAGTCATTTTGGTGGCAGATTATATTTTCACGAGGTGTGTGATAAATTGGGTACAATGGCTCTGGCACCGCCAGCTACACCCTGGGGCCTCCCACTGGCTGTGGCCTCAGCACCTGGCAGCTGCACCTCGGCTGTCGGAGCCCCGATGGGGTGATCCGTGTCCCTGCTGCTGCACCCTCCCCACCCCAGTAATCTAGGACAATAAATACCAGGTCTTCACACGCGTGGCACTTCAGAACAACGCCTCCGCCAGATAAGCCAGTGGCCACTGTGATTCCTACAGAAGATCATCATCATTACACCCCCTTTTCTGCCAGGCACTGGGAAACCTGTTATTCTAACATAATAAGTTCTCCGGTCGTCGTCATCATCAGAATAAAAGCACCAGTCAGTAAAGAGATGGGTTAACAAGCTCCATTATGGGGAGAGAATGGCTGTCTTCTCCACATCACAGGAATTAAAGACAAGAGTTCATTAAATCACTATATTAGAATTTAAATGACCTGCTAGTTCAGACAGCTCTATTTACTGATGCCCCCCATCACCGAGGCCTTTTGTGGCTCAATGGAGTTCGCCAGAACCATCACGCAGCCTAACAAAAAAGTTCCCATCACACACACACACTCTTACTCTAGCAAGTTGGCCACCACAGCCTGGCAACTAGAGGGCACCCTGCCTCGACCTGTCGTAAGGACGGATAGGGCACAGGAGTGGGGATGCCCGGGTTAGGAAGGGCACGTGTTCCGGGCTATGAGTATGGGGGTGGTTAGATGCCATCCACCCATTTGTCCACCCATCAAGTTTCAATCCACAGCAAAGGCCACGCAGGATTCCGTCTTCACTGCAGGATACCTTTGCCCCCCAAGCCCTCGGCGTTATAGTCACCAGCAGTTCACGGTGCAACAGCGAGGGGCATCGACAAGCACTGATGCTCCATTAAAAAAAAAAAAGTCTTCCAGAATTCAGGGCCAGGGAGCAGAAAGTGCTATACGGTTCCTTTAAAAATCTTCCCTTTCTCTAAACTCAGCCTTCTTTCTCTCCCCCCAACTTGTTTCTCCCCTGGCTGCCAGCCAAGATGTTATAATAGTGTCAGGTAGCAATTTCATTTTTAAAAGGCTCTTATCAAGGATTTAAGGTGAAAGATAACAGCAGCACAGTAAATCATCATAAAGGAGTGTAGTGTGAGGCCTAGTATTTTACAAATCAAAACAGTTAACAAAAGGAAAAGACAAGGACAGGGAAACAAAGTGAGTTTAAGCATCATCTGAATGGGGGAGGGTAGAGGCCACATTAAATAGAGCATCCTTCAGATTTCCAGGCTCCCTGTGGTAATGGGCTTGGCATACCGGCTAAGAACGGCACTAACAGTCCAATTTCCATTTTAAAATAGGATGTGTTTAGAAGGCACATATATTGTCAAACCATTACACACACTGGGGGCTTCCATCGAAGTCATCTGACCTGCAAGCATGTGCTGCTAATATCACTGCTTTATTATTTATCAAGTCAATTTCTTCGTGGAATGACTAATAACACAGCCGCAGCTGCTCTCCTCTCCCCACCCAGCTGCCGCGGCCCTGGCAGCCGCAGGATCTGCCGGGCTACCTGCCGCGCCTTACCCCTCACGCTTTGCTGAAGAACCTCATGAAGAGAGGAAAAGAAGGATGGACCCAGGGTGCCGTTTAGGGCTCAAACCACTTTGTGGAAGCCGCTTATACTACCTAGGAAAAGTTAATGCCGCTAACTGACCAGGCCAGGGCACAAGTCTGTACAAGGGGGTTTCAATTAGTCCCATAATAAAGGAACCGCAAATCTAAAAGTAAAACAGATGCAGGAACATACTTTCCTATTCTGATCCTTGATAATGTCTTTGATTATAGTGTATATTTAAAAGCCAACCAAGGGCCACATCCGATTCAAATGTGCAACACACACACACACACACACACACACACACAAACCCACAGCTGTGATGCAACCCAAGAGTGACAACAAAGCTTTCAACTTCCGAAAATAAAGTCATTAAGACATTACTCTAACTTTTTTACATATGCCCACCGATCTCTTCCGGGGCCTACCTGAAAATTCACAGTAAATAAAAACATGCAATTAGAGATTCCCCATCTGCCGAGGAACGATTCCATTGTCCATTAAGAGCTAAAGATCTAAAACTACATAAAGGGAAATTATCAGGTATTGTTGATACACATTTCTGTTGTAAAACAGGATTAGTGTTACAGGCAAAACACAAAGCTTCTTTTGTAAATCTTACCCAATTTTTAAAAGGTAAGACAGCATGAAGGAGGGAGCAAATTAAACCGTAATTTTCAGACTACGTTTCCTTATTGTCACTCAGAAAAATTGCCAGGTGTTTCCAAAGAAGTTTATACATAAATATACTAGCTGAATCAGGAAATCTTCCTGGGGCAAATGAATCAACTTAATTAAAAGAAGACATAAGCTCTGCCAAGCCTAGTGATTTTGGAAGTAGGGAGGAGATTTGGAAATCTCTAAGTACCGCCTTTCTGCCTGGCCTTGGCAAGCCAAGTACAGAGCACCTTAAATCCTGGTACTTTCCCCAGCGTATCGGGCCCCGCCGGGCATCATGGGTTGGAGGGAGGAGTACAGGACTGATTTTACTTTCAATGGAACCAGTATTTTCAGTCCTTCCAAATCAGCTGTAAAGGGCAGCTACAATGACACAAAGGCATTTTTACTCCCCTTCATAAGAAAGTTTGCTGGGTAATTGTGCCTTCCCTAGGTTCTAGAAAAAACAAGTGTGCCAGAACCCCCTCTTTAGCTCTCCGAACCCTTCTCCAGAGGGCACCTGTAGCTCCTACCCCACCCTCCAGACAAGACAGGAGCCCCTCCGTTTTGCTAGAGCAGGTCTTGGCCCGCGCGGGGTGGGGGTGGAGCGCCCAGCAAAGAGGCTGAGATGGGGAGAGCCAGCAGGAACCTCTGTTTTCAGCCAAATGAGAACAGAGACCAAGGTGCGGAGGGCCTGCCTGTCTGCCACCCACCCTCTTATCACATATTTGTACTACTTGCCAAGTGCTGGGGACACAGATAGGAATCAAATAATCTGACAAATAACACAGTCATGAACAGAAGTGCCATGAACCAAGATGACAAGGAGCCACGAGCACAGGAATAGATGGAGCTGACTTAGTCCTGGGGTCCTGGAAGATTTCCCTGAGGAAAGGACATTTAAGCCCAGGCCTGAAAGATGAGTAGGAGTTGGCCAGGAGAGAGAGAGAGAGAGAGAGAGAGAGAGAGAGAGAGAGAGAGACAGACATGCTGTTCCTGGCAGCCCAAGGAACAGCCTGTGGGGGTGGCCCTGTTAAGGAAATGCCCAGGAGGTCAGTGAGGCTGCAGGGAGCGCGAAAGGGTGAAGCTGGAGAGGAGACAAGGGCCGGGTGTGAACAACTCCACAGACCAGTGTGAGATATAGGCCTTATTCCAACAGTGGTGGGAAGCCAGCACAGTATTTGTGGTAGGGGGTCACTAGGTTTAAACCTGCACAAAAGAATGGTAGTTATACCTCCCACTCCCCACATGGGTCACCAAAGGCCACTTTCGTGAAGGAGCCACCCCCTCCTGCACATGCCAAGGAAGGCCCATCTCACTGCCCAGACATAGGTCAGAGTCAAAGACCTGGTCAGCAGCACTGCCTTGGTGATTTTTGATTTTTGTTTTTAAAAATTTTTTAATTGATTTTTAGAGAGGAAGGAAGGGGGAGGGAGAGAGAAAAACATTGATGTGAGAGCGAAATATCAATTGGCTGCCTCCTGCACGCCCCCTACCAGGGATCAAGCCGACAACCCAGGCATGTGCCCTGACTAGGAAATCGAACCGGCAAGCCTTTGGTGCCCGGGAGGACGCCCAGTCATCCGAGCCACACCAGCCAGGGCTGCCTTGGTGGGTTTCAAAGCCAGAAGGGTCCTGGGTGATCATCTGACCCGGGCGTTTCCAGCCCTGACTGCACATTAGCTGCAGCTGGGGGAACATTCACACTCATCAAAGCCAAGGCTCCATACTCCAAGCCTCACTTAATTGATCTGGGGAGGGCCCCGGGCACTGGCAGGTTTTAAACACTCCCCAGGTGATTCTAATGTGCAGCGAGGGTTGAAAGTGGCGAGGCAGTGCTGACCTCTGACGTGACAACCATCGTTCGTCCAGGGGCATCTAATGCAGGGCTGTCCCCCAGGCGTTCTCAACCAGCCCTGTCTCTGAGCGAGGAAGCCAAAGTTGGCCACAGCAGTTAAGCAGCTCACTGGGTTATCAGGGAGATCTAAGTTCAACTAAAGGGACACGGGGGGAAGAGGTGGACTTGGAGGAAGTTCCCTTCTCTGCTTCATTGTTCAGCTCCACCGGCGTAGTGGCACCTTTTAGGTCCCTGCTCAGGAGACACTCCTGCTGGGCTCCCAGGGTCCACCAACATCCCTACTCCGTGAACACACAGCAAGCAGCTGGGGGTGACAGGCGGGAGCCCGGGGCTGGCGAGAAGCGCGCAGAACAGGGGCCACTGTAGCTTCTGTCTATTCTGGGCCCGGGATGGATGATGTCACCTCCAGCGGCAGTGGCAAGCGGAGTCATGAATCATCCATGAACTGGCCCAGCCTCCGAGATAATAAATCGGATGTCAGCACTGTGCGCTTTGCAGATCTGGTGCGGAGGCGCCAGCTTTGCCTGGGGGGCTGGGACGCGGGCACCGGTGCCGGAGACGCTCAGAGAGGAGGAGGTGCTTCCAATTATCTCCTGATATCAAGTGGAGGAAGAAATTTCAAATTCGTAGGGAGCGCTCAAAGGCGCGCAACTTTGATCACTGTGAAGTCGTGGCAGTTAGTTTGATGCGCCGCCGGGTTTGCCAACCCAACCTGAGGATTAGGAGAAGCACATCCACGCGGCGCTCCAGCTATTAATTACTGCTGCGCCCACCGGGCCAGCGACCGCAGACCTGCGGGTGTTACCACGCTGACCCTCAATTGCATTAATTTAGCTCAGAAACTCACTCCAGGATTGAATTTGGCAAATGTTCCTGCCTGGAAGGGTTTCTGGGACAACAGAAAGAAATCAAGGAGTCTGTTAGGCCGGCTCAGTGGTGTCTCGCTGTGTTTCTTTCGTATTTTTTCCCAGGGTGGAAGTCGGGGAAGGTATGGAAGGATGGCGAGGTTTGTGTTGTCCGTATGAATCCCCCTGATTTCTTTCTTTCTTCTTCTTCCTCTCTTCTACTTCTTTTTGGGGCCTTATTTTTATTTCCCTAAACAGCTGAGCCAATTGAATGAACCAACTGGAGACGCTGATTACCGTTCACATTCTCGGAGCTGGGAGTTTGGACAACTCCTAAGTGTATTGGTTACTCCTTGGCTTATAAAGAAATGACTGAGCTCTGAAAACTACTAAATTGAAATGTAAACCTCAGAGGTCTTAAAGTGTCTCAGACCAAAAAGTACTTTAACATCCTAAGGTCAGTTTCGGGGTCTCTGGCTACGCTAGACTTGGTCAGGACATGAACCATGTCAGGGTTTGGGGGCTGTTCTGGGTTGGGTAAAAGGTCTTTTCTCTAATTTCTGTTGCACACAGTGTTGCTGAGAGGGCGCAGCTGTGACAGGGACGTGTAGAGAGAGAGCAGAGGCTATGCGTGTCCACTGGGACTGCAGGCTGGTGGTGACCAGGGGGAGGTGCCCAACAGGCAGCACTGCTTAGCCGCCTGTATTAGTTTCCTGTGGCTGCTGTAACAAATGCCACAAACTGGAGGGGCTTAAAACAACAGAAATTTATTCTCTCACAGTTCCAGAAGTCTGAAATCAAGGCAGGCCCAGATCTCTCGAAGGTTCTAGGAGAAAATCTGTCCTGTGCCTTTCTCCTAGCTTCTGGTGTCGCCAGCCTTCCTTGGCTTATACCTGCATAACTCCACTCTCTGCCTCCGTGGTCATATGACATTCTCCTGGTATGTCTCTCTTCACATGTCCTCCCTCTTCTTAGAAGGGCACCGGTCACACTGGCTTAACTTACTGCAGTATGAACTCAAGTTTTCTTTTCTTTTTTGGTTAATCCTCACCTGAGGACATTTTTTTCCCCTACTCATTTTTAGAGTGAATGGGGTAGGGGGAGAGAAACATCGATGTGAGAGAGATACATCGACTGGTTGCCTCCCACATGCACCCCCCTCCTCCCCCGATTGGGGCTAGGGATCGAACCTGCAACCCAGGTACAGGCCTTTGTCTGGGAATCAAACCCTCAACCATTTGATGCTTGGGCCAGAGCTCTATCCACTGAGCCACACTCGCCAGGGCATATGACCTCATCTTAACTTCATTACACGTGCAAAGAACCTATCTCCAAATAATGTCGCACTGGGAGACCACAGGTTAGGACTTCAGTATATCTTTTGGGGTGGGGGGGATACAATTCAGCCACAATACCCTCCCATCTTGGAAAACTTGACAGCATCCACCAACAGTCATCTAGAGTCTTAACCTTTCTCCAATTAGCACGCCTTCATTCCCCAAGGAATGACACTAACAGTATTCTTATGAGCAGTAAAATAACAGTAGTTATTATGATAATAATAAAGTTAAATTTACCGGTAGTCTCCTAAGCATCAGATGCTTTGCACAGATTACCTCACCTAAACCTCACAAGGCCATGAGTTAATAACGTTAGCCACTCAACAGATGAGAAAACTGAGGCCGAGAGGAGTTAAGTAGCTTGCCCAAGGCCACACAGCTCATTAGTGGTAGCTCTAAAATTTGAACCCAGCAGTGTGCCTCAGACCTATGCTCTCACCTGTTTACATGGCCCAGACACCCCACAGGTTATTAACTGGGACACTCGCCTTGACTCTTAAGTTGAAAGCAACAGGACACACTTGCCACATGGTGTAAGGTCCCCTTGCCACATGGTGTAAGGTCCCCACGTTTATTAATCATAACTTGGGTTAGGAAAATGCCTTTAACTCTTTTTCCTATTAAATTAAAAAGCACTTTGAACTCCTAGAACCAAGGGTCTCCCCTTTCCAAACTCTCTCCCCTCTGGTCTGGAATAAACTCAAGGAAACTGGTTTCCTTTCAGACCCGGGCCAGTCTGGCTAGTCTATTAATAGGACGTTGTCTGGGAGGAGCAAAGCCTACTAAGAAAATCCTCATCTATCTATCTGACTGTCTGTTTATGGAAAAAAAAAGACAGAGGCGACTCAGAGGCAAAGGATTTTCAGCTGCATATAATCATGTCTTGTAAGGAGCTGCTCAGTCCCTCTTCCTGGCAGGACAGAACCTCAGACGAGGCAGGGCCCATACCTCATCCAACACAGTCTGAGACACCACATGTCATACCAGCCCCATAATCACAACCAAGTTTAAAAATATTTACCCATAATGTCAGAAACGAAGTGACAACAGTTATTGTGTTAGGGGTGGGTGACATTTAAAAAAAAATTCTCATGTTGTTATATTACTGTATTTACAATTCAAGTTGGAATGAATTTTAAAAGCTTACAATAAGAAAGTAAATGTTTGAATGGGTAGTAAATGCACACAGTACAAAAATTCAAAAGGTAAATGAATATACAATAACAAGTTTGCCCACCTCTTTGTACCTCTTGTTGGTTCTTCCTCTTCCCCAGAGGCAAATAGTGTTTTTTATTTATGTATATTTGCAATCTATGAGTATATGTACATGTGCATAAAACATACTCGAGTACCTACCATGGCCAGAGACTGTCACGCTTATTTACTGGTGCAAGCCTCAAGCTACCCCAGGATCATCATTCCTATTTATAGATGAGAAACCTGAGCCACAGAAAGGTAAAGCAACTTGCCAAGGTCACACAGCTATTAAGTCACAGCTTAGACTCACACACCAGCTGCCTGGCTCTGGAGCGTGTGCCATTTCACTCTCCGTTACCAGTTTTGTGAGTGTCCTTTCAGAAATATTCTACGCACAGGCAAGCAGATATTTTTGTATGTGAAGAGAGGGAAGCATTATTTTTAAAGACTAGAGCCCTAAAAATTCAAACACAGGTTTTAGTCTGCCTAAAGAGGTTAAAACCTATGGTCTCCTTTAAACGGAAAGGAAAGAACTAGGACCACTGGGCACTGACCACTTGCTGTGGGCACTTTATCAGCAGATTCACTTAAACTCCTACAGAGCAGGTGAGCTGCTCCGCAGTGAGCCGCACAGGCCCATGCGAAAGCTGGGACTGGAAACCAAGCACGGTCAACACCGAAACCTACGCTCTTTCTAGCCCCCTGTGCTGATAGTCATCTTCAGATGAGCTGGAAAACTCCCTCTGATCCCCAAGGCGCAAAGCAGGAGCTCAAGTCCGGAGCTGCACAGTAACCTGGGCTCCTCTAGGAGCCTCCAGTCCCAGCAGGAGGCAGCCGCCCTGGCTTCTGGTCCCTTGGGCCACTCCGCTATGGCCCCTACCAGCACCGTGATGCAAAGAAAGCGGGTGCTTTTAATCAAGTCACCAAGCTAAAGGCTCCTTTCTCGTCAGGCCTCCACACTCTTCCTGCACCGAGATCTTAAAACATGCCATGAGAGTCAGCTTCGGCCTCTGGGAACAGGCCCGAACAAAAGCCTCGCTGTCCCTCTCTCCACAAAGTCATTTCTGGGTCAGTGAAGTTGCTGACCCCGGCCCACTCTCTCTGGTTCTGTGGGCCGCCGCCAGGGGGGAGGCAGGAAGACCTATTAGCTCACCACCCTTTTGGTGCCAGGGCTTTTATTCCAAAGGAAAGAAGTTTAAGATTTATCTTTGTGCTAAAGAAACTGCACAGCGTCCAGGGTGCCAAGCTCCCCTGGCATAGGAGGCCCCTGTCCCCAGCTGCGTTGTTAGCGAGTCGAGGGTTTCCACTCCTCCGCGTGCACAAAGCAAAGCAGGTGGACAGAAAGAAGCCACCGTGCAGATGAATATCTCGAGAGACAGCCCGGATGGGCGCTGCCGGAATTCACTTAGTGCAGGGAAAAAAAATTAAAGCACATTCCGAGCTTTCCTGTCAGAAATAAAATTACGGTCTCAGATCGATGTTGCCAGGGCTGGGGTATCTCCAGGAATCTTTAATGGCCTCCTCTACATGTTTTCAGATTCACATTCCCCTTCAACCCTGCCCTTTTAATTGGTTATTTGCGAGGTCATGTTTGCACCAATTTCTCGGGAAGGCTAATGGTGTTTATTTAACGAGAAAATAAAATGTGCAGACAGCTCCGGGCGCAGGTCTCTGAAAGATGGCTGGGGGTGGGGGCTGCGGCTCCTCACCCCTCCCCTCCCTCGCTGCAAGTTCCTCATAGACACCTTGTCGGCTCTGGAGAAGGGGCTGAGATGGGTCAGGTGACAGGCCAGGCCTTAAAAGGGCATGTGCTGGGGGCCAGGGAGCAGGGCAAGGCTGCATGGCCTCTGGGCAAAGCCCCGCAAGGGTGCACCCCTCAGTGGGTACATAAGAATGCCCACCCCACAAGCACAGCCCTGGCTTTAGAATGAGCCCAGACGGAAGCACAGAACCTTGGGTTCTGAGAATCTAGTGGAGGTAAGAGGCTGTTTATGCCACTGTGGGACTTGCTAACCCCTCGTCGTTCTAATCCCAGTGTGCCCAACACCAAGACTGTGCACAAGAGGATCCCACAGAATCTCTCCAGTACCCTATGGCAGCAACTAATGTCCACATCACTGCCAGGCCCTGCCCCCTAGTCTCTTCTATCTGAGTGGACTGGAGGAGACTCAATGGCTTTTTCTGCCATTCTGAGTCTGCCCTTGAGTCCTAGTTTACCAGTATCTTTCTTAAGTAGCTGCCCCCCACTGACTGTGGCCCACTGGGAATAAGACTGTCACCTAACCGGATCTTGACCTCCACTTGCGTTAAGGAACCCAATGGCATGCTTGATGGCCACATTGTACTATGGACTGACGGAAAGCTCTGTACGGCCCAGACCCTTGGTCGGTGTTCGTGGTCTATGACAGAGCAGCAGCTTTCCTGTCAACTGGTTTCCAATTCAGGTGCAGAATTGGGCTCAGTGCCAATAAAGATCAGCTACTGGTTTCCAGGTTTCCAACAAACCCTTTACTTAACTCTTATCTCAGACTCGGGGGAGAGTGCAATGGGTGCCCAACGCCATCAGCAACTAGCACAGGGACAAGCGAGCAGATCTGAGAGGTGGAGGAAATGCAAAGGGCCCAAGGCCCCCAGGGCAGGTGGACCTGGCAGCAAATGTTGCTCCAGACCCCAGCCATGGGGACCAGGATTTTGCAAGATGCCCTCACATCAGTCACATCAGCACCAGAAGCCTCACCGTGAGCTGTGATTCCACAAACCCCAATCCCACCTTCTACCCCATCCAACGACCCTTTCCCACCCAGGGGGGACTTACGCTCTTTGCCAAACACACTTCTTCCATTGCACAATGTCAATTTTACAGGTGGCAGAGTCCCAACACTCTTCCCCAGGTAAATAGTGAGAATGCTGGGAGCGCATTAGTAAAAACACGAATAGACTATCTTTGACATCCCAGTCCTACAAATGAAGCAATGCTGTTTTATTTTTAATTTAATTTAATGCCTTTGTGAAACTCTTTTTACACCCGCGCCCCCCCAACCCTGTCTTGGGAAATAGGCACCAAAACACATAAATCATTACAGTGTGATTCTTAATCATTTTAGTGTAGATAAAAGAGTCGGTATGGACTTCAGAAGTCAATTTCAAAAGTGAGTGTCTGGCAGGTAGTCAGGACATTAAGGGTTGTTTTTCTCCATAGAAAAGCATTATCTTCTATCACAAGTTCGGCTCCATCTTCCTGGCACCATTTTAATAAATAAACTGATTACACAAATTATGAAGGCCCTAAACTTCAGCCAGCTGCTTTTCAGGCCAGAAACGACATCGTACAAGGTCCCAGGGACAAGCCAAGCTCAGTCCCACTGCTCTGCGGTTGAGCCTGCAGAAAGCTCGTCCCCCTAGCCGCATGGGTCCACCACTGCCTGTCCAGCCACCCTGGGAAAGGCCCATCTGCGGTTCACGAAACCACCCCCGGGATGAGGTCAGCACAGCGAGGGGCTCTGCTGGGGGCGGGACACTGTGTCAGAACTGCTGCTCCTCTCCAAAGCCATTAGCATTGCACTTAATAAGCGGCTGCTAACAGTTGGGAGAGGAGTCATCCATCACGCTGATCTGTATTTTCTCTCAGTGTATCCTGTTCCTTTGCCTCTGGCACTGTTCTGGAGCAAACAGGCCTGCTGGGTAATGGAAGCCACAGAGAGTGAGAGGGCTCTGAGTCCCCTCTGCCCTCTGCCAGACACCACTCCCTCTCCAGCTGACCCTCACCAGGCATCCGATTAGCTGCTGAGACATCAGGCTCATTTCCATTGGGCCCCCAACCACCAGGTCTCCCCTGATGGGCCAGACATGGAGGGACCTGGCAGTGCAGGGTTCATGATCCTCTAGCCCTGGGGTCAAGGGGAGGGACAGCTGAGGCTCCCCTGGAACAACGCTCATGGAGGGGGCTCTCTTCCCCCATGAGGAGGTGAGTGGGAGATGTATTTCAGCAACAAGCTTCCCCACATTCCACTTTCTCCAACAGGGCTGATGTGGGGAGAGAGGGGACAGAGACCTGAACCTTATCTTTCCCTTCCTCTGGCTCTCAACCTCTCAGTCTTTGCCAACCAGAGAGCGAATTAGAAAGGACAGCACCTTGTGGCTTCTGCCCTCCTCGCCCCTCCCCTCCAGCCCCACTCTGGGATCAATACCTAATACTGAATTCAAGATCTTATCTGAATTTTGCAAGGATAAAGCAACAAACTTTCCCCCATGATTAAATCCTTTGATGATCAGCCCAATATTTTCTACACCACCTCCAATAACTTTTAGAGAGCAAATGAAATGACCAAGAAAACTGGAAACCACCACTCTCCCTCCCCTGGGAAACGAATAATCTTGGGGAAGGCCAGGCAATGAAGTGATGGGCAGGGCCAAGGGAAGCCCAACTTCTACCAGTAGCTCAGCTCCTGCCTGGCAATAAGAACCTCCCATTTCGCATTCCAAAACGCTACGTGCCTCAGTTTCCCCATCTGGAAATGGAGGTGCACTGTGGTCCACCAAGAGTAGGTGTGGAGAAAGACTAATAAAGAGGAGGTGCTCAAGCCCTTAAAATCAACAGCTTCCCTGCTTTAAACCACTGCCTGGCATGGTGTTGGCAGAGTGGCTAAGAGCACGGGCTTCTGTCTGACTCCAGTGGGACTCTGGGCAGCTGGGTTCACCTATCAATGTCTGTCATAAAGATTCAGCAGTATGGGCGGGCACTGCGCTAAGTATTTGTATGTAAGTGTCACGCGTTAGCATGGCTTGGTTAACGCAGAATCCCCTGGACCACCCTAGTGAGTGCCATGAGGGGACTCCCAGGTCCCCCTCAGGACCCGCTGGGAGTGCTGCCGGAGGATGGCCCTGGTGGTCCGCCCCCTCCAGGATTTCCTTAGTACAAGCCCAAGGTCACATCTGCATCAGGGTGGCCTGCATCCAATGACTGACGGACATACGGGTATAAAGCCAGCCCTCTCACCCAGGCTGGGTCAGCCATCCTCAGAACTCCCCATGACACTGCAGGTGGGCTGGGCCCTCTGCCCGCTCCTCATCACATTAATTCTCATCTCAGGGGACCCAGCCTACACCTGCTCACCTCCCTCCCCTCGCTAAGAAAATAAAAATAGAAAAGGGAATTCATCTTGGACATTCTCTCAGTTAAAAAGCTAAAACGCAGAAACATACTTCAGGTTCTGGAGCTCCTTGATCCCAGATCCTAGATTTTCCGAAGAGGAGCCTGACGTGTTCAGAGAGGGTAGAGAAAGTATCCCCACTAAAAATCAAGGGGGCAGCAGGAGCTCGAACGGTGCCCCTCTGAGAAGGTGGGAAGACCCCACACCTCTGTGCAAGTCAGCTGCTATCCAACCTTCTTCCTGCTTCCAGGATGGGGACACACATCCTGGGTGGGCTCACTGTCTCCTGTCCCCTGAATCCTTTCCCATGGTGCCAGCAGGTCCAGATGCAGATGTAACATGGGAAGAGACACAGGCTGGTGCTTCTGGGAACAGAAGCAAACGGCTGTTTGGATGTAACTGCAGGCCACCCTCGTTCCTAAGGGACCAGCAGGGAATGGGGACAGAAGGTGGCCACTGTGGGGCAAGGAGTGGAAATTCTGCCCTGACCTCTGTCTCATAATGGCGAGCGGGGCCTGCATGGTCCCCCGAGCCTGGCCAACTGGACTGTCCCAAGGCTAGGCCCAGTCCCAGGGAATTTTCCCTGCACGGCAGCTGTCACGACTCCAAGGGTCACAGGTGGTTCTCAGAATGCCCAGGGTTCAGGACGAGGCAGCACCCCAGGCTGCCCAGCGGGTCCGGGCTAGAAGCTGGACGAGGGCTGAGCAAGGCTGTGGCAGCGGAGAGGCTCCTGGCCGGGCTCTTTAAGAAGAAACCAGAGGCAGTGCCAGCCTCAGAGGCGTCCTCGACTTCTGCTGCTGCAGCATTTTCCTCTCGATAAGATAACAGAAACCAGGAGGCTGAGGAGGTACAGGGAAGGCTGGGGCAAGGTGGCTGCAGGGGATTCTATTTTCTTGTGCTTATCACCTGACTCCAAATGCACATTCCATCAGGCCAGGGATGTGGGGCCCACTGGCTCTGTATAGATGATTTGTGCTTCTTTCCTCCCTAACTGTTCTGAGTCACTGAAGTATTACCCCAGCTCTAGGCCGCAGTTCAAGGAGAAGCTCCTCCTCAGCTGCTGAGAGGGGCTAAGCCCCATCCCGCACAGAGAAACGCTGGGGAGCAGGTTTCCACCCGGGAGGAAGGGAGGCAGCATGTCAGGGCCTTCCTGTTGAAACTTCTAGGTGCCCCTCCCCTCCTGCCGCTCTTCTCCCGCCCCCGCAGCATCAGGCTGGCCCCCAAGGCTGCAGCCGCTTGGGCTGCTTCATGGGCGCGGGGCCTGTGCAGTCACACGCAGCCCCTCTGCTCAGAAGGGCTCTGCTTTGGGTTGAATGCTCTGCTGTCATCTTACTTATTGTTGATTAAGACACCCCACCCATCATCTTGTTCTGACTTAATAAGTTATGTAAGGGGTCCTGCATCTCCCACAGGAATCAGAAACTCTGGCAGGGCAGCCTTAAGGAGGCCAGGGCAGGTCCTGCTTTGCTGAGGCAGGACTGTGCACACAACAGGGCCTCTGCCCACCCACCTACCCACCCATGCCTACCAGAAGTCCTGACTTGGCAGAGTGAGTGAGGACGGCCCTGTAGCCATTCTGAGCACTGGCCTGTGGAATGGAGCTCCCTCCACCGAACAGCAGGAAACACCTCCTCACCCAGTCACACAGGGACTGCCACCCCTTTGCTGCACCCAGCCATGACCACAGCAGGGGGCAACTGGGTTAAAAATAAGAGAGAACTTTTCCTGGCACCTGGGAGCCGATGTCCTGAGTGTGAATCCACCTCTGTCAGTTGCTGGACACAGAACCACCAGCCCTCTCGGTCCCTCAGAGGACAAACCTCTTTCCCTGCACAGCTGTGAGGGTGAAGTGAGATGACTTACCATCTCCTCCAGCCCAGAGCCTGACACAGAGCAGGAGAGTTAAAATACCTTTTCATTCATTGACATTCAAAAAAGAGTAACAACAATACTGCCTGGAGGCGGCTTGGGAATCTTCCAGGATTATAAATTCTAACACTGAACACTAGACTAGTGCCTTATCCACCCTGAAAATAAACACATGAAAACATTTTCAGCAAACCCATCCCCATGTGGAGACAACAGAGAAAGAGCAGAATTTGAAACTGGCAGTCCTAGGTTTGAGTACCTGCTCTGACCTTGGGTGTAGCAGTTACCCGCTCTGAGCTTTGGTTATCTCATCAGCAAAATGGAGATAATGATATATTAATAATAAGAACTATCATTTACCCACAGTTGAAGACAAACAATCCTATAGAAAATCTCACCCCCATTTTACAGATGAATAAAACTGAGGCACAAAGAAGTTTAGTGATTTTCCCCTCGTTACAATAACCCTCCTGCAACTGCCGTGAGGATGTGATGAGGCAATGATATGGAAGCCATACATTCAGATGCAATGTGGGTGATGACACCGGATCACTGGGCATTAATCCTCACTGTCATCTCTCAGCTCACTCCTGAGCAATGCAGAGGGCAAAGGCAGTCACTCTACACCTGGAAGCTCTTCTTTTCTCTCCCTGCCTCCCCTTACTCCTCCCCCTCCCGCCCTTCCCAACATATACACCATCGACACCCCAGAGTTCTGCCCAATTTTCCATTTCCCCTTTTGAGGATGCTGTAGAAGCACGAGGAGCCACCTACCAGGTCCAGTCAGGACACCCCCCCCACTTCTCCCACCCCGCCAGCAGCGATTCCCACTCCTTCCTCTCTCACTCAGCCTGCCTGATCCGCACAGGAGACAGACAGTCAGTGCTGGGTAACTGCTTCTAATCACAGGTGACAGCAAGAGTGTAAACAACACAAGAAACATCTAAATGCAATCCAAGTGGCATGGAAACACCGCTCACTCTGGCTCCTCTCAAGAACACGGCTTCCTGCCAGCCTCCTTCGGAAGCTCTGCTCATTAACGCCCTGTTAGTAGGAACCCTGCCCTGTTAATAGGAAGCCTGGGAACCAGGAGCTTCCAGAGGACAGGAGAGCAGGACGCTGAACCATAACCTTTGACCCTACTTCCCCTGGGGTGGATTTTCTAGATTCGCCCAACTTTCTGTTTAAAGCAATAATATTAACAGTTTCTTTCTGGGGGGAGGAGGGAGACATGGAAGTTAGAGACCCCTTTCAGAATCTGTCTAAAGCTAGGGATACTCTCCCAAGAAAAGTACAAACATAAAACATTCTGTGTGTCATTCCAAGGGCTCACAGACACCAGGTTGAGACCCATTTTCTGAAACATCGATGGGGCTGCAAGAGCACAGGAGGAGATGCAGGCGCAGACACACTCCAAACATTCCCAGGGCAGAAAGAGGATTTTCTAGTCTGTGCGGCTTCGCACATCACATAAGCCTACAAGGTGTTTTTTCTCTCTCTCTCTCTCTTTTGGCTCTTCAGATTGACAGTGTGCTCTAAACCACCTCCTTCAATGCAAATTGGAAACTCAATTGAGTAATTACTATGAATAATTTCCACTTGGATCACTCAGTGCTGAGGTTTAGCAAGGATAAGCGAGCCAGGTGAGAGGTGCGTGGGAACTGCATCGGGTGTGTCTGCACGGTTCACTGGCAACTCCCGGGCCAGAAGGACGTGGTGTCCTGCACTGCCCAGGACCTGACTCTGTGCTGCTGTGGCCCTCCATTAATACCGATCTTCAACAGGTGGTCAACTCTACCTGCTCCATTCTGGGAGATTCACTGTATCTTTTGTCTGTGGGCCTGGGGTGAGAAGAGGCAGAGGGGCAACCTTCGCAAACTGGGGCTCTTACCTCTGTGCCTGTTGGTGGTCTTATCAAACATCAGCATTGCGTCTTCTACCTGCAAAACAAATACAGAACAGAGCCCGCTTTAGGGATTTTAACAAGACATTATACGGGGGCGTCCGTTATAGAAGTCATAGCTGCTCATTAAACGCTATCTGAAAATACAAAAACTTAGGAAAAATGTCACTTGTCTTTTGGTCTTTCCACCTAGAGTGCCTGGAGTGACTTCCCTGTGTGCTCGTGGTTAGAAAGGGCCGAGCACTGTTCACTGGGGCTCACAGGCTCACAAATGGGCTCGGGGGCCTGAGCTAAGCTGGCTGAGAATAGAAATCATGGGTTATTCATTCCTCACGCCTCCCAGACTATAGTCTCCGACGGAGGGGAAAGACATTGGGTGAAGCAATAAAACCAGGTTGAAAATGGTGCCTCCAGACAAATCAAATCCATTTTTCCAGACGCTATCAAATATAATAGGGGAAAAAGCAAAGTCCAGGTAAGAATGGAAGAGGGGGGCAGGCAAGCCGGATGCAAACCTCCGAGGGACTGGCCTCACTTAAAAATCTCTTCTGGAGTCAGGGCCCCATTTTGTTGCTAAGCAACCGAGCCTGAACAAACAGGCTCCTGGGGCCTTCCCCTTCTGGTCCCCATTTCTGAAGTCGGTTACTGGGAGGAAAATGGCCTTGCATGGTGACTGCTCCTCCAGCAGGAAGCTGCCCTCTCTCCCCAGTATCAGGCTGACGGGAGTAGGTGATGCTAGCTGGAGACACTGCGTGTTCAGCAGACCCTTCCCGGTCCAGAGGCTCCACGAGCCCCCCAGGCAGGCGCCTGCTGAGGCCACACACAACACAGCATCTGCCTCCCGAGCACCATTCAAGCAAAACCACCAGAAGACCAACTGGTTTGTTTGTACACAGGGTAGTCACACTTGAGCATACGGTGCTGTAGATTCAGACCCTGGGCCTCCATTAGAATTCCAATGCCTGGGGTGAGGGTGGGTGGGGGTGAGGCCTGCTGGGTATCGCGCAGGTAAACGTGACATCTGTTTCACACCCATCTCCATATTTTCTAAGATGTTTGCCAAGTCCTTATTTTGAGCTAAAAATGTCTAAACAGTAAGAAAAACAGCCTCCCTTCTGTGTTGGCCATGTTTTGGTACTGAAGCTCAGATCCCCTTAGGAAATAAATATTTTGAATTTTGACAATAATGTATTTTCAAACCCCCTTTTCAACAGTGCATAATTGGCTCCCTCTTTTTCTTCCTAAGTCTGGGCGTTTTCTGAAGCTACCCTCCCAACATTCGCTCCATCCTGGTGAGCAACAGGGAGGAGCTGTGTATATTTTTTAGGGCAACCATTGTTGGAACGAATAGAGCTCTTTCCTCTATAGTCCAGTTGTACAATGGGACTAGCAAAGACCCCCTGAATAGATAAAGTGTCAGGGCGAAAGAAAAATTCTATTAACACTTTACAAAATAAAACATCTAAGAAGTAGCTAGAGAGGAAAGAGAAAGGGAAAAAAAAAATCAATCTGGATAAGTCCCGGTGCTTGGGGGAGAGAAAACTTTTCAGCAATTGCAAAGCACATTAATTCAGAGAAGCCATCAATGCAATGGAAATCTGGCAGAACAGCAAGAGCTGAGACGGGAGCAATTTGAATATACAAAGACTGAACAGAATGAAAAACACGGCTTCACATACGGGGCTGTTTCTCACGGTTCTATGTGAATCAAACAGAAGTGGCTTGTGTGTGTCTCCGTCACGGGGAAATGGGGCACAGTCAAGGTAACTGGTATCCAATCCCGGAGCCAGCAAGCTGATACCTCTGTGTCTGTCAGGCGTCTTTGTCTGTCTGTCTCCCCACCCCCGTGAAACCCAGGTGGATCAGCTGGCTGTGCAGTGTCACCCACTTCAGCATGCAGGCCAAGCCCCATTGCAAGTGCCAGAGGAACACCTCTAGCAGGAAGCTGCCCTCTCTCCCCAGTATCAGGCTGACGGGAGAAGGTGATGCTAGCAGAGGTTCATCGGCTGGACACAGGCTCTTCTGATCTCAGGACACTAACCCTTAACCCTTGTGAAACGCGTCCTCAAGGGTACCACCCTCCTTCTCAAGATCAGCGCTGATATTTGTTTTGGGTTGACAGTGCCCTCCCCCGCCTTACAGATTTCTTTGTACCAAAGATGGGGGCTCATAGGCCTGGTGGTCTCGGGGATCCCTGGAGAGAGCAAGAAGGAGAGGAGGAATCTGAACCTCAGCATGCTTTGTCCCACATCCTGGCACAAGCCTGGCCTGTTCCAACCTTGAGATGTGCCTTCTAACAACGTAGGGCAGGTTGCAAACGCAGCCCTGACATCCTTGGTGGTGCATCTATACGAACGACAAAGCAGGATGAAGTAACCTGGATGTGAGATGGCTGGGGACCGTCAGCTTGGTCTGAACACCAGTGTCCTGAACTTGTATTTCTGCCTATCCCAAGGTTCAGACCACCCGGTCACATCCTTAGAGGTGTGCACCATGCACACACCACATGGGAGGGTCAATAGCAGGAGCTATAATGTTCGCTCTGTGGCCCCGGGGGCTGGGGCAGGGTTTCTCAAACTCCATCCACTCAGAATTACCTGGAGGGCTTGTTAAACGCAGACCCCCAGAGTGTCTGATTCAGTGCATCTGCATTTCTAACATGCTCTTAGGCAATGCTGGTGCAGCTCCTGGCCTGCGGACCCCACTTTCCACGTGCTGCTTACGGGGTGAAAAACAGAGCAAAGATCAAAGACACTGGGCATAGCTGCTTCCTCCTCTTTGCATACACTCGGCGCTCAGTACAGGAAACACATTTCTCTTCCAGAGGCAACTGATGCACTTCAGTCTAGCAACAGTTCTCCCCTTTGTTCCCTGTCCCTTGGATGTTTATATTCTAAGATCCTGAAAATAGTGATGGTAAACCATGACGGAAAAGAAGACAAGAAGAGGGACTTCGTGGCCCAGGCTGACCCTGTACCCAACGCAGGAAAAATTCGGATTCTACCAGGATCCTTCTGACAGATAAACCAGCTAACGTCTACATCACTCAGCCAACTCAATCTTGAAGAGAAAGCATAGCTAATGTTCACCTGAGTTACTTTTATGCAACACATATTTATTAGGCACTCACTGTTTACAGAACATCAGCCTAATGATAAAGAAGAGGCAGATTATATAGGTCCCTTGGTAGACTGATTCCTGAATGGCCTCACACCCCTTACCCTGAAATTGTGCAGTTCCTCTCCCCAGAGAGGCAGAGTCTATCTCCCTATCCCATGTATCTGAACTTGACTTGTTAAGGTCAATAAAATGAGGTGGAGAGCATGGTATTTCCAGCCTTCAGATCGCCTGTTTCTGTTTCTGCTTGTACTCTCTTGCACCTCTGCCAGCACCAAGAGAAGGGCATGCCCAGGCTAGCCTGCTCGAGGATAAGAGACACCTGCAGCGGGGCCAAGTCCCCTAGCTGCCCCACTGAGGCCAGCCTAAATGGGCTGACAGCTAGCCAACCCCCAAATGTGCAAGTGAGCCCAGCCAAGATCAGGAGAACCACTCCCAGTGGACTCTAGACACACGAAATAAACAGCCACTGTCTGCCACTGAAGTTTTGTGGCTGTTTGTTACACAGCATTCTTATAACAACCTGTAACTGGTACATGGTCCCTGTTCTCAAAAAAGAAAGTTTTTCATCTATCAGAAGACACAGTTTCAGTAACGCTAGGCAACGAACAAAGGCAAGAAAAGGGGTGGAAGGAGGTCAAATGCAGAATGTGGGCTGAGTATTAAACTACCAGGTTCCACCTTCTGAGTGGAATACAGGTATTAGGGTGTGAAGGGACCGCTTCTAAATCTCGCCCCAGCAGCAAGGACGGAGGCTGAGATCCCAGAAACGCCAAGAGAAATTGGCAACATGCTCCTCACTAAACGAGCACCATGAAAATCAGCAATAATTAGCACTCAAGTCAGTGGGTGATGCCTCTCTAATCCTAATTCATTTAATGAATGAGCAAACCCTCTTTATAATGAGTTAAAAGATTTATTGTGAGCCAGACATTCTTGCTGGGTGACTTTAGAAGTAGCCAGATGGTGTTGACCGTATCCAGAGGTGAGACTTTAGCCAGCACGTGTGCAAACTGAAGAGGAAACCTTTCAAGTCACAAAGCAAAGAAGCTCCTGAAAGGAGAGATCAAACCTTCTATATGTCACATTGGATGGCCAAAGGCTGGGACCCTAGAATGTGCTCCCGGACGGCTGCTTCTCCTGACTGAGGTTTTAAGCTCCCCAACTATATAGTAAGTGAGTGACGCTGATTTGGGAACAAAGAAAACTTGTTCCCAGGAGACAGCTAAATGGGAAAGAGTTGCTGGTAATAATTGGGCAGGTGCCGGGAGGCAGCGGAGCATGTCAGGCAGTGTTGCACGGAGCCATCGGCAGGACCCAGGATCTACTGCCATCTTCATGGATCTTACTGAGGACAAGTCACCTCCAGTCTCTGACTTGCAGTTTCTCATCTGTGAATGGAGGGAACTGTATAAGATGGTCACCCAAGATCCACCTGTAAAGACTACCTAGAATGCTAACACGGACCACAGGGCCGGCTGGGACATCTGGGAGCATGAAATTCACCGCCGGTCCCCTGCAAGCTCTGCACTGGGGGAGGACATTCCAAGCTTTGCTGTGGCAAATATGCCCTGAGAAATTTCCTACTCCTCTTGGGATATAAACACACCCACCCACACACCATACGTACCAAGAACCCAGCAGGAAATGGCACTTCAAATGATCCTTAAATTATCTGGCCAGACACAAGGAGGGAGAGGAGAGGAAAAAAAGAAATGTGGCTCTTCAAACTCCCCCAGAACAAATGCCCTTGAATTTCGCTTCCTGCTCCCACTCAAAAGCTTCAAGTGTTGGTTTAAATAAACGCTCGTAAATGTAATACCATGATACTATAGAGCGTAGGACTTCACAGGCCTTACGATGCTCCATAAACTCAAGGCATTAAACGCGCAAGAGTGGAGACTCGTATATACGAGGTGGGACTGCCCAGGACAGAGGAGCTGGAGTCTGTGCGGGCCCCGGGGCTGCCTCAGCCCCAGGCTGTCTCAGAACTAGGACGGGGTTGTTCTCTGCTTCTCCCCGACCAGTCTGGACAGAAACAAAATGCACCTGCCCTAAGCCCAGCAATGGTGTCTAGTTTATAGAAACCAGACTGTTCAGCAAGCTCCCACCTCCAAAGAGTGAAGATGGTCTATCTTTAATCGCTGCCCAACAGGAAGAATGGAGGAGAGAAGGGAGCAGACTGGGAAATCCCGTCAGCTCACACTGAAATCTGGATCCGTGGTTGTCAGCCTTGACTGCCGAGGCCTGGCCCCGACCTGTTAAATCAGCGCTCCGGAGCTGGGAGCCCGGCAGGGGAGCAGTTAAAGCTCCCCAGTGCTTCCAGGGTGGAGCTGAGGCTGAGACCCTTGTTCTCAATGGATGAAGACAGCTGAGCTGAGCCTTAATCACAGCGGATGTGTGAGGGGATGGGCCCGGAATAAAGGGGTATTACATGGGCCTTCGGCTGCCTACCGATGGGCTCTTTATGCCCTGCCAAAAGTCAGGGTCAGCCAGGCCCTTGGCCACATGCTGCTTTTGGGGGACTCACCTCATTTCGTCTTGGTCTTATGATAAGGGAATCAAAGTTCTGTCCTGAAGGAAGCTCAGAAACTGAACACAGGACTTTAAGAAAACCTAACAAAACCGTTGTTTTCCTTTCATCACCACCAATATGTTCACATATATTATTAACATTTTGGTCCTCACAACAACCCCAAGAGACAGGTCGTCCTGTGGCTGGCAGGGGCTGGTCTCCTGAGTCTAAATCTCACCCGGCCAGCCCCTGCCTGCCTACCCCGTCTCAGGAACCTCTCAGCCACCAGCCCCCCATCTCTGTGCATCCACCTGGGAGGCTGCTGCAATAGAGCCTCTCTTAGAGCTTTCTGGTCTGGCACTCGCTCCTTCATTCCAAGAGTCCAAAACTTCTAGACTGTATCCACCTGAAAGCAAGTGCATCTATTTTAACTCACACCCATGCCTTTAACTGAGCAACAAGAGAAACAGTCCACTTAGGTTCTTTCCCTAAGCTCCTTTTTTATTGTAGAAAAGTACACATAACAGATTTCTTTAGTACACAGTTTGGTGTGTTAAGTACATCTCCCTAAACTCTTCACAGAAGGCTGGAATATCCCCATTGGCAAGACTCTTCTTACTGATCCTATTTTTATTTATTTATTAATTTTATTATTTAAAAAAAAAATTCCTGTGGTATCATTCCTTTTCGCTATTTAACTTAAACAAACAAACACCAGTGTTCACCAGACAGCAGTTATGAAGTTAACAGGTAGACACTTGGTGGGAATTGGAGGGTGTGGGGTCTCCAAGCAACTTTATCCTGTTGACTCATTCAGACAGGTTACTTACCTGAAGGCAAAGCCTCCTGCTCAGACATCCCGATTCCACAGTAAATATCAGACTCTTAAGTTATGAAGTGCCCATCCCCCTGAAACAATTATAATAGCCACTACTTACTGGAGCTTAATAGGCAATTTACAAAGTTCATTTAATTATCACAATAGCTCTGAGGTAGATAGTATCACACCCTTACACAAGGTGGGGCAAAAGTGGGTTTACAGTTGTAAGGACATGAAACACAGAGTTTATTCTTGTATTATTTATTAATTATTGTATTATTTTCTATATGAACAACTGCAAACCTACTTTTGCCCCACTGTGTATAGGTGAGAGAATTGTGGCTCGTTTTGGTTGACTAGCTTAAGATCACACATGCAGAAAATGGTGGAGCCAGGATTTAAAGCCAGGTAAGTCCTTCCTCTTTCTACTGGTCTCCTAGTTGTGTTCTACTTTTTTCAATCCGTAGGGCTTAGTGTAGTACTGTTATGTAGACAGTCGGAGCGTGGGGGAGTCTCCCCACTGGCCAAGATGGCAGCAGGGGAAGGTCTTACACTGAGCTCTCCAAAAGATAGAAATATGAATGGACAGGACCCCAGGTCTCCAAAATCTAGCAAGATAATTGGATAGAAATAAAAGCCCTCCCCCCACCCCACTATCCCTATAAGAATGGTGGGCTTGAGCAGGAAGAGAGGTTGGTTTTTGAGACAGAGGGAGTTGGTCTTTGAGACGGGAGTCTGCCATTCTCCCGGGTTGTGTGGCTCCTGAATGAAGCCTCTTGCCTTTTGCATCAGCACCTGCCTCATGAGTTTGGCTTTTGTTGCAGCAGGCAGCCCAACCTCTGTGTTTTGTTGTTTGGTTATAGTATTGTTGTCTCCTAAATGGACCAATAAACAAACACTGCCTTAAAACACTACCAAAAAGTTAAGAGAGGTGATGGTGTAACCAAGGAGAGAGCCATATATGCCTCTGGTTGGCTCAGAAGTGGGAATGATTAGAGAGGCAAAGTGAAAAGGAAAGTGGAGGAGGTCTGTTCCTTTTAAAAAGGTAAACTCTAAAAGCCCAGAGGTCACTTGGACGCTCCATGGTCACAGGGCAAGCTGGTGGCAGAGCTGGAACTGGCAGAGGGGTACTAGGACTGTCCAGGGCCAGGCCCATGCAAGCCCCTCCTGTGCGTGAGCGCTAAGAATGCTGAGTGTGTTCCCTTCCTGGAATCGTTAGCAAGGCTTCAGTGGTGGCTACTGAGTGCCTAAAGCACAAAACACAGACACTGTCTCAAGTCACTGCCCCACCCCTAACAATTACCTCTCAGAGGCAGCTCAGTTGCACATACAGACATACGTGCACATCCACACACGCTCCATGCAGTTAAGCAGGGAGCCACACCCAGCACAGTTCGTCTTCCCACTGCAATGAGTCACACCAAGGGGCAGCCACTAACGGAACCAGCACATCCTTGGGGAAGCAGTCCCAGGGGGCCCCACCTCAAAACTGAGCGAGGGAAGCGACAGCCTGCCAGTGCAATGTCGGGGGGGGGCGGGGCGGACTCCCTTCTGGCTGAGCTGGCGAAGCCCGGGGCCCCAGCACCACCCTGGAGGGTGAAGCAGAAGGCTCGCTCTGGGGATATCTGAGCTGGGGCTTACACAGGAGGAGGTGCGCAGAAGGAAGGTGGTGGGAGAGGGACACCAAGAGAGGCCGGGCACGAGCTGTCGGAGGAGAAGCAGTTGGTTCCGGCAGGCTTGACAGCTGTCACATGGAAATGGCATCTGGCCTAATGGCCTCTTGTGTGAGGCGCCTTCGAGTGGCGGCTGTTGTGCTCTGGAAATCCACGGCCTGTTTACAGCACTGGTTGTGAGTGCGTGCATGGGTGCATGCTTGGGAGTGTGCGCTAGGGTGCGGGGGGGGGGGCACAGGCTGCTGAATGCTCCTTTCTTTCCCCCTCCAGCCTCTCTCCCCATCAGGCCTCACCTACCGTGAAAAAGGCCCAAACCTGCCAGCTCCAGAGGAGACAGGCGAATCATTAGTGGAGCGCTGATGTGCCGTAACACTCTCTTGCATTCCCATTAAATAAATACTAAACTGCTAATTGCCAAAATAGATCTCCACGACTCTGACCGAACAGGGGAAGGGTTTATAATTACCAAGTGTGAAAATGCACAGCCTGTAAATAACCACCTCATCTGTCCTAATACGGGCTGATATTGATGGGCATGAAATAAACATCGGGACCAAATGGAAAAATCATCCCCATCTCCCGTGGCCAATGCAATCTCGGACGGTGACGGGCGTAGCTGCAGCCACGAGCCCGGGGAGGGGAGAGGGGAGGGGGAGTTTTGTAGGTTTGGAAAGTCGAGGTTCCAATCCTGATTTTAATCCCTTGGGCATTAGCCTCTTCTTTCTGCCTGGAGAATGGGGAGAATCAATGGCATAGCATGAAGATGGGGCAGAGGGCTTGTCTGCACCTTGGAAAGCCCAGGGCCTTGGGGAAGGAAACTTGTGGGTGCATGACCCTCTGGGACAACCCCTCTCCGGCCTCCTTCACCAGACTGGCTGGCGATGGTAGAGGATGAGTGAGAGTGAGTTTTGCCAAGGTGACACATTTATTCATTACGCCAATATTTATTAAGGCTCTGTCCAACTCAAAGAGTTGGTTGCAGAGCACAGATGAGCACAATTTAGGTTTCGAATGACCCCTGGGCTTTCTGACACCCTCATTCCACTGTGGCTCCCTATCCCCCATTGAGCCCTGACACTGGGATGGGAAGTAGACTGGTCTAGCAGATTCCAGAGCCCTGCCTCTCTCCTTGACTGCACCTGGGGAAGGGGGGAGGTGATGTGCCGGAGGTCACAGGGACCTCTGGAACCCCAGGCCCTTCCCTTTCCACTGGCCTGTGATTCTCAAGAATTCAGCCAGGCGCTGGAATGAATCTTGGTAACTGGAGGAGAGAAGGTTCCATTAGTCTCAGAATCACAGACTTGGGAGTTAGAAGTGACTCAGAGAGCACCTCTCCGCTTCCCACCCAGTGCCGGAATCCCTTCTCCAGGGGCTCCTCTGAACTCTTTCTGGAGCTTCAAAAACTCAGTGTCTCTGCCCCGCCCCCTCGATCCAGCTGCTCAGGTCTGACTTCAGCAGAAGTAGCACTGAGATGCCCGAAATAGCAGCCTCCTCTGATCTGAAGCGCCTTGTTGGCACATGGCAGGATCCTGCGAACCGTGTGGCGTCAGGCACCTGAGTCAGAGCACCAAGCACCACCTACCCCAGAGCTTCTTAACGGGGCTCTAATGGCATCTGAAGAAACTCCTGCTCCTTCCCCGTAGAGCAGCCTCAAAGCCAATTTCCTCGGTCCCCTGGTCCCTAAAGTCACCCCCAGGGCCCTGGGTCAAAAACCCCACGGGTGCTCAGTTCATGTCCTGACCCAAAGACCTTATCAAATATCAGCAGAATGAAGGAATGTCCGAACCACGGACTATTTTTAAAGGAAGCCTACACTGTTACTTTTAAATTCCCAAAGTGCCTTCCAACAACGGCTAACAAAATGCTTCTGAGAACCAAGTTCAAGTGTTCAACAGGCTAAAGGATTCAGTCACCTGGCAAAGTTACCTCTTGTTCAGAGAGATCATCAAATATTTGAGCTGGAAAGAACCTGAAAGCTGTAAGGCCAGCTCATTTGTTCTGTAAGAGGAGCAAACTGGCTCTCGGAGACTCCACGGCTCCAGACAAAGCCGGAGTGGGAAAATAAAGAGCCTGGGTTCAAATCCCCCCCCCCCCCACAGTTTTCACCTACACACAATCTTGGGCAAGGCTTTCCAGGGCAGCTCAGGCTCCTTGCGTATAAAAGGGTGATGATCCATGTCACCTTTCCTCTCCGCCTGGAGAAGGAGAAATCATACACGGGAGGCACCTGCTGTGGCCGGGACACAGCACACACAGGCGCGGGACCTGGCTTTGTGCTCTGTGCTGTAATGAGCTGCGTGCAGATCAGCCATATTCCACAGACTGCGGGGAAAGGAAGACCATCCTGCGGTGGAACACTGCTCACAACAGAAAGAAACAAACTACTCCCGGCACACAACTCGAACACATCTCAAGGGAATTATGCTGACTGAAAAACGTCAATCTCAAAGGCTTATTCTATCCTGTGTGGTTCCATTTCTGTAACATTCTCGAAATGACAAAATTATAGGGATGGAGAACAGAGCAGTGGTTGCCAGGGACTGGGGCAGGGGAAGGAGGTGGCTAGTGCATAAGGAGACTCTTTTCGGGGATAGAACAGTTCTGTGTCCTGACTGTGGTGATGGTCACTTGAGTCTCCACAAGCAATACAATTTCAGAGAGCCGTGCACATGAGAGCGTGAACGCACACACATGCACACACATGAGTGGCCGTTAAAGGTCATGACGTACCACATTGATTTCCTGGTTCTTACAATGTGCTAAGATTATGGGAGGTATTATTACCATAGGAAACTGGGTGAAGGGCACACAAGAGTTCTTTGTACTACTTTTACAACTTTTTGTGAGTCTGACACTGTTGAAAAATAAAAATTTTAAATAATTTTTATAAACCACAAGGGGGCTCATTATTTCAAGAAACCCAGTAGCAATCAGTTCATAATGCAAATAATTCTGGGTTAATGTCTCTTAATTTGGATGCAGTTCACATAAATAGGTGTCCCACATCCGTTACCTGTTTCTTATACCCAGCACAGACATAAGGGGCTCTGAAATACTACTTCATCACATAAATATCTGTGTTGGCAGGCCCCACTAAGTCTCATCATCTTCCCTGGTCCTCAGGAAATGTGACAGCTCTACAAACCTGCAGCACCTACTGGAGTAACTAATACAAAAATGAATACACAGTAAGTGTTTGTTGATTTTCAGAAAGATTTTGCAGGAGAAAGAAAAAAAATTCACATAAAAAGAGCCTCAAATCCACTGATTACCAACTTTTCTTTTTTAAGTCACCAAAGCCCCCCTTTCATTTAACTTTTGAAACAGATTTTATATGTCTTGAGATATTTCATACACCAAACAATTTGTACTTATTACTACTTCCGAGGCATGGAAATGTATTTGTTAAGACTCATCATAATTGTAAACTGGGCCCAGCCGGTGTAGCTCAGCAGCTGAGTGTCGACCTATGATCCAGGAGATCGAGGTTTGACTCCTGGGCGGGGCACATGCCCAGGTTGTGGGTTCCATCCCTAGCAGGGGGCATGTAGGAGGCAGCAGATCAATGACTCTCTCATCATCAATGTTTCTTTCTCCCTCTCCCTCTCCCTTCCTCGCTCTGAAATCAATAAAGATATATTTAAAAAAATAATAATAAAAAAATAAACACTTAAAAAAATTGTAAATTGGGGCTCTTGGCAGCATGGAGTGACAGGGGCAGAGTGAGCTGGGGTACTCTACTAAAGCAAGCGCACCTGGACATTTTCGGTGGCCCTCATGCTGTTTGGGGTGGAGTAACCAAGATGGCTAATAGTTTTTTTTGAAGTCATGAAGTCCACCTGAAGACCCCACATTCCTCCTGCTGACCCCCAGGCCGGCAACCTCCGGCCTGCTCCTAATATCAGAATCATGACTCCGATCTTTGCAAATGAATATGGACAGGAAAACCAACCCTCCTAATTAATTCCCAGGCCACACAATGCCCTAAAGGGGGAGAAAGAACGAAGAGGAAAAACCCCTCATCTACCCTTAAAAATAAAAGGCACCATTTCTAGCTGCTTCAAGACCCAACAAGCATGTTTTTCTTTCACTTATTTCTCCATCAACACTCTGAGGGATAAAGATCTTTCTCATTTCAAGAGCTGTCAATTTGCTTTAGTGCCATGTTTTTCATCTGTTTGCAGTAAAGAGGAATTACAAAGCAGGCAAATGAAATAACGCACTGCAATCTAACATATTTTGGCAATTCAAATTGGGACCAGGGAGAAAGGAAATTAAACAAGGGCGACAGGCCACACAGCACACCTGCGTGCACCCCACGGGCCCACCCCGGCCTCCCCGCCACTCGCCGCAACTTTTACGATCTGATGATGTCTTCAGTTCTTTGCTGAAAAGTGTACTATTTGCTGCACCCTAATTTTTTCAAATCACTTCTACAAGTTGCACAACTCATACAATATTTTGCTTTCTGAAGCAAAAAAAACCCTCTTAGCTGCTCGTAAACTGTCAGGTGCTGTTACTTTAAATACCTCTGTGAAATAATAGCACAGAATCCAGCAGCATGTCCCCGGAGATTTACTTACTGCCCTTCCCCGTGGGAATTAACAAAGACCAACGCCTGCCACACGCCAGACTGTGAGGAGCCCCTACCCGATAGCGAGCCCAAGGCTGCCGATACAACAGAGCTGAAATAAGAGGGCCCCTCATCATCGTCTGCCGGTCCTCCTCTGCCCCTGATGTGCCTTGAAGATTTCTGGCTAACTCACTCACATTTCTTTATGTTTTTAATTAAATTGCCCCTCAACTGCTCAGATCTGAAATTTTTTCCCATCTTTAGCTCCGGGGCTGGGATTTTTGAGAGTGACAAAATTTCCAGGGCCACGATGCCTCAGCAGACCTCAGGTGCTGTGTGGCACACAGGTACCTGACCTTGACCATCAGAGGTGAGCCACAAGGAGTTGGCCAGAAGTTGCGGGAGCCCCGGAGATCAGGCCCCTTTGACATACTAAAGAGGACTCCTCTGCCCCCTGGACCTCCCTGGCCCCTAACACCCCCACCAGCAATCTGAAATCAAACGGTAAAAGTGCGAATGTACTGGTGTGCGGTACTTGTTTTTGCAGAATCCCATCTGCTTGTGGGCACTATCGCTGTTCTTCTGCCAACAGTGCACGTGTCCACAAACAGTGTTTACTGGGCACCGGGACTGGGGTCCCAGCTCTGCTGATGAGACAGCTCAGCAGTACTGATGAGTGGGAAAGGCCAGCAGCTCTGGAGACAGGCTCCCTGGGCTCAGACTCTGGCTCTACCACTCACTAGCTGTGTGGCCTTAGGCAGGTTGCTTAACCTGTCTGTGCCTCCATTGCTTCACCTCTAAATTGGTGCCTCTCTTGTAGTCCTGTTATGAGCATTAAGAGAATTAATTCACGTGCAGCATTCTGCACGAAGAACTAAATAGCTGTCATCCATTATTACTACCACCTCTGTGAGCTGGTCAGGGGAAATGCCGAATGCTGTTCATTACACCCGAGGCCCTTCCTATTTCAACTGTTAGCGTGTTGACACCAAATGAAGTTAAAGCTGGTGGAGAGGCTGGCTTGACCTGAGCGGCAGTACCGGGATGAAAGGATGTGCTTGAGCTGACCACTGTCCCTGCCATCACGCACGGGGTGGCCATGCCCCGCAGGAGGGTTTAGGAGAGTGGAAAACCAGCGAGGGAGATAAACAGACAGGCGTGTGTGTGCTAGAGGAGGTGGCTTCTGCTCCTGCAACCAAGTCCTCACTAGTACTCTTCTGAGTTCTGGGGTGAGGAAAGTAACTCACTGAGCCACTCACCCCCGGAACTGAATCTGAAGCCCAGTGCTAATGACGGTCCTTTGGTGCCATCCTGCACAGAAAGATTCAGTCCACACCTGAAGAGGCTGCTTTAGCCAGGCGTCAACAGGTGACAAGAGAGTCAGGGCCTAATCTACCATCCTAGGCCAGTTACAGCCCTACCAACGGGGCTGGATGATCTCCTTTCATTTAGCAAATGGCTAGGCCCTGGCTTAGAAAGAAATTTTTGTCACAGGCAAAATTTTGCCATTCATTCATTTTTAAAAATCCTTCAAACAACCCATATTTGCTAAATGTCCACAATATGAGGGACAGAGATTTTAAATTTGGGAAGATTTGACTCTTGCTCAGGAAGCCCAGAGGGACAGACATAACCACCTCACGGCATGTGGCAAGTGCTCCAAGAGAGGTGTGGCCCCCTGCAGGACATGTACAGACATTCTGTAGTCTTTAATCATTCATTTACGACCTCCAGGGCTCATAGCGAAAATGACACTAACTTAGCAGGACAAGACAGATAGTTTGTCATGGAAATGGCAGGAGGGCATCCCAGGCAAAGAGGCACCATGGACCTGGTGCTGGAGCAGCAGGTCTTGGGTGGTATCTAAGCCAATCATTGGAAAGCCCAGGCTGCCATCAGCAAGGGCCTGGCCCACGTGAGTCAGGGAATGGCTGGGTCTCCCCCCTGAAGGTACAGTCCTAGGTTTTCCGAAAGAAATCGAAGGGCCGAGATGTGGAAGCAACACAAGTGCGCCAGAAATAGACAAGTGGATAAAAAAGCTGTAGCACATTTACCCAATGGAACATTACTCTGCTGTAAAAAGGAACGAAATCTTACCTTTTGAGACAGCATGGATGGACCTAGCAGGTATTACACTAAGTGAAATAAGTCAGGCAGAGAAAGAAAAATACCATATGATTTCACTTATATGTGGAATCTAAAGAACAAAACAAACAAACAAAATAAAAACAGACTCATAGACACAGAGAACAGACTGACAGTTGCCAGAGGGGAGGGGGGTTGTGGGGCTGGGTGAAGGGGTGTAGGGATTAAGAAATACAAATTGGTAGTTATAAAATAGTCACAGAGATGTAAATTACAGCATAGGGAATATAGTCAATAATATTGTAATAACTATATATGGGGCCAAGTAGGTTCTTGAAATGTCAGGGGGACCACTGTGTAAAGTATATGACTGTCTAACCATTACGATGTACACCTGGAACTAATACACACTCCTGGTGCTAGACCAGGAATCAACATGAAGCCTGTTTGTGGTGGTGACGTCCTCCACAGGGTCAAGCCTGAGCAACACCCCAGAGTTTCTGGTCACCAAAAAAAAAAAAAAAAAAAAAGGAATTCCGTGGACAAAGCGTCTGTTTGCTGGGTGTGGCAGTGACACACCTCCACACCACCTCCGGGGGAGAGAGCTGGAGAAAGGCGGGAGCAGGACGAGAGCGGACCCGGGGGGATTAAACTGCCTGCTCCTAATCCCAGGTTATGTGCTGAGGGCCAAAGCCAGAGAAAAACGCAATGTGCCGCGAATCTATTTTTAAAAGGTGTTTCCGACGCATGTACCTGCCCCGGCCAGCTCTGGCAGCATCAGGACTTGCATAACTTTTAAAACTGAGAGGCGGGTGGAGTCGCTCAGCATTATTTATAGCCTCACACCAGCAAAGCCAGAGCTTATTAGTATCTTGCTATGAAGTATAAGTAGGCAGAAATAGGACGGCTGTGTGGGGATGGGGCCACCGACGCCAACATCCCTCCACGCCACCTCATATAGAAGGCGCCAGGGACCCAGGCACCCTCCCCACCCAGGGCCCTCCATACCAGCCCCAAAAGAGGCCTAAAGAAACCCCACCACCCAAGAGGCTGCAAGTCCCACGGGACTGAGACAGGGAGGAGAGAGAGGAGCCACATGGAGCAGAGCAGTGGTGCCACAGCCCAACTGCAGAGTAATGGACAGCCAGCAAACATGTGGCAGGAACGTGTCCCCAGCACGTCGCCAGGGTCCCATTGCTGCCTGCCGTGCCCCAGCAGGAGAGGAAAACTGAAACAGACATTTAAAATCAAGGACCAAAACAGTGACCTGTCGTGGCAGAATGAGGTCGGTACCAGAGGAGTAGAGAAGTCACCACTGGGCCACATCGCACGGCTCCCCAGGGGAAGGTGGGTGAAGCCAGGTCTAGAGGGATGGGAAAGTTTTGAAAAACCAGAGAAGACCTTGAGGAAGTGTTCCCATGGGGGTGGGGGACTGAGTTAATCCTGGTGGGACTCCATGTGGCTGGAAATGCCTTGAGTCTGGAGCTAAAGCAGCAGCAAAGGACAGCAGGGGACCCCAGGGTCTCAAGGCTTCCTAGCGTGTGTTCCTGACTCAACACTCTTGCCTCAGTGGCAGGAAAATGCGTGGATGCCCGCTCCTGCTCCCCTACTCCTTCTTTCTGCCTGAGAGAAAACCAGTTAAGAGGAACACTCCCCAGACAGCCGAGCTTTCTCCCTCACAAGCCTGATTCAGTCATTCCTCAGAATGTGTCAGCGAGGTTATTTTCAGGCTTCCACATTAAATAGTAATAGTCAGTACTTCATGTTCACCTCCCAAGCAGTTTTCTTTTTTTAATTTAATTTTAAAAATTTTTTATTGATTTGGGTGACATTGGTTAATAAAATTATATAGGTTTCAGGTGTACAATTCTATAATCCATCATGTGTATATTGTATTGTGTGTTCACCACCCCGAGCCAAGTCTCCTCTCATCAGGAGGGAAGTCGCTTTCCACCGAAGATGATGCTGTGCTTAGCATTTAGGGCTGTTCTAAAGGGCCAGGGGACAGCCCTGAGGCCTCTGCCCACTGCCTGATCCGCCCGCAAGAGCACAGGGCCCCAGCACCCACCCAGCCAGGTGCAGGCCCCTCTCACAGGGCAGCAGCAGGTGTCCTGGTCTCCCAGGTCCTATGGCCCCTCACTGGTCCCGTGGGCTCATGAGCATATCTGTGAGTTGTACTCCTTTCCCACGTCATGTCCGTCGTATGTCCATCTCACACAGTTAATACCACTTAAAACCGAAACATCACTTTCTGGGACAAGATATAGGCTTCGCAGGAGAGCTTCTGAAAGGAGCCTCTTCCTGTGGCCTTTCGTCTCCCCTAAAGGAAACACCCAGGCTTCCTCACAGCCAGCACCAAACCTTTCCAGCCCTACTGAGGACCCTGACCTTGACCTTCCAGTTTGCACTTCATGGAGCAAATGGGCTGTTCCTGGGGGCAAGATGAGAAGAAATAGGCCGTCAGTGCAGATACGTCAACTTGTGAACCCTGGGGGGGGGTCTGGGGAGACCACGCAGGCGAGGGCAGCAGGCGAAGGGGCGGTGCGGCCAGTCTGCGGCCCAGGTGGCGGTGGACCCCAATCAATGCAGAACTGCGCGCCCGGCCCACTGGGGTGGCCTTCCAGGAGCTGCCAGTGATAACTGCCCCAGGGGAGGGCGGGAGTGAGGCTGCAGAGAGGCTCCAGGTGCTCCCAAACATAGTCACTGCTAACCTGCAGCAGGAGTTCCCAAAGGACCATTTCTGCTACCCATGTGCTCTGAGCTGGACCGTCACTAACTCTTAAATGACCCCAGGCAGCTGGCTTGGTCCAATGCCTAATGCACAGCAAGGATTAACTAAAATGCAATCTCTGTCTTAATGCTTGATAAATGACACACCAGGATGAACACCAAATGGTCACTGTCCCGTTCAAAGAACTTACCGTGAAAGGCCCTGTCTTTACTGACTAAGACTTGAATGTTTTTTTCGTGGGGCTTTTTTGAGGAGGAGGTGTGGTGGGGGGGGAGGAAGAATTCCCTTCTAGTCAGTTCCCAAGTCATGCAAGACAACTAGTCTTAGTATTTTATAGTCCTGCTGCATTTTGGTCCAAAAACAGCATAATCAATCTTGGCCACAAGTCGCTTGGAACTAAGGCTGGTGATGGTTTCCAAAAATCACATCCACTTTCAAAGGCCAAAGATTTATCACCAGTGAGGGGATTCAGAAGAAAATGCCACCGAGTTCGACTCTGAGTTCACAGTGAAAGCTTTGAGAAGGCTCAGAGCAAAGGCAAGATCTCTGGAACAGGGACACAGGCTCCCACTCTTAAGAGGACACAGTGCATCTGTAGGAAAAGCTCTGGGCTTGATGCTCCTAGTCATTGTGGGGAGGGCGCGGGGGAGGGAGGAAGAAAGGCTGGGGGGGGGGCGTAGAAGAGAGACAGAGAAATACAGAAGGAGACAGACATCGACAGAGAGACAGGCAAGCGCAGAGATAAATACAGACAGACGGGAGACGGACAGAGAGATTAAGAAAGACTGATTCGTCATAAAAGAATCTTGGAGGTGAAATAAGAAGAAGAGAAATAAGGAAGGAGTTTGCATAGCCTAATGCAAATGAATTATGGATTTGACTATAAGGAAACATTCGCCATCTCAATGAACCACGTTAGCATCCCCAGGAGGTTGGTGAGTCTGGGCTGGGCCCACGCTTGCTTGAAAATCGCTGTGCAGATCGCCCCTCGCCCCAGCACACACCACTCCCATGGGTTTCTGAGCTGTCAGAAATCTGCCTTCCCCTGCCCAGCCCCCCCGGGCTGACCCTCATGTCCCTGAAGCTATACACGGAGGAGGGCAAGGAAAGGTTTTCCCTCAACAGGCATGAAGAACAAGCCCCAGTCTTGCTCAACTCGAACAAACAAGCTGAATCCATCCAGATGTGCACACAGCTGGGGAAAGCATGGCAGAGCCCCCCGCCCCCTACCCCCGGGCCAGGAGAAAACCTCTTCTTGCAGACTGGCTGCTCCTCGGGGACAGTGCAATGGCCACAGGAACTCCTAGGGAACACAGCATTAGGCACAAACCACAAAGAGAGCACCCGCAGCCAACGAAAGCAGCGAGGCTGGTCCACTCCTGAGACGGCTGGAAAATGAAAGGGGCCGCAAGCCGTCTTTATCGCATCTCTGTGCATACAAATACACAGCGGAAAATCACGGATTCCCTTCATCTCCCAAATGAGCCGTAATAACCCCACAGGTTTTCCCCAAGTCCTCAGGACAATGCCTGTGCCGTTCACCACGAGGGACGCAGGCCCAGCACCTGCGAAACGCCTTTCAAAGGGCCGGCGCCCGAGCCCGGGGCTCTGGACGCGGCTAATTGCCCAGTCAGGCTCCTGCTCTGGACAGGCCCAGGTGAGGCTGTCTGAAAAGGCCACGTCCAACCCTCCGTCGCCGCCGAGCTATCTAAGGCTCGCCCACTGTCCTTTTGTCAATGCCTGCTGGGGACGTGTGAAGATAAGACGACTATTACATTATGATGCTTCCTCGTGCATGAAAGTCTATTTTAAAGAGAGTCTGGCGGAAGGGAGGGGGCTGGGCAGGACCGGGCCGCAGCCTGAGGATGGGAGGTTTAAAGGAAGGCTGCGTTACTTAGAAAAGTCTCGGCTGCAGAATAAAACTGTGCTTTACCTGCAAAGGAAAACTCATTCAAGTTTCCCTTTGGTTGCAGAGAAAGCTACAGCCACAGAAGTCCAGAGAAAGTGCTTTGTTCCCTTAATTGCTTTTCACATTGCCCCCCTTCCCTGACTTACGTATTAATTCCTGAATAAAGACACAACCCCCTCCCCCCCAAGCCAGGATGCCACCCAACCATACCAAATAAGTATGAACACGGCGGCCTTTACCTTAAATTGCATTCTGGGGCTTACCTCCCTGTGCAAAATAGTGCATATGCTACAAAGCTGCATGAGGTCTTGTTTAAGGAACAAGGCCGGGCATTCTTTTGGAAAGCAAGGAATATCTGCATATATTAGGGAGTGAAGGTTAACTTATTCAGCTAAATCTGGAAGGCCTCACCCCCTTTTTTATTAAATAGGAAAACATACCCAAGAAAACTCAGAATCTGCCCCAAATCCCATCCCTGCATTATGCTCAGCTACACTCTTGCTCCCAGAGTTTCCAGGTACCACATGCTCTGCTCCACTCTCTGTAACTTTCCCTGGTTCCCTTCCTCTCCCAGCCCACAAATTCCCAGGTTGTCATCCACCCTGCACTCCTGCCACCACCGCTCTCTCCATCTGAGCTTCTCTCCATGCAAGAATATAACAGCCACAGCCACCCACCTCTCTGGGGGCTCCTCCAATGCCTGTCCCCAGAGTGCCAGCTCCCTTCTCTGCCATTGGTTTCCTGCCACGTGGGTGTTCGGGACATCTTAACAAGGACATACATGCCTTCGACCTCCCATGGGCTGAAAGCTTTATTCCATCATTGACCCCTTCCTCTTCCAAGCTCCCTGTCCCATTCTGTCACTTCTTCCCTTGATGTCACCTCCACCCCACCCCTTCTTAGTTCTTCGACATCCCTCTTAGTTTCAGGGCCTTGTCACTGTAAGTCTGGACCTACCACACGATGACCTCGTTCCTATGACTGCTGACACTCTTGCTGTACTCCCATTGCTCCAACTCTGTTCAGCCTGGTCATTTATCCTGAAGGACCACTTGGAGCAGTCATTGTGTGCAGTGTGCCCAAAGGGACATGTCCACGCACTGAGGCCAAATACCAGCTGGCCTCCACCCTGCCTTCCAGCCTCACATCTCTCTGTTCCCCACAGACACCCCCCCCCCGGTTCAGTCCCCTGGTTAACCACTCTCTCCTGAATTCCCTCCAGCCCCTTTGCTTATGGGGACATGGCTTCGTCTACCCTCCACAGTGGGGAGAGCAGAATAAAGACCATGAGGAACTCCATGAGGAGGTTCCCAGAGGGACTGGCTCTGGGATGTCCTGAGGCCATGACGTCTGAACACACAGGCTTGGGGGCTTTCAACAAGGAGGCCGGATGTGAAACAGCTGGCAAGGAGGGGGCAGAGCAGGGAGCAGCAGAGGGCAACAACACTGGCACTACCTTTCTAGCGTTGTGAAGGAGAAACCAAAGTCTGGACAATCAAAGAGGTCAGGGTCATGGTCAAGGGAGAGAAAAGTTCACCAGAAACCTCTCTCACCAAACAAGTTGCACCTTGTGAACAGAAACCACATCTTACGCCTTCTCTGCCCCTCACCGCAGAGCAAGGAGACTCATGACTATTTCTTGATTGACAGATAAAGGGCAGCTCTGGGGACGGAGCAATTGCTCTGGGACCTTCAAGACCTGGACTCTTGTTGATGTGTGGAATGACCTTGAGCTGGCTGACAAGTATACTGTGCCTAATATGTTATAAAAAAGGGCTTGCAAAACATTTATTTTTATTTTTTTAAAATCCTCAACCAATAATATGCTTATTAATCTTTTTTAGGGGGGGGGGAATGAGGGAGGGAAGGAGAGAGGGAGGGAAGGAAGGAGAGAAGGAGGGAGGGAAGGAGGGAGAGAAACACTGATGTGAGAGAGTATCAACTGGTTGCCTTTCCTACACACCCTGACGGGGAATCGTACCTGCAACCTTTCTGTGAACAGAATGACGATCCAACCAACTTAGCCACACCAGCACGGTGACATTTGCTTTTTAATACATGCATTACATGTATATGGCAGGAACTGCCACTGAGCAAAATAAGAAAATACAAATCACCATTATTAACATTTTGCGGTTTATTTTTCCTAGCCAAATGTCTACGTGTCTGTGTATAAAAACATTTTTTAATTTTAAGAAAAGGTGTTAATGGGGAAATAAAAAATATTTATTAAAGTCATTTGCCAACTCTCATGTCCTAAATTATTGAGAATTCATCCCCAAATATGGTAGCTGAATGTAACAAAACTCCCAATCAGTTTTCTTTGATTTCTGAGACTCACATCAGTCTTAAGGCCACCCCTGACCTGTGATTTATATGACAGCTTGGGAAAAGCCAATTGGGGACAATCAATGGAGCAGACAGAGACAGGCCTGGTGAGTGTGCATGAATTAAAAGGAAAACTCCATTGTAATAAGAACAAGATTCTAATCACTACACCTAATTACAAAGAGGAGTAAATCACTGAAAAAAAATTAAGTGTCTCATACAGAACAAACAAAGCAATTAGTCATAAACAGAAGCTCAGGGCTTGGCGAGCGGGCGGGAGCCCGGACCCAAGCCACCAGCTAGCTGCGCATCTGCTCCCAAGGCCGCGTCCGGGCGGAGGGTGGGCTGGAAGGTCAGAGCTGGGGAAGGGCGGGCGCAGCCTCCCCCGCAGCTCACACATGCACGCACAGCCTCATCGGGACCTTCCGACCACAGCAGCAGCCCACCATCAGGTGCTCCAAGGCCGAGCCTGGAGCCCAGACTTTCCTGGGAGGCACAATAACAACAGGCAATTTAATATAGAAGAGCCACCTCCTTCATTTTCTGTCCGATCCCTCAGGTTGTTACTACAACAATAAGAATAACAGCAGTTAAGCTGTATAACACAATTGCTGTACACCAACACCACGCTAGGCATTTCGCAGTGTGGTCTGGTTTAATTCTCACATGAACCCATTCAGGGGCTGCTGTTGGCATCGCCTCCATTTATCGGTGAGGAAATAGACCTCGAGGGTTGAGCCATTTGGCTACGTTCACCCCACTGTGTGAGAAGCAGAGCCTGGGCTTACAGTGGCCCTCAGGGTTCGTGCTCTGAAACTGTGCCACGTAGCCTAGAAAATGCGAAAAGATGCCCATGTCTCCAAACTGAGGTCAGAAACGAGGCATCGGGTGTGCACTTCCTGGCGTACACAGAATGTTCAATAAATGTTAATGTTGATTCTGAGCCCTTTATTCTTCCTGCCCCACCCGCCCTCTCTCTCCTGGGGTCCCTCTCCTAGATGCCCTGAGACAGTTCCTAATCCACACTCTGCAAGGAACCTCCCTGAGAACCTGAGACACATGAGGGCTGTGCCTGAAAGGGCAGCTTTCTTGAAGGGTCTGTGGGATAACTCCAGGAGGTGAGGCCCTTCTAGGTCCATCTCATTCCCCAAAAGCTGGACTCGGGCTCCCCAGAATAGTAATGAGGGAATGAGTCAGCAAATGTTCCCTCGGTCATTCCAAAGTGCTTCTCCCAACACACCAGTATCTTTCAGGCATTGAGAGATCGGGGTGATTCTGAAAGATCAATCTGACAGCCCTGGGAGCACAGGCTGAGGGAAGCTGGGGAGGGGTGGCCTGGCCTAGAGGAGGAGGGTGGAGAGTGAGTCAGGTCCTTGTTGATGGAGCTTCCTCCCCCCACTTTAAACTAGATGAAAGCAAGAGCTCCTGGCTGAGCGTGCATGGCAGTCAACGCATAAAAACAAGTATGTTTCTAACAAGCCTGGCAAGGGAGCTCAGCTCTGCACAGCAAACACTCCTGGGATGCCCACGGTCCGGCCGGATCTCTGAACTGTGGCCCAGCACTGGCCAACTCGGAAACTAGCAGAGTGGTCAGGGCCTGGGTCCCAGGGTCCAAGACACTTAGCTTCTCATCTGACTCTCAGGAACCACAGAGTGACCTTGGACAAGCAACAGCACAGCTTACTTAACTCTCTGAACACGATTTAACAGAATGTTCTGAAAAGGGTAATGAAACAGAATTAAATGGAAGGTGCATTTACACACATGGAAACACACAGGTGTTGGCTTCTGATGCTGCTATTATTACTATTAATATTGATTAGTGTTTTTATTTTAAGGGCACAGAGAACTTGTCCTTAGTTGAGTGTACTCGCCAACAGAACTGACAGGACAGAGCTCTGGGTAAAGTCTGGTCATCAGACATGCAATACAGACCCAGGTGGCCCTTCCTCAGCTAACAGTGGCTGTCAAACACTGGCTGCTCTACCAAGAGGGCACTCACCAACCCTCCCAACAACAGGTGAGATCTCTATCACATCCCCTTTGTTCTGGGTGAGTTTGTGACTCACTTGTGTTTGTGATTTTCAAGACCAGGTCAGAAAAAGTGAAGCCACTTTTGCTTTCTTTGCTGGGACACTTGTGCAGAAGCTCTAAGCTGCTGTATGGTCCTGAGGCCACCATGATGTGAGGAAGCTCAAGCCAGCTTATGCAGAGAGACCGCATGAACAAGTCCTGAGACCACATGAAGAGAGAGATGCCTGGTCATCCTTCCACTGTGCCAGCCACTATATAACTTCAGCCTCATGAGATACCCCCAGCCAAGACCCTCCTAAATTCCCAATCCACAGAAACCATGAGAGAGAATACAATGATTGTTGTCTGAAGCCAGCAAGCTTTGGTGTGTTTGTTATGCACCAACAGATAACTGGAACACCACGCATATGAACCTATGCTGTAAACTGATGGGTAAACGTTAAGAACGACTAATACTATAATACGCTTTATGATCATATCCTCTTCAAGTCTGCCCTTGATTTTTATCTTTGGAAGAGCATGTGTGTTGGGGATGGGGTGAGAAAAATGCACATAGATTTGCCTTTAGCTTCTGAGAAAAAACCCCAAATGTCACTAAATGGTGTCAATATGCAAAATGACATCTCAATTCATATAGTAGCATCATTCAGAAATAAATATTCTATAATTAAAAAGTGACTTGCAACAGGAGGATTTTCCCCAAAGAAGCCAGGCTAATTCTATGCAAAGACCCTGAAAACCCTAACACCCTGTGTTCCGCAGAGGAGCTGGGTGCCCGGTAGAGCAACAGAACCCACCTGATCTCTCACAGGCACGGAGGAGAATCCGAGACTGTGCAAGAACGTGGACGCTAAGTCTGGCCTTCCACCCCACACCTGGTACCCGGGTGGGGGAGAGACGCCCCACCAACCACAGACAAGTGTGCCTGGAGTGGCCAGGTGCCTGCCTTCAAAACCACAGCTTTCCTGTTCTCATCACTGCAGTTCCTAGGAGCAAATTGAGATCGTAAGGCCGTCAGCGGCCTAGGAGCTCATCATCTTGACAGATACTTAGCTATTCATTTAAAAACAAGCAAGAGAACAAGCGTCAGCTGTATTTTTTAATTACTCCTGGATAGGACTGGGAATGCTTTGCATAATTGGGGTATTGAGATTTTTTTCCCTTTGAAGGCCTTGTTGCAGTAAGAAAAATGCTGTATTTATTCTAATTACAACCCCATTTCTTTTAAACCATCTTAGCAGTGGAAGGGCAGCAGGGCAACAGACAGTTATTTTTTATGGGACAGTGGGGGTAGCAGGTAGCAGGGTCAGCTCCGCCATGAACATATGTCCTTGGGCACAGAACTCTCTTACTTCAAGTCTTACTGAAGACAGTTACACGTGCTCCCTTTTTCTAATTAATGTGATGTCATCTCCCACTTCCTGTCACCCTCAACCTCTGGGGTATAATGGACCACGGACCAGCAATCTTGGTATAGAGGGAATTTTAGGGCAAACTCATCGCTGATCTCCATGGCCAGCAGTGCAATGGTCCCCAGTCATCTGCATGCACACGGATCACCCGGTGCACTGTTCAGTGCACAGCCCCAGGACACTCCTACAGAGAGTACGATTCAGCAGTTCTAGGGTAGGGCCCAGGAATCTGCATTTCGGATAGACACAAGTCTAGTTGACAAACATGGCCTTGGGACTCAGAAAGACCAAGTTCTGTCCTCTTGATTTCCCAGCCACGTAACGTCGAGCAAGGCCACCTGGCTGGACCTCTTGGTTCCAAGGAAGCACGGCTTCCCAGCACCGCTAGAGAAAATGAGCCAAAGTCCCCATCCACTTCCTGCCACACACAGCTGCCTAGCACAGACCTGTTCCCTTCTCACTCTAAAAGTGGGCCAATCAGAGAGGCTTTTCAGAAAGCAGGAGAGCAAGGACCTCTCGGAAAACAGGTCGAGCAGGAAAAGCCACACTGCCCAGGGCCCACCACAGCACCCTGACCACTGAGAACTGCCAAGTAGCTCGCAGTTAACAGTAACCACCAACAGAACAAGTTGTAACCATACACCTGGCAGCTGGAGATTATTAAAAAAATAAAAATAAAGAGGTTATGGTCCTTATAAATAGCATTTCTAAAGCCTTTGGGTGCCCTGCCCTGTTCAGTGTTGAGCTATCCTGTTCCCAACGCTGGCTCCTCGGACATGACTCAACCCCCAGAGGAATACAAACGGCCTGAGTGGGCACCAGAGCAGGGGGTGGGAGGGGGGTGCTGTCCACAACGCTGCTGCCCGAGGCCCTGTCCTCCGGGAGCAGATGGGGAGGCGGTTCACCTGAGCACGTCCATGTGCAGCCAGACAGCTGGGCCAGCCGTGCTGGCCTTTGAGAGCAAACGGCTAGCAGACCACATTAGCTCGCCTCCCGTGCTTGTTACAACAATTAGGCTCTGGAAGGTGGCAATGGCACTGCAGCCGAGAAACTGCCATGGATCAGCCTGTTCACTACCCTCTCGGACAGTTCAACAGGGCTGGGAGGGCAGGGGATCTACATGAGGAGGAGGGGCAAAGGGCTGGGCTGTCCACCTTGGGACACAGGAGTTCATTAGAACCGTCCAGCAGAAACATTATAAAACCTGGAAGCACCACACAGCCGGATGGCCAAAGGTCTCAGTCTCCGTGGATCTGCAGGACAAGTGGCCAGCCCTGTACTCGGGAGAAGGGGACAGAGTCGGGGCATTCGCCGAGTGACTGACAAGCCGGCCCTCCCGCACTTCTCCTCTCTGCTCCAGTAACTACCCATATTATGCCGAAATGACACAAGCGACAATAATTAAGCCCAGATCTCTGTGGATCATTCGCAGTGATAATTCCACCTTTGTAATTCAGCTCCAGATAAACCCCTTTTGTTCTGCCTTATAACACAGATTCTAGTATCATTCAAGTATATTAACTGTAGCCTATTACTGTCACAAAAAATGCTCCCTGAGCCATAGCAAAAGACTCCCCAGACAAAACTTTATGTCATGTTAATCCAAGCTTTAATAACTATGAGGATATATAACTGTATTCTAATTGTGCTCTGCATTCCTGCATACGAAAACAGGAGATATCAAAAATGACAGCAGCGGATCACTTCGAATAAAAAAGCATGAATCCCCCTCTCAGGGTGCTGGGATGCTGGGGTGAAGGCATGCATGTGTATATGGGAAAGAAGTGACATGGGGCTTCTGAGCATAGGGAAGACTCGGGCTGGTGTGGGGCCACTGGAAATCAATAGCACCGAAGGCTGAAGATGGTGAAAAGCAGTCATGGGGGTGGAGACCAGAGTGTGGTCAAGACAACAAAGTCAGAGTTGTGCAGGGGAAACAAAGAAGCCTTGTGGGACTTCACGAGGTAGCTATGAGAATCCCAGTTCTGAACCTGGTTTGGATGCTGAGTCAGCACGTGACCTTAGCCAGTCATTTGCACTCCCTGGGCCTCTCTTTCCTTCTGAAAAGAGGGTGTGATGTCAGACCCCAGTGTGGATCTGGGATGGCTCCTTCCCTCTCCCAGCCCACCAGGACCAACTGATGTAAAACTGCAGCCCACCCAGGTGCTCCCAATCTCCTCTACCTGCTCTGTGTTGTTTCTTTGAAATGGTTGTCACTTTCTAACGTGCTGTGTGATTTACTTAGTTATTGTATTAGCTGTTTATCATAGGTCTCCCTCCACTTGAATTCTGATCTGTAGGGACCGAGACTTGTCTATTCTGTTCACTGATGGACCCCTGGTGTCCAGGACAGCACCTGGCACCCAGCATGTGCTCAATGAACATTTGCTGAATGACTGAGCAGCACTGCCGCGAACCAGGTATGCGGCACAAGACAAGGTTCTGCAACCCATTGAGACGCAGTTTCCTCAACTACAAGAAGAGGCAGAAACCTACTTCCTCGTGTTGCTGAGAGGATTAAAGAGCAGGTGAAAAAGCGCCTAGCAGGGCGACTAGCACAACAAAGGCTCTCCAAGCATGTTATTTTCTAGAGAAAATCAAAATCCCCCCCTAAGAGGCCATTTTCACTGCTCAGACCACAGTCAGGTCCTTACTCGGTCATTGGTCTCATTACCCTCACAACATAACCCTCTTCTAAAACCTCCATCCCCTCTATTTCTCCAGCCCCTAACCTCCCCCACATCCATAGTCGGGCAACTTTTCTGGCATCGCGAAAGGACCAAATAGCACCAGGCAGAGAAGCACTGTTGCATCATGGAGACTTCTGGGCATGGGAGTCCAGGCCGAAAGAATCTGGGCAAATCATCAGCTTCTTGGCCTTAGATTTACCTTCTCTATAAAATCAAGACACGTCTTAATGGGTCTCCCTTACTGAAGGTGGTAAGGATGAAACGTAACAAAATGAACATGCTCTGATAAGAAGGAGGATTACTCTCTGCTACTTAACCTCTCTGAGTCTGGTTTCCTTATCTGTATCTCATGAGATGTGCTACGTGGAGGCCTCTGCCATTTATAGAGCGACCAGGGGCAGATGGCAAGGTGCCAAGAGCGCGTACTTTGTGGTGGGAGACTTGACCTCCAAGTCCCAGCTCCCACATGCATGCAGACCACTCATCTCCACAGGACCAGTTTCTTCATCTGTATATGGGCGATTCGCTTAGACGTGCGGGAGGGCTGCCTCATGGTGCTGGGTGAGGCCAGGATGGCAGGTCCTCTATAGCTGGCCAATCACTTTCATAGCCCCATCTGCACGGCAAGAAACTGCCCCGGGGGAATGGACAGCAGGGCCCACCTCCTCTCTGCCATTTGGGCAGCTGACGAAGGTTTTACTAAATACAAGAGGCAGATTGGAAGATCCGACAGCTAATATGTCTTCCCCTCCCTGAGGAGACAAATCTGTCGGTTCAAGACTATTTCCCACATCACTCTGGATCTTGAATGACGGAAGGGACTGAGATGGCTGAGGACAGGAAATCTCATCCAGCAGGTCATGACTCAAAGAGCAGGTGAAGCCACGGTGCCCACCTGGACCAGAGCAACACCGGGAGAGGACTGTCCCCAGCAAGGGCTCCAGGACCGAGACGTGAACCACCAGCCTCTTTACTGACATTTTGCTGCACTTAACAACCAAAGAATAAAAGAATCAGAAGGTGGCAAGTGAGCACCGTGATTTCATTCATCTCTTGTCTCTTTTTTGCTCAGATCAACGATGCAACCAGATTTTATCATGAGACAAATCAGAAATTCCCAGTGGAACAGCTATCACTCCTTTCACCTTTCTTGCGACAGATGCAAATGACATAACTGCCCCAAACTCCTACTCCCCAAACTCCTGGAGACAATAGAAGGGCAGCACGTGCAGGAAAAAGGGCTGTTCTCCGTCTCCACGGCGCCCACCTGGCTTTTACAGCCCGCTGGCTGGCACTCTGAGTGGTGCAGCGCTGGCTGGGACAAGAGTCCAGGACTCCATCTCGGGTTTCCTCCTTTGAAACGGGAGCCTGAGTCTCCCCAGTGCCAAGAGGGTCTATGGCGGGCTTCATTTCTCAACCTGTCCGATGCCTTCACCCCATTCTAATTTTCAGCTCCCCAAAGTGGAAACCCGATGGAAACTGATAGAACAAAGACACTCAAAAAAGACCGAGAGTCCAACTGGACGGCGCCTCCCACCCAGGGACAGGCCCAGGCATGTCCAACACGCGGTCGGAGCGCTGCTTCCTCAGCGGCCTGTGATTTCGTCAATACCTCTCAAAAAGCACTTTTCCCCTTGCCCACCCGGCATTGGCTGCCAAAGACTCAGCTATCTATTTGAGAGCCCTCCGTATTGATTAGGTCAAATGCTACAAGGGTTTTATTTCCTGATTTCTTGACCTTCGAGGCTCCCGGAGGGCTAACCTAGTACAGAGCCGCCGCGGCGGGCACGAGTGTGGGACACACTCGGAAACACGCCGTCCTGGTTCCACGCGTCCATCACCAGCAGGGCTCGTGTGGACTGCCTCTCGGATCCTGCTCCCGTTTGTCACGGGGATTACCGAGACCCTGACAGCAGAACAGATGCCTCGCTTTACTAGGGAAATACAAATGAAAAACTGAAGCAATTCAGAGCATTACAAATCAGAAATGATCTTTTTCATCTCTGTTAATATGGGAACTCCAGGCGGCAAACCTGGTTTAAAAAAAAAATAAAAAAATAAAAAGCTTTAATCACAACAGGTTTATGTGGTATCAGGAGCAAATTACAACACTAATACAGTCCTCAGAGGAAGAAAAATAAGTTTTAAAAGAGCAAAACGATGACTTTCAGAGCAATGTTTGCCTTCTTTCCAGTCGGTGTTCTAAATTCATCACCCAGGGAGAAAATCTGAGGCAAAGCCATGGGCTAGAAGGGCTGTGAACGGCAGGAAGAAGGGCCTCATACTCCCATCATTAGATCAGTCCTTTGAACAAAACCATCATCATCATCACCACCATGCTATGCTGTCTGGCCTTCCCCTGGGAACTCCTGAATGGGAAGTGAGGGTTGGCAAGCACTGGTCTCCCTTCCACCCCCATTGTCAGGGTAAGAAACAGGGTCTCAATCCCCACTCCTGCCAAACACCTTCTCTGATGAACTTATGCCCCAATACACCCCAATCTGACCCCCAGGCTCTCCCAAAGAGCCCCCAAATGGCCAGGACCATCTGGCTGCTGGAGTTCTAGGTCAGGAGACAAACCACACCTATGTTTAGTTTATCCAGAGTCTATGATGAGCCACAACCGGTTAACCCCACGCTGGCTGCCTCTCCCCAAAGCACTCTCCTGCTCTGTTTTCCGGCACCTCAGCTAGTCGGAAACTCACTGTTGATGCAGGGTCAACGTTCTGCGAGTCACAGTGAAGTAGAATGTGATATTCTAAGAGCGAACACCCTAGATCTCAGGGTTCCTTCACCCATTCGCTCCATGACCTGTTTTTTCCAACATTCTGCTAAGCTCTGTGCCCGAGCATGCTCTGAGAGGGGCCTCTAGCCAGGTCCTGTGCGAGAGACAGGGAACAGGCAGAAGCAGGTTAACTCCCTCCATGGCACAATCAGAATAAACTGACCGATGGGGGGGGGGGGGGGGGTGCTGGGCAGAACTACGCCCGAGGGCCCGAGGGCAAGTCCTTTATCCTGGTGCCAGGACTGCCATGAGCTGTGAGCATGAAGGCCCACGAGGGGCAGTGTGGCACCTCCCATCTGCCCACCGTCCCACCCCGGGCCAGGTGCTTGGCTGAGGCTGCCAGCTTGCACCTTGGCTCCAAGGAGTCTGAGCCACTCTAAGTGACTGGTTCCAAATACTAAGCTGCTGCCACTGGCTAAGGAGAGAAAAATAAAGAGAGGATGGGGGATGGGGGGCGAGGGTGGGGGGCGAGGGGAATAGAGCTAAAAGAGAAGGCAAAACTCCCCCAGAAGGCATTTCAGCCACTCGGAACAATCTGGAAGACTGGAGTCGGGAAGTGGGATAGACCAAAATGTTTATCTAAAGTTCTTTTACAATGTGCCCACTTCTGCTCTACGGAAGCAAACATCAAGGCGTCTCAACAAGATCATGGTCACTTCGGGGCCTATGATATCTTGAAACAAGGGCCACGGCGTTTTATCCCAAATGCACCCCCTTTGGAAGGATGACCCATTTGCTTTGGAACCAGAACACCCATGTGGCTCCTACTCAGCCACTGCCCCTTGCACACACTGGCCTGTCCCAAAGCCCTTCCTGGGTGACTGAGGGTGGTTTTCGAAGACAAAGGCTACTTTTGGTGTGAGAATGTTTTTAAATGGCCCCCGAGTCTCCAGGCTCTAATTAGAGGCTGTCTGCACAACTCTTGCCGGAGGAGATCTGAGAAGCTGAAAACACGGTGCATGCCAGAGACGAGGATTCTGGCGTGGTGGCCACAAGACATTTGGCAAACTTCATCGGGCTTGGACAACAGATCTAAACATATCAGGATCAAGAGAACAAAGGGGAAGTCTCAATGCTGCCCCAAAGGAAAGCCTGTTGTTAAGCATCCTACACAAGCCAAAGGAAGAACTAGAGCTCTTTGAGTGCTATGCATTTATGTCCATTGTTTCATTCGCCTCTACCACAGCCATTCCGATAAGCTTGAGGATCCCCATTTGGCAGGTGAGGAAACAGGCTTGGGGAGATGAAACAGCTTGCCCTGGGGGAGCCCCAAGGTCCATGATCTTTCTGCCATGGCTTGCCACCGTTAGGTACATTTCTTGTTTGCCAGAAGTGGCAGCTAAGAGGGCTTTTCCAAAGAAGGCCTTGTGTCTTTGAGTCTCCCATTAGATAAACTCGGGTAAATCCAAAGCAAGTACGATTTGTTCCTGAGGTTCCATCACCTGGGCTTTCCAACCATCCTCTCTTCACCCTCTCCTCAGCCCAATTCCTAGCCCTTCAAATAATATAAGCAGACCCACGTGTTGCCTTGGTTTTTCTTCCCCAAATCCCGCTTCTTAGTCAAGGCTCACCATTTGCAGCCTGGAACTGTCACAGAGCAGAGGCCAACATCCTCCGGGTGTCCCACTCCAGCTGGGTTAATGGCCTCCCTTTTCCCAGACACCCAAAGGTAAACACAATCAGAATGGTGGGTGTGGGGTGGTAACCTGGATCAGGACCACACGAAGGCTGTAGTCACCAGTATCCTGCACTGCTCCAGGCACACAGCGGGCTCTTTATTGATGCTGCTGTTGATAAATAACTGAGAGGAAACCGCACATGCTAGGGAAGACTTACAGGAACGGCGATTCAGAGAATGGAAGAAGAGGGAGCAATGCTGAGTGGGCCCGGCCAGGCACTTGAACCACGGTGGTACCAGCTGGCTGCACAGGGCGGGCACACACACAGGCTCTGCACAACTGGAGACGGACTGTGCAGGGGTCTCCCAGGCCAAGCTGGAATTCCAAAGCTTGTGCTCAGAACCCCTGAGCCACCTGGCTCAAGTTCGGGGCTGCTTGTTCCCTGCTGGGCAGGCCGGTTCTCTTCCCCACCTCCTCACCTTCCTCCCCTTCCATCTACTCCTGGACTCCCGCAGTCCCCTCCCCTCCTTCTCCTGGCTGCTGTTCGCCCCTCCAGTGGCACATACTCCAGCAAAAAGTTCATCAGGCCCTACTGCCAATCCCACACCTGGGCTTTTCACAGACTCGTGGAATTGGGAAACTGGAAAGGCCCTGAGAGAGCTCTCCAACTCTGTGACAGATAAGGTTACCTGGGCCCCAGCAGCCATGAGGCTTGCCCCAGGCTACTCAGCAGGTTGGCAGCAGAGCCGGGACTCGAACTCAACACTCTTAATGACCCTTAATGACTCTGATGATGCACAAATGAGCATGAAGGGGCTGCATCTCTGGGAAAGAACTGAGAGCAAAGGCCTCAGGCCACTGCCTGGCTCCTGGCAGCATGCTCTTTCTCAGAGTGGCACGCCTGAGAAGGGCACTTTGGAGCTCTCCCCAGCACATCGAATTTCCTCTCTTGCCATGTTTGCACACCACCAGCTCTAATGTGCTGTCATTTTGCAGGATCTGAGCACATTTCTAAGCTGTGCTTCTGGCTCCCAAAGGTGCAAGGTACATATCACTGTACCCCCAAAACTAAAGAGGAGAGCAAGTGAGCCCAAGTCCACAAACATCAGCTCTAAATGCCCCAAGGGCTAGGTGGTGAGAGTTAAACATGGCAATAGGAAAAGAGAATCTGCCCAGGGATGGGAAATTTCAACCCATTGCTGATTACCTTTCGCTATTCACCTGAGCTCCGAGGATACTGAAAGGAGGCGGATGTTCAGGATCTATGGAAATATCGTTTCCTCCTGGGACAGGAGAAGGGAGGTGGCTTCGTCGTATATACACACGAGTTTCTCCCCTGGCTGTTTTCGGCAGTCATCTTAGTACCTCCCTCAGGAGAAATGAGGCAAACTGGGACCAAGATCTTCAAGCAAAGGAAGTCTGCCACCCTGGGCTTCATATGGTCCTCCTTTCCCCAGCTCTTGCCTCCTAATCCCTCCCCCCACACTGCATGGGGGCCGACCATGGGCCTCCCAGTCTAGTGACATGATCGACACGCAACAAAAATAATGATAAAATCCTGTGTGCACAGAAAAGGTACAAAATGTATGAGGGGGGGGGGGGAGACAACCAAATGCACTAGGCTGGGGAGGGAAAGAGGAGCTGGCCTGGCCTGCAGAGAAATGTCTGTCAGCTGAAGGACCGATAAAGGGGGCGTGGGACAGAAGAAAGAAAGCTCCAAGCAGAGGACACAGCCCAGTTAGAGACACAGAGGAGAGGAAGCGCCTAGGACATCCAGACCGGTGTGGCTAAAGCTAAGTGTGTGGGAAGGCAGAGGCAGGGAGAGCGTACCTTGAAGGGCCTTGAAGGGTCTCATCTGCCACACCAAGTGGCTTGGCTTTGAGCCACAGAGGAGTGTTGATCAGGGAAATGACATGGCCAGATGAGCCTTTCAGACCCTCCTCTGGCAGCACTGGAAGGACGGACCCGAGGATCAAGTTGAAGGTCAAGTGAAGACTGTGGCACTTGAGGCATCACACGGATGAGTGATGAGGGAACAGGTGCCAGGGGCAGAGTAGCTGAAGAGAGGCAACAGTTCAAGCAGCACTTTCAGGAATGGGAAGATTGATGACTGTAGATGCGGAGACAGGGACAAGGGAAGGTGTGGGGACAACTCCCCGCTTCCAGACACCACTGAGGTGGAACACAGGGACAGGATCTGCCCCTGCCCTCACCTGCTTGGAACACCCTGATGGCTCTCAATCGTGCAACTGGAACGCCCCAGCTTGGCGTCACAGCCCACCACTGCCTGGCTTTGCAGTTTAGAGCTGGGGCCCCAGAGCAGTCCTGTTCACCTCCCACTGCACCTCCTCACAGCCCTGGGAGCCAGCCCTTGAAACCTTCTGGCACCTCCCACATCGCATCGCCCCTCTGCCTGCTGAAATGCACCCTGTCCTTCAAGTCCAGCTCCAGGGTCAGCTCCTCCCCTCCCCACCAGGCTGGGTGCACCTCCCTCTTTGACTTTGCAAGCACCCAGTACTTCCCAGTCCATACTGTCCCTGGCTCCCCCACTAGACTCTAAGTTCCCTGCAGGCAAACTTGGTTTACCTCTGCAGCCCTCGTGGGCTTTGGACACATTAGGTTCTCACTAAGTCTGGCAATACACTGAAATCGGCAGACAATAGGTATCAGAGATGCGGGAGCTCTTTCAAACTGGTTCTCGCTCCCACACTCAAGATGGGCCACCACTTACCCCACCCCCCATTCTGAACGAACCAGGGAGCTTGGAATTTATTGCCTAAAAGACAACTCCCGAGGAGGAAAAAGCAGCAGCCTGCTCGCCAGCGAACAAGCTTTCTAAACACACATATGTGGAAGCCGAGTTGCATCAAGGTAGGTGATGTGCATCCCATATATTATTTGCATCTCATGTAAGAAAATCACTTCCAGGTTCTCTGAGGAGAGACATTATATAAACACCATTTCTTTCATCACTCCAATGACCCAGACTATTTTCAGAGCCCGACTTTGGCCGCTAGAAAGCCTGGTGCTGGCTGGGTTGGGTTTCTGTTGTTCTGCCCTTCCCTATGGAAAGACACAGCCCATTTGAATTAACTGGAGTGAAAAGAAGGCAATATCTCTGCTCTAATTCCACGAGGCTAGGAGAGCCCCTTAGAAACTCACTTCTGGTTCTCAGACAAATGCCTGTGAACCTGTTGATTAAAGGAAGGGTATTATCTGCCTTTGCTAAGAGGAAAAATACCGCTGCGATGCTTTTCCTTCACCAACTGGGCAGTGAGAACACTATGCCCAGCCGCATGGGTGTGTAAGTCAGAGAGCAATTTGCATGAGTAAAGAAAACTCATTTCAGAGGCAGCACAACTGTTGTCCTGGCAGATGACAGGGAGGACCCCCCACCCCAGGCTTTCCAGAGCTCTGGCTGAAGGCAGGTGAGTCTGGTGTGTTCACGAGGCACAGGCATGGGGGGTTCTGCAAGTGTGAGCGGGCTCAGAACATGGTGCAGGCTCTGCTATCATGTCCTCCGAGGCCTCCTCCACCTATGATACCCTCCCTTCCACAGCCAGAGAAGGAGGGCTGCGTGGAGCAGGTGGCATTAGAGTTGGGTCTTCAAGCAAGGGTGAGGGATGGGGCAGAAATGAACAACCACAGGCGATCTGGGAGTCACTAGAGCAAGTCAGATGAGCCGTTAGTAGCTGATGGGGGCTGGAGAAGTTGGACCAATAACTGGGAGAGGAGACAGGAGATTCTCTACCAAGTGAGGACCCCCTGCTCTCTGAGAGGCCTCATCTTTGCTCAGGAAGCCATGGGGACCAGCAAACGTTTTCGAGCAGAGGAGTGACACAAACAAGGTTGTTTTTAAGGCACATTTCTCCAATCACAGTTCACTGAACAAACCAGGCGAAGGAGAAGTAGAGAAAGAAGGCAGTAACTTGGCTACTGAGCCAATCCAAGTAAAAAAAAAACAAACGTGCTTAGGATCTGAAATAATCAGCTGAGGGAGAGAACTGGAAGGCAAAGGGGAATGTGGTTGCTTTTTTAAAAATTATTAATTTGGGAAGGAGGGTGAAGGAAAAAGGCGAAGAAATCATTTGAGGGTTCTACAGGACATCACTGGACTTCTAGGCTTGGCATCCAAAACACAGTCCAGGGTACAGGTACAGATGTGGACCCATTCACATAACGGAGATGCGGTGGTTGGAAGTGCATGGAGAAGGTGCCAGGGATGGAGCCCTAAGGACATCTACCTCAGGGGCCGGAAAAGAGAAGCAATCACCCCCGGAGGCCAGGGACAATCAGAGAGGCAAGAGGGGAGCCAGGGAGACCAGCATTCCTAGAAACAGTGGCAGAGGCAACAAGTGCAGGCTCGAGCCAGCCTCAAAGCCTGGCTCTGCCACCTACTAACCAAGAGACTTTGGGAGAGTTTCTTCATGTCTCCATGCCTCTGTTTCCCCATCTGTAAAACTGACTCTCAACTGCAAACCCACCCGCTTATTACACTCAGTTTTGTGGCTGGAGCTAGAACCCTGCAAGCCACATACATTTCTGCTCTGCCACGGGATCCCTGTTAGGATCTGCCAATAGGGGGTGCTAGAGCCTCTAAGGCTGAAGAGGAAGATTTTGCCTCTTCCTGTCTGCTTCCTGGGGCTTCCTGTCAGCTTGCGGTTCCTCTGAGCATCGCCCAGCAACACTTCTTCAACCTCCCAGCAGAAGTACCTTCCTATACCAGGAGCTGAATCCAGTTTGTGTTTCTCCTGCCACCTGCCCCTTCCCCTCCCTTAGAAGAGACAAACAGCACCAGGGGCAGAGCCCCCCTCCTCAGAGGTCTGGGGCCCTCCTCCTCCAAACTATAGGGCAAGTTTCAACAATTCTAACCTCATCAGTCCTAGGGGTGGTGGCTGCTCCCTGCAGTTGCCACCTCCATGGTACCTTAGAGAAGTGGTTCTCGGACTATGCCCCCCCCCCCCCCAGCTAACATCAGCATCACCTGAAAACTTATTAGAAATGCAAATTTTAAGGCCCTACTCCAGATCTGTGAATCAGAACCTCTGGAGTGGGGCCCAGAAATCTGTGTGCTAATAAGCCCTGCAGATGCCTGATGCACCCTAATGTTTAAGAACCAAGGCCTCAGGATTTTCTTTTTACCCTTTTCAGTCACCTAGTTAACTGTACATATTACTAATATTTCTTTCTCTTGGCACCAATAACTGGTGTGGTTTCTGTCCCTTGGCTAGACCATAACTCATGTGATAGGGGTAACAGTACCCGCCTCATAGTAATGATACTAATACTTATCACTAGTTTATTAGGTCACAGAAGCCAAAAGCAAAATTAAGAAATGTTATGGTTAACTGAATCAAATACAAAGGGATACTGGATTAGGTTACTATTATTAATTACCTTTTCAGAGGAAAATTTTAAAATTTGATTGAGGGAAAAAACACACCCTAACATACACACATAGCTGGACTCTCTTAAAAAATACTCCCTCCTCAGTCAATTCCTACATGGACGCCATGCAAAACCACTCCATCTATCAAGCTGTCAGAATGAACTGCAAAATTCTTAATAGTCTCTCACACAAATGTCCACATGGTCCAATGTATCTGGGGGGTCTGGCCCTAACTTCCTAAATGCAGGCACATTCAGGTAGCCTTCAGACGCCCTCGTAACAGCACTGCTATTCACAAAACAGGCCCCAATACAAGACCTAGGCAGAGTCCCAGGATATCAGAGAAGGGAGGCACCACCCAAATCGGCCATCCCAAACCTCTCACGCTTCAGAGGAGGCTGCTGAGACCCGAGAGATATAGGGGCATGTCCAAGGTCCAACGGGTACCAATGTCCAGCTAACACCATTACCAAATTTCCCACCTCCCCCTGCACCCTAACTCCCTTCCACTCCGTCGAACATGAGTGACAGGCTTGGCCATAGCACTCTATTTCCTAAGTAGGGAATGTAACAAGCAGCAGGCAACCAAATTGTACACGGGGAGAGGACGACTACAAGAGTAAGGCTGGGATGAGCTGAGGAGGGAGCATGACCGTCGGCAGGCAGGTTGCTCTGCCCATCAAAATAATAAATGAAGTCAGGCATTTACAGTAGCGTGGACGCCAAAGCAACTGCGAGCCCACGGTGTTTTCGGCATCTCGGGAGACGGGCAAGTCCCTCCAAGACAATGCATTCTTAATGCGTTCTTAAACAGACTCTGACTCAAACCCGGAGACAGCTGGGCCTCTTCCAAGAGGTGTTAGCCACTGTGAGATATCTCTTTCAGCTCTCTCCAGTAGATCTCCTTGGAATGTGCCAGATAAAGAGGCAATTTATCATGTGGCTGAAGGCTGTACGTAATGCATTATCTGCCTTCCACCAGGACTCGTGCGTCTGTGGAAAGGCCCCTGATTGGGCCGGACGACTGATTCCCTCCATCTTGAGGTGCCATAGCAACATGAAATCAACAAGGAGGGAACTGTTACATGAATAATTTATTGATTTCATAAGAACCTGTCTTGCAATTTATAGTTCTATTATCTTTCCTACCCATGTCTTAACTCCTTTGTATAAAAGCTACCATCAGGCTGAACAACATTTGAGAAGCTAATAGGCATATTCGCCCCTGTACTCAAACCAACAGGTACAGATGGGCTCTGACAGCAGTTACACAACTTCGAGGCGAAATCCTACCACTGCTGCCTTTTCCTCGCCCCTTCCGAAATGGGGTTAAAGTTAGGGAGCAGGTAGATGACCGCCAATAAGCTTTACCTTTTCCAATGAAACATTTTTTCCCCTTGGGATATTCGGAGCCAATCAAGGCAGAGCTGAGTGGCATTCGGAAGTATTGTGTAGAAGAAATATCAATGGCTACAATCTACCAATTGTCACTTTAAGAATTCCCCAAAGAGACCTAGTTACTAGCAAAGAAGAGAGAGGAAAAAAGCAAAGTATAGTTTCAATGACAACTGTGGTATTTTAAAAGCTCTTTCGATATCATCAGTGATAGCCTTTTAGTGGACAAGCACAGCCTGTCACTCAGCCTCAATTTAAAGGATATTTATGACAAAGACAATACGATGAAAGCAGACTTATTTGCTGACTTATTTATTTGGGTGGAATAGGTTACAGAGTATTTCGGTTCTGTGCTTTTCAGCAGAACGGATATATGCTTTTGAGACAAATTACCTGCCACCTGCTTCTCTCCAGGCTCCTCGAGGATATCCACCTGAGAAGCAGCAGCCACTAACTACGAGGAAACGCAGACGTTAGCACCTTGTCACTGAGAAGCCAGCTTCCTTTCATGCAGCGTGGTTACCAGCCTTGGGGAGACCAGTGCAGAAAGTGCATAATTAACCTGAACCCAGAGGGAGTGGGTCTCTCTCACTCTCCACTACCCTGTACAGGGAGCCATTGAAATGCTACCAGTTTCCCTGTTACTGTCACCTCCAGCCTTCCGATGCTAATAGTCACCAGCAAGACAAACCCACCCCTTTCTCTGCGCATGCTGCTCAGGAAAAAGTTCTGTAACTGTCCTCAGGACGTGGAGGGCAGAGGCTGAAGTCACCTCCTGTCACCACTCACCCACTACTAAGGAGCCGTGGTTCCGTGCCTGGGGTGTGGGCTGGTGTGAAAAGGAACTCGGGTGAGTTACTTTTGCAAACTTCATGGACCCATGACTAGGACAGCTTGGCCCACAGGACAGAATGAGGCAGTTCTGAGAACACAGGATTTTTGTGCTAAATCTCTTCCCCTCATCTATTTATAGAGCATCGTTTCTACAGCTGAGGTCTGAAACCCAGCCAAGCACAGGCAGAGGTAGGCCTGTTAAGTCCTGCCACATGATTCAATCTGGAAATTCGGAATATATTACTCAAGGGCTTAGGGTAAGGCAGATGCTCCGATGAAGGTGACAAGAAATGGCTTCTCCAGCTTCAAAACCCTCATGCTGCTGGCTGGAGCCTGAACCTCGGTTAATGTCACTGTGGGTCCTGTTCAGGGCTTTGGAAATACTAAGGAAGTTATACTCTTTTTCTACTTTGCTCTGTGTTTTTTATTTCACTAGTTACATTGACAGATGCTAATATATCTCCTTATATCTTAACTTGATCAGCTGATATTTAAAACAGTCCTTGGTTCTGGTCATTTGAAGTAAAAGGATTTCAGCTGTCTGACCTGAGTTCAAATGCTGACCAGTCCTTGGACACATTACTCAACCTCTATAAACTTCAGTTTCCCCACATGTAAGAAATAGGTTTTCACTCCTCAGACCAATCCACGAGGATCAAATAGTCATGTCTGCAAAAGGTGCCTGCCCAGCACACAGTAGGGCTCAGGAATGGCAGCTCCAATGTGCCCACAGAGGACCTCACCATCCTGGAGACGCCCCATCACAAAGAACAAACAAAAGTCTGAAGTCACGGGCTCGGATCAGCACAGACGGGCCTCAGCCTTTCACCCCGGCTTCGCCTTCACTTGGGAACCAAGGCTTCTATTCCTGGTACTTGGGACTTTTCCTTCCTGCTCTTTTTTTTTTTTTTTTTTTTTAATGTTTTTCTTTTATTGATTTCAGAGAGAGGAAGAGATAAGGAGAGAGAGAGACAGAAACATCAACGATAAGAGAGAATCATTGATTGGCTTCCTCCTGCACAACCCCCCCCACACACACACACTGGGGACCAAGTCCGAAACCAGGCATGTGCTCTGACCAGGAATCGAACCGTGATCTCCAGGTTCAAGGGTTGATGCTCAACCACTGAGCCGCGCCGGCCGGGCCTCCTGCTCTTTTTTAGAGGATATTTTGAGTTACCCATTATTAAATATATACTGTTTGGGATTAAACCCTAAATGTCAAAATGAAGCATCTGAGAGGTTTTACCCAAAGAGGGGGTGAGAAACAAAACCCACTCTGGAAGAAACAATGTAATCAAGGTCCCTGAGTTCAGAGAAGAAGCATTAAGACCAAAGGCCAGGGTCCGGGGGCCTAGGAGGAGCTCATGCGTCCAGGTAAAACTCCCTTTCCCGGTCTCCATCCCATAGGCAGGAGTGAAAAGGGGCTGCCTCCCCCTCTGCCCCATCCCCACCCAATGGCTAGAGACTGCAGGACAGTCTCGGGGTGACCTTCATCCCTATTGCCATCAGTCTCCCCAACCCCCAGGAGCCCAGGACTCCCAGGTCACTTCATAGGGCCCCATGGGCCAGGAGGGGGCACCCCTGCCTCTTCCCTTTGGTGCTTGTCCCCTGTCCCTCATCCCCATCAGGCACACATGACCTTCTGCATGTCTGGGTGGCAGCCCTGCACCAGAACGGAAGCTCCACGAGGGCTGGGTTTGTCTATCGTGTTCGGTGATGCAGCCCCGGGCCTAGGGCACAGGCGCGCAGCAGGCACTCGCGACGACTGAATGGGCAAATGAACACGCACAGCGACAATAAGACCAAGCAGCCCCTCTCTGAAAGCATGAAACAGTTGAGGCCTTGCTTGCTTTCTAAAGAGAAGAAATCTGTATTTCAGTGGTGGGAAGAGGGACCAGAGCCACAAATGGCTTGGCTTCCTGCCCCAGATCAAAACGGGACCGGCTCACAGCAGAACCAGTATAGGATCCGGAATCCCTTCTGATTCCGACTCTGAGGACCACGCTGTGCTTCCCCAGGGCCGTCGGGGCCTCCTGGTGGCCTTCCTCACATCTCTGGCTCAGCATCATGAGAATTCAGAAACCCAGTGACATAAGCGCTGGCCCTGAATGTAACAGAAAGACGTCAGTAGGACCTGTCTATCTCGCTCGGTTCTGGGAGGCGGAGAGTATTATAATACATACTTCAGAGGCCTGTGGCCTTTTCTTTCTTGAGAAAAACGAAAATATTTGGCAGGGTGTCCTAAAAGCTTCAAGCCCTGTAATTTGAAACAAAACACAAGAATTAAGTAACAAACAAAGGTTTCTTCATTCGACAGTGAACCTGTGCTCTTGTAGTGGGACATAAGTAGGAGCCAACAGGGCACTGAGGATTCTGGAATCTGGGGCCCACAGGCACCGTCAGTTTTGATTTGCTGATTCTAATAAATGGATCCTTCTCTCCAGCACAGCCACCCTCCCCAGAGCTCAAGAGCGGTCATTTGGATGGACTTCGCTGGCTTCCAGCCTGCAGCCAGTGGGCCCATCGTGGACATGCCCTGGCATGGTGTACCCCCTGCTAAGAGGCTACAGAACCAGAGAGGAGAGGCCAGTGATAGCTGTTCTGGGTGGGCAGGTCCTCAGGACCAGGCTGGGCAGGTCTGGGCCCCATGCTTTCTATGCACCGACCCTCCCCTGAGTTGCAGCCAGCATCCTTGCAGGGAGGAGAAAGGGGCACAGCTGTGGCTCCCTCTAGGCTCTAGGCTGCTCCAGGAGGGGTTCCTCAGATGGGCTAAATCAGCTGTGACAGGCTCTTGCTTTCAAGCCTTTCAAATGTCTCCCACTTATGATTGCCATATGCCCCTGCACAGGAATTGCCCAGGAGAGACAAGGATGCCAAGTCCCCATGGCTAAGGAGAGGAAGCTTTCTCCAAGAGCCCTAGAGCTGTCAGGGGCTGTTCATTTACCAACCCACCTCCAGCCCCCCAGCACACAAAGCTGAGCCTCCTCTTGCCCCCTCCCCAGCTGTCTACTCCCCTTGGATGGGTTTACATCAGTGCACAAGCAAAAGCCAAGCCAGAGACAGTCTGGGGACCTTGCAGGAATGTGTGCAGCCTTAGGAGATGCCTAGGGATGGGTTGCGGTTAACCACTTCTCTGTTTGGTCCAGGCCATCTCCGCAGCAGCCCAGGGCTCAAGAGGAAACCCATTTCTGACCAGCAGTGTCGAGTGTCGGGAGCATTCTGGCTCAGGGGCCGTCTGCTTTCCATGGAACTGCCAAACTCGGAATCCATTAACGGGCAGTGTGTCCGGAAAAAGCCCAGCTTGTCAACAGAAGCTCCTTCCATGGAGCCCACATGCTGTGTTTACCTCTCCAGAGTTTAAACAGCCCCCCCTTCCTCACCCCCAAACACACACACACACACCTGAGGCCATGCGAGGCCGAGTCTCTGCACCTGCCAGTCAGTTTGGCGGGCTTCCTCTGCCCTTCCCCTCTGAGCAAAGCTCCCGCACCAAAGATCTGCCAAGCTAGTCAAGGGAGCCACCAAATAGCTGGCCACATGGGAGGAGGCCCTGGAAAAAGAAGAACTTGATTCAACCTTTAAATGGGGAAGAGAGTAAGAACAGATAAGTCTACCAAAGTGCCTTGTGTGGGGAGTGGGGAGAACCAGGTTTTTCCTTACTTGGCTCCAGAGCACTTATGGTGCTTCCATGTGATCCGAGAAAAAGGAAAACCTCTCTGAATCTCCATTTCTGCTCTATCATCTTCTAAGAGCTCTTGGGAGACTAAATGAGATAATGTAGCCAAAGCACTTCCTCACTGCAGCGGCTCTGAGGCCCTAATGGATGGCAAAGCCGTAAGATGGAAGTAACCTGGATCCTCAGATCGCTGCACGGAAGGGAAGGGAAGACGACCAGGAACCTCCACGCTGAACTGCTAAGTAAGCAAGAGATACAATTCCATTGTGTTTAGCACAAAATGTGGGGGCTTAATTACTTCAGCAGCTAGCATTACTCTAACTAATACAGGTAGCAAGAAGGGCAGCTTCTTGTTTGGGATTTGAACAAGGTAGGCAAACTCTAGGTTCCTCACCCTTAACTCCTAAGAAACAGCTGAATAGTTGAAGGCGTCCAGGTACATGAGGGACCCCTCCTGCTCCCTCCCTGGCCCCTGCTCAGCGCAGAGGAAGGTGCCGCGAGGAGGGGAGCCTCACCTTCCCCTGGCTTCTGCTCAGGGTCCCCAGGAAACATACCAGGCTATTAACCAGAGGGAGCTGCTGATACAAATCAGCTTGGAGAGCCCTGCATGTTGTGAGTGGCAGGCACTAACCGTTTGCATGACAAACCTCCTACAAGATGCCGGCTAAACTGCCCTTTTGTGCCAATTAAAGATTCTCCAGAACACAAAGATTACACACCATTCTGCAAGCGCTGACAACAATAAAACAATTTTAAAGGCTATTCAGATCTTCAGTTCACAGCTGACACTGTCGGGAGGGGGAAATCGGCTGTGGCTTTGTTCTTTGTTGATGTGGAGTCTTAAGACTTAACCAAGGATATTTGGGGGAGGAGTGGAGATTGGCAGACAGGAGGGGTTTGAAAGGCATTCTTGGACTTTTTAAACGAGAAAAATGAACAACCTGCTGTTCTTTTCTTGTGTGTGTGTACACAACCCTGTGTGCGCGCACACACACACACATACACACACATGAGCCAGCACTCTCTCCTTCCCACTGGCTCTTCTCTGGGGGTGCTCAGAAATGACTCCCAGGAATCCTGTTCTCTCTAGGGGTCTGCTATACCCTGAGATATGGGGTTATGGGTGGCACTAGCAGATATTTTTGGCACCAACTGAAACTACAAAGGCAAAGGCCCAGGAGGTTTTCCTCATGTGTTTGTTTTAAAGGCAAATTTCCAATACTGTGAAAAATTTAAAAAAAAAAAAAAAGATCTTAGGGTTTTCAGGAATGAGAAATGTATTCCGGTCCTCGGATAATCAAAGTGGGAGAGTTCATTTCAGGTGCCTATCAGTTCTGATGAGGAATGACCGGCAGCCCCACAGATGTCACGTGAGTTTTATTCTTCCCACTCCTGAGTGCAGGCACGTGCCTTTGGGGCACCCCCAACACTCACCCACGGGTCTCACCACCTGGCCATCCAAATACAGGAAGTGAGGATCTGTTACCCAGCAAGCCTGTGAGTGTCCCACTGAACTGGCCCCTCTGTGAGGACAGGGAGCCTCTCCTGGTCTTTCTGATAAACCCTTTAGCTCCTGGGCACAGTAAGAAGCTCCCGCCTGTGGCTTCCCTCTTAGCTCAGTACCTTGCAGCACCCTGCACACAGTAGGTGCTCAACAAGCAGTTACTGTATATATATGTTGGGCATGTGCCGGCAAATGTGGGTCAGGCCCCTCAGATGCCCACTGGTCACCTTAGATTTAAGAGTACATAGCATCACATTCCTACAAGAGCAACAGGGCATGGGGCAGGCACTGGGTAGATAACCTAGTTTCTAAGCTGTGGTTCTCAACCAGGGGCAATTTTGCGTCCTAGGGGACTTTGCACAATGATGTCTGGAGACATTTTTGATTGTCATGATGGGGGTGGGAGTGCTAACTGGCATCTAGTGAGTAGAGGCCAGGGATGCCACTAAACAGCCCCCATAACAATGAATTATCTGACCCAAAATGTCAGGCGCGCCGAGGTGGAGAAACCCGGGCTTCAAGTCGGGCCGGCCTGAGTTGAAGAGCTCTGCCACTTAAAAGCTTTGTCACTTGGGGTAGGCCATTTGATGTCACCGAAGCCTGGTTTTCAGGCACATACAGTGAGAGAGGCACAAGCTCCCTGCGAGAGGATCCAGTGAGATGCGGATGAGTGAGTGTTCCAGCAGCAATAAGCCGGCGGCTGCTGCTACTAGTGCGTGTCTGAAGGCCTTGGCGGACGCCGCTGTTGGCCTGCGAGAACGGGCACAGGGAGGAAGTGGCCTGCCCGGGATGCAACCGGTCGGCAAGCCCCCCAACTTCGCGTGAGAGGCCCCGTATCTCTTCATCAGCCTCCGTCCCCTGAAGCAAATTCATTCATAAGGGAAACATTTTCCCCGTGAGGAAAAGGAGGAGAAAGGAAAATATAAAACCAAAAAAACAGCCAAATCATAAGTCTGGGTCAGCTCCCATCAGCTGGATACGATCAAAACCATGCTCGCATTCTGTCTGCTGGGGCTAAACAGAAGGCTTCAGACCAGCTCAGGAATGTCAGCTACCAGTGCCAACCCCCCCCAACTTCTACAAAGAGCTGCTTCCAGAGGGCCAGGGAGAAGGTGCTCTCCCCGACTCCCCGGGGGGCGCTGCCCAGACAGGAGGGGAGCAGCTGGACTCCAGGAGCACCCAGCCATCCTCCCATGCACCAGTGGCCAGAGGAAGGTTCCGGAAGGAGGCCGGTGCACGACTTCTGCCCATACCCTCCCCACAAAAACAATTAGAGCTCAGGCCATGGCTGCCAAGTTCCTCCGTCCAATTTGGTGGATAGAGGAGGAGAATTCCCAGAGGCCCCCCAGCGGAAATGCCCCATGTCAGGGAACGTTTGTTTTCATTTCCTTTTGCTGTCAATGAATTCTACTCATGGCTACAGCTTGGGGCTGGATCCAATCCACACAGAAGCTAACCAGAAGCAGTTGTTCCTTGAAATAAATCTCTCTTTGGGGAATGAGTTATATATACATCTGTGGGGGGGAGAGCTCCGCACACGTACTCACACACGCACGCATATTATGCATCACAGACCATATGCACGGGGCCAACCCTCAGACAGGCAGCCCTGAGCCTCTGGGAAGAGAAGGCGATGTGCTGGTTAGCTTCAAAGGCACTGAGAGAAAGGGGCTTGATGGGAAAACTCAGTGACGGATGGTGTCCTGTGAGTAGGGAGAGGTGCATGAAAGCTGAGTCCTACAAGGTACAGGGCAACTGCAGCCACGTGTTGTTCACTGGGCCATGCTAAGTACTTCACATTCACTACCTGTTTCAACCTCACAACAACCCCATGACAATAGATATTACTATTATTATGACTGTTATTATTTCCATTTTACAGATGAGCAAAATAAGGCTCAGAAAGATTAAGGGACTTGCTCGAGGTAATACAACTTGGAGATGGCAGAGCCAGGATTCAAACCCAGTTGTGGCTGGTTCCAAATCCACTTCCCAACCTCTATGACATAGTCATCCTCCTGTCACCTTCAATTAGAGGTAAGAAGGCCTCCCTTCGCCGGCCTATTGAGGCTGGATCATTTGTCTTTTGGGTCACTTGTTCATCTCCACACCCACTCGAAAGAGATCTACAAGGCTTCTCCGTAGAACAGCTCCTAGGGAAAGCCAGCAGCCACACCGCACTCTTTCACTCCCACCATGAGCAGGTCCATCCCCAGAAGGAATAGAGGCCCGCCTGCCAGGCTTCCTGTGACCCGGCTCTTACTCTGGGTACTAGTGGGTCTATGTTAAAAGGCATCTTTTGGGATGTGATAATCCTCACCTAATCTGCCTTTTGTGGGACCCCGTCATTTCCGTTCTCCTGCTTGCTTAAAGCAAGGCCCCCTCCCAGGCAGGAACAAGCAGGAGCTCTGAGGCCCTGCCCTGAGTTACTCCCCCACCCACCCTGCTCCGGCCCCGGGCAGCCTCTGTCAGAGAGGCCAACGGCTTTCCGGGAAGCCCGTGTTCCTGGGTGTGAGTGGACCTTGGAGCCTGCTGCAGAGTCAGGGGCTGAGAGCGTGTTTGACCATCTGGACTAGATAAGCATTTTGCTCAACAGCAGACCCAGGCAGGGTGGGAGGGGGGCGGCGTCCACAGCTGCATCCCCTCCTGCAGCTGCACGCCTTGAGCTCCTCCCTGGCTCAATCTCTTCATCTTAACAAACAAGAAGAATGCCAGCTTGGCCTACCTCATGGGGTTAGAGAGCAAATTGAATGTGCTTTTTAAGGCATTTATGAGAAACAGGTCATCTTGAGTGCAATGCTGTACACAGAAGGTGCTCCATAAATGCCTCAGATAGACTGGCGGAGTCTATTAGAGCCAGCTTCACCGGAGATGCCTTGACTGAGCTAAAGGTCAACGCAGAGGTCACAAACTCCAGCAACCTCGCAGGCCAGGCAGGTGGCATCAATAAGACAGCAGGGTGGTGGGGTCTGGGGCGACCTGCCCAAAGGGGCAGGCACCACCCAGAGAGTCAACTGTATGCAAACACATCCCAGAGGAGGTTCCCAACCTGTGCTCCAGGCAAGGCCCTCAGAGGGCCAGAGGACACTTGGGCTGTCTGGATTTTATCCAGGGCCACAAGCAGCGGGATACAAAATCGATGTGCACTTTAGAAAGATACCTGAGCAGAGCTGCCAGGAAGGGAGACTGGAAACTTGCCATGTCCCACCAGGACAAAGCAACCTTGGTGCTCTCACCCCTCTCATTTGGGCCCCAGCTTCCTATCAACTCTTCCCTGTTCCCCAATCTCCCAGCTGTGGATACAGAGGTTCACAAACCGGAGCTTAAAGATTAATATAGCTCTGGAGTCTAAGAGGTGACCCCTGGGTAAGAATGAAAATCCCCTGCAAGCCTTAACCCTTTCCTCCCTCTGACCGCGGTCACTTGCTCCCCATCAACTAAAACCTGCTCGGAGAGACCACTGGCTGGGCACCCTCGTCACTTGTGTCTAAGTGTAATGGGAAAAATTGACTGTTTGCTTGGTGCAATAGGGCATGGCACTGTTTACACAGAAATAATAGCCCAACTGTGATGGATTCTAAATCTCCATTACAGTGAAAGATTTGAAGGAGTAAAGCAGTTAGAAAAATAATTGGTTTTCTTGTTTAGTTTAAAAATCCTTTATGCTCACAGATCATGGACTTTGCACCTCCCTTCGGAGGGGCTTGAAAATAGAAAAGAACAGAAGCTTCTGGTTTTCTGGAAGGCTCTCGGGAGCCGGCAAGGCCAGGGTTGCTCTGGATTTTGGAGCACAGAGGGTTGGAGCCGGCACATTTCCTGAGGCTGTCACCAACCGGAAAGCAGCCTGTCTCCAAGGCAGACTTGGAGGTGAGGCCACCTGCAGCCCGCGCCTGGGGTCCAGCCCCAGTGGGACATGCAAACTGACCACAGGGGGACAGTCTGGAGATTCTGCTTTCAAGGAAGGAGAAACTGCCAGAGGGTCCCTTAAAAGAACAAAAGGAGAAGGGAAGAACTATGTCCTCAATGAGGGAGAGGTCAGCTAAGGTCTCTGCGCCACCTTAGAGTATCTTTCCAGAGCTCTCGAGCCTCAGCTGTTCCCAGAAACAGGAACAGAGCCAAGGAAGACACCCAGACAAGATCTGCGAGGTCATGTTCTGAGAAGTCACTGTGCTAAACTGATCATGCCCCCACCCCCAACACTTGAGGGCACCCCAAGATACTGCAGCAAGCTGTGCGCCTGAATAGGACACAAGGGGCTGAGGCTGGCGCCATCATCTCAGCAGACCAGGAGTCGTCATATATCTCCCTGCGGAGACAGCAGTCCCCCGCCCTCTATAATAGCACCTGCTACATGTGCACGGGGCAGGTGCCATGTGCACGCGCTGCTGGTTTCAGGGCTCTGCGCATCGCCTCACTGAATCCTCACAACACCCTTAGGTAGAGAGGATTTCCCCCATTTTACAGATGAGGAAACCGAGAGACTCCAAGAGGTTACATAACTCACCTAAGGTCACACAGGTAGCAGACAGTAGCACTAGGGATTCAAACTCAGCTCCACCTGCCTCTAAATCCTGAACTCTCATCCACTATGCTTTACACCCTGTGCTCAAAGCAAATGCTTTTAGTTAACTGATCACAGTGCCAAGAAGGTGGCACTTGTTGGCTGGACCCTGAGAGGACACATGTGGCTCTTTGGCAGGTGGCGGCCAGATATCCCAACCATGAGCCAAAGAGTGTGTGTGCAGGACCTGCAGGACAAGGGAAATGCTGGGTGGGGTTGGGGGGGGTGTAAGTGTAACCCTTTTAAAGGGAAAGAAACTATGACAATGGCCTTCTTGGAGGGTCAGTCAGTAGTGGCGTCTGTGAGTGTTGATGGAGGATAGGACGTTGTAAGGATTCCCTGGCACCAGCGTTCTAGATCATCTCCCCCCAGTTTCTAGGAGCAGACCCAAGGAATGCCCTAGACTGAATACAGCAGAAGAAAGCAAACACTCACAGGGAGACTATCCCTCCATCCACCTGATCAGTCCATCCATCCACCCACCCATCGTTCCATCCATCCATCCACCTGCTCATCTTTCACATGTCCTTCTAACATGTGTCTGTCTTTCCTTCATCATTCCATCTGTCCTTCCTTCCTTTCATTCATCCATCTACAGTGAAAGATTTCTTTCATCTGTCCTTCCATCCATCCAACTCTCTATCCATGCATCTATCAATCGTCCATCTATCCATCTGTCCTTCCTTCCTTTCACCCATCCATCTACCCATCCATCGTTCATCTGTCCCTCTATCTATGCATCTGTCCTTCCTTCCATGCATCCTTCTGTCCTTTCTTTTTTTCCCTCCCTTCCATTCATCCATCCATTCACTCTTCTACCTTCCCTTCCTTCCTTCTAGCCATCCAATACTTATCAAGACCCCACAAGTCCCAGGTTCAATAGTCTCTTCCTGGCCCTAGGACTTCCAGGAGACCCAGAAATGCATCCCTATTTGAGAGTTCTTCCAGGAGGGGCACTGCCTGTCTTCAGGGCTCCCTGGGTAGATCTGAGGCTCTTCTAACCTGTGCACCCTCACCCCAGTCTAAGCTTCCAGCTAGTCAGAGGCCTGACCACCTCTCTCCCTTCTCAAAGGGAACAGGTAGGTACTGATGGTCCAGTCCTGGCTGATCAAGTTTCTGGAAGAAGATATACAGTGACTCCTCATATAAGCCATCACTCCCTCCTGCGCACACGATAACAGACCCCTTTGAAAAGAGTTAATAGGATGAAATATCACAGCAGCCAAGATTCACTCCACTCTTGTTAAACTAAAGAGCAGGGGGCACAGAACTTGGATGAACAAAAAAAGACCTTAGGTCGGTCTGACTTAAGACCGGTATCTCAAATATGATTTATATTTGAAATTTGGACCTAAATGTTGCCGACAGCTACCTTTGAAAAAATTCAATAAAGAAAAGAGGAGATGAGAGTAGAGTGAGAAAAATGCAGACATTTATGAGTTCAAGACCCTGTGGGACACTCCTGAATATTTTAAATATCTTGGGGGAAAAAATGAAAACAGTTTCTCCCAACTTAACCAGAGAAGGGAGTCTCTTTCTAGTCTGAAAATCCTTTGAGGCAATTCTTTAAATTATTTACTAGCTTTTTGATTATATTTTACGGTGGGGTGGGTGGCAGGGGAGGAAGAGAGGAGAAAGAGAGCCAGGCAAGAAGTAAGTGGGGGAAACCTGCGGCTGACATTTTCAGTATCTGTCTGGAATATTTTAAAAGCCGCGTGTCTGTTTGAAATCGCACAGTCTCCGGCAACAATGGACCGCTGCCTCCGAGCTTCTTTAGGTCATATTTGCATACAAAAGACCAGCTGCTGAGCAGCTATTATGCTGCGAAGCCACAGTGGGCCTGGCAGAAGCCGGGTTACCAGCAAGTGTTAAGAACCCACAGAGACCCCATTAATTTTTCAGGAATTCTCAGGCCCTGGCCTTTTAAAGGCCAGTGGGAAGAAATTCCAGTCAGAAGTCTCCCCACAGTCACTGCCACTAAATGTTGGGTCCAGACTGAAAAATGAAAAGTGACGGGGCCTCTCCCCCAATTAGGGGGGACTCCCGCTTTTGATGGGCACGGTGAACCCCGCCTTCGCGGGTGTCTGCGGAGCCCAGGAAGGGCCGCTGCGTGTGCACCCAAGTCTCCCTCCGAGGTCCAATTTCAAGAGATTTATTCCAGTTATAAGCCATTAGGTGCCAGTTTTTCAAATCAACCTTATGATTCCAAAGCCATGAAAGCGCTTGCCGCCTAATAGACTTTGGAAACCTTTTACGGGGCCCAGAGCCGCAAAAGTTCTCTGAAAGCATCGCAATAAAGCCTCATGTTCTTCCACGTTCTCGGGTCTGAAAAGAAACCGATGCGCTGCTAAGTGCAGCTTGGGTTTCTGGGCTGTTCCAACCCTACAAAGGTAGAGAATAAAGAAGGGGGGCAAGAAGAGGTTGGAATTCAGGAAAGGATGGGCACTCGAGCTAAGAAGAGCTGGGTGCGGACCATCTCCACCTCCTACAGGACACTCCTAGTCTCCTAGCTGGTGGCCCTTGTAAAAGGGAACAGACAACACCTGCCGCCCCTGGGCTTCCGATCAGGTTTTAATGACGCTTGTGCATTAGCTCTTAGCCTCACTCCAGGCATAGAGAGGACCCTCCCGGCACATCAGCTCCTTCCTCCCTTCCCCCGGGCTCCACCCCAACCCAGGAGCCCTAAGTCCAACAGACATTTGGATCTAGAGCAATTTATTTCATGGGAAAGAAACAAAGCAGCTCCCAATGAAACCCAGACGGGGACCCATCTCATTGTTATTGTCCCTGCTTAAGGAAAGGAGCCCCGGAAGATCGATGCCACTGAATGGGGCGTGTGTAAGTGCCTTGGGGCTGGGCTGGTTCTCACCGAAGCAACTGCCTCCTCCATGCTTTAATTTAGGTTTTCAGAACAAGTCACCGAATCATGTCAAACAGAAATATGACAGTAATGAAAAGGATAATCATAATATCACATGTCTAAACCTCTTCTAGGTGGTTCCATAAAAATAAAAAAAAATCTCCCCCTCCCATGGGAAACATCCCTGTGGTCCAAGATCGGGGGTGGGCGGCATTTCCTAGGGTACAGAGCAGATAAAAAGTGAATAGATACCGTCAGCAGGAGGCATGGGAGCCACAACATTAGGGGGGAGGCTACACGTGCTTCCATACACAGCACCTCACTCCAGGCTGGCCTCTGTCACACCTGACATTGTAGAGGGACCATTTTCAGCTAAAAATGAGGACCCTTCAGCAAGGTCGGGCACCTCCCTGCCAAGCTGAGCGGGAGGCTCTGCAGGTTGCCCGCTGCACCAACCTCAGGGGGAGAGGAAGGGACAGGCACAGAGTAACCTACCCGGATTTCTCAGGGCTCCAGAAGGTGAGTCAGGAGGACCGGTGTGGAGGGCGGCCCACCTGCCCCCCTCGCCTCCTTCCAGCTGGGGACCGGCCCACCCCAGGGGGTGAATCAGCTGTCCTCACTGCCCTTCCCCGCTCAGAGAAACAGATTCAGCCACACTCTTTGCCTTTCTGACTGAAGGCTGGAGATCTGACCACTTAATCCCACTTCTGAGACAACTCCGCTCGACTACCTCAAGGTCACTCCTTTCCCTCCTTGCTCACCCTCCCGCCCAGGCCAAATACCAACCAATGTAATCATATTGAGTCAAACAAATATTTTTTGAACACTATATTTTTTGTTAAACTGAACCAAAATAAACGTGCCAGGAGATAGGGTGGTAAAAAGGTAAGGAGATAGGATACTTTGGGGGGGGGGGGTGACAAAAATAGAAGCTATTCAGCACCTAATCTATTCTGTGTGGCATATTCCACTCTAAGAATCCAGTAAATGGCAAATAAATGAGGAAGAGGAAGGGCACCCTGATTGGATACTAGGGCGGATGAGTGAACAGCGCTGAAGGGTGGGTGGAATCTGACTAGATGGAGGGGGTGGGGGCACATGGGGCCTGGAGCAGTGAGCTTCCAATGGGAGACCCATGAGGAAGAGAGTGGAACAGCAGTTGGACTGAGAAAGCGCTGGAAGACCAGGTAAGAAAATAACCTGGAACTTCAGCGAGGGCAGTGGAGAGGCAGTGCTGCGGGGGAGGAGACCGGGGCACACGCCCTGGAGTGGTGGGTGGTCAGGTCAGGACTAGAGACAGCCTCAGTGGGAGAGAGACCCAGGCTGGGAGCAGGGAAAGTTCACGGACAGGAACTGGAGGCGGGCTTCACAGTGGCTTTCTCAAAACCTTGAGAATCCTCTAGGTTTTACTCACGCTGGAAATTCCCCAAGATCAAATTTTTTCAAGTCATTTCAAAACTACTGGTGCTAAACTCAGACAAAGGTCCTCCCCACTCCGCTGACCACCCCTGCGCGGCGCATCCTGCGGAACGGAGCAGGCTGGGGCTCCAGCAGAGGGAGAGAGCAGGCAGAGCCCGGTGTCTGTATCCCTCCAGAGCTCAGGTCCCTGTTCCACCAAAATGCAAGTAGGGCAACTGCAGGTCCTAATCCTGAGGCCCGCGTGGGAGGGGCCCGATGGCCTGCACGGACACGCAGGCAGAAAAAGACCCAAGGGGGAGTCACGGGCTAGGATCTGGCCTCAGCTCTCCACACAAGCGCACAGGAAGGGAGTGGCACAGGGGAACGTGCCTGCGTGCTGGTGGGTATGACATCAAGTGTAACCGGAGGAGAGTGAGGCATCCCGGTGATTAACAAGGAAGGAAGGCACGCCGCTACCCAGAGGCCTCAGCTACATTACAGACTTAATGGCCCATAATGCTTTGGGGGCCAACATGCCCCTCTGGTTGAATTTCAACGCGGCCAGCTCTGTACTTGGCTTAAATTGATTGCCTTGGAGGAGGAAATGCTTTAAATGATAAGGTTCATTCAGGGGCTGTCCCTGCCCTGCGCTGGAATATTCTCTGATCAATAGAAGGAAATTCTCTCTCAAAGGCAGGCTCACATAGGCCCATTATTTTTTCCTGCCCCCACCCGCATACCCCCTGCTTGGAACTGAACCCTGGACTGGGGATTTCGTCAACCTCCCAGAAGAAAAGTTTTGTCTGAGAATGCCAGGGGCCTGGTGGCCTCGTGGTGAGATGTTCTGTGCTCACATGGGCACGACACCCACCACTGCAGGTAGCAGGGGCGGGAGCCCCGGTTGGGGCAGGCACACAGGAAGGCATCCATCCATCTCTGGGAGATGTGTATATGGCCTAAATATTAAGGTGACTCATGGGCGCTAAGGCAGGGGAGGTGGCAACAGGCGGGTGAGAGTGAGAGAGAAAGGGCAAAGGGAACAGAGATGGAGAGAAGAGGGTGTCAGGGCAGGAAGAAGAAAGGTAAGAGGGAGAGGAAAGGGTGCTGTAGGTTGAATCATGTCCCCCTGAAATTGATGTGTTGAAGTCCTAACTCCCAGCACCTCAGAATGTGACCTTATTTGGAAACAGGGTCCTTACAGGTGCCACTAGTTGAAATGAGGCCCTTAAGGTGGCCCCTGACCCAATACTGGTGATCTGATAAAAAGGGCAGATCTGGACAGACCTGCACATGGGAAGAATTCCGTGTGAGCACAGAGGCAGAGTCGGGGTGATGAGCCCACAAGCCAAGGCACGCCGAGGACTGCCAGCAGACACCAGAAGCCGGGGAGAGGCGGGGACCAGTCTCCCTCATCACAGCCCTCAGGAGGAGCCAACCCTGCTGGCTCCTGGATCTCAGACCTCCAGCCTCAAGAACTGTGAGAATACAAATGTCTGTCCTGAAGCCGCCCGGATGGGGGACTTTGTTACAGCAGCCCTGGGAAACGAAGGGGGAAGGGAGGGGAAGGAGAAAGAAGAGTAGGAGGAGGAAATCTGTGCAGCCCTGCCACCTTTCGGAAAATCAGCCCGTGCTGAGTGGGGCTCGGCGCTGTGCCCTGCGGGTCTCGGCAGCAGCGGCCGCGAGCAGGTCCCTGCTTCCTTGTACACTCCCTCCTTGTGTCTTCCTTCCGAGCCCCTCTGTTTCCCCTCGGCCAGAGCTACCTCTAAGGAGGATTAATTTTTAATATATCAGCACTCTGTTTTTCTGTACTTATTAAAATTTAAGACAATGAGTCATGGAACCTGCAAGGCTGGAGTTGACTAATTACCGCTTCACAGCTGCCTGGGATGACCGCGCGGCCCCGGGGAGCGGGCAGAGTGCTGTTGGCGTGCGGCTCTGCGCGAGGCTGGGTGACGCTCTGCATCGTGTGATCGGTGACGCTCGCTGTGCACCGGGGTCAAGGGCAGGGAGCCTCAGCCGGCCCTGGGGCACATGCTCAGCCATCTCAGCATGTCACCAATCCCAACACTTCAGAAGAAGTGGGGAGCTGAGATGGGGGACTTCAGCCCCTGCCTCCGGCCCACAGGACGGTCAGCCCTAACTTTCCCTGATGCACCCAAAAAGGGGGGTGCAGCCTCTGCAGAGAGTGTCTTGGCACTGAGTGACAGTGTAGCCCCTGCCTCACCTGTCATTGAGCCAGCACATGTCCTGCACGGACCACCTTGCCTGGAACACATCCTACCCTCAGCCCAAAATGCCCTTCTCTCTTCTCCCCTCCCTGCCCAAGTGCCCCCACTGCTGGATAAGGGACAAGTTCCAACTCCCACAGCAGCTTTGAGACCTGCTCCAGCCCATGGCCATCATCACTCACCTCCCTTTTGCAGGCACCCCCCGACACCACGCTCTCCCTCCTCCTGTGCCTTCCTCACACACGCTTTCTCCACCTCGCACATGCTTCTATCACGGCACATGACATGTTGGGCTTTTACTACTTGTCCTGCACAGCGTTGGCCCGCCAGCAGTCCCCACGGGTCCCGACTGTGTCTCCCAACCCCAGTACCTAGTACGCTGTCTGACCCCCAGTCAGACCTGACCAGATGCACAATAAACAAAAAAGTACACATATAGGCACATGCGCACACGCACACACACACACACATGCTCACAGACGGCATTTACTAAAATCATTCTAATCAAGTCTTAGGGTCCCAGCCTACCGAGTCCACTTCTCCCTGGGAACCACAGGAGATTTACAGACCTGGCGCCGGGGGGGTCAAAGGCCCAGGGCCTCGCATCATTCTGACGTCAGAGGAGCAGAAGTCACAGCAGAGGACTCAGGTCTCTCCCTTCCCATCATGATGCCCTTTTCTAGAAAAGTCTGACCAGGGGCAATGGTCTTGCACTATGGCTCTCCGGTCCTGTCTCATCTTCTTTCACCTCACTCCTTTCCCACACCTGCTGCCACAGTAAAGCTGGGAGCACTTCAAAGGAAAGTCGGCCGCGACCCAAGCTGAACACACAGGCGGCCTTCAAAACGCTGAGCCCAAGTCCCTAAACCCTGCAAACACCCTGTGCCACATAACTTCTGTGCCACATAAACACCCTGCAATTCAGTTTTACTCGATGCTCATTTAACGGGAAGAAAAACATGAAGCAGTGCGGACCTGCCTCTGCTAAGCTTTGACCCAGCTCTCACAAAGGGGGAGGCATTCTTCCGAGGCGCCCAGCGAAACAGCCAGGGCTGAGACTGGGCTGGAATGGTCGGGTGGCCATTAAAGCAGCTACCCCAGATACCAGGCAACAGCCCTCACACTGCCAGGTGCCCGGCAACCACACAGCAGGCACGGCGAGGGCATTCTCACGCAATCCTCTCGTGGCCTGCAAGGCCCGTCTCCCCACGCGCCAGCCTGGTTCAAGATGAGGGGTGAGGAGAACTGACGGGCCCAGGTATTTTCTGGAGGCATACAGGGGCCCAGCGGAGTTTGGGGCTAAGCAGCCAGGCTTCTTGCTGATCACTCAGAGGCAAGGGACACAGACACTGTCAGGGCTGGAGTGGGCTCCCCTTGCACTTAGCCAGGGGTTCCCAGCCAGAGTCCCCCCTATTTCTAGAGATGGCATCAACAATGAAGCTTTGCCAGCTTCTAAAAGTCAACTAGAAACTGCACATTGACCCAAACGTCTTTGCTTTTGACTAAAGCTTGGTAACAGCAGTTGACCTGAAGCTCTGATGGCATATATGTGTGTGTGTGTTACACACACATATATACACATACACACTATAGTATATTGTATTTGTACTTATATATCACAAATCATTATATATATTATATAACACATAACATATATACTCTATGTCATGTATAATATATAATGTTACAGTAAACCTAAGATTATGTGCGTGTGTATAGTACATAAATATACATGTGGATGTATATATAAAGTATCAAGTTAATACATTTTTACTTAAATATACAATATTTCATACATGCAATATGATGTCTGACAGATACAGTTATATCAACTTGATATATAAATATATATCTGACTTGAACCTATTGGGTCAAAATTCATCTGACTTCCCAATATTTACTGATTAACTGATTTTTAAGAGAGAAAAATATTCTTTCTGGACGTGGGGTCTATAGGAGAAACATAATTTTAAAAGAAGTGAAGATGTCCACTTCACAGCTGAAGCATCCAAAGTCCTAAGGGGGGAAGTAACTTTGGGACGTTTCTCAAGGAATGCTCCAAGACATACCAGTCCTGTGAGGTGCTCTTTAAAATAAGTTCAGTGGCCAAGAAAGTTCAGAAAACACTGTCTACCTTAACCTGATCTTAGAAGGCTCGTAATAAAGGCTCTGAGGAGTACTGCATTTAGGGAATGCTAATTCAGCAGATGCTAAATTTTTATTTATAAATAAACATCTTGGGCCACCGAGTCTTTGCGCCTCCTAACATTTCACAGTGCCTTGGGGAGAGAAACGTGGGGCCCTTGGGGAGCGTGTCCAGTCTTCTACCTCGAATCCAATTCTGCTCAGAGAAGCAGTGGACTTGGCAGGGGTGGTCAATCTGACCGCACATTAAAACTCCCGGCCTTGGAACATGACACAGCCAAACTTCTCGCTCCCCTCCCCTCCCAATAGCCAGGAACTTTCCAAAGGAGATGCCAATAAAAACACAGGGCCCAGGGTGCACGGGGGTTGGGTAGGGAAATGTCATGTCTTGTTCCCATCTCAGAGAGCCTTGGAAGGTTCAGGTAAGTCTCCTGCCAAGGATGCTTAAATGGTTGAGAATGACCTAGAAGGCAATCATCTGCCTAAAATAAACTCTGGGATGAAGCAGCCCTGGGAGCTACATCAACACTCTGCAGCAGAGATTTGCTGACCCACAGGCAGCAGGCCTGGGACTTAGCCACATTCTACTCCTGACAGTGGCCCTTGACCAAGACTATAATTCTGCACACCCACCTCCAAATGGGGAGTCGGCTCAGGTGCCCTCACTTCCTCTTCAAGACCTCATGAGGCTGGGAGGAGGTATGGACATCGAAGAGCTCTGGACTCAGCCCTCCCTGCCTGTCCTTCCCCAGCACCACAAGCTCCCTGCCAAGGGCAGGACGTGCCCTTCACCATCTTCACATCCCCAGGGACCAGCTCAGAAATGTCGATCAGTGCTACTGTTAAATGGTGGTGGTGTTTTGACAGTTTTATTCAGTCGCCCAGAGATCCCTCACTTCTCCACGTCTGCTTTGGGGAGGGCTGGAGGAAGGTGTCTCTGCAGGGCAGCTGCACCAGCTTCGCACGCAACAGGCACATAATAAAAAGCTTCCTGGTGATGTTTCTTCCCCGTCTCTCCCCCTGATTAATCTTCAGAGCTTTGTCCAAAGAGCCCAGCACCCTTTCAGACCTCAGCTTGTGCAGAACACCCGCACATGGGCACTGGTTGGGCTGGTGCGTGCGTGCGTGCGTGCGTGTGCTGGGGAGGGGGCAAACCCAAAGTTTTCCCCAAGGTCACGCTGCAAACCAGCATGCAGCGGGTTCCTCTGAGCACACCATGCTGCCCTGTTTCTCAGAATACAAACAGGAGGCCAAGAATGCGAAACTGCAACCTGCCCCCTTCCCCCACCCCGCTCCCCAAGCTGCCCTAATTCTCCTGCTGTCTCGGGTCCCAGTTCACCACATCTCTCCAGAACATCTCTGTTTGTCTTGGACTCACTCTACACGAAAACTTAAGCACCGGGGGACATGGGGAGAGGGAACTGCGCTTGTTTAAAGATGATCTCTTTTTAACGGCAGATCTTTAATTCATAAGGGTCGCATGAACCAGGCCAGCAGTGAACAAGGGCTGGGGGCAATCCCCCGTTCTTAGGATTTTTAAACACAAGCGGCTGTGCAGGAAGTTAGTTTTCAAAAAAGCAAAAGAGAGAAAAACATGCTAATTTACAAGCAATGCTTCACCCCTGCCCCCCTTAATTTTAAGTTTTGTTATTGTTGCCAAGCGGTCCGACTTTGACCACAACTCCCTGTGTAGGAGCTGGGGGCAGGGGCTTTGCTACATTATTTGGGGGTGACCACAAAACCATCTTTTTGGGCATCACAGAGAGAGACAGTTTCATACACGAGTGGCAGCAGACAGCTGGCTGTACTCTGAAAGGAAGTCCTAACACAGGCCCCAGAGCCACATGAAGAGGCGTTGAGACAGAACTCAGTCACCCAGCAGCTGCCACATGCCCAAACCATGCTAAGTGCTTTACTGAGACAGATGGGGAAACCCAGGCTCTCAGAAGTTACTTAACAGTCTCAAGGTCATGAAACTAATGCTGATAGGGGCAGGGTCCCAGCCAGGTCTTCTGATCCCCCTCCAGGAGCAGCGGCAGGCAGGGCTTGGAGGCAGGACGGGTTGAAACTCCCAGATGGAGCTATGGGCCTGCTTCCTGGGCCAGGGGCCTGGTCTTAAACTGCTGGCTTTGACCAGTGAAAAGTTCAGGTGCCACATGGGCTACTTAGCCATGAAGAACTATTCTATTCATAGCCACAGTCCAAATCTGTAGGTAGATCTCAAGAAAACATGCCATTGGCAGCTATAAGAAGAGGGCACGGCAGGCTGAAACCACTCAAGACGGCCCATGGATGCACGTGGCCACCCAGCATCGTCCTCCTAACACACAAAGGAGGGTGCCTTGGCTATCCGCCATAGTTCCTGGTTGTCTCGGGGGCCGGCAAATGTGTGTTCATCACTGCTCCACCAGAGGCTCCTCCGGTTCAGTAACACACTTAGGGAACATGGGCTTAAGATCCGAAAAGAAGTCCTATGGGGATGCAGTCCGTCCACTCAGCCTGGGTGGCTGTTTATTTCGCCGAGGGTGATGCCTTAGGAATGAGGGTTCCCTTCTGGGTGTCCATCTAGGCAGCCAACTGAGTAACAGAACACAGGGCCGCACAGCCCTTTCTGCCTGGTGCAGGGACTCACCCCACCAGCGGTGTCCGATGAGGAAGACAAAGGCATGAGGCCCAGGGTCGGACAGTTTGAGTTCTGCCTCTGCCAGTTTTCAGCTGTGTGACCTCAAACAAGTCACTTAACCTCTCTGTGCCTCATCTCCTCACGTGTAAGGTGAGAACGACTGCAAGGATTTCGGTTAAGGTTAAATAAGTGAATACAGAAGACTGCCTGGCACTAGAGACTCGCTCTACACAGGCAGATGGTTCTGTCTGACTATACTGCGGTTCTGATGCTGAAACTAAGCTTCTTACTTTGTCCCTTATCCACGCCGAGATGAGCGTACAAAATCGAACAGGCCACGATCCCACTCACTCCTCACCACACAGCGAATTTTAGGGATGTGGCGCAACCCCAAGGTATCGGGCTACGAATGAGACCTGCGGGGTTCGTCCTCTGGACAGCAAGAGAAGGGACAGTGAGAATCACAAATGGTCACGAGATGCCCTGAAAACCAGGAAGGGGCTAGAACCTCCCGGCCACATCTGGCTCTGATCCCAGCTGGACAGACCTTCACCGAGCTTCTGGGGAAGTCGCTAACCTGCTCTACAAGGTCCTGGATTCAAAGGCCTGACGTCGACTCACTGGAGCCTGATGAGTGAGAGTCCGAGCCGATGAGAGCGGGAAGGAGAGAAAAGGGGACCTCGCTCATGGTCACAGTCAGCGAGTCTCATTTTCACAATTCCCCGATCCCCCATGCTCTTGAAGAAGAGGTTTCACTTCTGGGACCAGAAAGCCAGCTGATGGAGGTGACAAATTGTCCCCTGTCCTGTCCCTCTTTCTGAGAGGCCCGAAGTGCCCCTGCAGGGCGGGGGTTGTGAAAAGCCTTAAAGACTGCAGCCCTACACGGAGGCGAGGGGAGCTGGCCAGGCCTGTGGCCGTGCCCATTTCACTGTGATTCCCGAGTCACACATCTGCCTTCCTAAGGCTCCACATCTTCAACTTCCCACCTTAAATCTCAGAGAGCAGCAAAACACCAAAGCAATTTTCTCTGCTGGTCTCGGAGCAGAGGTATAAGCAGGTGAGAATGAGATTAGGGACCCGTTCTCCGTGAAGACGCAGCAGCAGCTCTGGGGTCTCGTCTCTGCTCTTGGAAAACGGAGGCCGTGTCTCTTTGTCCAGAGATGCGAGGCCCAGTGCCTCTGCTGCAGCAGTGTCACAGGAGGGGCAGGATGGAGGTAACTACTTTCAGAAGGTCTTCTGGAGCCCACTGTGGGCAGATCAGCCTGCTATTTCAGAACTAACCACCAGCTCTTCTAAGGGGCCTTTCTCAAACACCCTCCACTCATGCCTGTGGACTTATTTATCCAAAGATCTCATCTGTGCGCTCCAGGACAAGACTGTGTGCCGTGGAGATGGAGGCTTCTCCACGAAATCCCTACCTTAAATGTGCATCCACGTGCATGCACACACCCACGCATTTACACGCTCAAAACCACTGTGTCGGCAGACGGTTTCAAGCACTCTTGGATCTGAACAGTGTCAGCATGTAGATAAAGGCTCTCCAGACCTGGCACTCAACTGCTCCCAGCACTCTGCTCCCTGTAGACATCTACCTGCATCTTCCCAATCTTCACCCAGATTATCAACAACTAAGGAAGCTTCTGGAACCCACGGAGAACTAAGATGGTAGAAACACCACTGCTACCTACCTACCTGGCCATCCAATCCCTACGCTGACCCATCCAACCTCCCTCTTCTCCCAGCCAGGTGTCAGGAAAGGATAGAGAAGAAGATGGGATGTTTTGGGGAAAGTGGGAAGCCTGTGAAGACCACGCAATACTCCGTTATTTTTCCTGAGTCTACAAAATAGTATATAAATGCATAGAAAAGGCTCTGTATGAATATTCACCAAAGTGATAGGAGCAGGTACGGGTGTGGCGCTGGGATGGGGGACAGGGAGGAGGAGTGGTTTGTCCAAAGGGGCTCCGACTTTCCTATAGGTTTCAGTTTTTCCCAAGGAGACTGTCTTCCTGTATTACTTGATGTAATTTAACGAAGCTTTTTTCTTTTTTTAAACTGGGAAGTGCCATTTCCAGTTGCTGCTCTAGCTACAGAAGAAAATAAATCTTTTTCCTCCCTCGCATTTTTTTTTTGTTTTGAAGAAGGAAAAGAAAACTCGGTTCCCCTCCAATGTTGAATTTGCTGAAGGTCAAATTCTAGTGCCTATAAACTTTGATAATGTCTCCATAATTTACTATTTTTTACAAGCTCTATAGCTTTTAATAGCAAAAGCAAGTAATTTTTCACTGTTCATTTGCAGCTTGGAAAGGGGAAAAAAATCTGTCGTGTCTGACGTGTCTGAGCTAAAACACTTCATTTTCCTTCCTAGTCAGTAAGTGAACTAAAAATTACTTCTTGCATATAGATGCATAGGTCTCTAATGGACATGCAACGTGTGTGCCTGTGACCAAGCCTGGGGCAAAAGGGGGTAAAATGAAAACAGCTGCCCAGAAACTGGTCACCACCACCCACTCCCAGAGGTTTTCTTTACTAAGTGTATCTGTGCTTGAGAAACTGCTAGTCTACAAGGCCAAAGATTTCTTGGGTCACCAACCAATTACAAAGCCAAATTCCTAGCAAGCCCAGTCTTTTATACATGTGAAGACAATTTCAAAGGGGGGAAGACCTTTTACTCTGGGGCTATAAACCAGGACATGGGTGGGTGGAGAAGATGAGACCAGAACAATGGGGCCCGTCCCACTGAAGAGGGGCCTCACCCAAATCTTCAGTTGGCCGACTGAGTGCGTTTTAGCGCTCACCTGGCTTTATGGTGGGGGGGGAATATTGGCACATCAGGAAATGGGAATGGGCCTTGGAGTTAGATATCTGGGTTTGACTCTAGCTTGGCCTTCTATCAACAACCCAACGAGGCCCTTAACAATGACAAAGACTGTTCAGCATTGACTACACAGGTACCAGACATCGTAGGAAGCACTAAGCATGCATGATCTTCGCTGACCCTCACTCTAATTCTCTACTCACTCCTAACCAGTAGCCCCATTTTGCAGATGAGTAAGCTGAGGCTCAGAGCAGTTACATAGAGACCAGCCCAAGGTACAAGCCAGCAAGTGGACAATGGCACCATGACAGCACCCCCTTCACCTCTCCAGGCTTCTTTTCTGCACCTCACCTGGTTTTGAGGTTCCCAGAGCCAACACAAACGAAAGGCGTTATAAAAACAGCCAAGTGTTACCCAGGAGAGGAGAACGCCCCTTCCTGCAGCCGTGAGTCCTTGGAGGTGAGGTCCAGGAGAACCACAATTCTGTCGAAACAACATTAACACTGAACAAGCCACAGACAGCTGCGCTGGACCCCACAGATCCATTCCTCACGCTTGCACGCATCCCCCTGGGGAACCCGCATGGATTTTTGTCATTAACAGTTTCAACAGCAGAAGTCCCTGCTTCCCGCCGTGGCGTGGTTCTTATGAGGGTGAGGGGGTGGGCGGAGAAGCCTGCTTCACACACCCACGGGCGGGCTTCCTGCCAAAATCCACCTCACACTGTCTCCCTGCTCGCTTTGCCTCACGGATGATTTTTAAAGCTTTTTAATTGTCCTTAATAAATTACCTCCATGTGCACGATAGTTACAATAGTTTCATTAGTTTTTCTCGGTGCATCTAAGCTGTTTATCACAGAAGTGTTAATAGAAAAGAAAAGCGTGTCGGTCAGGCTGTTTCTCACACATTCGGGGCTCAGACAAATGTTTATGGGATTGCTTTCCTACACCACAAACAATTAGAGGTGTATTTATTACATCCTAGCAAATGGTCTTTCCGCCAGGCCAGAAAGAGTGTGCCCGCAGAGAGCCCTGGAGCCGCCCGTGTGGACCGGGCGCGCACAGGCCTGCCCCGTATCGGGTAACGGGTAACTCGAGCTCCTCTCCGCACTCCTCCTGCTGAAATCTAAACTGAGAGCCTTTGGTGCTCACGACTTACCCGCACCATCGAGGAGAGAAATGTCAGTGACATTTCAGATGATGTGCCTTTTGGCATTTGAGGCTTTTGACCAGAAAGTAAATTACTGTGGGATAAAGAGGGTGGGGCACCATGATAGCCAAAAGGAAACATGGACCAGGCCCTGCACAGCAGGGCCACTCTGTCCAGGGACAGTCCTTCCAAAGCGGGGAGCTTTACGTTTTAAAACTTAAACCGTTGCAGCTGGCTTCAGAGTTGTTAAGGAGCAAATGGATTTTTTGGATTCAGCTCTTATGAATCAACCTGGCATCAAAGCAAGTGTGAGTGCAATGATATAATAAAGCCCAAAACTGCAAGGCCTAGCTCAGCCTGACCCGATCTCCTCCTCCCAAAAGACTCATTTCTTGCCACACAGGAGCCTTCAGATCTCCCCTAACACACTTTTACCCAAGTGGGTTCTCTTTGCCAGAAAAATTCTTCCCATTTTCATCTTTCCTATCAAACTCCTACTCATCCTTCAGAGCCCACACTTTTTGTCCCCAGATGGTGCCATTCAGAATCAACGATGCTGTTACAGCACATGCGTGAGTCTCTTTCATAGCCCAGTAGGCACTCAAAGAATATTCCCTGAGCAGGATGGATGGTTAACCTTTTCTTTGACTGGTGTTCCTCAGGTCCTGAGCGGGGAGCCCCCAACTAAAATCACCTCTGCTGGGGCCTAAAAGGCTTGGCTCCAGGGAAAAAGCCCTATTCTATGTGCTTGGCACCTTTGAGGTTGAGACCAGGTGGCAGAGAGCTCCAAGTGGGGCCATCTGGATGGGAATAGACATCTCCCGCTCCTTGTAGCAGGTCCCTTCACTTTGAGCTTCTCAGTATACTGAGAATATATCCAAACTCCAGACAGTCCCCTGCCCACCTCTTCAAACCAATCTCCCACCACTCGCTCCCTGTTCACTGTCCTCCACTCCAACATCCTTCCTTCTCTGTTCCCTGAACTCACAAAGCTCGTTCTTGCCTTGGACACTACACAGATCATGCTATTTTCCTGGAAACCCATCCTGGGACAGCCCCATGGCCTCAGAGAGGCCTCTCTGCCTGCATGAACACCTCACACCCCTTCCCCACTCCCCAGTCCCTCTCCAACCTGGCACTCTAGTCTATTTCCTCTTTGCTCTGATGAGTATCTATAAGTTCATTTATTTTTCTCATCCCTAGTCTGACTCCCCATTAGATTACGAACTTCACAAGGGCAAAGAGGCTGCTGTGTCATTCGCATCTATATTCCCAAAGCCCAGGACAGTGCCTGGCACAGGTGGGCTCTCCTAAATATTTGTCTCATGAATGACTGAAATTCATCTCGCTGCAGAACAAAGTCTGGTCTCCTAAGCCCCTAGGAGAAAGGCTCCATATTCTGGAATACGACCTGGTTCGGCTAAAGGAAGTCCAGAAGCAGAGGGCCTAGGAATACCCCAGAATTTGGGGAGACACCTCCAGGAACACTGGTAAACAGGCAGCATGAACAAAAACTAGTTGCGTGTTAATATATGCTGCCTCCTCCTTAAACAGCTTATGAACACTGTAATTTTCTTCACTAAAACACTGCCTAACAGAACCAACTCCCCTAATTACAGACGTGTGTATGCATTATAATCTTTATACAATTAAACCTACTTAAAAGAATAAATGATTAAATGCCCCCCTTGCCCTGTTACTAACCCACCCCTCCCCTAACCACCACCACCCAAAAATAAACAAAAAACAACAGAACAGAAACAAAGGTGCTGAGGATACTAGGTTGAGTTGGAAACAGACAAAAATCCCAGGAAATTGAAATTCGGGCTGACACAGAACTTTGTAGCTACAGGGGGGAGAGTCAACTTTCAACTTCAAACCCGGCAGCTGGCAGCTCAGCATCTGACTGCAATGTCAAATTAAAGGCTCAGATGTAACGTACAAAATGTCTTATTTCAGGAGCAAACGTCTTCCCTCGTACAATTCATCTCCAGACAATAACACAAGGTTTAGTGAGCAAGAACCGGCAGAGGCTTTTCTGGGATCATCTCTTTATGATTTCATAAACGCATTCCTGGCCCGGGGAAGTTTACCAGGAAGTCAGTGGCACTCCTCTGGAGCCAGGCAGGTTTAACTGATAAATCTCTCTCTGGGACACTGGCTGTGCATCTCGGGGGAAGCATCCACCGTGCAATTTCTATGAAAAAGGCCCAGAAGTGAGCTACTCATCCGAAGCTAACACCCACTTTTTAAAAATTCAGCATCGTGGGGAGAGAAAGGGCCATGCGGAGAGTTGAAAGGGATCCTCCTGTTTCAAGTACTGAAAGGGCCCTGAGCACAAAGCTGTGTTATCTGAACCCCTAAAAAGCCGGTGCTTGAAAAGGAGATTGGACAGGGAGGTTTAATTACAGCCATGGAGGGGACAGGGCCCTGCGGGGCCTTCTCCTCACTCTGCGTGTGCCTTGAAAAGCCCTCTTTTCTGCGTGGGCCACGTTCAATGGCAGGTTACCCAGACGTGGTATCTGGAGGGCAAGGCAGGACCTGAGGTCTGTGGACAATCAGAATCATCGTCCTGCTCTTCTGGGGAACCAAGTCCTCAGCACAGAAGCAGGGTGGCCTGGCGTAAAGACCCAGGCCATCTCAAGGTGCACCTGTCCATTCTGAGCCTCCGGAGGTGAGAGCAGAATCGGCCTCGTAGGGCTGCTGATGGTGTCCTGGAGAAGCCCCATGAGCTGTGGCTGTGCACGTGAGGGACAGGAATTCTGGGTCAGGAATTCTATAGGGTCACTTGGGAGCCTTGAGTCCCTTCTATGACGTGAAAGTAGAGAGGTTTGGGGAGGAAGGAGAGGGGCAGGAGGAGGAGAGAGAGGAGCAGGAGGAATCGGCCAGCGCCCAGGCTCTCACCCGGCTCCTCGCCCCGCCCATTCCCTCCCCAGGGCTAAGCAAGGGCAGCCGCAGTTCCTCGAGCGCCCACTAGGGCGCCGCTGGACTCGTGGGAGAGACTCCGGTCTGAGCCCAGTTTTCAGCAAGAAGACAGGAAAGTGGCAGCAATGGGCGTGTTATCCTGGGCTCTCATTCTGCCCTCACGACGAGCCTATGAGGTAGGGACACCCACTCACCCATTCGGCTTCTGAAGAAACTGAGGCTCAGAGAGATGATGTGATTTGCCCAAGGACATACAGCTAGTGAGCAACTGTCCAGCCCGGGACACCGAGTGCGATAAACTCCACAAAGGTGGAGCGGCCTAATTCAGAGGGCAGAGAGGAGACGCGATTTCAAGTGACCGCTCAGTCTCTAACTTGTCCCTTGACCTTAGATACCCTCCTAGCCCCGAATCCTCTCCTCTGCGCAAGGGAGAGCTGGCCCTTCCAACGTGGTTCTGTGGATCCACGAGTCTCTGGGTTCCAGAGCTTTCTCCCTTGAGTGCCTCTCCTCCGGCCTTCCTGGGTGGGGTAGGGTGGGCGGTGGGGAGAGGCGGTGCCCGCCGGAGCCAAGTGTGCCCAGCGCAGCTGCCAGGAAGGCTCATTAGTCAGCACCAACAGCTGCTGCCACAGAACACGTGGCACCAACGGGGACGCACCCGAGACTCTGCTCAACCTTGGGGGCGGCTGGAGAGCAGAAGCAGCGGCGGGAAAGCAGGATTCCAGAGCCTTCGTGGGGCTCTGTGTGGGCTCCCCTCATCCATGGCTCAAGCCAAAATGCACCCCCCCCCCCCAACCCCACACACTTCCCTTGGCCCCAGCTACGAGCTTGGCATTGTCAACCACGTAGACAGAGAGGTCGCCGGAGGTAATAAACTGTCTCCAAGGGCCCTGAAACTCCAGCCACTGTGTGCTGTTTCCCAGGGCTGAGAAGGAACCAGCCAGGTGGGATGGTCTGAGACTCTCCCCGTCACCTCCTTTCCACGGCCCCTCAAGTTTTGACAAGAGCAATTTTGGTAAGAATTCTCCAGTGCTCTCCCGTCCTCAGAAAAGTCTGAGCATCACATTTCTGGCGCTGTCTGCCAGAGATATCCGAGGCCCTGTGAATGCTGGCAGGAGATGCCAGTCTATACACCTGTCAGGGAGAAAGGAAGGGGACTGTGGCCCCTGCCAGAGCCGCCTTCCTCACCAACCCCCTCGCCCCATGCTCCCGGCCTTCCAGGGTCTTTTCAACATGTTCTCTCTCACTTTTCAGCCAGTCTCATCTTGGGCAACAGAACCTGGACTGTGAGCTGTTTCCCACAAGAAGGACCTCACTGAGGAGAGGCCAGGGAAGACGAAACACCCGATTCTTCCGAGGAACAGGGCAGTGGCTAATTGGACAGGCTCCAGAAAACCCTACAGAAGCCAACGAGCCCCATGGTGTTTAAGGAAAATAAATCCCCAAACAAAAACCTCTCCAAGTTCTGAATCTTCCAGCAACTCTCCTTTAGGGAAATGAAGTTATTCATGCTTGAAAACCAAGAAGGTAAACGTCTCCAGAAGGTTCATCAAAATTGGGGGTGCTGATGTACAAGACCATGAATGTGGGCTGGAGCCCAGGTTTAAAAGTGGAGACTTCAAGGGGCGACTCTGGGAGTAGAGGGAGGGGATGCCTCACTTAGATCCCTCTGCCCCCTAAAGCCCCGGAGCTGTCAGCAAAAGTGAAATAGTCGTAACAGGCAGACATCCCCTTTTCCCCAAACAGACAAGAGAAACAATGGCTACTGTTGCTGTGGACCTACTGTGGGCCAGGGACCCTGCTAAGTACTTCTCATATCCCAAATAGCCAACATTATGGCCCTGAGGAAGTTGAAATGACATGAATGAGTTTAGTTAACATCAAAAGAAAGGAGGGAGGGAGGGAGGGAAAAGAAAAGGAGAGAGGAGAAAGAAGAAAGAAAGAAGAAAGAAAGAAAGAAAGAGAGAGAGAGAGAGAGGGAGGGAGGGAGGGAGGGAGGGAGGGAGGGAGGGAGGGAGGGAGGGAGGGAGGGAGGGAGGGAGGGAGGGAGGGAGGAATCAGGCTGAGAGAAAGGGGAGAAGAGAGCAATCCCGATGGGACATGCCTTCCTGTATCGCATAGGGATTTAGTCTTATAGGATCCCCCTTTACTGAACATGAAAAAGGCTCTGAGAAGTTCACAGATGTGCAAAATTGAATCCTGGAGCTGAGAATCGAGCCCAGTTCCATCTGCCTGCGCGTCTCAACAAAGCCCTCCTGCCCCGCAGTCCAGCGCAGGCTTCGGGGTGAGTGATGAGTGACAGCCTGCGGGGCGCAGGGCGTGGAGACACTTTCCAAGGACGGTTTGGACGCCCTGCATGCCTGAGTCTAGGAGAAGCCAGGAGGGAGGCCAGACTTCACCAATACCCAGGAGCCTCAGGGCCGAAATTAGTGCCACATGTCTTAAGAGGTATCAGCCTTGGGCCTCGGAGGGGTGGGCGGCTCTTTCTCATGCAGAGCACCGGGTGAGGAGCTCATGCGTGGCTGCCCATCCTCTCTGAGAGGCAAGAGGCCTCCGGGGCCCCCTCCCGCTCCCTGGTCAGCCATCTTGTGCACATGAATCACCAGGGCCAGGCGAGGGTGTGGGTGGTTCTGCAAAACCATCCCCGTCAGTGGAAACAAAATACAAAGACTCCATCCTCTCATTAGTGGACAACCAGCGTCACTGCCTCCTACGAAGGGCCGCGCTGCCTGAGGATGGAGCCTGCACACAGTCTTTGGGTCTGTGAGGTCCCCGCGGCCCTGGCAGAACAGCAGGGGGCAGTGTTGTCAGGAGCAAGCTGGCAAGAATCACAGCCCCCCGCCCAGAGGGCCCCTGTCCTGAACCTGATATGAGCCCTGGGCACCTCTCTGGGCTCTGCTTCCTCAGAATTAAAGAGGCATGGCCCAAACCGACTCCCTCCGACGTTTCACCAGCGCCCAAATCCCAGAAACGCCAATTCTCTAGGTAACTGCAGCCCCTCCCCTGCAGAGCCTGCGACCCCTCACCCCGGGCAGCTGGGAGGTCAGGTCCACACCCACCGCACAGAGGCCCATAAATGAACAAACACATGCTGAGCCCCAGTACGCAGAGTGTGTGCGCCTGCACAGGCTGCCATTCATTAAAGGCCTGTGGCAACCGTCCAAATTATAAATAGACCGGCTCATTTTTAAGATGACCGGCTCTTCAGCAAAGTTCTCCGGCCCTCGGCAGTGGTGTGAGTCCCGCCTTCTCTTAACCTCTTTGAGCCGAGTGCTCCACAGAGAGCCCAGCTCCGACCCAGCCGAGCCCGCAAAGCACAGCCGTGCGCGCACGCACGCGGAGGACTGTGCGATAAACGGGACCTGATTGATGCTGAGCCCCAAGATACGGGGCCCAGAGAGGTCTCTCAAGTCACAGGAATGACAAACACAAAGCTGTTTAAGAAAGAATGAGGGGAAGGCGCCTCCCGCCCCGGCAGGCGCGGCAGCGGGGCCCAGCTGGCTCTCGGGCGCACTTCTCAGCCCTCCATTAGCGCACGGTGTACCCATCACCACCTCTTCAGCTCACAGTTCAGAACAAGCCCTGCCTCCCCACCTTCCGAGCGCAGTTCAAACTGCCTCGCGTGGCTGCTAAGCTGAAAACACACAGAGGTGATCTGAGGTTGAAATAACCGCCTAACTCTGGGGAGACCAGACGGTGCTGATGGCGTATCCTTACCACAGCCATGACCAAGGAGGTCCTGATGGTACCGACTCGTAGCCAGAACAGAACCCCCACCCCCACCCCAAGCATCACAATTTACCATGTGGCTCTAATGACAGGAGACAGGCGCACACACTTCCATTCAGTTACCTTCATTCAACCACATTCAGTGTATCAATAATATATGAGCAACATTTGTAAGCCAGGGAACTGGGCATGCTAGGCCCCCTTTACTCGCTAGGTTATTATTATGGATTGAATGTATGTGCCCTCCCTCAATTCATATATTAAAGCCCTAAACCCCACTGCGATGGTGTTTGCAGGCAGGGCCTTAGGGAGGTAATTAGGTTCAGACGAGGTCATGAGGATGAGCTCCTGTGATGGGACTAGTGCCCTTATAAGAGAAGACTGGAGCTGGAGCTCTCTCCACCCTGTGAGGACGCATCAAATGTGGCCACCTGCAACCCAGGAAGAGGCCCTTCACCATCATCCAGCTATGCACCCTGATTTCAGGCTTCCATGGTGTTTCGTTATGGCAGCCCAAGCTGACTAAGACAGTTATAAACCTCCAGTTTCTCTTCACTGTTTCAGCTTCTCTCTCTGGCCCTCCAACACTGACCCAGACTTTGTGCCAGAAATGTATCCACTCATCAGATTCTTAGGAAATGCCCAAAGTCTGGGCCTTCTCCTATGCTGTGAGCTCCTTCAAGACAAAGGCCATCTATCTCCCCACGGCCAAGCACTTGACCCGCAACAGCCACCCCTCAATTTATGAATGAAAGTCACCCCAGGTCTGTGGTTCTGCTGAGGAAGGCTGGGGTTGGCCCAACTCTTTTCTCCAAAATACCCAACTTCTCCCATGAGCCCAGGAGGCGCTTCTGCAGGGCCCTCCCACATCCTCTGAGTCAGGCCAAGCCACAGTTTGACTAGAAAATTCCACGATCCACGCTGAATGCAAATCTTCCTACAGATCTATGAACACCTCTCAGCCTCCTCTCTGTAAGATCCCATAAATCACACAGGTCGGATCAGAGCAACCCCTCATTCCAGAGAAACCAGGGCCTCTTAGCATCACCAGCAGGACAGAGGACTGGGCCTCAAGTTGTGTGTCAGGAAACTGACATCTGATGTCAACTAACTGACGCTGACAACTACCGAATACCTAATGTCCACCTCAACAAGTCTCAACTCAATGGCCCAGACAAACAGCTCAGTTCTCTCTGATGGAAAAGCTGAAGTTCTCAGGCCCCAGGCTAGAATCAGATTGGGCTTTCCACTGTCTTCCCTGCTCCTCTGGTTAAAACCTCATCTCGACCCACTCCTATTTTTTTCCCTAAAATATTCTAGTTTCTAATTCCTCAGGGGGAGTGTTTTGTTTTTTTAACTAAACTGTGGCTTTCAAAATAGTCCTGACCTTCCTGCTCCCCACCCCCCTGTCACAGAGCAACAGAAATTAAATTGATTCCCGCTATCGGTGTTCTGCATCTTGGCGATTATGCCCCGCACCAGGGAAGTCAGCTTTCTGCGCCATCCCACGAACAGGAACCCTGTTGCTAAATCCAACCCCACAGGCGCAGGAAGGAGGCGATGGAGGAAGAGGGGGTAACCGAAGGGGCACAGGTAACAATTTACGGCCCCCTTGTCACTGTGGTCTTATCTCTGTGGCCAGCCAGCCCCTTCTGAGAAATGGTGCCCGTTACTGAACTCCTGGGAGGGCTGCCCCCCGCCCCCCAGGGACCCAGCCGTTTGGGACAGGTGGCCCAGCCGGGGAGCGGAAAGATCCTACCCTTGGCCAAATCCTCTCCTTGCATGTCGCCACCCAGGTGACCCAGCTCACACGGCCTCTACTGAGGCCCAAGCAGGGGAGGGTGAAGAAATGAAGGCTGAACATTTCAGAGAGGCCCTCCCGTGGCCATCCACCCAGATGAGGCCCTCTCTCCTTCTCAGAGAACACACTGCACTCTCCCCAAAAAGCACTTCTGACCATTTGTAACTGCGCGCACGTGTGTGCACGCGTCTGTGTGTGCGCGTGTGTGTGTATCTGTTTAATGTCAGGCTCCCCCCCTACACTAGGTCCCATGAGGGCCAGGCCACGACTGCCTTCTTCCTCACAGTATCAAGCACTCAATAAATATTTATTGACTGAGGAAGTAGAAAAAAGAAACACTTTACCACAGGCTACTGGAGACAGGATTCTAACTTATTTTTGGTTGGGCCTCTTGGGGAATCATTTTGCTCCACATTACAATGCAGGCAAGAAACTATAGGAACTTACTGGGTTCTTGTTTTTTCCTTTCTTGGTACCTTTGATTTTTGACTAGGTTAACACACCAGAAAAATGGATCCCTGCCCCATACCAAAGAGCCGCAGAGCCCAGGACAAAAGTTTCAAAGCTTCGTTGCAGTGAACACTGGACTTCTACCTGGCAACCCATGAAAACACCCTTTCCTTCCTCTCCCCAGGCCTTTCTTCCCCCCAGCCGATCTCCACTTCATTCCACCGCTGTGCCACCATGGCCAGGAACAGCAGTCCCACGCTGAGCCCCTCCCTGAGGTGGAATTCAAGTTGTGACCTGACCCAAGTTCGTTTACTGGCACCTAACGGGTTTGGCTCATCGAGTCATCTTTCCGATGGCCCAGAGCAAAAGCCAGGAGGCCTCACTTAGTTCCAAAAGCAACTAGAGGTGTCTTACAAAAATATCTACAGCATGATAAAGGTAGATTAAAAAAACGAGCGAGGATAGGAAATAAAATAAATCTAAAAGTAAGGTGACTGCCCAAAAGCATACATCATAATTGATAAAGGCACTCCCGAGACATGAGATCCGAAAGACTCCTTCCCAAATTCCAACCTCTACAGGAAGATGGGAAATATTTCTGCCAATATTCGGCAGACACCTTACCCACCCCATGAGCGTCTGGGCTCAGCCCCGGGGATTCGTCAACGACGCACACACCAGGCTCAGGGCTGCAAGTGTCTCTGATGTCCTTGAAGCCCGCGTCAACTGCTCTCAGCTGGGGAGAGGCGCGTAGCTGGAGTCAACCCAGGAGAAGGGACAGAAAGGAGAGGGGAGCTGTTTTCTTCTCAAACCTGGGCATGTCAGCACTGTCTCTGCTTGCGAAATAAACCGTCTGACCTTGGGCAGGACTCGATGCTCTCCTGGGTCCTTCCAATCCTAAAACTTTTATGATTTTATGATTCATGGTTGTCATCGTCAGAGGAGTGGTTTCATTGGAACACCTCGGCGATCAGTAATCTTTCACTTCCACCTGCAAGCCCGGACTTAGCTTTCCATTTCTGCACAATCTCACCCCTCTCTCTAGAATCCTCCAGCTTCCATTCCCACACCTGCCAACGCCCATCTCAGCAGAGAAGAGCCTGCGCTGCATCTGTCCCTGCACCCCCAGTCTTCTTCCGTCCATACTTTTCAGGGAATGTAACACCCGGAACACAAGCACAAAAGCTTTTCCCAGAAAATCTGTACACACATTCCTCCTTCTCCTATGATCTGTTATCTGTCCCCAGTCCTTGTAACAGGAAATATTTGCTGAGTGCATATTCTGTGCCACACACTGTGCTGAGCCCCTTTCATGAATTTTCTCATTCAATCCTCACTACATCCCATAAGGCAGTTATTTTATTATTCTTCCCATTTTACAGACTGGCATACTGAGACTCAGTGAGGTTAAGTTACTTGCTCAACGCCATGCGAGGATTCCATCCCGGGTTATCTCTTTACAAAGCTCTTAACCACTACACTGTCTAGTCATACCTGCCTCCAACATCTATTAGGAACTTCCATTTTTTTACAGATTTTTCAGACATGCGTTCATTCCAAGAGCTAGGACCCCACTTGCAGGACTGTGGTGCAGGGACACAGATGCGGGTTCTGTGGTCCTGCAGACCCGGGCCGTAACCCTATGCAAGGTCCCACACCTCTCGGAGCTTCCGTTTCCATGTGTACGGTCAAGTTAATGATCCCCCAGGTCTCAAGTCACAAGTTGGTTATCAGGTGAGTGTGGCAACTCCTGCACAGACAAATGTTTTTCCAGGGGGGATGAATGTACACCATATGCTTTGGACAAATCCACATCAAACACGAATCCACCCTCAGTCCCATCTGAAGAGTAATGACTCCATCACCCCAGACACTGGGGCATTCCAAAGGAGCCAAACGCCTTTAGCCACCCCCGGGCTGGGGAGGCCCTTTTAACACGGGGAAATGATTTTCTAATTAAATGACAGGCATGCTGTATCGACTGTAAGTGCAAGAGTAGCAAAGGGGAGGAGGAAGGCCGTAGATCAGAGGGCCACGAAAGAGAAATCGCACCACGGTATCAAAGCCCGACCACCTTTGGTGCCCTCAGCTCCCCATCCAGTGTCCACAGAGGAATGTTTAATAACACTGACTTGTCATTTGTCTGCTTAAAACCTTCAAAGGCTTTCCATGGCACTTAGGACAAAATGCAAACTTCTTCCATGGCTCAAAAGGCTCTGAGTCACCAAATGCCTAGTCTCCCACGCTCCAGGTTCCATCACACCTGCTTTCCTTCTGATTCTTGAATCACCAAGTTGAGTCCTGTCACAGGGCCTTTGCGCGCTGGTTCCTTCTACCAGATGATCGTCCCCAGATCTGCACACATCTGGCCCCTTCTTTCAATCAGGCACAGCTTCAAAGCCATCTGAGAGAAGCCTTCCCTGACCACCCAATCCAAAGTAGCGCACAGCACTCTCTCTCACATTACCCAATAATATTTTCTGCATAGCAAAGGGCACAACCTGATATATTTGTTGTTTTTTTTGCCACCCGAATGCCTTCCCCTCAACCTTCCACTGAAATGTATGTTCTGTGAAAGTGAGAACCTTGTCCGTCTTCTGTCCCCCAGGGCCTAACACAGTGCCTGGTATACTACAGACACTCTATAAGCATGTACTGGGGGAGGAGAAGGGGGTCTGGACAACAGCACAAGCAAAGGACAGGAAGTCCAAGAGAGCACGGCAGCCCCTTTGGGGTGATCAGCTCCGAAGCAGATGCTGGGTAATCATCACAGTTAAGATGTCGCAGGGAGGGTTCTCACTGGGGAAGACAGTGAGGCAGGGCTAGGGGTGACCTGGTACAAAGGGAGGGTTCTCACTGGGGAAGACTGTGAGTCAGGGCTAGGGGTGACCTGGTACACTGAAAAGATCTCTGTGGACTCGAAATGGAGGGATCTGGTTGCAAACACACTATATTAGTATATTCCCCACTGTATGAGTTTCCTAGGGCTGCCATACAAAGTACTGCAAACTGAGTAGCTTCAATGGCAGAAATCCATTCTCTCCCAGTTCTGGAGGCCAGAAGTCTCAAATCCAGGTGTCAGCAGGGATGGTTCCTTCCAAAGGCTCGGAGAAAGAATCTGTTCCACGCCTCTCCCCCAGCATCTGCTGGCTCCCGGCAATCCCTGGTGTTCCTTGGCTCGTAAACGCATCATTCCAATCTCTGTCTCCGGTGGCCTTCTCCCTGCGTGGATCCTGTGTCTAAATTCCCCTCTTGCATTAGGGCCCACCCTAATCCAGTATGGTCTTGTGCTGGCGAATTATATCTGCAAAGACCCTGTTTCCAAATAAGGTAGCATTCTGAGGTGCCAGGTGGACACCCTAAAGGGAGGTGGCAGGACAGACCCTGATGCGTCCCATCGAAGGGCTGAGTTGGGAGGACTGTAGATTTGCCGTGGCAGGAAGCAGGGAAGCCACTGCAGGCTGGGGCGCGAAGGGCTGTGCAGTGCAAACAGGGCTTAAGGAAAATGGGCGCACGACAGATGAGAGCAGGAAGGAGCGTGGCACTAGGAAGCAGGGCTGATTCATCCTGGCTCAGGCGGGGACAGCCGGCAGGAGAGACGAGGGGTGAACTAGATGTCGCTTAGCCGATAAACATCGGTTTCAAGGGATGAGTCAGGAAGAGCTGTCAGGAACACCATGCTTCTCCCAGACAGGAATTCAGAGCAGCGCACAGATTGGAGCGGGTGAGGTCAGTGTGCGGAGGGTGGAGCGCAAGACTGGACCATAACGTTCAAGTGAAAGTGTCCTGCAGCAGGGGGGTGCGGCACAGAGGTGGGGAGAGGCCTGGGCTGCAGCTGTGGGGGGAAACCGGAGGGTGAGGGATGGCGCTGGACCCCAGCCAGCAGGGATGGAGGAGGTCTGTTTCCAGAGGAGGGGCCAAGGGCAAGGCCAAGGCCCCACAAGCATCCATCCCAAGGACAGACAGATTCCAGTCTGGAAGAAGCAGCCTTTTCAATGACTGGCTGTGTCTCCACCTAAACTCTAATTCTGGGAATGGCTAGAAAAAGGCATATTGCAGAAACCTGAGAAGGGTTTCCCTGGGGAACAGAGCCTCTGAGACAGGAGGCAGAAGGCTGCCAACTGTCCCCCACTCCCGGGCCCCACGCCCCCTCGGTCACAGATGAGGAAACCAAGATCCCTTCAGACATTGACTGGTTCTCATCCACCAGAGCCACATTAAGTGCCTGGTAATTCAATAATTCAATTAAGAAAGCTCAATTTCTTTAAAAAGCTTAATATTTAATGGAAGGGTTATGAAGTGCGACACAACTCGGGGTGATTAATAGTTACAATTAAAGGCTGAACGTGTTGAGGGGAGAAAGGCACAGCTCAGTGGAAGCACATGGTGCCGAGAGGGTACAGCATGTCACACCCAGGGACTGTGGAAGCCCTGTCTCCACAGAGCACACCCAGCCACGGACCCCACAGAGCCTGTGCTCCGAGGGACGGCCCTGAGGACAGGATCACCTGGCCCCCTTGCCCAGGTGTGGCTAGACACTACCTGGAGCAGAGCACCAAGTGGGGTCCCTTCCCGCTTGTTTGCTGCAGAGCCAGCATGAGGCCCACTCTGACATGCAGTCCCATCCCCTCTCCACTGCAATCCAGTCTCCAGAGGGCAGAAAGGGCAGAGGAGAAATGCAATCGGTCACACAGGGAGAGGGGATGGCCACACTCTGACAACCAATCCAGAGGCTGCGGGGAACTAGCTGTTCTGGCATCTGAGCCTTCTCATATCAGGGACAATCTCACTCCCAGACCACAGGTGCCTGTGGCCGCCAGTCACCCACGTGGAGGGCTCATGAAAAGACAGGCCACACTGACCATGCTACACCGCACTTGGCCTTGAGGCCCACAAGCCTGGCCTCTTGCCCCAGGGGCTGCCTCTACCTGTCAATTCAGAGGAAGAAGTGACACCCACAACGCATTACTCTGAGGCTGACCCCAGCTGTGACCCACTTCACATCTAAGGAGCCTCGGGGCTGGCCTGCCAGCTCCGCCCCACATAGCTCCTGCCACGCCGCATCCCACATGCGGCCATTTCCAACCACAGGCCTCTGATTTCTGCACCCAGAGCGCCTGCCTCTGAGCGTCAGGAGGGAACACAGGGCCGATCCCTGACGTGCAGCCTGGGCTCCCAGGTTGAGTCTGTGCCACTTACAGAAAGGCCAGGCCTCGGAGGGATCGATTCTTCAAGGCAGGAGGGTCACAATGAAGAACCAGGGAGGAGACACCAAGCCAATGAGGAAGAAATAATGGGTTGTTATGTATTAGTGTGAAGACATCTTCCTCTCTGAACAGATGGGAGAAGGCCACGCCGTTCTTTGGACCACCTGCCTTGGGCCCACTGGGGACAACCTGCAGATGAGAAACGGAAGCCCTGCAGCTGCGAGGTGCCCAGAGTCAGGGCTGAGGCCCAGTGCAACGCAGGTGGGCAAGTGCATGTGATGTCTGCAGTTCGTATGCTCACAAATTTCAATCTCTTGGCCTTCGGGTGACTAGCAGTGGTCAGTTAACATTACAGCATCGGGGAGGCCGATTCTAATGGGTGAGGGACAAAGCCTCCACCCTCCAGCTGGAAGTTCCCAGGAAGGCAGTAGGTACCACGCAGGCTAAAATGCCCCCATGACAAGCTGATGAGAAATTAACATTTCCTGAGCATCTAGCATGTACTGAGAGCTGGGACAGGGATTCGGTATAAATTCTCTCTTCTAAGTCTGACTCCCACCATGGGAAGTAGGGGGTTGCTGCCCTCGCTTTTCAAAGGGAAGCAACTGAGCTCAGAGGAGTCAAGTAACTTGCCAGAGGTCCCACAGCTCACAAGTGCTGGCTCCAAACCCAGGTCTGCTGACCTCAGACTGTGAGTTCCAACAGGAGTGAGGTGTGGAATCAATGTATCCAGGCCCAGGACAGCCCAAAGTGACAGGCGAGGGTTGTCACCCCCGCCCACACCCCCCCCCCCCCCCCACACCCCCCCCCCCCCCCACACACACACACACTTCATGGCAGCACTTCTACTGGGCCTTTCAGCTTAGCATCCTCCACTTAACCATCAGAGAGGGACGGCTAGTGGGTACTGTCTGATGTTGAATGGGTGTCAGTAACAGGGAGCCTTTCATCTCTAACAGTGGAAAACAGGGCATGGTTTCCAGTGAAAGGCTTTACAGATAAAGGCAGAGCAAATGGAGTTTCGTCTGTTTGTGGTTCTTGGAGGGGCCTTCTTCATGACCCCGAGATGATAACCAGGGCCAAATCCAGGAAGAAGAGGTAGGCAGGACCACCAACCCAGACCTTCTAAACAGCCAAGGCCCCTTCACCTTTGCAGCCAGAGACCAGAGGTGCTTCCTGCTCTCTACTCTGACCCCTCCACCCAGCCACCACCATGGCCTTGCCCCATTTCCCCCCACTTGCTCCAATGTGGCAGAGTCACCCCACAGGTGAGAGAATGACCCTCAGGGCTGCCAGCACACAGGCCAGCGAAAGGGTGAGTGGACACTCAGAAACCTTCAACCCTGAGGACAGACAGACAGATGGGCTCTGCTGAGTGTACCTCTTACTTGGCAAGGTGAGGGGTGAAGAGCTGGAATAAGAAAAATAGGCCCAGTGGAAACAGGACTGTTGCCCCTAGGGGTAGATGTGTTGGGTGAAGACTTCCAATGACCAAATAAATGGACAGCTGTCCTGAGTGACTAATGTAGCCTGAGCCGCAATGTACCAGATAGTTGGGATGCAGAGAGGAAACCTGCCCACAGGGGCAGTGCCAACACTGTCGTTATTAATCCTGTGGGGAACCACACACAAAGAGAAAGAAAGCGAGCTTGGAATTGGTTGGAAAATATTTAAAAGCAATACTAATTAATTACAATCGCTGATGTGAACTGTTTGCCATTCATGCCTAATTACTGTGCAGCAAAACCACAGTGTTTACTATTAAAAGCACATCATGTTAACTTTGGGGTGAGTTTTCTTTGGTGGCAACATAATTTCCAATGAATGGGCAAATGTATATCTGTTTCTATTCATGGTTGTCTGCTAATGGCCTACAGACGTTGGAGGAAGTCCCACTCTTATAAATAATAACGCACGTATGACTTAAATGAACATTGCACAGAGCACTCGCTGTGTGTGAGGTCCTCTGCTCAGGACGTACATGCAGCAATCGCCTTTGCGATTCCTGATCCTATAAGATGCATTCGACTATATCACTACTTTGTAGATGAATTAACCTGACCGAGATCACACAGGTGGGAAGTCATGGGGCCAAGACTGGCAAGCCAGGCCTGCCTGCCTCCTGAGCCCATGTTCTCCACCAATATGACAGCCACAGAGCAAATGCACAAAAAGCAGGCCTGGAAGGGCAATCACCAAAATGCTAACAGTGGCTGGCTCTCGTGATGAGACTCTAGTTCTTTTTGCTTGACTATATTTTACGTAATTTTTAAAAATTCTATAATAAATATGAATTTGGAGGGGTGAGGGAGTTCTGTTTTCCTGGTTTGTTCTTTAAGGAACTACAACTACAGGTTACGACCGTCCCTATCCAGAAGCCACCTCAGTGGTGGGGGCGTGGGAGGCCAGGCACACAGGCACGACAAACACTGGCTGGCCACCTACACCAACCTTCAGAGCGCTGCAGACGTCCTTGCTGTCTGGCCCTAACAGATGGTCCTGACTTCATCACAGCCTCCCCGGGTGCCAGAGGAGTGGATGGAAGCTCCAAAAACATCCAGCCGGGAAGGACAGCAGCAGCAGGAGCCACTGGTCGATCAGCACGGCGACTGCCCTACAAAAATGCCTTTCCCGGGGTTCGACAGCACGCGATCAGCGCTTCCTCCTATTAGGAGGGCGAAAGTCCTGAGGTTCGTCTCGAAGGCAAAAAACAAGACCTTCCAAAACCAGGGCCAGCCTCTTTCCCCAGTGACCTCAGAGCAACGCTGAGTATCTGGGGGCTAAAGTGCAGGGCTACCCCGGAGCAGCCCAGGTACCATCTAGAAGGTCCTACCCACCTGCGGCCACATTCGTAGAAGTCGGCCCTGGTTAGACTGAGGACACCTCTCAGATCCAGGAGGGGCTGCTCCCTGCTTTTAAAAGAACCAGAAATGCTGAGAAAGACCTTGATGGCAGCACAGAAAAGGGTCCAAGGCACTGAGTTCAGGTTGCGAGTTCTCGGGACCCTCTCTCTCCAGTGCCCAGCTCTGTGCCTGGTCCCTAGAATGTGTCAGGACTGACTGGCACACCAATCCTGAGTGGCAAATCTGTCCTTACCTAGAGAGCGGAGGCCACTCGCAGTCAAAGCGCAGGAAGAACTGGAGTAACTGGGGGACGTTTATCTACGGTGAGGGTGGGAGACAAGGGGACCTCATACTTGTGCTTACACAATTACACTACCTGATAAAGGAGAAAAAAACGTGAGATTCGAAATTAGAACACCTTCCTTGGAGACCCAGCTCTCTGCTACTCCATGAATGTCGTGTGTCCCTAGAAGAGTGATTAGCATTCTACGGAGACAGGTGACCAGCGGTTCCCACCTCCAGCTACACGAGGACTTTTTAAAATAGATGTTCACGCTCACCACCATCCTACCCTCTAATCCCCAAAAGTAGATGAATATGTAGTTTTGTAAAAGCTCTCAAAGCAATCCCAATCCACAGTCAAATTTAAAAACCACTGACACACATCTATCAAACCATCAATATATATAAAGCATACCTATATTTACAGCCATATCTATATATACTAAAAAACTACTCAGAATACATCAGGTACCAAGTTCCACTGCAGGGCTCAAAAGCCAAAACAAGAAACCATGTGCTCATCAAGCAGGGAAGCAAGTTCACTCCTGGGAAGTGCTTCCTTAAACCATTAAGAACCCATCAAAAATGGGAGTCAGGGCCTGGGAAGGCTGAAAGAGGTACCCAGCAAAATAAATCTGTCAAGAGCATGGCAGAAGAGATTTCCACATGGATTAAACAGACAGGTTGAACTAAAGGACTTTTTAATTCAATGTGTCAATAGTTAATGACACCATGACGTTTATTAACCCCTGCTTTGTATCTGGCACTTCCCACGTGGCCTCGCTTGATTCTTAGAACTGCACGATGGGGACGGTGGCTGTAAACCCTTCACTCAGCGGCGGGAGAGAAGCTGGTCCCCAGGACAGCCTCCGATCCAGCCAGGCTGCTTCCTCACAACCAGCGAGGTTCCCACGTGCCCTCCTGCCTTTGCTCCCACCGGCCCAGCCGAGAGAAATCCAGAGCTTCTCTCGATCAGAGCCCTGCAAGGCAGTCACAGCACCTTGCCTGGGCCGTCCAGGTCGGGGTGTGGAAGCAGAGGTTTGAGGATCCTGGAGCAGGCCCAGGGGGCATCTGGCACCGTTAGCTTTCCCGCCGGATGGAAAGGGTGGGCTCTCTCTTTTTTTTTTCTTTTTTTTTAAATATATCTTTATTGATTTCAGAGAGAGGAAAGGAGAGGGAGAGAGAGACACAGAAACATCAATGATGAGAGAGTCATTGATCGAGCCCGCAACCCGGGCATGTGCCTGACCGGGAATCGAACCCCGATCGCCTGGATCCTAGGTCGACGCTCAACCACTGAGCCACGCCCGGCCGGGCGGTGGGCTCTCTCTTAATCCCTTTCCCGAACACTCCTCCACCATGGTTACCTAACCTTCACTCCAAGGCTGAGAGCGGAGACCTCTATTGGAATAAGGGTTCTGTGGACTCCAGGCCTTTCTCCAGAGAAGGTTTTTACCAGATGCAGACGTAACAGGTAAGGAGGGGTGAGAAAGGCCATGAGCCACAGCCCTGGCCTGGGCTCCGGGCCTCACAGCACTGCTGATGGGACTGAGCCCTTTCCACGCTGCGTGTAGCTCCCACGAGGAGGACTCTGTCACAGCACCTCCACCTCAGCACTCGACAGCCATTTATTGAATGAAAGAAATTAAAATGGACAAATGATCAAAAACCTGTGTACGGTGGGGAAACTCAACCCTCAGAGACCTTCCAGGGTTAAAACTTTATGATTAGAGAAAAGTCACAAAATGTACACTGGCGTCTACTGAGTGCAAGGCACAGGGCCACGGGGCCACACACGCAGGCAGCAGGCTGCAGTCCCCGCCGAGCTGGAAGGAAAAGATAAACAGGTAACAAGCCGAACCTTTATCTTAAAGGAGCGATGCAGAACTTAGATAACAGTGACAACGCTTTCACAAGGCAGGATGGAATTGCCGAATATGTTAAAAGAAAAAAGTCACCATTTGTCTTCAGCTTTATCCTTTCTGGGAAAAACCTGGTACAGGGCAAGGAACCATGATCGCAATCCACTAAAATCACAGCCTCACATACCCACTTGAAAACATTTTATCTGCCACCATTTCTGTTCGAGACGACAGCCTCGACTCCCGGCCCATCCCGAAGCCTCCCGATGTATCACACGTGGTCAAAACAATTCAAGACTTCAGGGGAGAGACAGGCAGTGTAAAGCATTTAAAAGTCATGGCGAAACAGACTCCTCGTTCTTCTCAATATATTTTTTAATGTTTCCAATGACAAATTTCAGAGAAATGAAAATTTTGGAAAAATTTGCATACCCCGCGCAGAATGAAGCTCAGGATTAGACAATGTTCCCCTGGTAGAGATGTAAATCAGTATAGTGCCCTGTAAAGCGGGTTGGCAACAAATAGCAAATCGTAAACTATATTATTACCTCCTTACTGTACATTTCCTAAAAGTGGAACCTCTGGGTCAAAAGAACAGTATAAGCAGGAGAGAAATGAACTCCCAAAGGGCAGTCCTGACAGCATCGGTTACAAAACCAAATAATGATAATGATGTTGAAAATAAGCTAAATATTCCTGAGAGTGTAAGTCACTCACAGTACATCACTATCACAGAAACACTATGGGCATCAAATATGATCTTGTAGAGCATAACGACTGGGAAAGACATTTCTGATGCCCCACTGAACAGGAAAAGCAGTTCAGCCACCAACAGGATCCCGTTTATACAAATGTGCACACGACCACGTTTATGGATGTGCATGCAGACAGACCCCTGGAAAGTTGTGCAAAGTGTTAGCACAGGTGATCTCCGGGAGGTGAAACACGAGGGGAGCTTTTACTTCGTTTACTTGTATTTAACTTTTTCTAGTATGTGTTTGGTGTTTAAGCAAAATCGCAACACTGCTAAAAATAATCTCCCTTCATTTACAGATCACCCAGTTCTGTGCAGTGTTGCACAGGCCTCACCACTGATCCCAGGAGCTGGTTCCCAACTCTACTTTTGGAATATTACAGAACACCTCTTTGTGACCCAACAACAAGCCCAGCCTCCCCTCTCCAGGATGCTGAGTGGTATTGTAAGTGAGGGCAATGCAACTCTGCTGCCAGGGGCAAAAACGCTGGCACCAGCCAGCCTGCTTTCCAACCCCCTGTAAGTGCTTCCCGCATCTGCCCCGCCTCCTCACAGCCGGATCCTGCTGGGTGACTGACCTGCCCCAGGAGGGAAATAGGGCCTAGCTGAAGATGAGGAGTTGAACCTCATTAAATTGCAAAGATCAGGTGTCCGTTCCCAGGCACAGCCTCAAACACATCCCAGAGGCTCTGTTGGCGCCAGTCCAGCCCCTTGGTCCTAAGCCCCCTCACTTTCAAGCATGGGATGCTGCTGTGAACTTGGAGTCGTCGGCAGGGAGGCCAGAGGCAGCCTTCGTAGGGAGGCAGGCCCAGCTGTCCCCCACATGAGCACTTCCATCCATGTGGCAGGAACACGATGTGGAAACCTCTACCTATGGAGCACACCAGGAGACCCAGACCCCTCGGCCTGGGAACCTCTACAAAGTGACATGTTAACGATTCCCAAGCATCACACCGCGTCGCCTCCAGGAGGCCGGGAGGCAGCTCTGTCTTCCAACTCTGAGAGCTCTGAGAAAGGTATTAAAGGACCCTCAGAAGAAGGCTGGGAATGGAGTGGGGAACCTACAGATCAGAGCACCTACTCTGTGCCAGGGGCAGGGTCCTGTTAACAAGGCCCACGGCACAAAGCGCCAGCACCCCTCCTGCAGGAAGCAGATACACGGAGAAGCTAAGAGACTGGTTCAAGGGCACCGGGCCACCGAGTCCAAGAACTTCCCGTGCATGCCTGGTTTCGATCTTCATCCCGCAGGCCACCTTTCGAATCATTAGTCATTCTTGGATTTGAAGAGTTTAACAGGAGACGGCTACCACACAGGGCTTTTTCTTTCCATGTAAAAACGAGCTCTGAGAACATCCCAAGCAGTTCAAGGGTCGCGCTGCCCCCAAGGGTCTGCGAGGAGAAGCGGCCCCGACACAACCAGCTGGAACATCTCCGTGACTGCCCCTGCAGGAGATGTATATAATAAAACCTGAATGCTGCAGCGTGAACTTCATACATACTTGTCCTCTTGGTTTATTCATCAGAAATAATTATCTGTGCTTGCTTTCACAAGAGCACATATTTTATAGGGTACATTAAAATTTAATGGATTTTTAATAATATTGTAACTACCGCAAGAGAAAAACTGGAAAAAGCCACACCACATGTCTTTGCTGCATTTTCGTGGCTTGGCCCCAGCGTGGCAAAGGAAGAACTGACTTGGCGCGCAAGCAGAGAGGAGGAGCGGCCCTGAGGAAGGGCAGAGGGGCACACTGGGTGGGTACGAAAATTTTACAGCTGTACTGAGGAAGGGAGTCGAGGAAGAAGAGATGCCAAATTAACAGACTCTCCACGATGGTCCTTTCTGCTTGATCTGACCTGACTTTGGGCAACTTGGGGTCTAGTTCAAGCACAGAAAGAAGCTAGCAGTGGTCATGCATGAAACCAGACACTTCAATCGTGGAAAATCACAAGTAGGTCCCAGTCAATAGAGCACGACGCTGGGGCTGAAACATATTCCAAATGTCATTTAGTCCAACTTTATAGAAGGTAAATGCTGCCCGAGATCACCAGAGGAGCTAGTAGGCCGGTTAAAATTTCTGTACCGGGTTTTTCCTGTTACCTCGTGTGGCCCAGGTTAAAAGCACACACTTAAAGCGAACTCTGGCGTCAAAGATAATGTCCTCAGTCTTCAAAAATCAAGTCCCACATTTTTATCCATTTCCAAGAATTATTATTTTTCATGAGTCACCCAATACTTTTTATTTTGATACGCATCACAAAAGATCACTCTATTTCAATTTTTCGGGAAAAGTGTTCTCTCTCCCCCTATTGCACTCAAACCCATGCATCTGAAGAACTCTTTACAGAACAGTGTCCTGTCCAGAGGATAGGAAGACCCTCCCTTGGGGCGTCACAGAAAGTTCCTCCCACACAGGTGCCCAAGGCAGCTGTCCGGGGCCTCCTGAGGTGTCCCTGACACAGACACCAATATCTATTTCTGGCCAAGGAAAGAAGCACGTGGTCTCCTGCCACCAATGGCACACCCATAGCCAGGCTGACTCACCCATTTGCAAGCCCACTGTCAAAAATAACACCTTGGCAGAATGACATTTCCTAATGTTTGACAAAGTAATATCCAAATTAAAATGAAAAAGGGCTTAAATGTCAAGTGATGACGGTGATTTATCTTGTGCTGGTTTGTATAATACACCGCATCTCGATGGACGAGCAGATTTTTCCATGACATCAATTCAGACAGCAGGCAGGTTTAATGACGACAGTGATGACCGGAGAGTGAGCATGTGGTCGCAGTTCACTGGCCCTGGGCGAAGAGCCTTCTCAGTCCCCTGGCAGCTTTGTGCCACTGAGCACGTACTGTTGTGCCCCTGGGCCTCATTTTCCTCACCTGTGGCAATGACGTAAGCATAGCTACCTGGCAAGGGTGCTGGGATAGTTATATATTTATATATCAATAAAAGCAATCAGCTTAGTGCCTAGTACATAGCAAAGACCCAATTAGTGACAGCTGCCATTAGAAAGACTTAGGATTTACTATTGCTAAATATGACTTTAACAGGTTGATAGTTCCTTCCAACTTTCCTATATAGAGCTATAATATAAAAATGTCTAATATTAAACAATATCAAATATTAAACCACTGTGTAATATGAAAGCCCAAAATATTGGACACTGCAGCAGTAACTGCCTGACAGACCGTCACGTGCTCTTTTACCAACCTGTGATTTTTACTTATTTCGTTTTATTTATTTCACTCTGTGATCTATTTTGTTGTAGGAGCATATTGTGCCTTCTCAGGAAGTAGGAAAAGGAGCTGAAGACGAATGAAGGGGGAAGAGGGAAAGAAAGAGAAGATTCTCCGTGTCCAGGCCCTGTCACACTTACTGCTACTTGCAGGGAAACCCTCTCCTCCCCATTGACTCACTGTCCTGCACGTGCACCCAGCCTCCCACATGGCCCACGTCCACTCCCTACGTACACACACGAGCCATAACTGTCTACAGCTGGAGATGCCAAGCCCAAGCATTCGTATGACCTCGGTGTCCACATGTGCTTCGACAGAGGGCGAGGAGGACTGCCATGGGCCCATTAAGTGAGGACATTAAAAGCGTTGATGTAGGTAAAACACATTAACCCGGAGAGGAAGCCAGGCTATAAGCTGCAGCTCCACCGACATCATAAAAAGTAAAGAGGCCTCCGTAATGGAACCAATATTACAGCCATTGATATAAATTATACCTCAGAACAGGGGAGAAGGGGGTGGGATGTAAAAATGGAACAAGTTCAAACTTCTTTTATTGTAATAGTCTCCAGTTGAGCATAATCACCAAAGCTACAGTGCGATACGATTGCCAAAACTAGACAAACATCTGTGAGATGGATTCATCTCAGAGGGGAGGCCAGCAGCTTGTTATCGTTAAAGCGGCGATGCTCGCTCCGCGATTGAACTGCAGGCCGCCTTGTTACTGTGTTTGCGGAGGCAATTGTACCAGATGTTGGCAACTATCTTCAGATAGATGACAGGCACCTGCTGTGGAGGAAATTTAGCTCCTCGTTGGCCTCCCTGATTGGGGGACAGGGAGGGAGGGGTAAGAAGGGGTGACCCTTGCAAACACCCTACGGTGAGGCTCTAACCAAAAGTGACCAGGAGGGCAGGGTAAGCTTTCCAGATGGGGGCCCTTCCATCTGCTCCAACTCAGCTCCCTGTGCCAAAGTCCTGCTAAGGGTCTGCAAGGTGCTGGAGGGAAGACGGAGAAATTGAGGAGGCATCTAACTTGGGCAGGAGGAGCACAGAGCTCTGCACGATCAACTCCCTCCGCAGGTTGCTCTTGGTAACGGTATCCCAGACTCTTCAAGAGATCCTAAATTTGAAACATAGCTATGGACATTAATCATCATTAAAAGGCAAACAGGCAATTTTCAAACCATGTCATGCTGACTCAGATGGAGACAAAGACTCAGAAAGAGGGGAGAGCGGGGACAAGAGAGATAAATACCACCCGTGCCACCATGGACAAATAAAAATCATGAGAGCCCATCATTCATTTTTCAGAGTGCCCCGAATATCAGCTGCTAGTTACTGGGTGGAAATGATTCACTCCAAAGTTGGCAGGGCTGACCCAGATCTACCTTGCTGAGGGGCGGCCTAGCAGAAAGACGTCACATAAAACGCAACCGCAGACACCCTAGACCCTGGAGATGCAAACTGACTCCGTGTTAGCTGAGGGTGGTCAACAGAGCCCCTCGAGGACTGCGCAGATGGGCTGGGTGCCGGAAGGCTGGCGTTGTGCTGACAAGGTGGGCAAATCACACTTGCCTTTGTTAAAACGCTTGGCTGGAACCTGCGATCGTTTCTGGACACGGGGCAACTCTCCTTCCTCTTGGATGATATAAGTTGAGCCAGGACACCCCATACTTGATACTTGATTCATTCTTACTACAGTTGCTGGGACAGGGACACCAGATACCAACAACTGTCCTCAGAGAGGGGCAGCAGCTGGCCTCGGTGGAGGAGCCCAGCAGGACCCAGGGTGTCCTGGGAGAAGCGAGCAAGTTCCCAATGTTATTCCTAAGCTCCAGCCACTCTCACCTGTGCAGGTGACCCGCGTCCCTTCCAGGCCTCCATGGCTAAGAGACTGTCCTAGTCCCAGCCAAAGAAAGTAAATGGCTTGGTCCAGATAGTTGAAAATTTTAATAGACATGTTAAATTCTAAGTTTTCCACATCTACTGCTGGCCCAGCTGGGGCTTACTCTAATATTTAGCCACAGAACAAAATGAAACCTGCCTCTTTAGCCTGTAATTAAGGTTGTTTCATGTACTTAACCAGTAAGAACTTCTTTGCTCTGTTTTAAAAAAAAACAGCCAACTCATACTTCAAAGTTCCTAGGATAGAAATGACACATTTTCTGAGAAACACTTACTAGAGAACACAGAAATCAAGGCATCAATTTAATTTCACACTCTACCTGCCTTGGACTAATTTGTGTAAATTACATTTCATACTAAGCACCTCAGCCCACGTGACCACAATGGAGAAATAAGCAGCTTGCGTCAGGTTGAGTTTTTAGGTATAAATACATAGCTCTTTTTAGTGTGTGACTGTTTAGCTGAAATTTCAATGCGGGTTTTATATAAAATTTTCCAAGTGTTAATTTCAGCATTTTCATCGACACATCAATGTCACTGGGTTTTTACAGAGTGCAAATTAATCTACATGGATCTGTTTGTTTTTTTCTTCTCTTAGAAAAATGATTATAATCAAATTCTCAGTTCCTGGGAGTGAGTTAGCAGAGTAGAGGACCTGCTGCAGGAAGCTGCACAGAAGTTTCCACTTTGGCCTTCCACCTTCGGGAATGTGGTCAAGTGGCACGTGACAAGCAAACCTTTGCACACACATCCTCCAGTGGAGCCCCCTCGCTACGTCTGCCACAGCCACAGCCACAGCCACACAGGGCACCAGTCCCCGCAGCAGCGGCACCTGGTCGCCCAAACCGCAGCAGGACCCCAGGATCGCTCCTCATCTGTCCCCTGTAATGTTCCCTGTGTGCTCTGCTCCCTCTCGCTGGCCTTAGGTTTGCAGCTACTTACTTTGAGGTCCTTTTCCAAATGGACGGGAGGGGTGGCAGGAGACCACACAATGTCACCTTTCTGAAGCATGTCTAACAATAAAAGGGCCATTCTTCCAAACCAGTCCATGTGTACCCCCCAAAACCATTTTATGACTGACCCTAAAAAGACCCACAGTTCTATGAAATCACTCCTTTCTTTGAGACTTAAGCTGGGGGTGGGAATGTCCACAGGAGGGGACAGCAACTTACATCCCACATATCCAGGCTGCTGTCTGTTTTAGTAAATAAAGTTTTACTGGAATACAGCCCCGTTTGTTCATTTACATATTGTCTATGGCTGCTTATGCACTACAGTGGCAGAACTGAGGAGTTGGGACAGAGACCGTATGAAAATATTGTGCTATCTGGTCCTTTACAGTCAGCTGGTCAATCCCTGCTCTACACGGTGCTGGGCGTGAGAATGAATAAGAAAGTATGACTCCACGATCCCTAGAGCCTGGGAGGACTCAACACATATGAAAAGAAATGGTATATATCTTTTTGGTGCCTTTGTTTTAAAAAGGTATCACACTTAATTTGGAACACTTTATACGAACTTTCACTCTAGTGGTTACAAGTTATGGGTTTTGTAGAAAACCACTAAATTCTATCCTTTTGTCTGAGAAGTCTTCTTTGTCAATTTCCTCGGGCTGCCAAACCCATTTACTAGCAGGGTCCAGGTTAAATACATCTGGGAAGTAATAATGAGACTGAATATACCCAAGACACCCTGACTCATGTTCTCTGAGGTTCTCCAGCACTGAAAATACAGTGTCCACTGCCCCACCCATGGGCCAAACCAACTAACTTGGCTTGTAGCTTCTGGTGGGGTTGCAGGGTAAGATCTCAGAGAGGAACTTTGAGCTTGGCAAGAAGGGGAGTCTTTAAAATCCTGGGGCACAGCCTCGGCAGTTAATTCACTTGGGAAAGGTGAACAGACATCCGACTTGAACGCTTGCCTCCCTCCCTGCTCTCCAGCTGATGACAAGGTCAAACTCATTCTTCCCAGGTCTGTGGAAGTGAGCATTCTCCATCAGTTCTTTCCAAAGTGGGCACAGGCAGAGCTGCTCTATCCATAGGCAAGACACACTGTGGGCTTCCTCCTACCCTGCACGCCAACTAAGATGAAACCCAGAATAAATGTCTGCCAAGAATGTCTCCCATTGGCACTGAGACAAATGAAGGCAGGACCATCCGTCAAAGGCTGCTGTGGGGAACAGGCAAGACGGGAGATGCAAAGCATGAGAGGCACAAAGGAAGCACTCACAGCAGCCACCACTGTTGCCACCCATCAGTGATGGCTGGAACCCACTTGGCCTTCTCACTGCACTGCAATTCTGCTTACTGGAGTCTCCACTCCTGACTGGATGCTCCCGTGGCGGGGCCCTTGCCTCACTGATCTCTGTGAACCCAGCAAAGTGCCTAATACCTAGCAAACACTCAAGAATTGGGTTACTGTAAGAATGAATAGCCAGACAAGCATAACCACCTCATGGCCTGTCAAGAACAGCTGGTGAAGACCTGTTTCTTCCCCCTCCAGCTGGTCCCATGGCCCCCGGACGGCCAGGGTCCCGACTGGCCCTGCATCCTCAGAGCTCCGGAATGCACTGCCCAGCCCCGCAGGAACTCCCCGCTCACCTGAGGTCTCCCTGAGACCTGGCCTGTGAGGCAGACCAGCTACTTAGAAGAGGCGAAGGAATCGGCATAAGGCACCCCCCAAAAAGCAACTAAAATCTGAGGAGCTCTGCGAGGGTGTGGTATTCAATTAACTATGGCCAGACATGCCCTGTCGAGAAGATATGCTACAAACAGACGGTAATTAGAAAAACCCCAGTCCATGAGAAGGCAGAAACTGCTATCCAACGGGCCTTTTGAAATAACTTGCAAGTGAATTACAGCGGCTACTTCCTATGGGAGGGGAAATTATTTTAGGCGGCTTTCCAGTCCCATGCGCTCCTCTAATCTGAGTCAGATGCAAGAAGTATTTATGGAGGGTGGAAGTGTTCCCCACAGGTGTGTTTTAAGTGCAGGCCGTGCTGGAGCACTCAGTCAGCTCTAGGAAGCTGCCTTAAAAGAGCATGTTTAATGTACGTTCTCATTTGCTTTAAACTGATTTCTCATCGCAAGCAAACAAATCCCCCGCAAATACCCGCTCTCCTGCGCGGACGGCCTCCGCTGCCAGGCGTGCACCACGTGTTCGGGGATGCCACCATTAAGATGGTGGCTTTCAATAGAAACTTGGCATTTATCATAGTGAGAGCATTATCTTCTCAACAGAAGCTGACAATTTGTCCTACTCCTCCCTTGAGAGAATCCAGTAAGATCACATTTGCTTCCCCTGCATGCTGTTTCTCCTCCTGCAACATTTCTTTGCCTGGGAAGAAAATATTGTGACTCCTTGCCATACTCGCTTCATTAGCATAGGAGGGGGAAAAAGCCAAAGCCAAATCCTCCCCTCGGCCTCCCCCCGCAGTAGCTCCGGCTGGGTTAAATCTGGCAGCATCTCAGATGCAGGACTTCTGCGGCTCAGGATTTGTGTGATGCTTCCAGAGGGATGGATGGGGGCAGAGACTGGGAGGGACCAAGAAACTAGTTCCTTAAAAACTCAAAACAACCCGTTTGGCATACAGAAAGTGCACTGTGCAGATGAAGGTAGGGCGTTTGCAGGAAAGGGGCGAGCCTGTTGGAAGTCAGCAGTTTGGGACTTCAGATACCATGCGTGTGTGTGTGTGTGTGTGTGTGTGTCTGTATCAGTGTCAGAGAGAGAGATAGAGAGAGAATATAAATGTGAAGAGGAGGGCTATCATCGAGCAGCCACATGGAAGCCACACTGGGCAAACGCGTCTCACAAACCCCCTGTAAATGCAAGCATATCCCCACTTAACAGACAAAAGACATGGCTCAGGACAGTAAAATCTGCAGGGCAAGGTCACAGCGCCAATAGCAAATGGTGGCCTCTGGATTCCAGCTCAAGTCAACCTGATTCCAAAGTCCAGAATCGCTCAACTCCATCCCATGGAACCCAGGTGATTCCCAAGAGCCTGGCAATAAATGCCAATGACATCTTTCTGTTCTCTTGAGGGGGAAACTAGTATACCCACAAATGAGTTCTCTCCGTCTACCAGATTTCCCAGCATCAGAGATGTCTATGCTTTGGTTTAAGGTTGGACTCATTTTCATTCCCCAGCCCGGCTGATAGCAAAATGGCAAGTCGTGGGGAGTGGGGGGAGCTGGGGCACGGGGACCGGCTCAGCGCCTGCCTAGTGCCCCCACCCTGGGAAGATCCATGCATCTGAGCCCAGACGAATCAATGCTCCCACAGGTTTCTGAAAACCACAGACCCTACTTAATACCTCCCACTCGGCAGGTCCATTGCTTCTCTTAAAATGAGAGACAGAAGAGCAGGGAGACGATGACACAGGAGAAGCATGTACCCCATTTTTTACCCTCCTCCTACTGCCCCTTCTCCGGGGCAGCTGTGTCTGCCCCTCACACCAAGACCCGCCTGAGAATGTACCAGCTCCAGCAAAAGCCGTGCGTCCAGCCGCACCCCGCCCAGAGCGCCCTTACTTCTAAACAAGCTTTCACTGCCGGTGGAAATAGCTCATTTCTCCTGGCCTCGGGGAAATGACGGGTTGGTTCCACATAAGGAAATGCTCCAGATAACTGAATATATTCTCTTAAAGCCCCATTTTTTAAAAAGAAAGATCATAATTTTACCACTTGAAACTCCCTCTCCAATGACTGGCACAGCCCTGCCCTCTGATACAGAGAGTCCATTCATTCCACCAGGATTTACTGAGTGCCAACTACGGCCCAGGCGCTGGGCCGGTCCTGGTGCTACACGGCGAGTAAGCGGGCCTGGGGGGAATTTACGGTCTCCTCCAGGCAAAGACGCTACACGTATTTCATTTTTTTCATGATAAACCACAACTCCCTCTTTGGAACTCTTGTTACGGATTCCCTCAGCTCCTGGTTTATTTCCTTTAAGAAAATTTGTAATCACTTTATTTTTATTGTTTACATGTTTGCTCTTGGCTGGTCCTCCCGTGTTCCATCTTAACTAAGACTTAAGCGACAAGCAAGCAGGGACCTTGTCCGATTCGTTCGCCGATGTGCCGTTGGCTCCCAGCTCAGGGCCTGGCAAGCGGGCGATAACCATGATCTGGTGGATGGATCGGTGAACCACGAAGGATGCATGCGGCGGAGACGAGGTGCCTTCCGACCTGGGAAGGACGGCGGTGTCCCTGCGCCACGTGGGCCTAACCATGCGGTACTTTTTAGGATCAAAGTCTTTTTGTTTTTATAGGTTCTCCTCCCTCTTGCTTTACATTGAGTTTATTAACATCTTCCCACCATCCTAATATTTGCTATAAATTCAAAACCCAGAAAACCAAGCTTATTAGAATCATATGTAAAGGAAAAGGCACAAGCCCCATTTCAAAACTCAAGGTACAAGCCCCACTGAAAACTACACAAAACTGAATCTCCATCTTAAAGCTGAGAGGATGCAGGAAAGACTTCTCAATTTGTGTTATCCCCAAGGTAAGTGGAAGAAATGAGTGGTAAGCCCACCCAGAGGACAGATGGCAGGGGGAGGGGCTACTGCTGGATAGGACTAGAAGGGCAACTCTAGAGGCTGAGATCTGGTCTCAGAGGATGAAAACCACAGCAGCTAATGTTTCTAATATTTATTAAGCACTTACTCTATTGCTAGCAGGATGCTAAGAACTATAGTTAACCCTTGAACAATGTGGAGGTGAAGGGCACTGACCACCCCCCAATCCTGCAGTCGAAAATCTGCATATAATTTCTGACTCCCCAAAAAGTTAACTACAGTCATCCTTCGGTATCCATGGGAGACTGGTTCCAGGACTCCAGCAGATACCCAAATCCACGGATGCTTAAGACCCTTGTATAAAATGGTGCAGAACAAGGCATACAGTCAGTCTCCTGCATCCACGGATTACCAACCGCGGATCAAAAGTACTGTTTTTGATCCATGGCTGCTTGAATCTGGGAACCTGAAATCTGGGGATATGAAGACCCAAGATCCATGTATAAGTGAACCCACGCAGTTCAAACCCATGTTGCTCAAGGGTCAACTGTATATATGCATTAGTTCATTTAACTGTCATGAAAATTCTATGTGGTAAGTACCATCCTCATCTCCATTCTGCAGATAAAGAAACAGAGGGAGAAAGAAGTTCGATAACCTGCCCAAGGTTATAGAGGCAGTTAAGAGATGAGCTGGATTTGACCCCAGAGCATAAAAAAATCCATGCTCTTATTGTCAGACAATATGCTAAACCAGAGGTCAACCGATGATGGCCGAGGGCCAAATCCAGCAGCCTTCTGATTGTTGTAAATAAAGTTTTATTGGAACACAACCACAAAATTTCATTCTCATACTGTCTATGGTTGCTGTCTTGTTACAACGGCAGAGCTGAATGGTAGTGAGAGACCATCTGGGCCACAAAACAGGGAACAGTCATTATCTGGCCCTTTCCAAAAAAAGTATGCCAACCCCTACATGAAACAGTAGTGATTCTCAACGTTTCTACCGAAGAACTCCTCACGTTCAACTACGTCACGGGATAGCCAGGAATACTGGGAGACAGAGGCTCATGGAGCCAGCAGCTATCCTGAACTGTCTCCAGGTCTCATGTTTTTTTGAAACAGTTATACAAATGTTGTATTCTGTGTCATAATATTTGTTCTAATAGAGTAAGTTTTAAACAAACAATTATAGAGCCACAGTCAGTTTCCTGGAAAACGTGTCACTGATGCGGCACTGCACAGTGCTGGGCACGGCACCCCATGCACCTGAGGGAGGCGGCCCCAGCCTGAGCAGCTTTGGTGGAGCAGCGAACCCAGAACTTCTCACCCGGGGGCAGGACCAGCACCTGGCACCCGGCACCCACTGCTACCAGCTGAGGCGTCCTGATCACGTCACTTCTGCTCTCCCAGCCCTCCTTTCCTAACTTTAAAATGGGGACAATCCTCCTAGCTCACAGGACTGCTAGGACCACTATAGGACTAAAGACCCATGAAAGGTTTGGGCAAACAGGAATCTCTGGATCTGAACATAGATGCCAACTTAGTTGGAAATGGAGAAACGTGAGATCAATAAATCCTTCTTTTGGCCACTAAAACACATCTATCAATAAAGAAAATGGTGTGATCTTTTTAAAAGATAAAAACCAGAAATTTTTTTTTTCTGTATCAGAGAACCGGCAAGCTCCCTGGAAAACTCTAGCACTTGTCTCCCTGGGGCTTGCCCAACCCTCTGCCATTCCCTAAGAAAGCTGGGGATCTGATCTGGAAGATGCCTCTGACCATCATTCTATGCTCTTATTTCTATTTCTTTAAGTGGAAAGCACCTTAAGTTGTTTTTTCTTCCCCAAACACCAACACTCCTCAAACAATAAGCAAGTCTGAAAATATTTATTTACCTCTGCAGCCAATTATAAAAGACCCTGAGCGACCTCAACAACCAAAAATCTCTAATTTACAACTAATCCCATTCCACAAATTACATCTTCCTCGACAGACCACCTAAAAACGACTTCCTGTAAACAAACCACTCTGCTGGGCTTTTAATCTAATTAAATCCTTATTTTTGCTCTTTGACTACAAGAAGCTCACTTTTTGCTACACACGGCAGAAATTTTTATTTTCAAGAGATATCAAAATAATCCCTAAGTAGGAGCCCAAAGTGGTCCTACTCTCCAAGTCAATGATGAGCGACCTGTTGCACCATCTGTCTGTCTGTCCTGCCTTCCCCAGGCCATTTGCTCCATTAACATTGGCCTATGATGTGCAGGTTCCCGGCTGGCTCCTGCCCCCCGTGGCCGAGTTAAATCAGGAGGACAGACTGCAAACAGGTATGAAGTAAGTCTTCTAGAACACACAGGAAGGGAGATCTAAACCTGCCTGGAGGTGGTCAAGGAAGTTTTCACCCATTTGCAGGTTTCAGGCCAACTGGACTTTTCCCACCTCCTGTTTACTTAGGGTGGTTTGCAAGTGCAGGTTCCTGGAAACCCCTTTAGTCCTAAGGAAATCAAAACAGTTGGTCACCCAACCTTCTTCCTGCCCAGCTTTCCCCCCACAATCAGGAATCCATCCATCCACAATATCTACTGCTCGCCTGCTGTGTGTTGTCTACGATATGCCTCCCCCGCCCCCACCGTCCTCAGCACTTGCAACAAGTAATAATCAACCTTTCACAGAAACAGCCCCTCCACCCAGATTCTTCCATCCTGGAAACATCCCAGTCACACAGACGTCCCACGGGAAAGAAAGGGCCATCACCCGGGCTGCAGGAGGTATGTGGACCTGACGCAAATCGAATCCCACTCTGCCAGGAAGACAAGGCGAGGTGAGGGAAAACGCGTACACAAATTCAATCTATCGAATCTCCTATTTATTTTATGCAAAGTTTTTCTGGTGCTTATTAACGCCAGCTTCCCCTCCACCATTTAATCTCTGCTTCCATTTCGTTCTTGGAGGCCTGTGATTATTCTAATTCAGCATTTGGATGACTTCATTTCCGCTCAAGTACACCCAGGTCAACTTGGAGAGAAAAGAAAGGAGGAGAAGAGAAATAATCAGCTAAAAGCTATTAAATATCAGCCGTGTGCCTCATGATTGGTTTTAAAGGCAGTGGTGAGGTTAGCAACAGTCAGAAACTCAACCCTTCAGCCTCTTCCTGCATATTAACATTTTTCTGGGGCTCTCGCTCTCCTGGCTTCGAATGTAAATAAAGGGCCGATTGGCAGCCCACTTTCAGCTAATTCACAAATCCCGAGTCTGAATATACAGAGCTGTAAAAATTTAGAGGGTGGTAACTTGACAAATCCGGCCATTCTACAGAGAGACTAATTCTCAGAGGACAAAAGAAGAAGAAAAAAAGAGGCAAAAAGAAAAAAAAAAAGCAAAGCATATGCGACCCATGTAATGGGGTGTCTGACCGAAGGGGTGAGGGGACGGGCAGGAATCTCCATATCAATGTTCACTCCACGAAACAATGGAATTCGATTTCTATGCCAAGGCTAAATGAACTGAGCTTTCTCTTCCCCAAGAACCACTCCTTGCACCCACTGGCACAAGCTTGGACCGTGATTTCTCAGACACTTTCAGTTCCCACTGAAGTACATCCAGGGAAGAAAGCTTTCTTTCTCATGCAAACAACTCCATTGTAAGTGGCGTCCTCAGAGGCTGCCAGGAGGGCTCTGGGAAGGTGAGCTGGGGCGCAGGCTGCGGGGCCCCTCCGCTCTCCACCTCCCGGGCTCATTAACTGCTTCCTGCCCGAGGGCTCCCCTGCCTTCCTCCTCAGGGCCTCCGAGAAACATTAAATAAAGCTAAGCCATTCTGGGGGGCACCGTTAAACAGCAACGCCAGGGAAAGCTGGGGCCCCTGCTCCTCTACCTACTGTGGATACGAACGCGGCATCTGATCCGCAGAATCTCCAAGTTTTCCCAGCTTGCTCCCCAGAAGGCATCCTATTTTTCCACTTGTATTTTTTAAAACACGGTTAACAGAGCAATAATAATGTCTGATGCATTTGCCTAACAACAGCTGGCTATATTTTATACACTAAAAGGGAAATGGGAAGTTTTCCTAGAAACCCACTATTCTATTTCAGGAGCTCTTTTTATGGCAAAAAAAGAGAGAGAGAGAGAGAGGACTCAGGAGAAGTGAGGTTGGGGTGCTTGGTCCATTTCCCACTCCACTCCCTCCACTAGCTGCAGCAGGGGTCAGTCCATGGGGGGGGAGTTCCCAGGAAAACACAAAGTGGTCTGGCAGGGAGGGTTACCTGCAAAGCCCGAGGCTCATATTACCCGTGGGTAGCCCGTCTGCCTGCTGCCACCTGGCAGAGAAGGGACAAGGGACAAGGGACAAGGGACAAGGGAGAGGCAGGCAGGCAGGCCAGGCAGGAGCCTCCTGTCTGCTAACTGTGACATTTCGCACGCAGCAGCTCTGCCAGGGGTCAGAGGGCAAATAAAGTCCCCTCCCCCGTATGACACACTTCCGAAGGGGGAGACTGACACAAACCAGACAGAGAATTAATAAAACATGAGGACACTGTTGGCCTTGTTCTGGGCTATTACAGGAAGAGAATTTAAACACAAAAGTAGCCTTCAGCCTGGCCGGCCGGAAGGGGAGAGGCGAGCGGTCCTTCCTGGTCCACTCCACGGTCATAATCCAAGGTCTGAGGAACATCAAGGCCCCCGGAGCAGCGGCGAGCACATGACAGGCCAGGCCCGGGCCGCCACCTCCCAGTCCGTCCACCTGTACAAACCACTTCAGAAGACACACGCCTCCTGGGAGCTTTGATGCCCACAAAGGACACACAGGACTTTTGTTTTCCAGCCTGATCAGAGACAACCACGCACTGCACGGAGCTCCGTTTATCTGCAACACACATTTGGAAGCAATAAAATTTTACCTCGGGATCACAGTCCACTCTCAGAAACAGGGTAACTTACTTATTTATTTTCTCATGACCCTCTAGCCTTCTGCATTTCAAAGGCTCCCTAACACTTGTTATTCTAGATCTTACTCTCCTCACACATACAGTATCAAAAGGAGTCTGAGCAGCGGCCGTGGACGCCATCGGACCCGCACGTAAAACCTGGAGCTGAAAAGAACAGGTGTCAAACGCTTCCTCGGAGGACGATCCCCCACGCAAGCGGAATAAATAAGATCTCGCTGTATTAAAAAGCCAATTCATTCTGGTTTTCTCTTCCCAAAAGCTTTCACGCACCATTCTCCGCAGCTCCAGTTAACTTTTATAGGCCCACACACAACCCCAATCCAACAAAAAGACTCCAGGGACCCCTTTCACCTCATTTCCACGGGGCTCCCCTTTGATGAGACTTAAAGAGCTCTAACTTTCCAAACCGATTCCTTTCAGGCCTTACTTTCCCATCCACCACAATGCGGGGCCGGCCCAGGAAGGGGTTAAAGCTCTCACGTCAAACCACAAATTCGGGCACTGGCCCAGAAGGGACATGGGAACCAGGGCAGCGAGTGATAAAGGCCGGATTGTAGCAGCCCACTGAATTGGAAATGACTTGTAGGCCTAATGAAACAGAACTTTGGCAGTAAAACAGAATGAAAGGAATGAGACAATAAAAGGCTGGAACAAAGGGTGCAGAGTCGTTTCAGCTTAGCAAAATAAGCTCACTTTGTTGGTGGGGAAAGCCAAAGCCGATTAGGGTAAACCAATGACTAAGCGTAAGTCTTCCAAACTAATTACACAGTTCGCCATGTGAAGTATAATTGGAAGCCTCCAGATGCGAGCTGCTTTGCGGCCACAGGAGTTACATAAAGTGAGAATCACCTCGCAAGCGCGGCGAGGAGCAGCCCTATCATCCAGGGGAACAGCTGAGGGGTGCAGGACTGCTCCATCCGGGACGCAGCCGAGAATTCATTACGTGTAAAGGCCTCTTTTTGATCTCCCAGATCCTATAAGTGAGAATTTAAGAAACCAGTACTTGAAGGAGAGGCCCAAACGAGAGGAGGAAACCCCTGCACATGGGCTTTCTTTGATCCCAGTGCTTTTTAATTACCAAGCTAGGCTACTGAGGACGGCGATGCGGGGAGAGGTGGAGGACGGGCCAATGGATCGTCAGGCCCTGGGTGTGTACCTAGAGCATCGTTTACGTGCCATTTTTTGGAACGGCCTGTATATATCACTCCTCTGTGTGTGAAATCATGAGCACAGATAACGTCCACTAGGAAACCTGAAGCAGTAAAATAAATTACTACAGAGCAACAACAGCCTTGACAAATGAACAGAGCCTGCTCCCTCTGAGTAGGGGGCTGCTTAGTGGTAAAAGTGGGAGGGGAGGTTTAATAAACAGCAAAAAGAGGTGAGGGCTAGATTGTGCAAAACTGAGTGACTATCCGGGCTCCACCCAGCATGGGCTGTGTGATCCTGGAAACCCATTGACCTTTCTCAACATCAGTTTTGTCATCTACATGACAGATGTTCAACCCATTTTGCCTGACAGCCTTGAGAATCAAATTTTAATACGCATTTAAAAAACTTAGCACAGAGCACACATCCCTTTAATTCAGAAACATCAACTCAAGGAATCTTCATAGTAAAATCTGAACTTCACAAATTCTGGGTCTTCATTAATTTGGATCTAACACATGTAACCGGGAGTTGGAAATACTCTACAGTTTTGCTGGATCTATCCCATAGGATGAAGATTCCCATTTATAAACAGCTATTTCCAAACAGAGAATCCTCACTGTGCCTACATCTGAGGTCCAGAAATGAACTGACACTGTCATGACTGTTTTGCTTATTACATCATGCTCATTATTAGAGATAACACCTTGTTTTGGTTACAGTCTATAGATAACTTAGTTCTCTATCTATCCACCACCTATGTATGTGTATTTAAACACTTTCCAAATTACTGAATTTTCAAGCTTGAAATCAACCTTAGGAATACTCTAGTCCACAGGCTGGCAAACTATGTTCCACAGGCCAAATGCGGCCCACCACCTGAAATTGTAAATAAAGTTTTATTGAAGCACAGCCACACCCAACTATTTGCTATGGCTGTTTCTCCACACAACAGCAGAAGTGAGTAGCTATGACAGAGACTATATGCTCTGCAGAGTCAAAAATGTTTACTATCTGACTGCGACAACTCTTCTAATCCCTTCCCTCAGATGAGAAACTAAGGCCAGGAAAGAAATAGCTTCTTAAGGTATCATAGTGGGGTCAGACCCAGCATGAAGGGTTGGAATAACTTCTACCTTACCTTTGTCCAAGGGCAACACCAGAACGGCTACCCAGAGGGTGGGGATGGCCATCTACATTAGCTGAGACCTTATGCCAATGGCCACATTTCATGATCTCATCCTAAATATAAGTAATGACATCCCTAACCTGGGATGGGGGGAGGGGGGTAAAACTTCTGGGAGAAAGGCAGGAGGAAAGCACAAAAGGGTTTACAAGCCTCCAATCTGAGTTATTTAAAGCTCCTGGCGTGTTATTCAGCACCCACTCCACTTACAGTAATGACATATTTAAACTCCCTTAGCTCAGCCCCATGATAGCAGTCTTACCCATCTTGATTGCCACCTGAAATAAACAGTTGAAGCAGCTGCCACCTTGGGCAAGAAGGGAAGAGGGAGAGGAGAGAGGAAAGACAGCGAGGGAAACCTAAAAAGAGGGTAGCGAGGCCTGAATAGGGACTGTAAAAGGATAGGAGGTCCTAGACTCGGAGGAAGAAGAGGTAGGGTGTGAATCCTGGCTGTTATGCTGAGACTTAACCTCCCTGAGCCTTACTGTCCACCTCCGTCAAATGGGCTAATGTTACCAAAATCCACTGTGCAGCTGAGGTAATGTATGCACAGATGCCCAGCACTGTCTGGGGCACACGAGGGGGCACAATCTTTCCCTTTCCTTGGCATCCTCCCGTCCCTAAGTCCATCCTGTGGCTCGATCAGCAGGGAACGGGCCCAGAGTTCGGGTTCTGTTATCAGACAAGCCTGGAGGGGGGAGTCTGCATTCTTTCAGGGGGCTGTGACCTTGAGTCAAAGACTTGACATCCAGGAGTCTGCATTCTTTCAGGGGGCTGTGACCTTGAGTCAAAGACTTGATAATCTACAAACGGGCCACACCCCCACCAGCCTCCCAGAGAAGAATTAAATGATATCATATAAGTCAATGGCTTGACCCAGCATCCAACACTTAGTCTGCACTCACTAAATAATAAAATTACACTCACTAATTTGCAGTAAACCGACCAAAAAGAGCCCCAAACAACTTACAGAGTCAGGAACGTGTGAGTATACTTCATGCGTGTGTGTACGTGTGTCTGTGTTCCGCTTCCTTCACCCAGAATATAAACAACGAAGGGTTCAGTCGGTTTGTCAATTTATCCACTACCTACCTCCTTTTGAGGCTGCTGGATTGACTCGGCCCCCAAGGCAGAGCCTCCCCTTCTTTGATCATTCTGGATTCAAATGGAATACACCAGAATCCTGAGAGGTGATGAGCCCGGCCCAAGGGCACACAAACCTACCAGCCACCAGCCGAAGGAGGAACAGGCTATTCTGAGGACAGACCCAGATGATACACAGAGTGTGCGTATGAAACGAGCTACTAAAACATGAGCACACGGAATGTCACAGTTTTGATACATTGAAAAACCTTCCTAGTCCCTAATAAAACACTTGATAAGTGTACCTATTGTGCTGGAATCCACAAATTACTGCAAAATTAACTGAGCAGCTTTAGACCTGGTGAGGGCCCAGCCAGGGAAGGTGGTCTGTGACTGCCCCCCAGACAAGGGGACAAATGTTCTCAGGGCAGCGATTGTGGCTGCTGTGGGCCCGGCCAAAGCTTGCAGAGCCTCCCACCGGGTCATAACTGTGAGTGTTAATGAAAAACGACAGAAAGAGAGAAAGGGAGAGAGAGAGAGGAAGAAACCAAGAGCTGGGAATGTGCAGAGATGTGCAAGTACAAGCCTGTCTGGAAAATGCTAACAGCCCATCTGGGCAGCATCAACTTCCCTGACACCACAAACAGGCCCATGAGATTCCAAGGCAGGTTATGGCTCGAAAAGCAATCCCACCTCATGTTTGCAAACACTACCCCGGGCCCGTTTTAAAGGTGGAACGGTAGCAAAGAGGCTGGAGCTCCAGAGCCTTCCATTACGCGAGCTGGACTTGTCTCTTTTAATTACTTCCAATCTCTCTCCCTAGGCAGGGCAGGGCTGGGCAATGAACACATCCCCCCTGGTGCTCTCAACCGTCTGGAAGAGAAGTATGCTAACGCACAGGCCCACCAACGCACTCGGCTATTCTTCAGGACCGGCCAGAGTGACCCAGCCCCCAGCCCGCGACGCAGACAGTGCCTCGGGGAAGGTGTCTTCCAGGACCGACCTGGAAGAGCAGTTAAGTGCCATTCTGAATGCAAGGCTAGGCTGGAGGAGGCTGGTTCCTCTTTGTTGCATGTTCTCCCATCCATGAAGAAATTGATTAATACCAGAGACCAAAAAAAAAATCTCCATTTCAAGGCTAAATAGAGGTCAGGGCACTCTTCCCAGACAGCAGCTCACGACTGGACACACCTGGGCACAGGGTCACCGCTGCCCATTGCCCTGGGTAAATGAATAAGCGAGAACCTTCAGACTGGGCAGTGGGTGCAGTGCCTTTGTCCCACCCAAGATAACCATGACAGCGGGGGGGGGGGGGGGGGGGGGCAGGGACAAAGCTTAGAACAGGTAGGGGCTCCTCTCAGGATACAGCCCTCTGCCAGGTCACCCCTCAGCAGGGCTGGGGGGAGGGAAGGGGGCGCAGACCCATGCAGAAGGAACTGTCCCATACCTGGCTCCCAGGACAATGCCTCTACTCACAGATACAGGAGCCAGAAAGCTCAGACACTCGTCTGCTAGCCTCCTGGGACACAGGAGTCAACAAGGGTCAGTCCCACCTAAGCTGCCCTGCTGGAGCCCTGAGGCAGCATGTTCACCTAACAAATGTGCCATCCTCGGGAAGATCCCACCCTCCAGGGCACTGGCGAGAGAGAGGCTGGCTGAACACACCCTCGCACTCCATTCCTGACCGATCCGGGGCGTCCGGTGCTCTCAGCCCGTTCGGGCAGCAGAGCCCAGGGGATAATTTCCCTGCTGTCGCACAGACGCTCTGACAGGTACAGGCCCAGCGTCCTCCCCAGTTTCCCCGGGCATTTGACAGCGGAGGCTTTGGCTGCAAAGGGCCCCAGGGGGCCTCCTCTCTCAACCGGTTCTCTCCAGAAAGGCACAGAATGAAGCCCGGCGCCGACTCACAGACCTCCAGCAGCTTCTGTGGGAGCCCCTGCCCTGTGACTCAGTCCCGCAGCCCTCCCAGCTCCCGGCCCGGGACCCGTGTGGCCAGCAAATGCCAGCACCACGGTGCTCAAAGGCCACTCTGTCTGCTCCTGCAGGAACATGGGGTACCGTGCCAACCACAAGCCGGAATCTTCCACCTCGGCTCCTGCCGAATTTCACTTAAATCTTGACGGCCACGTTCAAGGACACGGTTCTTGAGGACACGGCTGGGGCAAAGGCAGGGGCCACAGCAGCCGCTTTTAAGGACGGATCCGGCGCGTCACGCCACCCCCACGCACCGCTTACCTTGCCAAACTGCTCAAAATATTGCTTTACATCTTCCACCACCGTGTTCGCAGATAACCCGCCTACAAATATTTTCTTTGTTCTTGTGACCATCTGCAAGAAATGACAAGAGGGGGGGACATGGGTTAACCGGGTTATTTGAAGCCACGCTCTCCAAGATGCTGAAACAAGCCACTCTCCACATTTCTCTGGAAAGGCGATTTTAGACAGGTTCAAACTGCACAGAGTGGGCCCCGCAGATGCCTTGGGATGCTGGAGACAGTCACTCTGGAGATCTTAGGCCTTCAGGCCGCAACCTGAAGGCTCAAGTTTCCTACAGACCCAGAGTGGACCTCAGAACCCCTCTGGCCATAATGCACAGCTTCATTCTGACGTACTAGCACAAAGAGGAAAAAAGTCCCGGGTCAAAGCTACTTCAACCTAAGAGACATGAACGAAACAGAATTACATGCACAAAGATCTGCTGCCCAGAAAGTACCCATAAAATCTGCCAGTAAGAAAATCACACGTAATTCAAACATATGTGTGGACTGTCTACCCTGAGGTGTTCTGGGTGGTGGTATATGTTGGCCAACAAGACAGACACTGGCCTCACACACAAAAACCACCCTCCAAGCTCAGTCCCTAGGCCTCCTTTCTCTCCTGGTTTCTAATGATCCACACTCAGTCAATCCCAGCTCATCCCTGCGTCTCTACACCTCTGTCCACATAGGTCCTCCTCCGTCGAATGCCTCTTCCTCCACGCCTAAGTCTCCCATGGCAAGTTGTGACTATCTTCCAAGATCCAATGACCTTCCCCAGAATTCAAAATATCTATACAGTCGCTCCATCCAGAAGCTGTCCTTCCCTCCCTTGAATCCCCCATCACTGTACCCATCAGCCTCTCGCAGCCCTCACTACTTTCTACCTAGCTGAAGCCACCAATAATCGGTCTTCCTGACTTCCTCCCCCAGAAGGTGGACTCCCGATTCCTCCAGGCACCGCCCGCAATGCCCATACAGGGCCAGTCAGGCACATGGAGCCCAGAAATGGCTGGTGGATACAAAAACAAATGTGTGTGGCCACATCTCAGAATTCCCCAAGTTCCAAAGCAAAGGAAGAGGGAAGCTTCAATGACATAAACTGCTCAGAGCAGCAGAGACCAAAAATCTTAACATGTAGGAGCCAAAAAGAAAGAAGAAAATATATTTTGTTCTGAAGAGTGAGTTTAGGTTATGTGTGTGTGGGGGGGAGGGGGGGTATTTTTTTTAATGTCAAATAAAAAATTTAAAGACTCAGTGGGTACAGGGTGTCACCAGTTTGGTTACATGTAATAAAAAGCACAATGTCTTAATTCAGGAAGAATCCAGTCACAATATATACATGAATCAAATCATCATGTTGTATGCTGTGAATACCTTACAATTTTATTTGTCAATTAGACCACCATAAAGCTGGGGAGAAATGTTTGATGCGAACATGCAAAGGCAAGCATGACTGAAACCCCAAAATAAAGGTGTGAGACAATCTTGGAACATGTTTTTAAAAAACCCCACAATGTCACATGTGTCTATTATAATTTGATATAAGATTCCTAAGTACAGGGGCTGGCTGGATCACTGTTACCACCAAGGCTCCGAACTGACAACTTTGCTGAGAGAAAAAAAACAACTGACCCACCTCCCACAGGAAAGGCTCAGCTGAGTGACACCTGGGGGTGCAGTGGCTACCGGTAGGTTGTGCTGAGCCGTGTAAAAGGCACTAGACGCCCGCTTCGGTGTCTCAGTCTGGGTGTGACCCTGGACTCACCCTGAGGTCTGGGTTCTGTGCTCTGCACAGTGAGTCCCGCGGGAGCTCCAGGTGCCACCTAATCCTGAACTCTCACAAATCTACAAGCATGGGCCACAGCGGAGGCAGCTCCCAGGCTTCGAGCTCACGCTTTAGCTTAGTGGCTCCCAGAGGGAACATGTGCCACTGCAGCCTGCTGATTGAGCCCAAACTGGAATGTCCTTGGAAAATAATGGACTTCCTGCACTATTTTAAGAGGACACTGCCCTGGCAACTTCCTGTTGGCTGTGAGAGCCATGCTGAAAGCTGTGATTTACTGTTTTTCGTCTCTTTCAGGTGAATGGGAGGGTTAGATGAGATCATGCACATGAGGATATTCTGTGAAGATCCCACCAGGGTCCACACCACCAAGTTCCAAGAACCTCTCATTAAGTGGGGGCATCTTATCCGGCCCCTTACTGTCCATCTCCCTTCTCACCCATTCCTAAGTCTCCCTGCTGGATCAAGGTCACCTTTGCGGTGAAACTCCAGCAGACTGTCTCTAGATTTAAATCTCTCCCTCCACTAACTAGCCACCAAATTTTACTAACCTAACTTCCCTAATGTGTTCATTCGACAGATATGTTAAGTGCTAGGTGCTGGACCTTACATTCTAATACAATAGGGAATTTAATCCACTATAAAATGTAGATATAATAATTAGCCTACCACGCAAGATTCCTATTAGGAATAAATTAAATAGCATATGCCAAAGGACCTAGTAGGACACCAGGTAGATGCTAAGTAAATGGTCACTGTAACTGAATCCTGAGTCAATTGCTAGATTTATCCTTCAAGCTCAGAATAAATGTGCAGCAGAAACACACCTTATACAGAAAACTTGATGACTCTACCCCTGGGCCCCCTCTTCCACTATCATTTCAAAAACACTCTCAAGCAGCTCTACATGATTTCAGAAAAGCAAAGACTCCCAATAGTTTCATTTTAGATTTTTCATTCCTTTTTTGTTTTTTACCCCAGCCAAGTAATTAAACATCTTATAAAAAAACACTAATGTGATCTATGAACACGTACACAAGTGGAGTGTTCGACTTAAAGAAACTCTGGAGAGGCATTCTGGAAAATGAACCCCATGGTCTCACTTATACATTGTTTAGAGCAGGTGGGTATAGTGCAGGCCTTATTTATATTCCGAATGTTCACATGGACCCAGAAAATTAAACAACCCATGTGTCTTCATTCCAAATAACAGAATTCAACAGAATGTTCATTCCCCAGTAACTGGTTAAATGGAAAGGTCCCCTCCTGCACCCTCCACTGTTGCCTCACAGCCCTAAACTTGCCAAGACACGGAGCGCTAAACACTGGGGCAGACGCCCAGCTATAAATCTACACAGTCCTAGAAAAGTGTTTAAAACACTTTAAAAAAAAAAAAAATAGGATGAGGAATCCCAGGCCCCAAACAATGAGCCAAAGTGTCCAAGTTACTAAAACATCCTCTCCTGGAACGGGCTCAGATACGGTGATGGATCCCGCTCCGCAGCAAACACAGAAAGGAAACCGGTTTAATCCAAGCCTCCCGAACGTGAAAAGGCCAGTGGGAAGATGTGCGACACTTGGTTAGCTGCTCACCGCTGTCCGGGCTGCAGGAGAGGGGGACACGGCTGGGGGGCGGCGGGGCTCTGCGCCGGGACCTCTCCCACCCGGGCGCGCAGGGGGAATGGGAGTGATTTACTCTGGGAATCCTGGGGGCTAATGGGCTCTGCACTGTTTGGGGAACTGCATTCTGGAGAGGGGCTGGGGGAGCACGCGGAGGATGCTAGAATCACACAGTCTCCCTCCATTCCCCTTGCATGGCCAGGGCTGCTGGGGAGGGCAGGGCAGGAAGGGGACAGGGCTGGGGTGTGGTGTCGAGGCTCTCAGGGGACTAAATGGAGGTCCTCAAATTCTCATCAGTATTACCCAAGTTTCTATTTATGTGTCTGGGGGTGGGGCTTGTGTTTGGGGGTAGCTCTCTATTCCTTCCCAATGCTTGAGTCTTGGCTTCTATTTGCTCCAGGACCCATCTGGCACCCCCAGAACTTTAACTCTCATCTGGTCTTGGAAAAAGTGAGCAGGACAAGTTACCTACTGGCCCCCTGGTTCTACAGTCTTCGAATTATAAAAACTCCTCTCCACCCACAATGCAGACAGAGAGCCACCTGTGTTTTCTTCCTGTGTCAGGCCCGTCCGGTAACTGTTTCCTAACCCACAGCCTTCACACCAGCAAGGCACTTAACCACATAGGGTAGGGGGAAGCCAGCCACCGCGCACCTGGCCTGCTCAGGCGGCAAGGTCCACCTGGATGGAAGGAGCCACCCATCTGCCCAAAATCCACTAGAAAACTGATCCTAAATTTCCTTTGCCTGGAGTTCTTGGTGGAGGGGTTGCAGAAAACACTTTGTATACGATGCTTTCCACTCTTAGAGACACTAGATACCCACCCAGGCTGCACCACTGAGGGACAGCCCCTCCCTCAACAGATGCCCTCCTTTTGTGGTTTAGGGCAGCACTCTGGGAAGTGGGGTGTGTGTGTGTGTGTGTGTGTGTGTGTGTGTGTCACACATAGAGGAGTGGGGAGTGTTCAGACTCTCACAGCTCAATGCCGCAGTCTTGCATCTAGACCCATAATTTAACTAAACATCACTGCTCTCCACAAACCTCTTGGCTCCACAAAGAAAACCCCAGCACCATTCCAGTTCAGAAAATTGCTGTTTACACATAAGAACTGGCCAAAGCCAGCTGCTAACTGGAGCTGCAAAGAACACTCCACCTTCCTGCCTCTGACCAGAGAGCTGGCTTTTTTTTTTTTTTTTTTTTAGTTTCATAAATTCCCTTTTAAAAAATGTGTCTCCATCTGAAATGGTCACTTGGAGTGGGGCAGCTAGTTGTATTTTCATAAACTAGGATAAAGCAGGGCTGTGTGTGCGTGTGTGTAATCAAATCAGAGAATGGGGCCTGAAAAGAGAAACTACACTTGAGAATGAGATTGAAGGAGAAAACTTTGCTCCAACAACAGCACTGGCCCTAAAATATTAGTTGTCACACAAGAAAACAACAAGTATTTCCTAATCCTGACAAATGCATGGAAAGGTAGGAAATGGCTTGGGGGAGTGTTAAATGGGTATGAGAGAGGCCCGGAGAAATTAAGTGTCCAAAGTCACACGGCACTGGGAACAATAAAAAAGGAGAGTCAAAATCTTGCCCTCTCTATTTACCAAAGCCTCCTACACCTGCATTTGCAGCTGGGTCATCTTCTTTCTTCCCAGCAGACAGACACAACTGGGGAAAAGAGAGATGAGAGGGCACCCTGAGGAGCAAGTCTGACCCTGCCTTTCGCAAGCTGAAGCAGACAGACAAAAGGACAGGCCAAATGCCGCTGGGGGGCGGGCGCAATGGTGCGGCTGCTGTGGAACAGTCTGGAAGCTCCTCCACCGATTAAACATAGTTACTAGGTGACCCGACAATTCCGCTTTTAGTATATGCCCCAGAGAAACTGGACCCTGTGTCTACCCAAACCTTTTACACACAATCTTCACAGTGGCATTGTTCATAATGGTCAAAGAGTGGGACAAGCCAAATGCCCGTCGCGGATGGATAGATACAGTAAACGTGAGGTATCCGTACAGTGGAGCATTATTCGGCCACAAAAAGGAATGAGGCACTGACACATGCTAAAACATGGCTGAACCGTGAAAACATGCTAAGTAAAAGAAGCCTGTCCTAACAGACCACATATTATATGATTCCGTTCACATGAACATTCATAACAGGGAAAGTTCATAGGAGGCAGAACGTACATTAGTGGTTGCTTAGGGCTGGAGGAGAGGAGGGGGGGATGGCTAAAGAATACGGGGTTTCCTTTGGGGGTAATGAAAATGCTCTAAAGTTGACTGTAGTGATGGGTGCACACATCCATGAATATACTAAAAACCACCAAACTATATACCCTTTCAATGGGTAAATTATAAGACGTATGAATTATATCTCAATAAAGGTGTGTGGGCTTTTTTTTTTTTTTTTTTAAGTATCAGGACAAAAAGATCCCTAAGTTGAGAGTCTAAATGCCAAAAGGGCTTAAAATAAACCCAAGTGCCCAAGACAGTGTGGCCCCCGCTGCTTCACCCGCCAGCTAATTCTGTGGGCCTCGATGTATCCATGGTTGACCACTGGACAAAGGTGAAACATATCTGATGTGTCAATTGCAGAAATTAATTTACAGAGGAAACTAATTATAAATATAACCCCAAATGTTTCTCAGAGCACTCTCTCCCGGTCTATAGCTATTAGCCAGAGAGCACAAGGGTTCAGACTACAATTTGGCAGTCCCTCTAAACAGCTTTAAAATTGGAAGGAAAAAAATAGCCTTCCTCTATATGGAGCTAGAACATAATTTACACACAATTATCCGACATAGTCAGGTTACAGCACTACCTCTGGTTAAAACAACAGTAACTCACCGAGAGGAGAAAGTGATCTTGTAATGAAATGATCCGGCCGCTTCAGCGGGGAGCTCAGACCCCCCACCCTCATCTCAGAGCCCTCTGCCTGGCTCCCTCCTAGGCTAATTTAAAAAATACTACTTCCTCTTACCCTTGGGGGAAAAGTTGCGGCTGGCAAGGCTGACCTGTCCACAGATTGGTATCAGAGAGTAATATCCTAGACTGTGCCACTCCGGCTGGAGCTGGGGGAGGTAAGAGAAAAAGGTGCAGGGATGGAGTGTTGCCTTGGAAAGCACAGGAAATTAAGGATCGTGACCCGCGCGTCAACTGATACAGAGCGAGGCGGCTGGCCGGCCGCCGGCCCAATCACAGGCACCGCGCTGCTCTGCGTCCACAGGTAATTCTTCCATCACTCCATCCTTCCCGGGGCCCCCGCTCCCAATTCTTGCCACAGACGGGTTGCACTATCCATGAGAAAGGCCCCAAAGACTCTCACCACTGTTCAAACAATGACCACTCCGTAGATGCAACTAAAACCCGTAATTTTTACAGCAGTGGTATTAAGCGAAACTAGTAAGCACACTTTACTGTTGCTCAAGGTGCCAGGAAGTGTGCATTTGTGCACACGAAAGAGGCGCCTCCTAAGCCCCAGAAAGGGAAAGGCAGCCCAAGCAGATTCTTACTAAACCTCAGAAAGAGGTGGGAAAGAAGGGCCAGCCAGGATGGAGGCTGGTGGGAGCTCAGTCCCTTCCATCTGTGCCTGCCATGCCGGGGCTCCAGCCGAGGGGGCGCGATGTGCACACCCAGGGTGGAATCCTTCTGAAGATGCGAGGGTGACTCATGGCAAGGGGTAGGGCCCTGGAAATGGTGACACGGATGGTCTCGGGGCCCTAGCTAAAGCAGAGGTCCAAGGTGATTCTGCCTTACAGCAATGATCCAAATGAAAGAACACAAAGTTTATAATATCTTCTCTGTCCACGTGCTTTTGCATTTTCAAGCCCTCCTGTGTATACTGAGACACACTGAGTAGCTGACTCTGATCGGTCAGATGAGGTTGTCAGGTCTCTTAACAGTTCTGGGCTTTACTTTTCCCCTTTGAAATACAGGCATAAGACCCTGGTCTGAGTAAAACAAAGACAGCAAACGTGAAAGTATTACTCCAAGAACACAATCCATAGGAGGTCCCTGTATTCTACAACATAGACACTACGGAAAACCAATCTGGAGCCTGTGCCTCCAACACAAACCTTCCTGAGAGCTTCTCTCATAGCTGAAGCCCCCCCAACGCCCATGTCCAGGCTGAGAGGTGCCTGAGGCCCTTCTCATGGGTGGGGCCAGGGTCACTGAAGCCAGCTGGGTGCAGGCCTTGGGGTTTATGAACACACTGCTATGGTGACAGGTTCAGAGTATCCCTCCTGCTTCCCAAACTGCTCTTTTCCTAACACGTTTCAGGTCACCTGGGCAGCAACTACCAGAGAGACGGCTCCTACTCAGAAAGTGTTTCAAAGTTTCTTGGAACCTGAACTAAGTTCCCACTCCTTTACCTGCCACCTGGAGGGCCTCTGCGTCACCCGTGCCTCGAGGAAACCTCAAGGGCCAGGCTGAGAAGCCATGTCAGAGAGGACCGGCCGGAGTACAGGCCCTTGGTTAAGGAAAACCCAGTTCAGGGGGTGCCACTGTATCCCGGCGAAGACTGCCCAAGAGACAACTGCTAGAGCCCCCTCCTCTGGTAAACTGGGCGCCACCTGCGAGATGAGGCCCCTTGTCATCAACAACAACTGAATGGCTCCTCTAAGGAGAGAAAAGATAAAAACTTGGCTGGTAGGCAGGCTCTGAAGCCAAGGTGCCCCATCCCCCAAACTCTCCAGTTGATTTCATGAAAAGAAGGAAATGGCAGCCTTAACCCTTAGCCTTGATTACCTCCATTAGCATATTTTAGATGCGCATGGCAATCAGTTCTTGATGAGCCAGTTCTACCTAATCCGGGGAGCAGGGAGCTCAGCCAGGCTGCAGGTTCACTGACACTCCCACGGTGCGGGCGCTCACCCCAGCCCGCCCCTCACAATCACCTGGGGAGCCATTAGAACCTGGCGCCAGGCCCCACCCTCGGGGGTCTGATTTCATTGGTCCATGGAGAGGCCCAGACTTCAGTATTTTTCAAACATTCCCCCAGAAGATTCTAATGTGCAATCAGAGTTCTATACGAAGTCACTTCTGCCATCCTAAGGGAGAAAAGGTGGAGGGACGGAGACCTCAACAAAGCAAAGGTTCTTTTTCATTATTAATACACTGAGCATGAGAAGGGAAAAGGCCACAGCAGAGTGGAGCGGCCTGGGACTTGAACCCAAAGCTCTGGGATTGAGTCCCAGCTCAGCCACCTCCCTAGCTGTGTAATTTTAGGTGAGTCACGTGTAAAGTGGGGGCAATACCTGTACATGACAGAGTTGCTATAAGCATCACAAGGGATATGTACAAGCACACAGCACATAGTAGGTGCTCAAAAAATGTGTGCTGAATCCTGATGATCAAGAGGGTAAGAGAACATAAACTGCAGAGGAGTGAGTCTGGTGGCAAGCGGTACACATTCATTCACTCTCTCATCAAACGTGCTTTTGAGGACCTACTATGTGCTGAACACTGTGCTAGGCTCCGTGGGTGTTAAGTGGAATAAAACCTGGTTTCTGTATCAAAGTTGCTTGCGGTCAAGTAAAAAGCTGTGTCATTAGCATGATGGGGTTTGAGGGCACAGGTGGTCATCACTTTAAGGAGGCTTGGAGGTCAGCAGGGGGCAGCCAGAAAGGAAGCAGAGAAGGGCCTCCCCAGCAGAGGCTATGGCATCTTCAATGTTGGCTGAAGGGTTGCAAGTGGATCTGAAAGACCACAGCACAGGGTGTTGACGGGGTGCAAAGAGGAGAGGGGCCAGACAGGGAGGCCATGTCAGGGAGGCAAGGGATACCTCCACAGGGTTTAAATAGGGAAGCAGCTCTTCAATGCAGTTATTAAAGAGAAAATCAGGGCCACTGGGGGGGAGGGTCATCTGAATACCTGAACACTTACATGTTGGCAAGGAGGCTCAGGCAAGAGTGGCGACAAAGCATGAACCAGGAGGAAGGTACCTATACACCAGTCCCCGTGACCAGTGTGTGGTCTGATGTCACCTCCCCCATCAGCAGGCACCTCCCTGCTCTGCCATTTTACTGCTCCAGAAACATCCATGGGGTGGGAGGGGGCGTGGGGGCAGGTGGGGAAGGCCTAAGGAGAGATAAGCACATTGCACCCTTGGCGTGGTCATCTTTGGAAACACTCAGGCATCTGTTAGGTCATAAATTTTCTCTGTCAAGAAAAAAGTCAAATTTCCCCCCAAGCATGTGCTGGTCTGGCCCCCTGCCACCTGCCACAGTAACTTCCTTTGAGGGAAAGGGGGGGAACCCAAAGAAGTGTTTGCAGTGCAAGAGGGAAGCCAAGATAATCACGAGCAATTCTCTCCACCTTTTACTAAATGTCTCACTTCTCAAGAGATGGAAGGTGAAACTTCCTAAGTCCAAGAGGGCCTTGGGGCTGAGAAGGGCACCAGATCTGGAGATGAGAGGACCAGGTTCCAATCCCAGCAGCCGAAGTTAGGAGAAAGAAGAGGAACCCAGGAACCTCAACTCTGTCACTTATGTACTAGGCGACCCTGGCAAGTGACCATCTCTGAACTTGAGTTTCTCCCTCTACAAAACGGGATTAAAAGCGCTAACACACGAAATGTGCTCAGCACAGAGCCGGGATGACAGACACACAGGGTTCCCCTCCCCCTCCTCACCACGTTCCCTTCCGCACCTGTGACTTCACCTCTATCTGTCTGGCTCAGCCTTCCCTGCCTACCCCACAGGCTCAACAACAGATGGAAAAGCACTTGGAAAAGGCATGAGGCATGCTCTGTAAACTGAATGACTAGTTATTATCAATTCTACTAATTATTATCGATTCCACTTCCCTCAGATTTCTCGGACACCACCCAGAATCAGCCCACCCCCAGCAGTGGTACTGGGCACACAGTATTTCAAGGGTTAAAGATGCTCCAGCACAAATTCCATGTCCATGCAAAGCAATGTCTGTATCTACCTTAACCTAGGCAGCCCCCGACCCTACGGAACAAATCGTTCCAAATGAGAAAGGTCGTTCTCTAAAAAAGACGAAGCTGTCCATGCCTCAGAGGTAGTATTTCTCTGCTACACCAATATCCCAACATGCCTGTGCTCTCCTCATGCCAGTAACATATTTCTATAAATCGTCACATAAAAGAAAACTTTATTTTCCAGAGGGATCAACAGGGGGGGAAATGAAACAACAGTCGCAGCAAAAACATCACCCATCAAGCAGAGCTCAGGCTGCCAGGAACTTTACTAAATGTGTAATGTTACAGATGTTTTATAGCCGTGATGTCTGTTCTATTTAAAACGCTCGCACTAGGCCACCAAACACGGGAGAGAGAGAAAGAAAAGATATGTTCCCCAACGCGCCCAGCCCGGCTAACTGGTCTGGGCTGGCTGTTTATTGAGGCAAAGAGGTGACTGGGGACCCGTAGCTGTCGGCTGAACGCGGAGGGCTCGTTCCGCAGCTCACTCTGGAGGGCTGTCAAATCAGCCACACGGCCCAGCCAGCGGCGCTCGGGCTCTCTGAAGGGCACTTCTGCCTCACGACCAGGATCTTCTATGGGGAAACTGCCCTGCACCTGGCAAGTGCTTAATAAAATCTAGTTCCCTTCCCTCAAGGAAGAAAAATATGCCCGGCTAAACCTTGTTTGTCCAACACTCATTTTTCCCCTCCCCAAACATTTGTTCAGTGCCTGCTCTGCACAAGGTACTGTGTTAGGGACTCACGGCCGAATCAGCCGTGGTGGGGATGCCCCCCAGAATGGAAGCTTCATAGAGTTAAGGATTTCTGTCTACTTTGTTCCCCACTGTGTTCCCTAGCATCTAGAACAATGCCTGGCACCCAGTAGGCGTTCAATAAACATGAGTTGAATGAGTGCAGGAATAGTTCCTGCTCTGAATTACCGGGTTGGTGGGTGACTTGAGGCCCTGTGCACGCCCTTTGTCTCCTCTCTTTCCCCTTGGGTAATTCCAAGCACTCCTTGTTGCTAAGCTGACAGAAGCATGGAGAAGATAAAAGGCCTCGTTCCTAAGAAGAACAGCTGGCCAGAGTTCTGTTCGAGAGCCGCAGAGCACACAGACAGAGCTGCAACTCAAAGGTCCTGCTGGACTGAGTCACAAGCCCTCCCCTCCCACTTGGACAAACACAGCTGGTGGTTTGGTAGGGGCATCTTTATATACAAAAAGGACAACTGGCGACTCTTGACAAGCAACCACTTGAAAGGTCCAGGAAAACAGGGAGGAGCCTGAAACCTCTGGCAAATGACAGATGCGGTGCTAAGATCCAGGGTTTGTATCAACTGCCCCTGATTAATTCCACTCCACATCATACATGAATGACTACCTAGTCCCCACCAGGATGTAGGGACCCAAACAAAAAGATTTAGTTCTCTAACCTTAAAGATCACACAGGGGCCTGACAAGAACAAAATGGCAAAAGTACATAAAATAGAGGGAAATACGATGAACTCTGTCAGGATAGTCAGAGAAGGCTTCGAAGAGGAGATGCCTGACTAGGGTTTTAAAGGTTAAGTAGGAGTTTTCCAGGAAGACAAGAAAGAAGGGCAGGCAGAGGCATGATGGTATGAAATACCATTTTCTGTTTCAGGCACTAAGTTTGGCACAGCTAGGAACCAAGGAGAAAGGAGGGCTTGATGGGAGGTAAGGAGGGAGGCAAGGGTTCAACCCTGAAGAGTCTTGTAGCCCATAACCAAGGAGAGTGAGCTTCATCCTTTAAACAAGGGGTAAGTGATTTTGAGCAGGGGACTAGCATGACCAGCTTTGTGTTTTAGATAAGTCACTGTGTAGAGACTGTGAGACAGTTAGGAGCTTATCATAACAGTCCAAGACGAAGGGAACCTGAACTAAAGCAAGGACCTTTTGCATAACAAACAGAGAAGGATTTAAAAGAGAGTAGGAGACAAAATTATCAGCACTGGGTGAATGGCCAGCAGCAGAGATGAGGGAGAGGAAGGAGTTTTGAATTTATTGAGTGGCTGCTGAGCCAGTGGCGGTGTCACCAGCTGAGATAAGGAACACAGAAGAAGCAGGTTTGCAGAGGCAGATAAATGTGTTCAGTTTGGGTATGTTAAATGTGTAGTGCCTGTGGGGCAATCTGTGTAACTGCTCTGAAGCTCAGGAGAAAGATCAGGACAGATGACCCAGACTGAATTCACCAATGTCTAGGTGGCCACTAAAATCATGGGAGTGGATAAGACGAGAGGGTAAAGTAAAAGCAAGGACAAGGACAATTCCAGGTGGAATCCCAACATCTCTTGGAAACCCAAAGCAACAGCCAAAAATTCAGGAGAGAAGCAGAAAAAACTCTTTCGCCCACTATCACATATGTCCCCTTGTTCTGTGCCCCTTCCCTTGAATTTAAATAAGCCTGTGTCTGCTTCAACCAACAGAGCACAGCAGAAGGAATGTCATGTGACTTCCAATGCTGGGTCATAAAAGGTACGGCAGCTTCTAGCTTGGTCTTTAGAACAATCATAATAGGAGCCCTGAGCCACCAAGTAGTTCCACTACCCCAAAGCCACCATGCTGTAAGGAAGCCCAGCTATACGGACGCACCACATGTTGGAGCTCCTCCGTTCTTTGAGCCATCCCTGCCCAAGCACCAGACATATGAGTAAATAAGCCTTTCGGTGACTCCAGTCCTTGGCCATCAAGTTACTATCAAGATTTCAAGTCTTTCCAGCTGAAGCCCTAAACACGGTGAAGCAGAAACCAGCTGTGACTGCTCTGTCCTGTCCGAATTCCTGACCCAGTGATTCCCTGGGCATGATAAAATGGGTGCTTCGAGCTGCTAAAACGGGGCAATTGGGTACAGAGCAATGATAACTGTAACATTAAAATTAGGGCATTCAAATAGAAGGGAGTGGTCAACAGTGTCCAACAACATAAAGATTTGGAGAAGGAAGGAGGAACCAGTTCTCAGTGTCACTGGATTCAGACCTCAGCCACACATTTTCCATGAACAGTCTTGGTACTTGCGAGGGCAACATCTACGTGCAGCTCACCAGTGAACTCCAAGCTGCCCCATGAGCAACTCTCCCAGACAGGCCCGAGGGTGCACCAAGCCCTGGAGCGACTTGGCAGTCTGTGGTTAGGAAAACCTTACTCTGATGGCAACTGGCACTGAAGATGTGCCCATGAACATAACTGCCCCGTGCTACGCCGTCGTTTACTTGCTGTGGTCAACGTTGCCCTGAGAAAAGTAGAAGTCAAAAAAAGTCCATTTTTTTTCTGGAGAGAAATCAGTATTTCCCCAAGGCAGTGACACCTAATACATCTAATGCATTTATCATCGTAAATATCAGTAGTTCCAAGCCACCTTAAAACAGGCTGATAAGCAATCTGTTTTAAAAGCCCTTTCTTGCCCTTGGTCAAAGGCACTTAGTCCTCTCTTCCTGAGTGAAATCTGGGTTTTCAATACTCAGGATACATCTGAAACAACGATCGCCTCATACAGTTTTCTCCAAGCAGCATCTGCAGCTCAGGGCGACTCACTTCCTGCCCAGCCATCTAGTCTCTGGGTCTCCAGACTTGGTGGGAAATGTGGCATTCCTCTCCCTGGCCAAAAATCCTGCCCCTCTCAAGAGCTGCTTTGTCTTCCACTCTGTTCCTGTTACTCACAGGCCCTGGCTTTCCTAAACCTTCTCTGTGTCCCAAAGATGATCCAGTTCAAAGGAATGTGTTAAAACACAGAGACTAAGCCACCTGGGACCCTGCAGAGTGCTCAGTCTGCCCAGAGACCTAGAAATGAAATAAGAGCCAGGGGTACAATTAGCCCAGACTTGATCTTATCAAATCTTTTCTTTTGCAAAACCTCATCAAAGAAGGTTTGGCTTAGATTTAACTGTCCCTTAATCAACACAATTTCTGAGCAGCTACTTGGAATGAAACCTTGTGGGGGGAAAAATAAGAGGTAATAACTGGGAGCACCGTCCTTGGGGTGGTGACGGGAAAGCTGACATTTGAAGCAGGAAGACAGGACATCTGCAGAGACATCAAAAGTCAGCACAATTTTCAAGGTTCCAACCTTTGTTACCAGGTTCCAAACTACCTCTGCAGCCTCGCTTCCCGTCCGTTCCTACACTCGGTGCTCCAGCCACGCTACTCTGACCAAAGCCTGCACTTCCACACGCCCAGGCCTTCGCCCAAGCTGCCCCTTCACCCAGGAATAGCCTCTGCTTTTGCCCATCATGAGTCTCTAAACCCTCACAGCTCAGTCCAAATATCTGTGCAAATGTCACCTTCACTACGTTGGCCTTCCGTGACCAACCTATTTAAAAACTGCAACCCCACCCCACACTCCAGCATTCCTTCGACCCTCTCCCGGCTTACCTTCCAACACACTCTATGATCTGCTTATTTTATTGACCGTCTATCTCCCTCCCACCAGAAAGTAAGCCTCGTGAGGCCAGGAATCTCGTCTGTTTTGTTCACAGACTATATTCCCAGTACCTGGGTCCTGAGTGACACCGATAGTTATTTGCTGAGTGAATGAATGAACATGCTATGGAACTCGCGAATCTCCCTCCGGTCACCATAAACAGCTCCTTTCTCTGCACCTGCGCAGGATGTACACTGCTCCTGAACAGAGGCACTTTATTTCATTCTGCTTCCCGTTATCACTAGATATTTACCTGTTAGAGTCAAGTTCCTTGCAGGAAGAGACCATGTTTATTCATCTTTGTATCCCCCAAAGCATTGGTGGTGCTCAAGTACACAATCCACTGAATCTAACTTAAAAATCAAATTGCGTGGAAAATAGGCAAAGAGCGCACAGCTAATATAACGATATACCCAGGCGGTTCCCGTTTCCTTCCTCCTTCCTTGGGAGGCTTGTGTGTGCGTAAAGCGCAGGGCAAGGGCTTCTGAAAATATCACGGTAAGTAAGACACACGTGAGCAGTGTCCCAGTACGACAGCTACTAGCCACCTGTGGCCACTCAAGCTTCAATTGATTGTCATGAACAATTCGGTTCCAGTCTCACTAGCCCCACTTCAAATGCTTATTCATCACGTGGTTGGACAGCACAGAACATACATCTCCTTTGTCACAGGAGGTTCTACTAGACAGCAGTGACACTGAGAGTCCTGGTCCTCAACGTCTAGCCTTCTAATGGGACACACGGGACAGGAACAAGAAGGACGAGGAGGAGCAACCTGTTAACCAGCCATAAAGGAAGCAGCAAAGGGGTGGGGCAGAAAGGAGACAGGTGTCACAGCCTGGGGGCAAGGAAGGAAGCAGGGGAGGCTTCCAGGCCAGGGTAGAGCTATTTGAGAGAATATTCTAAAAACGGGTGAGTTTTCTAGGCAAGAGAAAAGGAGGTTATTCCAGAACCTGGAGAGGGTAGAGTCCCACACAGAGGGGCTGGGGGCAGGCTCCCTGGAGCACAGGTACACGGGGACCTGTGTGACAGGAGGCTGGAATTCCAGGCTGAGGACCACGGCAGATGTCCTGGGAGTTGCAAGCAGGGTACATGTGCATCTGGAGTGTAAGGAAGCCAGAGAGAAAAAGCCACAATGGAACCAGATGAGAGGTCTTAATCGATGATGGCAGCATGACTGGAATCGAGGTAACAGACACATGGCAGTAGCAGGTATGTGACCAGCAACCAATTAACCTTGAGGTGACAGAACGCTCAAAGTCAAAGGATCCAGGGCGCTCACAAAAGCAGAATCCCCCTTAGATTTTAAGCAACGAGAAGGCAAAACCCATGCTCGACTGATGTCTGGGGTGGGGGCTCATGGACTAACCACCCCAGGCCCCGTGTTTCACCCACGCCGGTGGGCTCACTCCCACTCCGCTCTCGCTGTCAGGGCCTTCCGAGTGCCTGCCCTGCTGGCCAGCGCTGGCTCCTAACTAAAGGTCTAGATGGCACAGCTCCAAAGTTGGCGCTTTGAAACTGAGGGGTGCAGGCTCTGCTCAAGTTCAGCAGGCCGGCTTCCTCGCCCCTCCCAGACCACCCACTGTGGGCTAAAGACTTATTTATGCACACTCGGGTGGGGGGGGTTCAGCATGGAACATTTCCAGACACAGAATGAGGTCTTAACCAGGTGCTTGAGATGCAGGGCACGGCCTGGTTAACGCTATTGTAGGGCTCCAGGAAGACCGGATGCATTTCGGCGAAACAGCTAATAATAAAAGCAGGAGGAGGGGCGAGGTGGGAAGAGTCAACCTGGCACTTACTGGGGATCGGCCTCCTCCCCATCCCACCCCCACAGACACCTCTGTGACAACTTGCTTCTATCTCCAATTAGCCTATTTTCAGCAGCCAATACCCAACATGCTAGGCCTTCTATTCAAGAGGCTTTTATCTAACATGCACATACTTTACAGGAAAGAAAAAGACCAAAAAAAAGCGAAAGGATTTCTAAAGTGGCCAGGCCAAAAAACTAAGAGGATTGAGGGTGCTATGTTCAAGAACAAAGAAAATTCTGGAAACCTCCTGAAAGGACCCAGCCTGCCTCTTCCTATTAAGCAATCGAGAGCTGACATGTAGCCGCCGAGGAGTGTGAGAGGCCGAGGGCCACACGAGGGGCCACGCCCCACTCCCCACAGCATCCAGCCTTCCCCTTATCGCCAGCCTGCAGGACGGAGCGGGGCCTCTGCCTGTTTAAAGGGGGGCCGGTGGGAGGGGTAGAAGGAGGGAGAAACCGATCCAAGAAACAACTTCCTGACAGGCCGACAGCTGACATTCTTAAGTGAACACAGGCTGTGCCAAGAAATTATCAGGCCTGGCTTTTCTCTCCCTGATAGATGACCAAAAAAAAAAAAGACAGAAAGAAAAAAAAGACAGAAAACAAAAAAACACACAAACACATCTCATAAATCACGACTTTTATTGACTGCTTTGCCACATAACAGCAACAGTCAAATTTAATAAAGACACCTTTCTGTAAAGTAACAGCAGAGGCTGGACATCTCTCCCGGGCCGGGATGGGCAGCAGGGAGAACTGAACTTGGAGACAGAGGAGGGTTTGGGGAAGGCAGATTCAGCAGCAGAGAGAGGTGGTGCTTTTTCTCTATGCTCAAAACACGGGCTTCTAGAAGCTCGGAGAAGGGGGCTGAAGAGAGAGCAAAGCCAAACAAGAAAACAAGTATGTGAGTGAGGATGTCGGGTTTTGTCCTCGAGGGCGTGGGTGGGTATGTCCACGAGAGAATCAAGACTGAAATAAGTACTTGGGATGGGGGTGCAGAAAATGTGACAGTGAGTGAAAGCAAGGTAGAGTGTCCGTGACTGGACCGCATCGGGAGTGGCAGGCTGTGCCAGGCAGTTCCGGGCGACACTGAACCCGTGAGATCAGCCCAGGCGCTCACCACAGGTAACACTGCAGGCCCACGAGTGGGACAGAAGGCAGCTCTATCACTTTGGCATCTCACTTGCTGCAAGTTCACCGCAGAGTCGGGGAGAGGGGCATTCGGTTTGGGGTAAGGCCTGCCTTCCTCATGGGACGCTGGCTCGCTCCAGAACCTTCTCCCCAAGTGGCCCACACTTGATGAGCTAAATAAGAAACTAAGAAAGGAACCAGGAAGCGATTCCTCCAATGCCCCATCAGTGGGACGTGCTGAGCGACAGGATGCACGGTCTTTATCTAGTTCTAGCCTCTTCTCTGCCCTGTTCATCTAAACAAATGAGCTTGGAGGGGTTTTTAAGTGATGAAGAGCAGGAAAAGAAACGAATGCATTTCTTTCCAAGTTCTGCCATGTGTGGAATCCAGACAAAAAGATTTGTGGTCGAATATATTTGAAGTGCTTGTAGTTAAATGACTACTTTCCCAGGGCAGGTCGCCATCAAGATGCACGGGGCCTAAAGCTCTAAGCATGGTCGACTCCCCATGAACATTTGCTGGACAGAATTGTACAGGAGCCCTGCTCACCTGGCCATGGCCCCAGATTCCCTGCCCTGTGGCCAACGTAGAATTCCAACTGAGGAGCCGGCCACTGTGACGCAACAGGAGGGTGATGATGTAACCGAGCGGGAACATTTCTGAGCAAATGCCACAGAGACCTCGACGCCCAGATTTGAGTCAGCGTTAATGATTATCGGCCTAATACCTCAGGTCAGGCTTGGGTCACTCCTTCTTTTCTATCCCCAGCACCTTAAGAAAGGCACCCAGAATGGCCACATGCTTCCCCTTAGGGGGTGGCAGTCGAGGGGAGGGTGGGATCTCCTCGGGTGCAGGTTTTAGCAGCAAAGCGCGTCATAAGACAAAAGGCAGAAACTGTTGATCGTGGAAAGCAACATTTTCCCAAAATATTAAGACACCGTTTCTGGAATATTAATGCTTAACCTATCAGCCGCTCATGAACAGACCACTCTTCAGAGGGCTCAGGAAGACAGTGATGCGACTCAGTTTGTTTTCTGGTATTAGAAACTTACAGAGAATGAAAATCCACAAACTGAAAACTGGACAGCCAGTGAATTCACCTAACGAGAGTTTCTCCAACTCCAACACACAGGGCGTGGAGAGGTCAAGACTCCGTGCCTCTCAGTGACTCCCCACCTGGGGGAAGGGTCTGAGTGTTGGTGGGTGGAAAACCACGTGGTGTGGTGTGGTGTGGTGTGGGGTGGTGTGGTGTGGGGTGGGGTGGGGTGGGGTGGGGCGGGGCGGGGCGGGGCGGGGTGGGGTGGTGTGGGGTGGGGTGGGGTGGGGTGGAAGTGGCTAACACATTTCGGACAAGGGTTGTTGAAGTGAGCTAAACCAATAGTAAAGCCTTATTGAAAACTAAATCTAAATGGATTCCGGAGTGACCCAGAGGAGAGCACAGTGAACTGGATCCGGACCCCGATATGACTCCCAGCTCCGTCACCTGCCAGCTGTCTGACCCTGAGCCAGACACTCCACCTCTTGGAGTCCTATTTTCCCCATCTTTGAAATCGGGTAACATTCCCAGTATGTTAGAGCATAGCTGTGAGGATCAAATCAGATAATATGTGAAAGTGCTTTGCACACTTGAAAGGACACTGGAGGTTATTAGTCTCACGGAAGCGCCGAGCACCTCACCCATCACTTGCATAAACATGTGATTTTTCTATCTCAGATACCCAGTAACAGGGCCTGAGGCAGAGACGGGAGTGGAAACTCTAACCCCACGCTGGCGTCAATAGCCGATCACCTGAAAAGAGAAATCTTCTCTCAGGGAGATAAGGGAAACCACCTATCATCTAATTAAAGCAGGCAGGTGAGCGCAAGTTCAAAGGCAGGACAGCCTGGCTCTGCCTGCTGCTCCCGGGCGCCAGACAAGAATGGGCAGAAGGGGCTTAGTGTGCCTTTGCTGTGGGAACGGCAACCTCCAGCTCCAAGGGCCACCGGGTAGGAAGGAGACCGAACCGGGGAGGGGATCAAAGACACCCTCACCCCTGACTGCACCTCCCACCCGTGCCCTACACCAGCTGCCCAGCCACCAGATTGCGGCATCAGAGTGGCCTCTGCACCTTCATCTCGCTGGACATGTGTCAGGGCGCTGCCTTCAGTGCTTACGGAAGTCTTGTGTGGGAGGCTATGACAATGTTACATCATCATATTTTCATCAGCAGGATTAGCTAACACCTTCGGGCCCTCACTCTGTGTTGGACGTTGTCGTAAGCGCCTGACACACTGACATATTTCATTCTCACCACAACCCTGTAAGGTGGGAACTATCACTATCCCTGAGGCACAGAGGTGTAGAGTAAAGGGGAGAGCTAGAACATGAGCCCAGGCCAGGAGGCGAAAAGTGCAAGAAGGAAACTGAAGACAACCAGGGGCCCATCCATAGATGTCATTCATGGCCGGCCAAAGAAAAGCCACCCAAGGAAAAGCCAACTCAAGAGACAATGGCCCTAAATGTTTTCTTGATAGCCAAGGGGAACTCCCAAGTCCTTGTCAAAGGCATTTGGTCTGGGAACAAAAACCTAAACTAAGACAGCATCCCCTAATTTTCACCCAGTCTAGTCCATTCCTCCCTTTCAAGTCTTTGCTCAAACCTCAGCTATTCCAAGAAGCCCTGCCTGGCTTCACAGCCCCCCTCCCCACTCTATGAACCCCTAGCCTCCAGGGCTGCTCAGAAACCCACTACATCACCTGGCATACGATCCTGTGTTCCATCACCGTTTCTACATGCTCAGAAACTGTTTTCTACCAGGGCTTAACCACCTGAATAGAAAACGAAACTCCTCCAGAGACAGAATAGTATCTTTTCCTTCTTAGGTTTCCTCTCTCCTGCCCCTGGCTCTATATCATGGAGTAGAATGTCCCACAAGCAGCCACTCCTCTTAAAGGTGCTGACCTAGCTGCCAGTTCAAGGCCTGGGGAGGTTGCTGATCACCTGCTGCCAGGGACTTAAATTTTCTGATCACTACACTTCATGCCGTCCCTCTCTGAATTTTTAACCCTCTGCTTCCCCCTCCTTCTCATTTTCAACTTAACCATGCTGAACGTTCTTGAATAAACCTCACCTGTTAGCCCAAGCAAATCTAAACTCAGGGCTCTGTAAACACTAGGCGCTCAGCGGCCACACCAGGAAGCTGGCAATCACCAAGAACAGCGAAGAATGATGTTCGACCTGTATGGCGAATCATGAAGACCCAGAAGAGAAACTGAACATAGGGAAACCAAGACGATCATTCCAACAGCATGCAGGACTTCTGTTTGCCGTCTTACCCACCTTACCCAGACGCTTCCCAAATGTCAACTAAGCCTAGAATTATTGCTAAGAGTGTTCCTCACTAATATGCAGGAAATAACGCCAGAAAAAAGGCAAGACAAAATATTTAGGAAGTTCAAGTTTTAGTGACAAATATCAGGATACAAGTTCTAGGGCTGGATGGGAAACCTTCAATCCTCAGGCTGGATCTAGACCTGAAATTAATGTTAGTCACGTCAGGTACTAAATTACCACATATCACTTATGCCCATGGTTGCAAAAATGCCATGGAACTTCAAATGACATATCCTACAACAACACAAGATAGTACTGCTACCCCATGACAATATGTTCTGCATATAGTTTCTTTTTCTTTTATATTTTGTACAATTCTCTTGCTGTTCTTGCTTCTGTTTTCTGTTTTTCTGCTAGTCTACCTTCCATGACCACAAACAAAACTCAAGCATGTTTCTGATCACTTGATCTGCTTACTAAATTGCTGACAAGAAATCGTAGATTGGTGTCCGTCATCCATTCCAGCTTCCTCCCCACAAGCCTTTCAGCTACGTAGGAACTGGAAAACTGAGGAGTCCTATTTTCAGACTCCCTTGCAGCTAGGTATGAAAGGAGAAGTAGTGGATTCTGTGCTTCCACTGTTTGCTCCGGCAGCACGGCCAGGGGGGCATTTGGCTATTTGAGACAGTGTCCTGTGCCTCAACTAACTCCTTATGGAGAAACTATTTTGCTGGAGAAGATTGTGGCAAGATAGCATCAATAATGGTGTTTCCGACCAGGCAGCATGGCCATGGTTCTAAACCCAGCATCAGCTTCCTGATTTGCTGGGTGGCTTCCAGAAGTCAGAAGAGGCAACAGCATCTTGGAGTCCCAGATCTGCTGTGTGGCTCTGAGAATTGTTTCTGAGAACATAACCTAGAGGTCTTTCTAGATCACCTAACAATTTCTGTAAGCATTTTCATGCCCTCCAACAAATTCCTTTCTGCTTAAACTAGATAGGAGCAGATTCAGCTCTCTGCAGCTGAATCCAGACCAAAACTTGGCTGTGGCTCTTGTTTTCAAAAGCAGATCAACATCTTCATTTAAAAAGAAGACGCAAACTAGAACCCTGAAATTTCAGTTTTGTTCCTAACTGGCTAACTGACTTGGGACAATGCACTTACTAATGATTATTGGGCCTCAGTTTTCTCATCTGTAAAATGAGAGGATACAACCAGATGATCTCTGAGGCTCCTAATATGTCTAGTAACCGGGATTCTAAATCCAGATGCCCTTTACTTTCATAATTCTGAATGTATTTCTATAATCAGTAAGATCAGTGCCCCTCAGTGGGGGGAAAAAAAAGTCCTCATTCTTATTAGAGTGGTGGCTTTCAAATCATGCTCTGGAACACCAGGGCTCCAGGCCAAGAAACTTGGGTTTCAACCTGGAGCTGAACGTTTCCCTCTGGAGAAAGGGTCCATCCACAGTGGTAGGGGCAGTGAAGAATACCCCTGATAAGTTTCTTCTGGAAAGGGAGGTGGTGCTATTGGTCTCTGTATTATTTATATATTCTACAACAGAGAGTACTCGTTGATTCTTTATATAATTAAATAAATAGAAGACAGGCTCAGCTGACTGCCAAATACCTGTTTATCTGTATGTACTATTTCCCACCCTACCCCCCCCCCAAAAAAGAAATAGATCAGTATATTAACCATGATTATCTCCATGCAGGGACATTTATTTTCATTTTTATAATTTTGAACATTTCCCAAGTCGGCCGTATTTAATAGCCCGGTAGGTAAAAAGGACACTGAAGAGCCTCCTGCTTTCTGCCCTTCCCACATCTGTGCAGGCGGCTCCAGGAACCGGTTATGCCGAAAGCTCTGATTCAGTGGAAAGCTACTTCCAGCCTCCAAGTCGGGTAAATGTTAACCAAGGATGACAGACAGGTGGGTAGGTCGGCCAGCTGAGATAAGCAGGTAGGTAAACAAACTCTAAAGAGAGAGCTATGCCAAACTGCACTGAAAAAGGGGAAGTTTGAAGAACGAATTTAGTCCTAGCTGAGCCAAGAAACACCAGTCTTTTAAACATTAAACCTTACCCTGCAGCACAAATAAAACTGTTTACCATAAATGTGTCATTTTTATAAAAACCAGTTAATTTTTTAAATTAAGATAATATCTCAAACAGACTACTGGTGAGGAAATAAAGTACCAACCTTCTTACAGAATCAATTAAGATAAAAATATATTTTATAAGGATTTATAAATATATTTAAGTACACATTACAGATATTTTTAAAGATTATATATATATATATATATATATATATATAAACTCCTTTAAAATACCCAAAACCTTTAACCCCGAAATTCCACCTCTAGGCATATGTGGTAAGAAGGCAATTGAAGATGTTGATGACGGGTCACGTACAAGCATGTTCCCCACGGTGTTATTTATAATTCTAATAAATCATTAACAAGCTAACTGTTCAACAACAGACTCTGGTAAAGTAAAGTATACCATGCAGACAGCAAAAACCATGCCTTAAAAAAATAGTAAATTATAAGGGGGAAATAATTCAAAATATAGTAGTCATCTATCTCTAAATGGTAAACAGAGTTAAGGCAGTTTTTACTTAGTCCTTGTGGTTTTCCACAATTTTCCCAAGTTTTTGTAATTGGAGGAGTAGGGCAGAAGCAGTAATAGGTGCTCCAAAGAAACAAACTGCCCGAGTCTCTCCTTTCTCTAAACATCCAAGCTGGAGTCAAAGCGTTCTTTTTATCACAGGCCAATCTCGGCATTCTACCCCATCAACTGTCTGAATGGAACAAACATGACTCATTTGCCATGTTTGCAGCTGGGGTAGTGTTTTAGTGTTTTTAATTGATTAATTTGAATCAGAAGCATTTGAAATGGTTTTTATGGGGCTGAAATTTACATTTATCTCCCCTTTTAAAGCCCAGTTAGCAAATTAACAAGAAAACAGCAACACTCAGGGAAGTTACTGCACCCACTAGCATGTGTCATACATAAAATAACAACTATGGGATTCTCATGGGGTCAAATGAGATCCGTCTTGTAAAGAACTCTGGAAAAATATAAAATGCTATGTAAGTAATAGTGAAATACTATTACTATCCTTAAAGTCCAGCTGTTTTGTGACTTCGACGCAGAGTTTCTTAATTATTAGCGAGGTCAGGTCCGAGCACCAAGGGATCCGTGGGTCTCAACTCTCTTGTGCAAAGAAAGCTCCTTGTGATTGTGGCAACAAACACCTCTCCAGGTAAAGGGTCCCTAACGATCCCCAGGTGATCCATGACCTCGGATAAGTTAGAAGTACAGTTCACAGAAGCAAAATCAATGGAGCTGGTTGCTGATGAGTTTTATCTAAAATCAAACCAGGTCCAGCAGGGTCTCTCTTTCTACTTAAAACAAAACCTAACACAAACATCTAGTGGTCACCTGGCCGTCACAGAATATCCCAGAGGTCTCAGTGCAGAGCAGATTATATGGGGGCTAAATCCTGGCCACATACACCCCGCCCCAGAACCTTGGTCTGTTTGGACAGAAAGAACCCCAATGACAAATGGAAGCGGCAGGTGAAACATCAGCCTCAGGTCAAACACTGGAAGCCAAAAGGTCTCTCCAAAAGGCCCTTTCTCCACCAGAGACTCCCTTGTACGGCAAACCCGAATGGCACTTCTTCCATTTGGAAAGATACATGTCATCCAACCCCTTCCTGATTCAAAGGGCCCTTCCCCACAACGTATCTGAATTTGTGAGGTCGCAGAAATGTCTAAGATATTTCGATGAAACGTGAAAAAGGGAGCAACGTAAGACCCTGAGCACCAAGGCAGGCCTGAGCAGGAAAGGGCCCACAATTCCCCCTCTGAAGGCGGGCGGCTTTCACCGCTACCCAAAGGGGTGGCTTGAAATTAACTCGCTTGGTTAACAATTCAAACCCAGGGGCTGGGCAAGTTTTAATGCTTCCATGTTGGTTTACAATTAACCCAGCAACAGAGTTTTAAGGTGTTTGATTTTTAATTAGTCTATTGATTTACCAATCTGGTTAACAATACTTTATCCCTGTGCCCTTTACTCCGTCTTCTATCCTTATTAAGAAAGAGTGATGGTTGCTCTGGCTCTTTTCTGCTCTGGCTCTTTTCTCCTCTAGACAACTCCAGACGGCCCTCTCGCTCCCCAGGGGCATAGGATATGTTAAAACACAAGGCATCAAGCCTGAACACCTGGATTCTGTGTGGCCTTGAGCAAATTAAGGTAACCTGTCTGTGCTTCCATTTCTTCATCTGTAAAATGGGATCTAGCACCTCCTCACAGGACTCGTGTGGCTATTTCATAAGCTGACTCACGAAACCCTTTACATAAGCGCCCGGCACAGATGAAGCACCTGAGCCCTGGGCCCCTCTTCTCTTTCTTGGTGGTTCAGAAGCTATCTAAATTGTTCATCTGAACCTTCCAATAGCTTCCTTTGCCAAACCAAGAGCACTGTGAAGGTGGAGTGCCCCATGTAAGGCTTTCTAAGAACAAAACCAGAATGAACTATTTATCTGCAAGAGGGTCCTTTACACTGTGGATTTAGGCATGTTTATTAAAAAAAGACCTGCCCAACATGCTTTGTTTCTAGGGAAATAGGCTCAGAGATAGCAAATCCCTTCTCAAGGTCACATTGCTCAGCGGTGAGACGCAAACAGGTCTCAGAATGTGTGACCCCTGAACTGACCGTCCCTCTTGAGCTTCGTTCTCGTGTTTCCTAGATGTAGGTTGTGGGTGAGGCGAGGAGGAAATGCACGTTTCCCATGACCTGCTGCAATTCTGTGACAGAGCCAACGCAATGGCATGACCTAGGCTTGCTGCAGGGACAACTGTGATGTCAGTCTCAACAAAATACCTAAGAATGGCAGAATGCCTGGTCATTGCCACCACCAAAAGCCAATCAACAGATAGAAAGCAAGCCTGAAAAACAGCTTTACCCATACTTCTATAAAGCTCACAAAGTAATTCTGAGATGCAGCCTCGTTTGGAAATCACTGGGAGAGAAAACCCCAAGGGGAGGTCGGTCAGGAATTGCTTCTGCCCCACAGACTGGTGAGTAAAGGCTACACATCAGGACGTTTTTACACCCCATTTCCTTCAGAGATGCTGCTCCTTCCTTCTAGAATGTTTTTCCCTTCCTTGTCTATCTATAGATAGACTGTACTCTATAGGTAAACTCCTATTCATCCTTCAAAACCCAAGTAAGAAAACTCCTCTTGAAAGCCTTCCCTGACAATCCCCTCCCCGGCTCACCCACCAGCACCTTTTATCTATCCCTACAGCTATGCTACACTTCACCTTGCCTCTCACCTACCTAGAATATTAATTATAATTCTGTAGTTCTCAAACTTTGAGGTATCGAGAAACCTTTATTAAAAAGTAAGGAACACCCAAAAGCTTTTGTTTGTGTGTGTTTTATCTATCAATGTTCACTCTATTAGAAATTAAAACAGACATTTTAAAATAGGGGGAAAAACATCCCATTAACTATCATAACAATGATATCGACACAGGCCATGAAGCCTCTGGAAAATTTCACTGTATATGAAAGGATGCAGGTAAAAAAGGTAAATTAATTCTTGGAGTTGTTATTTTAAAAAGTTTTGGTATCACAGACTCCTTGAACAGGTCTCGGGGATGCCCAGGTGTCCCCAAGCCACCACAGTTTGAGAACCACTGTTCTAGTTCATTCATCTGCATGCCTGTGTTTTCTCATTCTAGAAGCTGCTTGAGGGCAGGGTTTGTATCTTATGTTTGCCTGGCAGGAACAGGGACAGGGGTGCCTCCATGCACTGGCCTATACATGGGGACCCCAACGCTCTCCCAGGGTGAACTTCCCTGCAGAGAAGCAACTCGGGAAATGAGCACTCATGCCATTTATTTACAAAAGGCTGCTCCCTGAATAACGCAGGACACATTTCCGGCAGGGATTTAAAATCTTCTAATTTGCATCCCACTGATCCCCCTTAACAAGCCTCCCAGGTTACGGGACAAGCTTGAGGCAGCACTGAGCACAGGGGCTGCTCCGGGCCAGGCGGGGGCAGGCCACAGACCCCAAGGCTTCTCCAAGGCCCCAGACTGTCCCCGAAATCTCAGCAACATCATCGCAGTGACCAGTCCCCCTTGAAATGCCCCTCTGCAACTGCCCCAAACCACGTCTCTTCCTCTTCCAGCCACTCCCCACCTCCATCCACACCACATGGAGTATTTCCCACCAGCCACCAGTGTCTCGTTTCCTCTCCTCGTACAACTTTAAAAAATCACGATTCAGGAAAACACACCCACACATCTTGCTCGCTTAAGGAGGGTGCAGCCATTCTGCTCAGCGTGGCTTTGTCCCTGCTCTACAACTGATAGTGGAAGGGAAGGAGATGCCTCTTTACACCAAAATGCTGCCTCATCCCCACCCGACGAGGCCCCTACCTGGGTGCGCGTTTGCATGTCTAACGCTGATATCACTATTTGCGTGCTGGAGCTTGGAAAACAAGCCAAGAGCTCAGAGGATCCAAGGCAAACGCAATCTGACAGCCACAGCCCTGACGGCTGCCAAGGCTGATTGACTAGTTGGATATATTTAGATATGGGGGAGGCGGGGGCTGAAACACTGTTATGCCACTGAACTCAAGAACACTGTGTTGGTAACGACAGACTAGCAAATAAACAGCCAACAGCCATGCGACTACATCATCTGGCATCCCAGGCACAGAACCCTCGCCTCCATAAACTACACAGATTTCAAAAGCCACCCACGCTCTCCTGGTGTAAAAAAAAAAAAGGCAATTAGAAAGAGTTCTGCAGCGGCAATCCCCACAATTATTCTTTGGAAATAAACAAACAAACATGTAAATATGATCTGTTCCTTGGCTCTCCTCCGCCCCACCCCCACCCCACCCCCCACTCCTCCAATTGGAGTATCAGGCAAGAACAAGACCAAGGTTATTCCCTTAAACCTCGCACGCTGAGCTTCTACTTTTGCAGAGGTTCTGTTTTAAGCCTGGCCCTCCCCACCACTAGCTGCTACATGTGTGGAAATGAAAGTTAGCAGCTTTTGCCTTATTTATTTCGAAAGATGGAACCTTGAGAGGAGGGGGGTGGTCAGAGTTATTCATTACAGACCCCTTCACCAGATGGTTCATCTTTAGGGGAAGCGGAGAGGAGAGGAGAAAGACCCAGGTGGGGAGTCAGACAGACTCCAGCAGAGACCAACCCTACCAGAAGGTGGGCATCTCAGGCAAATGGATTTACACCCTGTTGGTCTCAGTTTGCCAACTGCAAGGTCAGGAAAATAATACCCATCATTGGGAGGATCCAGTCATTCACTCCACAAACTTTTATAGAGATTCTACTATATGTGCCAGGCACTGCAGGATATGCTGAGGAACAACCACAAATACAATTTAAAGGTGGAATGAGGCTGTGTGAAGCTCTGAACACCACCAGAAACACAGTAAGTGCTCAATGGTGGGGGCTACTCTGCCCCTAGGACCCCTCTGTTTGCTCATCTCCAGCCTGTCCCACATGGTTGCCACCTTCACATGGCCTTCATTTGGCTCTTCTAGTGCACTGAGCTTTAGAGCAGGCCATTCCCCCTCTGCCCTGAAGGCTCTTTCCACCCCTCCCAACCTAACTCCATTCATGCTAAGTCAGTCCCTGGATGCCTCCCAACAGATGTCCTTGTATCATGCTCTCTGTCACCCAGTCACCCTCTGCTCTTCCCCTGGAGCACTTATCACAAATTATACTGATGCATCTATTTGGGGGATTATTTCAGTCTCTCTCCCCCACAATTTCCTGTAGGCTCCGTGCAGGCACAAGTGTCCTCACCCGTGAATTTCCCCTTAGCACCTAGAAAAGCACTAGCAGGTACCTAATGCCTATCTGTCAGTGGGATGGACAGATGGATGGATGGACAGATGGATGGATGGATCGATGGATGGATGGATGGATGGATGGATGGATGAAATAACCTCTTAATGGAGGTAGCCCAGGTGTCCTCAAAGGCCTCTCCTCCACCTTAGATACATAATTCCATGGAATTAGTCCCCAGGCATAGAAAACCACTGTGCCTCAATTCTTTTCACCTGCAGCATGAAGTTCTAGAAAACATTCAAGACATCTGGGATTTTGGAGCTGTTGTGTGTTTTTTTAATGAAGTCTCTCAACACAGGATGCATTTCTCTGAACATGGCTGGAGCTTTAAGAACAACAAAATTTTTTATGAAATAAAAATAAATTAGGTACATGCTGTTAATAAACAGGAAGTACCACGAGGTCTTGAAAACAGAGCTTCTTTCTTTTTTTATTTTTAAGACTAAGTAAACTGAGACTTTTGCTTTGGGCAAAATGCTGTGCTGCAAAGGATAAAAGAAGCGATAGTAAAAGGGAAGGTCAGATAGATACAGACAGACAGACAGTCATCCAGGCATCTCCGAGCAACACATCCGGGTTAGTGGGCCTGAAAGGCCACACGGGCCCAAAGAAATCTTATAGTTTCTGTTTTTAGGACAAGATTCAACCCCAGACGGGAGCTTTGGGACTGTAGTGAGGGGAGCCAGAGGCCTTTCACACCGAACATTCGAGACCGGCCGTGGGCTGTTGGGCCCTGATGTGGTTCCCGCTCGCAGGGGTGAGGGAGGCGATGGTTATTGTATGGGTGGAAAACGGGCCTAAATGCGAGGCCATTAGAGAGGCAGAGCCTTAATTTATCAATTAGACGCCATCTGTGGATTGTGTTCCTTGAAATAATTGTTGAATCTGACAATGCACTGCAGCTTTACAAAGTTTCTGCCATCCTTGATGCCGTTTAATTAAATTTCTGCACTTAACTTTGATTGCGCTGAAAGCGCTGATGCCTTCCACAGATTGAGTTCCTCGGCCACCTGCTGTGACGGAGCCAAGCGCCTTTCCAAAGCAGGGGGAAATATGTATTTTCTTTTCTTTTTAAGCCTCGCCTTTTCTTGGTGTTCACCCCAAAGGGAATCAAGTCTCCTGCTGCACAGGGGGGACCGTGTCTCCAAACCCAGCCCGCCAGCCTGCCGCCCCACGCTACCTACACAAGGTCTTTCTGTTCTTTTATTGTGTCTCAGGGAGAGAGTTAACAAAACAGAATCCCAGACGGTTACCAAATGCAGAGAAGTGGCTTAAAATAGAACACACAGTAATTGTCACAGAAAGCAACCAGGAACACAGGTTCCAGGGGGGAGAGGCTTCTGCTCCCGAGCCCCACCTGGAAGAAAAATGCAGGTCAGCACAAGGATGGGGCCCACACTGGGAGGAGGCCGGGACAAGGGTCCACATTAGCTGGTAAATCCTGATCGATGAGCCCCGGGCAATGCTGTATTTTCAAAGCACATCTGGAGAGAGTCAATGACCCCACCCACACAGGGTTTCCCATCAGCCTTCCCTTATTTATTCTGCACACATGTGATCAAACATACAGGACTTAAAACCACCTTCCTACGTTCTGTCTCTATGGCTTTGACGACCCTAGGAACCTCATATAAGAGGAATCACACAATGTTTCTCCTCTTGTGACCGTTTTATCTCATTTAGCATAATGTCCTCAGGTCCACCCATGTTGTGGCACCGGTCAGGACTGCCTTCCTTTTTTAAGGCTGAATAATATTCCATTACACGATGCACATTTTCTTTATGCGTTCATCCATCCATGGACATCTGGCTGCTCCCACCTTCTGGGTGTTGTGAACAGTGCTGCTAGGAACGCTGGTTCATAAATATCTGTTCAAGTCCTTGCTTTCTGTTCTTCTGGGTATGTACCCAGATGTGGAACTGCTGGATCATACAGTCATTCTGTGTTTAATTTTTTGAGGAAGCACCATACTGTTTCCACTGCAGCTGCCCCACTTTACATTCCCACGAGCCATGCACAAGGTCTCCATTTTTAAACGGAAACTTTATCATTATACTTCATGCATTTGGGTTGAATGTTGCCCCCTCCAGATTTTAATACAAATATTCTATGAGTGCTATTACGTAAAGGCGAACACTTTAGTATGGATTTCTTTCAAGTAGGAAGTATCAGAGGGGGGGCAGGTAACAAAAGAAAAGAATGAGGGAAAGGCCAGGCTAACAGGTTTGAAAAATACACTTGGCACATTTTTCTCCCTAGAACCACATGGCTCCTCTAACTCAAAACCTCAAGTTCAAAAGATTTATGGACTAGAGCTTCAGAACTATAAAATAAAATTCTCGGGAAACACAGTCGCAACAGGCGATGGATCATTACAACGGCCACTTATGCAAGCCATAAACTCGCAGGGCACACAGAATTGGGTCAGATATTAATTTCCACAGTGGGCAGGGAAACTAGAGACAAGCTACTTCACCATCTCCCCTTCCAGGTCATCCGGTGAGCATTAATCTCAAGAAAGCCAAAGGATCCTCAGTTTAGAGCATGAAGCCTGCAGTTCCCCCAAAGACAAGCAAAGACTTCCTATACCCAACTCTATACAAAGCAAAATGAAAATAAAAATTTAATTTAATTTGAATGTCCAATCACAACTCTCCTTCTACAAAAGACAATTTGGTTTCTAAATTCATTCTCTGACTATTGAAAGCCAACCTTACTTTGTTTACAAAGATCCTGCCTCCACTGGCTTCCACGTGGTCCCATGGGCCATCCACAGAGATCCGGGGCCCAGGCAGAGGGTAGGGGTTCGCTCAGTGACAGAAAGGAAAGTCAGGATCACGAGCCACCAAGGAATACCTGCTTCCTGACAGCCAAGTATCCCAACAACAGATAAATTCTGGCTTTTCCAAGAGTGCTCAGGGTTTTACATAATTTTCAGGAAAGGTCATTTGCAGACTGTATAAGGAAGTGGAATTGCCGGTTCCACCTGTGTCAGGCTGACCATATATATAGAGAAATCAAGGGATCTTAGGCTAGACCGTGTGTTCCAACTTGGGGTTCAGAAAGCTGATTAACTTCCATCGGTGCAGCTGAGCCCCCTTCAGAAGGGAAGCAATATGGGAGATACTCCAGACCTCCCCCCACACGGTTAATATTCCACTTGTTACAATCCGTAGCAAATTTTATGGACAAGTGATAAACCGTCCGAATTAAGCAGTTCACACAGAAATCTGCGTCTCACCTTCACCGTGCGGCACCTTCACACCCTGTAATTAGCCTCCGCCGAGTGAATATTAAGCCCTATGGAGGGATGAGGGGTCAATCCTATCACCGAATGAAGAAAAGAGAAGACACATGTCTTGGCCTCTGGTTTTGTCTTAAATTAACTTTTAATAGGGAACAAAATGTTATATTCGCTTTTCCTGTATTCTGAAGTGTCTCTTCTGTGGAAGCAATAAGATGTTTTTAAAAATTTAAGAGAACTGAGAAACCAGACAGGAATCCCTCCACGGGCGCAAAGCTCGGTTCTAACATTTTCTCTCTGTGGGTTTGCGCAAATATCCGGGAACAGCGCCCACCTAAGTGGTAGGAGGTTAAAGGAGCTGGGAGGTGTGGCCCTCGCAGGCCTGGGCAGATTTGGCGACAAGAGGCCAGTCTGCTCCCCGATCAGAGCCCCTGGACAGGTGTTTCTCTCCATGAGCCACCTTCTGCTCGGCCTTTGCCATTCTCCTGGGAAGCCAAGCCCAGCAGGTGAGAGACCACTGAGTCTCTCACCCTAGGGTGAGAGGCTTGGGGGGGAAAGTCAGGGGGAAAAAATTGTTAAAGAGGACAAGTTTCAGCTGTTGCACTAAAATCCTTTCTGAAATGAGGCAGGGTATAAATGCCACCAACATACACTTTAAACGTGAGCTCCAGCCTGTGGCGGCAGCCCAGCTCCTTTCCCAAGTCCTGAGCTCCAGCCTATGGCAGACCCAGGGCCTGTTCCATGTGGCTGCAGGCACCTGGCTCCCGAAGCTCCGCCCTAACAAAATGTGGGTCCAACCCCCAGCGCCTCTTCACTTGCTTCAAGAGTCCACTTCCTCACCATGAATGAGAGCAAAGAACTTTCTGGAAAAACGTGTCTAGGGCGCGTCTCTGGTCCTAAGCCCTGAAACACCCAAAGGGGGTTTCCTAAGAGAGGCGATAGAGGGCCAGGCTGCCTGAGTTACCTGCGAGGAGGTTCCCAAAATACCCCGAGTCACAAATAAAAGTGCTGAGCGACATCACATGGGGTGGGGAGCTCAGCACAGCGGTGACAGGCTAAGGCAGTGACTAGGAGACCGATAATAAAGGAACTGAAAACTATTCAGTGCAAAAGCAAGCAGGTAAGTCACCTACAGAGGAAATGGCAGCAGGGGTCGCCCCGCAGGGCTTCGGAAGACAACAGGGATTTCCCAGGGATGGGACCCTGTAGCGTGGGGTGTCAGTGGCTGACCACAGCCATGCAGTGGCGGGTACAATTCCCACACCCACCCTGCCATCAATTAATATTAATAAAGCCACTACCAGCTTTTCTTGAGGGCTCACTCACACAGCCCAGGGTGGAGGGTGCACTATTGAGAGGGCCATTCTACAGATGAAGAAACTGAGGCTCGGGCAGGTAGGTCTCTATCCAGAATTACAAAAGCTGGCAGCTGGATTCAGAGCTCTTGCCTTTCTGACTTCAAGGCCCATGACCTTAATAATCAGCCCATTTTATCTCCCTTGCAACTGGATTCCAAATAACATTAAAATACCCACAGTGAGTCAGAACAAAAATCTGCCACACCAGGGACCTGAATAGCTTTTCCCCACCTCCCACCCCAAGCTGTGCGAACTCAGGGCTTCTGGGAACTTTGAAGGGTGGAACAAAACCTTTTCTCCAGGAATGACAGAGAAATGAGGGGGCAACCGCCGTGGGATGACAGGACCACCTGTTAACCTGGTCTGAAGTGCAGTCCCCACTCTCCTACCCCAGTTCTGATTGACAGTGACATTGGGGGACTTATGTGGGTAAATAGGGCTGCCCTCCATAAAACCAACCTCCAAGTACTAGGAAGATCCCTCAGTGACCCTGGTGACATCACCCATGTTTCCCTAAACTCTTCTTAAGCATGTTTACATTGCAATATGTACAGCACCCCAGGTGTACAACTGTCAGGAGTGTTATAAAATTCAGTACTTCTTTTATTTGCCCTAAAATTATTTTCCTCAAGCCTTGTACTTCTAGTAGTCATGGAATCACTGTGTGACCCTTAGTCTTTTAACCTCTCTGGGCCCAATCGTCTGCACAATGAGAGCTTTTACCTTGAATCTCCAAGGTCCCTTTCAAGCTCTAAGGATCAGGGTCCCCCATCCTAATTCGCCTTACGATGTACCACTTTGTTGCTCAACCCAACCCAGCCTCGCCTTGCCAAAAGATCCTTGTGCTTAAGTAATGCCTTCCCAGGGTGACTACTGGCTCATAAGATGCCTTTGTGTGAATCAGAAAAAGATGCTACTACAGATACAGCCTTGCCTTGGAGCAAAATTTGGCTTTCAGCCCAATGTTGATCAGAAGCCTTGTCAATGAGCCACCTGAACAACTATACATGGCAACCTTGCACCTTCCCATTGTACATGACCAGGACCTTACTGCTTGTCAATTCTGCCACCAATAACAACAAAAATAGCAACTAATACTCATTGACTGTATTGTATGTACCAGGCACTGTGGTAACTTCTTTTTTGCTTTAAACGCTATTGAATAGACATCGAAAATATTAAAACAGATATGTACACTATAAAGACAATACAATCAACACCCATATACCTATCAGCCAGTTTAAGAAAAAAAAATTAAACCTGTCTTTTCCTAATCCCATCCCCTTAATGGTACAACACAATTCAGGATAATGGTTACCTTACTCAGAGGTAAATATGCACTATTAATTGTGCATATTTCTGAACTTATGTAAAAGGAATCACAGTGTAAGTATCTTCCATGCCCGCTGGTCTCTTCCAAGGTTAAGTCTGTGAGTCATGGTGTTGCTGCCCGCAGCTATAGTAATGAAGCAAGTGCCATTCAACAGCAGTAATAATATGAATACTAATAGCTCCATTGTGCAGATGAGGAAACTAAGGCTGTAGGAGGCTAAATGACTTACCCAAGGCCATGTGGTTGGTTAGTGACACCTCTGGGATTCAAACACACTGATGCAAATTAATAATGCAACCAGTATAAACCAGGCAGCGTGGCTGAGGGGAGAGGGGTGAATGAGGCAGGCCCGGCCCGGCCTCAAGGCGCTTACAGTCAGGCCCGACCCCACAGGAAGGTCTGAATGCAGAACCCTGGTTCTTGACTTCTAGGTAATGCTGCCTCCCACCTGTTTGAGAAGCTCTAATCAAAACTGCATCTGAGGATCCTGTGGCACAAAGCCTTCAATGGCCAGGGCAGACCACTTCCAAATTCTGAAAGTGACCCTGGCCACCATTACATTCTTATTCCAACACTTAAACACACACACACAAACCACACCAAACTCAGAAAAACAAACACCCCCATACGGAGAACAGCTCTAAGTTTCTAAGAAAAGGCAGACTGTAGTTAATGAGGCTCCAACTCTAGACTTGAGTCATTGAAAATGTTACCTAGCAAACAGTTAACCTTAAACATCACTGCAGTCTTCAGAAAAGCCACCTTCAGCCCATGACTGGAACCATCCTGGAAAAAAATGCCCGAAGGAGTCATTCTGGTTTTACAGGTACAAAATGCTATCCAGAAAAACAAACACGAGAAAACCACAAAGGCTTTCTCACCTTCCCTTTGCCCTCAATGTTTCACTGATGTTTTTCTTCAGGGGCAAATAGTTGCAAAGCTCTGTAAGTGGGGAGCCTTGCAACCCCCTTTGAAGCCCAGCCCACCGAGTTGTGAGTCCTTGAAACAGCAGCCCCCAGAAGCTACCTACCTCCTGGGGGTTACAGAGAAGTAACCATTCCAGAAAAAAAGCAAGAAAGCACTAGCTGACCCCAGATAGGAGACGGGAATGGACAGGAATCCTGGCTGAGTTATCAAGTCAGCCAAGGTCAAAGGTAAGGCCAAACAGACTCAGTCAAGAGAAACAGTAAAATGCCTTTGGCTCAACAACAACAACAAAAGATTAATTTATTAATCGGGACAGCAAGCATTTCTCCCTTGAGCATTTTCTCTCCATATTTACTGATCGAATCTTTGTGAATGAAAACACAAGCCTCTTACTGGGTAAAGAAAGACACACACAAAAGTCCCTCAACTGAAAAATCGAGTCGGGCAGGTCGTGATTTCACCTTTGAGTGAACAGGACGCAGCCACAAAGGGCTGGAGGGGGAGCTGGTGGCTCAGCTCCCGCTGGCGTCATCGTTAATAAGTAAGCAGCAGCGGCCTGTGCAAAGCTCTCCTCGCCCTGGCGAGCGTACCACCAGGGCTGTGTGAGCACAACCCACCGCTGCCAAGGAAGCAGAGTCTGGGGCTAAGTGGGGGACAGTGGGGTCCCCGTGCACTGCCCAAGTGTGACCATGGTGGCTGGATCCAGCTCTGTAGCCCAGAATCCTTAACCAGCCCCCTCTAAGCCACCCACTTCCTAATGTTTTCCCCACCAGTTGCAGACCCTGACTTCGGTGGCCCTGGAGGGAGGGTTCCAGAGCTTAAAGCCATCCAGAAGTTGTCGCTCAGGAGACCAGAAGTTCAGAACTCTAAGGAGACTGTAGGAGCGCAGCCTCTGGGGTCTGTGGTTCTTGGCTGCTCTGAGAGGCAAGTGACTCCTCTGCACGGGGCAAGGGAGGCCTTTGTGGCCATGAAGGAGGCTGTCCTCAAGGAGTAACGGGGCCAGGCCTGCTTTGTTTCCTAGGGAAGGCCTGAGTCATTAGGGGGGGAGAGAGAGCACTGAGCAAGCTGGTGGGGGACAACTCAGCCTGCAGAGCGGGGGCAGGGTCGGCTGAATGGGGCAGGCAGGTGGCTGGGACGTTCGCTAGTGCGGCTCACTGCTCCAAAATAACCACACCAATTTGCACACGAAAAAGCAAACACAAAACCCCAAAGCGAGGACATTCAAAACCGAAAGCAGCTGCTAATCACCTGTTTCTTTTTTTTTTTTTCTTAAATTAGCTGCAACTAAGAATTTTCAAACTCTCAAGTACAATACACAGCTTAACATTTTCATACACCTGTAAAACCACTAAGTTAAATCCCATTACAAAAGACTCCAACTTATAAAAGAGCGGTGCAAATACAGTTCTTATCAAATACAAACAATGGGAAACGATTTAGGCAGAGAAACATCAGTCACTGGAAATTAACATTTGAAACAAAGTTTTTACATAAAAACCATCTGTGTATTGAGACGGTGCACTCTGCTAAACCAAGGGCCTAATTAAGGCACTGGGAGCCAAGGTCTGACATAGCAATGCCCTAAGTTTTGTGTTTTCTTGTTCTGAGTCTTGCTGAAACCTTATCAATACAGAACGTGTTGTCCTTTCCTCTCTAAACCTAAAACGGTGTCTATGTCCAACTGTTGAGACCACTTGTGGCTGACAGACAGAAGACACCTTCCCCCGCGCCGTCACCAAGGATGTCCCCTGGAAGTCCAGCCAAGGCGTAAACGGGTCAAGACGAACAGATGAAGCAGCGTGAGCACTGCGAGAGGAGGTGGGCGAACAGCGAGGGCTGGCGGGGGTGGGCAACAAGGCCCAGAATTAAACAGAACACCTTTCCTTCCCCCATCGCCCTCTCTCCTGAGCAAAGGATTAAAAAAGCCCAATTAACAGCTATCACCAAAATGGCACTTTACATCTTGCAAAGCACTTGGTGGATAGCTTCGCTGATGCACAGAGCAATTCAGTGACATGAAGATAAGGGAACGAAGTCTCGGGAAGGTTAAATGGCCCATCTGGGGTCACAGAGCTAGTTAATGAGAGACAGGCCAGAGCCTAGAAGCCAGCCAGGCCCTGCCTGCGTCATCACTTCTCAAAAGAGCATCGTCAGAGCAGGAGAGGGGTTTGGGCACAGCCCTAGGAGCAAGGGCATGCTGTGGTCTGGATGCTGGTAACCAAGAAACGGCATGTGTTGGACTTCTTCCTGAGGCTGTGCTCCGAAGGGAGGGACACAGGTTTCACTTGAGTTCTCCCATGCTCCCCAACGGAAAGGCCTGGGAAGAGCCCAAGAAGGAGACAAAGGGAACAGACCGCTATGTCATGGACATATGGTGTTCTGTCTGCTCAGCACCTACCCCTGGGGAACCAAGCCTTCCTCACTCCATGCATTTCTAAGGGGGCTGTCGATCAGACACTGGTCCAAGGGCTGGGTCTGTGACCTAAGCAAGGCCAATCAGTGAACTTCCCCGAGAGTGACATTCGGATGCTGAGAAAAAGCAGTAATATTTCCACTGGAATTGCCAAGCTAATATGTGAATCCGGGATCCTGATGGCCATCTTATCCAACTCATGGAAAACATTTATCTACAAAAGGAGTGAATGAGGCCAGCCCACAGAGGGAAGAAAAGGGGAGAGATGAGAGCCAGACACAGGAATGATGACATCATTTGAACCCCCGGAACCAACTGTGACAAAGCCTGGAAAACTGCTGGGCTTCACAGTTATGTGGGCCAATAGGTTCCCTTTCCTCCTTGAGCTTGTCTGAGTGGGGTCATGTGAAACCAAAATAATGCTGACTGATGACCTAAAACAATGTTAAATATACACTGGAGGTAGATTCCATGTTTTTAGACTATTTCTATTTTCAATACAGTGTTCTGTTTTGTGGCCCCATAAAACCACTCCCATTCTTGCCTTCTAGAATGCACTCTGGCCTAGCAGCTGTAGTAATCTTTTTCAACAGTTAATCATATTACATCATTCTCTGGCTTAAATCTTCCCCATGATGTCCTATCACAATCTCCTTTTCATGGACTCCAAGGTTCCTCTTACCTGGCCTCTGCCTCCCTCTTCAAGCCCATCTCCCAACCCTTCTCTGTCATGCCCACTCCACTCCCGCCACCTGGTGCAAGCCTGTGCCTGCCTCAAGACATCACATTTCCTGCTGCCTCACCCAAAGCTTTGGTGGCTCCTGCCTTCCTAATTCAGACCTCTATCCAAATATCACCTCTGAGAGGTGTCCCTTAGACACCTCTCTGGCATGATTCACATCCCCTTCTCCCAAGACTTCCATCACCACTACCTGGAGTTGTATTTCATACTTGTTCATTTGTTTGTCGTCTCAATTATCATGTCAGAATGTAAGTTCTCCAAAGGCAGTGGCTTTAATCATGGTGTTTATTGAATCAACAACATCCCTATATTATGGCATCCATACAACATCTCCAGGCCCTCAAACAAGGTCTTCATGGATTCCTGGGCCATTCCACCCCAAAACTAGGACCAACAGAGTTAGGCTATTGATCAGGGGTTGGTAAACTATAGCCAGGGGGCCTAATTCTGTCTACTGTCTATATTTATATAATCTGTAAACTAAAGATGGTTTTTACAGATGAAGATTTGTAAGTGATTTGATAATGGAAAGCAATAGCTTTGAACTCTATCTAGTTCAGCAAAATGTTACCTCCCGGAAAAAAAATAATATCCATTCTTCTCGTCAGTAAGCTTGTATCACAAAAAATTGTGCTCGGTTATTGTTATTACATTTTGAATTTCATCAGTAAAAAAAAAAAATCTGTATAAATTTTTCTCTCTTGTTATGTAAGTACTTATATAATATCCTCGATACTGCTTCCTGACCCGCAAAGCCTAAAATATTTACTATCTGGCCCCTTTACAAAAAAAAAAAGTTTGCCAACCCCTGTTATGGACTATTTATCAAGGAAGGAAAGGAGATTTAATAGGTCAGTCCAACCCCAGCACCATCCAAGATTGATTGTTAATGAGGAAACAACAAGACCAGTCATAAGTTGCTCTTAATGCCCTAGGACCCAGAAAAAATAATCAGATTAAGTCTCCAATCTACTGAAAGCTCTTAAATTCTAAGACCCTGGATAGGAAGCAGATATTCTGGTTCAGCAAAGACATGTTACCATCACTTAGCCCACCCTCCATCACCACCCACCTACTAAATAAGTAAGGACATAACCGTGTTTTACTTTGGAATCCAAGGGGGGCTTCTCTATTTGTCCCTAACTGAACTATGCACCAGTACGCTGAGTCTGCCATTAGCTGCATGCTCCTCAAGTTCCTCCAGGACACAGGTCCTTGAGGCAACCCCAAGAAAACTGCACTTCACAACCACATCAAATCAACCAAACACCTCTATCCAAGGAGGAAGGCACAGCCCCACCTGCTCCTGCTCCACCCCACAGTTGGTCCAAGGATGACTTAACCGGGAGCAGCAGGCAAAGGCGAAAACCCACTCCCATCTTGGCGAGCAAAAGTCCAGTGATGGTCTGGGGAACAAAGGGGCTCAGACTCTACCTGAGTTGCCAGAATACTGTGGGAGAGAAACGGGCCCTCCCTGGACAGGAGCACGTGGACTGGAGCTGTCTGGGGAAAGATGGGCCAGGGGGCTATTGGTATTCAAATCATCACTAAATGACTCAACTTTCCAGAAATAAAAGGTGTCACAGTGGGAAATTCTCCATCTTGCCTTTTCTTTCTGGCTTCAGCAGAATAAAGCTGCTGGGCAGAGAACCAATTAATTTTTAAGCATTTCTTTAAAATTACAAGAGTCACCCTCACCCAGTCCAGTCATTACTAATTTCCTGCTCTCCACGCCCTGATCCTTAACACGCCCTGTAAAATTGCTCTAGGCCTGCAACCGAGTGGGGGTCGGGTAGGAGGGGCTCCAGGCCAGAGCAAACTGGTAGCCTAAGGGACTGCATCCAAATTAAACCCGGGCAGCAAGAGACAGAGAAGCTAGAACACATGAAAACGACTCTGAGATCTAAAACCTAGTCTAGGTACAGCCTTTGCAAGGTACCTGCCCCTCTGTCTCTCACCTAAGGTCCCTCAATAATTCATCCTAACATTACAGGCCCACATGAGCCTAGAAGAGCAGGAAGAGACCCAGGGCTGCTCAGCGCTGGGCAAGGCCACCTGCACGTGGTCACATCAGGAAGGAGGGTTCTGGCCACCATCTCTAGGAGCTCCTCTTCATCTGCCTCCCTTCTCTTTTCCGCCAGTCTTAAAGTCCTAGTTTCTCCCCTATTTCCTCTTCAAAACAAGAGGAGCACATTTAGAGCCCTCTATTCATAAATCAAAAGAATAAATAGGCAGGTCAACAACAGCTTTCTCTACTTTGTGGCCTTAGGTTCCAAAAGTGAGAAGGTGGCCCAAGACTTCTGCACAGGGGGCAACTCAGAGGACATCCCATTAAAGAAGAAACCAGTCAGGTCTGTGACTTAACATCCAGATTCCTTGATTTGACAAGTATTTGTTGAGCGCCTACTACACGTAGCCACTGTGGCCGGGACACAACAGTATTCCCTTCGCACACAACATATCTTCTCCTTCATTTACTGTCTCACTCATCCAGCCATTCGCTCATTCATTCATTCATTCCATCAGCAAGTCTATGTTGAACACAAACCTTAGGGCAGGCACGGCGCTGGGTCAGTGGGGGCTCCAGGATTTAGAGACGGAAGGGGCTTAGGAGCAGCAACCTTCTAAGTGGCAAGGGGGAGGGGTCGAGATGTGTCTTGAAGCTACAGAAGGGCTCCGTTTTTGCTTAGATGGTGTACCTGTTGGTGGCAGCTGGGCGGCACTGAGGGAGATGGGAAAGGAACAAGACCCCAGTGCCAGCACAGCACTAGAACAGGCCCTGGGAATATGGAACGAGGCCGACGCGCTGGTGTCCCCACTGAGATTACGCTCCCACAGGGGAATGCACGGACGGGCTGGCTCCTCTCCGTCTGATCGTCCAGAACCATTATCTGCTCTTCTCTTGCTCGGGGCCTGGAGAGACTGATCTCTACAGAACAGCTCTCCTGGGCGCCCTGACTCTCTGGTTTCTGGTTGGGTTTGGCCGATAGGAGACACTGTCAGGAGACTAGAGGGTAAAAGAGAAGCGGGCATAGCCCTGTCCCTGTCTGCTGGGCCTCATGCCTCTTCTTCTGCCACAGCTCCTACCCTGCAGCCCTGCCCACAGCTTCACTGCAGCAACTGCTCCTTCCTCTTGTCCCTTTGGACGGCGGGCTGGTCACAGCTTAGCGCTGCTGAGCACCCCAGGGTGCATCATCATTCCTCAGTGAACCTTTAACTCCGTCTGCACCTCTGTAAATCTCTCCAATTACCCCCTTCCGCGAGGCATCTGTTTCCCACAGGGACCCAGACCGACACGACACAGTGGGTGAACGGGAAGGATACACAGTGTTGTGGGGACTGAGAGAGGAGCACAGCCTTCCAGGCACAGGAGGAGCAGGGAGAGGGGTGAAGAGAAGCTCCCGAATGAGGCGATGCTTCAGCTGAGTAAGCAAGATGGAGCCGAGAGCCGTCCAGGCCAAGGAGCCCGTCAGCAGAGGCACACCAGCATCGAAGCCAGCAGGGCCCGCGATCTCCCAGCAGCTCGGCACATGTGTGAGGACAAGCGACGATGCTTGAGAGGAGGACCCGAGAGCGACACGCCTCAGAGCAGCGCTCAGGCACTTGGACTTCGTCCTGGAGCAGCGGGCAGTCTCCAGATGCCAATCACACGGCGAGCCCATCCAGCACTCCGTGTGTTTCCAGACACATCCCTTCCTTGGACAAACTGAAAATTGGCATTCATTTCGGACAAATAAACATAATCCCTAAAATGGCTATTTCAGAGCACTGTGTCTGGACTCTAAGGCAAAAAAAATGAAAGCTATCAGACCATGAAATACGGTTCACAGTAATATCCCTCTATGAACACACACACACACACACACACACACACACACACACACAATCTCACACACACCCTGGCGCTGTTAACAACAGGCTTTGGAGCATGAACAACCTCAGGTGAAAACACACCAGTCATTAACAACAGATTCTGAGAAGATTACAACCTAAATAACTATCATTGGAACACCTAAGTTACTTAATATAAAGTGGTTCCATATGGTTCATTTATAATTCACGTGGCATCCGTCAGCAAGAACCCATTCAGGTGACATCTAGTAGAGCCACTCGATGTGCTTTTATTTTTCCAAAAGGCCAGCAAAGAAGGGTGAAATTAAAGAGATTTTCAGGTACTACTGGAGTATAAAATTATTTCTTGCCTTCCTACCCCACCTTTGGGTTTTTAGGTGTATATATTCTTGAGATTGGCTTTAAAAGGCTTCAAGTAGAATAATTTTTAAAGTCCATCTGCTTGATAAGCTCACCATGACGAGCGTTTTCACTCTTTTTGTTGGTCCTGGGTTGTAAGCACACGAGTTGGAACATAAGCACACACGTGTACCAATTGACTACTGCACTAATAACAGTAATCTGCTCCTCTGAGATTTATGCTGTGATTATTCGATACACAGTACTCAGACACCAATGTACACAACTGACGCTTCTAAACCAGATTAGTCAGCCCTGGCTGGGTGCTCAGCTGGTCGAGGGTGGTCCCGTGCACCAAAAGGCTGCAGGTTCAATTCCTGGTCAGGGCACAGGCCCAGGTTGCAGGTTTGGTCCTCAGTCCGGGTGCGTATGGGAGGGAACCAATCGATGTTTCTCTCACATCAATATTTCTCTCTCTCTCTCCCCCCCTTCCTCTCTCTCTAAAATCAATAAAAACATACCCTCAGGCGAGGATTAAAAAAACAGCAGATTACGCCAACAATTCATTTTTCCCCTTCCTTTTGCTTTCTTCTTCCCCCAGGACAAACACTGGACTCAAATGCTGAGAACTTTCCGTATCTCTTTCATCACTGTCAGGATCCCTCGTAAATGTTAATTAAGAAGAAAACCTAAATGTTACTCCCCGACTATGCCAAATGGAGAATCCGAGTTTCCTACCTTCCTCCTGTGAGCCTTCATTCCCGACGTGCCCTGCACACTCCCCCAACAAGCTCACACACACACACACACACGCACACGCACACCCCTGACTCGGCTGGGTCAAGAGTCAGACAGCTGTGGTCACCACAAGGGAGAGGATGATGGACTGAGGGGAAGCCTAACGGGGGGGGGGCCCCTCAGGGACAACAGCTGGGACCAGGGACAGAGGAAAAGAGCGGCCAGCCCAGAGCCCCGATGGAGAGCCAGCCCAAGGCCGCTGTCAATTCAGAAACTGCGAGAAGGCTTCTCTGTGCCCCCAGTGTCTCCTCGGCCTGCAGGCCAGGGCTCAAAGTCTCTGAACTAGAGACAGGGCCTTTCCGTCCATCATCTGAGACTTGGTAACATCCCTTCCAGCTCATTCCGCTGAAGCGGGGGGCGTGGGACACCGAGAGACAAACCTGCTCTGGCCTGAGAGAGACCCCAGGGGGAACTCCTACCTCTCTGCCCCCCAGGGTAGAAACCCGGGGGAGGCGACCTCGCTGACCGGCCCATTCACAATCCTGAAGACAGAGCTCCAACAAAGGAGCCCTGGGCGCAGCACAGGTCATGCTGAGTGGGCGCAGGGAGACAGAAGGCCCGCACCTCCCTTACAACAGCACCTACACGAAGGGGTCTGCACACGGGCGGGCAGGGCTGGAAAGCAAGGACACCCTCGGGGAACACAATGGGCGAACCCTTTCCTTTGCTTCTCTTAGGATCTGGAAAGTGCTGCTATCACGACGCATTCATTATTAAAAATCAGAGCGGTTGATGTCATTTTTAAAGAGCTGTTCTGGAATAAAGGTCTCATGATCCAAATGTTGATGGGATGGCAGGTACACTGTGGAGCACGCCATTAATTCCCATTTCCTTTCTAGAGTCCAGAGCATGTCACAGCATTGTTATCTGCGGCAATTTTAGAGCAAGTGGAAGGGCCAGGACTGTCCTACCTCGTTTCCAGGACCAAGGGTGAGTGTGAGTACTGACTACTGGGCTGCTTAATTAAGGAATCTGCCACAGGTCAGTGGAAGAGAGGGAAGGACTCCTGCTTACAGTGGAATGAGGGGGGAGGGAGTTTTGCATCTGCCATAGTAAAGAGGAAGGTAGGTTAAAATCATCACTGAATGCCAACTCTCAGTGGAAATTTTGATGAGAAACATGGTCTCCAAGTGTCTCCCACTTACTTATTACTTACAGGGGAAAGCATGATCACTGTATCATGGAGGAAAGCAAACAACATCTTGACCAAGAGACCAAAACTGACATCAGCAAAGAGGGACAGACAGACATTAGCCTCCAGATATGACACAAAGTCATTTATGTAGTATCCTGGCCAGGAATGCAGAACCTGAATCTTATGAGAAAATACTAGACAAGAATGGTCTTCTGGAAAAAAATGGGACTGTATTCTTTAAAACCGCCAAAGTCACCCTGGCTGGTTTGGCTCAGTGGTTAGAGCGTTGGCCCGAGGACTGAAGGGTCCGGGTTGGATTCCGGCCAAGGGCATGTACCTTGGTTGCAGGCTCAATCTCCGGTCCTGGTTGGGGCGCATGTGGGAGGCAACCAATCGATGTCTCTCTCACATTGATGTTTTTCTCTCTCTCCTTTCTACTCTCTCTGAAAAGCAATGGAAAAAATATCCTTCAGTGAGGATTAAAAAATAATAATAAAATAAAATAATAAAGCCGCCAAAGTCATAAAATACAAAGGAAAGCTATGGAAATGTTCCAGATTAAGGCAGCCCAAAGAGACATAAAAACACTAAATGTAATACCCGATCCTGCATTATACCCTGTACTCGAGGGGGAAAGAATGCTTTAAGGACACACTGGGTCAAATGACAAAACAAGTATCGATGGTAGATGACATAAAAGCATTGTGTCGATGTCAGATTTCCTGGAGTTTACTACTGTACTGGAATTAGGTAAGGGAACGCCCCCATTCACAGGAACACAGACGTAGTGCAGAGGGAAGGGTCATGGTGGATACAATTATTCCCAAACAAGTCAGGAGAAAAGACATGTCTCTACAGAGAAGGGGAGAGCAGCTCACACAGCCTGGGGAGGCAGAATGCTCACAAGAGAATGACTGAGTGGAAGACAGATGGTTGTTCTTCATATTTATTCTTAAAATTTTTCCTCTAAGTTTTAAATTATTTCCTAATGAAAACAAGGGGAAATACTGAATTTTTGCAAATTTGGGTGACCTCAAAAGAGGAATCGAGGTTACAGAACTCTGTAACTGGTATTATTAAATAATAAATATTTGCCTAAACATAATCCCCAAAGGTGATGGTCCAGAAAGAAGAGAACCTAACTGTGTGAGTTGACAAAGCATATAAAATGCATGTAAAGTAAACAACGGGCAATCCAGAGGTTTTCACCTGACACCCTGCCAAGGTTCCTAGTCCAGATCTAGATCTTCTCCCTCCGACCAAGAGAAAAAGCCATTTTCACTTCATTGCTAAAATGCTGCAAATTAATGACAGACTTTTCTTCACTGGAACTCAAACATCAGCCAAGGACATTTCTACTCAACTCTGCCCTACAGGGCTCCCCTTGACGATCCCCACAGGTATCCTCTGATCCCAAAGGACACAGAGGCCCAACCGAGACGTTTGGACACGGTCAAAACCTTGGGTGGCCCACCAGAGCAGGAGCATTCATCTCCGAAGGTAAACTGAGTTTCAACAGCATTTCTCACCGCCCAATCCTCCCGCTGATATGGGGACTGGGTGTCCACGTCCCAAGGAGGTGTTTTGCCAACATGCCTCACATCCACATCAAATATACTTTTCAAACCAATTAGCTCAAAAGCATCACAACCAAAGCATTATCTCCGGCATCCTCATTATGGGCCATCCTACTCCATTCCTAATGAGACAAAAGACAAAGGCAGGAGATGCAACAGGGTCTACTTCAAGAATTCTTTTGCTTTGAGAAAAGAGATCCTCTTTTGTTCTGGTTAAACACCAATTACTCTGCTCTCTCTAACATGCAAATCAGCCGAAAATAGGGCAGCAGCTCACTCTGGTTCCACTGCAAGTTTGAATGAAGGGACGAGAAACGGGGCAGGAAGGGAGAGGGGAGAGCGAGGGCAGGAAGCGCAGAGAACAGGCGAGGGACAGAGGCAGGGCCCTGGGGGTCTTCAATTCCAAGTATTTTGTGCTCAGATAAAGCTCTTTTCAAAGAGCTTTTCTGTATTATCTGCGGCCGGTGCCCACAAGCGGTGATTTCGTCATTATCCATAAAAATAAAGCAAGGAGAGAAAAGGCCCACAGCACAGGCAAGAAAAGCAGGAGTGGCAATAAAGCTACGCAGCCACAGCTCCCACTTGCTACACTGTCCCCAAAAGGTCTGCGTCGCCATCGTGTACCAGGGGAGAGGGACCAGGAGGGCGGAGGGAGAGATGCTGTCCTGGCCTTAGACGTGCAGGTCCCCAGTCAGCTGACAGTGTGCGGGTGTCCTCAAGCCAGGAAGCACCCAGCTCCGTCTCTCACTAATTAGGGCACCAGGTGGCACTTTGTTTCATTTTGTTTTTCTCCGTGTTAGTTTTGCTGAACTAATTTCAAACTTCTAAATTATTACTTGTTTTATCTTTTTTAAACACAAGTATGGGGAGGTGTATAATCCTAGTTCCTGGCAGCTCCAAAGGAAGTCCAAGGAGGGCTTCTTGGACCTTCCTCTGCACAGGAGTCACCTGGGGAGCTCAGTAACCTGCAAACTCTGGACACTCCAGGACTGGGGCAAGGCCTGAACTCAGGCACTTCGAACAGGCTCCCAGGTGATGCTGAGACCCACTGAGCCAAGTCACCTTCCTGGCTTCTCCCCCTGGTTTACCTGTCCTTCCAGACTTGTCTTCACTTGACCTCCTTCCCTGATCCACCTCGGCCCCAGTTCTGAGTGGGGAGCCCCTCCATGGGCTCCCGCAACATTTATGTTCTAGAAGAACAAAGAAGCCCCTGGGGAAAAGTCAAACAACCTTCTCAAACCAGGACTGGAATGGCACACTCCCCCCAGGAAGCACCTGCATTTCTCTACATGTACCCCCGGAGTTTTTACTACCACCTGGGCACCTCCGAGAGCAACACAAATCCAAGTTCAGCAGAGGGCCCTATTCTTGCTGAGGTTCCCTTCTGGCACTATGGGGGACAACTGCCAAGGGGGAGCGGCCCAAGTGGGTCTCCTCTGTGCTTATGAGAGTGTTTGGTACACTGGACATCTCCGCAGAGGGCACATACTCAATCTCCAGGGCCCAATTCCACATCCACCCAAGTCAGAACAAGCACCCAACCTCCACCCCAATCACTCCAGCGTCCACCTGCCAACACTCCCTCCTGCACGCTCCTTTCCAGGAAGAACTGTCCCACTTGCCCACCCCGCGCCCCAGGACTCAGCAGGCCAGTGCTGGGAAGACTCCCATGCTGAGATGACCTGGCCACAACAAGGAGGCTCCCCAGCTTCCCCTTTCTGGCCCTGCCCTCCTAACAACCAAGGCTGCCAAGCAGGGCATGAACGTCCCTCTGTTTCTCATGCCCCGCCCTTTCTGTTTCTCATGCCCCGCCCTTTGTCCCAAGGAATGAAAGAAAGGAGCTAATGTTTGCTGGGCTCCTCCTATGTGCCAGGGACCAAGCCACTACATCCCATCTCGTTTTGTCTTTCAGAAGAACCCTGCAGCGTTGACACTGTATCCCCATTTCACAGATGGGGAAACAGAGGTTCCGAGGGCAAACCTCTGGTTGTGTTGTCGGTGTGAGGGTGTGGGATCTGGAGGCAGGCTCCCTGGGTTTGGATAATGAACCACCGCCTCCAGTTGGGTGAATCTGGGCCTCATAAGCCTCATAGAATGGGGTCAGAATGAAACCTTTCCCATAGGACTGTCATGAGGACTAAATGAGACACAGGGTCAAGGTGAGGAAGCCTATGGTGAATGGTCAAGAAGCACTGGTTGTTATCACTCAAGGTCAACACGCTAGGAAGGGCTTGGATGTAGGGGAGGCTGGGTTCTAACACCCTTGCTGTACATTATGTGACTGCCCAGTTTCAGGCAGGCCAACTTTTTTTTTTTTTTAAATATATCTTTGTTGAGTTCAGAGAGAAGAAGGGAGAGGGAGAGAGAGAGAGACAGAAACATCAATAATGAGAGAGTCATTGGTTGGCTGCCTCCTGCACGCCTCCCACCAGAGATTGAGCCCACAACCCGGGCATGTGCCCTGACCAGGAATCGAATCGCGATTTCCCGGATTCTAGGCTGATGCTCAACCACTGAACCACACCAGCTGGGCAGGCCTCCAACTTTAAAGAGTAGAATCCGTTTATTCTTGGGGGCTCCTGAAAGGCCACCACACAGGGGACAGGGGGCCTTGGGGAAGCACTCAGCTAGGAAAACTGCTTTCAGTGAGATCACGGCCTGGAGGACACGCTGAGCAGAGACCACGGGAAACTGGGAAAAGCTCCAGGAGTAATGAGGTCTAGAGGTCCTCAACTGGCGATGGACGGCCACCGGTGGGACACAGAAGCGTGTCTGCAATTACTCTACCACAGGAGGCCATGGTTCACATCCTCGAGCACTCACATGAAGGACCTTTCCTGGGAGGGAAAACGGACATCCTGGCATCACGGAGCCCTGCGAGGGGGAAATGCCAAGAAACCAAACTCAACCCCTCTGCCCCACAGCCCGAAGCCATGACAGCAGGGCAGGTGCACATCAGCACAGGGCACCGAAGGAGGGAGGGAGCGGGCTGCCAGCTCTGCCAGCCCTTAAACCGGCAGAGAAATAGTCGCACAAGCGGAGGCAGGCGCTGAAGGCTGGCCAGAGCGGATCAAACATAAGAAGATGGAAACGGCTTCTACTTTTTTTAAGTTCGCCTGTAAGATGAAACACTTGGAAAACTGCTTGGCTTTGAAGACGATCCTGAATTAATCCTTGAGACAATGACCCAGATATGCTGACCCTCTCGAGGCTGCCCAAAAGCAAAGCCACCGCTCAGCAGCGCCACTGTGCCCGCCTGCCTTTCCCAGGAGTGCTTGTGTGACGGACAGTTCTAAGGAACACCCTATAATCTGCATTTATGCCATTTGTCTATTTGATACATAAAATACAGATATTTGCATCATTTATTTGAACATGCGTGATTTTCTTCTGAAAGCCACAAAGAGACAGCCTGATCCCCAGCGGCCCTCCCCCAGTCCCCCGCCTTTCCCCCTCTGCTTCAGAAGCCTGAAAACTTAAGCCTGGCACCCCTGACAAGCGAAACTGATCTGGAAAGGATCTTCAGAGGCCAGTGGCCATAAAAGAACAAATAAAGGACTCTTCTTGCAAGGGAGACAAGGAAGACAAAGGGAAGCCATGGGGCGGGTCTCCTTCCCCATTCAGAGGCCTCCTGGAGGTGACGGCAGGGAGATCTGAGGGGGCACAGGAAGTCGCCGCGTGAACTGCTCATCCCACATTATGTGCCTTGTGGTAGAGCTCAATTACGCGCCCTGAAACCGCAGCCTTGAACGAAAAGCCATTCCAGGGGCCAAAATGAGGAAGGGAGGTTTCCGCACCAATAGGATCCAGGCCTACAGGCAGGGACAGCGGCCCTGGTCGGTGGACTCATGCCAGCCGGCTGCTCGAGGCGGAGGCCCGGCTCTGAGTTATGCAGCCTTCAGGGTCCCCGAGCAACTGGGAGCAACAAGTCTTCACGGGGCCTGCCAAGCCACTCGGTCTTTATTTATGCTCTCACGGACACCTGCACAGAAATATGGGCAGGGGAAGGCCACGTGCCCCATATTTCACCGCCAATGGACTCCAGAGGCGCGAACAGGGCTGCGTGGCCGGTGCATCCTCCGGCCTTCCCCTGGGCTGCCTCTGTTTGCCAAATTAGCAAGGCTCCCAGGACTCCCTGCCAGGCCCCAAGGACAGAACACAGCATATACCTGATCGCCTTGCCCCTGCCCCTGCAGGGTGGGCTTATCATCTCCGCTCATCAGAGCAACATGAGACCAGGGTGACTGACCAGGACACCTGTGTCTTGCTCACTTCAGTAGCATCCAGTCTAGCTGGTCATTTTTCCTTTAGACATTTTTCTTTCCTCGGCCTGTGACACTGATTTATTGAGCACCTACTACATAAAGAATAGCATTCTAGGCACTGAGAATGTAGCACAAACAAGACAGGCGAGGGTCTTCTCATGAGGCCCACCTTTCATGTAGAGACAGATAAAAGGATCAAAATGAACAAAAATGGCCCAGTGTTGCGCTGTGAGTACACACTTAGAAACATGCGCTCCCTCAGCAGCAACAGGGAGCCGAGATGGGTCCTCGCTTCCCCTCATTTCTCTCAACTCAGGACCCGCATGCCCTCAGCATCACTGTCCCTTCCAGAGAAGCCCCAGCCCAATACACAGGCAACGGACAGGCACAGGATGCTCCTCATTACAGAAAGCACCCCTCACACCGCCGGTCAGGAAAGGGCTCTCTCCTCCATCATCAAAAGTTCCCGGAGCCACCTCCGTCACACTCGGCTCTCTGCTCTCACAGGGACTGCCATCTAATCTCCTGAAATATCTCCCTGACCACCATCCCACAATTTAAACACAATCTCCTTCAATGGGTTTTCTGAAGGCGAGAGGCAGAGCAAACAAACATTCAAACACTGCGATTCCCAAGGCCCGAGTGTGGGACATGCAGATGACTGATATGGGCGGAATGGGACCAGGATTTTAACAAAAACAACACAACCTGCACTTGTGAAAGATTTGTACAGGCATCTTCTCATTTAATCGTCACAACTAGAAAATACTATTGTCCCCATGTTATAGATAAGGAAACAGAGGCTCAGGATTTAAATAATTTGTTAAAGTGGCAACACTGGGACTCAGACCGGGGCCTCCTAGCTGTTTCCGCTCTAACCTGTGCTAACTTGTGTGGTATGAAATTAAATTCTTCCAGATCTTGTCCTTGGCAAGAAGGTGTATTTAAAATATATCTGTATTTTACATCAAAATGATGGAATGTTATGCAGCAATTAAAGATCATGTTTTTACAACCATCTAATCTGCATGTGAAACTTATTACAAAGCACTATTAAATTTAAAAAGCAGAATAGGACACACACCCATGGGATGATTCCAATTCTGAGCTTTTCCAACTCTGTTTTTAAATATGCATGTACCCACAAAAATGATAATGCACCGAAACATTAAACTGTTGCTATCTCTAACTACTGGAATTATGAACCTTTTTTTACACTTTTCTATGTTTTAAATCTTCTGTAAGGAGCAGGCATTCATTTTCTAATCTGGAAGAAAATACTAATAACCATTACTCACGGAAAGGAAGGAGCCATGGGTTTTCACTTGGCAACAGACCAATCCCTAACATAAAGTAGGACCCCCTGACCCAAGTCACCGCCCAGCCAAGGACCCGGAGTGATGCCAACACCAGCTGCTTGTTGCCAAGGGGGCAGCCACCATGGGAACAGCCACTGGGGATTTTTGCCGTGCCCGAGCACCACGGCTAGCAGGTGACACAGAGGCAGGCGCCTTCCCAGAGGCCAGAACCAGCCTCTGAGACACCCTGGCCGCGAGGGCTGGAAACTAAGGAAAGCAAGTGAACAATATGGGATGGGGAGAGGGAACTGAAGACAGAATGAGTCTCACAGACAGTAAGATGATTCATTTTTTTAAACTGTGATGATTTGCATGGACCACACAACACCATCAAACAGCTGAAGTGAAACATAATGACCCCAAAGGGGCTCCTGGAATCAACCCTGGATCACAGCAATGGAAAAACACGGGCGACCCTGCGGGGCCTTAGAAAAGAAAATGAAGCTAGAGTCGCCTTATCAGGGACAGTGTCCTGATCTAATCGCTGGTTTCTGTGTAGCCAGCCTCACTGACCCTCAGATTCCTCATCTGGAAATCTAGGTTAAAATGCGAGCAGAAAAGATAATTTTGAGAGCTGAGAGAAACTGTGGTTGTTAAGTGCTGGGAAAAAGCAGCTGCAATATTGTGAGGACTTTCAGGTACCCCTGGAGAGGTCCAATGCAGAGAAACTGAGGCCTCCAGCCAACAACCCTGTGCATGAACTTGAACGCAGACCCTCCAGACCCAGTCAAGCCTTTAGATGACGTTAGCCCTGAATGTCTGCTTGACTTCCACCTTGTAAGTGACCTTGAGCCAGAACCACCCAGCCAATCCCACTCTAGGTTCCTGATACTCTGTGAGATAATAAATGTCTGCTTTTTCAAGATGCTAAATTCTGGGGTAATTGGTTATGTGACAATAGATAACTCATTCAGATTGTGGTTCCTGGTACATAACAGCTCCTGAGATGGTTCCTACAATATTTACTCAATCCCGGCATGTCAAAACAATATATATATATATAAGATGCAACACTGATTACTAACGGCTTTTACAAGAAAAAAGAAATGTCGCTGTATTAATTAATATATGCATTAATTACAAGATGCACCCAAAGTGAAAAGGCTTCCAACTGCTGATTTTCATCTCCAAAGCTGTCCGTTCCAGTCTGCCCCATCAGAGGAAACAGACTGCAAGCTGCTCAGGCCGAAAACCTAAAACCTTGGTCTTATCCTGATCCTCTTGTTCCCACACTTATTCCAGTTTTCAGCAAATCCCACCTTCAACACCTGTCTGGAATCGAAGCACTTACCACCGCCTCACCACCACCTGGTCCTTGGACAACTACAGCAGCCTCCTAACTAGCCTCCTGGGAGGCCCCTCTGCTGTCTCCACACCACACAGCAGCTGAGGTCCTCCCAGAGGTAGCCCTCTCTGTCGAGCCTGCGCTAAAACCCTGCCGTGGCTTCCCCTTGCACGTGGGATAAATTCTGTGTCGTTGCCAGGGTTTTCTGTGAGCTGGTCTCCCTGCCTGTCCTGTCCATCCTTGGCTACTTCTGCTAATTCAGTCCACAAGGATCTTCCTGCTATTCCTCACGCAAGCAGACTTCTGCCTCCAGGCCTTTGCCAACACTGTGCCCTGCGCCCGCACCACTGTCCCCAGAACTCCCAAGGGCTTCCACACAAATGGCATCTCTCGCTCAGCCAGGTGTGGCTCAGCGGTTGAGTGTCGACCTAGGATCCAGGCGATCGGGGTTCGATTCCCGGTCAGGGCACATGCCCGGGGTGCGGGCTCGATCCCCAGTCAGGGGCATGCAGGAGGCAGCCCATCAATGACTCTCTCATCATTGATGTTTCTCTCTCTCTCTCTCCCTCTCCTTTCCTCTCTCTGAAATCAATAAAGATATATGGGGGGGAGGGGGGAATGGCATCTCCCAAGAAAGGTCTTGCCTGACAATCATGTCAAAAACAACACTCTCCTCCCCATCTCAGCCTCCCTGCCCTAACTCTGCTTTATTTTTCCATCACACTTCTCACTAATTGACATATTACATCCATATCTGTTCAAGTTTCATTGTCAGAACTCTGTTAAGTTCATTGCTGCACCCCCAGTGCTTAAATCAGCTCCTCGGACATAGTAGGTGCTCATTACATAAGTCAACAGCCAGCAAACTTTTCCTATAAAGGGCCAGATAGCAAATCTCTTACAATCTCTGTTGCAACTACTCAACTCTGCTGTCGTGAAACCAGCCAGAGATGATACAAATAAGTGTGGCTGGGTTCCAACAAAACTTTTATAGAGACAGGTGGTGGGCTGGATTTGACTAATGGGGATGTAGTTCACCGACCCCCACACCTCTGATTAGTTCATCGATTTAAAAATATAGTTGCCTCTCAAATATGAGACTGTTTTGCACCTTTAAGCTGGACAATACTGGGGAGGGTGGATTGCAAACTCATCTCTGAGGGCTCTAAGCGGAATTCAAGAAGTTCTCTTAGGGTGAAATGGTTGACAAAAACCCAAATGGACAACAGGCTGTCTCAACATTTTCGGGGGTCTTGCAGCACACAGTGTGAGGTGGGGGATCTGACGGCAGAGTGGTGGGCTGACTTGCTTCTGTCACGGACTTGTGAGGAGGGCAAGGCAAGTGCAGGACTGGGACTCTCACATGTCCCACTGTTGCCAGGTTCTATCAACCAGATATGACAGAATCCTCTCCAGAGGAAAATCTACAGATTCAGGCTTGCTGTTCTCAAGGGCGGAGTTGCAGGCCGAGGGGTGCAGGAAGACACCAAGCGCCAAAACATGTCCAGAGAAAAACATCCTGACCCTGATGGGTTCCTGGACCATGCAAACGAACAGTCATAAAAATATATACATGCAACTCTGGCAGTGAGGCTACGAGACGAAGATTATGCTTGTTTTAAATTAACCACCAAGAACAAAGATAACTACAGGGCACTTTAAAAAAAAATCACATGCTCAAGCCTTTTTGCTTTAATTGCCCTTAAATTCATAGTTGGGTGTCTCCTACCAGCCTTAGCTTGTTTCTCTTCCCAAACGCTTTGGCTCCAGCTCGGTCCATTGGAGGAAGTATGTTAATGAGATCTCGAGGGGCACTGCTTTCCAAGGCGCTCCCCAGCTGCCCCGAAGTCCTCAGCCTGCCCCGAAGTCCTCAGCCCGCCCCGAAGGCCCTTCGCACATCCACCCTCGGTGCCACCCGTCGGCCCTCCCCACAAAGCATGAGGCTTGCCATTTTTAATCGCCACCTACCCAGATGGCAGGGGACCCTGATGTGGTTTCATTTCATCCAACTCTCAGATTTTATCAGCATTTTGCCGCTGTCGAAGAGTAGGGAAGAGAGAAGAATCAAAAGCTCTTCCATCTGAGGGCATTTCTGACTTTCTAAACCCACTCTCACTTCGGTTATCCTACTTCAAACTCAGAGGAAGAACACAAGGCCTCAGAGCAGAGACTTAAATCTCCATCCATCCACCCAGTTCCGCAAACATCTACTGAGTGGCTGTGGGGGTGGCAGGGGGACAGGGAGAAGATAGAGTCCTTGCTTCTCTGGGAGGTAACCATGGGTGGAACAGATGCCAGGGTACAACAGGGAAACTAAGGCACAGAAGAGCCGAGTGACCTTCCAAGGTGACAGCCTGGGGTGAAGAACTCACTGCTGAGCCAAACAGATACCACATGGTAGCTCCAGACAAGAGAAAGGACTTCATTTTTTCTTGATCTTCAAGAAAAGTATGCCAACCCCAGAGGGCAAATCTTCTAATTTTTTTTTCTTCCTTTCTTATTAAAAACAATTTTTTTTTTTAAGGTACAAACCATATGTTAGCTAATTACACCAAGATAAAGTTGGCTTGGCAGACCAAGAACTAGTCTTTTAAAAAAAAAAAAACCCGGCCGGGCGTGGCTCAGTGGTTAAGCATCGACCTAGGATCCAGGCGATCAGGGTTCGATCCCCGGTCAGGGCACATGCCTGGGTTGCGGGCATGATCAATGACTCTCTCATCATTGATGTTTCTGTCTCTCTCTCCCCCTCTCCTGTTTTCTCTCTGAAATCAATAAAAATATATTAAAAATTAAATTAAAATAAAATTTTTTAAAAAATCAGAGTTGGAGGAACAGAAGAAAAGAGATCAAATGCTATTGTGGAATTTCCAAGGAGGTGGAAAAAGTAATGCCAGAAAGTAGTCATTTGTTAGCAATGGAGAAAACTCATAGGCTATTCAGACGTGCTAGGCACAGCTCAGGGAGTCTTGGGTGTTAACCAAGTTGTCTAATCCTTACTGCGACCCTATGAGGAAGGGAATAGCATTACCATCCCCATTTTGTAGATGACAAAACTGAGGAACAGAAAAGTTAAATCATTTGTCCGGGGTAGCACAGCCAAGTGATAAAGCCAGAATTCGAACCTTGGCCTCTAAATCCAGGCTCTTGAAATATCATACTAATCAGAGTCAGCCAGTCTTGGTCAGTCTGTCTGTCTGTCTATCTCTTCCCCTCTCAGAAAGTTTTTGTACTTTTCTAACACCATGAAATTTTTGTAATTTCCCTTTTATTTACTTGTGTCTGTTTTTAAAGTACTCTTAACCCATCTCTTTGCACAAAGGCTCTGAGATAACTAACAGCAGCAGACATAAAACCAGCAATAAAATGAAAGAAAATTATGCCCATAAAAATTATGCATTTTTAATATACCAGGAATGCAATTGATGATCCTTCATATCTGGCTCTAAGCTTCCTGGTGGCCCCGCTAAAAAGGGCAACACGCTCAGTGACAGGATTTTCTTTATCAAAAGGAGAAAAGCTTATGAGTTCCTCAGAAAGAACCAGACTCTCCTTATTACTAAATTTCCACAACATTCTTTTCACTTAGCAATAAGGAAAGAATACAATGAAGTAATGCACATATGTTCTAATTTTTTTTTTTTTTTAGTATAATTTTAAAATCAAGGTTGTAGCATTAAAAGCAACTCAGGAGAAGGCAATTCTACAAAGAGCTGGGGTGATATTGTCCAAGTGCATAGCTTTCTAGTGGGATGGTATTAGCTAAATGCTCTACTTGTGTCAATTCACAAAATGGAGAAAATTACAAAAAACAACAACAACAACAAAAACCACCTTTCTCTGAAACAGGAAGATCCTTGGGGTAGCTGGTACACCTTCATTCTCTAAGACAGCCCCTGAGAAACCTAGGACACTGAGGTAGGTGAAGAGTGAGGAAGGTCACACGCCGGGCAGTCACATGGCATGGGGCTGGCGGCTTCCACGCCCACATCTCTACTGCACAAATGAGTCTCTAAGAGCTGTCCAGTCTCACTCAAAGGTTGGCAAAAGGAAAGCTACAGCCATTTGAATGGTTCACCCAACGTGGCCTACCCGTAGTAGAGTGACAATCTACTCATCTCACATATTCCCTTCCTTGACATCTGAAAACTCTCCTACTGAAGAAGCTACTGGAAACCCAAGTTCCTCCCCCCCCCCCCCTTCTGCCCTTTCCTCGGCTCAGAGACCCAAAGTAAGGAAGCGTCTCCACTTGGCTGAGGGCTCATCAAGAAGCCCCATGGAAACGTAGATCAGAAGAATGGGCGGTGTGTCCTGGGTCAGTTCTTCAGGACAGTGTCATTACTTAGTTTAAATTGCTTTGAGACACAAAGAAACAAAACCTCTTTGAGTCAGGAAAGGAATATAATCCAATCCCTCATTTTACCAAGAACAGAAATCACAGTCTTATTCAAGGTCACGTGCATTAGAAACCTGAACTCCAGGGTCCTGCCCCTGGCCAGGGCTCCTTCTAACGCAGTATGATGCTCCTTGAAAACGACAGGAAGTGAAACCCAAGTGTGTTTTAAACTATCCACCTCCTTCAATGCTGCTAGGGGAGAGACAAAGGGCTCCTGGGTCCTGTGGAGAAAGAATACCAGAGACAAAGTCTTATGAGGATCAGAATCCTGCAGGTATCTTTTACCTGTTTGCAAGCCAGGAATTAATTAGAGGCTTTTCCGAGGAAAACTGGGGAACCAGAGGCAATCAAGAGACACAGGCAAGCTGTATGTAACAGTCACCAAGCCCAGAGCCACTGTCAACGAACCACAGCAGCACCGAACGCTCGAGCCTACGGCTTGCCTTCGGACTGGCCGTCTGTCCGGTTTGCTGCCTGAAAGAAGTTGGAAACTCGACCATCCACCCTCCCGAGTTATTATTCAACAACAAACAGGAGCTATTTTTAGAACTTTTTCCATGAAGGCGCCATAGGCCAAGGCCACCAACCTCTGAGACACAGAAAGGTTAAATAAGGCTATCTGACCAAAAAAAAAAGCCTTTAATAGGCAAGTTCCATTTCATATTCATCTGCTCAACACAGCTTCTAATTTTATAAATGGACCTTCAAATTAACGGGAGGACAGGCAGCTTTTCCCAGGAGCCTCTGTGTCAGTTCTGCAAAATTACGTAACTCAGAAAACCAGGGTTCTGATTCGATTATACTTTCAACAGCCTGGCGGCCGAGACGAATTCGCTGCGCACATCAGCTCCACGGGAGGGACCCAAACTCGGAGAAGGTGAGCAGGGGAGAGGGACACCGGACAAACCCCTCCACACTCACTCCTGTAAATAAGTCTTTGAGAAACCGCTGTCTGCCCTCAGTGACCCCCCACACACCCTTCTCCCCAGTGAGACTCCTCTCTGGGTTTCGGGCCCACCCAGAAATGGGTAGGACATGACACATCTCGGAGCTGGGGTTTACCATGCTGCGCGCCCTCCCTGGAAGTCTACCCAAGCCTCCCACATAGGGGCATTGTTAGAAGGAATCAAAGCATTTACTGTTAAACACTCTGAGTTTAAAGGACAGAACACGCTCTTGGGAATGCAAACTATTACCATTTACCTGGGGTTTTTTTTTTTAAAAAAAGTATTTACTTGTCTTTCACAACCAAGCCAAATGGAGTACATCTTTTTCCAAATGTAGCTGGAGGTGCTGAACACTTTCCTAATAATCCCGTTCCTGTAAAATGCGGAGCTGTTTTGCAGGGAGAAATTCAACTCAGCCCCTGGAATGCAGTCCCCTCGCCGGGTGAGGTAACACTGTCTCCTCGGGGATCTCATTTCTGGGGTACCACCCACAGCACAGCCTCTGAGCGCACGCTGGCTGCTGCCTCCCGCCCCCCTGCGAGGACAGACCCGCTTCCTTAATCATTCACAAATATTTAAACACGTTTATATTCCTATCAGAGAGCCCCGCGGCCAACGGAGCGAGGAATCGGCAAGAACCGAAACTTAGTCGTATAATTTGGCATCAAAAGCCCTCTCACACACACACACACACACACCCCAAAAATATACAAACTTGAACCCAGCAATTCCGCACGGAGGAATGTCTCCTCAGGCAAGAATCAAACAAGTGAGTTTAAAAAGAGGCTACTCAAGGCTGTTCCCTGTCACACGGTTTATACAGGCAAGGCTGAGCCACCCAGCTGTCCAACCGCAGAGGATTAGTTAAATAAGGTTATATCCACACAATGGAGCAGTCTGTTAGCACTGAAAATGTGGCTGGAGAGGTGTGTACCCGGAGTGAAACAGGCAGGCAGAGCATGGGAAGGCTGTGTGCACACAGTAATGGGATTTAATTTTTTAAAGAGAAATATACGCATGGGACTAAGTGAAAGAAGCCAATGTGAGAAGGCTGCATACTGTACGATTCCAACTACACAACATTCTGGAAGAGGCAAAACTTGGAGGAAATAAAAAGATTAGTGGGGGAGAGATGAAGAGGCAGAGCACAGAGGATTTTTTAGGGCAGTGAAAATACTCCATGTGATATTATAATGATGGAGACGTGTCAATATATGTTTGCCCAAACCCACAGACTGTACAGCAGCCTAATGTTGGTAAGCCCTAAAGTAAGCTCTGGACTTGGGGTGATGTCGGTTCATCAACTGTAACAGATGTACCGCTCTGGTGGGGGACGCTAATGCTGGGGTAGGGGGCATGTGGGAAATCTCTGCATCTTCCTCTCAATTTTACTGTCAACCTAAATCTGCTCTGAAAAAATAAAGTCTTAATTTTTTTTTTTTAATTAAAAAATGAGAAATGCCTACAAAGTTACATCTATATTTACACTGGAAAGTTTATAAGGAGAGGAATATAGCAGACAGCTAGATAGATGGGTGGGTGAGAGAGACAAGAAAGAGAAGCGGATAGTGGTATTTTGGGAGACTGTATCGTCAAGAAGCAGTTACATTACTTCTGAGCCTAGCGTGTTTTGCTTTTAGAACATCTACTCTGCTGAGAAAAACAGGCAATTTTAAAATTAATTTAATTACTAAAGAAAATTTGTAAAGAAAACTATCTGTGCCCTGCCCCCAGACCCCCAGACCCCTAGGCCCCCAGACAGGAAAGGTTTACCTCTCCCATTCCTGGAAAAAGCAGTTCACCTCTCCCAGGTGGAGAGGGAAGGAATTATCCACAGCCCCATCATCCAGGGAACTCGAGGGAATCTCGGGGTGGCCAGTGTTTGTGACATCACTGTGAAAGCCGCCACCACTCTGCTGGAATAGACAGAGTAAATCCTCAGTTTTGTCTTCAGGAAGCTCAGAGAGCAGATGCAGGGAAGGGGGCCTAGACAGCATTCCCCCTAGATGCTGAAGAGAGGGCACGTGTTGAGGGAAACACCTTGTTCTAGAAGTCTGAATGATACCAATTCCCAAGGCACGAGTTCAGCCAGCACGCTAACCAGCCAAGGGTAGAGTTTCCACTGTCTGGGCGGAAACCCACGCGACTCAACCCACATCCCCAGGTGCCTCCCTGAGTAAGAGAAAAGGTGCCCAGGGAGGGGTATCCCATTTGAGTCCCTGTGATGCACACTGGCTGTGTAACCTCGAGCAGGTCACTTTACCTCTCTGGGCTTCATGTCTGTCATCTCTCTAGATGCTGGACAAGATGACTGTGAGAACTGTTATTACTGTGGACGGCCTGGCCTGCTTCTGTAAGTGCCGCTTTCCGTTTGGCGCTTGGTAAACCCTCAATGACATGACCACTGTGATTTTTTTTTTAACTCCCACATCCAATCATTTTATTACCCTATCAAAAACTCTCTGGTGGGGAGTGGTACTATCCCAATCCTGTGACAGTAAGAAAGTGCAAACACATCCATGGGGCCAGGCAGAGTCCTTAAAATGCTTCCACCTTCTCCACGGAGGAACTGCCCAGTGGTTAAAAATCAGGCTGCGGGAATTCAAGTCCCACATCTCCACTTCCTGGCCATGCGATCCTGGGCCAGTTACCTAACCAGCGGCTCCTCGATTTTCCCATCTATGAAACGGGGACAAACGAGTGCCCGCTGATAGGGCTGTTGTGAAGATTAAATGAGAGTAAACGATTTAGAAGGGAGCCCGGCACACAGTGAGTACATAATAAATGTTAGGAAGTACAAGCTAGTATTACCCATCCATCCAATAAACTCTTACTGGGTATTTATTGTAAGAGTGCCAGTTACTCTTGAAAACTCTAAGGAAACACAAAAATGTGGAACAGGACACAGTCCAAGACCCTCACTGTCTAGTGGGAAGAGGCAAGTTGAACCAATAAACACAGGCTCATGAACCCTAACCCAGAGCCCTAGGGCCAGACAGGTCTGGGTTTAAATGTTTCTGATTTCAGACAGGTAGCAGGTCCGTGTACCTTTATGATAAAGAGTCCATTTCCCCTCCTCCCCCTCTCTTCCCCCTCCCAGGGCCTGGAGCAGGAAACTGTGTCCAAACAGGTTGGGATTTCTTCAGCAAAACCCTTGTACAGCCACAGGAATGGGATCAAGAAATATGACAAAAAGTCTCATGACAGTTCAGGTCAGATTTTGCAGCCAAATGAAGTTACTAAAAACAAACAAACAACAACAAAAAAACACCAAAAACAGATTTTCAGAATATTTCGGATATCAGGGTTGTAGATAGGGGTCTGCAGACCTGCACCAGGCAGTCACAAGGTGTTGGGGGTCCACAAAGGAAGTAATGGCAAACAACCCAATGGGGGTAACAGGAGAGGTTTCCCAAAAAAGGCACCGTTTAGGCTGACACTCAAGGGGGGAAACAGGGGCCTCAGCAAACAGAGCAGGTAAACATTTCCGGCAAAGGGACCGGCAGATGCAAAGATGGGGAGATGGGAACCCACAGAGAACGGTTAGGAACAGCAAAAGGTCACAGGGCGCGACCTGAAATGCGTGTGCAGGAGAGGCAAGAGGAGAGGCCAACAGTGAGGCCAGAGTCAGGTGCGCCCAGCTCGAGAACCTGCACTGAGCGGATTTGCATTTTCATCAAATCCCCCTGGGTGGCCACCCAGCGACGGGACAGGAAGAGGAAGGGAGGGAGGAGGTGCCCAGCTGGGCGACTGTGTCAATGGTCGGCAGCGGAGGGGGTGAAAAGGAGGGACAGCCACAGCAAGCCGGTGTGGCGCACCCACTCGACCCCGAACAGTGCTGAGGACAGTAATTAGTGCCAGACACAGCCCACACTTGTCGCAGTAAAGGTCTCATGCGGGCCCCTTTTCTAGAGGCCACTTTCTGATGTACCAAATGACAAAGTGACGCTTTAACAGCCCTAGAATCTGAGCCACGCCGCCTTCCCCCTCTCCTCCCCCCCCCCCCCTCCAGGTTAGAGGAGGTTGGCAGCGTACACAGGTACATGTGACCCGAATCCGTCCCGGCCCTGGCGGCTCAGAAAGCACGTCTGAGAAGACGTAGCAGTGGGTCACAGAGGTGGGGACAGCACCTGTCACCCATCCTTCTGAGCCACAGGGCTGCCACTAGATTCACCAAGCGGGGTGAGCAGGAGGTGAAGGTCCAGCTCGAAATGAAGCTGGTCTCTGCCGACTCATGATGACGACGTACGACCATCCTTTCTGAAATGGCCACTACTCCCCTATTAAAAACAAAGCCAAACGAAAACAAAACACCAGCCGGAAGCCGGGGCACAAGAGGAGTTATGTCCGGATGGCAAGATAGATCCAGTGGCCACGGGGCAGGAGGAGTGGCCACGGGGACTCCTGCAGCTCTTTCCCTACTTACCTGAAAGGCCAAGGGCTAAAAAGGAGGTGGCCAGTGTCACAGGACAGGGGGGACACGGCTGACTGGGCAAAGGAGGACTAGTAGGACCACTCAGTGACTCAGAAGACCAGCGGCTACCCTGTGCCAGGTCTCTAACAGAACAGCTCCACAGTAATTAGCAGATAATTCAAGTAAAACCACTTCACGAGAACCTGTGAGAAGAATGGTGCCCAGAGAGCAGGACAGTGAGGCTGGTGAGTACACGATAAATTCACACAAGAACTCAAAGCCTAGAAGTCATTTCACACCAGTGAGTGTTTATGCTATAAAGAGCCACCTCTCCTGACCCCCAGTGAGAGAAGGTTCAGAAGGTTCGCTGCTCACATCCCCTTGCTCTGCCCATCCTGGCAACCAGAAGTCCCTCCTGTTGAGGTCACAAGGCACTGGCGTGAGCAGCTGCCCCTCCAGGTAGTCGGAGCAGCCTGAGCCCCGGGACTGCCAGCAAAGCAGAGGCCCGTGTCACAAGTGGGGAGTGCATCGCCCCAGGGGTCTCTGGGACTGTCCCTCAAGCATCCAGCTGGCATCTGCATTTCCCTGCACACTACTGAGCTCCATCAACCTTGGGAACAGGGAAAACTCCAACTGCTTCTCAGACCAGGATCTGCCAAAGTCCATGGGACAAAGTGATGCTCTCCGTCGAAACCCTGATACGTCCGTCTCACATTTTTCCCATTTCCATGTAGGAGTTGAGACGTATGTTTTTGTAGAATCAGTCTGTGTAAAACAGATGAGGAAACAGACCTACCCGGGATCACAAGGGGATGGTGCGCAAGGGGAAGTCTTGGGCTCAACTGCTTCTTCTATTTTATGACCTTTTATTGTGGACATTTGCAAACATTCACATAGGTACAGCGATCACTGTAATGAACCCCCCCACCCATCCCCAGCATCAGTCATTACTCATCTTACTTCATCCATCCCCGCTACCCCCCACCAGATTATTCTAATCAACCGCTTCTTCCCCAACCTGTTTCTAACCAACCCGACTCACAAGTCCCAAACGGGCTTTGCTCACTGCTGTGTGTCCTTTACACTTTCACCTGAAAACTCTCCAGGTGGCCAACTAACCCCAGAGACTGGCAACCACCACAACCGGGGTTTCCAGCTTGAAAACACAGGGCAGGTTGGGAAGGAGGCCAGGAGCTCCCAGAAGGAAGCAAACCAATACTGCTCCCTGGTTATGCAAAGTGCTCCTGGGTGGTACCTCACTGTACCAGCCCAGCACAAGCCCAACGGTGTGATGTGGCGGGTGTACGTGTTCTGCCGGTTATGTTTGATTAAGGGTTGGTTTATGTTTCCTGGGGCGGGGGTCAGTTTTTATTTCTGTGCTGTTATTTCACCCCTCAAAGTCCCAAATTCTTCCGCCCTGTTTGAGTCAACGCACCCCCTCCTCTTCCTAGTCTGTGAATGGCCAGAAATAGTTTCCATTGTCATTGACTTAAATTTCCACTTTGATGATGGGAACAAATAATTCTCTCGCCCTTCCCTGAAACAGGAATAAATTTTTCCATTCAAGTCCTTCTAATCAGATTCTGTAGACCAAACCTGGAGCAGAAAACGCAGAGGACACCGAAACAGACAGGACAAGGGCTGTCTCCCTCCAGCCCTTGGGGCCGAAGGAGCTGGCATGAGCTCCCTGTTTCATGGCTACAGCCCTGGCTCCCTTCCCAAATTCCACTCTCACAAATACTTCCTGAGCTCTGGGCTAGGGTCTGCAGGTACAGCTGTGACCAAGACAGAGCCTGCCCCTACCCTCATGGAGCTTAACATCTACAACTAGGGCCAAGCTTCCCAGCCCAACACAAGAGGATTTCTCTGCAGGCTGTTTCCCAACACTGACAAACAGGCACAGCCAGCAGCAGGGCCCTCCCTCCTGTTACCACATCTCCCTCCAGCTCACCTCCTCTCCCCGTGTGCTGCTTTAGCACAAATCTGATGGCTCCCTGGGGAGCAGACACAAGCCAGGAGACAAATCAGCCCCTTGGCTTCAGGGAAGGCTGCGGGCCTCGCCCAGGAGAAAGCACAGAGCTCTCTGTCTCCGGAGAAGCTGGCGATATTTCCATAGCTGATATTCTGGAGGGCTAGAGTGCGGGGAGATCACAGGAGGGGGGACGGGGGCTTCCGCAGACCAGTTTATTCTCCTTCTCTAATTCTGATCTAATGTTCTGAGTCACCTTGCCAAGCGAGGCGAATGGCGGCTCTCAAAGTGTTGATAATTACCGTCGCTATCTGCTTGGTGGTGCACGGTAACAACTGAGCGATTAGGCCTGGAAGCCACGGGAGCGCACACGGCAGTCTCAGCTCCTGAAACGAGAGGCTCCCGGTTCCTCTTCACAGCCTGTCGGGCCCAACCAGGTTCAGAGGGCTTGGGGTATTGTGAGTCCATGGGAAGCAGCCAGAGCCCCCCAGGGCCCAACTCCACAGATCCCCATTACAGCCCAGAGTAAGAGAAAATGCCTCCCCCGGGGCCAAGTGGGCAGTGCAGTCAGGAGGGTTAGAGGAGGGACAAGGGAACAAAGGGGACCCCTATGGAATTAGGACAGTGTGGCAGGGAGCAGGCGAGGGGAGACTTAAATGTCCCTTTTCCATCTCCGTGGAAGGACTATGGGGCTCAGACAGCTGTCAAAGCCCTTCATGCCCCCATGTCCCTTCCTTCTCCCCAGCTGGGCCACCCTCTGAAGGGAACTCCCCGCCCCCCGCTTGGTTGCCAACACAGCAAGAGTTGGCTGAGCATTTCTTTCTATCTGCACCTTAAGATGGGGGTAGAGGTATGCAGAGGCATCCAGATACAAGTTGCCTATTTCAACAGGAAGAAAGCAGAAAAAAAGCTGGGGACTCGGAATTCAGGAAGAATTATTCATCCGCTTTGGGCATCACTTAGCTCTTTGATGAGACTCTGAGGGTAGGAACCTCTGACCCTCCCAACTGTCTTGAAATATTACCTTCAAGCGCTTTGCACACCGATGAGGAACATCTGACAGTGTGTCCATCCCCTCGGGTCCTCTCCCTCGAGGACTCAACAAACAGCCAGGCATTCCTAACAATCCCCTCAGCTACCTTGCTACAAATTGGCTCACACCTGAAAGAGGTGAGATCTCACCTCTGCCCTGAATTCAAGTCCCCACATTAACGCCTAGATAAAAATAACTCTCCCCCCTCCCCAAGTGAGGCCACAAGCTGACCATCCCTGTCCCTGCCATAGAGCCAACGCCCTCCAGATCCTTTTCCACCCAAAGATGGCTTTCCAATCCTCTCAAGAGAGACACTCCAAGCAAGTATTGAACAAGAAGGCAGACTGCAAGTGTTCACAATTGCCCTCAAGTCTCAGAGAGTAATTGTGTTTCTTTCGATCGGAACACAGTGCAGCAGCAAGCAGTCAGAAGACTTGCAGGCGACCACTTGAAAGAAGAAAGCGGGCTCCTTCCAGAGAAGAGGGGAGTGAGAAGATGCAGAGGAAGGGCCCGGCAGAGAGGGGCTGGGGGACTCGCCCCGTCGGCCCACTGGAGGCTGGCATCGAACAATGAGGTCTGAGAGCTGAGCGAGCCCTTCACCCTCAGAAAGGAGGTGCCCAGAAGGGGCACAATGGGCTGGAATCCTGCTCCACCACCGGCCAGCAGTGTGGCTGGAGAGGAGTTGAGCTTTTTAGTTTTGGGTTTGTTTTCCTCATCAGAAATGGGCGTAAAGAAGCCTCTACTCAGAGGGTTTGAGCTTGTTTAGAATTAAATTGAGCAGACTTGTCCAGAGGAAACTGTACAATACTCATAAAGCAAGCCCTCGATAAACAGCTTCTACCCTATCTGACTGAATCCACAGGGTGGTAAAGACCACCATTCTGACAGTGCCATCCATCTGTAGGACGCACCCTGATTTTCAAGTGCAAATGTGAACAGAAATGCACCTTGGATTGAGAAAATATGGTGTTTCTAGTGGGGATCTGGAGGGTCAAGTTCCTGTCCTGGCTGTGCCACCGAAACACTTCTGTGACCTTGAGAAGGTTATGTCGCCTCTCTGAGTCTCAGTTCCCCAGCGTGAGGTGACAGGTTGAACTAGATAACCCTTTAGCCCTAAAAAATTCTAATAAGGGTCGCCAGTCACCAGGGAAAACACAAGCTTTGTCTATTTCTGAATAACTTCACAACCATCCAAGGAATTTCTCAGCCACCAGCCAGAAGGCCCCTGTTCTGCATAATCACCAGCTGCTGTCTTACAAGCTTAGGAGAAGGCAAGACCAAGGCCACAGCTCCGGGACCCTCTTTGCCCCGGGCACAAGCACTGTCCTTCCAGGACCCACGCACCCCAAGGCTAGGGAAAGAGGCCTGGAGAGCTTGGCCTTGGTCTTGCCATCTTCAAGGCTGGACCTGGAGCCACAGGCACCATTTGAAGCCAAGTGGAGAGAGATGTTTCCCCAGCCAACCTCCCCACTTCTCTCCTTCACCAGCTCCATAACCTACATTAGGAAATTTACATTTAACAAATCAGCCACAGAATCCTAAGGAGCACAGATGTTCCTGCTGTGCGACATCTTCTTTGCACTTAAAAGGCAAAACAACACAAGAAAATAGCAAAGGGGAAACTTGCAACTCAGACACTGCCTTTCCTCTAAGACCTGGATTCAGGGAGGTGTTTCAAGTGCTTTGACACTGGCTGCCTTTTCTCCCCACACAGCCCCTGCAACCCAAGACCCCCACAGGCACCCTGTCCAACCCGGGTTTCAGACAGGAGGTCCCCCATCCTCCTGCACTCACACTTCTCATGAACAGCACCGGCGCCCAACCTCAGTCCCCGCCGCCAAGCTCTCTGGCCCACTCTAGATCTTCTGTGATAACGTGGCCACCGTCTCCGAACGGGTAAAGAAAATGAAACTGGAACCACCCCCAAGGCCAGGGCCCAAGGGTGACCTCAGAGGTAAGGCAAGAGTCCTCAGACTGTCATTCAGAATATGTCTCGTGAGGAAGACCCAGAACCAGTGAAGAATCTAGACTAGGGAAAGGCTCCACCCAATGAAAGACCATCCAGAAGAGATGGACACCCACCAGCAATGACAACCCTCGCTGGAGCTCCCACCTCATCCTCACGGTCCTCCTCGCACAGCCCCAGGCACGCGTGCCCTTGCTCCCCTTTCACGCCCCGCTTTACACCTTTCCTGGGGCGCATGACCCTGGCCGGGCCTCCAGTGCCCGTGAACGCCTTGGGCTCCAGGTTTACCAGCTCCATGGCCTCAGGAAATAAGTCCCTATCTCAGAGCCCTGACTCCTTTATCTGCCATGTAAATTCACTTCTGTCCTACCCTCTCCATGTCTCAAAACCATAAAATGTGATACAGTGTTAGAGGGCAGTTATTACTAAATTATGCTAATAATGCTAATTGAGATCGTTGAGATTCTTTGGGCATTAAGTCCTCTTTGTGCATCTATTCTGCCTCCATGATGGGATTGTAATTTCCCCCAAGGACAGAGGTTATGTCTCTTTATTTTTTCAAAATGCCTGAAATAGGATTCGCCACACATCATAATCTCAGTTGGTGGTAGAGGCCAAGCCGTGGCCATGGAGAGCAAGCACACCGCCACCCCCACCCCACCCACCCCGGCCCTGACAGGCGTGACTAATCGAGTGCACACCCCGCTCCCTGATCAGCAGCACTGCAACAGGCAAGCCCCTTCCAACTGATCAGAGATGGCAGCGGGGAAAGCAAAAGGAATCCAAACCCTGAGCCTGGACGGTACCCATGATCCTTGACACACAGAGGTCCTAAGGACTGGCAGGTACTCAGAAAACAGCACTCCTCTGAACAGTGGAGACAAACGGCCTGATTCTACCTACCGAGCTCCCCTTTCTTTTTTGCTGCCTCAAAGCCTTTTGAGAAGATCAGCAGGATGTAAATTATTAAATTATGATGCCTGGTATCATATCACTAACAAGCAGTCTATAATCTCTGGCACAGGAGAGGGGGAACAAAGGACAGAATCTGTGATGAATCAAGAAAACTGGACCCCAAGCTGTCACTCAGTTCCTATAGCCTCTCAAATATCCACGCGGTGAGATTAACCTCCCTCCCTCCTTCATGTCCACCCAAACACATGGTGGGGGCGGGAGGGGGCAAGTATACATGGAAAAGGAAGAGAAGCATGTGATTTTCCAAACTCAAAAAAGCAAGAATGGCTCAACCGGCATGGCTCAGTGGCTGAGCATCGACCTAGGATCTAGAAGGCAGTTCGATTCCCAGTCGGGGCACATGCCCAGGTTTTGGGCTCAATCACCAGCGGGGAACGTGAAGGAGGCAGCAGATCAATGACTCATTATTGATGTTTCTATCTCTCCTTCTCCCTTCCTCTCTCTGAAATCAATAAAAAAATTTTTTTTTTTTAAAAAAAGCAAGAGTAACCCTTGGCCTCTGTCTCCTGGGCTTGTAAAATGAGGGACTTGGCTGATTCACTCTCAGGTCCCTCTCAATTGTAAGAGGTCTGGGGATTGCAGATTTATTGCGTAGCATTATACACTACTTGACACTCTCCAAAGAGATTTCCCTTCTCGTTAATGTTATAACCCGGAGTTGACAATACAGCAGGTCATGGGGTTGGATTTCGAGAGGCAGTAACAAGGCCACTGTGTAGCCCTTTCTCTGAAGAGCACCTCTATCCACTCGGCAGGACCTCAGATATTCCATAACAATGACGATGATGACAAACTCGACTTCAAAGCCCTCTCCTGTTTACTCTCTCAAAGCCTCTCCGTCCTCCCCCCCCCCTCAGTGAGTCTATGTTCACATATCCCATGCACCCCCTCCGCCATAGCAAAGACCTAATTTAGACAGAGGCAAATTAGCTCTGTGGGGTGAAATGCATTAACCAAGTCTCCCAAACAGCACAAATCTAATTAACTGAAAATCAAAATTGCAAAGCTGCCGAAAAAGATTTCCACGGAAGAAGTCTCCTAAGGATTGAAGGAAACTTGCGGGCCATGTGACCTGCCTAATCCAAGTCTCGCCGCTAAACGGGATAAATGCCGATCGGGGTGTTTGGGTCTGTTTGTTTTTTCACTGAGGTTTGTTTTCTCTAGATCACCTTCGTTACCAGTGGGCTTTAGAGAGTTTATAGGTTTCATGCAACAGCCACGAAAAGCATCCTTTCCAAGGAGTGGGCCAGCCTTCAAGAACCTTTGGTGCTGTGGGAAATAAGAACACCATGTCCAGAAAGCCTGGCTGGGGACTCCTCTCCTCTCCTGCACATCTGCCCACCTCCCCCATTAGAGGCTCCTCCACTCGACCCCCATCCCCCAGAATTGTTGGCAGCAGTGGGGCCAACACCCCCCACCCAGAGTCCTTGAGATGACCAAGTCACATTCAAGCCAGGATCCCCTGGGACAGGCAGGTGAGCTGGGCCTGGGCTTTTTCCCTCACTCTTCTCACCTGCCCCAGGCCTATGAGAGCAGGATAGTCACTGGGGTAGAAAGGCTTCTTCTTGGCTCCAAAGCCACTGCTCTTGGAAAAGAGAGCACAGAGGCAGTTTCCGGGCCTCCTACCCCACATCACACCCTGCTTTCCACTCTCTATGGCTCCCTACTGCCCAAGACAGTGGGTCTCAATCCTGGCTGCGATGAGAATCACTTGGGGAGCTTTAAAAACAAACCAACCAACCCCAAAGCCCAGGCCACACCCCAAACCAAGTAAGTAAGACTTTTAAAAGGAAGAGCTCCAGGCACCCAAGGGTGAGAACCACTGCTCTAGACCAGTGCTTCTCAAACTTGAACATACACGTGACTTTCCTGGGAATCTTATTAAACCTTAGAAGCTGACTGAGCAGGCCTGCAGTGGGGCTCCCAGCTCCTGTGACCAGTTCGAAGACCACTGTCTGAGCTGCCAGGCTCTAAAATCAAAGTCCAAACTCTGGCTCCAGACACAGATGACCTAGGCCCTCTATTTCCCCTTTTCCATCTCTCACCATTGCCCAACTCATATGCCCCCAAATGCAAACAGCCCCCCAAACACACAGTGCTATTTCTCCCCATGGTGGTTGTGCACCCTTTGGTGGGAAAGCCCTTTCCATAATGACTTCATCTCCCTGGAAAACTCCTACCATCTGCTATGGGCTGAACTGTGCCTCCTCTCACCAAAAAAATTCATAGGCTGCAATCCCAGCACCTCCAAATGCAACCATTTGGAAATGAAGTCTTTAAGGACTTAAGGAAGTAATTAAGTTAACATGGGGCCATAAGGGTGGGCCCTAATCCAATATGAGTTGTGTCCTTACAAGAGGAGGCCATTTGGATGCTCACGTGTACACAGGCAGAGGGAAGACAATATGAACATACAGAGAGAAGACGACAGTCTACAAGCCAACAGATCCTTGCCCCAAGACCCAACCCCACTGATACCATGATCTCGGACTTCTGGCCCCAGAACCGTGAGACTATAAATTTCAGTTGTTTAAACCATCCCGTCTGTGGCACTTTGACATGGCAGCCCTGGGAAGCCAACCCACCATTCTTCAAGGCCCAATGCAGGTATCACCTCCTTCGGAGGTTGTCCTGACCAGCGCCTGCAGATCCATTGCTCTGGCCATCCTTCGTGCCTCTGGGTGCCTTGTCCTGCGATTACCTGTTCATCCAACTCCCAAATACACGAGCTCTTGAGGGCAGAGACCATGTCCCGCCTCCCCCCCCCCCCCCGCGCCCCCACGTCTGGGGCTCCAGGACCTGCATGGTGCACGGCACATGGAAGGTGGCAATGGGTGTCACCCAGGCTGAATTTAAGGAAAGCAGACCTCACCTCACAAGCAGTCACTTCCCAGAGGAGTCTCTTCCCAGCAAGTTCCCTCCCTGCCTGCGCTCCCGGGTACTCTGCAGCCTCCCTACTCATGTTTCTCTCTCTAGGCAGCCAAGAATGATCACTGTTTTGAGCTGGGTTTTGTTTTTATTGTGTGTGTGTTTTAAGCCACCATATTGAAATGCAAACTGCCAGGTGTTAGAAATGGTGCCCCAAGCCATACGGGGCAGCTGGTTCCTACAGACCAGCATTTATCACATTTCAGTAAATACACAAAAGGTCCTAATTCAAACCCAGGAAGAGAAAGTAATTCTTTTGTCAAAAGGCATCGGTAACTAAACCAAGGAGTGAAGGCGATTTAGACTGTTGCTTCACCACCCCCTGGGGCGTGGATGTGTTTTATGCTGGGAGAGGGGACCAAAGCAGCATTTTGAGCTTGTACTAGATGACCAAGCACTTTCCCAAGCCCATCGTATTTAAGCTTCGCTGCTGTCCTAAAGGGGGGCTGAGCCCCGGGGAAAGGAACGCCCGCCTCTGCAAGAGCATAGCCCGCTGTTTGGAGCTAAGATGGTGCCTTGTAGAGAAAGAGGGTCCAGAAAGGACCGTGAAATATACGAATAGAAGATATGAAATCCTTCGGGTTCAGAGAGCAGGAGAGGAGAGAGTCAAGATAAAAGTTACGACGCCCTCCAAACCTGTGAAGAGCAGCCCAGGCGTCTTGGTAGATTTTTTTTCCCTTTTCACACACAACCTGAAATATGAAAGGGTCACTTTCTATGTGGGGTCGATTTATACTCCAAGGACTACAGGGCTCACTCTTTTGAAGGTTATGAGGCTGGCCAGCCTTGAAACTCCAGCACAGCATTTCATCCCTGCTGGGGGCTCCCTGGGGGAGCCTTCCCCACATGCGCCCCGGGAGCCCAAAGCCTGGACTCCAGAGGTCAGCGCCCACACGGAGCCCCTCCAACACCAGCGCACCAGGTTTCCTCCACTTGGTGGTGTAAAAATATAAAACTGAGAAGGCGCTGTAGAGGGTAGGCAGAAATTGCTCCATAGCCAGGCACTGACTTCAGCTTTAAGGCACTTTCTTCCTTGAAAAGTTGCCTGCAGGCACTAAGAAACCATGGAGTGTGGTTCCTTTCTCCCAGACAGGGTGCTCCCCACAGCTCCCTGACAGCCGAGCCAGGGCCCCTCCACCAGCATGCTGCCCACCCTGGCCAAGGGCACAGCTGCTACCACGTGCTCCGTTCCCACCTGAACTCACCTGCCCTTCCAGACGTGAGCATGGTGGCTTGTCCCTCGAGAAAACAGGTATCAAAGATATTACTAGGACTTCAATTCTCTCCTCCAGCCTTCCCAAGGCTCTTGTGCCACAGGCCCTACACCACCAACCCTCAGTGGTTAGGGACCCTTTCAGAGACCTTCTAGGATCTCCTAGAAAGTGATGGTCACTTACTGCTTCTAGAGCTGCTAAGATTTCCCTCTGTCATCTCCTATCTTTGCATAACCAGATTTCAAAATCCAGGAAACCCTGCTCCTGTCAAAGAAGCATGTCCATCCCCAAGCTGTTCAAGGGCCCAGCTCCCCGCTATCACCTGCTCAGACGTCACCGCAGACATGAAGCGTCACACATGCCCACGCTAGTCTCCATGGCCAAAGCCCTCCTGCAGCTTCACTGAGCACTGAGAGCTCCTGGCCCCAGCCCCCCAACGGAACGGGCCTGCGAGCCCTATTTTCTACAGACCATCACCACCACAACAATAGCAATGGGGTACCAAGGGTCACCACGTAGTGAGCAGCTGCTGTGTTCTGGGCACTACAGGAACTTGACATTTACGTAGAAACTCATGGAATCCTCACAGCACTGCCAAGCAGGTGTCACCATTCTATTCAAAACACTTTATTATTCCTGTCACATTGATAAGAAAACTGAGGCTGAGAAAGAACAAAGCAACTTTCCCAGGATCCCCAGAAATGCCAAGGCCCTCTCTTCAGTGGTGCCATGTCCGTTACTGAGATGCTGGGGCCTCCCCTTACCTGGCCTTGATCTGCACGGCATCTGAGTGGAACACCCACTAATATCCCCATTGCACTGGTGGATAAACTGGGGCCTAATGAAGAGGCAGAGGGCCCCTAGAGAGAGAAGACAAGTCTCTTCCTGTGCTTCAAATACATGAGGATAGGTCTGCAGAGGCCCAGCCTCTCTGCTGAGCTCTGCTCTCAGACCTGCAGGTGCTCGCTCCAGCTTCCAGGTGCTCGCTCCAGTTCCATTCTGGAAGCCGAGCCATGTGCCAGCCGCCCCTGGGCCACCCCCAGCAGCGTCTCCTCGGGAGGCAGCACATGACCCATAGCCCACGGGGCAGAAGCGGGACGCAGGCCCAGGCAGGTCTATGGAGCAGGAAGGACAGAATTAAGTACCGTGAAGGGACTGGCTCTCCCCTTTCATCCCAACTTCCCGGCCTGCCCGGCTACAGACCTCCTTCCAGGTGAGAACCAATACACAAATGCCAGTTCCTTGCCTCTCTAAAGCCCAGCCCCTCGCCCTCCCCACCACCCCCCTCTGCCAGGAGACAGGCTGCAGCCTGGCGGACAGAGACCGATCGCCCACGTCTCGAGGCAGGCCAGCCTGCTCCCGAGTCTATCGATTATTAATAGCACTTAACTCTGGTCTCGAGAACCCTCCTGCCACGGAGTCGTGATGTCCTCTCTCCTCCGCTCTGGCTGTCACGCAGCGAGACTCGCCAAGCAAGGCCCTCCCTGCCTCCCCTTCCTCAACTGTTCCTTCCCGAGCTCAGATCTCAGGGAACTGGCACGTGACCATCTGGAGCCGACACCTGCTTTTCTGAGAAAGAATTCCCCTCAAGGACAATCAAGTCACAGCGACTAAATCCACACTTATTTGTACAAACATTTGCTAATATTTATAGCACACGCTCTTCTTACAATACCACACATGCAACATGCGTAACGTACAAACTTCTCCCCGTATGTTCATGCTCTATTATTCTCTCTTCCCCACGTCAGGATCTAGAACAAGTAGCCAACGGAGGTGTGAGGCCACTTATTCTGAAGCCCCTCCTAGAAGCTGACTGGTGGCGAAGGGAAATATGAACTGTCAGAGGCCCAAAGCAATTTCAGAATAAGCTGGCACCAGGCGTAATCCCTGGTGATCTTGTGATCCAAGCACAAGGAGGGGCTTGCTCTGAACACAGCTTCCAGCTCCTAGGAAAGAGAGACGCGCTTACAAGTTCCTTAGCCCCAAACTTGAGGCTAAAATTCTCTGTGATGATTAAGCCGGCAGAACAGATGATCTATAGACTTGCTTATGTTCAAAGAGTCTCTGTGCCGGGCATTTTAACTTATTAAAGAGCATTAACATTCCTTTTCAAAGGCTTTCTTCAGTCCACAGACAGCCTGGGTTGACATACCCAGGAAGACTTAGTCCCAGCCCGTAGGGTCACAAAGGCTAACACAGCCCAGGATGTGATCTCCCCACCGTGATGGAAATATAGGCAGCCCTCGACTTGGGGAACCTGCCAGGTGATAGCAGGTGACCTTGGCCAAGTCTTAGCTCAGCTTCAGTTTCAGTTTCCTCACTGGTACCATGGGACCAATAAAAAGCCCAATCATACCCCAGCCTCTGTCATCACTGAAATTTCCTCTTACTGGATTAACAATTAAGCCTACCAGCAAAAATGACTCAAGGACAGTACGGAGGCGGGAGCCAGGAGGATGCGCCCTCCTGAGGAAGCGGTTTTAGAGAAGAACTCCCAGGGGTGGGTAGGGGGACACTGAACAGGCTGAGTTACCTGGGGGTCACATCGAGGAAGAAAAGCAGCGCCGATTGCCTACAGGCTTACCCGTGACGAGGCCCTGGGAATTCCGAGTTTGATGTCCAACCTCACCCCATCTGACCACGCTGCAGTTGACTGGATGGAGAGGATCTTCCCTCCCCCAGCCTCCCACCCCACGCCCACCGAAGCCCACCGAGCTGCCCGATTCCTACTTCATACCAGCTGAGTGGTCAGGGAGACTCGGGCCTCCAGAGGGGGGTCTCCTTCCAGCCTTTATGGGCTGACTTAAGGACTGAAGCATTATTTTTATGTTGTTTCCATGGGAATCCTCATTCCCCTCCCAACAGCCAACTTATAAAGGACCTTTTGGAAGAAAAACAACCTACTTTTCACTTTGGAGATGACTGAAAAGCCACAGAAGCCCACGGAGCTGAAGGATGGGACCAAAACGACAGGGTAAGGGGAAAGCCAGGGTCAAAAATTACATGGGCCTCCTAAACACAATATGCCAAAGAGCAGAGAGGGCAGGAACGGGAGCTGAACCGATGTGGGTCTGAATTCCAACCATAAAGCAGGCACACAATCAAATTCTGCCTCCTGAATTCTGGCTAAGTCATTCAACTCAGGTTTACGCTTCAGCTTCCTCGCCATTAGCATGGGACAATTTTAATTGTTTCACAGGATTTAAACAGAAATTAAATGGAATGAAAATATGCATATGAGAGAGCTTGGTACAGAGAAGAAAACTAGCACTTATGACCCCAAATTATGTGCTAGGAATGTTATATTCATCATCTCCGTGAGTCCTTCAAACAACCTTGGAAAATGATGATGGTGGAGGTGGCGATAGTAGTAGAAGCTGTTGCTGTATAGTTTATTCCTGCTTGTAACTACTACATTCCAGCCACGTCATCTCATTTAACCCTTACAACCACCTGGGGGACAGATGTTACATCCCCTCTGTTATAGATGAGGAATTTCCAAGACTGCAACTCAGGTCTGTCTGACCACAAAGGCAAAAACCCACTGCCTCCCGGTGAGCACAGATCCCTCCATTCAGTTAGTGAACACAGATGCCTCCGTTCATTCTTCACATGGTTACTAACCATCTTCTGCGTGTCAGGCTCTAGGTAAGGCACTTGAAATAGAGCCGGGAACAGACAGACACTGTTCCTACTCTCCTGTAGTTTATGGTCCAACAGGGAGAAAAAGACAATTAAGCAAGCAATTACTATGACAGGGGTTGATTTGTCAGGATTCTCCGAGAGAACAGGCTTAACAGGAGATACATATGGTATTATAGAGAGAAGGGAGAGACAGGGATATTTATTTTAAGGAACTGGCACACAATTATGGGAGTAGGCAAGTCAAAAATTCATAGGGCAGGCCAGCAGGTTGGACATGAAGCGAGAATTGGTGTTGCAGTCTGGAGTCTGAAGTCCGCAGGGCAGACCACAGCCTGGAAACTCACAGAGAAGTTTCTATGCTGCAGTCTGAGGTAGAATGGCCTCTTCCTCCAGAAACCTCAGTTTTTGCTCTTAGAGCCTTCAACTGATTAGATGAGGCCCACCTACCTTTTAGAGTATAATCTGCTTTACTCAAACTGATTAAAAATGTTAAATCACATCTACTAATTCCTTCACAGCACACAATTTCTAGCCTAGTATTTGCCCAAACAACTGAGTGTCATAGCCTAGACAATTTGACACATAAAATTAACCCTCACGGGGGATATATGGAGTGTTAAGGAAACTCAGAGATGAAACCTGAAGATTTAGGAAGTGCCTGAAGGCTATCAGCAGGCATCAGAAGCTCAAAATGTTCCTCAAAAACTATGGAACTTACTCATCAAAGACTAAGTCCTCATATAAATGTACCAGGGACGCCCCAATTAAAGTAGCCCCAGTGAATCCTTTTAAGAACCAAATATTTAGTCCATCAGCTTGTTTTTTAATATGACATGGGGGTGTCCTTACACCACATTTTCATAAAGTGATCACAGTTGTGTACACCAAAGAATATGAAGGCTGGCACTAGAGCGTTAAACAGTGATAAGCAGAAAGAAAAGGACACGTGTGTGGATCTGTCACCAGTTGTGCCCAATTCCTGGGAACGTGAGGGGTCAACAGAATCCCCTCCCTGCCCTAGCCGTCCATTTAGGACAAAGAGCAGTGATGCACTTGACCTTCCCAGCCTCATCCTCACTTGAGAGCACTGCAGAACCTGGCCCAGACTCCCAGCTCTGTAGCAGGGCGGGGGACCTGTCCCCAAAGGAGACATATGGAGGCGAACAGGACTCTGTTCCGTTACTCAGCCACTGTAGGGTCATCTCTGTGAAACGACAGATGAGTCTAACTTTTTAACAAGCAGCTCTCAGTGGAAATCTCGCTTGCTCTCTCTCTCATTAGCAGGCAGGAAGGTTCCTCTCTGTAGCAGCGGTGAACTCCAACCCCAGGCGGCCTGTGGGTGGACAGGGACAGGCAGACTGAAACACCAGAGGCAGCGAGGCAGCCGCTTCCTCATCAGGGAGAGGACCAGGTGGGACCCGATCTGGTCTCCCCAGAGGCCATAGCTGCTCCCCAGCCTGCCCAACCCCCCCACCCTGGGAAGGCAGGCGCCAGGCTTCTCTCTACCCCATGCGGATGGCTAGAAGGAAAGCCCACCAGGCTGGCATCCCTGTTGGATTTACTCACAGAGCAGACATTCAATAAATATCTGTTGAGTGAATGAGTGTACCTAGACCTTCATACAATATCAGCATCGTATCATCTTTAAATCCGGACAGAGCAGATGTTGGAAAATGCTGTTCCGGTCGGAAGTGACAGTTCCCAGAGCCCTTCACCCGTTTACAAAGAGCTGGATAAGGGGGATCGAGGGAAGGCCACCTAAATTTTGGTAGAGAAGGAGCAGAATATGCGACCCTGGCCTCCATGAACAGCAGCTCTGACATGAGCAAGTCACTTTTTAAGCTGTGTGTCTGGCTCCTGGTCTGTAAGAGGGGACTGTCCCCGCGGGGTGGTTGAGGACAGGCTTTAAGCGCAGGGGCTGCCTCCCCCTTCCTGAACTGACCGCCCACTAACAAGGAGCGAGGCCCGCCGTCCGAGGCATGGGCGCTAGCTGCCCAAAACCTCATCAGCGACAGCACACGGTCATCAACGTGAGTCTGACCACACTGGCCGATTCCCGGGCCCTGGCCGCAGAGGCCTCGCTGGCGCTGCAGCAGGTTCTGCTCCCCGAAGGCTAATTTATTAGCTCTTCCTGAAGGCTGTTTGTTTGGAAGCTCGAACAACCAGGTGAGTGTGTGTTGCTAGGAACAAAGGGCCAGAAAACAATGCTGCTCTTACCCGAGTCCTCCAAGCAGGAGGCCCCAGGGACACCTGGCTTTTGCTAAGCCCTGGCCTGACAGTGACAGTGAGAGGATACTCTACACACACCCAAGGTCCCTTCGGGGGCACCCCCGTGGGGTTCAGCATCACCTCATCCCCACCTACCCCAGCCCTGAACCCTAACTGAGGGGTCTTTCCTAGCAGCAAAGGCCACTTACGACTCTCTTCCCAATGTCCGGTGCTCCCGCTAATAACATCCTGCCTGCTGCAATTGCCAATTCAGGGCTTGTCCTTCCCATCAGAACAGAAGCTCCCTAAGGGCAAAGATCCGCTTGTCTATTTCCAAAGCCCCACAACACACCTGGCATACAGTAGGTGCTCAATACATGTCTGCTACACTGAACTGGGATCCCCAAGGATGGGCTGCAGGGAGCCCTTTGAAACTGCAGGCACAGCCCTCTGTGTGGGGGCCTCTTATGGTTCTAAGGGCGTGTGTGTGTGACCATGTTTCTCAGGAGAGGGTCCAAGGGTGTCACCATACACTCAAAGAGGACCCAACCAAAAATGCCTAAGCCTGCTGACAGAGGGTGGAGCCCTCGGCAGGAACAGCGGGTGAACTGGTAGCTGTTACTCCTCCAGACAATCCACAAGTCCTCGATGGCCTCGCCCCTTCAGATAAAGCTCCCCCTTCCCTCCTCCCTCTACTTACTCAGATCCTCCCATGCTTCCGGAGCTCCCTCAAGACCACCTCCTCTGAGAGGTCCTCCTAAAAGCCCCTAATGGGAGCCTGCACTCTTGTCCTCCTGCGTTGGCAATGACCCGGGGACCACCTCACATGACACCCATTGCTCTAGTAAACCCTGTCTCACATCGCGGGTGGGTTATGTACAATCTCATACCCCACAACCATTTGTGAGCTTCTGAAAGACAAGAACCAGGGTCTTGTTCTTTGAAGTGCCCATCCTATTAGGAACTCAATAAACATGCTGACGGGCATTCAGAGGTGTGTAATGAAATAACACTGCCCAGTCCAGACTCATTTTCAGTAAAGACTTTTTCTTATACAGTGAGAATACAATTTGGAAAACACTATCCCACCACACAAACAAAAGCAACCAATACTGTGGTTCCCCGCTCCTCCCTGGCCCTGTCCGCAAGCACAGGTGAGATTTATAGAGTTGTATTCATAACAGCAACACAACGTCGGCCTCAGTATTTTTCCCTTAACACCGCGTCTCTAAACATGCTTCCACTTGGGACCAAAAGCCTGTGTTCTGTCCTGCAATTCTCCTCGTGGGGTTACTAGAACAACCAACCCAGCATATGTTGAGCTGTGCAATTCCATTCTTTCATAACAGAGTGTTTTTTCCCCCATAGGCAGCTTCTCTTCCCCAGGTGTTAAAGCAGATTTCCTTTCTTATTTTCCAGCACATCAAAGGTCTATTTTCACATGAAAGCGCTCGACTGAACATGTAATGAAACAGACTGCCCTCCGACAGGAACCTCACACACGGCAGGGTCCTCCCTGGCCAGCAGGTCCCTTGAGCAGATTTGGGAATCGCCCCATGCGTCCCCAATGGGGACCCTAGTCTCCAGCTATCCTGCCCACCCCTTCTGGACCGCTGTCCAGCCCCCGGAGCCTGGTCCCTTTTCCACCCCCTGTCCACACCACGCGTGTGTTAGTTCTCCCTCTCTCCTCTCCCTCACAGGACCCTCTGCTGCTGCTGTTTGCCTGGGGCTCTCCCCAGTGCTTTCCCAAAGCCACTCCCTTGCCCAGAATCTGCTGCCACCAAACACCTCGGGGACCTTGCCTGAACTCTCATTTATTTGCCTGTTTACATGAAAAGAAACAACATGCTCCCAGCACACATGGAGCTTTTCATAAAATAAAGCGTCAACAGGACCGGGCATCAGCTGGGTTCTCTAAACACAATACACAGAACCTAAGAAAAGGCTAGCAAGCTAACAGATGCTCCCCAAACTCCCACAATAAATGAAAAGTATGTGTGACTCTGTCCAAAGGCAGGAAGAGAGCATAGGAAAGATGCGGCCTACCACGGCAGCGGTTTCTGTCACTGACTAAGAAACCTGTTTCAGTGTCCGGATCCCTTTCCCTAAAAAACAAGTGTGTTGTCCAACCTCACATCTAACTGGGGAAATGCAAATTAAAACCATAATGAGATATCAGCAGATTGACAAAAATTCATAAGTCTAATAAGCTGGTGAGAACACGAGCAATGAGAACTCCTACATACTGCTCGTGGGACGGGACGGCTCCTAGGAGAAAGGGGTCTTCAGGACACGGCTTCCAGGAAACCTACGTTGTACACATCCTATGACTCAGCGATTCCACTCCCAGGTGTACACTGATGGACCCTCACATGTATACAACAGGTCACACCTACAAGAATATTCACAGCAACACTGTTTGGGCAGACAAAAAGGTACACCTGAGAACTCAAACGTCCTTTGGAAAGGAGGAAAGGCCCATTGCTACCGTAAACACTACACGGCACTGAAAACAAATGAACTCCAGTCCCAGGCAACAGGAGTGAATGTCAAAGACATCCTGCAGAAGGGGGGCTCCGTGGGGGTGCGATGCAGGCAAATCCACACACGGGGCGTGGGCGGGCTTAAAACTGTAAAGAAACTCACAGGCGTGTGAAAGGTGCCGGGAATATCCCGCCTCCAAGCCACGTGGCGACTATGTGGGCATTTGTTCGTTCATTGTTGTTCACGCTTTGCACGTGCATTTCACATGTTTTTTAACATATGCGCTATTTCATTGCTGGGGGTGCTCAACTCAACTCAAGGCGAGAGCCTCTCCTCTCTGCGCGGGCCTTTTCCTCTGGGGCCTCGCCTTCTCTCTAAAGGAATTTACTTGTTAAGAGCTCTCAGCACTTGCTAGCACCCTTTTCCCTTGAGTCAAGTCAAAATTCTAACGAGGAGCCGCAAAACCAAAAGGGAAATGAATATTCATGCCGCAGAGCAAGCTCTCCCCTAGAAAAATCTCTGCATCCACAGCGCGCGCTAAGTGGGGCTGTCACAGCACAGCGCTTCGGGTGTCTTCCCTAACAAGGACGGTCCCCGTTCCCCAGCACTCCACACTGCCCTGCCTCTTCCGAGAAGAAACGGGAGCTTCCCGAACCTTCCTAGCGCCCAACAGGTCCGAGAAACTGTCTCCCACCGCGTGAGCACACTGTCTTCCAGGCAACACTCTTCCAGAGCTTCCTTCTACAAGCTTCTCTCCTGGAGCATTCCCAGAGAAGAGGGTTCCTTCACCAAGGAACTCTTCAAAGGGCTCGCCCCCTTGTTAACACCAACAAATTTCTAGTCCTCTGCTCAACTCACCCTTCAATCCAGCAGAATCATCTACGTGTCACTATTTTCCCCTGTGCTCCAGGAAGCCCCCAGGGTGACTGGTGGCCAGATGTTGTCCTGCCCCTTCCCAAACCGCTCCCCTTCCCCCACCTCACCCCCCCCACTCCCTACCCTCTACCCATCTGGTTTACCTGATTCACACACCACCTTGGACACCCCAGCCATCTTCTGAACCTCCCCAGAATCAACCCATATGCTGCGATCTCTGCTCCCACCAAGCCAAGTGATCCGGGACGCGTTTCCTAAGCTTGCCTCTCCCAGCTCACTCTCCCAGCGCGAGTCACAACTCCACCTCCTGAGCGTCGGATGCCGTATCTGCGCAAGGAAGCTGAGCCCGGGTACTGAGCAGAGAAAGATGCTTCCTCCCAACAAAAACAAAGCTGCATCGCACACCACTCCTGTATCCACCTGCAACCTCCTCTCCTCATCCGAGCACACGTACCACGTGTTCTGAATCATGACTAAATCTGATATAATAATATAAACAATAATATAACACAAACGATCACAGTAATACATACCTTCTGCAAGTTTACAATGTGTGTTGCAATGTGCTGGCCAACAGGCAGGTAGACAAAAAAGACAGGCAGTCCCCTATGCATAGCCATGCAAAGGGATTTTGTTAACTGGAAAAAGCAGGTGGCAAGATATGCATAACAGGACCTCAGATTTTTAAATCATAATATATATCTGTAGTATACACAGGAAATATATGGAAGGCTATACTCAGACTCGGACTTGTTAACAATGGTAATGGCGGGAGAGGCAGCCCGATGGGGAACCGTTGCTTTGGATGCCATACATCTTCTTACGGTTAATTTCTTATATGAACGTGCATTTATTATGTAATGGGGAAATTTTCTAAAGTAAATTCTAAAAGAAAAAGAGCAAGGCAAAATTTCAGGTCTCAGGAAGCTTCCGATCTGGCCGCTAAAGTAAAAGTGAACACACACATATTGGAAGTGGACAAGACGGCCTAAAAAATCCACTTACCGGCTCCTTCCAGGAGGACAGGATACCCAAAGATGCCAGCTGCCCATCTTGGGCAGCAAAGGCCAATGGGATCAGGAGAGCTCTGCGGGCCATAGGTTTTCAGGAGGGTGCGCGGGCAGAGGGGATCGGCTATGTCAGTGGGTGGTGAAGGGCAGCAATGGGCAGCATGGAAAGGGCACAAGCCAGGCATGAAGGGCTCCCTGGCTGCTCTCAGGCCTCAGTTTCCCATTTCCAAAGCAATAATGGAACGATTTGCCCTCCCTACAGGTAGAGCATTTTGAATGCACGTAAGTCAAATATAATCTCAACCAAGCCAAAAGGAATACCAAAAATATAACATACTATTTATTTTTTATTTTTTTATTTTTTTTAATCCCCACCCAAGGAGTGAGGACATTTTTTCCATTGATTTTTAGAGAGAGAGTAGAAGGAAGGGGGGAGGGGGAGAGGGGAGAAAGAGAGAAACATCGATGTGAGAGAGACACATCGAATGGTTGCCTCCTGCACAAAATAAGCTAACAAACCAAACAGAAACACGCTCCTAGATAGAGAACAGACTGACAGCTGTCAGAGGGCAGGGGGTTATGGGGCTGGGTGGAAAAGGATTAAGCAAAACAAACAAACAAAACACCCCCTCAGACACAGACCACAGACCACAGTACGGTGATTACCAGAGGGAAGGGGGTGAGGGAGGCAGAGGACAGTAAAGGGGATAAATGGTAATAGAAGGAGACCTAACCTGGGGCGGTGAACACAATACAGTATACAGACAACGTGTTGTAGAACTGTACCCCTATACTGAAACCTATATAATTTTATTAACCAATGTCACCCCAAAAAATTCAATGAAAAAGTAAAAACACAAATATAAAAACACTTTGAAATAATTTTAGGACAGAAGAAATGCAAAGATAACTTGGAGAGTCCCCCTCCGCCCTTCACCCATCGCTTCCCTTCATGTGAACGTCTTACACAACCACACTATTCTTACCAAACCAAGAAGTTAACATTGGCTCCATACCATTAACTAAACTACACACTCGTTTTTGGATTTCACCGGTTTTTCCACTGCTGTCCTTTCCTCTGTCCCAGGAGTCAATCTCGGAGACTGCACTGCATTTACTATAACTGGTTCTTAAACAAGCAAACGTTTTACGATTATTTATTCTCTCTCGGTAAGAAAATGTCCTGGCACTCGAAGCAAAGACGTAGTCCTTCTCGCCATCAAAATAAGCAATCTTTGACACAAGTTGCCGACCTCCAAGAGGAACAGAATTTGATCTACAGTGAGATAAAAACCCAGACAATGACCGAACCTCTTAACCCTCCATAAGCAGCCACAACCCTGGCCTCTCTCCACGGCAACTAACTGGTATTTAAAAGTAATTTATGTTAATTGCAATCGAGCCTATATGACCATTACAAAGCAAGGCAGCTTCAAACAAAAAGGCTCGAGAGGAGCCTAACAAAAAATTAATTTTGTCAAAGACCTATTTCTGATTCCGACTTGTTTTTAAATATATGTTCTGAGTCACACACCATTAACCATCTCAATTTATTAATAATCTCGGGGCAACCAACTATCTCAGATCATGCAAAGATGAAATCTTGCATAAAAAAGAAAATGAAATATCTACACATAAACATTAAGCAGGTAGTCAGCTGTGATGACCAGAGAGGATTATTATCACTTTTCAACCAGAGTTTGTGGGAGGGCAAAAAAAGAGGAAAGTTACAAGAACCGATAACTCAAACTTCCTAAAGAAAATTTTTCAACTCTGAGCTTTAGATTGTTTTAGAATCGACCAGTTCAAAGAAAGTTCTTTGGAATTCCACCCTCCTCTCCCCAAAACAAAGGTTTGTGATGGGAGGGGGGAGAGGAGAGGGCCCCCATATTCCCCAAGACCCTTCCTCTAGCTAAGGAAATGACAGGGCTGTTTTTGGCATTTTAAAGCAAGAACAAATACTTTAGCTATAAAATCCACTTTGTAGATTGAATCAGCAAGACAGCTGTTTATACAGAAACCCTTTCCTCTCCCTCCAAGCCCCTCAGTGATTCATATCAGTAATAAAACACCGGCTACAACAAAGAAAAACAGAGTTTGAAAGAGAGAGAAAGGCACCAACAGCACACCCACCGTTTTAATCCCAACTTCAGCCGTTCTCTCTGAATGACTCTTCTCAACCTGCCCCACTTGTAAAAGGAAAAAAAAAAGGGGGGGGGAGACTCCCCAAAGCAGACCAGCATTTTGTTGCAGAGCCAGAAACTACGTTCTTATTTGTGTAAACCGCTCGGTGGATGTGACACAGTTCATCTTTGATATGCCCTAGGCTTTGAGGTTTGCTTTCTTTTTAGCCACAGCCTGAATGACTCACCAGCCGTCTCCCCTCCTCTCCCACTGCGAGCACTCTTACTAAGCAAGCAGGGTGCAGGACCACTGAGTGAGGGAGGCGTGAGGAGGGGAGGAGGGGCAGGAAGGCGCAGGACCATCCATCGGGGGAAGAGGCCCTCCCCCACCCCAGAAAGGGGTTGGCCCTGCAGGCCGAGCACTTTCCCCCCCCCTCAGTTCTCTACTGTTCACTCTTCAAGGCCCAAAGCAAAGGTCACATCCTCTGTGAAGCCAAGAAACCAACACTGCCTCCCCCCTCGGTGGTCCCGTAAGGCCTGGCGCGTCCTCCACCGGGAGATTTAGCACCTGGCCCCGTCGATTATTCGCCTTCCCCAACGCCCCGCACACGCGACGCCCCTTCTTCCTCTCCGCAGCCCCAGCGCCATGCGCGCCCTGCGCCCAGCCCAGAGGAGGGAACCAACAAATGTTTGTTCAATGAATGAACACAACTACCCCCAGAAACCACATCACTAAATGCTAATTACCACTGGCTGCATGGATAATGCATAAAGAAATGAACGAACAACTGTCTCCTTGTTAGCCAAGCTGCCAAGTCCTCCGGGAGCACAAAGGAGGGATCAACTGACTTGTGGCTGCAGCAGCAGGATGGTTCTCGTCTTGAAGGGGTGTGTGAGAGGCAGGGAAGGAGGGCTGCGCCCACCCCAAAGCTGGCAGTGCCCTGAGATTTCACCAATCGGGTTCACTTCTTCCCCTTCCCTGGGCCTTGCCCACAGCAGCCAGCCCCTGTGCTCAGCAGCACAGCCAAGCTGTCCAAGGACAAACTCACGTCCACCTTCTCCCACAAAGCCCACCCCACTGGGTCACGCCTTGACTCAGTCACCTGCCACAGCCCCCTGCACCCACCAGTAAAACTCGAAGCCAGATGCTCAAACAGCACCCCACTGGAGTGTTGTACCCGACCAACCAACCAGGCGAGATTTATGATGAAGGAGGCACCGGGTCTCTTCCCACTCACTAGAATAAAAAGATCGCACGAATATATCCAATTTCGTGCTGGTTGGAGCTGGATGCTCCCAACTCTAGGATCCATTCTACCCGGGGAAAAGAAGCCAGGCTCAGAAAGCCTTCAGCAGTGTCATCTCCACACCACTGGGGAGAGGCAGAACCACAGGGACAGGCAAACACTGGAGAGTGACACAGGAACTTTTTTCAGTTTCCCTGAACAAGCCTCAGAAAAAGTAAACACGCATTGCCTGGCCATCTGCGCCATCTAACATCCTGTATTCCTTTAAAACAATAATAATAGAGGAACTGATTATATATTCGGAGGATGTGCTATATATCCAGGAAAAAATAACCATCAGGCACTTGAGCCTTTCCTAATTCTGCAAATAATCAAGTAATGGCAAGGTACAGCTGAGCACTGTCCCAGTTCCAGGAGGAGGCGGAGGCGGAAGGAAGGGCTCCACCGTCGGGCTCCCAGGGCCCAGGAGCTCAGAGCAAGCCTCCGCCCAACAGCCCTGCCCCCTCGGTCCAGGGCGGTCCAGGACACATACCTCTTGGTGAGCCTGAAGCAGTGTATCACGTGAAGGTCCCCCAGTAGCAGGGCCCTGGCTTCCTCCTCCCAGCCTCACCTGTGGCCCTAGGCTCTGGAGCTCAGGAGCAGCTCAGTGCCACTGACCAAGTAGACAGGCTTTTTTTTTTTTTGATAACCTTGTGCAGTGTAAGCAGTGAATTGTTCAAACGTCCTCAGTTCTGCAACAGAAGCCTTCTACAGAGAAAATAAAAATCTTATTATTTTTTTTGGTTCAAAAGAACAGTTCACTACTTAAAAGAATCTTATTCTGAAAACCCTGGTACCAGGAATATTCTCTCCCCTTGACTCAGCTAGTTCCAAAATCAAGGTTTTTGTAGAGTGGGTTTTCTTAAAGTGGGGCACACCTATGAGTGGGATGGTCCATTTCTCAGTGTGAAGGGGTACATTTGCATGTCCTTCAGCTCCCTAAAATCTAAACCCCTGAAGCAATTCACACGGAAGCTGTAGGAACTCTTCCATCCTTCCTGGCCTCACACTGGCCCCTTCTCCTAACATTCTTCGTGGAGTAACCCACCAGTCCCAAGGGAACCCTGGAACCGCCTCTCCAGGTTAGCCCAGGTCCATGGGCTCAGCATGCCTTTGGGGACCTGGTTACAGTCCCAGACATGGAGAACCCCAGCAATGGGAGGACCCCAGGGATAAGGGAACCCCACATCTGTTTCTAACAAGCACCCGGGGGGGGCTCTTACACCAGTATAGTCTCAGCATTGATTTACCCTCTCTCTTCATACCCCACACCCCACCTGCTGGAATCACAGGGTCTAAGGCATAGCGGGGGATTTCAACATTCGCCCCCATCTTTGCAAATTTTTTTTAAATCCTCACCTGAGGACATGCTTAGACAAAGCAAGGGAGAGAGAGAGAAACATCGATGTGAGAGAGAAACATCGATCGGTTGCCCTCCATATTCTCCTGACTGGGGATCAAACCCGCAACCCAGGTATGGGCCCTGACCGGGAATCGAACTGGCAACTTTTCGGTGCATGGGCCGATGCTCAACCAACTGAGCCACTCCAGCCAGGCTCACCGCAGGCTTTTCACACCCATGGCAGGCAGGGGACCTCAATCAGTGAATGTACTCCGTGAGCCAACCCTCCGCTGCCTGGCCCGTTTAGTGAGCACAGGGCGCTGATGAGGCCAGGTCATGAGTTCCATGTTCCTCGGCTCCCTTGCCCTTCACTCAGAAAAAGCCTGTTCGATGGCCAGCCACCTGACTGCCAGTCACAAGAGGGGTGAGGCCAGAGTGCGACACAGCCCAGGCCTGGCGCAGGGAAAACAATTCCAGTCCGTGCCCTGCAGAGAGCGGGTCAGGCGTGTCATCTCCCCACCTAAGAAAAAGCAGCGGAGTCCATCCACCTTTCAACATCCCCTAATGGTACTAAGCAGCATGTTTAGCTGTTATTTCAATAAGCCTTATTAAGACCCAATTTTCTTGGGTCTTCTTTCAGATTCTGCAGCATTAAAAGCCTCGCTGCTTAATTACATTAGGAGCACCTGTATATATTATGTGCAATAAATCAAGTTTAATTTACCACCACACAAGGCTATTCATCTTCTCTGGGTTATTTATTGCTCAGTATTATTGGTGCTGAATTGTACACTCTCCGCTGTTAAGAAGGAACAGTTGGGGTAAGAAAAGCCGAAACGCTCCAGGATGCTGATCACACATGTACACAGCAAAGAGGGAAGGAAAAGAAACATATAAGTGAATCTTGGCAATCTGTTCCTTGCTATTTTCCTAAAACACTCCCCAAACATTGTGATGTTTGCTTCTGCACACAGGCGCACACACGCATACCAGTTACCCACTGAAACAACACAACCTGCAAAACAGGCCCAGCGGCTCTGGTCGGCAAAGTGAGAACCGGGTGTGGGGCGCAGGAGCTCTGCGGCCAGAACAGACACTGCCACCGGTACCGACCCAGCCCAAGGGTGGCGCAGGCAGGCTGACCCACGGGCACAGATGAGCAGCCACCCAATGCCCACCCAGGGCCCGAATCAGGCAACTCAAATTGGACAGAATTGTTTCCAGATAATCCGAGGTGGAGGACATTGTGGTGACACTGGGGACCCTTATTCCTCGAAAATCTGATAAATGCTGCCACTGAGGAGTCACAAAGTTCTCTATGGACCCCCTGCATCAGTACCACTGGGAATATTAAACATAGATTCCTGGGCTCCGTGACCGAGACCCCAATTCCAACACGTCCGGGGAAGAGCATGTGATTTTCCTGCACAGTGAAGTGTGAGAGCCACTGTCATAAAACCTCAGGAGCAAGGTTAACCAGCCATTCCAGCATAACATAACTGCTAATAATATAATTCAGAGTGACTTCCTCACTCCTTGCCAGGCTCCAGCCTCAGCCCTTTACTTCCATTAATTCCCACCCTCAAGTAGGTACTGTCATTTTCATAGCATTTTATAGATGAGGAAACTGAGGCAGAGAGATTAAATGACTCATCCCAAGTCCCACCTTTCCACCTGGCCGGGCAGCCTTGTCCCTGCATCTGCACTCTCAACCACTAAGCTACACTGCCTCTCCAAGCCCAGACTCCCCACACGGGTTCCAACTGGACAACAGGCACCTTTTGTTCTAAATAAATGGGAGGCAAAAGTCACCGAGACATCACAGGCCATAAAGCTATCTGGTTCCCCCAAGTTCAATAGCTACAACTACTGCTTGGCAACTTGCAGGCAACACCCAGGTCTTCTGTCTGAGCTTCCCACCAATCAGCAGGCTTCTCCCTCACTGGCTTATCGAGAGCTAGAAAACAGGATAGTGGGGCACTGCGGACCAGATGCCTTCCTCCAGCATGGGAGCCAAACCATTGGAAACGAAACTACCATCGTGAAGTATTTCCCAGCCCTCCTCCTCCTCACCAAGGGAGCTGTGATGGATTTTATGGCACACAGCTGACTTTTTTACAAGCACAGCAGCAACATCCAACTTCCATTTGATAATTTGCCTTAATCAGGGCCTCAAAAAGCTCAGGCCAACCAATCTCACCAGACGGTCCCTTTAGGGCTCGACTTACAGACGGTAGAGAAGGGAAAAAAGGGAAGAGGGGACAGCACAGTCCTGGCGAGCAAAATGCGTTTTTTAAATGAATTCATTTCAAATAAAAGTCCGTGCTGTGCATGCAGAGGAGCCCATTCACGTGTGCAGAGGACACTGGGGCAGATCAAACGCGAGAGCTAGTAACCAAAGTCCTAAAGCCCAAAACACAGGACCCCCAAGGGCCCCTGCACACAGTCACACTGCAAAAAGAGGCTTCCCCCCATGAAAAGCTCCACAGAGAGGCTGGCCTGGGAAACGTCCCTCTCCTTGCTCGTTCACTGGACCACAGAGAGGGCTGTCAGGGGCCATGGTCAGGGCAGGTGGCTTCTCTAGGTGCCTTCCTGCTCTTGGATCCCACAAACATTTCATTGTCCAGGTTCCCACCCACACAAACCAGAGCCTTAGAGGATATACAAACCTTTACCCACCTTCCTGAACAGAAAGCCCCTGGGGGACTAGACCAGTGATCTTCAATTAGGAGCAATTGTGCCCCAGGAGACCTTTGGCAATGTCTGAGGGGGACATTTTTAGTTGTCACAATTGGAGAGGGGTGTCACTGGCATCTAGGGGTAGAGGTAACTAAGTCTCTTACCATATACGCAATGCATGCCCCCCTTCACCTCCACCTGCCCACCCCCCACCCCTACTCCAGCAACAAAGAATTACCTGGCCCAAAATGTCAACAGTGCCAAGGCTGAGAAAGCCTGGGCTGGAACACTGAAAGCAATTAACATTCATGCTCACACAATCTTCCCACGGCCTCCACTCTTATCACCCTCTCCTACCACCCCACTAAATCAAGCAAGAATGAGAAACCTAACCGAAGCGATCTATAATCTGGGAGCTAAGGTCCAGCCTCAGTTGAGAGCCGGGGTCTGCACGAATCTGAGCTAACCTCCCTCGTCTCCAGGGCAAGGTGCTCTCAGACAGAGGCTGGAGAAAAGAATGACCCACAAGAAGCAGGGATTCTGTCTCCAAATGACCCAGAGGTTAACCCTCAACTTGACAGACCCCTCAGAGAGGGAAGAGGGTAGGGCAAAGCCAACCTTCCAGGGCCTGGAAGCCTAAACAGCACACTATGGCCCTTTGATCCCAATCCACAAAATTAAGAGACTGGTATAAGGTCTGGTAACTGTACAACCTCCTCTCGGTCCCAACAGCAGCTGGATCCAGCCCAGCTGAACAATCGGGGCTGAGTAAGCACCTACTGGATGCCAGGCATTGTGCCAGCCGCCAGGCAACTCTTGCTATCTTCATGTTATAGATGAGGCTCAGAGAGTTTATGTAACTTGGCCAGATCACACAGCCAGGATTCAATCCCAGAACTGTCCCCAAGAACCAGCCCTCTCTATGATACCACATTGCCTCTGCCCAAACATCTCCCCGACGAGGGATAGAAAGCGCTCCTCACGCACCCCCGCCTCCTCCTGCTGCTCCTGGCACTGCCCTAGGCTGGCTCTCCCGCATCTGCCCCATTGCTATTTTCAGAAGGGGACCTGTCTCATCTATAGAGTCCCTTTAGGAAGGAAGATGGCCCAGCACAGTCCTCGCACTCCTGTCACACAAGCACTGTCAGCGGGTGATCTCTGACCTGCTACAGAGCAGGGTGAGCACAGGCCTCTGGTTCCACGCACAAATCACTGAAACCTACATCCTGCCTCCCTGAGAACGGAACCCACTGGCTGCTTCTAACTCATAAAAGGAGGGCTCGACGCTCAGGCTGGCCGCATGTGCAATTGTGAAGGTTTAAACAAGGCTGGAAAAGGGCTTTCCGATGTCCCAGTTACCAGCAGAAAGGCCAAGAAGCACCAAACTGAAGGCCCAGTGCCCACCTGTGTTTGGACGCCCAAAGCAAAGCAAGACACGAAACACAAACCAAGAAGTAGAGGCTAGAAAGCAGCGTGCAGTCAACCGAGTCGGGGAGAATCAACACTTGAGCCCCCGGGGCCGAGGAGCCCCGTTAGGTCTGGGATGCACGCACTGGCAGTCCTCCACCTGAAAACTGTCCCTAACACACTCTCCCATTCGTGTTGCGCCCATTCCCCAGGCCTGGCCTCAAACGATCTGTGGAAACCAGCAAATGGCATGTTACCAAACTCAGGCACAGTGGGGCCTCGGAACTCTCCAGCCTCTGGGGCACTCGGGGTGGCCCCCACAGGGCTGGGCCTTCACTGAGGGGTGCAGTTTTGTGCTTCCTTTGCTCGAGGCTGCACTCATTTCCCACTGACACTGCAAGGAGGCATTCTTGGGCTCCTCATGAGGCCCCGGGGAAGGGTCTTACGATGAAGGTTTAGGCAAAAAAAGAAAAGAGCTTTTGAAGACCACTTATTTACAGAGCACTATAGAAACCATGAACATGGAGTGAAAGGGGTTGCTTTTTTTTTTTTTCTTTCTCAATTCCCAAAGCCAGGAGGAATGTTGCTTCACAATCTCAGCAGTTTCTCTCTGGGCAGCCCCTGCTCCGGGCCCCGCCTTTGTCCCTGGGTCCCTTCTGTTCCCAGAGCGATGCATTCCAACCTGCAGGACCCCGCACTTCATAGTAAACCCAACCCCACCGCAGCATTTTATTGAGAGGCTAGTGGTGTCTCCTCCCAATGCTGTCTGCGCTCTGCTAGAACACACCTTTCCTAATTTTGTTTGTTCACGGAAAAAAAAAAAAAGGGCAGGTTTACTGGGAGGTCATTTTGCCTTAGGAAAGGAACGAATGAACAAATTATGTTGAGGCCCACACGGCTGGCTGGGGAATACACTCTCCAGCAGACAAGCGACCTTGGGAAAGGTCACTGGCAACCCCTTGTTTATGGAGCCCGGATACCGGTGGCGTGGTCACCTCTGAGAAGCACAACTAGCAACTGTGGCATGCCAAACTCTTTTATTGGGTCCCCCTTAAACACTCCAGAAATCCGCTCGATTCCTCGCAGAATTGCAGAAAACAAAAGTGCTCTCAGCAGGAGGAGGAAGCCGGGCCTCGATTATGAGCAATTAGTGAATCAAAGATTCCCAGAGACACTGATTTAGGCCAGCAGTTCTTATTAGCGACCCTTGAGGAAAATGCCAGGGCACACAGCTTCAGGAGGGAGGGGATTTCCAGTAACCACCTTCAGGGTTTCCCCCCTTGAACATTTAAAACCCCTGCTCAACCTAAAAAAAAAACCAAAAACTATTTGTGAGTTGTTTCCTTAAATGCCAAAAAAACACAAAAGAAACTACAGCCACCAGTTCTATTGGCCCACATGAAATTACTCTCTCAAAATCCAGGAACAGGGACAAAGAGTTGGTATCAGTCAAAAGAAAGACAGAAAGAAAGAGAAAGGGGGAGAAGGGAGGGAAGGAGGAGGGAAAGCGAGGGGGCCAATATGAATGGCCTGACCCTTTTCTTGCCCTCATCAAAGGTAGGAAGAGAAACAGACTGGGTCCCCACTGCCCTGCATGCACACAGGATGAAGAGGCATTGATTTGTGTGACAGAAAGTCTCCCGCAGTATTTTTTTTCTTAATAGAACCCCTCATCCATCCAAACACCTGTTCAGGAAATCTGAATGTCGCAGACGCGACACCAAGTGCTAGGAGCCTTGCTAACCGATGGGCAATGAGCAAAGAAAACATTTCTAAAAATATAATGACGCTTGCTGGGAAAACAGGGCTCCTTTTACCCAGAAATGCTCAGGAATACCTCTGAGATGTTCCTGTAACTGTTTTTAAACGTTCGGTTCTATACCACAGAAATCAAAACAACTGCTAAGAACACAAGCTTCCCAAGCACAACCGTGGGGGCCTGGATCGTCCACAAAGGACTTTATTTGAAGGTTGCTAACGGCACACAGCTTGCATACTCCACCCCTCCTCTCCAGCCCCCTCAGACCTGAAAAGTGTCATATCCATCCCTTAATCTTTATTTTCTTTTTCTGAGTTTCAAATACCAGGAGAAGCCCTGAGAGAATGTGGGTCACCGTGAAGATGTAGAAATGCAAACTGGCCCCCAAACAGAGCCTTGTCTATGCCCGCTGCAAACTTCTGTATTTGTTCATTCATTTGGTTTCCTTTGGTTTTAGCCCATTTGCTAATCTATTTACTCTAAGCAGTTGGAAGAAGACGGCAAAAGAAAACAAAAAACTAAGACTTTCTTCCTAGGAGGGGGAAAAAAACAGCGTCCTTGAACTCAAACAACTCTCCCTCCCTTGATAGGCCTCCCCTAACCTTGAAAATAGAGCCTGTTCGAGGCCCTCCAGCAACCCTCTGTGCTTGGCTCCGACCGACAGCCATGAGGAATCCTTATCTGAAAAGGAGAGTCCCAGCTGAGGGATGTGAACCATTTTTTAAAAGTTGGAAAGAAACTTCTGAGACGCTGAAGCTAATCTATGCACAGAAACCTCCCTTTCTCCTCCGAGGCTTCTAGAAAAGGGAGACGGGTAAGGCAAAAGCAAACCCAAGAAATGTCACTGCTCAGCTCAGTAGCTTCCATAAATTGTTACCAACTCCCCTGGAGAGGCAAACAGGGCAGTTTTAATTCCGGCTGACTGAGGGCAGGGGACAGAGCCACCTTACCTCTCTTCTCCCATCTGCCCACAGGTGCCAGTTGGGTCCAGCCTCCCCCAGTGGGGGAAGAAGATGGCATCGTTAAGCCCCACACTTCTCATCTCTATGGTGACAAAAACAAAAAACCACCCTATGCTGGGATAAACAGAAATCCCAAACTTAAAAACTTTCTCCTTCTCAATAACTCTCTTTTACAATATTTTAACTAAATGTTTTCTTTAAAAATTGGGGCCAGAGTATTTTACATGTTACTACCGTCAAACCACCCCACCCCATCTCCTCCTACCCCCTCCCCAGTTGCTTTCTCAAAAACCAGTTTCCAGATTTCAAAGCCAGCTGCGGCGGCACAGCTATAGGCGACAAACTCGGCAAGAGAGAAACACACACGCACACGCCCCTAACACACACACACAGAGAACACACAGGTTTAGTGTTTGTTTGGAGAGACACATGGGTGTGAGTTCTGGGCCGGCGGCTGAACTGCAAACATCCTGGGTGGGAGTGGGAGGGACACACGCAGACAGGAACCATCAGGACAGCTGAAATGAGGACCACCTTGGAACCTCCGAAGCCAGGCGCCACCAGGACAAGCACTCGGGGCGGAGGGCCAGGGGGGCCCACTGGGCATTTTCATTAAAGAAGAGGGGGGGAAAATTGACAAGGATGAAAAGGAACCAATACTCGAACCCTGCTCAACTCTGTGGGCCCTTTTTCAGAATTAAAAAGGAAAAATAAATCTTGGGCCGAGCCGATCCAGAGCAATGAGCAACCGGCCTCCCTGTTGAGAGTCTCCCCATGCACACTTTAATCTCCCGAAGTTGGCTATTTTTGTTGGCACCACGTCCCTTTAAAGATTGTTTACAAATACAGAGCAATCGATATTTCCTAAGTCAGGGGCATCCTGGATGGAAACTCAGTCCCGCTGGGCACCTGTGAACAAGCTCCCCGTGCGTCCCCATCAACCTGCCACCTCCACCGAGCCAGGACGCGAGCGGCCCCCCAGGCCCACGCTCCCGGGCGGCCACGTGTGTCCTCCGCTCTGTCAACATCCTTCACCAGTTCTGCGGACTCTGGAGCCAAATCGCTTCCTATGCTTTCTGAGGGCCTGGATTGAGTTTTGCTGTTGTTGTGTGTTGCCGTTTCAGGATTTGTTTGTTTGTTTGTTTTTGTCTGGGGATCTGGAAGAGCCCAAATCTTTCCTCTTTCTCCCTTCCTTTCTTCTTCTGTATCTAAATATACTTTCACATGCTCTTTAAGTGGCTGAAGGCTTGGCATCCATCTCAAACACATCTATAATGGATCAGGAGCCAAAATCTGCTTCTGATTATCACAGACAAATCAAGCCCCCTGAAGCTGGGGGCTGGGGGCAGGGACTGAAAGATTCGGGCTCTTGAAAGGGTCAGGGACAGAAACCGCCTTCTGGGTTCTGCCCACAGAGGAAGCCCTCAGGCCGGGGGGCTGCCATTACTAACGGCCCCCCTCGGCCTTTGCTTGTAAACTTCCCGGCCGCTCACTTTGGAGGGGTTGCGGGTGGAGATCCCACACCCAATGGACATCCCTGCCAGTCTGAAAAGGGAAAGGAAGGGGGGGGAGGGGCGGCCGAGCTCCCTCTCCCCCGAAAAAGGCCGAGCCCCCACACAGAGAACACAGCTGCAGGAAGATGAAAAACATTTTATTGTTTGAAGAGTAACAGAGGGCTGCTGGACATGGGCAATTTAAAATTAAATACAACTCCCGTCACAGCCGTTTGCAGTTAGAGGTGAACACGGTGTTTTCAAAGCAAACTCCTCTCGGCCAGAGGGCTGCCTTCCTCGGAGGGGCCCAGATGCCTCCGCAGTTATTAAAACTTTAATAGCTGCCCACCCAACTGCCCAGTACGGCCAGCCTCTTCCACAGACATATCTTCCCGAAAAAAGGAGGTCTTGCCCTCTCCCTCCCCCAAAAGAGCATAAAGGGAAAGCTTTGGAGAAGGTGAGTAATACCTGTCGCTGAGGCGACAGACTCAATTAGAAAACCTTCGGGAGGATTCTCAAGGAACACCTACCTACGGTGACAGCAACATACGCAAAACCAGGAGACAAGCTAAAATATTTCCCCTCTACCCACCCCCTGCCTCCTCCCACCCACAAAACACAAGAGGAGAGAGGAAGCTGGGAAACGGAGGAGGCTCTGTCATAAAGTCAGTTTTGAGACGTGGACACTCATCCAACAGAAAACACCATCCTCCGATCCTGCAAGCCCAGCCGGCCACACACATGCTTCTTCGTCACCTCAGCAAGAATTACGGCCCAGGAGGCCACACTAGTTTTAGCATGGGATTTATTATGCAGCGGGGCCAGGAATTCTTCAGGCCTGTCCCTTGTCTCTGCAGAAAGAAACTGCCTTCAGGACCAGGAGGGCCCCTCAGAGGAGCAGCAAGACTAACAAAGAGAAACTTCCAGAATCCTCCTATCCGGCTGTCCTTAGAAAACAGGGGACTGGCTGTCCAGACTGCTTCCCTCAAAAAGTCCTTTCTGGGCGTTTCTAAGAGCTCCCTCTGACTACCAGACTGCAACGCACCTCACATTTTGTGTCTGAAACCAACCCGGGCCACCCCAAGCAAAGACATGAAACCACAAGGTCACAAAGCAAGGGACACCGACGTAGTCTGAAACCAAGCCCAGGAGTGGCAACGTCTAGTCTCCCCGCTTTGATCTCAAAGAAAATAAAGGCAGGGAAGTCAAAGCAGGGACAGATCGTAAATGTTGATGCCCTCAGTCAGCCACTTCGACCTAGCTCGGCGAACATGCGAACTGAAGACACGTTTCCAGGTTGTTTTATCTCCATCGGGCCTCTCCAGCTCCGGTTCTGGGCATCCTTTTGTGTGCTCTCGGCCCTGGTTTCCCTCCGAGTCATCCCACGGAGCAGGTGAGTCACTGGACCGCTTTGGCGGTTGTCAGTCAGCCTGACTGCTTCACTCCAGAAGGTCCTCTTTACACAAAAGGCCTCACTGAGCCAGAACGGGCTCACCTTTGATTTGCTCACCTCTCACTTGTGAAAACGGCTCAGAGGCCGCTGCCGAGCGCGGCTGCCCTGAAATGCAGTCTGTTGGGAAACAAGGCTTTTTCAAGCACTCTCCGGAAGGCGAGACTCCAGCCTGGGTTCTGCTCGAAGGAAGAGCTAAATGGAACAGGCTGGCCTGGAATCGGCCTCCGAGAACCCAGCGGTGGAGTGAGAGTAGTTATACCAAATCGCTGGGAGGGGCTGGGAGAGGAAGTCCACACGAACACGTGGATTGCAAAGACAGAACAAAACAATTCACCCTCTGTCATTTTCAGCCTCTGGAGTTGGAGAGGGAAATATTATTATCAACCCAGCGGACAAAAGGGAGAGGCCCAGGTGGGCTTGGAAGTGGTTGGGGTGGCATTGCAGGGAGCCAGAATCCACCTTCCTCATGCAGTGCTATCTACATAAGACCTGCTCTTTCGTGGACAGGACAGACACCCGCTGGACCACAAAGGAGTAAGCCTGGGCACATGTTCCTGTGGGGTAAGCACACACAGACTAGCAAACACCAAGCCCAGGGAGGCCTCACACACTCCTGGGATATTGCCAAGACCTATTCTGGGGGGACACTACACTGTAGTCTCCTGCCCCTGACTCGCCAGCCCACACATGGTAACAAGGCCACGTGGGCACCTCCCCATGGGCCCCTGGATCCCTCCCCTCGAACTCCTGGCCTGAGCAGAACTCAACCAAGGGCCCATGGCTTGAGGAATGCTCTTCCCTCAACAGCCATCTGATCAGGCCACCCTCACCCTAAAACGCATGAATGGCTCCCCATGACCTAAAGCTCTGGTCCCTAAAGTAGAGTTTGGGGGGAAAAAACTAGAACTTTTATTTGTGTTTAGCTTTTATTCATCCTCTTTTATTTTTAATTATTTGTCTATGACTTATAAGGTATATATTAGCACAGTAGTACAGGTGTGTCATTTATAAACAAATAAGTATACAAGGGCACCGAGCCAAGAACCAGAAGCCAGGTCTCTCCCACTACGCCAGGAACACTTACACCCACCGTCAGCCATCCTCCCTCCTGCCCCAACCACCTGTCAAAAAAAAAAACCAAAAAACCAACCCAAACTCAGAGGCCAAAGAAAGATCCCTAAGGTGATCCAACCTGAGGAGAGCAGGCCGCTTCCTCTGTGGGCTCCTGTACCGTGAGCTCTCTGGCTCTCTCTTTCCTTATCCTGTCCAGCCCCCCAAAAAGACCAAGTCAGGCTGGGAAGCAAGGACCCCGAGGCTCAGCACAAAATGAATCACCTCCCTGTGACTTCACAGGGGACTTGCCTTGGAAACCAAGGAAGCTAAAGAAATGACCTTCAGTTACAGAGAGGGAAACTGAGGCAAAGAGCAGCAGCAGCAAGCTAGTCAGGGCCCCGAGCTGCTGGGAGGAGGGAGTGGGAGATGGAAGGAGAATTTCCTCAGAGCCCAGATGCCCCTGCTCTCTGCATTTCTTTAGGAGTCAGGCCCTCATCTCTTTCTCTCCATATATTTATTCCTTCGGCTTTTCAATCCAGAAACTTTCTCTCTCTCTCTCTCCCTCTCTCTCTCACAGGCACAGGCATAGAGGAGCCACATTTGTCACAACAGTTGAAGCTCCCTCATCAAGCAACCGAGGTCGAAACTGGCTCCTAATTAATATTAACCCTCCAAATCAGAGTCATGCTCAGAGAACCTGGAGGAAGAGACACAGGACGGGAGGGGAGTCGCCAATTTTCTTTTTACTTCATCTGGAAAATTAAGAGCACCGCTGATTTGAACAAGAAATCATCAAGGAAAGCAATCACAACTCCACACGGCCCGTAACTCGGTGGACTTGGCTGTGTAGCCCGCCACGTTCCTGCGCTGAAATTAAAACGACTGTGGCAAGAATAGCAATGATGGCTCGGGTCTGTCCCCCCCCCCCCTCCATCCCAAGAAAACATAAAAACCCTACAGAAGAGTCTGAAGGCGATCAGGCAAGAGGTCCTCTTTATCTGTCCAAATAAACCAGCAGAAAACTGGTCAAGACGCCACCTCAGTCCTTCAGATGGCGGTGTCCCCCCAGACCCTTTACCTAGAAGGATGCTGGGGGGCAGTGAAGGCAGAGCACTGAAAGGGGGGGTGCCTGGAGACCCTCCACTTCAAGCACAACACTTATTTGCTGTTTCTGCATTAATTACAATAAACTGCTTCATAGCCTAGCGATCACTTAATGGAGCAGCAAATATGGCTTTTTCCCTATAATTAGTCAATGTAATCTACTATTTCCCTCCTCCCGACCACCCCTTCCAGCCCTTTCCATCCTCCATGCACTAACACTCACACTCACGCGCGCCCCGTCGCCTCCCCAGGATCCGCTGATATTCATAATCTTGTTACGCGCTCCCGGCGACACCTGGAGAGCTCCACCTGGAGAGCTCCACCCGGCGGACAGGAAGGAAAGGGGACGCATTTGGGAATGAGCGAGGAGACCCGGACAACTGCGGGCGTGCTAAGGCGTCTGGGGGCTTTCCCGGCCCCGAAGGTAGATCTGAGGGTCAGGGATCCACCAGGCCGATGGCTGGACTGTGGGAACTTGCTGGAGCGCCACCAAGCTTACTCCACTCCCACGACGGGGCTCACGGGTTTGTAGTTCAAAACCCAACATTCCATGTCCCCAAGAAAAAGGTTCCATGAAAAGGCAACACCTATCCCCCAGCTCAGTGTTCTCCCTCCCTCCCAACTATCCTCACTCATGGCCCGGAATCAGTCATTTCCTTGGAGTTGTTGCTCCTTCTAAACATCTCCCAAGCCTCTCCAACCTTCTGGCCCTGCACTTTCAGTACCACCAAGTGTCAAAGGGACACACACCCCCCCTTCAAAGGCTGTGGACACCATCTAAGGTTCCTGAGTAAACAAAAATATTTCTCTATTGCTGAAAATTCGGGTTTTGTGAAAATGAAACCCCTGAAACAGCCCTAATGCATGTAGATTAAGGATAACAACACCCCCTGCTCATGGTCTGCTTTTCTCTACTTCTCCATCTAAGGACCTATTAGCTAACTTCAGGCTTCCTCATCTCCAGCAAGAGCAGAGAACTCTATCTTTCTCATTTTCAAGATTAAAAAAAAATTTTTTTAAATCCCCTGGTTATGGGGGAAGGAATTAGCACGTTCTAAGTGTCCACCACACACCAGGTGCCTTATTTATACTGTCTCATTTCAAACCCACAAATCTATTGTCCCCGTTTTTGCGGTGCAGAATCAAAGCTCAGAAAGGTTTAAACAGCTTCCTAAAGTCACAGAGGAAGCAGCAGGACTTTAAATTATGTCCCTCTGAGCCCAGAGGCTGTGCTCCTACCAAACCACACGCTTCATTCGCAGCAGCGCACGCACATGTCTGAATGCAAATTACGCAGCAATTCCACCTGTTGTCTGTATCTACACAGTGGAATCGTGTATGTACCCATTTGTATTTCTCAATACAGAAGAAAACAATACATACGGGAGTAGATTCCAGCACTTACAACAATTCTCCAACCACCGAGTAAGGCAGACAGTCAGCATTTGGCCAAACTTGCCATCGGCCGTTACTCTTCCTCACAACATAACTCACACCCACAGCGCTTCCTGTGTGCCAGACACTCTCCCAAGCACTTTACATGTCAATTCATGTAACCCTCGCAGCCAACTCACGAGGGAGGCACTATCATCTCCATTCTGCAGATGACAAAACTAAGGCACAGAATATCTAGATAACTTGCTCAAGGCCTCACGCCTGGTAAGTGGCAGGGCAAGGATTCCCACTCAGGTCGCCTGGTCCCAGAGCCCGTGCTCCAACACTAAGCCGTACCACCTCGATAGAAAGTGAGAAAAATGATAAAGTCGGTGACTGGAGGCAAGCGAGGGGACGGGTGGAATTGGGCTTACATCTGGAGCTTTTCTTTTCCCGTATTTTCAGGCCCCAACCTGTATGATAGCAATTCATTCACAAGCAGGTTTCATGATTTCTCTATCATGAACTATTGTTCATTTCAAGCTCTCTTGTCAATATCTGAGCCGACAGCCCACAAAGCCCGAAGAGCTGGTCTCCAGGCAGCTTTTAAAGCCCCTGCACACACAGAGATGTTTGAGGATGCTTGAGTTCAAACCCACAAAGCACTTCCCCGGCACTTGGGGTTTCGTCTGGATGCCCTGAAAAACGGTCATTTCCCATTAACACAATCAGTCCTTCTCCCGGGACCCCCGGGGGGGCTGATCGTCCTCTCACCAGCACCTCTCTACAGCCTGGGGAAGAACTCAGGCGACTGTCTCTGTGGCATCTTCCTGTGTCACCCGCTGGGGTCCCGCTGAAGGGGGGCAGCTAGGACAGCGACACGCGCAGGCTTCGAGCAAACCCGAGGAGTTGGTGAGAACGGCAGGCCCAACACGGCAACGTGGCAGCGAGCCAAACACAAGCCACCCAGGCAGGACTTGTGCTCAAAAGAACTTTAATTGAATTCTTTCAGCAAGTGCATCAGAAAAATTCATAATGAGGTTCCACACCCAACCCCCCGCGCGCCCCCCGACTCTGCCAGGCAGGTCTACAGCTGTGTGGATCCAGTGAAAAAACACCCTTAACGAGGACACGGGACCTCTGTGCACGTTACTCTGAACATCCTGTGCTGCGGGGACAAACAATGATCATACCCGTGGACCTTTATTTTCAAAGCAACGTGAGCGCGGCATTCTGCCATAATCAGCTTTACTACCCCTATTAGTATAGGAAAACAAGTTCTGAACTGGCTCCCCAGTGAAACACGCAAAATTTGTATAATTAAAATTATACTTGTGAAATTCAAACACACTTTAATTTCCTAAGGGCCCCCTAATCAAGTCAGAAGTTCTTACTAAAACCAATTATCTGCTTTGAAAACAGAAGAGGCAACATATACACGTAGCAGTCTTGTGGAGAGCCACAGCCCGATTTTTCCTTAGGTTCAAGCATCCTCACAATCCTATTTTCCCAGGCTGGGAAACAGACGGTGAAGCTATTGGTTGGTTTTTAAGTGTTATGTGTGTAAGTTTAAACATTTTTGTTTGTTTGTTTGCCTTTAGCTACAAAAATGACATATCTGAGAGCTCTCCCAGAGGGAACTCAGTTGAAAAGGATTTTTACAAAAAAGATATGCATCAATAAATACACACTGCATTTCCTGCCACCCACCCACCCCGGGTCCCATCTAATTTTTTTCGTAAGATCTCGCAGCAATTTTTAAACACTTGCCCATTACTGTTTAGAATGTTCACCCCACTGCCACGATGAAGAATAAAGTGGGAAATACCAGCCTCAATTCTAGAATCAGAGGAGCCAGGTAGTCCCGAAGTCCTACCCAGTAAAGCAGCGATGCCCGGGTTTCTCACATCCTCACCGGGGTTATCTAGCCCAAATATTGCAGCTTTTCTGGAGTAACTGAAAATTCTTGCACAAGAGCAACATGGAAATCGGGAATTCTCTCCAGGGCACTAAAATATTTAAGAAGTCGTTGTTGTGAAGTTTCATTTACAACATCAACATGAAATGTTATCAGGCTAGGTAGGGCCTTAAAAAACAAAAACAAAAAAACGCCTGTGCACCAGTAGGTTTCCTCTTCCCACCTCCCCAGAATCCAGTTCAGAAATGAGGCTATTGGATGTTCATACTCTTGGCTTTGGCGTTCCAACAGCTCTGTGATCTCGGCTTCCCATGCCACCCACCCAGGCTCCAGCAAACTACCTGGGGGGTGAAACAAAATGCCTCCCTGTTTAAAAGTTTACTTTTCAGCAGATGGGAATAGATGGAGAATATTGTAGTAAACTGAGCAGGGTTTGCTGTGAAAATTGTCATCAGGCGCCGATGCGCACAAAAACACACAGGCCCCCGAGCACACATGCAGAAGGACACAAACTCAGCCGTGAGCAAGGCACGGGCACTTCTACTTCCAAGGCTCCTTGTCCCCCTCCCACCAGAGTGGTCACCTGGTTCATGTCGCTCAGCGCACCTCTGGCTACGCTAGGTCTTCCTGCGCTCTGTTCCTGCGGGCAGGCAGCCCCAAGAGGGAAAAGACTTCGATAGGGCCTCTCCGCTCGCTCTTTCCCCTCCTCCAGTTTCTCCTCTTTGGTGCTTTATTCAAAATCCACTACACACACAAACCATGCTCTGAAAGCCATTTACATCATGCCAGCTTTAAAAAAAAAAAAAAAAAGCTAGTGATTGCAGAGGCCCGTCTATTTGCAATTGCCCAAAGAGAATAATTCATTTCAGTGGAGGGTACGGCTGAAGCCCTGAATACATTCCAACACTGTTTTCTGCCCTTCAAAACAATAAAAATGTAAAAGCCCAGGCGAAAGAAGGCCCGAGGTGGCAGGAACGAGACTCTCTTGACCCCTGAGGAATTTATTCTCCTGGATCTTCTAAAGCACTCTCTCCCCAGAATGCATCATCAAGACCATTTTATTAGATTTTTCTAAACCCTTGAAATTGTCACATAATTGAAACAGAAACAGCAATTTAGAGCTCTGAATGGATTTCTTAAAAAGAAGCCGCTCCCCTGCCTGCTCTCACCCCTAACCTAAATTTAAGGCCCTCACACACAAAACCCTATTTATCTTTTAAAACCTCCCCGACCATAAAAGTTACACATTCCCCTAATGCCTTAGATTTCAGGACATTCGGGAGAAACTCATCCCAGACAACAGGCTAAAAAAAGAATCCATTAGCATTAACTTGCCTGTCACAGCCAGTGACAAATAAATGAATGTGATGCTTTCAGATCCGTCATTGGTGGAACTACCCCCAGGCAGATAAAGACCAAGACTGGGAGAGAGAAGGCTCATGGGGAGACCTCTCACACAGTGGTGTCTTAGCTGTCCCCTGGCTGCACCCCAGGAATTCACTCTCAGAGGCAGCAAAAACACAGCATCAGATATGGAAAAGGAAATAAGTTCCCAGAGCCCAATGAGCATCCCCAAGATAAAGGATGTAGCCATCTCCCCTCCGAGAGCCAGGACCCCAGGAGCAGGCCAAGCCACTGACGCATGCTGTTCTACCATCACCCCTAGAAAGCAGCAACAGCAGCACTCAACCCCAGAGCTACTAAGTAAGGGCCTCCTATGATCTGGGCAGTGCCATCTGGACCCACTATGTGCAGCTATCACCCCAGGCCCTTCATTTAATCCCCTTAACAATTCTATACTATAGGTACTGTTTAAAAACCCCATTTTACAGGTGAAGAAATGGAGGCACAAAACCATTACATGATTTGTCCAAAATTCCATAGCTGGTAAGTGGCATTTAACTATGCTCAACAGGTTCTTTATAAAACAGGCAACAGAAACTAACCTGGCCAGATGATAAAAAATTCTGTTCCTCAGTCTGAGCATTTTACAGCCGTCAGGCAAAACGCAAGAACCTAAAATCCACCCAGTCGTGTTGGATGTAGCGGGGCTTAGCGGTTAAGGGAGCCAGGGCACAGAATTCAGATGGACTTTGGTCCAAACACCAACCCTGACCCTTCCTAGTTCTGTGGCCCCAGGAAAGCTGTTTACCCTCCCTAGGCCTCAGTTGACTCACCTGTCAAATGGAGATAATACCAACAAAGGACTGTTGTCAGGCTGAAATTAAAGATTAAGTATATAGAGGCTCAGTACAGTGCCTCGGACACACTGACTCACAATAACAGCCATTATTTTGAGTTAAAATTTTTCTTTTTGATTATGCAAGGTCTCAAAACTAAAATAAAGAAGTATGGCATCCAGGCACCCAATCTGGGGAATAACTTTCCTGACTGGGAGCTTGATGCTATCGATCGACCCTTGAAAGAGAGGGAGAGCAGGGATGCCTTACTGTATTCAGAATACCTGTTCCAGCTGGACCAACCACCCTAGGCTACGATGTACCACAGGGTGCTCAGTCCTAGGACCACACGTGCTCACACCTCTCACACCACACAGGAGGCAGAGGGTGCGATTCCAAAACCTCCCGCTCCCCACAAGCAGCCACTCAACCCAAGGTAACCCCAGGCAGACACTACCTATGAAGTCGCGGGTCAGGCTGCTCCGAGCTGCGGGGCACATGCACTGGTGTCATGTAGACAACCTGTGACTTCCATACCAAGAAGTGACATCTCACTGCCTACGCACGGTAAGGTCAAGATCGCGGCTTGGACAAGGACAGCGTATGGAACTTTAGAATTCTGTCTGTATCACGGCCCCTTGTTAAGGAGGTGGAGAGGAAGACGGAAACAAGAGAATGACAGAGCTTTTTTGTAGCTGCCACACACCCCAAAGATCAGGGGTGGTATCTGCCAAGAACATCACTCCCAAAGAAGGGTCCACCGCCAGAGAGAATGCGGTATGAATTTCGCCGAAGGCACAAGTCCAGGATGAGAAGCTCTCCGTGAAATTGCATCAGCCATAGTTCTATCTGTGACCCCAGCTTCTATATTGGTCCCAAAGAGCTCCTAACATGGAATGGAGCATCCCCGTGATCCTGCAAGCACACACACACACACACACACACACACACAGGCTCCCCAGCACCTGCCAAGCAAAGCACACTCATTTTGCTTTGCTCGGCACTCAAGGCCTTCCACAACTTAGCCCCAACCTCCTCTCTAAGCCTCACCCTAGAGCATTCTGCAGCACACACACCCTGCGACAGCAGCCTGCCCTGACCTCTCCTCGTCCCTGGTAGGAAAACAGCATTCCTGCCATTCTTCCTCCCAACCTGTTCTTCAGGATCTGGGGCAAAGAGCACCTTTTCCAAGAAGCTACCCGCACTCTTCCTTCCTCTAAATGCTGTACCTGCCTCTCTTACTGTGCTCGGTGCATCTTCTTCTGGAACACAGGCCGCACCCCTCCTCCCAGCAGGGAGGTAAGACCCCTGAAGACAAGAATGGTGTCTCCTGTGTCCCTCTGCATTCATTCTATCTAAATGGAGATCCAAGGTGTGCAAAAGATCAGTATTAAAAGCCAACTGTTTTTTAATTAGTAAAATATGCTTGTACCCTCAGAGTTTATTGTCCAGTGGCGGCAATAAGGCATGAACCTAAGTAACCATAAAACTCAGAACGAAGCGCCCACCACAGTCCCTGGTGCTGAGCAGAAACGTGGTAAATAATTACTGAATACTCAAAGTGGCAACGGACTGTATGAAAACATATGATCCAGCCCTGCCCCTCCCATCACTCCCACCCTGCTCAGGTTTCACGTCCACCGGCGAGTTATGTGCTTGTCCATTTACTCACTGTTAACTTGCCCCTCCAGGAGTGAAAGCCCCATGAGGGCAGAGGCTTTGTCTTACTCTCCACACTGTCCCCAGAACCTCACACAGTGCCTGGCACACAGTAGGTGTTCAATAACGTTTGGTGAACTGTGAGTGCCTAGCATAACGCCTAATGGAGGTTTTTTGCTAATTTATCATGGTCGAAAGGATCATAACCAAAGAAAAGGTAAAGTGCTGTGGAAATCCAGCGAAACATGTATGATGTTCACAAGGGAGCAGGGAAGGCGTTGAGGAAAAGGTAACGTTTAAACTGGGCTTTGAAAGAGGGGTGTGTTTTATACAGCACAGAGAAGCGCAGAGCAGACCAGGATCCACAAAAGGACAGCTATTCGGAGGACGGAGACACTCAGCTTCAAGGCAGCAAAAGGGGGATTAGTCGGGAAATGAGCTAGAAGACCCCGGCCCTGCCCCCAGACAGATCCTGAAGGACGTTCTCTATCGGGCTAAGAAGTTTAGACTTTGTCCCCTGGGCACCAGGGAGCCATGGAGGGTGTGCTGAACCCCCCAAAGTGGGCACACACAGAGTCAGCAATTAAAAACAATTAAACGAGCTCTTATGAAGTGAACACGCTGGATCGGACAAGAGGACAGAGACAATGAGCTACCTCTCCCTGTGTGTTCTCAGCACTTTAGGTGGAAGAATGTTCATCTTTAAAAATACAAAATGGGACAGGAAGAAAGGGTGCTGCCTCAAGGGGCACCCAAGATGGTCAGCTGGTCCTTCGGAGTGCCTCCCCCCTCCCTCCCTTCCTGGGGGACAGAGAAGTCCCACCTGTCTGCCAAAAACCTCTGGCACAGAACACAGAACCTTAACACTGAAACAGAAGCACGTGAGGAAAGGCAGAATCCAGGCAAAGGACGTTTGTAGGACGAGGTGCCCCTCCCTCCTAAGCTGACACCTGCTGCTGGCGGAACGCAGGAAGGAGCTGCTCTCCCCAACGAAAAAGGGGCTGAGCCACCAGCCCCCCAGGGTCCTGGCCCTGTGGACAAGGGCTGCAGACACACCACCTCCTCCCCCAGCTGGGGACCAGAAACCCACCGGAGGTCTGCGTCTGCTAACCGTGGCTGCCGAGATGACAGCTGCAGATCATCCAAGATGGCAAGACGCGAGCATGACCTGACCCACAGCAGCAGGGAAGGCCAGATGCCGAAAACTCTCCCCTCGCCCTTGAGAAGCTGCCAAGAAACCGCTCCCCCAGAACAGGAGGTGCGTGCGTAAGACGCCGGGCTGCACTGCACCCATCTGGAGGCCTGCTCAACAGAACCTTCCGGGGAGCAGAAAAACCTGCCTTCTGGCTCAGCCTTGCTGCCGGTTAGCCGTGTGACCTGGGGCAGCGAACAGGACTTCCCTGAGTGTCGCTGCCTCCACTGAAAGGCGGCTGAGTTCAACTCACGCGTTTAACAGTTACCAACCACCACACATCAACAGCCCCCTGCCATCAGGGGGCTTACGTTCCAATTAAGATCCTTTTTAGGTCATTTTCACCATCATGATTTTTTTTATTCCACAAAAGTAACTCAGTAATAATAATATCAGCAGACATTTTTGCCAGGTTCCAGGCAGAAACTTCTTGCATTCCCCTCCAGGTTGAGCACCACTCTCCCTAGTTTAAAGAGAAGTAAACTGCCCTGACCAGTGTAGCTCAGTGGTTAAGCCCTGACCCGCACACCGAAGGGTCCCGGGTTTGATTCCCGGTCAAGGGTGATACCTGGGTTGCAGGTTCGATCCCCGGCCCCAGTAGGGGCGCATGCGGGAGGCAACCAATTGATGTATCTCTCTCACATCAATGTTTCTCTCTCTCTCTCTCTCTCCCCTCCCTCCTTTCAACTCTAATAATTAAAAAAAAAAAAAAAATCAATGGAAAAAATATCCTCGGGTGAGTATTAACAAAAAAACTGAGGCTAAGAGGGGCTTAGGCAACTCATCTTGGGTCACCAGCTGCAACGGAAGGTAATTGGAAATAGGTCCCCCTTGATCAACAGATAAGGCTCTGGCCTCTAAAACTTAAGCAGCAAAGTGGCAACAGAGGGAAGCAGGGAATGCTTTCTTATGCACAGGACAATGAAGGCGGAAGGTGAGTTACGCCCAGACTCACTCTTGCTGCAAGATCCTAGGCAGTCTCTCAGTTTGTCCCACAAGAAAAAGAACCCATAAGCTTGAGCGAAACTCTCCCAGGCAGCCGACACGTCTGCCCAGAGGGACGGAAGGCTCTATGACATGACTGATCCCAATCATCTCCGTTTCTCCAACGGCTCCAAATTAAGTCATCTTTCTAGAGTAGAATGGCCATTTAAATTTTTAAAAAGATAGACAGGAAACTCTTCCATATTTCACAAAATGAAATAATCATCCGGAGGAACAGGAAGATACAGAGCAGACCCATCTTCTTCTGATCAAAATGCACTTCACTAATTAGCGGCCACTAGTCTCCGAAGAGTCGCCCCTCGACTAGCTAATAAAGGCCCATTGAGATGTGAACATTTACATCGAAAGGGGGGGATCAATGAACTGCAGAATTCACAACCCTTCCTTCGGGTCGCTCGTTAAAATTCTGGTCAAAACAGATTTTTATTTATATGATACATTAAAGAATATTATGACAGTACTAATCCGAAATCTGTTCTTCACTGCCAGGGATTTTCTTTCGTCTTAAGTTACAGTTTCTTTCCACTGGTCTTGTTTTAACACCTCCACGGAATATTTCTCTGGCGAGTGTCAGCAAGGAGGGGCGGCCAGAAAGCACTGGAATGAATTTTAACCGGAACACACGCGCTGACGTATCATTTACAAGCTCCTCACCCGGTCGACAAGGAGGGGCACAGTTCACCTTGCCCCTGGGACCTTAACACGCACACACAGGAGTTTTATTGAAGGGAGATAAACAAGAAATAAATAAGGCTGGACTTAAAGTTCTCTAGTCCTGCCAGCCGGGTTCTGGCCTCCTACGCGAATCTGAGTCTGAAATCCCCGTGGCTGGGCTCAGATTCTACTAGAAAATAACAGTGGACAAGGAAGGAGCTTTCTCCCCCACCCTGCCCGACTCCCAACCACCACACACCTCACCAGTTTAGTTTCCCAGCTGCCTCCCTGGGGTTGAGCAACTCCAGAACCATCTGAAAAGATGCCCCGAGGGATCAGATGGAGAGGTGCTCCCAGACGGTGCCACACAATGGGGTGATATCATGGGGTTGGGCTAATCACCCAACCGTGGAACCTTGAAGTCCTGAGATGCTGGCTGTAGTTCTGTTCCTCACGGCCTGATGACCGCTCTGTGTCACCTCCTTGTCAATAACAGAGGAGATACAACAGTGCCCTCACCCCACAAGCCAACACACTGGGAAAGGGCCCAGCTCTGAAGCCACGTTGCCTGGGTGGGTCCCCTGCACCGCTTCTCAACCCACGTGCACCTTGGTTTCTCCATCTATAAAATGGAGATACTACTACTGCCCACCTCATAGGACAGCAGTGAAGACTAAATGAGTAAATACACATAATGTTCTCACCACAGTGCCTGGCACTTCAATTCAATTCATATCATTATTATTACAGGCCCTCACGGAATTGGGGTGAGGGGCTAATTAAAATAACAGTAAAAACGGCAGGTAACACATAGGCATTACACTGCTCCAGGTCTTTTCCTAAGTACTTTACCTCTATTAATTTATTTAATCCACACAAAAAAACTCGACAAGATGGGGAAACCGAGGTTCAGGAAAGTTCAGTTATTTGCCCAAATTCACACAGCTAAAGAGTATGGCACAGCCGAGATCGAAAGTCAGGCTGCAGAGCTTGCAAACATCGGTAACAACAAAAATGATAAAACCAACAATAACAGCGGTGGTGGTAACGGCGATGAGTTACAGGGCCTCACCCTGTGCCTGGCTATTTTATTCTTCACAACCACCTCCTGAAGGAGCCACCGTCATCACTTCCATTTTACAGATGAGCAAACTGACACTGAGAGAAGGTAATCTCCTCCATGTCGCAGGACCTGAGATTCAGATGGAGATAATGGATACGAAAGTCCTCTGTAAAATGTGTCATAAAAAACAAGGTATTGTTACGCAATCCCAAGGAGCCCATGGAAAGACGTCCTCCCCCAACTGGTTTAATGTAAGTTCCCATCTAAAAGTGTGACAATTCTCCTAAAACATCCCAGACTCTGCGCTGGGGGGGTGGAAGTGGGGAAGGTATGTGTGCATACACACTGACAAGTTTAAGAATTCTTCTGTCTCGTTTGCAAGTTGAATGCATCACTGAGAAACCAAATGCCGTGGTGTATTAAAATGAAATACTGCCTTCTTGGTTTAAAAAAAAACACACAAAAACACAAAGGTGGGGGAAGGGGTGGCAAGTGGAAGGAGAAAACAAGTCAAACCCAAGGTTTGACCAAGTCAGGGATTTTCCAGTTTCCCTCTGGCTAATCTGACCCTAGTTCTGGGTGATCAAATGACTAACCTGGAAATTTGAAGATTCACACTTAGGGAAGAAACAGCAATTCTTCCAAACCCAGGAAACACTGCTTATTCTGGAAGCCTTCTGAAATGTCACGGATCACACAGAGTTTGGAAAGCAACCTTTACACAGTTAAGACAGTCCCAAAGTTCATGCTCAGTACAGAAATAATCTAACCTCTTTGGCTCATTAATTCCTATTATTTGCTTAACATTAGGGGGGAAAAAAATGCCTTAAAGTATTTCACTCCATTTACTTAAGGGATTTGTGTTTCCTTAGAAAGAAAGGAAGAAAAAAAGAAAGAACTGCGTGGAAGCAAAAGAGGAGGGAGGGAATCGCACGGCGGAATCAGACCTGAAATTCTCAGAATATCACCCACAATTCCAACTTTTTCCTCAGTCACATACAAAACCATCGCCCCCTTCACACAATCACAAGGTTCCGCTTCTGGGAGACTGTGCTTAAAGAAATAAACTGAGTTTGCTAAAGCCAAAGCCCGTCCCCTTTATGACCTACAATCAGAAGCTTCACCTTTTCCCCTTTCCTTAAAAGAATGCCAAGGCCACAAGGTGCAGATAGATAAAGTCTTTCGTCCAATGTTACACAGGAAAGAAAAAAAGTTTAATGAAAAGGGGCGAATTTAACACGTGAGCCATGAGCCCTTCACATTCCACCTCAGGCTCAGGCAGCTGTTCCCACGGCCACGCCTGGCAAGCTCAGGGAAAGCCACGTTAGCGACACGCTTCTGAGAAAGCGAAGGCCTGTCTGAAGCCTTTAAGCAAGTCTTGTAGCACCACTCAGACAAGCTTACAACATTTTTCAGGACTTCTCCGCCCAGGTGCCAGCACCTGCACAGAGCAGCAGCACCATCGTGGGTTTCAAGCGTGCCCTGATTTATCCAACCAACCTGAGACTGAGACATCCACGGGCTCCCCGTCAGCATAAATACTGCACCAGACGGAGCTGTGTCCTCCCACTAGGATCAGGCTTGTCCCTGCCAGAGCTGTGTGCTCAGAACCCACCTCCAGGTGGCTGACTTGCAGGTGCAGGTTATCTCCGAGCGCCTGGCCTGGCTTTTCCCAGCCACATGCTGTCCCCTTGAAGGAACGGTGTGCACCAGCCTTCAACGCTGCATTGCCAGGGCTCTGTTTGAAACTTGGAATCCTTGGCAACCACCTCTGAGTGCTACAATCCTACTACTGAGTCTCCTACTTACCTTGGGTTGCGCTCGACGAGGAAATGCAACTTTGGGGTCAATCTAGGAGAAAATGGAAAAGTGGGAGTCAACTGCAATACTTGGGAGGAGAGAAAAAAATTTATGATTAATTACCTAATTATTAATCACTCATTTCTCAGGCTTATAACCCAGCTTTTAGCAACTTCTCGGGCAACCCAAAAAAGTTTTTTAAACTTGGATCCAAGCATTACTGATTTCTCCCCAAAATGTAAGAACAGAGCTAGCCTCTCTGAAATGTCCTACCATGTACTTCAATGTGTGATGCTGCACATGAACCAGAGCTCACAGGTTCTTATGTAGGCCAGGGCCTCTCTCCCACAGATACTGAGTGGTAAGAGGTACCTGCATCGATCTAATCTGCAATGCATGGCTGGGGGAAAAGATGGGAACATCATCACTGAAAAAAATATATCCTGAAAATTAAATCTAAGAATCTTCCAGCAATAGTAACTGGATGGTATTTCTTCTCCCTGGTAGGAACTAAACCACACACATGGCTGGGGATTCCAAAAATTTTAAAAATCAACAACATCCAAAAACACTCCATAGACATCCAAGGCAATGCTCTGCTTGAATTAATTCACGCGTTTTCGCAAAAGTTAACCTAAGATTAATCAAAGGGATAGTTCATTCTGGAGTTATATCTCAAAAGAAAACAGGTGGCAAAAAACTATGGAGCCTGACTTGGTTCTTAAAAATAATAATAATAATAAATTAAAATAAAAGAAAACACATGAGCTAAATCCACTTGGATTTTAAAAATCATGGGGGGGTGGGGGGTGGAATCTATGAGCAACCTAAACCTAAATTAGAAAAGAAAGACCATCAAGAAGAGAGGGTTAAAAAAAATAATAATACTGAAAAAAGAAATCAGAATGTAGTGCAACAATCAGGGTATTCCCCTACTCTAACCCAATCCCAGTAGGAAAACATCCTCTACCCTAGATTAGACCACTCACAGAACATGAGTCTCAATCAGGGACTGGATTTAAAATTCAAAACAATTCCCACGGAAGCATTTGAATCTAATAGGCTGGGGAAAAGTTGTTAAGTAGAAAATAGGGGGAGGGAAGGAATAAAAATACATTGCCATTGTTGGTTTTTATTAGATTTCTAAATGTCATGAGTCTTTGGGTGAAATTCAACCAGGAAAGTGGCATGAATATTGCTACCAGTTAGTTATTTATAAGCTTTGGCTCTCATATTAAGATTTTTCCCCTTTTAAAATGTAAATCTGAACCTTGATTTCAGTTCTGCCATGGGGTTAAAAAAATAATAATAATGCTCTGGGAAAAAGCACAGAGGGAGGAAAGGCACACGACAGATAATTCTTGTTCGCAGACTTCACATCCCTTAGGACCCTGGTGGGTAAGACATACAAAGATCTACCACTTTTATTAAGGTAGTTTAAAGACCTAACAAAAGTCTGCAGCATGTTTGTTTTCTACCTTCAAACATCACCTGAGAAATGAGAGATTATTTTTCAAACACTAAGAGAGACAGAAATCTCTGAGCTAGGAAACTACCCTTTCATCAAGATTAACATTACCGCATCTACAGGTGTATTCAGCGCTGACTAGAGCTGTCTACGAGAGAAATACAACAGGTGTGGATTTCCATTCTGTTGACCCAATGTAAGACAGATACGTCTCTTCATAAACACTCCCCAAGTCTTTTTTTTTTTTTTAGCTGACAGGCACACAATTGCAGTAAGAAGTCATCTTGTTTGTAGGGTAAAAGGTGAGGGACGTGTGTGTTGGGGAAGAGGCCAGGAGCTGGAGGGGGTAGGGAGCCGTGAAGAGTGGAGCACTAAAAAAATATATATCTAAAATTACAAAACCCAAAGCCAATTCAGAATTCCTGTATTGTTTGTGTCGAGATAACAGTGTGTTGTTCCACAATGAGAGTTCTTCCGTGTGCTGAGATCTTTCAGGGAGAGGGCAGGTCAAGGTAAGTATGGCAAATCCCAACCTTTTGCACGTCCCTGTCAACTATTTTTTTAAAAACGAACAAAAGAGAAAACTACCAAAAATTAAAACATTAGTTAGTTAGGTACAGCTCTACTTACTGTAGCTACAATTCCTCTAGGAAAAGACTAGGGTACTATTTTGGATGTGAATGGCCATTACCTAAACAAAGCTTTTAAGGTAACGGTAAACAAGATCCTCTGTTTCCATGTCAATAAACCAACCGCTTCTGCCTCCTGCACTGAACGGTTGAAACAAAGTCAAAAGCTATGTTATACTAAGTCATAGTGACTAAAACACGTCTACAAACAATTAGGGAGGGAAAACTGCAGGCTTCGCACCTGATACTGAGGGACAGGACCCACCAGCCACCATAGAAACCAAATACGATTTCTCCTACCCGGGGTGGGGAGAGGAGATAGATAGTACATTCCTGAATTTGCTTTGAAATGTTAGTCCTCTAATTTTACTAGCTTTTTGAAATGTCTAGCCGAAAAGCCAAAGAGTAAGAAAATTTTTCAAATATCTATTATCACCCTACAAACGATCATCCCTAAAATTAGATGGCCTAAAAGTGCCAAAAGGCTGCACTGGGGGCTATGACAAATCCAGTACAATTAATAAAGCAACTTAGAGCGTGTGGAGTCTTTTCTTCAGGAGCAGGGGGCCACGCACCTGACCTCTGATCAGAGAAAGAGAATAAACTTGCCAAGTCAATGCAAGTGCACCGAAAGTGGCCAGGTTTTGGGTTTTTTTGTTTTTTTAATTCTCTTCTATTCAGTGTTAAAGCGAAAAGGGACTTGGAAAATCACCTCAGTTCCACTCCCTTGTTTTAGACAAGAGGAAAGTGGGGCCTGAGGCAGAGAACGACTTTCCCAAGTTTGTAAGGGGCAGCTGGGCCTAGAAGCCAATATCCCTCTCCTTGTCTCACTACCCCACCAGGGAAGTGAAGTCCCAAGCAGCCCCGCACTGCATCCCAATGTCACCTCAGGGCCCCTGTTTTGGCAGATGTATAAAAACCGTGGGGAAATTCTAGAAGACATAAAGGGAAGGGAGGTGAGCACAGAGCCAACGCTGGGGGGCTAAATAAAACACTACACATACCCTCCCCCCATTAGATGTATTCTTTCATACTGGTACTCTTTCTCCCCTTCCTCTTCTGGCCTCTACCTAGAGATGTCACCCCTCAAGAGCGACTTTGAAACCTCCTAATACTATAAAAGTACCCACACTCAGAATAAAGAACCTGAGGGGGAGGGGGGAGAAGGAAAAAATAAATCACTTTGAAACTCAAGGCCTTATCAGCCCTAGATTTCACGCCATCTGGAGTCACCCACTGGATATCCAGCTTGGCCCGGGGAGGGTCTCCTTTCCTTCTCAAACCCCATTCCAAACCCGGAGTGCTCCAAGAGGAACCTGTTGCCTGGACCTGGGATTAGCGCCCCCTGGATCCTGCCTGGCCCCTGGGCCCCTAGGCCCCTGGCCCCCTGGGCCAGGAAGCCGGCTGTGCCTCCTGAAAGCCAGTTCCCACAGCCACAGTTGGTAACAGCGTGCTGTGCTCGGCTGACAAAGAAAAGTTGCATTTGCTCATTGCTGGAGTTTCTTTGCAAGGTCCCTTAGCCCGAAAATAGCAAACCCCCCCCTCCCAAGCTGACCCCTCCCCCAAGCCTAGCTTGGCAGCAGCTGGAGCTGCTGTGCCACCGGCTCTAAAAAGAAAACCCCCCAACCCAGCGAGGGTAGCAAACTTTCGTGCCAACTCGCAAGCTCTGTTGAGAAGTACCCCGCTCTCAGCTCCGAAGCAAAAGAAGGCACGGCCCCTTTAAGTGGGGCTGTCAAGGCTCAGCTCGGTCCTGAAAAGGGGCGAACAACAACAACGAGGAAAAGCAACCTACCGTCTTCGAATCTAACTCATGGTGGGGCTGACCTAATACTTTATCTACACTCGCTGGGTCTGCGAACGTGACGAAACCGAAGCCTCTGAAATGAGACAAAGGGGGGGGGGACAAACAAGAAAATGTGACACCATTGAAAGCAACAGGGAGCGAGCCCCGCCGCAGAACGCAGAGCAAAAGTTGCCCCCGCGCCCCCCACGGCCCGCCTCCCAACGCCCCGGGGTCTACACCCTGCGCCTCGCCCGCAGACACACCGAGGTTACCGGGGGAAGTGGGACGGGGGCAGGGCTGCTGGAGGTAACTTGGAAAAAGCTGGTGTCTCCACTCTTTCGCCACCTCAGTTTCCTCTCCCCCTCCTCCCCTTCCCTTTCTTAACGCTTTGTTTTATTGCGATGGAAACCCGGCACTTAGGAGAGATTCATCCAGCTTTCGGGGGGGGGGGGGGGAGAGTTTGGGGAGCTGGAAGTGGGGAGAAGCGGACATTTAAAAAAAAAAAAAAAAAAAGACTGTGTGTAAAGTGAATGAAGCTGAATGTCATTTTAAACAGGAGAAGAAAAAGAGACGGGAAAAGGACTTAGAGCGGAGAGACGGGTATCTCTGTATCCAGAGTTCAAGCCCCAATTTATAATAACCTTTGAGGGTAGGGGGGCGGGTGTGGAAGAGAGCGAGGTTGGAAACCAGCCACATGCCCGAGCCCCATTCTAAATCCGCTTAGCTACTTCCGAAGACACCTCCAAAAATAACACTTAAACTTTGTTCTAAAATAAAGGCAAAATCCAGAAGGGAATGGTTTACCTGGAGCGTTTCGTAGTGGGATCTCTCATGACCATACATTCTCTAATTTCTCCAAATTTGCTAAAATAGTCTCTAAGGCTATCTGTAGAGAGAGAAAGAGAGAGATGGGGGTGGGGGGAGAAGGTGTGGGGGGGGGGAGCAATGCAAATTTTGATCAAGGACAAAAACCAAAAGTAGTTTTCTGTTGTTATTCTGTTTTGTTTTTGCATTTTTTTTGCACACGCGGGAGAAATTCGGCAACAGAGGTCGCGTAGAGGGCTCGGAAAGGATTTGCTATTTAAAAAAAATAACCTTGCACAGGAGAAGTGGGGAGCCAATGGCGGGGGGGGGGTTCCTACACCGGGATAACAAAGAGCAATAAAGAAGCCAAGAAGGGGGGGACCCAGGCGTCCCCCCCTTCCTCCCTTACCTGGTGAGGTCTGCCAGCTCAGTCCACCGATAAACATTTTACTAGAGGGAGAAAACATAACAGAAGTGAGCACCGATGTCAGATCGGCCATTTTGACGTGTAACTTACAAAAGCTAAAAGGAAAGCGGGGGGGAGCGAGCGAGCGAGAGCCGGGAGGTGGGGTGGGGGAGAAGGTGACGGCGAAATGCAATCCAAAGGTGTGTAACTTCCACGGGGGGAGCGCGCGGGAGGGGCGGGGGGGCGCGGGAGATGCCGGGCTCCGCGCACCGCCGTCCCCGCCGCTGCAAGGAGAGCGAGCCCGAGGCGGCGCGGTGGGCAGCGGCTGGAAACTTACCCAGGGTCGTGCTGGGAGTCGTTGGCGCTGCCCGAGGTGCCTTGGCTCCCATTTGCCTCCATATCTGAGCCCCCCCGCCCCCCCACCCCCGAAAAAACCGAGCCCCACAGCGATCGGAGCGGAGCGGCGGCCGACTCCGAGCCCCGAGATCTCCCGCTCCCTCCTCCCCCTCCTCCTCCGCCCCCCCGCCCGGGCTCCTCCGAATCTCTCTGCGAGCCGCGGAGCCGGGGCAGCGGCGAGAGCCGTCACACGTGGGCTCGGCTTAGCTCAGCCCCGCCGCTCGCACACCCCCCGTCCCCGCCCCCCCGGCCCATCCCCACCTCTCCCCCTCCTCCTCCCCACCCCCATCTCCTCCTCCTCCCCCTCCTCCCGGCGCACGTGGGGCGGAGTTCTATAACGTCGTGTAACCAATGCCGGTGACGTCACGCACCCCGGTGCGGCCCCCGCCTGCCCGCGCGCGCACGGGCGGCCCCCTGCGGCCGGACCCACGGGGGCGGTGCGCGAACCCCGCGGCCCGAGGGGGGCCCCGCCTCCGGGCGGGCCGGGCGTGAGGGAGCGCACCCCGACTTTGCTGGATCACATGGGCTGCGAGGAGAGGGTGGATCGGGGGAGGGGGAGGGGGAGGCGCGGGAAGCGAGCGGCCGCTCCTCTTTCGGGCTGGGGAGAAGGCGACCCCCGCGCCCGCTAGTTCGGCCTCTCCATTCAAGTTCGCCGGCCGCGGCCGCCGGGATCCGAGGATGGCACCGGGCGCCCGCCCGGCTCTGCGCCTTTTTTCCAGCCACCGCGCAGAAATTTAGGTCAAGGACGTCGGGATCAAACCCAGACCCCGGCGCTCCTCGGGCGGCCCCCGAGATCTCCCAGGACCGGGGGGCGTAAGGATTGCCGAGACCCTCCCGCACAGACACCGGCCACAAGTTTTATTTTCCTTTCGCGCTGAAGTTCTCTCTGGCTCCCGCTCCGCACCGGCGAGGCTTGCGCCGCTCCCCGCCCTTCCCGGCGGAGGTACGAATCCGTGCCCGGGAAAGGTTATTTTGGAACTTTGAAAAACGGACGCGATTCCAGTGGTGAGAAAGTGCCGAAGGAAGGGTTTCCGCGCTAATCATGCAGCGTTTTAAAAAATAATAAAACAGGTTTATAGGAGTCAAGGTCAAGTGATTGGGATTCAAAGCAACACTTTGTATATAGTAAAATAGTTTTGAAGCGTCTCTGGGATGGCTGGGAATCGTGGCTATTTCAGGAAACTCCTCTCCAACTCTTCCATTATACTTTTATTATTTCTATGCCGAGATAGTAAAATGCTTGCGATTAAAATAGTACCAAGACACTCCCCCTTCACCATCTGGGGGGATAGCTGAGGGTAACTTCAGACACCCCCTTTCACCGCCCTCACCAGCCGCCGGCCACCTTAGGACCTGTGTGGTGCGGCTGCAGGACACAGTAGGTGCTTAATAGGTAATGGCTTCACCCCTTCCCAGACTGAAAACTCGAAACAGACGATGTTTGTAGCTTCCCAAAGGCATCTCACACTTCTCCAGCAGACTCCAGGCTGGCCAAATTCAGGCTGGATTCAATTTATGAGGTATTTAAAACAATTCTCCTTATTGTTTTAAATTATTACAATACATTGAGTTAATATAGCACAAGGGACAACAAAGTTGTGGTTCATCAAATATTCAAATTAGTGTTAAGCATGAATTGATGCCCAGTTAACACTTTTCCATTAAATTGTCATAGGATTAGGACACAATGGAGTACACTCAACACCAAAACTGCACCAAATCCACTGTGGGTCTTGGAAAAGTGGAAGGATTGGAAAATCTCAACACCAGCCAAAGCCTTGGGTGACCAGACTCTTAATCTTCCTGTCTCCTAAATTGGGATAATTCCTCCCTGTCAGGATTGATGGGGTGAGAGGAGGGATTGAAGTGAGCAAATGTAAAAGTCCCCTTCGCACTGTAAACCTAGAAGGGTCATGCTGATTATCAATCACTACTTCATCTGACTTTCAGAAGGCGCTTTAAAGCTTTATACCACAAGCCCAAGCGTTTTCTGTAACCTCAAGCTGCTTCCCAAATCATCTAGGGTCTCGTATGTTGAAGAGCCAGTTGTTATTACAGTAATTGTTTATTATGATTACTCTCAATAACAAAATGCAGACAACAGAGCTAATGGGACTGTGTTTGGCATTTTTATGCTACAACTATACAGACCATCAGAGGTAGAAAGGCCTTTCCTGATCCAACCCCCTCATTTTATATCAGTGTCCCAGAGGAGCCAAGCTCACCAGGCTGTACCCTGCCCCCACCAGTCAGTTCCTAAAAGGGGTTCCGGCCACCAGTGCAATGCCCTTTGGCTCTGCTGCCTGCATATTTATTCTGTCCTTCACGAGGCAAGAGTAGGGTGTCCTTGTTCCCTGTTGTGGACTTACACAAGCTGACAATGAACTGAATTAAAGCCCTGAGAGGGGCTAGCGCTGCAGTTACAAAGTCAGTGAGAGAGAGCTAGATCTTAAATCTCCATTACTACATTGTTTGTACTTACTTATTTTTCATTTATACGCAGTAACATTTACTCTTCGTGGTCTATAATTCTATGAGTTTTGACAAATGCCTGGAGTCGGGGAACCACCACCGTAATCAAGATACAGAAGAGTTTCATTGTCCCCCCAAATTCCCCCCTGCTGTCCCTTTCACTGCATTAATTATAATAGCTTACTATTATTATGCATTTCTTCTCCAGCTCACTCGCTTAATGTAGCCCCTGGGTCAGAAGAATTACAGAAGCACAGTGTCAGTCCTCTACCCTCTTAAAATCTCAACAGCTCTTGACACTGTTGGACACTCCCTTCTTGTTAACTACTCTCCCTTCACTCATTCTTGATGCCCACATTCTTCTGGTTTTCCTCCTCTCTCCAGCCATTCCTTCCCTATCTCTTTGCCCTGACTCCTCCTCTGCCTTTCCTTTAAATATTGTTCATTCTCAACTCCCCGTTTCACACCCTCTCTGGGTGAGCTCCTCTAAGATGGGTTTAAATACCACTTACATGCCAATGCCCCTCAAAATCTGCAGCCTGACCTCCCTGAGCTCTAGGCTCTGGTTAATTTCCTATTCAACATCTACACTTAGCCTTCCCAAAGGTCCCCAAACTCAACATGCCCAAACCTTGCTTTTTCCCCACTAAATCTGAACCTCATAAGATTCCCTCTACCACCTAGAGACAAGATTGACTCCTCCCCAGGTTGACCCCTTCCCATGTGCAATTCATCATGAAGGTCTGTAATATGCGGTATTTAGGTCTTCCTAAATACCTCTCAAATTCATCCTTCCTGCTCCTGTATCCCAGATCTCCCACTTGAACCCTTGCAATAGCCTCCTGACATTCTTCCCACACCCATTCTTTTTAACATGTCTTTATTGATTTCAGAGAGAGGGAGACAGAGACAGAAACATCAATGGTGAGAGAGGCATTGATCGGCTGCCTCCTGCACGCCCTGGACTGGGGATCGAGCCCACAGCCCGGGCATGTGCCCTGACTAGGAATCGAACCCTGATCTCCTGGATCCTGAGTCAATGCTCAACCGCTGAGCCACGCCCAGCCGGGCCCTGCACCCATTCTTATTCCATTAGTGTGCCTAGAAAGCTTTCCCTAACCTCTCTGGCCAGGTCAGAGACCCCTTGGTAGGTACCGTTAGTATCCTGCCAGAATGTCCTCTGTGTCCCTTCCCCTGTGATCATTCGCTCTGTTGCTCGCCTCCTCCCCGCAAGCCCTGAGTCCTGTCCATTTCTGCTCTCCATGGATTAGCGCAGTGCCTGCTGTGCATGGTGGACGCTCAATCAATATTTGCTGAATGACTGAAAGGATGAAGGAATGAATGAAGGTCAACATCTAATTTTGTTGTAGGATTTTATTTTATTTTTTTTGTATCCATGTTCATGAGTCAAATTGGCTGTAATTTTCCCTTCTTGTATTGCCTTCGTCTGGTTATACTGGCCTCATAAAATGAACTGGTAAATGTTCTTTCTTTTTCCATTTTCCAGAACAGTGTGTATAAAATTGGAATTATGTGTTCCTTGAATGTTTGGTAGAACTTGCCGGTAAAATGTCTGGGTCTGGGATAAACATTTCCTAGGTTGATTTTTAACTACTGATTCCATTTCTTAATGGCTTTGCATCTCTTTGGGCTTGATATTCTTCTCGAGTCAACTTTTATACATTAGATTTTTCAAGGAAATTATCCATACCATCATCTTGGTTTTCACACTTATTGACAAAATGCTCTTCAGACTTTTCTCAGTATATTTTCTCTACTGCATCTATCCATAATGTCCATTTTTTCATTCCAAATATTGGATATGTATTTTCTCTTTTCTGGATCAGTTGTGCCAGAGAGCTACCTTTTTTAACTAGGTTTTTTTTCTACTTTCTACTAGTGTTTTCAAAGAATCAACCTTTAGTTCGGTTAACACTGTTTTCTGTTTCATTCATTTTTGCTTTCATATATTATTAATACATCTTATATTCTTATTTATAAGAACATATACTACATATATGAATATACACCATATATGAGATATATAGTGTGTATTATTAATATATTATTTTTTTCCTTCTCTCTTTGGGTTTATTCTGCTGCCTTTTTATTTTATTATTTTTTAAACTATATCTTTATTGATTTCAGAGAGAGGAAGGGAGAGGGAGAGAGAGAGATAGAAACATCAATGATGAGTCATTGATTGGCTGCCTCCTGCACGCCCCCTGCTGGGGATCGAGCCTGCAACCCGGGCATGTGCCCTGACCGGGAATGGAACCACGGTCTCCTGGATCATAGGTCCATGCTCAATTGCTGAGCCATGCTGGCCAGGCACACTGTTGTCATTTTAGTTGTATATAATCATTGTTTAGATTTGCCCATATTTACCATTTTATGCACCTTTGTTTCTAGCATACTATTCCTTTTTTTTCTAGGTACCAGCCTTTTTCCTTGAAACATAGCTTTCATGCTTTCTCCATTAATATAAAATTGTCTTCTTTCACTCTTATCCTCTAATGATGGTTTCTCTGGGCGTAGAATTCTAGATTGAAAGTCTTTTACCCTCAGTACTTTTTTTGACTATGTCTTCTTGTTTCTCTATTTATTGCTGAGACACTTGCTGTCAATCTAAATGTCATGCCTTTGTAGGTGATCTGCCTTTTAGTTTCCGTTTTCAGATTTTTCTCTTTGTCTTTGGCTCCCTGCATTCTTACCATGCTATGTTCAGGTATGAAGTTCTTTTCATTTATCTGGTTCAAAATTCATTGTACATCCAAAATGTCAGGATTTTTTTTTTTTTTAGCAAATCTGGAAAACTTTCAGTCATTGTCTCTATGAATCCCCTCTTCCTTGCTTTCTTTCAGTTCTCTCCTTCTGGCTTAATGCACCTTCTCCCTCCTCCAGAAAGCCTGAACCTTCCTCCCAGACTTTCCTTCACTTTGGCTCTCTGCTGCTTCCTGGGCAACTTCTTCAGGTCCATTTGCAGTGCTTTCTTCAGCTATGTCTAATCTGTTGTGTAACTCATCCACTGAGCATTTCATTTCAATGACTATGTGTGTCATTTCTAGAAGTTCTATTTTTTTCTCTTTCTTACCTACTTTTTTTATACTGTTGGGTTATTTTCTCATGGTTTCAAATGTTCTTTCATGTCTTTAATAATTTTTAACTCACTTATTTTATAGTCTGATAGTTTTATTGTCTGAGATTCCAGGGACTCTTGTATCTACCACATCTTGGACATGGTAGATTGTATCCATGTATATTCTGTAGTTTAGCGTTGGGTCTGTATTTTTATATTCGATTTTCAGCTTTGGGGTTCCTAGTCCATACAGGTAGGGTAAGTTCCAGCCCCAAATTTACATAGGCTGGGCTGTAGTCCCAAATTCTCAGAAAAGACTTTTTTTTCTGCTTTCAACTCATGCCAACACAGTTAAATTTTCTTGTCTCCCTGTGCCACTGGGGAGATTTTTTTCCAATGAATTATTTCTATAATGATTCATCCTTTGGAGGGTTCCAACTTTATGTGGGGATCTCAGTTCCATCTCCCCATTTTTAACGAACCCAAACCACAGTCTCTTTTCCATTTTGATGCCCAAACTTTAGACTTTCAAAGCCAGCAAACCTGCCCAAGACCAACTCCACCTCTGTGTACTCACTTACCATGCTGTCATTCCCTCTTGCTGCTGGCACTGGGGGCCTTTCCTTACTGTCCTTTGAGCTCATTTCAATGGGTTTTTATTGCATTTTACCAGTATTTATAGATGATTTATAATGAGAGGTTTTCAAGTTATTTAGTAAGCCATATTGCCAGAAATAGAACTCACTTCCATTTAATTTTTAATACCTTCACTTTGAATGCTTTTTTTTCCCTTAGAGTGCTGTGGCATCTAAGATTTCTGAATAATTTTGCTTCTGAATAATCTTTTATGGGTGAGGCAAAATTGGAATGAACTCAAATGAGGCAAACATAGGTCCATGCAGCTACATATTACATTTACCTGGGAATTTTAAAAAATACCGGTACTTGGTGCCACCCACAAGATTCTGATTTAAGCGGTCTGGGGGACAGTCTGGCTAGTAGTCTTCTTTAAAATTTCCCCAGTGATTGAAATATGCAACCAAGGCTAAACACAATTATTTTAAGACATACTGACGAAAACAAACCAGAACGATCCCTGGGCTTTATCCCAGACTGTCTGATTTGTTTTGCTTGGGGAGCGCCCCCAGGCATCTTTTTTTTTTTTTTAATTCCCCTAATGATTGTAGTGAAGGTCAGAACCAATGAGTTACCTGGGCACATCCAGTCAGAGGGAGGGGATCAAATAATGTTAGAGCCAGAAGCATGAGGAACCTGGACTCCAGCAGGTTGTACAGTCTGCAGCAGCCCATCACACTGCTTTTTAATTATGCAGATTCCTGGAGGCTGCAAGCAGGTAGACTTAATGTAAGGCCAGTGGGTCTCTCGTTCCCAGAGGGCTGTGACAGGCAACCACTTTTGGGAACCACTCCGTTGGCCCCTCTTGTTTTACAAAGGAGGAAACCATCCTTGAGATAAGTGGTATTTTCTCAAGGTCGCCGAGCTGATTGAGAGGAAAGCTGACTCCTCCCTCCCAGTCTAGTGTCCATTTCGTTCATTTCCAAACATAAAGCCTCCTACCGCTTTTAGACAATCTCAGCCACTAGAAAGAGGCAGGTTTTGGACTTCTGTGCGGTGATTTCAGGAATGTGGGGTTTTCTGTTTTCCTTCATGTGTGGATTGCACAGCTGAAGGAAAAGAAAATGGCCTGCTGCCTTGCGTGTGGGTCTTACTAGTGGCTCGGTGACCTTGAACTGACAAGCCACCATCAGTCTCACTGCCCCCTCTGTAAACAGGCGGTCTTGGTGGCTTGAAAGTATGTCCACAAATTCTTTAATACTCCTCCAAGAGGTGGAGCCCGACTCCCCTCCCTGAGTGTGGGCCGTACTCAGTAACTGGTTTCAAATGACCAGAATACGGAAGAAAGGATGGTGGGTGGCTTCGGCAGCTGCGACACAGGAGCACTGTGGCTGCCCGCCTTACTGTGTCTCCTGGATCTTGCTGTAGGGGAAGCCAGGCGCCAGATCCTGAAGACACTCAAGTAGCCTGATGGAGAGGCCCACGTGGGGAAGACTGGAGGTTTCCTGCTCACAACCTGAACTAACTTGCCAGAATTGGGGGTTAGACACCTTAAAAGTGAACCTGCCAGCCCCAGCCAAGCCTTCAGATGACAGCTGCCCTGGCCCGCATCTCGACTATTACTTCACGGGAGACCCTGAGCCAGGACCTTTCAGCTAAGCCATTTCAATTCCTGACCCTCAGGTACTGTGTGAGATAATAAATACTTGTTCGAAGCTACTGAGTTTTGGGGGTAATATGTTACACCAAATAGATAACTAATACAGAGATCCTACAAAATGCACTAAAATAGAGCTGCTTAGCTTATAGGTTTGCAACAGGATCCATATGCTAACGTTTCTAGAGTGCTTTAGTTAGACCCTGGCCAAATGAAGCGCATATGAGATTCGAAGTAGTGATTGCGTGTTATTAATGTTATCAGATTGCAACACATTTCATGTTCAATTACCTGCCCTGCTCTTTCTGGAGCATCTCTTTGCTCAACTTCTTATCCCCACTGCACACTTATGAAAGGTCACTGTCAAGATATAAACGTATATGTATGATTTAAATGTCTTGGCTCGGTTACTAACAACCGTGAGCGTGTTTCCAAATGGGAAAAGCTCGGTTCATTTAAACTTGCTCTTTTTCACACAATGCTCTTTGTTTACTTTTTGGTATTGCGTTTCACCGCCACGCCGAGCGCCTCATTGATTAAAGAGCTTGTTCACTTTATCTGTCTCCTGGAGTTACAAGCCTCGCTCTTAAGAACCGACATGGCAGACTTGGCACAAAAAAAAAAAAAAAAAGAAAACCATATTTTCACCAGAAAATATTTAGTGAAATGAATTTTTACTCATGAAAATTCCAGCAGGTATAAATTCCATGTCTAAAAGTAATGGGCCTTTTGTATTTCCTTTAAATAAATAAATAGCTCTCTCCTCGAGAACGATGCCTTCTGAGCATGCTCTTAAATTCAGGGCTAGTTTGTTTTCTTCTAGCATGTGCCTACAGATCCTAAGTTGGTCCTAGACGTGTATATATGGGAAAACCAAGATGTCTCTTTCTAACAGAGTCATAACTGGAGGTATAAATTATTAGGGGGAAAACCATGAAAAAAGGGTGTGAGGCTGAGAGAAAGTGAAATTCTATTTTCAAACACTCTTTACTGATCTAACATACACCTATCTTTATGTGTAATTTTATTTACTCCCAACAGTGTTTAATATATTCAGAGATATAAAGGTGTTCTTCACTTAAATGATAGAGGAAATGTTTTGTTTTTATTTATTTTCCAAACTGGGGAAGGAAATGCGAAAAGCTCCCTAAAGGAGGGGGCGGAAAATAAAACCCATTCAGCCAAATGTTTCCTTTTGCATGTTTGCACTGGGCTCAGCTAGAAGCCTAGTGTTGGGTTGAAGAGCTTTGCTCCCTTTTGTGCCCTCTGCCTTCCTCTTTCCTTGTCTCCACCTCAGTATGATCACACCCAACCAGGGCAAATGTTGCCTACAAATCCAGCTGACTAAGAACACGTCAGACTCCTAACTAACATCAGTATCATTCATTGAATGACCACAGCCGAGGAGCCTTCTGGGTGTGGTGGGGACAGGGATCAGAAATCTTTTCATCTCCAGGAGCTACAAGAGGTGGGCAGTAGCTTGGAGTTGGGAGCGAGGCTGGCTCCGGGCCCTCTGGGTGGCAGTTTCCTGCGGGGGATGCTCTGTGCCACCCGGGTGAGCCCCTCCCCAACCACAGCTCTCATATGAGTGTGGGTGCAGTAGCCACAACAGAGAAGCCTCAGGAATTAAACAGAGAGCTACCATTCTCATTAAAAATATCCCAGAGCTGCTCTCCCGTGCACCTTAAAGCTGTTTAACTGCTGTTTGTCATTCTGTCATCATTATTCTTAAACACACAGGTAAATATTTTATTAAACATCTTCACTGCTTGGCAGTTGGGAGCCCTTTGCCTCCTAGAGCTGGCGGTCGCCCAGCGCTGCCCGGGAGGGTGGGAGCGCCGAGGGCCACTTGAACACCCGGCGGTGTTAATAGAGTAGCAGCCCTTTCCACCTGGAAACCATTTTCTCCTCTGGCCTCTCAGGCTTAATCTTCCATTTCTTCTTTTTTAATCAGTTACCAACTTAGTCTTGATGAAAGGTGCCGGGGCCCCCAGAAGAAAATGACTGTGCCTTTTAACTCCACCTGGAAATGTTTGACTTGGTGCCTCCATCACCTTCCCTTACACCTCTACACCCAATTAGGAACCTGCCCCACCCCCACTGTGACCCGCCTTGCCAAACAGAAACCTAAATGTCACAGCTGGAAACATGTAGGTCCCCTCCACCCAGGCCCCTCGCCCAGCCTGCAGTTCACATCTGGGAACTCCATACAGCCTCATGGTCGTGTCCACTGCCCAGCCTCGGCCCCGTCAGCTTGCCAACTTTCCAGCAAGCTCCTAACCCAGCCCCACAAACCCACCCATTAGTTTGGACCAACGTTGGGTCTGCTTCTTCAAAACTCTTTACTCTTTACCATTTATACACTATTGGAGGTGGCCAAAGCAGCAAGAGTGGCATGGCTGTAGTGTCAGCATCAGGTTCCGTGAGTCTTCAGGAGGCCACCCAGGCAAGATCTGTTTCTGTGAGAAATTCCAGACTTGGAGGACTGTGGGTATGACGCCCTCTTCTGGCAGATGGTGGGAACGCCTACTTGTGCCCCTGCGTTTTGGTTCCCTTTACTGGCAGAGAAAAGAGAAGCTGTCTCAGCTCAGGGCTCCAGATTCCAGACTCCAGAACCCTGCTGTCAGATTCTGAGACCCAGGCCCCACAAATCCAGAGCTTTCCTAGAGTTGAAACCAAGATCCACCACAACAGCCCACACTGAAATTTCTACAACTACCAAATAACTAATTCCAAGTGGCTGCAAGAAGGTAATGCAAGAAAAAGGAGAGAGAGGAAGCGCTATAATCTCTGAAGGAGGCATGCAGGAAGGTGGAAATCCAACCTGTTTAGCCAAACATGATATTGATACACAGACAGAGGAAGAGGGAGGAAAAGAAGAAAAGATTAGATGTGGGGCCCAGCCAGGAGTGGCTCAGCGGTTGAGCATCATCGACCTAGGATCTAGGAGATCAAGGTTTGATTCCCGGTCAGGGCACACACGCAGGTTGTGGGCTCGATCCCCAGTCGGGGGAGTGCAGGAGGCAGCTGATCAATGACTCTCTCATTATTGATGTTTCTCTCTCTCTCTCTCCCTCTCCTTCCTTTCTTTGAAATCAATAAAGATATATACATATATATTTAAGAAATGCATCTTTTAAAAAAAAACATTAGATGAGAGGACAATAGAGGATAGACTGTAGAGCAAACTGCTGAGTAAGACACTAGAGCTAAAAATAAAACCGCTTGGAGAGGGCATAAGAAATAGAAATGTGGCTGTGCCCATGGGTGGGAGGAACAGGAGGCTCTGTGTATAAACACCCACAATTAGAACATGAGAAAGAAGGGATCATAATCCAAGAGGAGAAGGGTTGAACATAAGAATAATTCGAAGCCAACCAGAAAAATCATTTCATCACCATCCTCTGACTTTTGTGGATGGGATTAATGATGCTGGAGACTTCCTCAGCAGGGGCTGGCCGTGCCTCTGGCTTCTTTCTGAACAGGCCCCCAAGACCCTCATCCCCCACTCAGCAGATGCCACACTAGAAAGGAGGGCAAGACCTTGTTTTTTATCTTCTAGTCTGAGTCATAGATAATCATGAGCATTCAAAAAAAATCAATTGCCCCAGTGGCTGATGGGGAGGCCTGCCTTGACAGAAGGCGTTCGTGAGGAAGACCCAGGGGGGTTAGCTGATCACAAGCTTGATGCGAACCTACAGCACAAGGAGGCTGTTGAGAACCCTAATGCAATCTTAGGCTCTATTAATAGAACAGCAGAGTGTGGAAGGAGGGAAGCAATAATCCCAGTGCGTGCTAGCGGGTCAGGCCACGTGCAGTTTTATGCTCAGTCCTGCGGGCTATATTTTAAGAGAGGCACTGGCAAATTTAAGGCTGTTCAGGAGAGCGTGAAAAGGATTGGATGCTGGTATTTAGACAGCATCGAGATTAGCTTGACAGTCCTTTTACAACTGGCACGATCAGAATGTTTATTGCACTGAAGACGCAGAATCTCAGTCGCCAGTATCAGGAATCCTGTTTCCAGTGTTTACTTAACCTCCCTGAGCTTTTAAGGGAGCCCCTCTCTATATAATGGGGATAATACTCTCTACCCAGTCTACCTGCAAGCGTAGTTTGAAGGATGAGTCTGCTCACTTGGGCTGGTGTGTACTGAGCATCTAGCTACCAGCTCTGTGCCAGGCACTGGGGCACCAAGAGGAGCTTGAAATCTAGGTGGACAGATAGGCCCATTGTACTAGGTGGACAGGCATTTTGCATATAATGTGACAGATGGTGATAGATATATGCACTGATTTGAAATGAGATGCAGTTAATTTCTTGTAGGGCAAGAGTGACAGTAGAGAAAACAGAGTCTTTGTGGAATGTGTCCTTGCAAATGCAGGAGGACAAGGAATCACTGGAGGAAAGGTTAGAACCAGGAAAATTCAGTCACCAAAGACAACTGAAGGGTCTCAACAGTGTCAGAGGCCACCAAGAAGTCCAGGAAGAGGAAAGCTCCAGATCACTCCCTAAAAGTGGAGCTCAGGAGCTTATCCTTAGTGGTCAAAAACACATTTCAGGAAAATGATGGAGGCAGCAACAGACTTCATTTAGGAACTGTGTGGGTGTATGCACTTACTGGACACCTACTACACACGTAGCACGGTGCTACACCCCATGGAAGTTCAAGAAGCATATAAGGGAGAGAGGGACTGGGGAGGGGGAGGGGACGAGGTAGAATGGGTCATTGGGGAGAAAAAGGGACATCTGTAATATTTTAAACAAAAATAAAATTAAAAAAAAAAAAGCAGCATATAAGTCCTCTTTGATGTTGGTTGGTGAGTTAAGACTAACACCTATATGTCCATTAGAGAAGAGTGGAAGATTATTATAGGAATTGTTCAACTGGGTGAGACAACAGATGGTAGCTCAGATGGCCAGCTGGTTGACCCAGGATGGTATTCCTTTTGCTTATGAATGTTAAAGGAAAGAGCATGACGTTAGTGCCCGTCAAACATGGCCAACCTGATCCTAGCTTCCCCTTGCCCTTGTTTCTTGGGATGTTTCCTTTCTCAGAAGTGTTCAGAAACACGATTCTTATCTTAACATCGCTCATGTTTGCTCCCGTTTTGTTATTTACTAGTGGAATTAATATTACTCTTTACCCTGCTCATATTCTAGATCCAATGTGCGCTTTTTTCTATCAGTGGGTTTGTGTTTGGTTGATTAGTTACTCGTGTTTAATGTAAGATGACAAGAACTGTAATACAGAGAGGAATGATCGTGGAGGATGCAAGCGTACCAACTCAAGAATTGGCTTATGATTTTCTTTTTTTCGTGCACGGGGGTGGGCACCGGGTAGGCAGGTTAGTAAGGCATTTGGATTACTTGCAGATGGTTCCTCTTACCAACCTGGTGACTGAGGCAAAATAGGGGAAGTTAAACTAAATGGTGTTAGCTGCACATGCCTCCGTCTTCTTGATCTGTGACATGAGCCCTAGTGGACTTCCGACGGGTGCTGTACAAATGCTCAAGTCACCTGACTTCTCCCAGCTTGAGTACCCCCATCTGCATCACTTCCAATGTACCTTTTTGTACGTTGGCTTCTTTCATAGGTTAAATTTTTGCAAAGGGAATTCACCTTATAGACGAGCTCTTCCTCTAACTCACCCTTTGGGACTCCCCCAGAATGTCTTTCCCTCGGGGTAGCCACAGTGGTCTCTGTGTGATGCAGACAGATCCCTCCAGTGGCTTCCCACTGCTCTCGGCCTCTCTGGTGCAGCCTAAAGGGGCCTACATGATATGATCTTGACCTGCTTTTCCAACCTATATTATGCCACCATCCCTACCATGTCTAAAAAATAATAATAATAAATGAATTTCCCTCCTTAGGCCCTTTGCATATGCTGTTCCTTCATCCTAGAATGTTCTTTCTCCACTCACTGTATGGATATCTCCTTACTACTTTCCAATTCTTTTTTTTTCAAAATATGTTTATTGATTTTAGGGAGAGAGGAAAGGAGAGGGATAGAGAGAGAGAAACATCAATGAGAGAGAGAAACATTGATTGGCTGCCTCCTGCACACCCCCTACTGGGGATTGAGCCCAAAACCTGGGCATGTGCCCTGACTGGGAATCGATCCAGTGACCTCTTTGTTCAGGGGTCGACACTCAACCACTGAGCCACACCAGCAGGGCACTTTCCAATTCTTAGTTCAAATACCACCTCCTCGAAAATGCCTTTTCTGACCAAGCTCTGAGGTCGCCTCCTCACCCCACTGCTTTCTAGTTCGTTGCCTTGTTTATTTCTTGCTGGGTGCTCAGCCAAGGGCCCCAACTTTGGGTCTTTCCCTGTGGCAGCATGGGCTTCCTAACAGCATGGAAGCTGGATTCTCAGAAGAAGGAAGCAGAAACACCGAAATCTAAAATATTCTCCACCTATCCTCAAATCATTTTCTAGCACATCATCTTATTTTATCTTCTTCCTAGCACTAAATGACTGTGCTAATTTATGTTTCCTTCCTTTCTAATTGCTTGCTCCGTCCCCCCATCCACGAGGATGTGAAATCCATGAGTTAGAAACCTTGCCTATCTCACTCACTGCACATGCCCAGAACAAAGAAAGGACCCAGAAAACATTTGTTGAATGAGTATATTTAAATGCTCAGAAATAAGGAGAAAGAATCAAGATGGACGTGAAATGCAACGAAACACACAAACATACACGTGCTCACCAAAAAATCGGCTGCAGAGAACTTTCCGGGAAGAGAGCTGTGACCGCTCAGAACTCATCACAGAGCTGGACAGGGAGGGTGGTGACTCAGGCACAGAGACCCAGGACACATAGGACCTTACAGGGGGGCAGGATCAGAATGCAAAGCTGGACCTTAAGGGGAAGTAGGCTGTACCCAGACACCGCAGGTCACCAGCGGGATCAATCCCCTGAGGTCCTGGGCCTGGCATGGGAGGGCTTCTGTTGCTATACCCGAGTCTAAGCCGAAGAGGAAGATGACCTTAGTTTAACCCAGTTCAAATCAGCACCTACTATGTGCAAAACACTGTACTACATGCTGTGGGCGATGGAGAGGTGAGAGGCATGGGACCCGTGCCCACCTTGAGTAGAGCCTACCTGTGGATCAGGTGAGCACAAAGAGGGCTCCTAAACGGAATAGAGGGGTTCAATGGCAGGGGAAGGACAGCAGCCTCGAAGTTACAAACGGGAGAAGCAGAAGGGCCAATGCGAGAGGTGGTTTGCAAGGAGGGCCCACCAGAGGCAGGGAAGACAGGGCACGCCTGGGGACCCGCAGGAGCTCCATCAGCTGGAGGAGGGAGGTCTGCAGGTACATGCAAGAAAAGCAATCTATCATCAGAAGTTCCAGTAAAGTCCCTCAGAAACGACTCCTGAAGCCAGGGGCTGGAGTTATGCACTGAGAGCAAAGGAGAGGTGGTTTTCCAAGTGGGAGACTGGAGAGCAGTTTTTACAGCTGCATTAGAAGAAGGGGAAGGAATGCTGGGCAGGCAAAACCACAGGCGGCACCGCAGACAAAGGCAGAAAAGTCCAGAAAGGAATCTGGGCCATGTTGTGATGGAATCAAATAGTAAGTGACTCTTGGGAGGTGTGCGGATGGGGGTGGGGTGGGGGTAGAGGGTAATTGTAAATACAAAGAGTTTTTGTTTGGACCTGAATGAACTAATTCTGCCATTAATGTGAAGCAGCAGCACTCGCAATAGTCAGAGGGTGGGAACGGCTCACTGTCCATCACCAGGTGCGCGGGTGAACAGCGCGTGGCATCTACGTATTTCGGAATTTTACTCATCTGCAGAAAGGAATGAAGACATGGCGCATGCCACAGTGCGCATGGGCCTTGAGGGCATCCTGCTGAATGAAATCGGCCAGGTACAGAAGGACAAATACTGCAGGATCCCCTTTATGGGAGGTACTTAGAACAGTCAATTCATTGAGAAAGGAAGTAGGATGGTGGTTGCCAGGGGCTGGGGGCAGGGGGACAGGAGGTATTGTTTAATGGATATGGAGTTTCGGCTTGGGATGGTAAAAGAAAATTCTGGACATGGATTAAAAATAAGTTCTGGAAATGGCTAGTGGTGATGGTAGCGCAAACATGTGAATGTACTTAATATTTCGGAATTGCACACTTAAAAACGGTTAAATGGCAATTTTACATAATGTATATTTTAGCACAGTAAAAAAGTTAATGTGGAAAAATAAACAAGTCAAGGATATCCAGGAGAGTTCTGAGAAAGGAAAGAGGGGATGAAACCTTACCAGATAGTAACGCAAGTTATAAAACCTCAAGAATGCAAACAGCGTGGAGCATGATCGCACAGACAGACAATGGATTAAAGTCTGAAACAGGCCCAAAGTATTCAAGACGTGCACGTGGGGGAACGCGGGCGCCTGGGAACTGCGGGAAACAGCCAGGGATAACAGGAGCCATCAGGAGGATTGCCTTGGATCCTCAGCTCATACTTCTGGCAGGAAGAACTCCAAATGGGGGAAAGCTTGAAATGGAAATACGCAAGTCCTAGAAGGAACCAGGGGAAATTCTTCTTCAACCTCAGAGGGGGCGCACATAGGGGCCATGACTTTGAGTCACTCCTTCAGCCTTTCTGTGCCTATCTCATGGGGTTGTTGTGAGCACTGAAGGAGTTAATACATGCAAAGTGCTCGGGACAGTTCCTGGCACACACAAAGGACTCGGTACTTGACCACCATCACCATCATCATCATCACCATCATCATCATCATTGTCATCACCACCATCATCAGAAAGAAAGAATGAGGCCAGCCAGGCCGGAGTGGTTCCATTGGGTGAGCACTGTCCTGTGCACTGAAAGGTTGCCGGATCGATCCCTCGTTCAAGCACACACCTGGGTTGCGGGTTTGATCCCCGACCGGGGCACTTTCGGAAGGCAACCAATTGATGTTTCTCTCTCACATCGATGTTTCTCTCTCTCGCTCTCTCCTTTCCTCTAAGCATGTCCTTGGGTGAGGACTTAAAAAAAAAAAAAAGAATGTGGACATTTTATAAACTGATATAGAAAAAGTATCAAGATATGTTATTAAGTGGAAAAAAGGCAAGGTGCAGAGCAGTGTACACAATATATTATCCTTTGTTTTAAAGAGAGGGTTAGAAAAATACATGCATGCATATATAAGTATGCATATATTTGCAAGTGTATATTCACACACACACACAATAAATATTTCTGGTTAGGCTGCTGCACTGCACAGCTCCAGGGAGCACAACTCCATTGTAGTCCATGTTGGTGGCATCCTAGGAGCTCAATATGAACGGTACCCTGTGGACTTGTGCACCACGGTGGCCCTGCTAACTTGGCTACACATGGTCACGTATCTCTGAGAGAACACAAAGAACCGAATAACGCTGTTTGCCTGTGGAGAAGACACAGAGATGGCTCAGAACAGAGGTGGGAAGGAGACTTTTGACAATCCAGCTCTTGTATCTTTTCAATCTGGAACTATGTACATGTTTTATGGAATACTCCTCCCCCAGAGAATAAATAAATAAAAGGAGTTGTAAAAATAAGTGCACACATATAAAAGTTATACATAAAAATAGCAATACCTATTAGAGAATTTAGAAAATACAGAGAAGTATAAAGGAGGGAATTATAATTAAGCATGATTTTTCTGGTTGTTTTCTGTGTGTCTGTCTGGAGGGCTTTGAAAGGCAGCATTGCTTGTAGGGCAGGAATGGGTAAACTATAACCCCAGGCCATATCCATCTCACCACCTGTTTTTGTAAATAAAGTTTTATTGAAACACAGCCTCATACATTTGGTTATGGGCCATCTCATGACTGCCCTCCTGCTACAGTTAGTTACTGAGTCAGTTTGATTTTGCTAAGTTATTTGCTGCTATTCCTAGTTCAATCTATAAATCTAGTTCAATCTATAATTGCCCAGGCATGCCCCCTCTAAAAGGCACAGTGAAGAAGTAAGATGATAGCAATAAGTTATAATGAACATATTAGTTTGGATTTAGAACTTAGGGAAAACAAGGAGCAGAGGTCTTCACCACAATGAAACTAATGTTAGGATAAGTGATAGCAAACTGGACTTGTTTGCCTATAAGAAACAGAGGGATATAATTTTAATTAAAGTAAGACTAGCATGCCAAGACAAAGTAAAGATCATCAGGGTGGAGAAAATGAAAAAGGTATTCTCAGAAATGAGCTGGGCCTTATTAGAAGTACAGCGTTAAATGAATTTCCTATGTTATGGCATGGAATAAGAACATATGAGAAAAAACACACCTCCTTTCTTGAAGTCTCACCAGACATTTAGTCTCTCAATGTCCAGGGTGACATTCAAAAGTCACGTGAGAAACAGGACAATTATCCTTTGGGCAGGACTATCCTATGCATTATAGGAATCTAGCATCCCTGGCTCCCCACTAAATGCCAATAATGGCCCCATTTATAATGACAATCAAAACAACTCCTTAGAACTTTCAAAACTCCCCTGAAGGGCAGTACCACCCCCCTTGAGAACCACAGATACATGTGAAAGCAATTTGAAAAGTTAAAAGCACTTTCCAAACACACAGTATGATTAATCTACAAAAACTGCCGTGAATTTTCAGTAGATACTGTGTTTCTGCGCTATTTAAGTGGAGGCTATTGAATTATAAAAGATGAGTGTTTTCTTTTTCTATAAAATCTATTTCCATTTCTGGAGACATGGCAAGTGAATCAATATACTTACTAAAAACAACTAAAAATTCTGGATTAGAACAATTTCTTAAAAGTGTCAGTGAGTGAGAGGAAAAGTTAAGGGTTCTTAGCCTAGGGATTGAGTGAAGTGGAGCATGACACTCCAAGGGCATTTGTTGAACCTGGAGAACTTGAACTTTGGTATTCATGGCTTCATAAGCCTTATGAAGAAGGAGCTAAAGCCTCAGGTCTGCCCAAGGTGGGGAGTCTAATAAGACATCTCCCACTGGTCAGTGTGGCTCAGTTGGTTGAGCATCCTCCCAAAAAGTCAGCAGTGGATTCCCGGTAGGGGCAAGTCTCAGGCTTGATCCCTGGTAGGGGGCATGCAGGAGGCAGCCAATGATGTTTCTCTTTCACATGGTTGTTTCTCTTTCTCTTGCTCCATCTCCCTTCCTCTCTCTCTAAAATCAATAAAAAACTTTTTTTTTTAAACGGAGATTTCCCAGCATAAAGATGGGGCATCTCTAAAGGCTGTGCCTGTAGTGAAAGGGTGGATTCAGAAACACCTCCCATGCCCTCCTGGAGACTGCAAGGAAAATCTGCCTCAAACTTTGCACTGGAGAGGATAAGATGTGTGTGTGTGTGTGTGTGTGTGTGTGTGTGTGTGTATACATACATGCCAGGAATCACCACAAAACATTCAAACTGCAAGCTGTCCATGACACAATTTATAGCAAAAAATCCACACTCTTCGGGTGGTCTGAATACCCCAAGTGGAGACTGTAACTGGAGTCATCCCAGGAAACAGTAATGCCTCCAGCACCTGGCAGAAGACAGAGTGAATCGTCTATAGAGGAAGCCAAATTTATCCCAGACCTCAAAGTAGTCCCACACATAAAATATCAAGAAAAATGATCAGGTTAAATTTAAATTACAGAGAGGGGTTGGGCAGAGAGAGAGAAAGAGGAGGAGAGGAGGAGGGGGAGGGGGAAGAAAGAACAGAGGAAGAGAAGGAGGGGAGAAACAAAACACAATGGAATAAGGCACTGAAAACTAAGCGCAAGGAGCATCAGGTAGCTGGAATAGACCTACAAACACGTTAAATCCTGAAATAGTAAGATAAAGACTATCAAACAACCATGTTTAATATTGTTTTTCAATCATGGTTTACATTCAACACTATTTTGTATTAGTTTCAGATGCACAGCTCAGTAGCCAGACAATCATATACTTTACAAAGTGTTCTCCCTATTATTTCAAGTGTCCACCTGGAACCATATATAGTTATTACTAATATAATAATAATAAAATATAATAAATTTAATAATATAATAATAAAATCCACACATGAAAATATATACAAGAAAAAGAAACTACAAAATAGGATCAAGCAATTTTGAAAAAGAACCAAAAGAACTTCTAGGGAAAAAGAACTCAGTGGGCAGATTTACTAGAACAATCACACATAAAGAGAATGTGTAAAGTGGAAGACTGACTGAAAAACATTTTTATGATGCAGCATAGAGAGACAAAGAAAGGAAATATGAATGAGGAAAAAAGACGTGGAGAATAGATAAAGAATGTTAACAAACATCTAATTAAAGTCCCAAAAGGAGAGGAGAAAGGATGGGGCAGAGACAATATCTGAAAAGATAAGGGCTGAAAATTTCCAGGACGGATGAAGTACATCAATGCACAGAATGAAGAAATCCTAGGGATCCCAATCAGAGTGTATATATCCATCCCAGTGAAGCTGCAGGACACCAAAGACAAAGAGAATATCTTAATGCAGTGAGGGAGGAAAGAAAGATTATGTTTAAAGGCGTGATGGACAACTTACTATTCATTCGCAGCAATAGAAATCAAAAGACGATGGATGATGTCTTCAACGGGCTGAGAGAAAATCATTGCCATTTTCAATTCTACACCCACAATGAAAGGGGAAAAGTCATTTTCAGACACACAAAACCTGAGAGAATTTGGTACCAACAAACCTTCACTTAAGGCAGAGGACAAATTAGTCCTGATGGAAGGTGTGAGGAGCAAGAAGGAACAAAACCCACAAAAAGTAAAAAAATAGGTGAAATATTGGGTATATAAAGCAATGATAGTAATAGACTTGTGGGTTTTTGAAAGAAAAATTGATAGAATTAAAATGCACAATGGTAACATGCAAGTCAGGAAGTGTAAACTGAAGCTGTGAGGTTTTTATGTTTTTCAAAAGAAAAAAATTAATGAGTAATTTTGATTTTGGTCAGTTATTTGCTGCTAGTTCTAGAAAATCCACATATAGAATAGAAACAAAGTATTTAAACTGGTGGAATTTTTTAAAAATGAAAATGGAAAAACAGCAAATGAATCTAAAAATGGGCAAGAAAGGATAGAATATAAATGGAATTTGTGAGGAAAATAGAAAAAAAAAAAAGCTATAAACCTGAAAATGTTAATAATTATGACAAATATGAACAAATTAAATGACCTACCTAAAATATAAAGCTTGTCAGAATGGATTTAAAAAAAAAAATCTAACCACATGCTGCTCATAAAAAACATGCCTTAAGCAAGAGTATAGAGAGTTTGAAAGTGAAAGAATGGGGGAAAGGTGCTAAGAAAAGGGGTACTGGGTTTAGCTATCTTAATATTAAGTAGAATAGACTTAGGGCAAAAGTATTGTAGAGACAAAGAGAGTCACTTCAAGATGTTAAGAATTCCATTGTGCCTGGCCGGGTGTGGCTCAGAGGTTGAGCATCGACCTAGGACCCAGGAGATGGAAGCTCGATTCGAGGCCCAGATTACTGGCTCCATCCCCAGTCAGGGGTGTGTAGAAGGCAGCTGATCAATGACTGTCTCATCACTGATGTTTCTATCTCTCTCTCCCTCTCCCTTCTTCTCTCTGGAATCAATAAAGATTTTTTTTTTTAATTTAAAAATTAAAAGAAAAGAATTCCATTGAACAGAAAGATATGTTGATGTTAAAGTTATACACTCAATAACTTTCCAAATATATGAAGCAAAAATTGACAATTACCAAGAGAAATATACAAATCAGCAATCGTAATGGGACACCTAACCCACCTTTTCCAGTAATTGGTAAAACAAACAGTAAAAAAAAAAAAAAATTATCAATAAGGATGTAGAACTTTTGAACAACACATTTAATACAATTGACCCAAGAGACATTATATCAGTTCAGGAAACCAATGCCAAGATGGCATTAGATGTGCCAGAGGTTTCCTGAGGAAACTGCCTATGAAGATACAGAGAAAGAAGCAGGAGTAGGCAGGGAGAGCCTTCTGACCACAGTGTCGGTCTGAAAGGAATGAGAGAAGGAAGAGCGTCAGGTTACTGTGCAGTTCTACAAATGGTCTGACCAGACTGATGGGGTGGCTTTGAGCCAAAGTTGCCCATTAGAAGAGTCTCACCTCCCACAGGAATGGACCTACACTGATACTCCCAGCATGCTCTATTATTGGAGCCCAAGGGAAGAGTGGTCTCAGCACAAATGTGTTGGTGAAGCCAGAGGAGCAGTTAGGGCTCTAGTCACCTAGGCTCCCCACAGGAGAGCTGAGTGACCCATGTGTATGACCATCACAGACATGAGCTGAGTGTCACGTTTTGACTGCTATCCCCAATCTGCAAAAACACATTCTTTTCAAGTTCAATGCAGAACCTTGACAAAAATTGACTATATACTTGTTCATAAAGCAAATCTCAATATATTTCTTAAGAATTAAAATTGTACATACTGCATTCTCTGACAATAACAAAAAGTCAGTAGGATCCTCCACCCACCATATACTTAGAAATGTAAGTGGGGAGTCTAGTAAGAGATCAAATAATCAGGGAATCAAAGAAGAAAATATAGTGGAGACTAGAAAATATGAAGAACTGAACTATAATGAAAACATGTAGCAAAAATTTTGAGATAGAGCTAAATAATGCTGAGAAAAACATGGCCTAAAACATTATGTTAGGAAAAGAGAGAAAAACTGAATGTTAATGAGCTAAGCATCCATTTTATAAAGTTAGAAACACATCAGCAAAATAAACTCATGAAAATTAGGAAAGGAAATAATCAAGGTAAGAGTAGGAATTAATGAAATAGAAATAAACACAATAGAGTAGAGTTACAAAGCCCAATGTTGGTCCTCTGAAAAGACTAATAAAAATGACACATCTCTGGTAAGACTGACCGAGAAATCGAGAGAAAGCATAAGCAATATCAGAAGTGAAATAGTAACATACATACAGTGACTACAGACACTAAACAAAATAGTAAAAGAACATTGTTGAAAATATTTAGGTTACTAAGTTTGAAATTTTATACACGGCAAACATATTCTCAGGAAAATCTGACTCAAGAAGTAGAAACCCTGAATAATCCTATAACCATGAAAAAAAAACCCGAATGTATAAATTAAAACCTTTCTGCATACTAAACTCCAGGCCCTGATGGCATCACTAGTGAGTTCCAGACATTCAAAGAATAAATAGTTGTAATCTTATCCAAGCTATTTCAGAGAATTAAAAAAGAGCTCCCATTCCCTCAACTAATTTTATGAATCTAGCATTAATCTAATGCCCAAATCTGACAGTATAAGAAAGGAAATTTTCAGGCTAACCTCTCATAAATGTAGATTCAAAAATCATAAACAAAACATTAGCAATCTTTTTAAAAATATATCTTTATTGATTTCAGAGAGAGGAAAGGAGAGAAGGAGAGAGAGAGAGAGAAACATCAATGATGAGAGAGTCATTGATCGGCTGCCTCCTGACTGGGGATCAAGCCTGCAACCTGGACATGTGCCCTGACCAGGAATGGAACCGTGATCTCCTGGATCCTAGGTCAGTGCTCAACCGGCCAGGCAAAACATTAGCAATCTTAATTAGCAATATACAAAAAGGATAACACATTAGGAGCAAAGCAACATTTATATGCTATAAATGCAGAGGCATTTGATAAACCCCACTTGATTGGGATGTATTATTCTTTTTACATCTTGCTGGATTCATTTTGCTAATTCTTTGTTAAACTCCATCAGTCTTTTAGTCAAGTATTTTGAAGTTATTTTATCAGTTGTGCACACATTTAGGACTATTGGGTCCTCTTGATTTTGTTATGTCCTTTATCATTATGAAATGTCCTTATTAATCTCTGATATGATTTCATAGCCTGAAGTTTACTTGATCTGATGTTAATGTTTTCACAGTATTTCTTCTTCCACCTGTTTACTCTAGACCTACCTATGTCTTTCGATTTAAGAGGGTGTCTTGCAGACAGTATATTTCAGATCTTCCTTTTTCCTCAAATCTGAAAATCTCTGCCTTTCGGTTGGAGTGTTCACCATTTATATTTAATGTAATTATCAGTGTGGTGGGATTCAAATCTACGATCTTGTTTTTTGTCTTCTACTTGTACCATCTTTTCTGTGTTCTTCTGAGTCTCTTCTCCTGCTTTCTTTGGAATTGCTTGAGTATTTTTTAATGATTCCATTTTAATTTCCACTATTGTCCTCTTAGGCATATTTCTTTATTTATTGTTTTTTAGTGACTGATCTGGAATTTTTAATATACATGTTTAACTTAACACAGTCTACCTTCAGATAATATTAATGCCCTTCACATTTAGTGTAAGAACTTTACAACAGTATACTTCCATATTCCTCTTCCCATCCTGTGCTATTTTTGTCATATTTACTTCTACATATACTATAAACCCCACAATACATTATTACTATTATTATTTTGCTTTAAGCAATTACATTTTCAAGGGATTAAAACATGAGGGGAACAAGACTGTTATCTTTTTCTGTACATTTACCATTTATTTTTTTGTATAGATCCTCATTTTCACCTGGCATCATTTTTCTTCTGCCCGAAGAACTCTGAATCGTTCTTATAGCACAGGTTTGCTTGTGACAATTTCTCTCAGCTTTGGTATCTGTGATAAAGCTCTGTTAGTCTTGTTTTTATTTATTAATAAATATTTAAGTTGTCTATTTAATTCTTCTTCATTTGTTTAAGTCTTCATTCCTCAGAAAAACATTTCTGCTGGCAACCGAATTTTAGGTTGACAGGTATTTTTTTTCTATCAGTAACTTAGGGACATTGCTCCATTGACTTTTGGCAAGCACAGTTTCAGAAGAGAAGTCCAAAATCTGCAGTGTGGGTTGGCAGGCTGGGGCCTCAGGAGAGAAAATGGTACAGTTCTAGTCCAAAGGTCAGAAGACCCAGGAGAGCTGATAATGCAGATGAAGTTCAAAGGTGGTCTGCTGAAGAATTCTCTCTTGCTCAGGGATGCCAGTCTTTTAATTCTAGTCAGCTCTTCAGCTGATTGAATGAGGCCCAATGACATTACGGAGGGCAATCTGCTTTACCCAGAGTTCACCAAGTTAAATGTTAACCTCATCTAAAAATACCATCCAATTTGACATATAAAATTAACTTTCACAATGCATTACAGGCATTATCACATTGGCTGGTGGGAACCTGAACTATTTCCAACCTTGTATGAGCTCCAAGAATTGTTTGGCCTATTGCTTTCCAGAATCATTTCTCTAGTCTTGTGGAATTCTACCACATAAATGTAATCATCAGTTTTTATCTGAAGATTTGTGAGGACCCCTCTGTAAATCCCTGGATATCTCTCTTCTCTCTTCTTTCATCTCTCTTAAATGATGCTGGGATGATTGGTTACCTATAATTCATAAAATTTTGTCTCCTACCTCACACTATACACAAAAATAAATTCCAGCTTGGCTGGTGTGGCTCAGATATGTACCCTAACCAGGAATCAAACCAGCAAACGACTCCCAACCAACAGCCACTCCAGCCGGGCTAGTATGAGCATTTTAATGATGTTAATTTTCCTATCTATGGACGTGGTACATGCTTCCTCTTATTTGTATTGTCTTCTATTTCTTTCTTCAGTGTCTTATAATTTTCCAAGTACAGGTCTTTTTCATCCTTAAATTTATCTCATGGTATTTTTTTTTTTTTATGCAATTGTAAATAGGATTGTTTTCTTAGTTTCCCTTTTTGATAGCTGATTATTGGTGTATAGAAATGCAACTGATTTCTGGATATTTATTTTGTATCCTGCTACTTTACTGAATTCATTTATCAGTTCTAGCAGTTTTTTGGTGGAATCTTTAGGGTTCTCTATACCCAGTATCATGTCAGTTTATAAACTGCAAATAATTACAGTTTTACTTCTTCCATGTTCCTTTACACAGCATCTAAATGCACTTCATGATGTGACATTGATTGCTTCTTTCCCCATGTATCCTTCACTGTGGGTGTACCCAGAGAGTGCAGGGACCACAGCAGTCTCATGCATTGTGTGTCCCCAGCACACAGCATGATCTCTGGTGCACAGCAGGTACCCAGTAGATGTTTCTTGAATGAATTCATCAGGCTTTAGCCTACCTATCTAGCTCCAGCTCTTGCTATTTACCCAAATACCCTCTATTCTAGCCAAACCAAGTTCTCCAACAAGTCAGGCCAATCTGTGCATCTGAACTTGTGTAGACATTGGTCTCTCCGTTTAGAATGTTTTCTGACACATTTGTCAATCTGGGTGAACTCTGATTCCTCTTTTACGACTCAGTGCAAGTGTGCATCCTTCTGTGACTGCCAGTCACTCGTTTCTTGGTGTTCTCGTAGCGCCTGGGACAGCCCTTTGTGGCAGCACTTAGCATATCCTCCTGGGATCACTTATTTATTCACATCCCTGTCCCCTCCTGGAGGATGGGAACTGAGTAGCTCATCTTAAATCACCCTCCCTGCCCTGCATGTGATGTTGGGGGAACAAACGAAAAAGTAACTAAATCTTTTATCTTGAAGGATCAACCTGGGGAATTTCTTTTTCCACAGGAGGAGATCACCTGAATTAAACTGGAGATTGAGGGCAGCTGTCACTGAATCTCTCCAAGTCATTCTGTTTACGTGACTGTGGTAAAAGGAAGAAGTAGAGGAGCCAGAAATTGAAGCAGGTGGAAGGGGTGGGAACCTGTAACAACATAATGGACATTTCGCCTTCCCTGAGTACCTGACCTCCTGAAGGATCCTGCCACGTATTTACTGAGCGGATCGGAAAGTGAGTCTTGCTTGTCTCTCTGTGAAGGCAAAGGCAAAGGCAAGAGAGGAGCCAACGCTGCACTGGGTGCCCGTTCAGTACCCATGGGACCTCCCAACCAGCCTGAGTCACTGTGGGCAGACCACACAAATGAGATTCCAGGTGTCCTTCACATCAGTGTCCCGTATCACTTCATCCCCTTTTCTCTACATCATGTCAGGAGGAATATTCCATTATGATTCTTCCTAATAATATAGTTCTTTTCAGTTTGGAGAAGAGGCCAAAAGATGGAATTTCTGGACCAGGGAGAAGATGATCACCATGATGGAGCTGGGACAGCTGCAGGGCCTCAACACAGGCAGCCAGCAAGCTCATTCATTTGAGGGTCTACCTGCTATAGTGCTCACCAGCTCTCCATCATGAAAAGGTATGGCCTGAGCACAGGTCAGGTGATGCAATGGACTTACCTATAGGGGTCAGAGCCACTGCTGAGCTCACCTCCTCATGACAGCAGGCAAGGCCCCATTACTCAAAAAACTATGATCTGGGCCCCCATTCGGTGAAACACTGAGGGATGCTCCAAATCAGATGTTCAAGGCTCACTGCCTGTTTTTATAAATAAAGTTTTATTAAACAAAGTCATGCCTATTTGGTTCCATGCTGTTTGTGGCTGATTTAGGGCAAACTTGTGCAGGTGCAACAGAGGCCAAATGTCCCATAAAGTCTAAAATATTTACTATCTGGCCCTTTACAGAACAAGTTTGCCAACCTCTACTCCAGGCCATGGGGGAGAGTAACAAGATGGGATTTTATGAGAAACTGATGTTCCTGGGTTACGTGAAACTTAAGATGAAATCCCACCCCTCCGTCTATGCTGGCTGCACTTAGTGTGGGCTGTGTGCGCCCCTCCCCCTGCCCACCAATTGAAACAAAAACTCCACACATCCTCTCCCAACAGATGGAAATGGCTTATCTTTTTGGTTATTGGGGAAATGCAGCAGAAAAACTTGTCCAGATGGTGTGTATAAATCCCAGTGAGGAACCCACCCCACAAAGACCAGGGTTCCTGGTGGGATCCACACAGGCCTAGGGAGAGGGAGAGGAGAGAGACATGGGAAGAAGAGTGGAAATTCCTACCTGCCCTTTTGCATCATTGAAATAATCTTGGGTGCTCAGTGGGTACTTCACCTGATCTAATTAAAAATCAGATTGCTGTTTTAACTGAGAAAAATAGTACTTTCAACTGTTTTAGAAAGAAGAAAAGAATAAACATTATCGAGACCATCTCTTAGAAGATTAGGACAAAAGATCCGGGAGGGGAGGCTTCAAAGCTGTTTCTGTTTTCCCTGACTTTGAAATCCCTACCCGGTAGTCCTGATAATTTTATCTTCTTCGAAATATAGCAAATAACATCTATTTATTACTCCTGGGCAAGTCCATACATAAATTAAAAACAAAAAACAAAACACAAACACAAAGCACTTTAAACGAATCCTCCTGTGAGTCTCAAATCCATCGTTTCTCTTCCTGTGGCGAGGGCTTAATGCCACAGATCAATGCAATTCGAAAGTTTGGGAGGCAATTGTGTTTTTCCTACCTTGCTATTTGATGAGCTTTCAGATGGCCATCTAAAGAACAGCTTACATGCTGTCTCTCTCGGATCTCGGGGAGGCTTCAGACAAGCTCACGTGTTGAGAGATGGTTAGCAGAGATATAAATATATTTTATCTTGTTTCTTTAAGTCAGCTTTTAGAGTTAGTTCAAACGCACTACTTAGTGAATTGATGAAAAATCTTTTTAACCCTGAGAATGATATTTCCACTTCTCGTCTTCACATTTAATGGGAGAGTTGCTTTAGAAAGATCTTTCCCATTAAAAAAATAAGAGGTTTTCTAGGCACAAACAATGCCACACAAAGCCCATGGAAAGGTGGGCTGATTCCTCTTAAAATGTAGTTTTAAATGTGTTGATTTTTAAAATGGGATGAGATATTCCAACATCCCTAATTAGAATTTCTCCTGGCAGTCAGATAGGAAGTATGTCAGTCTGTGGCCACAGAAATCATCTACTCATGGCAGGGCAAGCATTTAAAAGTTATTTTGTACACAACTCATTCTTTCTTTCCATAAATCACCTGTATGGGCCAGGTCCTTTGCCAGACTTACTGATACAGAGATTAGAAATGTAGTTGCTCTCAGTCCAGCAGGAAAGATGGTGTCAACGAAAGAGGGGTTCTATGGAAATTAACCTCACACAGTAATATGATCATAAATTCCTAACTGGGGAGGTCATGCTGGGTAGTCACACTCCAGGCATATAACTAATTTTTTAAAATTTATTCCAGAGAGAGGAAGGGGGAGAGAGAGAGAAGAGAGAGGGGAGAGAAAGAGAAGAAAGGGGAGGGAGAAAGAAACATCAGTTAGTTGCCTCCTGCACGTGTCCTGACTGGGGGTTGAATCCACAACCTGGGTATGTGCCCTGACTGGGAATCGAACCGACCACCTGTTGGTATGGAGGACGACACTCCAACCAAGTGAGCCGCCCCAGCCAGGGCCAGGCACATAACTTCTTTAGTAAATGTTTATCTTTGCCTTAGGCAAGCCCTGTCCATTGTCTCTGTGCATCCAGGTCAGCACGCCTTTGAAATGCCTCTTTTCAAAGTAACCATCCTCAAGACAGCACATAATCTTGTTAACTATCCTGTAATTCACCCCCCCCCCCACTTTTGCCCCACCTCCACGTATGTGATCTTCCTTATGTCCCCCCAATTCCACATAAGCTGCAAGCTGCCTTCTCAGGAGCACTTTTCTGTTCGTTGAGCTCTTGCTTCCAGGTGCATCCTCTGGCTTAATTAAATTCTCTGCAGGTTTGGACATTCTTACAGCAACAATGGGCACAGAAAAATAAATTATTACAAGAGAATGCAGCAAGGATGCCCACAGACCCTCTCCCTGAAGTTACTACCTCTTGTTACTGAAGGTATGTATCGAAGAGATTGGTTGGTTGTCTGCTTGACTGATAGATAGCCAGGCCTCATTCCTAAAAGGGACATTATCGAGATGGCTAATCAAATGGTACAGCAAGAGAGCAAATAGACGGATTAAGGAGAAGTTAGCTAAGTCTCCTATTTCTGCCGAAGAGGATACATTTCTATCTCAGCCCTTCCGTGAAGAGCAGATACCGCACACTGATAGGGCTGCAATCGCTTCCTCTCCCAGGCACAGATGTTAGATAGCATGCCTTTACCCCACCACTACCACTATTTTTTTAAAAATATCTCAGGGAGCCAATACACCAAGAAAGACATTATTGTTACCTAACAACTGGGGGTGGGGAGACGGGATAGAACAGATGCTGACAGGCTCGGAAGCTTACAAATGAAATACACACATGCACAGTTTGGACATGACCCAGTTTCCACGATCTCTAGCTGCATCAGTTAGGATGCTTTGGGCTGCAAGTAACTGACTATCCAACTGATGTGGCTTAAAAAATAAGGGGTTATTTTCATTACATAACAATGAATCCCAGAGGCATTTGTTCCAAGTGAGGGGCAAGGGTAGTATTCAAAATACCTATCAATCCATACGACACAGGCGCTGACAGGTCAGAACCACTGCTCGCCAGTCAGAGCAAACCCCAGCTATAAACCACTGTTACTGCTACCATCAGCAGATTTGGTTGAATTCTCTCCCTGGTTCCAGCTCAGCTCTACAGCTCAGTGATGTCAGAGCTTGTGTCTGCTTCAAGAGTCTCTCTTGGCCTTCCCTTTGTCGGAAGAAGTTGATTGCCATGCCTCCAAACATCACTTCCTCTCCTAACAGTGGGGTCTAAATGCAGGAAGGAAGGAGTGAAGGCTTCTCTTGGTGCATTTTTTTTTTAAATCTGGGGAAATCTGTCCCAGAAGTCATCAGACTTCCTCCTAAGTACTGTCGCCAGAAACTGGGTCACATGTCCATGCTTAAACCGATCGGCACAGGACAATGGGAATAGAGTGGTTAGCTTGGACCAATCATTGTTCATCCTCTGGGCCTGGGGAGGGTCCTATCTTGCCAAACCAGGTTGCTACCTGTACTAAAACCAAATTAGGGTTCCATTGGCATGGAAGAAAGCAGGGGGCTGGGGGAGAAGTGAGGAACAGCTTTTGAACAGGCCACCAGTGATGTCTGCCACACTGGCACTTTTGTGAGAAGCAACTTTTCCTTTTTCTAATGGGATCACCATAAGGTAGAATGCCACTCCGCCAACTCTGCTCCTTTTCTCTGAGAAATGGAGGCATCATCAGTCTGTGCAGGTGGCCCTAGAAAGCTTCAAGGTCATTGTTCGAGACCAACTTATACATCCAAATTGAGTGTGTGAAAGAACTGATCTCAGTAACTGCGGAAGGGGCACCATGGTTCACTACTGTCCTTAGTAGGTCACGTTTGTGTCCTAGATTTCTTTATAGAAAGCTTGATTTATAGCCCTTAAGCCACAAAGCTGTGGTTACTCCTCCCACCTCTTCCATGTGTGCAGTTTTAGAAAGTCAGCAGGTGCCCGTGAAACTACAGAGCAGACACACTGTGATTAGGTATTTCCAAAAAGAAACATCGGGGGTGTGGAGGGAGGCCTGATTTTCTGGTCTCTCTTTATGTAAAATGTAGGAGGCACTCACAAAGGTACTGAGAAAAGAAATCCCACACAATATTTTGAATATGGGAGACCCTGTGGCCCTAGGATTGCTGGCTTAGGGACATAGCCCCATTGAGGTCAGGGCTGTGGTCTGATTCCTCCACAGTCTACTCCATGCAGAGGTGGCTTGGATTCCAGGTGACACACCACACCCATAGCCTATGTCAGCCACCTCACAAATACAACAAATCCACTTGTGTAGACCAGTGATTTTCAACCTTCCTCATCTCACGGCACACATAAACTAATCACTAAAATTCTGTGGTACACCAAAAAATATATTTTTTGCCAATCTGATAAAAAAAAAACACTTATAATTTTGCTTCATTCACACCAGACAGCTATTGTTGTGTTGGCTGTTGTCATGTTTTTTATTTGACAATCTAAGGGAAAAGAGGTCAGTGCCCCTGACCAAATAGTCAGGTATTGCATGTTTTAAAAATTCTTGTGGCGCATCGGCTGAAAATAACTGGCATAGACTGATTACAAATATCGCCCTAATTCTCTATATCTGCCCACACCTGCGCCATTGAGAATGCAAAGGCAGCTCCTCCCATTAAGAAGTAGAATAGATTTTCCCAGTCCTTGAATCCAGGCTGACCTCCTGACTTGCTTTGGCTGACAGAACATGGTACAAGTGACACCAAGCTAGGTGTCAAGGCCTTGAGTCTAGGTTTCAGGGCCTTTCACACTTCTTGTTCTGGGCTAGGCTGCTGGATGGTGAGACACTCATAACTCAGTCACCCTCATGGCTGCAGCCAAAAGCCAGCCAACTACTGAACATATGAGTGAAGCCATCCTAGATCAGCCAAGCCACCAGCTGACAAGAGAGGCATGAACAAACCAAGCTACCATCACCCTAGTCCAGCCTAGACCTGAAGACCCACAGTTTTCCCATAGACTTGTGAGAAATAACCAATTGTTGTCATATTGTCATTAAGTTTGGGGGTGGTCTGTTCCTCAACAATAGCTAACAGAAACCACGTTCATTACAGAGATGACTTTAGCCTTTTCCCAGCCCACCCTCACTTTGAGAGAAAGTGTGTTAGATACCAGGGAGCCAGGTGCATCATCTCCTCTGTTTCAGGACAGTATGTGGTGATGACTCCAGCTGCAAGTCTTGCAGGCGATACTAGGGTTTCTTATGCCTTTAAGATGCCCACGAACTCTAAAGACAGCCATGCCTTCAACCTGGATTAACTTCTTAGTGCCAGTGAACATCATTCTGTTAAATCTACTCATGGCTCATGGATTAGGGTCAAAGGCTGAATGTGAAGAGATTACTGCTGAGGTCAGAGGAAGATGCTATTAGGGAAACCAGTGTGACTCTTCTAGGCTTCTGTGGCCCACCTTGGTGTCAAGACTCGAGACACCTCTTAGCATCTGACTTTTCAAACGATCCCAGAAATCGTGATCCAAGTCCAAACCTACCTACTCTATGGCATCCGCCTCTCTCAGGGGAGAGCTGATAACACTCCCTCCTCGACCACGCAGACAGCAACCCAAACACGCCAATAGACCCATCACCTCTGGGCTTCAGCCGCCGTTCTTGGCACACTCTCATTTCACCCTTCCCAGCCCACCAAGCTTTTCTCCCTGTTCCCCAGTCTGGGCCTTTGCCCAGGCTGGAGGATGGCAGTCCCTACCTTGTACAGCTCAGAACAAACAAGAAGATTGAGAAGAGACTTGATCAGAAAACGACACAATCCCGCTTTGAAGGGGCACTTCCAAGAGGAGCAGTAGGCAATAAACCAGCTTCTGAGAAGCAGAGCTTTTGAATGCGATTTGGTCAAAACCAACACTTTTTTATCATTAGCCATTCCCCAAATTATAGCCTGCAGATCCAGAAACCCACTTACATAAAAGCGCAGGTAGGGAAAATGTCAAGATAAAAACAATCGGTTTAGTCTACGGAACTTTGGATGCTTTTCCCTGCCTTTCCCCCACCCTCAACTGATACTTGCACAAAGTTCTGTTCATGTCCAGAACCAGGTTCAACGAGTTCCTTTCTTCTTTCTTCTGCATTTGTGTCCCACCTCCTCTCTTTCCCTCTCCCTGAAGTCCTGTGTGAAAATCTGCGAAGGGGCTCTGAATGGCTATGTTTATGCCGGTGTGAGGTTTTTGGATGATTTTTTTCCCCCTCGTGAAAGAAGCCCTTGAAAAAGTTTCTCTCCCAGGGAGGCGGCTGGGGACCTCCTGGGTTTCCCGGAGGGGGTGGCTATGCTGCCAAACTCAGTGTGAAGCAGAGACAGCGAGTCCCAAACTCCGGGATAATGGGGACCCTGTTCTGCTCACGATACAACCCTGAGATCTGTATCGAGCTACCACCCAAAGGCGAGACAGAGGATCACCTCCCCCTGAATTCATGAAACAAATTATCCAGGCCTCTAATTCAGAGAGTGTGGAGTGCTTAAACTAAACATTAATTTTTATGCCCAGTTTGGCAGTGGGAGTTGGACACTGACAGTTAAGTTTTACTTCCTTTTTTTTAAAAAAAAAAGCGTGGGAAGTTTGCGGGCTGGAGCATCCTTGTGATAAATCAGTCAGACTCCAAGGGTAACAGCCAGAAACCTAGTAGTACCATGTGCCACTCCAGCTGAAAATGGAGTTGAATGGGGAAACCCCAGGTGGGAGACACAGCGCCTCATGGGCTTTGGTTGTGATGTCAGGTGGCTGCTCAACTGTCTCGTGAGGCAGCTTCTGGCAGGGACGTGAACAGGGGATTTAGTCCTGAGTTTGAAATCTGGCTCTGCTCCTCTCACTGCCTGTGCGGTTCTAGGAATGTGACCTAATTTCTCTGTGTCCCCATCACTTTCTTGGAAAATAGGGTTAATGATAGGTCCAGGATGGTGATTAAATATTAGATGGCATGATGCGTTAAGTAAAATCGGTTTCAGGCACAAACACCAGTTGCTGGGATTGTGTTTGCCGGTTGTACCCATCTGAGCAGACTGGGTCATGTGTGTTGACAAAGACTCCAAAATCTCAGGGGCTGGCAAGATTTGGGTTTTGCTCACATGACTGGTCCATGTGGGTGGGGGGGGTGGTTACGACTCTGTTCCACTTGCCCTCACTTTGGGGTCTGGGCCACTGGAGCATCTTCTCTCTGGGGTGTTGCTGGGCTCACGCAGAGAAAAGGGGGAACGGCATGCCGGCTCTCCACGCTTCTGCTCGGGACTGGCACAGGTCCCTGCTGCCACGTTTTCATTGACTAAAACCCATCGCAGGGCCAAGCCTGTCCTCAGCAGAGTGGGAATACATAATCCTCCCACTGGGACACACAGGAAGAGTTTGAGCAATGTCATTGATCATTGCTGCACATAACAGAAACCCCAAATGTCACAGGCAGACACAGAGCAGCCTCTCTCTTATAAAATATGCTCCCAAACAGGCATTGGGTCGATATGGAAGCTCCCCCATCACTGGAACCCACCCCGTCTATATTTCTGCTCTACTGTCCTCAGGTGGCATGTTGTTTTCAAATAATGGAAGGAACGGGAGGGTCCCCATATTTAATTACATTTCCTAAATAGAAAAGCGCAATGGGACTCCTTAGCCAGGCAGGTGAAACACAATGAACGGGGACTCGGTCCAGCCCAAGTCAGGGAATGGAAAAAGAGGAAACAACAGCGTGGAGAAAAAAAAAAGAATCCACATAAAACGGAAGCAGTGAAAGCACAGGTGGACTCCGACACGAACAGGCCGCTGTGACGCCCGGCCGTCGCGCTCAGAGAGACCAGGAACGTGGGCGAGATCGCACCTCTGCCGTCACGGCAGCACCGGGAAAGTCACTTCGCGTCCCAGCTGCCCGAGGCCCGGTGGATCCGTTTGTTGTTTTGTCAGTCTTTCTCAAGTGTTGCTCACAGGCGGGGACGAGAGTGATGCATGCTGGAGGTCTGCACATCTGCACCCATCCGCCGCGCTCTCCTGTGTCTTTGTAAGTGCGCTTATTCATTCCTGACGGAGGCTGGTGCCTGTCTCCATTTCACCTGGCACAAATTCCGCTGCTTCTGACTGAAGTTCGCAGGAGGACCCAAGGACCCGGCCCCCCCACCTAGCTCCCACCTGGCCTCTGGGCTGTCCCCTGCAGGCAGCAGCCCAGGAATCCTCTGATCTCTGAGGGCCAGTCTCTCTGCAAGGCGTCTGGGGGGTTGCTTCTGAGACCCCATAAGTTATCTGATGCTGAACTTCCCCCTCTCACCCAGCTCTTAGGAGAAAGTCCTCTTCTATTTCTCCCAAAGCCCAGAGCCCCACCTAGGGCTAATTCTCCCCAGGAAACCCAGGCTTAGGAATGCAAATAGGCCAGAGTTGGGTGTGACAGGGTGACAACCTAGTTCAGCTGTCATCTCCACAAGAGATACTGTTCAACAGGCAAGGATCTTGTCCCTTCAGTTGCACATAGAGGCAGGGCCCCAATGGCATGTGGCTCCTACAAAGAGATGAATCAGCAACTGTTCTTGCTCCTTGAGGTAAGAAACCCAAGGCCGGGCAAGCCCTCTCCTATATCCCAGCCCCCAGCCTGCGCCTCAGCATTCAGGCCATAAGTGCTCCTTTCCCTTCCTTGGAAAGGATGATCCGTAAAAGGATGACCCCATGGCCCCCAGGACGGTGCCAGCTCAGCCTGGAGGACAGGCCTGCCTTGGGTGGGCCCTTGCATAGCCCTCAGACTCCAGGGGCAGCTAGTGAAGGATTCAGTGTCTTGGGTGACTGGGGCAGAGACCAAAATGCCTTTTTAGATGGCCTCACACTGCAGCCCTTGTGCATGCAGCTCTGCACAGGCCTGATCGGCACACACACGGTCAGCAAGGAAGAGGAGCCTTCCAGCTTTATGAGTCCCCGCGTATAGGGCTGCATTTTATTTTTGGAAGGATTACGCAGGCAGCTCTGTCCTGGACTACTGACTTTTTAGAGACATGTTCAATGAAGTAGAAAAAATGAAAGCATCTAACAAACGTGGCATCACTCCAACTATGTGTGGCCTGTGGGTCATACTTCAAATTCTGGCACTGAATGTCAAGGTAAAATGTGCCCTATAAGGCCAGCACTAACTCAGCTAAACATCATTATACAACTAAAGGTTCAAATCTCAGAATACGCCCCTTCCCACCACACATCATTCATCAGAGCACATTTCTGCTAGGCCCAGTCCTCAGATGTTATGCCTTAATCCTAATCCAAAGTCTCTGCTTGCCTAGAAAAGTCACAGGAAGGAGGGCTCCACATGCTTCCTATTGACCCTTCTTTCAGATAAAGGGTTGTTTGTTCCTGGGTCCCCTGCTACTGTATCTCCTCTCAGAAAGGAAACCAGGATTCTCTGGCTCTGGGCCCTTTTCAAGAAATGAGGCTGGAACTCCCTGGAAAGGGAAAGAGGAACTCTGGGGGAGGATCCATGCACCAGAGCACAGGGACCTGCTGCAAAGACAGATGGGGTAGAGCTGAAGTTCTTGGGCTGTGTATGAGTTAGCTATGCTGCGTAACAAGGCACCACAAACTTAGTGGTGTAAAGCAAAACACTATTATCTCACGGTGCCCATGGGTCAGGAGTCCAGGCATGGACTGCTTAGCTGGGGCCTCTGGCTATCAGCTGGAGATGGCATTCAGATCCTAGAGGCCGCCCCAGTTCCCTGTCACTTGGCCCTCTCCTTAAGCAGCTTACAAGAGGGTGCTTACTTCTGTAAGGCCATTAGGACAGTCTCTCTTGCTGGGACAAAGTCTTATATAAGGTAGCATAATTGTGGATATGACTCCCATCACATGAGCATTTTCTGTGGATTAGAAGCAAGTCACAGGTCCTGCCCACACTCAAGGAGACAGAATTATTCGAGGATATGACTCTTTGGAGGTTACCTTAGGATGTGTCCACCACCACCTGCAAACTGCTGCCTGGGTGTATCTGACCTCCTCCACTTATGAGTTAGGTGACCTTGAGCAAGTTACTCTGCCTTATTTACAAATAAGTTTCCTTATTTGTAAAAATAAACCCCACAGGATTCTTAGGAAGATCAAATAAAATATTCCATCTCAAGTGTTTCACAGAGTGCCTGGCACATAGTAAACACTCAAATATTAGCTATGATGATGGTGGTGGTGATTAATATTAATATTATCGGCACTGTGAGACTCTCAGGTCTCTTTTGGATATTAAGAAGCAGAAATGTAACTCAGACTACAGCTACCTCCACCCCTGGTTATAAAACCCTCTGCTCCAGAAATCTCAAGAGAGATGAGTTTCAACCTCAGCTGGGAGCTGGGGCATCATGGGATGCCAGGCACCAATGCCAGTCTCCCACAACTAGAAATCTGATAGGTAACGAGCATGCCCAGAAGGTGCATGGGTGCTTCAGGAAGAGGTTCTGTTCATCTCTTGTGAGCCTCAGGGCAGCTGAGCTCAAGGGGTAAGTGGCCTTGCTGGGTGCCATAGGACAGGCCAAGTTGAGAATCTCTCCCAGGTTGACTATGATTGTTGCCTCACCTACAGGAAGCTGTCTTATGTTCTAATGATCTCTGCATATATAACTCTATTAACTATTCACATGCAATAACAAGAGCCATTGTGTATCATCACCAGAATTCCATAAATCCCATAAGAAGAATTTTAAAATAGCAAGTAGAAGACACACTCAACCCTACATCATTGCAACAACCCAGACACCCATACCATCCAGCACACAAGCCAAAGACAATCCTAGTTATAATAAATCTTACCAATAATAACAATAACCCACAGTGAAATTTTCAAGTTTAGTGATAATCCTCTAATCTTGACATTGGCTCATGGAGGGAGTACTCTCCTATCTGGTCCCTTCCTGAGAAATGCATTATGGGAGCTCAGCTCTGGTGGTGCCTTCATGCAGTGCCTCGTTTGTGCAACATTGTTCTGAAGTATGTTAGGAGGCCTAACTCAATGTCAGCCTCTCAACCCTGTGGTGTCCCTGTGCCAGGAACACGTACTGGATGCTCTGTACATCTTAATCTTTCCTTTTGGAAATTTTGGAAACTTCGAGTTACTTATTTCTCAGGGAGGTAAAAATATTTTTCTTATTATTTCTCTGTTTTGAAAGAACAGCTGCACCACCTCAGGAACTTGAGGGGGTGGCTGTTTTGAGACTCATAAGCTTGAAAGAAGCCCATCTTGTTTTATTTCAAAGAAGAAAATGATCCTTCATAATATCCAAGTGACAGTCATCAGTTCTTTTGGAATCTGTAGGCAGCAGATCTGTGAAAGGGCAAGGATCTATGGTCTACTTAGCTTTCCATTGGGGAAATTTCATCTGCAGCCTTCTCTTTAGATCCTTAAGGCTCTGTGTTTATGAGACATGCAGTTATATACCAACTAAGCCAAGACACACAGTTCAGGGCCGAAGCTTGGGTTTCTGATGAGAACCACATTCCTCCTTCCTTCATTCTTTTGTTTAACAAACGCTATGGGCACCTCCCACGTTTCCAGCCACGTGCTAGCCTTTGGAGCTAGAACCATGAAGCCATGGTGGAAATGAACTTGGCACCTATTCCACTAGCTCACTGTCACAGAAGGACAGGAAGTTCCCAATATGGTGTCACAAGAGGTGACGCTGGGGCCACACAGAACACTGGAAAAGCACGGAGAAGGGAAGGACACCCAACCCGGCTTGGAAGAGGGAGAAAAGAAGGCTTTCAAGAGCAAGTTCAAGGGGAACAGTGAGGGAGTAGGCGTGGAGCCCAAGGCGGTATTCCTGGCAGAGGGAACAAAGAGTGAAACACGCAGAGAGGAAGGTGCGCCAGGAGCTAGAGGAAGTCCCGAGCGGCAGGAAATCAGAGATGGGGAGAGGATTGGGAGCCTTCTGCAGAAGTAGACAGGGGCCACCCACAGCCCCTCCTCGGGAATGGAGCTCACAATACAGCCTCGGGAAAGCCACCAGGGAAATAAGGCCATCCAGCAATTGGAAAGAGCCTGGATTGAGGGTTAAGGCTAAAGTTAAATTTTAAAGCAAAATGTTCCCTATTTTTACATCAAGTTTTAAAAAAAAATTTTTTTAAATAAATGCCGTTTTAACACATTCAAACAATGCAAAACTATGTGAATTAAAAAGAGAACCTGCGGGGAGAGAAACAAGTGGCGGCGTAGTAACAGCTGCACCCGCCGCCTCCCGCAACCACATCAAAATTACAACTAAAATACAGAACCACCAGCACTCAGAGCCTCCTGAGATCTGGCTGCACAGAAGCCCCACAACCAGGGAACTGAAGGAGCACCGAGAGCGGGAGGAGGGGCGGAGACGAGGGCAGATCAGGACTGAATCGCAGAGACGCGGCCGCGGGCCCACACCAGGTGGCCCCCGCAGGGTAAACCCGGGAGGGACATCTGCGGGTGGGGGTTTCCCGGAGGAGGGAGGGGTCCCAGCCCCACAGCAGGCCCCCAGCCCAGGGCTCCAGGCAGGGAAGAGACGGCCCCACACCTTCAGCTGTGAAACCAGCGGGGACTGTCCCTGAGGGTCGCGGAGGCTGCGGGAGCCCCAGCAGCTCCTCTAAAGGGCCCGAGTGTGGACTCACTCAGACGCTCCCTCTGAGCCCAGCGCCGAGCAGCAGCCTGAAGGGACCTGGGACACTTGGGGAGGAACTAACCTGCCTGAAATCAGGGCAAGAGGTGGAGGGCGGCTTCCTCCCAGGCAGAGGGGCTGGCGGAGGCCATGGCTCCTTTGGCGAGTCCTCCCCTAATGCAGCCGGCGGGCAGGCGCCATGTTTGAATCGCCAGCGCCTGACTCCCACCTGTGGCCCCGCCCCGTGATTCCCGGAGGCCCCGCCCCTCCCCACCTGCTGCTCATCCAGGCCATTTCCAGGGGCTTTGCTGTGCAAGTGGCCTCTCCAGCCTCATGCTTAGGGCTTTCCTAAAATCTCTCAAACAAGCAGCAGCGGGCCTCATACGGCTTGATAAGCGGCCCCAGGCTGGCACTAGCGGCAGCTGCACTGGCTCATAGCTTGGCCTCTCCTGAGAAACGCCAAGCCCAGCACAAGTAGCAGCCAACTACGGTTTGCTGTGTAGCTCATGCTGGGTGCCCTGGACAAGGCACTGGCACAGGCTGACTTTGCACCTTCCAGGAGGCCCCAGAGACAGTGCACCTGGTGGTCAGACTCAACCACGCTGCATTACAACCCTACCACATCCACAAGTGACACTCAAGGGGCCACTTGGTGAACACCAAAGCCCCACTGAAGTAAATCCTGCTCCATAGGGGTGTCTCCAGCACAGCAGCTCTTTGGCTGTAGCTGCAGCTGGTCCTCACAGCCGATTGGCTTGGGGGTCAATTCCTCCCAGTGATGCCAACAGCAACCAAGGCTCAACTACAACAGGACAGTACACACAGCGCACACAGGGGAGCACCTAGAAGGCCCAGCTCAGGTGACTGGGGAGGCTGAGCCACTGGACCCTACAGGACACGTACTACACAAAGCCACTCTACCAATTCCAGGAGACATAGCAGCTTACCTAATACATAGAAACAAACACCCAGAAGCAGCCAAAATGTGGAGGCCAAGAAACATGTCACAAAGGGAAGAACAGAAGAAATCTCTAGAAGAGGAACTAAATGAAGTGGATCCAAGCAAGCTAACGGATACACAGTTCAGAATTTTGTTTATAAGGATGTTTAAGCATGCTATTAGGGAAATAACTGAGAAAATCGATAACATAATAAAATACCAATTTGAAATGAAGGCTACACGAACTGAAATGAAGGATAATTTACAGGGAATCAACAGTAGAGTAGAGGATGCTGAGAATCAAATCAGCAATTTGGAACATGAGGAAACAAAAATCACCCAACCAGAAGAGCAAAAGGAAAAAAGAATCCAGAAATATGAAGATAGTATAAGGAGCCTCTGTGACAACTTCAAGAGGCCCAACATTCGTATTATTGGGGTGCCAGAAGGGGAAGAAAGAAACCAAGAAATTGAAAACCTATTTGAAAAAATAATTACAGAAAACTTCCCCTACCTGGGGAAAGAAATAGACTTACAAGTCCAGGAAGCACAGAGGGTCCCAAACAAGAGGAACCCAAAGGGGCCCACAGCAAGACACATCATAATTAAAATGCCAAAAGTTAAAGACAAAGAGAGAATCTTAAAAGCAGCAAGAGAAAAGCAATTAGTTACCTACAAGGGAGTACCCATACGACTGTCAGCTGATTTCTCAACAGAAACCTTGCAGGCCATAAGGGAGTGGCAAGAAATATTCAAAGTGATAAAAAACATGGAACTACAACCAAGACTGCTCTACCCAGCAAAGCTATCATTTAGAACTGAAGGTCAGATAAAGAGCTTCACAGATAAGAAAAAGCTAAAGGAGTTCATCACCACCAGTCCAGCACTACAGGAAAAGGTGAAGGGTCTTCTTTAAGAAGAAGCTAATGAACAAAAGAACCTGATGAACTAAATAGATCCAGAGACACTGACGCAGATAACAGATGATCATATTTCAGAGGAAAGAGGGAAGGGGGGTGGAGGGTGGGAAGAGATTAACCAAAGAAGTTATAGGCATATATGCATATCCCATGGACACAGTCAATAATGGGCTGAAGGCCTGGAGAGGGGGTGGGAGAGAGGGGGAGGGGGTCAATTGGGGGTGGGAAAATAAGACACCTGTAATACTTTCAACAATAAAGATAAATTTAAAAAAGAGAGAGAGAGAGAGAACCTGCCCTCAACCCTCTTCCAATCTTATTCTCGAGTGAAATCCCTGTTAATGACTGTCCTTCCTTACGGACTTTTTTCTATGCATTTCCCAACATTCACCTGTATGTCATTGTTGTTATTAAATAAACAGAAGATACTTGATGAGGACTCACAATGTTCCTGAGCACCGTTCTGAGCCCCTTACACGGATCATCATTTCATCTTGATGGCATCACTAAGAGGCCGTTAGCCCTGTCTCAGCGACACAGAAGCCCAGACACAGCGGGACGAGGCAACCTGCCCCTGGCTGTGCATGTGGGACATGGCAGGACACAACCCAGGCGGCGTTACTCTAAAGTCTGTGCATCCAAGAGAGGTCCCCGGTGGAGGCGGAGGCGGAGGCGGAGACTAAACTTGCCCCTCTTGTGAGCAAAAATCATGTGCATAGTAGCAGTCGCTCCTGTGAGACAACCGAGCGCTGAATGAACAGCTTCTGACAACAAGCAAGAGGGAGAAACGAAGCAGAGGAAGCTGGGGAGTGAGGGGCCCTCCCGGATCTGCAGGACCTCTCTGGGGCCTGAGGATCCCGCGAGCCGCTAGTGTGTACGCTCCCCTCCACTTTCATGGGGCTGTGCGAGCTCTATTCAGGGGCTCGGCCTACCTGCAAGAGCCCCGCCCTACCCTGCACCTAGAGCCTACACAGAGGCCTCTTCCACACGGGACCACTTTCAGGACGACAGACAAGAGGGAGACTGTGTAGAGAAGACTGGAGAGCCACAGGAGCTCTCCGAGGACTTCAGGAGTTCTCCGGGGTCAGAGGGCTGGCAAATACCACTGTGCACACACACACACACACACACACACACACACACACACACACAGTGTTTACTGTGCCAGATCATAGTATACATACGACTGATTATTTTCATTTAAAGTACACCATAGTTTTAAAATGAGCAAAGGACTTGAGTAGACATTTCCCCAAAGAAGACATAAAAATGGCCAGTAAGCACATGAAAAGATGCTTAAGGTCATTGGTCATCAGACAAATGCAAATCAAAACCACAAAGAGATATCACTTCACACCCACTATAATGACTATAAATTTTTTTTAATGGAAAATAACACATGTTGGCAAAAATGTGGAGAAATTGGAACCCTTGTATTTTGCCGATGGAAATGTAAAATGGTTCGGCCACTGATGGGAAAAAACTTGGTGGTTTCTTAAAAAGTTAAACAGAATTACCATACGACCCAGCAATTCCGTTCCTCAGTATATACCCAAAAGAATTGCAGAGAGGAACTCAAGCAAATGCTTGTACACATGTTCACAGCTGCACTACTCATAATTCAGGTATTCAGTGGGTGTCCTCAGAAAAGTTTTACCTCCGAAAAGTGGGGCAAAATTAGCCCTACACGCCGCTCTGGTCCCACCTGACAACGCTTAAAAACAAACCTGAAAGAATCTAACTGTGTTTAAGTAATTTAATCACATCACAGAACAAAGGTCAAGAATATTTATAGCAATAGAAAAATGGGTAGTGAGTTTTCATTACATTCTTGGTATTATGATTGATGTAGCATTGAGACTCCGGATTTTTAAACATCTCTTTAGTGTTGATTTTATTTTGGAAGGCAGTTAAGTTTTTGATGGGTGACCTTGCCCTTGTTGAGACTTGGTTTGCGTCTTTGTTAAGTGGGTCTATTTTGGCTGCGCTCTTGCTCCCAGGGCGCAGCGCTTACTCGGGGGGCACGGTTCTTACTCCTAAGACACGCTCTTTCCCCACTGGCTGCCCTGTGCCCCTCCACCCCGGCTGGGTCAGCCCTCCAAGCTCTCTCCAGTATTCTGCAACCTCTGCTCAACTCTCAGTCCCTCAGCAGATGTTCTTGGTCAGGCAACTTGATACATAAAGGCCCGAAACTGGAGCGGCTCGAATATCGATCTATAGAGAACAAACAAAGCCTGGTCTCCAAACAAACAGCAAACTACTGCTCGGCAAGTCCCCTCAAAACGCCACAGACGGGGTGGCTTAAACGACAGAAATTTACTTCTCACAGCCCTGGAGGCTCGGGAGTTCAAGATCAAGACCCTGGCCGATAGGTTTGGGCCTGAGGCTTCTTCTCCTAGCTCGTAGGCTGCCGTCCCGCTCACATGACCTTTCCTCAGCTCCTATCAGATCCGGGTCCCACCCTGAACACCTTATTTAACCTTAATTAATCCCTTAAAGATCCCATTTCCAAATGTAGCCAGACTGGAGGTTAAAGCTGCAACACAGGAATATGGGGGGCAGGAGAAGACACAAATATTCAGTGTAGGATAGCGACAAAAAGACTACTGCTGCGACAACATGGCTGAGTAGTAAAAACAACAACAAAAAAACTCGCTATACTATAATTCCAAAAATTTGAAGCTTAAGAAGAGACAAAATGAATCTGTGGTGTTAGAATCAGAATACTGGCTGCTGCTGTGTGGATGGGGAGGGACTAATGAAAAAGAGGCGTGAGGGACATTTTTAGAGTGATGGGGAAAAATTTTTTTTATCTTGATCAGAGTCATGGTGACAGGTGAATACATTTGCCAAAATGCACGGAACTGTATCCTCAGAATTGGTATGTTTATTGCATGTCAATTTTGGCTCGGTAGAGTACATTTTTCTATATCAGCTCATGTGGATTTACCTTCTGAGCAGCTCTGCTGTCGTCTGTCGTATGAATGTGTCATAATTTATTAAACTATTTCTCCATTGATAGGCATTTATATTTCTTCCAAGTCTTTGCTATTTTAAGCAATGCTTGAAGGATGGATTTCTAGGTGGAACTGGCATAGCCTCTTCTCTGTAAATACGAAGAATTTGAAGCCCAGAGGGGAGAAGCAACTTCTCCAAAGCTTACTGCAATGGCCAACTGTGAGTTACGGTGGTAGAACCTCGAACTGAAGAGGTTTGTGTTATTACACAGAAGTACTGATGGGGGGGCAGGGGAGGGCAAGGCTCGGCTTCCAACCAGAATAAAAGAAAACACTTAGATTAATCTACTGCTTTCTTTGTCTAATTCCTAGTCATTCTGTGAGTATGCATGCTTTTGGGTAGCCTTAATTTAACACGATGTTAATTCCTGGGATCCCATAGTACCCTGGGGTTAAATAATAACTCACTATGTGCCAAGCAATGTGCCAGCACTTTACACAAATCATCTCATTCAACCCTCACAACTCCATATGGTACCGCTGTTATTAATTCCACATCCATTTCGTAGATGGGAAAACTGAGATTTAAACAGTTTAAGTAACTTGCCAAAGCTGCGCAGCTAAACAGTGATATAAACAGATTTCAAACGCAGGCCTCACTCTTACCCATTAAACTACACTTCCCCTCAACGAGAGTACTCCGGAGGGGTGTCGTCATGAAGCTTAGTGAAATGGTGGCAACGTGGGTGGCCACCGCATCTTTATTTCTGTGTCCCTAACATCTGGCACACAGCGGAGTTCAAAGGGCTTAGCACTGGGCCTGACACATGGCAAGCACTCAATGAGCGCTAATTATTATCATTATTGGAACTCAATAAGCGTTTGTTGAGTCAGTAAACATGTGCATGAGTGACTAATTATCCAAAGTATTCTCTCAGCAAATAAACAATGAACATGGAGACAACAGGTTGCAGTCCTCCTCTCCTGCCAAGCATCTCATTTGGAGGCAGCTGAACCGTGAAGGAATCACCAGCCCTCTTCTGTCCCCACATCTGCTCCCCACGGGCCAGGGAAACGGGAGGGCTGCGGGTTCAGGGTCGGAGCTGCAGCCCCGGCGCGGTGCGGGCACAGGGCGGGGCAGGCTCCCAACGTGTTTGTGTGCAAAGGAGGGAATCGGTCGACGTGGTGCTGGTGGAGCGTGTGCGTGTGCGTGTGCGTGCACCGCCTATTCTGCTCCCTCATCTTCATCAGAGGAAGGCCCTGCAGCATGGGGGTAACAGGTGTAGTTTGGGGATGAGCCTGCACAGCCATGAGCCAAGCAAGTGCTGTTTCCCTTGACCCTAACGGCCCTGGTACCCCGTCAGCATTCAGAGCCTCTGTCAGTTTCTTAGCCGACCCTGACATTTGCCCCAGCCTCGCCCTGTGCCCTTGTCTGAGCCGATTCTCATTTGTTGGCCCCCTCCTGCCTCCCTCTGACTAGCGCCTTGATTGGCTTCTGTCCTTGGCAAGAAGGCCCGCAGGCCATTCCCAGTCCAGCCGCCTTGCTCGGGGAAGGTCCCATCACACACTGGGCGGGGATTTGACTCTTTCCGCTCCCCTGTCTCACTGGCTGACCCTACCCGCTTCGAGGCAGGGGTGGGGAGTAGAGGGCAGCACCCCCCCACAAGTGCATGGTGACCCCCGGGAGCACCAGGCGCACTGGCTAAGGCCACCTGTTTCTTTTTCCTGTCCCCGCCCAGTTACCGCGGTCTTCATCTTGTGCCTGTCAAGGCCCTTTCTCTCATCTCGTAGTTAAGTTGTCAGAGCCTCGCTCACTGAAGGCAGTCTTAGTTGTGTTTTATGGTAATCCTTAAACTCTTAAGTGAAACTTGTTTGAGATGTCTGTCACTCTGTTACTGCAGAAATAATATAACAAGGATACCTCTTCATACAAGACTTTACGTTGGGAAGACAAACTGTTCTCAAGTTTAAATATTTTAGCATGATCCGAAAATATCAAGACAAAGAAATGGGGGGTGGGGGGAATGAGCCAATAGATAAGGGACACGGAGGACCAGACCAGGATCCAACCAATAGGAGTTTCTGAAAAAAGAGGGCAGAAAAAAACAAGGGAGAGGAAATGATCAAAGAAACAAACAGGGAAATTTCTCAGGGGTGGTGAATACACGACCAGGGAAATGAATGAAACAGGCCCACACCTGAGAACAACACTGAAATAATAGGTCCCCAGGGACAAAGAGAGCACCCTCAAAGCTCCCGCTGAAGGCCAGGGTCCTCATAAAACAATGGGAATGAGAGTGAGCCGGGTTTTCAATAGGAAAATCGATTTGGAGGACAATAGAGCAGTGCCTTCAAAGTTGTAAAGGAATTTGATTTACAGCCTAAGATTCAATGCCCAGCCTGATTATCAATCAAGTAGAAAGGCTAAATAAATAAATTTCCAGGCATAAGAGATTAGAACATTTCACCCACCACACACCTCTGCAGAGGCTGTTCCTTAACGGTATGCTCTGGCAAAGTAAGGGAAAAAGTCAACAGCAACCCCAAATCTCAGAAACTGTGGGTTGAAGTCAGGAAATCATTAAAAGGAAGTTCTGGGTTGATTACTGTCCAGACTGAAGCAGGAGGACAGGAGGTTCTAGAAGGTAGATCTTGGGGAGGAGACAGGACAGTTAGCTGCAGGTTCACTGCCGCGGAGCCCTCCGCCCCTGCAGCGCTGGGCACACGGGCGGGCGCTGTGCCGTTAAGAGGGGCCAGGAAGGCCCATATTTACTTGGTGGCATCCACCGGGTTTGGTTTTTCCACTTCCACCATCGCATCCCATCCTCCCAACAACCCAGGAAAGTGGGAACAGAGGGCCAGGGACTGTGTCTCCTCAGGACAGACAGAAACCAGGCCCAGGAGGGGGAGTAGCTCCCGCCGAGGTGCGTGTCTCACCGAAGATCTGTGCACAGTGGAGGCTGTGAGTGGGGAGGGCAGGGTGGGCCGGGGAGCAGGACACACAGAGCAAGGCTTCTGCAGGGACCACCCTTACTGTGGTTCCATTTCCCAGTGCCCAACAAAGCCAGGGCGCCTTAAGGTCAGATTCAAGCGCAGGTTGTCCCCAAACGACCCCCGCCACGCCTTTTTAAAAATCATATCCTTACTATGAGAACAACATAAGGATGACTTTAAAGAAATGTGTTCCCATCCCCCATAATCCTCCCCATGCCCGTGCACAGCAATTACACTTCATTGTAATCCTTTCTAGTCTTGTCCACATTCCATAATTCTGCAGAGTTCTGATTCTCGTGTATGTATAATTTTGTACATATTCTACTTTTCGTAAATGGTGCTGTTTGCTTCCACGCAGTCTGCATAATTACCCATTTTAATGGTTGCATATTATGCAGGATCATTTTTAATTAACAACAGTACCCAGTGTTAACAGTTCATCATTATGCCAAGTATTTCTTTATTTCTTAATCTCCATTTTACTTCTGTATAAGGCTGTCCCATTTACAGAACAATTTTTTATCAACCTCACAACTTAACTTTGTGTAATAAGGGCAGGTGTTATTATCCCCACTTTACAGATGGGAAAACTGAGGTCCAGAGAGACACATGGCTTGCCCAAGTTCATACCAATAGCAAGGATGGGGCTGGGAGGAAACCTTCTTCTGGATCTATTCTCTCCAAGCCTAGCGCTCCCTCCACCACACGGCCCTGATGTGGGGCATCGCTTGGCACATTCTCTCACTGAGCCAGGGCTCTTTGCAGGAAGGAATTATTACTACCTCATTTTAGAGGTGAGGAGGCCAGGGCCCAGACAAGGAAGGTGACTTGCCTAAGGTCACATAGCAGAACCAAGAGTCAAACCCAGGCAGGCTAACTCCACAGCAGGACTCTTTCCAGTAATCTACACAGTTGTTCCTACCTTTGGCTACTGTGAATAATGCTACTATGAGCATTGGTGTACAAAGACCCATTCGAGTCTCTGCTTTCCATTCTTTTGGATATACCCAGAATTGTGTGAGTTTTTAAAAACAAATCAAAACTCTACTTACACCCTCTGCTTCCAGTTTTTCAGGGGGCAGGGACAGCCAGGTGAGTGCTACATAAGAGTGGGTGGGTAGGTTGGTGGGTGGGTGGGAGAAAATATTTGCAAGTCATATATCTGATAAGGGGTTGGTATCCTGAATATATAAAGAACTCTCACAACTCAATAATAAAAAGACAACACAATTTTTACAATGGGCAAAGATCTGAATAGACATTTCTCCAAGGAAGATATACAAATGGCCAGTGAGCACATGAAGATGCCCAACATCATCAGTCACCAGGGAAATGCAAATCAAAACCACGAGATACCCCTTCACACCCACTGGGCTGGCTAGAATTGAAAAGGTCCAACAAGCCCAGCCTAAACTTTGTGGCCGTCATTCCCCGTTTTATCAAAATTGCTTTTGTCACGTGTGTCATAAACAATAGAGTCTTTAGGCTTTTGCCTCTTTTCTCAATTAAGGATTAACCAATAAACTTTAAAAAGCAAACATAAAGTTCCACCCCCCTCTCACCCCCCCAAAAAAAGCCCACAAAGCATTTAATGGTTAAACACTTCTCACCTTGCTGCAGAGAAAGCTCCTCCTGTTCAATGCTGAGATGAGGTTGGGGAACCTTTTTCTGCCCAGCCCCCTCCTGGAACCTCCTCGAAGTGTGCGCAGCCTCTGGGTGCTCCTCCCTCTCCTGGTCAGGGACCCCACCCCTGCAGCCGCACCTTTAGCTGCCACCAGAAGTCCTCCCCCACAGGCCAAGGTTAGTGACGTTCTCCAGCGTGGCAGCGAGATTTTCCCCACACTGGCCCGGCTCAGCCCCTCGCTGGCTGCAGTCACTACTTCCCTGCGGGGGCCACCTGCGCCAGCTTTTGCCTTTTTTGAACTTGTTGCAGACAGAATTATAATGGATGAATTTACCGATCATAATTTGCTTATTTTGTTCAATAATAGGTTTTTTAGACATGGGCATGTTGCTGTCTGTTGTCATTCTTATATTTTCAGTGCTGAATAGTATTCCTAAGCAGGAGGCTAGCACAGCTTATTTTTTTAAAAAACTATACCTTGATTTGTTATTATTTATTTGTTCATTTAATTTTCTTTTTCTTCTAGATTCTGCTAGATTCCAAGCTCCAAGAAGTCCAAGACCGTGCCTGGCTCGCTCATTGTTGCATCCCCACTGCCCAGTACAGACCCCAGCATAGTAGACGCTTAATACATATTTATTGAGTGACAGGGTCTGGATTAAATACAAAGGAATAAATGAATGAACGGATTCCATCAGGTCTCATTCTCTTTCCCTCTGTTCAATGACAAAAGATAAAGACGGAAAGGAAGCCTAAAGTTCCTCTCTTCACAAAGCCACTGGCCCCTCTTCCTCAGTCAAGGGAACAATTAACAGCAGCATGGCTTGGAGAAGGCTCCTAGTCCTTCCATAGGCCCATGGCCTTTGCCACCACTGATTGACTACTTTTCTTTTTTAATATGTCTTCACTGATTTCAGAGAGAGGAGGGAGAGAGAGAGAGAGAATCATCAATGATGAGAGTCTTTGATCGGCTGTCTTCTGCACGCCCCCTATTGGGGCTCGAGCCCACAACCTGGGCATGTGCCCTGACAGGGAATCGAACTGTGACCTCGTGGTTCACGGGTTGACGTTCAACCACCCAGCAACACCAGGCGGGCTGCTTGACTACTTTTTAATGAGGATTTGCTTCCACAACTCATGCTTAGATTCTTACTCAAAGGAATTCACAGTCTCTGATCACATGTTCACTGTCCAGGTAGCTGACCAGATGTGCGCCAGGTGGCTTGGGAACACAAATGTGCCGCCAATAATTCACCAGGGGGGTAATTGACAAGGGGCAGCACAGGGGAACTAGAGATAAATGGAGGTCCATGACACACACGGCTGCTAGAGGCGGAGATGTTTGGTGTCTGACAGCAGGATTGCTCTACCTGCTAAACGTGCCCATCCCAGTTCCCTCTTCAAAATCCTTCTCTCTCCTCCCACTCAGCCTTTCAATCAGACATTGCCTTCACCACCCCCACAAACCGCTGAACCAAGGCGAAGCCTTGGCCTTTTCTGTCTGTGGCCTTTTGACAACATCTGCACCTGCCTAATGAAGCCATCCATAGCCTAGAGAAACAAGCACAACATGAGCCTGAAAGACAAATTTCTGAGCCCCATTTCACCTCTGCCCCTTACAGACTGGATGATACAGGCAGGTGACTTAACTTACTCTCTGAACCTCAGTTTCCCCACCTAACAAATGGGCATGGCCAAAACTACTTGCTGAGCAGTGATGAGGATTGGTCAAGACAAGATAACATGAAAGTGCTTCCTAGACGGTGAAAGGCAGTTCAAATATTAGTGATATTATTTACCTTCTTCTGTCAAGTATGACTTTGTTGTGGAGCATAAAGGGTTAAAGATTCAGGCACCAAAAACTCTTTCCACAACAGAAGAGGAAAATAACGCCCACTCTGGATGCACTTGAAGGACAGATTGCTTAGGATGGGTTTGCAATTGGCTCTCCAAGTGGGAGAAAATGATTGCCATCTTCATCAATATTACTGCCGGCGGAGTCTACATGCAACTCGATCAGGTAATTGAGGTCCCAAATTTAGTTTCTATCCAGTCACCAAGATTAATAGGGATGCCTTCTGGGGATTAACTCTTTGTAGCTTTCTCATGCACAATGCACGTGCTGAGGAGGCGACAGTCATGTTTCGGACTGGACATTTGGAAGGTAAAGGTCTCTTGTCTGGTTTGGCTAGCCCAGATGTCAAAAAGGTCAAGGTCATAGGCTTCCTGTCTAGTTGCCAGCTCTGGTTTGACTGGAGGAAGTTCAACTACCTGAACCCTTACCAGCCACTTTCAAGAGGCTTTTGTCGGTCAAAGGGCCGCTGGGAGAAGTGCAGTGATGCCTGGGGCGGGAGGTGGGCAATCCACCTCAGATGTTATAGAGAAAACAACAACAAACCAATAACACAACACCCATAACTAAAACACACAACATACCACCTTGCCGTTGCTAGGGTTGTGGCATTTATATCATTAATTCAATAAACATTTACTGAATCTGTATCGTGGGCTCAGTACCACAGTAACAGAAAAAGGGGAAAACCTACATGTATCTCAACAGATACAGACAGATCATTTGAAAAAATATACGACACCCTTTTATGATACAAACATTCGACAAACTAAGAGTAGAAGAAGACCTTCCTCTACCTTTGTAAGAGCACCTACGAAAAACCATCCGTCTGCGAACATCATACTTAGTGGTGAAAGACTAGTTGCTGTCTCCCTAAGGCCAGGAAGGAGACAAGGAAGCCCACTCTCGCCAGTTCTGTTCAGCATTGCACCAGAAGTGCTAGTCAGGGTGATTCAGCAAGCGGGTAGGGTGAGGAGAGGAACCCAGATTGCAGGGAAAGAAGGAAACCGATCTCTACTTACAGATGACATGGTCAACCATACAGAAAACACTAAAGTCACATACACCACTAAAATGTATTAGAGCCAACAAAAGAGCTGTAGGATCAATGTACAAAAATCAGTTATATTTTTATATATTAGCAATGATCATTCCACAAAGGAATTAAGAAAACAGTTCCAGCCCTGGATGGGTGGCTCAGTTGGTCGGAGCATTGTCCAACCAACTTTGGCAAAATTCCCACTGCAGAAATGAACAAGCTAATCCTAAAATTTGTATGGTTCTGCGAGGGACTCTGAATAGCCTAAACGGCTTAAAAAAGAACAGAGTTGGAGGTCTCACAGTTCTCAAGTTCTAAACTTATTACAAAGCTACAATAATCAAAATTGTGGTACTGACATAAGATACATACATAGATCAATGAAACAGAAATAGGAATCCAGAAATAAACCCATTTACAAACGATCAATTGATTTTTGACAAGGGTGCCAAGCCCATTTAGTGATAAAAGAAGGGACAATGGGACAATTGGGTATGCATATGCAAAAGAATGAAGTTGGACCCCTGTGTCATACAATAAACAAAAATGAATTCAAAATGAATTCAAGACCTAAATGTAAAAGCTAAAATTATTGAACTCTTAGAAGAAAACATAGGTGTAAATCTTTGTGACCTTGGATTAGGCAATAGTTTCTTAAATGTAACACCAAAAGTACAAGCAATAAAAGAAAACATAGATAAATTAAACTTCATCAGGATTTTAAAACTTTGTGTATCAATAGTCACTATCAAGAAAGTGAAAAGTGTCCAGTTAGTGTGGCTCAGTGGTTGAGCATTGACCCATGAACCAAGAGGTCACTGGATTGATTCCCGATCAAGGCACATACCCGGGTTTTGGACTGGTTCCCAGTAGGAGGAGTGCAGGAGGCAGCCGATCAATGTTTCTCTGTCGTCGATGTTTCTAGCTCTCTCTCTCTCTCTCAAATCAAGAAAAACATATTTATAAAATAAAATAAAAGTGAAAAGACAACCACAGAATAGGAAAAAATATTTGTAAGTCACATATCTGGTAAGAGTCTAGTATCCAGAATATATAAATCACCCTTACAACCCAACAACAAAAATATAAACAACACAATTTAAAGATAAACAAGAAACTTGAATAGACATTTCTTCAAAAAACAAATATAAATGGCCAACACGCACATTAAAAGAACATCATTACTCATTAGGGAAATGAAAATCAAAACCACCATGAGATACCACTTCACACATACTAGGATGGCTATAATAAAAAAGACAAATAATAACAGTGTTGATGAGGATGGGGAGAAATTGGAACTCTCATAATTTGCTAATGGGAATGTAAAATAGTTCAGCCACTGTGGAAAATAGTTTGGCAGTTCCTCAAAACGTTAAACATAGAATTACCATATGTCCCGGCAATTCCACTCCTTGGTATATACCCAAAAGAATTGAAAACAAATGTTCAAACAAAAATTTCTACACAAATGTTCATAGCAGCACTATTCACAGTAGCCAAAAAGGTAGAACCAACCCATATGTCCATCAACTGATGAATGGATGATCAAAACGTGGTATATTTATACAATGCAATATTATTCCACCATAAAAAGCAACGAAGCACTGATATATACTGCAACATGGATAAAACTTGAAAACTGCTAAGTGAAAGAAGCCAGACAGAAAAGAATACATATTGTATGATCCCATTTATATGAAATGCCCAGCATGGGAAAATCCACAGAGACAGAAAGTAGATTAGTGTCTGCCAGGGACTGGGACAGCGGGGAAATGGAAGGTGACTGTTTAGTGACTACGGGATTTCTTTGGAGGGTAATGATTCTGTTCTGGAATCCGATATTGGTGACGGCTGCATAACATCGATACTAAAAAATCACTGAATTGTATACACTTGAAAGCGGTTTAAATGATGAATTTTATGTAATGTGAATTTCATCTCTTTTTAATTTAAAAGAAAAAGTAAGTGGCAGGTCATGACATTTGCTGGTGGAATCAGTTTCGCCAACAGAAGGAATGAAGCTCTTCATTGCACAGAGCCAGGGCCCTGTCGTCACAAGATTGTAGGCTTTATGAGGGCAGGGACGGAGTCCGGATCCCAGGAGTCTATTACAATGCCAAGAAAATACCGAAAACTATGGGACCTCAAAACTTAGAGAAGCTGATCAACAACTGACCGAGGGCGGGAACGGGGCAACCTTTATTCCTGCCCGCATCTAGTGGTCCCTCTTAGAGAAACAAGGTGAAAAAGAACTCCCCCCAAACACATGGTAGCACAGAAAATGACCTCCTTCCCTTCCTCCAAACTGAGGCATCAGAGCAGAAAAAGAACTCCCCTAGTGGGCTGCACTGAAGGCCAAGGTTACCGAAGGGAGCGCACGCTGATTATTGAAATGCGAAGGCCCATCCACTCCAAGCGCCGGGAGCTGGTGAAAGCAGACTCGGCCGTTTCCGCAGAACAAAGCAGGCAGCCTCTCAGAGGTGATGATGACAGAGCTTGGAATGCTCATTTCAGAGCAAGCACACACACAAAAAAGCCAAAACTATATTTCATCACCCGACAGTGTCACCCCCGTCTCCTCCGGGCTTGGCTAAGCTCCACTCTCAGATTCTCAGACACTTAACTCACCTTTTTCCTGCCCCACAGTGAAGATACATCCTGGGGTGTGGACTAGAGTTTGGGCCATATCGAAGCCTCGGGACTTGCAGGTTCTGTCCCTGGTTCAGTCTCACAGCCTTTGCGGTTCTCTCCCCACACCTGTCCCGGGCTGTGCCCAAGCTGTGCCTTCTTCCAGCGGCGACCCCTGTTCCTTTAGGCCTCGGCTGAGGGCTCCCCTCTGGAGGGCAGGCCTGCCCGACCCCCGGCTCAGTGAGACCACCCTCCACGCTCACAGCCCCCCCACCGTGGTCAGCGTCTAACCCACCCACTCCCTGCCTTTCCATTCCCCACACGATGAGCTCCGTGGAAGGAAAAGAGCTGACTTAACTGCCTTCATTTAAATCAATAACCGAGTAAACCCTCTAGAGCACGTTTCCACCTCCGTAAAACCAAGGGGCTGGACGCGATCATTGATGTGGTCTGAATACGGCCCACAGCCCTCTGTGGCCCACACGCTGTTTATTGTATTTAAGCAATACATTTTAAATCGGGAACGTCGATCTCAAAATCTGGATTTCTTCCTCGGAAAACTCAGGCAATTGGGCAGCCCAGGGCCCACACTCGTGGATGGAGCAACAGGCCCCTCGCAGTAGGTGGGGCACATGCTGGGTCTTCTCTCATTTGGGCTTCTGTAGGCGGTGGACTTGGGCCCCCTGGTCTGGATGCCTTCTCCAGCTCCAAGATGGGGCTCTACTGATCCATGATTCCATTTAGTTTCCTCTCCTTCATCCAGCCAACATCATCACCATTTTTGTTTTCACTCTGATGAGACCCAGTGAACTGAGACATTCGACGCTCCTTGTTTTAACTTGCCTTGTATTTTAGGGCAGTAACCACAAGCCTCCCCAGTTATTTCCGAAACAATTAATCACCAGATACAGTTGGATCATCCTTAGAAATAATTTATGCCAGTCCTATAAAAAGCACTATGGCTTTTAGGTTATACAGAGCTCCCTCCTCTTTCTCAGACTGAACTGGGAACAGCAAACTCCAATTTCCGAAGCACATTTCGGAGGTAATCCAACTGAATGCAGGCTTCTTAAAAGCACATCTAATGCTTGAGCAAATCCTACCTATATATAACCATTTAAGCAATTTCAAATACACTTCTGTTGCATAATTACGCGAGAACTTTGGTCATAAAACATGCCTCTGCAGACTTAAGCAAAATCACCGCAGATTATCAGTTGTGAGAAAAATGCCCAGTTGTAAGGTAGACCTGTCATCGGCTTCTCAATGGATTTCCATCTGGTCATTTCCCACCAACCAGCTGGCCCCAATCAGTCAACACTCGGGTCCTTGGAAAAGCACCCAGCCCAAAGAGGAAACTCAGTTAGAATCTAGCTGGGCCCGAGCAGATTGGCTCGTAATGCTGGAGATTTTGAGCTTGAAAGCAGAAGTCATTATGTTTCTGTATATTAGTGAAAAGGGACCATTATTTCCCTCTAGAAACTTGCTATTCTGCCTGTGTTCCCTAGGGACAGAGTTTAGAATAGTGGTTCTCATCCCTGGCTGCACATGAGAAACACCCAGAAGGTTTTTAAAGAAAATGCCAAAGTCCAGACACCACTGCAGAACAATACAGTCAGACTTCCAGAGAGGACAGCGGCCGGCGTCAGAATTTTTAAGCACGCCAGTGATTCGAATGCACAACCAGGGCTGACAAACACCCGTTCATTGAGATGCCGTGGTTCCCAAAGTGCGGGCCCTGCACCAACAGCGTCAGCATCACCTGGGAACTTGTTAGAAATGCAGATTCCTGGGCTCTACCCCAGACCTACTGAATCAGAAATTCTGGGGGGAGGGCCCAGGAATCTCTAGTGTAACAAGCATTCCAGATGATTCCAATATGTGTGAAGGTTTGAGAACCACCTAGTAGCTCTGTGACCTCAGGCAAGGGTTTTCCTAGCCGAGGCTCAGTTTTCTAATCTGTAAAATGAGTATCCAAGGTCACAGTACACTTAATATATTATCTGCCACAAACTCGGCACTCAATGAAATGTTAGCTGCTATTTTCTAAGAGCACAGCCAGAAAGCTGTCCCCCATTTGCCTTCCCCATCACACTACCCCCTACATTCTGGACCAAGTCTATCCATCTTGCAGCCTGGTATCTCTCCCCTCTTTCCCCTTCCTCTCGCCCCTGCCTTGGAACCCAAGTTCTCATCAATCCCACTGGAGTTAAGAGTAGATTCTGCAAAGGGCTGGAAAAGGAATGAGATGATGAAGGAAAAAAGACAAGAGGGGCCTCCCTAGGACACGAGCCCACAAGGTCACTGGATTCAGAGCCTTCTGACGAAGAGGGTGAGTCACTGCTGTCAACTGTGCCAATATTTTTTCTCCCGGGGTTTCATGCTGGGTGACAAGGTTGGCCCTGCGATTTTGAGAGATTCCTTGAGACTGCAGACCTGCTGACCCTGTGGTGGAGTGAGCCCCAAGCTTGCCATGTTATTTGTTGGAGCTCAAGGTACCCTTGCGACCTAACGAAAATGTCTCCTGGCCTGTCCTCAGGGCTGCTCCCCGGGAAGTGAGAATGTCATGTCAAAGACCTGGACCACAGAGCCTCAGCTCTTTAGCAAGGCTGGGTCTGTCCATGAGGCCGTGTTTCCAGGCGGGTCCTCGTGCCTTCTCCTCAAAGAGCATAACTGCCCATCGAGAGAAACAGCCCCTCATTTGTCCTGCTTGGGTCCCTGTTCCCAAATTGTCTCCACAGGCAACGGTCACATGGCTGGAATAGGAAAGAAAAGGGGGTTGG